>NC_040229.1:19071329-20344696 GCF_001444195.1 Xiphophorus couchianus
AAAAAGTCGCCCAATTTTATTCTACGAACAGATGTAATGAGGTGGTGTCAGCAACATAAACAAAAGTATTATTGCTGAGCTTTTTAGTTATCAGGCAGTAATAAACAAAATGCAGTCAAGCAAATATGAATCTACTGTATGTAGCAGCTTAGGTGCAAGAAAAATATTACATAAAGTGCTTGAAAATCTTCTCCAGTTACCAGGAATATAATGTGGTTTTGTTTGCTTTTGCAAAAAAGAAAAACAAAGTATTTAGTAAAACTATAATAGCTACTAACCTGATCCAGAAACATTGTACCAAAGAGTTTTATGGGTAATTTCCCCCTATGTGGGTGACAGCAGCCTTTCTCTCTTCCCCAACTGAAAACGTCGCCATTACCATAGTCCCTTTATGGACCTAGTTTCCCCAAATAAAACCTTTTAATTATCCACTTGCCTGACTTTTGTTGTTCAAGACCTAAGTTTATAACAGATGCAGTGGCATCCAAAGAATTTAACATAATATGAGAAAATGTGTTGCTTAAAAAAAACTGGCTTACTTCATTCACAATAGAAATATCATGAGAAAAATGGTTTATGAGTAAATAATGTAGGAGACATTTTAGTTTGCGTGTTTTGAGACATTCAGTTTTTACAGTATCATAATGAAAAAAAAGGAATAGTGGATGACGCAAAGAACAACTTCCCTCCCTAAAGTCTACAGACTGTATGCAGACTTAAGGATGTTTTACCCCGGAATGTAATACTGTTCTGTTGTTTTTTTCTTTCTTTTTTTTTACATTAACTATATATTGGGATGATGGTGGCAACAGTAGTAGGAGTTCATTCTGTAATTGTGAGTTGCCAGTTCGATCCTCAGCTCCATCTGTCTTTGTCGCTGTGTCCTTGAGGGAAACACTTCACTTGCCTTTCCTGCTTAGAGGTCCCAGTGGCATCAGTGCATGACAGTCTTGGTTTTGTCAATGTGTCCCATAGTAGCTGTGTCTACCATCCAGTAGAGAGACCAGTCTCCTCATGGAGCCATTGTCTGAGATCTATTTGTTTTTGGGGTAACAATAAAGAGGTCAGTAAATGGGTGTGCCCAATTGTAGTTTTGAGTAAAACCTCGGAGACTTTGTAGACCTACTTAATGTTATTAACATATAAGCAAATACCATGCTTAACAAGGAAAAATACTTTGTTGTGTACCTAATGCTTTGTTATTTAAGAAGATATATATTTATCTTTGTAAATCTGACCCTAAAATTACCAAAAGCATCCAGCTACATCAGCTCCAGTTGTTGGAATGTCAAATTCATACCAATCCTGAAGTGTGTCCAGCAGAAATATTGCCAAGGCCACAAATGGCTGGTGGGCTGCACCTTGAACACCCCTGGTTATTACAGTATTTTCACCTTTTATATCTTACATTACTGCTTACTAATTGTTTTAACGAATAATACATTTGAATTTTACAAGACAAATATTTTGAAATGATTTATAATGTCTTATTTTGTTCATCATGGCACTGAAATATGTCATCCTTTTACTTTTGTCTTGACATGAAAAAGACATATTTTTGTTAAGAAACCCCTATTGATTTGTATGAAAAAAGAATCAATTACACATAATTAGGATGTAAGCATACTTCTCACTGCTCTCGATAATCAAGTTAATCTTAATCAATAACACACCATTTCAATATGAGATCATTCAAGCTAAAATAAAACAGGAAATAACAGCATGACAAGTTTCTCAATAATTTGCAATGTACAACACCTCATATTTGCTTTGGCTTGTATCATTCTGGTCCTTGATTTTATGAATGTCAGAAAAACATCCTTGTTTTCATTACAGTACTAGGTTAATTCCAACTAAATAAAAACCAGCAGGCCCTTTAAGTTGAGATAAAGTAGTGTCTTTGAAAATGGAAAACGTCAAAGTTCAAGAGTTGGTTCAAGCAACAAAATTACAGCTGAGCACGTCTCTACATAATTGTTCAGCATAAACTTCTATCTTTATGTAACTATGTTACACAAACATTAAATGTAGGGACTCCAAAAGTTTAAATTTATTTTATTTTATTTTTTTGCTATTTAATCAATTTACATCATATGTCTACCTTCATTTTGCTACTTGTTAATATTAAATGCAGCAAATGTTCATTTATGAACATTTATATGTTCATAAATGAGCATATATTTGATCATTTATGAATAAATACATTATATAAATATTTTTTCAGACAGAAAGAAGGCTGACATTAGCAATAAGGTTATTCCAGAAGTAGGGGGTTACTGTTCTATCTCCACATCTGTTGAAGCAACGGTATTCCATTCAGTAAGTATTGTTGAGTAATACTTCATCAACCGATTTAGAAACACAATTAACCTTGGTCAGTTAGAAGAAACTTAAATACACCTTAAATCTCTCTGGCATCAATTGAACCCAGCATGTAACCCTGTAAGAGTTTGCAGCATTGTAATATTATCTTAGAATTTATGACTTTTACAGAAATAGTTTGATTAGTGCAGTTTGAAATGTTGGTCTTACTAAACCTTCAATTCTCACACTGTCAGGTCAGGACTTTGTAACCGGTCTTTGTCTGCCTGTGCAAATTTATTCTTCTATACTTAAAACTGGTTGCTTATAAATATACAGATTATACTGTATGACTACAGTTCGAAGCCATTTGCCTTAGGATTTTTTTTTTCTTCAGATGGCAATAGTAGCTCAGGGAAGATCGATATTTTTCACAGACTCTCTGTTTCAGAAGAAAATGTAACGATTTAGTGACATTTTTGAAAAATATGTAAAAGACATTTTTTTATTAATAAAGATTATGTACTGCAGCTTTAAAGGGGTTTATGCTAACTGCTCTCTCAGTACAAACTTTTATCCAAGATGCTTCCAACTTCATATTACAAATTAGATGGTTAAAAACCAATTGCATCCAGTAATAGTGATGCATAGTATCCAACACACTGTAAAGTGCAGAATTCACAACAATAAAAAAAATAGACAGGTTTGCATAAAACCATTATCATGTGTTTCTGTTTTAGCAGTTGGCATTTACTGATCACGCTCTAAAAACAGTGTGAACTTTCTTCCTGCAATGTTGTATTTAATATTCATAGTGAACAAACAGAAGCTTAAACATCTATTAAATGTGAAATCTAAATTACCACAGCAGCACGCTCCCATTGTAGTCTGTTCAAAATGAAATCCATTCTTAGTTGAGTCAATGCTGACCTCACCAAATGCCTCACACCAATGGAGTTTGTTAAGAGTTTTGGGGACTTAGCAAGGCAAATTGGACTCCCTGTAAAGTTTAGCAAATTAATCTTTCATGCTAAGGTATATTACATCAAAAAACTAAAAGGAACAGCATTCAAGCTCCACCAGTCATTGTATCAATGATGGAAAAGTAAAACTGCTAACTGTAAATAAATTAAATAAAAAAACAATCTACTCCACTTCCTCTTTCAAAATGTCAAAGATTTAATTTGCAGCTTTGTCTGATATATTTATAGTCATCTCTGTACTGGCCCTTGATCAGTGTTAACTTGATGTTTTAAGTGTGCTGCTATAAATATGCCAACTGTGCCAAAACCAAAGCAAAACTTTTAAAACTGTTTTTTTCCTTTCACTTTCATATTAACCTCCAAATTCTACCTCTTAACGAGATTCCCTCATGAAATGTAGTCATGTTTTTTGCATATAACTGATTATGTTTCAAGCAAACACTGCCTTAATCTTATTAACATGAGTCACAGAATTTACATATTTTGTTGTAATTATTTTCATGCTTAAATGATCAGGTACAGCAGATAATGAGATAATAATCTGTTGTGACACAATTTTTTTCTCATACCCTTGATGCTGCAGATGTAAAACTCTTTACTAAAATGTTCAAATGAATTACAGATGACATTACTTCTATCATCTATTTTATTTTTGTAAAATTTGAGTTTATAATATAAATTAGTATCAAATAAAAAAAAAACAAGAAATGCCATATATGTTGAATATATAGCTCCGTAATGCCTTGTTGTTGGTTTGTGTGTGTGTGGGGGGGGTTGCGTGTGCATGTATGCTATACTTTTATCTTCACTTGAGCCACGAAATAAAGCCTGACAGAAATGATTAGGTGTTTGTCATCAACACATCTTGAATCAGGTCAAGAATCTGGGTTAACTGCAAAACAAACTCCACATTCTATTTCGCATCATAAAAATGTAAACAAAGACTTGTTTCTTTTGAAGTTATGACATTATTTCTTAGCGAAACTTCAGAACTTCACCAAGTATAAAAAACAAGCTATCGGGTCTGAAATATTATTAGTACTTCAGCTGTTATATACTCCCTGAATAGGTCAAAGGTTTACCATGTATAAGAAGTGAATTTACACGTGAAGTAATCATTTTAAATCATTTCTTTTGTTTCAACTTCTCCCCAAAAGACAAAGAAAACTCTTTAGCTATATAATCTACTTGCTTGCTTCTATTCCTGATTCATGAGCAAAAGACTAGGACTTGAGTTCCTCCTAACAGCAAGATTGAAGTCTATTTTTGGGACTTAAGTGTGATTTAAATCTGACCTTGAAATTTAATTCCCCATTTTTATATTGATATAGCAGGTATTATACCAAAACCATACACATAAGTACTCCGTGCTAAAGTGCTTGCAGTGGCTCCAAAAATATGTCTCATTAGACATCATAAGAATAGACAGCACATTAAATTTATACAATTATATATGACCCTACACACAAATACTACTGCGTCTGCTAGAGAAATATGTTTCCCTGGCCTTTATAGAAACTTTTGTCCAGATGGCCAGACGATAACTCGGCCTTGCCTGGGTCCCTCAATCTGGTGATAAACTTGCAGTGTGAAACATATAATTAGACCATGTATACACACTGTTTCGTCTGCTATCTGCATCTGACCTATGAGATGTTAATACAAGGAACAAAAAGTAAAAAAAAATACCTGAAAGTGGTGATAAGTGGTAAGAACATGAGCTTTCACTGTGCAGTATTAAAGACCCAATAAAGCCCACCATGAATGGTTTGAAATCCATCATACAGGAATGTCACAGATTTTTCTCTTCTGCTATGGATGAGCTGGAGAAAGCTAAAATCTCATGTAGGAAGAAAAACTATTTCTTTATTATAGAGTTTGTGAGCACAAACTGTTGCCATGAATTTGTTAAGAACTAGAACACAATGAGCAATAAAAGTGGTAATTAAAATTCAAGTTGATCTTTTGAGGCTAAATATTCTTCTGCTTTTTTGCTTCAATGATTTTAGATGCTATTTTATCTATTTTACACAAAAATATGATGACTGATGATTGTGATAACTGGTAATGAAGGTGATAGTGGTTATTGAACAAACTGTCTACCAGACGTTTTGGTTAAGTTGACAAAAATATTTTTCAACATCCTTGGTATAGTCAGGGGAAGTAATAAAAATAACAACAACAATAATAATAATAATAATAATAATAATAGTCTTTTTTGTAAATGCAAAAATTAATATGGACTATAACAAAAAAGGGTGCCTCCCCTTACGGACATTCATTCACACAACACCATCGGACATAACCATGGTATGTAACAGCGTACTCAAAATTAATGAAAAAATACCAACAATAATAATAGAGGCTACATTCACTCAGTCATATTTCTGCCTACTTTTGTTGATTTATGTGCACCTATTGAAATCAGAGATAAACACGTCTTAATTAATTCTATTTTATCATCATTGCATTGTTAATAGCTCTCCTACAGAGTTAAGGGCAAAATTATTCTCTTCATTTAAACAGTCCTTGGACCTGCAGTGCAGCCAACACTATAGAATCAATGTCACAAAGGACCAATTGATCTATCTTCTAATTATTACCTTAAGATGTTCTGTGAGCAGCATCATACCAGTATCCAATCAAATCCAATTAACACTGGTGGCCCCATCCAGAAAACTGCATTATAGAGGGATTACACAGCTATCTGTGCTGGTCTGATTAATGGCCACAGTAATTAATGCTGAAGGGGTCTGTCCAAGTGCCTCAGTGTCGAGGAGCATACAGCAGTGAGCCAGCTGCAGCGAGCGGGGCTTCTATTCACACACACACACACACACAGACACGCCCGCACACGCCTACACAAGCACGAACACTGAACACCTGGATCCTCTCATGCACACATATGTTGCACACAGTGAGGTTTATTCAGAGAATTATAAACCTCCGATATATAAGTGCAAAAATAGAGTTCAAGTGTAATTTAGGTGTCAACTGAAAAAACTGTGCAAATAATATAATAAAAAAAACATAATATTTCATAAAAAAGCAATATTTGAATATTGGAAAATTAACAAAGGCTGATATCTATATTGCCATCTGTAGGCCTCCTTCTTGTATAGCTTCATTGTGTTCAAAAGTGAAACCAATTCCATATGTACCAGACAAAAAAAATAAATAAACATACGAGAAATATGAGAAATAATATGAAAATGAAGCATTTTGTGGCAGTCATACTAAAATTTAAAGGAATGATTTAGTAAAATTATTATCTTACAAATGTGACTATAAAATATTTTCACCAGAAAATATTATCAATAATCAGTCCTTTATCTCTTGTATGGAAACAAATACAGTTACTTTACCTCAGGCCGTTGAGTACAAGTACTTTGGTGTCTTGTTCAGTATTGATTGCAGGATGGAGCAGAAGACAGATAAAGGGATTGGGGGATAATCAGCAGTAATGCTGGCGCTGCTCTGATCTGTCATGGCGAAGAAAGTGCATAGCCACAAAGCAAAGTCCTCCAGCTACATTCTAGACTCAGTTGCCAAACTGACATACTAAAGTCTCTCTATGCTGCATGTTTTAGGTGTCTCCTTGAACTAGGTAGCATGCAGAGAAGGCATTTATTGTCACAACATAAATCTTGATTCTGCAGACAAGAACCCAATAGCAGGATGATGATGTTTAGAGAGCATTTTCTCTTGTCATCAAAATATCCTTAATCCTTAGAAAGGAATTTCCAAAATATCTCAATATCTCTGAAAAGTTTTCACACAGTTTTTGCCTTTTGATTTTTCTGATATTTAATGTACTTACACATATTTATGCACATTATTTTTTTATTTCCATTTAATTAAAAATGCAAATATTTAACGATCAAAATTAAAAGCACATAAATGTTGTGGTAAACAGTGTGCAGAAGGTAGAATGAGAATGTGAAATTGATCTTTCTTTTCTTATTTTGATCATCTCTCAGAGCTTGATCACTATGTCCCAAAGCAGTTGGCGTTATGCAGAACATATATGCTGACTAAGCACAAATTATGGCTTTGCTTAGCTTTGCGTTTCATTTTAAGCTATTTTTGTACCACCAAATTCTGCAGATGTGCTCTATTTAAAAAGAACAGACCTGTTTGACTGTGAATGCTATCGACTTGATTCCTCTTTGATTTCATGACATATGAATTTCAAAACCAAACAGCAACAACAACAATAGTGACAAGTATATAGCAATACTACTACTACTACTACTAACAATATCAATAATAGGTAATGATGACTGCATGATGGCAGTCATGATTGCCATCATGCAGCAAGACAGTCATGGGTTTAAGTATCAGCCTGGGATCTTTCTGCATATTTTCCCCATGCACGTTCTTTACAAGTACTTGCGCTTCGGCACACTGTCCAAAAACATGATTTTTTGAGTAATTAGTTTGTGCAGTCATACCTAAGGTATGATTAACCTGTCCAGGGCGTAACCTGTCTTTGGCCCGATGAAGGCTGCAGATGGGTCCCATGCTCTCTGCGATCTCTCAATAGTCTAGATCACATCCCAGGTTATGCTTTTTAAAAAGAGTAGTTTTATGCTGTTACATGGTAAAGTAAAACAGCATGAATTCAGAAAGGAAGGCTTTAAATACAAACTCAAAAAGAAGACCATAATTGTGCATGTCTGCATTTGATAAAACAGACCGCAGTCAGTAAGATAAAGAACATGAACCACATAAAGAGAGAGTTCAAAGCAACAGATTTAGAATGCCATCCTTCCCGGAGCAAAACTAAAAAGGGAATCTGTTAGATGTGGTCTGTGTTTTAGACAATTTTTATGATGTCAGTGTTCTAGAATTTTAAGCAATGAAGGACTGCTATTATTTGTTTCCTTGTAGTGCTGCAGGTCTTCCAAGCATAACAGTACCTATTGTATTTCATGTCAAACTTGACTATGGAAATGTTATGGAAAAATGTTTCAGCACCAGCATGAGTGCTGAGGCGGTAGGAATCATTCTTTTCCACACCATGGTCTGCATTCTGCCTGTGTTTTGATCTACTTTACACATTATGTATGTTGCCATGGAATATTTCTGATTATTTTTACTAAACATGCTTATTTTCTTCTTGTGCTATGAATATGTACAGTGCTTTCTGTGATTATATGAGACATTCACAATTCACTGAAATTCTAATAATGAATGGATCATGGATTGTTCATACCTGGTTACCACCAGCTCAGATTCCAATTTGTCACCATTGTCAATGCTATAGAAACATGCAGTAATAGTTACGGACTGGGTAAAAATCGACTGCTGACTCAAACTTTAGCAAATGTCAACCATGTCATTTCACAATACTTTACAATTGCTGTTAATTTGCATGTAAGGTACTCGAGGAGCACTAACATGGAGATGTTTTTGAGAACATCTCCATCTACACATATTTCCACAAAGCGCACAAATACACACATCACTACATGTCTATTTTTTTTTTACTGTTGCACAAAAGCTTAATGATGAGATAGCAGAAATCAGAGAGCATATCCATTCAATTTGACACATGTTTTATTATTCCTGCATTATGCAACTGTTGCTAAATGTCATGTAAATGCTTCAGTGAATTTCAATTTACCATCAAGCCACTAAGCCCCAGTTCCTACTTTGAGCTGATAAAGTGAAATTGAGGAATGCAAAAAAAAAAAAAAAGAGGCTGGAAAGACAGAGAGTTCATGGGACACTTCCCTCAGAGCAGTGTTATCCACCATGAATACAGAATGTCACGAGCAGTAAGGAAAGGAAAGTCATTTGTCAGCTGTATCAAGGATCTGGGTAATTACTGTAGAAACAGCAGCTTTGTGGTTATCCTGCTGAAGAAGTACAAGAGAAGGACTGTGTAAGTCTGTTTGAAGGAGACTAAATTCTGCATCTGTCAGACCTGACACTACTGGGAAGGCCCCTTTTTCAAACAAACATGTAAAGATAAAAATATTTATTTTTCTACATTGCTTAATGTTTTTGTGGAACTCTAAGGTGGTGATTAAAATTCATACACATTGGACCATAATGTCTAAAATTGTACAATTTTTTAGTTTATTTTTTCCAAAAATAGATTATTTCTTAAGTAATTCCCATCCTTGGTCATATTTATAAATGCAGCGGCAAGCTGTAATGATTAGCAATGGCTTTCAGGGAAGTCCGAAACTCATATGGATATATTAATGATGCTGTGACGGTTTTTCTATTTTAACACTTCAAAGGTCTCATGCCCTGTTTCCTGGCACTTTTTGTGGTCTTTACCAGATATTTTTCAAAATATTTGGAAAAGCAGGGGTACATAAATAATTGATGTTAGAGAGGGTATGGTGTTCATAGTTTCACACCATCATGTCTTTAAACTGATTCATGATAATCTGATGTAGACTGACAAAAAGTGATAAACAACAATCATTGTGTAAAAGATATCAATCTTTAGTAGTTATTACTTTAGTAGTTTTATTCTTAATCCAGACACCTTCAAATGTTAATAAACTATGACTTCATATTTCTCTGTTACTGTTATATGAATGAATATATACTGTTACTTACATTTGATGCATAGAATAAAGAAAGCATCTAGAATAAACAGTCTACATTTAGAACAGGTTCTATACATTCTTGAAAAGTCTTTAAAAGTATGGAATTTGACAGTACTATTTTCAAATAATAAGAAAATACATAAAAAAACAACTGGAAAAAGGCACCAGTCCTTCTTGCCAAATTGCAAGCATAAGTGTGTTCACATAATGAATGGATGGATTATGTATTGATATAAAGTGCACCATTAATTTATGATATCTCAATGAGTACACAAGTTTATAATCAAAACGCTTTGGTTAAATCCAGAATTTCTTAACCCTGAACCTCAGAGCTGTTCCAGGTGTCTCCCTGCTGCTGCACACCTGACTTCGGTACACAGGTGATTGGCAGGCGTCTGCAGCAGTTCATGCAATACTGAGGAGGTAATGCAATCCTTTACAGTAAGTTTGTAGTAGGCACATCTAAAACACGAAGGTACCAATAACAAGGGTTGACAAACACTGGGCTATACAACATAGTATTTCTGTTACCATTAATGCTATGAAAATAAAAAAAGTTAACCTAAAAGTAACATTCTCCAATCCCTTGAATTTAATTTTTAGATTTTTTGGCACCTTTAATTCCAGTTACTAGATGGGAAATGGGTAAAGAGGGAGTAGACCTGCAGCAAAGGTCTCAAAGTCAGTAACTGAACCCTAGACAGTCACAAAGAGGATCAGAGGTTCTTTTATTTGTGCTACACTCTGTTGGTATTTTTGTTTTCCTATTTTACTTCAAAACCTCAACAATTTTTTTTAACCTTAATTGATTAAAAGAAATCTTATTCGTGCTGACAAGAAAGTCTAAGACAAAGGAAAAATTTACTCTGGAGGCTTTTTTTAGAGACATTTACATATGAATGTCCATCACTATTTCCGGATTTGTAATAATAGCAGTGCGTGCGGCAGAAGGAATGGTCGGGAAAAGAATGGTAACAAGACTAAAAAAAATGCTCTTTTTTCAGTCAGAGGGAGCATGTGCTCGTTCTAAAATGAATTTCATCTCACATACACATGTAAATCTCGTCAGTACTCATCTCTCTCTTGGCGGGAAAAGCAGTTCAGAGAGACAGCCGGGATAAATCAGTGGGTAGGGCCCTGATGTAGCCTGTGTGGGCTAGGACAGAGATGAAGTCACTGCAAGCAGCCTCTCTGGCTTTAATGATGTGCAGTGAGCCAGTGGAGGCGTGTAAATCTGCAGCTGGCATCTCATTCTCTGCAGCCTCTATTCTTACCAACCTTTGAGATATCTCTGTCAAAGTCACCTCTGTGCACCTGTTACAGGTTCAAGTGCAACAATTCCCCCAGTGGGTAAGAGACAAAGAGAGAGAACTTACCAGAAAGAGAGAAGCTTACGCCACAAGTTTTACTTTACTCAAATTCAGAAGAAAATACCAGCAATCTTCAACTTGCAAGTGCTAATATTGCTATCATTAACATTATTAATATTATAAACAATTACAATCCAGATTTTTAAAAAGTTTTTTTTTTTTTTTTATAGAACACATGAATGTATTAAATAGAACACTAGTTCTCTAGTTTTAAATGCTCCCAGTTAATGGGTATGGGCCTTTCATCATTTGATAAATTCTAGTCAGTGCTCTCAAAACTACATACTTTTACTTAAAATTATGTAGTTTTTAAGTATACTACATAATTTATAAACAGCTATAAACATGCTGGGAATGTTCATAGCAACATTCCCAGGAAACAAAAAATGTGCACAAAGCAGCTAATCTTTTATGCTACTGAATGTCGGGAATTCTCCATATAGCCTTGACTATTGACATACATGCTCAATTAATCTTTGGCAGTTATTTTTTACCAAGGAGTATGCTAGCAAAATTCACTGAATGTTCAGTATGACAGATTTGGTCATTTTCATTCCCACATAAAGCTCATGCAATGTAATCCCTTGAACTGAAAATGCGGCATTGTATGTAGGAAAATTGCCTCTTTCTCAAATAAACACCACCTGGAAAACTGACTAACATTGGTGAAAAAGTAGAAGATTTGTACTTCTTGCTCTGCATATGCTGTATATATATATATATATATATATATATATATATATATATATATATATATATATATATGTCATTCCCAAGACAAATTGACACTGTATTGGCCGCAAAAGGAGGCCCTACACCATACTAATAAGTTATTGTGGTCTAAAACCAGGTGTTTCAGTTTCATTGTCCAACCCCTGTATATTTATATGTTTTTCAGTTATTTAATAGGTATTATCAAAAACATTTTAAAGGGGGTGTTTTGAGTTTTTTGAGCTGTACGTTACGTTATAATGTAATTCCCTCATCAAAAACATATGTGGAGTTTGCTTTGATTCTTTATACGTTTGAGAATCCTTGAATGTACCGTGGCAGCTAAAATGGTTACTCCCACAAAGCGCCACCTATTTCCATAAAGTTCCTCTTTGGAGCTGTAGTCCACAAATAATAATATAAATCTGTGTTACATATGGTTTCTGGACATGTCCAGCAATATTGTTTTCTTTTGACAAGTTGTTACTGTTTTCTTTATAATCATCAATATTCTGCAGCTGTCATCTGTATGTAATTTTGCGTTATATTTAGAAAAACCCAAGTATTGGACACTACATAAGAAATCTCTGGTCTACATTTCTAACTGCATGTGACTCTATCTCTGAATTGTGTTAGAATATAATTGGATTGAATTGGTTGGACAAATTATTCTAAGCAAAATTTGTTAATGTACAAGCAAAAGAAGTGAATTAATTTCTAATCAATACTACTTTTCCAATTATTTATTCATGTTCTATAACGAGAAAGATTTTGATATCTGGATCCAATGTCAAATGTTTGCATGTAACATAAATTTTAAATTTACACACTGATTCAAACTGTATGTTTCAAAGGACATTGTTTTGTGTAAAAGCATTACAGATTCACTAAAACTGCAGCACTTTAAAAAATATTAAGTCAAATCTATTTGAAGTATTATGCAGACAATTGCCTATTTCATTAATCCTGTCTGTCAAGCATGATTTTAGTTTGCACTCGGTATTTGGGTAAAGAGTGGTGAAGTGGCCCAACCTTGCTTTAATTGAAATTTTGAAAACAAAAAAAGAAAAACAAATTAAATTTATTTATGTATTCACAACAAAAACCAGTTGATCTGCAGTGCACTTTATTTTTTAAGCAAGAAAATGCTTTTACTGCTTTTAAGGAATGAGCAGTTTGTCAACATCAAGATAGCAACAACAGCCCTAACTGTCCTGAGGCATTACAACACATTAAGTAACGTAACAATTTTAATTACTATCTACTTTTAAAGTCAACGTTCAGTTCTAATAAATAATAACTATCAAAAGTCCCAAAACAATTAAACATTTTGTGACTGTTTTGATTGAAACTCCCTTTATGTTGGGAAATTAAAGCACAGCTGTTCAGCTTTTAAAAGCATTTTTTGTCGTAAAACTTTGTTGTCTTTCTGGTAGAGCTACTTTGCAGAAAAAAAAAAAAAAATCAGTCAGACAGTAAGTGATAGAGACAGTGATTACAAAGCAAATAAAAAGCTGAGCTGATGAAACTAAATGTTAGGAAGCAAGAGAAAAAAATATTGTGACACAAATATAAATTAAGTAAAAAGAGAAAAGATAGAGATTAATGAAACATTAAAGTAGCTGAGAAATACAAGCAGCAATGGGAGAGTACAGATGAATGACTGGCTGTTTTAAGTGTAAACATGAAAGCAAGATGTGTTCATTAAAGTCAAAAGTGTGTCAAATACTTGCGTTTTTCTGGGGTTTTGTGACAAAAAAAATACCTTTATACTCTAGTCAGTGTAGGGAGTAGACTCTCTGATATTCACACCTCAGTAAAAACATGTAAATATAAAGGTAACATGTTGCACAGCAACATACTGTATAAAGTGTCGAAACAAAACATTGAAACAAAGACAAACATGGTGAGATAAATGTTATTTGTTTTGTCTTCATGGTACAACAAGAAGAGCGAGTGGAGCTCGGGTCCAACCAATTTTGGAGCCTCTTGTTAAAAAATGAAATTGAAGAGAAAACAACAACAACACAATATATAAATTCATAAAAATCCCACAGCCATATTCTGTCACTGAATGCATCATTGCACATAACATTAGTCAAGGTTCACAATATCAAATGCTAACCTTTCTCACATAGTGAATTGCAAGTTTGCTTTGTTTGCTATTTAGAACTTTCTGGAAATATTTTCACATTAATTTTTATTACAAGATTGTTTTCCAGAAAGCGCACAAGGCTAGGAAGTTGTTCTACTCTACATCAATCGCCCATGTTGAGAGCTCTTGGTGATCCCTCCACCATCTTAAACTAGTTAGTGGTTAATTAAGGCATGCAAAATACTCATCTACAGAGGGCCACATAAAAAACATATAAGCCAGATTTCATCCCCGGGCCTGGACTTGGCCACATGTCAATCGCTCTGCAGGAAGTAGTATGAAAATGCCCTGCTGTATGTACTGTACATTCAAATAGATCTACAGTCCGGGGTAGCAAAGCATTGCTGCTTGAAAACAATTCTAGAGAAAGATTATCGTATCCTAAAAATAACAGATGTCCACGAGAGCTCTTGGACATATGGGGTGACTTGTAACTTTGCTGTATTCTTACAAACTTAATATGCTTTGTGAACTATTTCACACACAGAACACCTGCCCTCTGGTTTCAATTCTTGGTTTTGCAGAGTTGCAAACACAAAAACAGGTAAAAAGCCAAGCATCAATGTGGAAGAAAGCCCCTTCTAATCCTGCTGTTTTTAGCTGTGTGTGCTTATCACAATGCACAGAGCAGGGTTGGTAAACAATGCCATGTATGTCAATTCAAAAGAGAGTCATTGCTTTGCATGCTTCTCACTGATGTGCTGTGCCATGCAGAGGTATTGTGTGCTTTCTGCTTCTAGCGAATCTCTTGAAGCTGGGTGTATGTGCAAGGCACAAGATGTGGACTCTCTAAAAATAAAAAAAACAACATGTTATGGGAAGGGCATGCTCAAATATGGTATCAAGGTTGTTGGAACTAGTTTTACTATAGATTTAATGAATTTTATAGTGGGTTAAAGGTACAAATCTTTGTAAGACAAACAGCAGACAGTTACAAATGTTGGTCTTAAATCTTATTTATTCTTAATATTTCTGGTTGAGGTGACACTTCTTCCAACTTTCCACTATCAGTCAGTGGAACTGATAGTGGCTTTTTTTCTAGGAAAGCCTCCTAGAAAAAGATAATTTACAGGCATTTTATTTCCAAAATAATGAGGCTGCTGTCTGTCATCATCGAGGTTCTGCAGTGGTTCAAACCCTATGTCTTATCATAAATGTATGATAATAAGACAAAAGGCAATGCCATGTATATCAATTCAAAAGAGAGTCATTGCTGTAATACTTTGATTCGCCATTTGCTCTGTATTTTCTTTCTAAAACAATAACATTAATCGTTTGAAATGTTGCCATGGTAACCAATAGAAGATGTTATAATTCCTTCACTACTACTTTAATATTTTAGGCAATGGTTGACTTAATGATTATTTAGAAGTCGTTATCCAAGTTTTAAAAAAAAAATGCATTCGTGTTCAGAGCTAACACCGCAATCCGCAAAAGGATTTATCACTTCTGTTTAATGTCTGCTTGTTCATATTAGCCAGAAAACCGGAAAACTGCACATGCAATACTAGAAAACATTGAGTCAAATGGAAGAATAAGTGGAGGGAGCCTGTCATAACATATACTTAGAGCAACCACACAAATTGAACAGCAACAACACTGCTGATATCATAGACCTCTATCAGTCACTTTTACTGTAATCACCTCAGAGTTAAGCTGACAAACCAGGCAGAGGAAGGAAAAGAAAAAGGCACAGAAGTGACAATAAGTCAGTAAGAGTGAAACATGTGAAGTTAAAGAGAGTGGATTTTAGAAACACATTTCTTGTGCAGGTGTGTGTTTTGAGTTGTGTTGGTTTTGAGAAACACTACTTGAGGCAATAGCGTAATGCTTTGTGACCTTTGTGTCACAGCAGATCAGAGAGATCAGCTTAGAATATCAGTGAAGATGGGAGATTTGCTTTTCTTTTTATATTCAGCCATAGTTCAAATGTTAGAAACACTAGTATTACCTTTGAATCTTCACAGATGGATTCTAGCTGTCTCAAGGGAATAACTCCAGTCACACAATATTACACTCCTCCTTCCTTCAGTTCTGGAGAAAAAGTAATTCAACATTTATATTGGCCTTTGTTGAGTTTTTTAGTGCGGTTTAGAAAATAAAACATTACTACACAAGATTATTCCTTTTACATGCATTACAAAAGAAAGACTTAAACCTGATTTTCTCAATGTCAGCAATATCTTTCTCCAGTGAGAAAAAAAAAACATCCTTCTGTCAAAAACATACATGGAAATGTCCCTGAAAGCTTGTGGAACAATTACTTCACCATGGTCGTTTCAACAATTCATCAAATCTTGAGGAAGGTCTGCCAAACCAAATACACCAAACCGAATAGTCTTATGTTCATTCATCCTTTATGCCAGGACTGGTTTTCTTTTTCCAGTAATTTTGTACCTTTATCCTCTGACTAAATGTAGTTTATCTTTTTCTGCTCCTGGAAGAATCCGTGCCAAACAATCAAAAAAATTTCCAGATCTCTCTCACATGAACACTTCTGACAGGGGAGAGCAAAAGTGAAATTTGTAACTTTTCAACAATTTTCTTAGTTTAATCTCACCATGAAGAATTAGAGCAGCATCTAACTGTATAATGCTGGTGTAAAATAGTAAATATGTATTTTCATCCTTTTTTGCACAATAAAGCTCAAATATATTTTGCAAGTAACACAGTACTGTGAGTTCGTTAGAGGTTTTGAGGACTCAAACACAGATAGGAGGCAGGCAAGATCACTTTGTAGTGAAGCTCAGTAAACAAAAGGAAAAATGGAAACTGGTTATGTGTAGAAGAAAAACAAGAATATGTCAAAATAGGGAGCAGAAACATCTGAAAATTGACTATTAAAAACTAAATCCAGAAGAGGAGGATGGTGGAACAAAGGAGAAGTGATAAGGGCTCCATACAACAAGGAATCTGTGTATGTAAGCTTGTGCATTCTATTAATGTGCAACTCTTATGTGACTCGTGCGTGCAGGTGTCCCATTTAGTGGCATGCTGGCCTGACTTAGCACTTGACTTATTTTTCCTGGCGTAAAGCAGTGTAGGGAGCAGACTGCAGGCAGGTCCAGTATGTGATGGCTGACTTCTTGGTGAGTCCATGAAAAACTAATTTGTGGAATTCTAACCATTAGGACCTGATGCACTATTTCACTATTACCTGCAAAGGACAGTGACTAACCCTCGGGCTCTGGCTGTTTCTAAACCCCCAGAGCACAGAGAGTGCACGCTTTAATAATACTCACACCCATAAGCAGTCAACTGTGGAGCGTGCCATCGGCCTCCTAAAATGCTAGTGGCAGAGTGTAAACTTTATTTCACGTCACAGTGGCTAGCAATCTGCTTTTAACTCTCCACCTCACTTACATTGCTTCCTGCTTCCATGAAATTGTGTTTATATTCTCCTTTTTTCCCTGTTGTTGACGTTGTTAATCATGAAATAACATAATCAGTTAGCCAATTTAAATAAACACTGACATTTCCTGTTAAACTTGTTGTATTGCTCATAAACCCCTGAATTTGCTTCTGATTGGTTGACAAGTTCCCCATGATTACTCTGTTAGATAAGTATTCGATATAGGTGTGTCTTTTGTGATGCTCTTCTAGACAATCATATGTTTTGAGTTTTCTAAAACATCAAGCAGTTGACAAAACCAAAGTTAATTACGGTAGTCTCACACTTTCTTTTGTTCTATCTGAAATGTCACTTCAGAGCAAAAGTTATTATGTTGACTTTGTAAGCATATAGATGAAACAACTGGGTGATGAATAAACCATCAACCAAAACATTGGCTTTTGTTTGCTGGTATTTCATCTGGAATTTCCAAGAAGGAATTTGATATCACTTGAAAGCCTACGCTGTCAAATTTTGAGTGGATGATAAAAGAAACTTAACACTTGGATTACAAAGCCTGAGTGAACTGACATAATCTTAAAAGCAGTGTATTGCGTTAGGCTGTTGTCAGCCCAGTTTTCTTGTCAGTGACTCTCACTTATGGATGCAGTGTTGTCTGTGTCAAATTTTATCAGACGGTATTTTAGAAAAAAATTACTGACATGCAGTTAATAGTCATTTCCAGAACACACAGAAGAAAATATCTTTAGAATAATGTCACTTTGACTATGATGTCCAGTGACATGGAAAACCATCTGCAGAGCTACGATTGCTTGTAATAAATTTCATTTTGTTTAGCAATAGTTAAAATACAGCTTAGCTAAGTTTTTCTTTAAGTATTCACCCCAAATTAACTGTATCTACTCATGAATGGATTCGATTGAATTGTATGTAGTAGGAGAGTCTCAATCTGATATTGATATTGGAAATTGATCTAATATCAGCTGAAAAATTGGATTAAATTGGGCTTCATCTAAAATCTCAGGTATAAGCATGCAGAGAAAAAGCATCCCACTCTATTAAAAAGTAAGAATAATACAAGAATGAAAGATTAAGTAGGACAGTCTACATGATCAAAGACATTTTAAAACACATCTGATAAATTCTCAGTTTTTTTTAAATTTTAGAATCTCAAAGAAAATGAGATTCTTTGTCTTTTTTTCAAACAATGAGCTAAAACTCTTATTTCATTGTAATGAAACCAAGGTCATTAATTATATTGTCTTGTCTCATCTAATGAGCTGGTTGTATAAAAAAAACACCCTTATTTAACATGTACAAGTAGTTAGAAGGACCTTCTTTTTCACCACCTGCACACAAAAACACACCCCTTCTCGGGTTTCCACCCCTATTTTTAACTAAAATACACCATTTAATATATGACTATTGTCTGTGTTTATGTTCCACTGCATTTATCATACAATGAGTACACGCACCATTAGCACCGCTGTCGTCACAAGGGATCAAACCTATAACCTTCACAGTATTGCTGCTTAGTTTAATCAACACACCACATTCATATCCAGCAGAAATACACTGGTTACAAACAGGCTGGAAATGACGTTGCACTTCTTGTAGGAATGTCAGCTCATTGTAATAATGTGATCTGCTTTTGCTAGAGATTTACATATAACACTTTGAATATTCTTTCAAAGGATGACAATAAAAGGTCTCATAGAAAGTGGCTATTATGTGTGTTGGGTTGAGATTATGCTCTTCTGACTAAAATATTTAGTGATATTCTAATTTTTCTTTCTGACCATAAAATGTAGTTACATTAATGGGTGCTGACAACTATTACTTTTAAATCGAATGTGTGGCTCACATGTGGTTTCCTCCATATTTTGTTGTGTAATGTCCTTCAACAGTGGAAAAAGGACAACAAAGACCAGTTACCTGTCAGAGAACCAATTACAGGAAGCAATAAAGGCATAGAAAACATTCAATAGAAGAAATGTTTGGTACCTCTCCCCCCTTGGCAGTCCACCCCTTCTCACTTGCACACAAAAATAGTGAAAGGTAGCACGGAGGTAGCAGTCTATGAGGCTTCTTCTCTGCTTGCTTGCCATTTGTCATTACAATACTGCAATGTTTACTTTCAGCACACACAAACTGAAAAAGGTAAAGGGGAGAAACAACAAGCAACTTGAGTATTGCTGACAAAGCACAACAGGGTCACAGGAAGGCCTGATGTACAGGAGTCCAATTTCTCAAACAGAGGCTGTCATTCTTAAAAGAGCATTTGTGTACTTTTAAATGGCACAGACATTATAAAGGCAAATGGATTGCCATCCACAGTTCACGCGAGATAAATATATTAGCACTACTGTACCAAAATATTAAGATAACAGTTCCGCATTGGAGAGCCTACATTTTTAAGTTGAACTTCAATCTATTTCCCCTTAAGCTTTACTCAGCATCTATTCAATCTATTTTGCCTCATACATACGTATCAGTATAAGTACAGTGATTACACTGACTTTCTTTTTAATTTATGAGCAACCATCAGAGTTAATCAGCATAGTTTATTTCAATTCACATGGTTTCATTTGCAGCAATTGCACGAGGTGTTTAGATCTAACAAGTTAACTGTATTTTGGAGGGGAGTCAGAGTGGTTGTCGAATTAAATATGCACAGTTACATTTTTGAAAATATCTGCTTTCCTTTTTTTTTTTCATTGGAACTGTCTGCATAGTTTACCTATTGGTTCCATGACACTATAGATATCCTAGCAGACAACAGTTAGGAGTGAGATTAGTGTGCCATACATTTAAAAGGATATTACTGTGCTTATTGAAAAAGACAGTGTCAGAATTGTTTGCACGCACATTGTTTTCCGGTTGCATGTCAGTAGTTTCCTGTTCCACAGAGCATAAAAATGGAGTTGGAAACACATTTACAGAATAAGTTCTTACGTAGCAAACTTTCCCTTCAAATTTCTGAGGTCTATGGTCATTTCAAGAACACATGGATGAAAATCTCTGTAAGAATTTTCCTTTGACTATGATGCCAGATGACATAAAAAAGCATTTGCAGATTTACAATTGCTTGTAACAAATTTCGTTTTGTTTAACAGTGGTCATACTACAACACCTTAACTGAATAATTTAAAAGACCAAACCTACAGTTCAGAAGGGAGACCATTTAGTTTTTGTGAGATGTGTGGTCCATGCTAGTTTGCAACCTCTACATCATTTTTATTACAGCCATGTGGAGAGTCAATGTCTGATGAAATTGCACTTTGTGTAGCCTGGTTGATTCGCTCCCAACCACTAGGTTCACATTTTTGTTCCTTCTTTTTTGCTAAATTTTAGAAGTCCACTCAATTGGACAATGGGATGGAAACACAACTTTAAAGATATTAACTGAATTAAAGTTGAATTGACTTCTTTATTTTAGGTAATAAAAAAATTCAGTCATTCTTTTGTTGGTGCTTGATTCTTTCATGCATGTTTGATTAAATCCTTGCATCTCCTGAGGCACTCATTCAGTGATGCCTAAACGCTTGCTCAAACAAAGTTCTTTCTTGCAGCTGCAGTCTCCAAGTTGAGTTTGTGTCTCACAGAACAGCCTTCCGCAATGCCCCGCACCACTCAACTTCACCAGACTATGGCAGCACCTATTAGCAAACTGCAATCCTGCTAAGCGTATCATACAAATAACTTCTAACACTCCTAAGAATTTCAAGCCATAAAATTGCAAAGTCAAATTTCTTTTAAGTCATGCTTGATATATACAGAAGTTGTAAGCTATAAAATGGCATTATGTGGCTGGGTAATTGTTACGGTCACTGACCTCTAGGGGCTCTCTTTATGAGAGAGCTTCTTCTTTGTGTTTCAGTTCCACCTGGCCGCCACAGGTGTAATGTGTTGGAGCTCGTCAGCCACCCCATAAAGAGCTCCAAACCTGAGATGTCAGATCCCTTTTTCCCTGGGCCTTGATCTGGTGTGATCATGTCGGTGAACTGACTTTGTTTGAGACTTTGGATAATTTTGCTGTGAGCATTTGTGTGAAGCTTCAAGTGGTTATAATTTTGTTTTTCTTCACCGTGGAAGCTGGTAGGGGTTCTCTGCCATTTTGTTTAACTGTTTTTCTCCTGTTTCTTGGTTAGCCAGGGAGTTCAGGTTTTGTACTTTATTTTCAGTTTCTCTTCTAGAAAGTGTTTTTATTTTATAATTAAAAGGGGGATGTTTTGTTTGTTGTTTTGGCCTTGGAGACCCTGAAGCTTAAAGCTTCCCTGTGCATGTTTATTGTGACTTAGTTTTTATGTTGAACTATCAATTAAACTATCTTTTTTTCGACTGAATCCAACTGCTCCAGATATTTTATTTTGTGTTACATCCAGTGCCAGTATTTACCCTTGGTGGTCTTGGGGGGGGGTTGTAACATAAGTGGGGGCTCGTCCGGGATTATTTTTGAAAATGGCACAGTTTAATTTGGAGGAGTTTTTAGGTAATCCTTCCGTACAACAGTTGGATGTTTGTAGAAAAGATGATTTATTTGAAATTGCTTCATATTTTGGTATGTAGTGAAGCCCCTTCAAAATCCTTAGCTCATTCAAAGCCCAGAATTCAAAGCCTTGGATTGTCTGAAAATGTTCAGTATGATGTAATATCTAACCTGAAAGTCTTTCCTGCCACACAACAAAACTGTTCGCCCTAAGACAGCCAAATCAGGGATGAAAGGCTTTTAGTTTTGAGGGTTGTCCTCTGTGAAGACCTTTATTTCACAAAGGTCAAATCTGACCTCCTTTCATGGGTTTCAGCTATCGTTCACACACATTGTGTCATAAGTCATATTTACCGCTTGTTGTTTAACATGGGTCAGTTCTGGCCCTCACATAACATGCAATCATTCATCCTAAGAAACAGTAATGTTGCATTTGGGCCACATTTGATCTTAGCCCCATCCAGAACTGAGCCTGATGTGTCATAGGGGTCCAGAGAATGCACGAATTTTGAAGGCCATCTGCCAGTCTCTACAAAGAAACCAAAAACAGAGGTCTATATGTAAAACAGTCTTCATTTACACATTTCATAGTTTTTTATTGTGCTCTGGATTTACTTATTTTTTCCATTTCTACTATAATTTACTACCACCCCTGTTTTATTTACCAGTGTTTTCTTTAATTCCTCTTAATTAGAAGCTAACTTAAGTATGATTCAGGAGTTGTAATGTAGTTTGGTCTCCACAGGTTAGTGCCATTCAGCAAAGGATGTCTTAAATTTGCCTGCATTTGGTATTGTTGGTTTCATCTCAACTTCCGAGAGGTTAAAGTTGTTACATCAATTAATAGAATAAAATATGTCATATTTTACCTGTAGCTGTATAGCCTTCACATTCACTATGGTGGATGTATTTGAGAGATAAAATTTTTTGTCGCTGTTTGCTCTTTCCCGTTGGAATTATTCATCTGAAGCACTGTCTGGTATAATTTTATAACCTCCTTCTCTACGTACCTTGACGTCTGTATCTGTTCCTCTTCCCCCACTCATCTAATAGCTTACGTCTTCCCTGAAGCATAGATGGCCAAGTATAATGCTTCCGTGGATAGGGTTATAGTTGCTGAAGGTCTTTTTTGTCATGGGAACAATATAAAAATGATAAAGATAAAAAAATTTCAGGGTCTTGGTGTATTTCATTTTGTCAAAACCAGCTGACTGCCCTGTATTTGGAGAAGTACTGGTGTATTGTAAAGTTGTATACACAGGCTCTCACCTTTAGTTGTCTTGTTTTATGTTGCATCTTTGGTGTTCTGCCTTAAATGCCAGAGAAAAATAATTATTTTCAGATTCCTTATCAAAATATAGATGTTTATCATACTCTCTTTACCACAATAATTTTCTTAGTCTTCTTATTTTGGAGTACTCTGTCAGAGAAGTATACAAATAAATTCTAGAAATATCCCAACTTGATAACGATGATCAATAAGTAGATCAGAAAAACTCTTTAAAGTGATTTTTTTTTTATCTGATATTGCTGCTATAAACTCATTTTTCGTCATTCTCAGAAGGCAAATTTATATTCTGCTTAGCAAATACATTCTGACAAATATGTTCATAAAACAAGGGCATAATCCTCTACCAACACCTAATTTATTATATAATCACAAACTAAAAATAGTGTAGCAGATGGAAATGACAAAAAAAGAAAAAACAAATTCTCTTACTACTACATTTGCGGTGAGATAAAATGCTGTAGGTGTTATTCAGATGACTCATTTTGCCATAAGAAAAGGTACTGAGAACTGTCTCACCAGCTCTTCTACACACAGTAAATGGAGCACTCCAACCCTTAGTACAGCGTATTAGTTTGTGTCATGTTACAAAAACTGTTTTGTCTTTGAAGGGGAGATATATTCTCTTTTCTTCATTTTAAATATAAACATGTTGGAACTGATGAAATTATGAATAAGCTGATTCCAAATGTAGCTTTGTATATGGTACATACATTCCTGCTTCTTCTCAATATAGATGCCTGCTAATCCAGGCTCTGATAGGTAAGGAGGTTGAATTGGGTCAACTTCTCTGCGGACAAAGTACATAACATATATTTTCTCACCAGGAAGTTTTCATATCCTAGAAATATGCATTTAAACAGTTGAATCATAAACGGTTTTTATGACTGCCATTTTCTATGCGAAGGGATACTGTTCTTGGAAGACAGGCAAGAGAATAAAACACTGATGGAAAAAATAAAGTGCCATAATGTTCTAGAAGATTCTGAAAGGTATTCTTCCATAAGCTTTTTCTGAAAAAAGATGTTGTGCCTTTTATTTCATGGAATGACATGATATTTAGTCAAATGTAATTTTTAAATGTAAGTTTCAGAATGTTGATTACTTCATGAATTGAAATGTTTACATCTACATGCTGAACATAGTTTAACTATGAAGAAGTGGATTTTGAGACTTTTCTAAAGTAAGTAAAAAGATATTTGCACCAAATATGTATTTTTATTGATATAAATATATTATGACTTAATATTCTTTATAAATATATACTGTATAAACTAAATAATTCTTAACATATTTTTTTTTCCCTTCTCGCCAACAACAAGGTTGGTACAAAGAATACACACACACAAGCAGGTACATGAAGGATGAAATTTTCTTTGTATACTGCTAAATGTAGCTAAAAAGGACACTAATTGGTGTGCAAACCAAATAGAAAAGTTACCATTGTTTAATTCTCTTGATTCATCCAAACTGACCTGAACTGATGTAGCAAAACACAATCTCTCAAATTCACATTTTTTAAGCAAGAGCTATTACCAACAGCACTTGTATGCGGCTTCATCTTGTCAGAGTTGTGTGAGGAAATTACTTTTTCACTTTTAGTACATTGGATAGTTATTTTTGTCTGACAAAAATACAAAAAACAAAATAAATCTGTAAATGGGAAAAATTTTTATAGCACTGTATAAAGAACAATTACAAGGCTTGCCTCAGATCCCAACAGATGCTCCAATATACTCAAGTCTGTGGAATTTAGAGGTAAATAAAACATCTTAAAGACTGAGGTTACAGGTGTTCTTCCTTTGGTCCCTATAGGTGCAACTTTTCATAAAGTTAAAAGAATCTAAAACCTATGGTTATGTAAATGACTTGATGATTAATCTAATGGTGTTTATAAAATGTTATTGCACAACAGCTCGCAATTATTCTTTATCCTTATGTGATATCAAGGCCGTTTGTATAAATTTAATAGATTTTGCTTTACTTCCATAGATATAAAGAAAGTTAAAGCATTATAATATGAATCGAAGGAGTTTTTTTGTGAAATGACACAACAGACAAATACTCTTAATTTCAATCTTATTTCCAAATATGTTTTGTAGATATTACGTTCAGAATTACATTCAATTAAGTGAAAATCACATGTTGATCCACAATCACACCTATTTTTTTTTCTGCAAAAGAAAGTTAGCCTCTCATCCTTACCCACACAGCCTTAATCTTCCAAATGCTGCTTGAGCATTTGAATTTCTGCACATCAATCTCAGGGCTCCGTCCTGCCTTGATTAATGGTCCCCATCTATCATGGCACCATGTGGCTCGCAGGCCTCGCTACGGCAGACAGCTTTGCTTTAGAATAATGGGTGCACTCCATCCGAGTCTCTACCATGCAATGATTGTGCATCTCTGTGATCTATCTGTCAAGCCTCTCTGTCAAAAGGGACAACAGGGGACAGTGCAAGGGGAAGCAATCAGAACGAAGGAGGCATTGCGGCATGCCATTTAGCTACAGTATGTAACAGACTGCGTTTTATAGAAGGTAGCTGTGCTGACTGATAAACACAAATATTTTCTCACTGACGATCCGGATTCTCTCATTCTGTCACACATGGACGCGTGAAGCCTTGGAGACATTCAGTCTGCCATCAATAACATTGACAGGGAAAGTATAGCCACTAATGGTAACTGCATGTTTTGTTGTTATCCTTTCTTCTCTTTGTTTCTCCTATATTTTTAATAAATGAAGCATTTTCTAGGTTTTAAATATTTACCATTTCACTGATACAGTGAATTTACAGTTTTCTGAAAATCTATTGGCGGGCCAAAACAATCACACAATATATCTCTAATCTTAGAAAATGTCCTGCATGGTGGCATAGTTAGAAGCACTGTTGTCTTACAGGTAAACGGGGTTTACCTGATTAAATAAAGGAATATTATATTATTATTATTATTACAGCAGGAAGTCGTAGGCTGATGGTCTTTCTGCATAGAGTTAATATATTCATGAATGGGTCCCATAGTCCAAAAACATGACTTTTAGGTTTATTAACTCAAATCTACACAGTGTCAAAATTATAAATACAAGCCTAAAATATTTACAAATCTCCCAATAATATTTAATTAAAAGTTCCCTTGTAATTTGCCCCTCAGCCACATCCTGCTTTTAGCCATCAACAAGTTTCTGGCACAAATTGGTGTATATTTAATAACTCAAGTTTGTTTAAGGGGTAGAGCTCATTTGATTAGGTTTCTGTTTTACATGTGAGAAGACATAATTTTATACTAGATGAGAGTTTATAAAAATATATTATTTTTGCAAATTGTGGCAGGAAATTAACTTATTAAGTTTGAAGTAAATGTAAACTTGCTCTCTCATTGTCAAAGTTTGTTGAAGCTGTTTGTTGCATGATCATCACATTCTGAAAAAGAAAATATTTCAATTACATATTTAAATTTAGAAACTTTATATAGCAACAGTGTTCATGCTAACTGTCAGTAAACTCCTGATGGGAATTGTTTTAGCATTTTGTTTTTTAATTACTAACTAGTGCATGATAGCAGTAATTACAAGGACATCACTTGCTAAATAGTGTGACCTGTATTACCTGTTTGATCATACCTGTAGGTCTCAGTTGTTCAGTGTTATTGGGCTTTACTTTATTACTTTTTTATTTGCTTTGCTTAAATGTCACAGCCCTATTACATTCTCTTCTGGGAATAGAGACACTATGTCGGAGTGTTGTGTTCCACCCTATTGCTGACATTTCTTTTCAGCTGGATATTACTCCAAACATTTTCCCCTGGTTCACCACTCCTGTCAGTCTGCGCCAGATGCAACATGGGGCGTGAGAAATCAATTTTTTAGAAGTCTTATGGATAACACTGGTAAAGAGCTGCCAATGAAAAACATCACTACATGTATTGCGTGTTGCTAAATTTAAAAGAGGATGAGAGCGAGAGAGAAATTTTGCATATTGTGACTAATTACAGATTTCTAAGTAGAATGTGCAGCAGTTGTGAAAGTCCAGCTGATGAAATATCTTCAGTTTCTGTTATGTGCTTGAATTTCCTAGCTCTCTAACACATATAAGCATAAATTTGCATCTAAAGTTTTTGAAGCACAAGTTGCTGATGCCTTTTGACTCTGAGAAAAGTTGTAAATATCATGTATTATTAAACATGACTAAAGAGACAGAAGAGTACTTAAGTGAAATAGTTAGACTAAATTCATTCCAGGAATATAAGTCTGAATCTACCCAACAATGCCAATGAACTAATTTAAATATTTATGAGTCTATATAATTTAATGAGACATGCAAGACAAACTTTCAGCTGCACAAAAGTAAATATTTTTTTTACGTAATATAAAATACACAGGTGTTCAGGCAGATGAAGAAACCATAAGAATGCATTTAATCTGTGTCTGTTGTGGAAAACATTAATTTAGTTTACCTAATTATCAATGATCAATTATTTACTTCCTGTTGCCAACTGCTTATATAAAAGGTCAAACAAGGAAAGCCGGTCCTGTTTCTCCTCCTGATAGAAGATAGGAAATTCAGTCTGCAAAATTGTGATGCAGTTTAATTAGGTCAGCAGCTGCCTAACCGTATTTGATTATTAAACATTTATATGAA
This sequence comes from Xiphophorus couchianus, assembly GCF_001444195.1. Taxonomy (NCBI): domain Eukaryota; kingdom Metazoa; phylum Chordata; class Actinopteri; order Cyprinodontiformes; family Poeciliidae; genus Xiphophorus; species Xiphophorus couchianus. Next base: position 19,099,191 of record NC_040229.1, read on the forward strand.
CTTCAACGTTAAGCATTGTTTTACAAACATGTCAGCCAAGCATCTCATTATTTTACTATTTGCTTTGCCTTTGCTTTACATAGTTCTGAAAATCTGTTATTCACAATTCAGATATGTTTTTGGTGAATGGATAACATCATAACACGAATTACAGCTCAATAAAGTTGATTTTAGATAAAACCTCCATGTGATCCGTTAAAAAAATGGTGCTGAGATTGCAAATAGTGATTTTTTTTGAGGACTTGGTACACCTTTCTGAATACAGCATATAGGGAAATATAGAAGAAAAAAATGATGCAAAAACAAAAGACTTGGATGTCAGTTGGCCAGTTAAGTTGATTTTGCCTTGAAAAGACCTAGAGTCATTAAATGACTTCAATATTCGGCTTGAGGGGCACTAATGAGGGATTCTAATGAAGCTACGACAAAAATAAAAAGGTTGTTATGAATCGTTAATAACCAATTGTGTGTGAAAGAATCGTTAATAGCCAATGGTGTGTGAAAGTCACTGTTTAAAAACTCAAACACATTCTTTCAGGTGAGAATATACTGTATGTACCTCTGTCAGAGCTGCAGTTGTGGCTTAATTACTGTAAATACTTCCTTGATGGTGGCATTAAAAACACATGAGTTTAGAAGTTGTCTTTGTTTCCTTTTATTAAAGGATTATTGAGAAACATTACAGAAAGCCCCTACACGGTGTGCTTGGTGTCATGCACCAGTAATATCATGTCACTTTGATACGAATGTAAAATAAATACAAATAACTATGTGATGCATTTTGAGATGTCAGTAGATCCTTCGGAAGGTTAAAAACAGAAAAAGATAGAAATAAAGCAATTTAAAACATGGCTTCCGATCCTGAATCCGGGAACATTTCACTGTTAAAACATTTGTTCGGTGACTAGACAGAGGAAACAACAATGGTCCCTTAATATTCTTTTGTATTTATTACCTTATTTTTACTACTGATTAAGTGAAATACAGACTACTAATGAAGCTATAGTTTCAGAAATTGAGTGTAAGTCAAGTCTTAGGTCTTTAGAGCACAAGTCCAAGTGCTGAAATCTGTTTTTGTGACGCAAATGTAACGTGAGTCAAAGTCATACTCACTCACAATCCCTAATTCCCATACTAGTATGCACATTCTGTTGCTTTTTGTAATTCACAGCTCGATATTTGTTCTAAATTGCACTTTTTTTCCATGTCTGTTTTCCAACCCTGTTTGACAGTCACGTTAGTTAATCTATATTTTAAATTTAAATCATGTGCCAGTACATGCAGTGTGTGCAGAGGTCTGTTAAATGTTTCTTTTCTGCAACTAATTCTCTGAACGAATGGCTGAAAGAAAAGCGTGATGTTGTGTGTCTCAAGCTGAATTTCAACAAGAATTTACAACTAGTTAAGATAAATTGCAGTCTTATGTTTGCATGCAAAACATACTGCCAGTACAGACTTTTGTCATAATCTCCCATAGATTTGCAGTTTAAATTGTTGTTTAAGAAAAGAGAAAGGCTTAATGAGCAGATGTTTAAACTTGCCCAAGATAAATACAAAATGTATGGCATCCCTTTGTTTTCATTCAGAATTTAGTATGAACTGTAGCATATGTGTTTAAAGTGATCTGGATGTTTTCAACAGTGAAGTCTATCGTAGACAAATGATGACCCACATAATGAAATGTGCAGTACACACAGAAACCAACTTGCATGCCCCAGCAATGTTTTTGTAAAGGAAGCTACTGACTGACACTGATTCATTGCTGCAGTGTCATATTTATGAAGGTTTTTTCCTGTATAGTTAAGATTTTCATTAGTCAATGGATGAATGAAAGTCAGAACAGCAACATATTTTATGCTTTCCCACTGTAGGTTGTGCAGTGTGGAAATTGTAAACATACTTCAGACACTACTTTTCTGTAAATTCCTTCAAGTAATGGAGTTGTTAACCAGTCAGACATATTTTATGCACCAATAATTCACCAATACCAGGAAAACATAGCAGTGTAACTGAGAATGATTCTCTATAAACCGCCATCATTCCTCATTACTAATGAAATATAGAGGCCAGTGAGAGAAAGAGACTGCATTAAAATGTGATAACTATATGTAATGTGCTGCGGCAACACCAGGAACAAGTTGCCAGAACACAAAGTGCTTTACAGAGTGCAAAAATAATAAGAGGTGCATCTAAGTAAAAGCTTGTCTATATAAAAGTGTTCTGAATCCCTGTTTTTTAAGGGATTCAACAGAGCCGATCACACGGAGAGACGGGGGCAAAAAAAAAGGCAAAGGACTGACAGGACTGGTCCCCAGGGGAACCTGTCGGTTTGCTGTATGACTCCCTAAAAGACCACCTGCTGTTTTACTTTATTTCGTACTTAAATTCTAATTGTTGTCTTGAGGCAAAGGCGGCAAAATGGAATTTTGTGGCTTCCATGAAAACACAGGCAGTGCAAGACATTACATAATAGAGTACGACTCCAGGTAAAAGGAATAGATTTTGCATCATAGATACTGAGTGAGTGTGGCAGCCAAAGTTTAAGTAACCTTTCATCACATTGCCTTGAGGTCTTTTACACTGGTAGCAACATGTACAGCTGGATGTCAAGATCACTCTTAAGTTGTCTGGCTTAAAAAAGACAAACAACAAGCAGTCAGCAATCTCTATAATGTCTGAGTTGATTTACTCTTAGGTTCTCCAAATGTCAAGGAGGAGTTCAATCAGGATTTAGTAGCACAAACAATTCGGGAAATGCCAACGAAAGGAAATTAGGACTTTACTCTTCTTAGGCAGATTCTTGGACTCTCAGCAAGACGGCTGTTGTTACTACATTTAAGTACTTGCCAATACAAATATTCAACCTTTTTTATTCTTACCTATATATTTTCTGCTACATACATTTATGTTTTCTGTAAATGTATTGAACGTTGCTGGTCGCACATGTGACATGGCCTTAGAAAGTTCCGATTTATTTAGTTCAAGAAAGCATTCAAATGGTTTTCTTTATGAATGTAATCCAAGCAAAGATGTACATCACCCTGATTTATAATACAGGATTCTGCACCATTTGATATAACCATTTACACTAGTTTAATTTGACTTTCTTGCACAATTTGGAGTAAAACAGCAAAAAAAAAAAGTCATTGTAATTATCTTAAAAATAAAGCTGCCAATACATTTATTAAAGGATTATAAACAAAAAAGCAGTGTTATACAAAATAAGATAACTTATGCATAAGTACTGCTAACAATAATTATACAGCTGCAACTAAAAACAGCTGCAAAGGATGTCATTTTGGCTCCTTCTTCATTAGCCAAAAATTAGAGTACATGTAAGCAATAGTCATTCCATCATACTGATATAACAATCCCTCCACCCCACACATTGTGTCACAACTTGAGTTTTCCGAGGGATTTTGTGTAATATTATTCACTGCTCCTATGGAGACAGAAAATACTCTGTGGAACACTTTGCAATTTGCCATGTATTTACCTTCTCCCACACAGACACTGGTGATATTTAGCTTCCTCTTCTTTGCTATACTTTTGCAAACTGTTTGTATTTGACAGGGGAGCTTGAAGACGAGGCAGAAGTCATTTTTTAAATCTCAGTGTTACTCCCACTTCCTGCCAGCAGCTCATTTATTGTACATGGCAACATTCAAGGTACACATAGACAGATATAAATATAGCATCATGCACTGAGAATAAAATACAAAACAGGCTGAAGGGCATCCTACTAGCTCATGTCAATAAATGTAGGCTTATCTTCAGTCCAGATCTTTTCATCTCTCTATTCTGCAGTGTTATCAGAAACATCATCATAAATTTTGTCCCCCCAAACAACAAAGATCACCTCCCCATCATAATGTCTCTGTGAATATTAAAAGCCTTTTACAAAAGCTGACAATCTGCTGTTATGATTCTGCAGGAACACCAGCCCTCACAGACAACTGCAAATCTTTGGGTTTTTTTTATGTTTTACATGTTAAGATGAAGTTTTGTATGTGTACTTACATGTGTACCCCATCACAGTGGGATAAAAAATACAGTTGTTTCAGAATCAAGAAAGAGAAGAAAAAAAAACATCAAAAGGCAAGCTTCAAACATTCCTAGAAGCCTGGCATCGATGTATAATACAACACATGAACAGAAGCTTGCATTAAGTAAAAAACTTAAAGGAAGAATGTTTAGGTACTCTCTTAGGTGCTAGAAATTTGGTTTGAATTTATGTTCCTGTTTAGATCATTCCTTATTTATTTGCTATTTCGTGGCTTTTAGTTTATTCATTGTGTTAGTTCATTTATTGATTTAGTTTGTGCTTTGGACTTTTTTTTCTTAGATTAGTGTTATATGATATTTATATCAGTTTCAGAGTTTTTTCCCCTCAAGCACTCTCTGCTTTGTTTCTCTTTCACCTTTCTCTCAGGCTGCAACTCTCCTCCCTTCTCAGCTGTTCCTTGTCCTTTGCGCTTTCACTCAGATTCTTTCCATTCTCATCTGATTAGCTACTTTGGTTTCTTTGTCACTTCCACCTCTCCCTCAGTATTTAAGTTTCTTCCATCCATGACAGGCTCCTTCTGTGATGTACCTTGTTTTTCCTGCCTTTCAGTTAACTTGAGATTCTTGTGTCTTCTATAATCCCGTTTAATAAGTCATGATTATCTTGAGTTCATGTCTGCAGTTTGGTCCTGCCTTAAAACTCCAATACTTAACAGGTACCTTCTTAAATATTTTATAATTTAGTTATTTTTAAAATGGCATTACATTGCTGTTGCAAAGCAAACACATTTCTCTCCAATTTTCATATTGACTGATTTGACATTGACTTCTGAAGAGGTGTACTATACCCTTTTAAGAATGTCAAGCGGATTGATGCTTAACAAAACATACTGATTCTGTTTCAATAGTCTTATTAAACAAGCTTAAAATTAGCTGGACAGTCTTGAAAACTCAGCTTAAAACCAAACAAACACTGGTGGCTCCAAGAGAAATCGTAAAGTAATAAGAAATGTCACTTTTGTTCCAACTCCAAGGATTATTTCTATTTTGTTTTCTTGTTTTGTTATTTTTTTTGAAAAAGCCCTTAAACACTACATTGTGTCCTTTCTTGTTTAATTTTCAGTACAATTTTTATCATTTATTGTTTACAATGTCAGAAAACTTAGAATTTTCACATATATTTTGCCAATATAATGATTATTGAAATAGAGCATAACCTATTGCTCTTATGAATTGATATGACAATTTAGAGTGTTGGGTAAGTAATTTTTGAATACTCTGTGGTATGTGCTGCACTGGGTTGTTTTTTAATTGCATTTTTGTTTAAGCCTTATGAATCATTCATAGATATATTATTGTTTGTGCAAACAACATTTTTAATTTTCCCTTAACTCAAATTTTAAAATACAGTTTTGTTTATACCTGCAGTAAAATATAATAGGTTATCCAAGTCTTGCATCTCCCTTTGAAAGAGTTTAACCTGGAAAACACAGCCAGCAGCATTCATCTGAACAACATCAATGAAGGTGACCCCTGAACAGCAGGGCAGACAGAGCACTGGCAACGCTTCAAACACAACTAAAAAAAAAAAGAAAAAGTTTGATGATTCTACTTCATCCTCATTGTGTCTTCTGTCAAAAAGTCATCAGGAAAACCTTTTTGGATAATGTTGCAATTAGCAATGCATTTTGCATTTAATGTGACCTAAAATGGGGTTCTGTCAGAGGAATGGCAATATGAGCAATTGGATTAGTAGGGGCCACCAAAGAAAAAGAAAAAAACAAAAAAAACACTTTGGCCATGATTTGAATTGCTTATGAGAAAGACCTTTGTTGGCCTTTGGACTAAAAGCGACTGTTTAACTTCATAACTCAACACAGTTTTAGCTATTTTAATAGCACTTTAACACACCAATATTAATGGGAGATTATTAGGCTTCTTCACATTTTATAAACCACCTATCCAACTATGCATGTGTCAGAGTAATATCTTACAGTTTACTGTTAATGACTGTTTTGTAATTGATAATGTTGGCAATTACATGAATACCTTCTCTGTTCTATTCATTATCCACAACAACAACAACCCTCTAATAGCTCATTCACTGAATATATGGGGGGAGTGTGGTGCCACACTCTATTCCTCTCTCCGTCACTATTTATAGCCCAAACAATTAAGCTGAGAAGACCTTCATTAGCCTGCTGCTATTCAGCAGGACCCTGAGTCGCCTTGCCAGCCAGCCAAACAGGTGTTCCTTAATAATCACAGCTGAATTGCCAGCAACACTGGTTTGCGATTTCCCCCCCATATGTTTCAAGTTGTTAGCGGTCCTCTACTGAGAAATGAATGACTTTCTAGCCTCATTACAATATCTTACAGTATTTACATGTGGATGTTGGCCTGCTGTCTGATCCTTATGCAAGTGACATTCTGCTTCAGTACTAGAAACAGATATTAAAACAGGTATTACCATTTTTTAAATTGTAATATTTACCTGCCTGAGCATTCCCCTCACACAAATATTGCTTGCTCCAACTGCATGTTTGTTCTGAAAATAACATGGAGTATTTCCACATCGATGTCAGGATTTGTTTTGGTCGGCAGTGTCTTATGTTTTTCACAACTGAAAAACATATTCTCTATTAGACAAATTAATTACAGCTAACATATCCTGCCATTTTTTAACATTGCTGTTTCGGGAGCTGGCTGCAGTCCTCCACAGCATGTGCCAAAAGCAAGAAGATAACAGGCTGCCAGAGGTTTTAGAAATACTGCAATGGCATGGCACCACTTCATCCAATTTGGCTCGGGTTCATCTATTATCTCATGAAGCAGTGCCAACATACAGTCTCTGTTTCTTGTATACTGGGATGATGATTTTGACTTGGTCTAAATTTAATATGACGCTCTGAAAAAAAGTCTCACAGGAAAGCATTGCATATGAGGTGTTGGCTTAAAATACATTTGCCTCCAAAAAGCACACATCTTGAACTAACCTATTAGAAACTTTAAAAAATTATCGCATTGTCATTTGGGCTTTCCTTAATTCTTTAAAAGCATTAGTGTGTGTAAACTTACTAATTTGATAGGAAAAAAATATATAACTTTCATTTGTCAGACATTTTGTAAATATAAGTTATTTTGACTATTTTTACAGAACTTCACAGAAAACCATTATTTAGATTTTTCCAGTCAGAGAGTGAGATAAAAAATGTAATGTTTTTTTTTTGTCTAGTATGTATAAATGCCTGGTTTCAATTATATAACAGAATTACATTTATTAAGTTTCTCTTCACATTTGAAGTATCCTGTAAGTTTTCTGTACCAGTAGCTACATAGACCTTTTTAGGTATTCTTGTCAGGACTTTAGACAAGTTACCCTCTTAATACAGCAGGTCAGTTTCAAAGCACAGCCAAATAGTATCAAAGAGTTAAACACTGTCTTGGTTTGGTTGCCTTATTACCTTCTAGAAAATGTACGTTGCATTTTGTCCATTATGAAACTGGGCTGTTTTATGGAGGGTGGGAAGACGTAATGTGATTGGACATCAGGAAATCCAGTCCAAACTTCATTTGCTGCTAATATATTCCTCCCACTAACAATGTATTCAACTGGCTTCATTCTGTTGTCAAGATTGAGCCTGTCTGTGCCAGAACTGTACTTAACTTTTGTTGCTAAAATTAGATGACTGAATGCACTTGTCATATTTTCGACAAACATTCTTAGAACTGTCCAATATGCCATAGACATATTATTTATGTGAATGAGCACTGCACATTTATATGACGGAAAACTTTCCCTAAATTAAAATAAAATAACGGAGATGTGACTAGAGTTTTCCTAACACAAATCAAAAATCATAAAAATAATTATAGTTCAATATGTCAGAGGTATTTTTTCACGTGTGGACGACGGAGATGTGATGGGGGTGACCCGCCAGCCTGTTAATTCTTGAAACCACAAAAAATCACAAAAACTCATTCTATAGGATGGGCCATGAATTTCCATACTTTATATAAGTATTTTTCTTTCATATTTCAGATACCCAAAAAGATGTGTTTGACAAAAGAGCAAAGAATTGAAAGTATACTGATGACTGGATCGGGAAGCTGTCACATGGTTGCACGAAACTTTAACAGAAAACATGGAACGAGCATCACACACGACACTGTGGCAAAACTTATTTGCAAGTTTCAGAAAATTGGAAATGTTGCAGATCAACCACAAAGTGGTCCAAGACGTGCAGCGATTACACAGAGTCTCAAAAAAATAAAAACTGTTGTAAAATATAAAATGTTTATTTTTTTCTATGTATGGAAACTTATGACCCACCCTGTAGTACAAGTCTGACCCTTCTTTCTAAGAGTGAAATCACATGATGTCATATCTGTCAGATGTCTGAAACTGTAGATATTTGTGAAAATTGCCATAAATTGGTAATGTGACCAAAAAAAAATTATGTTTGTAAATAAAAATCTTAATACTGACATTAAAAACTACAATTCAGTAATATTGCTGAAATTAGTCACACCATGTTGGTCAAGGGTATTATTAAGTCTCAAGGTGGATTGATTCAGGTTGCTAATGCAGATAGCATCACAGGCCACCTCTGAAAGTGGTCCAGTATAAACCAGCCAAAGAGAATCATAAGGATTTTCAGGGTATATCTTAGCACCAGGAATGAATAAGGCTGAGTAGTCTGAGCCAAAGGAAACATGTATTTTGTAGATGCACTTTTCTAATTACTCAGTAAACATGGCGTATTGTTTTCCAAAGAAATAAAATGGCATTCACATATGTATTTGAACCACACAAGAGTTCACTTCAACCGAACCGAGACCTAGGATTTTAGACAGACAGGAATTTGCTTTTTTGGTCCACATCAGGGTTTGATTGTGCCTTCACATCTCCCCAAACTATCCAGACTTTCTCAGCAAACAAACTAGAGTTTGAATAAAATGGACTTAACAGTGCTGGTGTGACTAGATATACAGTATTTGGTAATAATAAGAACAATAGAAAAGAGTTTCAACACAAATTATGTAGATATGTTTTTCAGAAAAGCATGAACATTATGGATTTCTTAGTTTGCAGAATTTATCATTTCTTCATAATTATTTTTAACTTTACACTTTTCCATTAGCTGCAGCTTCCAAGCTTTGCATTGCTTTTTTGTCTTTTATCCATAATAAGTCACGTCTCGTCCTATCATAGACTGATGTTACTATTCAGCCGGCAACTATTTACCTGACATTTTGCACTTGTTTAAATGAAGCTGTTGGTCCACAGTCTCACTGTAATTATGATGAAATACTAATTAGGAAGGCCTGACCTATGCAGACATGGCCATGCTCTCAAATGTCTACTCCAGATGGCAGCAGGTACAAAAGATGCTTGTGAAAGAGACCTTTGTGCATTAGGATAGAAAGGACCTGTCCTACTGGAACATTAGGATTCAAAACATGCCTCAGTCACTGAAGATTTTAAATTAGCAATCTGGACAGTGTTCAAAAAGGTTTTGTCAATTGACAGACAAAAAAGATAAAATGTGCATCATTGCATATCCAATTGTACATTCATGTTTATATTAAACAGGTAGGAATTTGTTGCACCTACATTCATGAAAATCTGGATCATTTAGAGTAAAGTTTCTGACGTACAATAAAGATCCACTGTGTTTAAGACTAATCCAATATCCGGCTTATCAGCACAAAAATAAACAGGGTTTTATAATTGTGTTTTTTGTAAAGAGACACTTTATTACATGAAATTTAATAAATTTCATGTAATATAAAATTACATAAAAACCATAAAAACATTTATGGTTCCATAAACGTCTATTTGGTTAACATCTGTGTGGCACACTGTGCCCATGAGGAACTTGAAGCATTTTTCCAACAACAAATCCTGAAATAAATGCCGTCCTCAAAGAGAAGAAAAGCTCTTTTCTTTGAGAGAAGAAATGTTCAGATCAGGGAACAAGGAAGATGAACATTCTAACCTTTGCGCCACATAATGCCCCAAGTTTCACATTCATAAATGTTAATTTTAGGACGTGTTGATTTATTTAATTATAAATAAATCAACTGTTTGTGTTACATTTAGATTTTAACTCCAAATACCATGGGCCAAACGTTCCTTTAGTACTTGAGGTTCTACACCAGTATCCTCATTTTATTTACGGCTGTTCACCTCCAGCTACAAATTACAGGTGCTGTGCTGAAAACGGCCCGGTAGTAACTTCAGTCGAGAGCAAATACTGAAGCAGTGCAGCAATTGATGTTTACCAATGTTTCATGACCTATTAGAGCCATTGTAATTACACTTTCAACTAAGAAAAGAAACAAAACATGTCGCTGTCAAAAACTACAAAAATGTTAGCGCCATTAGAGCAGAGGACACAGAGATGAGAGAGTTCTGTGAAAGTAGGTTGGAGAGTAAGCCAAGCTGCAGAAAGGCTGTACCTCCGGCTTGAAGAGTGTTCCTTAGGTTGACAGAGGGTACCATTTCTTACCAAAGTGATAGAGCCCGACCTAGAGCAAAGGATCAGATTGAAGCAGCATATTTTCCTCCCTCTGCCTGTAGTGCTTTAAGCATTTCATACATAGCATTACTGGAGCAACTTGATGAACTCAAAGTCAGAAGTTGTGTCAGTGGCCAAATCATCTTTGTGTTTGGGACCGGTGGCTTATTTTGGTAAAAAAATAAAATAAAATAATAATAAGAGAAATATTCTTGACCAAAATTTGATGATTGTAGGGCCCAGTTCTAAAGCATCTGCAATTGTAGTTTTTCCATGTTAAAACAAAAGAAATTTAGATCTAGAAATGACAATGTCCATGTTTCCTTTGAACAAACGCTATATATATGGACTTGCATGTAGCAAAACTAAATTCTCAGTAATTAGATCATCTACACCTGTGCTGAATGTTGTAAGTAGAATGTTAAAGGGATTCTTCTTCTGCCCCACTGTGTTAAATGACCCTCCTCACGAAATGCTTGTCAGAATGGCTTGTGGCAAATTCTAACAAAAGCACTGAAGAGAAAAAGCTTTCCCCTTTGTTTATGTAGTGCAATTCAGCCACTCGGCAGAAAAGAAGAAACACTAACTGAGTAAGTAATACTAACTAACCATTAGACACTAACTAACTACGGTTTTTGCAAGCTAGTGTGTTTTGTGAAAGGTGGGATGTTGAGATGGCTTTAAGTCAAACTACCTGAATGTTGTTACAGCCCATCTCTCTCCTTTTATGATCAAAGTTTATCGTATTTGCTTCTTCCACAAGGATAATTCACTATGTGACACATCTCAAATAATCTCAAACTGGTTTATTGAACAAGTTCATGATAGTCCAGATCTGGCGACAATCTCTAGATCTTGACCCAATAGAAAGTATTTGAGATGTAGTGGAATGGAAGAGTCGCATAACGGATATGAACTGCTAGTCTGTCAATGGGACAAAAATCTATGCAGAATGTTTCTAACACCATGTTGGATCTGCACTATATCATATTATCAAGGCATTTCTTAATGACAAGATTTTGCTTGCAAGGTGTACAATGAAGAGGTGATTATATGCCTAAGTTCAAAATAAAAAAAATAAATAAACAAAGCTAAAGAAAATGTAGGTCAAGTATGTGTTTTTAGGTATCATTGTTAAAGGGTGTACAGTCATGGCCAAATGTTTTGAGAATGATTCAAATGTTAATATTTACAAAGTCTACTGCTTCAGTTTTTATAATGGCAATTTGCATATACTCCAGAATGTTATAAAGAGTGATCAGCGTAACAGCAAAAAATTGCAAAGTCAATATTTGCCTAGAAAATGAACTTTATCCCCCAAAACACATTTCAACTTCATCGCAGCCCTGCCTTAAAAGGACCAGCTAACATTGTTTCAGTGATTGCTCCATTAACACAGGTGTGGGTGGTGATGAGGACAGGGCTGGAGATCAATCTGTCATGATTAAGTAAGAATGACACCACTGGGCACTTTAAAAAGAGGCTGGTGCTTGGCATCATTGTTTCTCTTCTGTGAACCATGGTTACCTCGAAAGAAACACGTGCAGTCATCATTGCACTGCACAAAAATGGCCTAACAGGAAAGAAAATCGCAGCTAGAAAGATTGCACCTCAGTCAACAATCTATCGCATCATCAAGAACTTCAAGGAGAGAGGTTCCATTGTTGCCAAAAAGGCTCCAGGGCGCCCAAGAAAGACCAGCAAGCGCCAGGACCGTCTCTTAAAAGTGTTTCAGCTGTGGGATCGGGCTACCAGCAGTGCAGAGCTTGCTCAGGAATGGCAGCAGGCAGGTGTGAGTGCATCTGCACGCACTGTGAGGCGGAGACTCTTGGAGCAAGGCCTGGTCTCAAGGAGGGCAGCAAAGAAGCCACTTCTTCAGTCTTCTTTGCAGACTGATGTTTTTCAGTCTGTACCTGAAAAACATCAGGGACAGACTGATATTCTGCAAAAGGTACAGGGAGTGGACTGCTGAGGACTGGGGTAAAGTCATTTTCTCTGATGAATCCCCTTTCCGATTGTTTGGGACATCTGGAAAACAGCTTGTTCGGAGAAGACGAGGTGAGCGCTACCATCAGTCTTGGCTCATGCCAACTGTAAAGCATCCTGAAACCATTCATGTGTGGGGTTGCTTCTCAGCCAAGGGAGTCGGCTCTCCCACAGTCTTACCTAAAAACACAGCCATGAATAAAGAATGGTACCAGAATGTCCTCCGAGAGCAACTTCTCCCAACCGTCCAAGAGCAGTTTGGTGATGAACAATGCCTTTTCCAGCATGATGGAGCACCTTGCCATAAAGCAAAGGTGATATCTAACTGGCTCAGGGAACAAAACATAGAGATTTTGGGTCCATGGCCTGGAAACTCCCCTGATCTTAATCCCATTGAAAACTTGTGGTCAATCATCAAGAGACGGGTGGACAAACGAAAACCTAGGAATTCTGACAAAATGCAAGCATTGATTGTGCAAGAATGGACTGTTATCAGTCAGGATTTGGTCCAGAAATTGATTGAGAGCATGCCAGGGAGAATTGCAGAGGTCCTGAAGAAGAGGGGTCAACACTGCAAATATTGACTTGCTGCATTAACTCATTCTGTCATTAAAACCTTTTGTTACTCATAATATGATTGCAATTGTATTTCTATATGTGATGACAACATCTGACATACACACATGAAAACCAGAGGGCAGAAGATCATGTGAAAATATAATATTTGTGTCATTCTCAATACTTTTGGCCATGACTGTACACAGGAGTAGTTTCAAGGAACAGCCAGCTGCAGTTCCTTCCAACTGGCTTTCAGTATGCTTTTGCTTTTCTTGTTTTTTTTTTTTTCTATTGTCATCCTTCTTCAATAATACATGCCACATATGCTTGCTACTGAGTCTAATGTTTGTGGTGTGGGATTTACGTTGGATTAAGCTTCAAAAGAATGGCTGGCTATCTATTGTTTGTTACTGGCAAGCTACATTCCCAATAGGGGGCCTCTTTTTCAGCAGTTTCTGTTTCTAAGAAAATAGTTCCAACATTATATAATTTCATTTCATTTCGACATTGTGTGAAATGTATGCTTTTGGAGGGCCATTGATTTCAAACATTATGTGTATTTTTTCCCTTATGGCTCTACTCAGCCACAATAATGTCAATAATGAGTTATTTAGTCAAAGCAGACATCCTGTTTGACTAAGAGATTCGACACACATAATTTCTTAAACAATTGCGAATGAATAAATTATATTCTTTGTTAAATAATTTTGTCTTGATGAACAATCTTTGTCTGTAAAATCAAATGAAGTCTGTTTTTCCTGATTTTGATGATGTACATAATTTCATTATGCTTAGCTGAATACTTTTTGTCATTCCCAATCAGCACCAATTATAAGCACTTCATCACCACCTCCCTTCTGTGAATCATTGGTGCCATAAAAGGCTAAGGATAGTGGTTCATCAAAATATGCCCTCTCTTTCGTGGGTACAACACTTGTCCAGAATTTCAAGGGTTCTGAATGCATACAGACAGACAATGACCCAATCTAAATGTGCATGAAATGCTTTCTCTTATCTTCTCATGCCTGTGGTTAACAGAGGAGTACGACTGAGGAAAATAAAAAAAGGTGATCATCAGTGCTACACTGCCGTCAGACACAGGATAAAAGTGTTTGGCGTACTTGAACAAAAATTGGATAGTTTTAACAAAACATTGGTTCAAAAACTGTGAACCAATTTGTTGGCTGAGAAAAGGGATAAGAATGCTGCTAATTTTTTGAAGACTGCCATTTTGAACTACACAACAAGGTGCCTTTGACATTTGCTCCAAAGATAATGCCTAAACTTTTGCTGCACAGTGTGACAATGACAAATACATATCTCTCTCTTGTATATGACCTTTTGTTTGATCAGACTTCTCTAAACCCCTTTCACATGATGTATCTAATAATGTTATCTAGTCTGTTGTCTGTAGCTAAATTGAATTACCCAGCATGCACTTCTTCTTAAGACTGACTATTCTTTTTGTGTAATCTGAAATACTACATAATGTGATGACAATTCTTGACATTATCAACCCTGAAATTGCTGTTGCAACTGGGGAGTTTATGGGCGGATTTTGTGATTAACCATTTTTATGTACTGGGGCTTTATGTGCTATTTTAAAAACTAGAGGTGGTTTTAGTTGTTCAGATATTGCTAGGCCTAAAATATTTATAATAGTTTCTAAAATCTAAAATCTTTATCATGTGGATAAAGAGAGATCATTGATTCTAACCCAAATATCACTTGTTCAGTAATCCCAATTTCATTATTCTCTTCCAGTCACTCTTTGTAGCCTTAAAATTAAATACCACTTTAGTAATTAACCAAACCTCAAACCCATGACCAAACTCTTTTTTATTGGGACAATCCAGGCCTGAATATGTGTTGTTTTACCCAGCGGGTTTGGGAGGTTCTATTAATAACAATTTAATCTACATTGTTATACCTGCTTGGGAAAGAAGAAAACTCAACATTATTTCAGTTAACTTAATAAGAAATTTTGGATGGAAAAAAATCAAAAAAATCATATTATTGTTTTTCTGGCATCTCCAAAACAAACTGGAGATGACAAACTACACATGAGACTGTGTCTCATGTGCAGCATGAGACACAGTCCAACAGTAACTTACAATATCAAGAAACAACAAAAAAAGTTTGAAAAAGAAAGGTTCAACAATATCCAGTCACAAATGAATGGTTTATAAAAAAGTAATATCAGTGCTATTTTTATGATTAAAATGTTTTAAAGATATTGCCTAAATTGAATGTGAATGAGAAAAACATAATCAACATTCTCTTAGTATAAACATCTGAAACTGATTTTACTCACCAGTGAATTTTGAATCACAGTTCAGAGCAACCTCACCATGTCTTGCCTTTTTTGCTCCCAAACTTAATATAATGGGAATAGGGAATGAGGGATTGTGAGATTAAAAAAAAAGGCAGCAGGCCTATTTGGAAAGGAACTTTTCGTAAGTAGTAACTCCATGGACATGTATCCAATAGATTGGGTGCCGAGCTGTGAAGACCATAAGATGTTCCTGAAAAGTATCAAGGAGATTCATTTAATACGCTGAAGGCTTTTTGAGTCCACTGCTGGTACTAATGCTTGACCTGTGCAGAGGTAGGCACCAATTGTCATTCAGGCCATGCTCTCCGCTCGCATGAATATTCCTTCAAATTAAGCCAGAGGAAATCGTTTGAGTATCTGAAGGAAAAAAGGAAACTGAAGGGTACAAGGCAAAGCTGGAAAAACCAAGATAGTATTCCAGAAATTATATTGGTGGTGGCATTGGAGAGGTGTGTTGCTTCCAATCTTTATCCCCTGATCCTCTTTTTGGCGTCCAACTTGTCTCCAGCAGTGGTGGGGGGCATAGAGTGATAGAGCAGTGTTGAGTACTGCTGCTGCTGCTGCTGCGTACTTTCTCCTACCAGCAGTCTCTGCTCAAATAAATGCCTGGTCTGTCACAGTTCTCTGCTGCAATGCATTAGATTCATCCTTCCCCTCATGCACTCCCTCACTCGTGCTTGCCTCCTCCCTTCTTGCTCACTCTTATTTGTTCACTTGAGCTCAATCACACGTGAGAAGACACAGAGGGAGAATAGAATACAAATAAGCGTTCTTAACGAACTAGTTGTTCTTGGATTTGATGTATTTTGAGAAGTCAGAATGAAGGAGAAACTGGTTTGAGTTTATGTGGTCTATGAGTCACTCCCTGTCTTGACTGGGAGGGAAGACTAAGTCACTGCGCATTGATATGAGTGTACACCTTTTCTTATGGGAAACAAATCATTTTAAATAACTACCAGTAGTTTAAACATTAGCAGCCAAAAGAAAAATAAATAATTGATGAGTTGATATATTTTTTAAAATTTCAGATAACTTTAGTCTCATAATGATCATATTTACCAAGACACTTGCAAAAAAAAAAAGGTTTGAAAAACTTTCTTTTTAATTTATTTTTTGCTGGTTCACTAAAAATTCTTCCTAAGTGCAAAGTGTCAGGCTGCACTTGAGAGCACTCCAGTAATGAAATTAGCCTGAGTTAATTTACCATATTATTAATTTTCATTACCTGCAACTGTGCATATCCTACTGCAATATGTAAAACACTATTTCATGGAAGTGGTCATTAGTAAGAAGTGTCATCACACCTCCTTCAGAAACCCAGAATAGTAAATGTGGCTTCATTTTTTATTTTTACATTACTTGCTACATTACATTATTTTTATTGTAGTATTAAATTGTTATTATACAGTTTTATTATCTTTTTAATGTTGTTAATCTAGTTTTATGAATGCTTATGAGCAGGGGTGCAGCCAGGAATTTTGGGCCCCACTATTTGAGAAGTAAGCTAGTCTATATTGATTAGTTCCGTGTTTGGCTGGCTAGCTTAGTTGCTAGTGATGGCAATTTTGACTCTTTTCAGAGAGCCGGCACTTGTGGCTTAGCTCCAAAAAAGAGCCAGCTCTTTCGGTTCTCAAGCAGCTCTTAGTTTAGTATCTGCAGTCCTATATATTATCATCACTTAGCAAGTAGTTCCCCATATGAGAAGCCTTGCACTTGATTAGTTTTATGTATTTGCTATGTTACAAAATCACACATTCTTACGTTTGTGTAATATTTTAATCAAAATTTTAATTAACAAAAATAAATGAACAAAATACTGCAAGCAAATATACTGAACAGACCCATAATAATAATATTATTATTATTCTATAATATTTATAATCTTCAGCCAGATGCTGCTTTTACATGTGCCCATTATATTTATGGGTTTTTGCAACACTCTCCTCTTCACCACTGCCTATTAATTCTAACCCGACTATTAAGTCTTTCCCTGCATAATTATAGGGTCCCATATCCTCACACGTGATTAGCTACAAGGCTGCTAATCATGCTAATCAAAATAAAGTTCTGCTGTGAGCAGATAGCGCTTCCATCAAGAGTGAGAATCAAGCAGCAAAAGGGGGGAGATAGCTAGCTCCCTCCCTTCCTGTCTCTTTCCACCTCTCGTGCAGTGCGCTGCTCTTTGCGCTGTTGTGTTTGTAGCCCATCCAGTAGGATGCAGAAAAGTTCTCTGTGAAGAGCAGTTCCTGTCGTTCACTTGAAAGAGCCACTCTAAGAGCCGAAACGTTCGCGACGACCCGCCACTACTAGTTGCTACCGCAGCAAGTTAGCGCAACACTCTGCTATCAAAGGCAACATGTAATTTCATCACATTAGTATCACTGTACCTCTGTCTCTGTCACGTTTTTGGTTTTCTTTTTTTCTCTTCTTTGAGCTCCAGACAATGGACCTTACCAAGCTCCGCCCACAACCGACCCACGTGACCGGAAGTCTCACAAACAAAGCCTCGAAGCACTTGTTTCTATGTAAACATGACTCGATTAGTGCATCATTTCTACCGGATTTTCACAATATATCAGCTACTACAATGGACAGAGGAACTAACAAGTTCAGGTCATCATCTGGGAGGAGGTTACTGGTGTCTCAGTCACAAACTGGTTGCAAACCTGAGGCCAGCAGGTGTCAGTCAGTTATGGTAGATCTGAAATTTGGTTTGATGACGTCAATATGAGAAGCTACAGACTGATAGGAGGAACCAAAGAGCTCTGTAAAGGTAAAGGCAAATCTTCTGAAGTTGGGATATAATTCATTTAATTTCACATAATTATCGCGGTAGAAGCCATTTGTTTGTTAAAATTTTATGAAATATATTTGTTCGATTTGATGTTTGTTGTTAATGACGTAAACTCACAAACGAACGAGGTAATTAGTCCAACGTTTAGAAACTACAGCGGCTGTAATGCGCCACAGCAAAGGTAAACAAAGGTAAAATAACCCGAACAGGTGATCAACTCAAAACCACTCCTACCTTTTTACTTTCTCTCTCTCTTTGTAGTTTAAGCACACCTGTTACCGTGGCAACCGCCTGCGCCCGCAAG
This sequence comes from Xiphophorus couchianus, assembly GCF_001444195.1. NCBI lineage: Eukaryota > Metazoa > Chordata > Actinopteri > Cyprinodontiformes > Poeciliidae > Xiphophorus > Xiphophorus couchianus. The sequence continues at coordinate 19,117,697 of NC_040229.1, forward strand.
ACGAGCAAAGATTACGTTAAAAACATAACATTCAATCCCTTACCATATCAAGTTTCCAGGCTTGATATTTATTTCTCGATTATTAATCAGCGCTTCCCTGAACACAGCAATGGTTGATTGACTAGCTGTACTTGGAGCTAGAGCGGCTAACATGAGTAACAGTTTAGTCCAAAGCCTTTTCTGCTAAAATAAAATCTTTAGTGTATGTCAGATACAGACACATTGCATATTGATCTGTTTAGCTAACGTAAGACTGTGTAGCAGACAGGCTTCAAGGTGTAGAAGTTGTATCAGTTCTGCCTTTATGCTGTACTTAGCTAACGGGAAGCTAAGTGTGTTTGTGAGATGGCCACGCATGTGACCAGTAGAATGGGCATCAGCCAATGAAAAGCGGCCCCTCTGGTAAGGTCCATTACAAAACTCACCCTCTCATTCCAACAGGGCAACATTACTGAGAAGTGGTGGAGAGGCGCTCAGGCCGTAGGAATGAACCAACTAGTGGAGAAGAAGGAAGAGCTAAGAAAAGTATCATTGCTATTAAATGTAGCTTTTCATATTCTTTGCTATGCTGCTTACGGAACCCCACAGGGGACATTTAGGATTTTTTTTTTTCTTTTGTGTTACCAAAAGTATTACATTCCCTTGCAAAAAATATTTCATTCCCTTGCAATACGTTTGCGTTACCATGCAAAACGTTTGCATTCAAATGCAATACTTTTACGTTGTAGAACATGATTTGGTCTGATGAAACCAAAGATGAGCCAAAAGACAAGCTTAACACAAAATACCCAGAGTGAAACATGATTTTATCTGGGTGTATCTTCCCTGACATAGGAGTATTTTTTTTCCTTTCTTTCTTTTTGGTGGATGAACAGGATATGTATATGTACAGTTTCAAATATCTGTAAATTTTCAACCAAAACCTGTGGCTGCTTGCTGAAAAAAGAAATTTTGTTTTCTAGTATCACTGTAAATCCAAGCATATGTCCAAATTACCAAAAATAATGACTTCATAAAAGCAGAGATAATCTTTTTGAAAGTTTAGTCAAAGTCTAGAACTCAGTCTGGAGGACTCACCTGGGGAAGTCTCTGAGTAACTTTGAAATTTAGCAAAACTTATACATTGTGTTTTTCAAACTACATGCCACAAATAAATTAAAAAACTGATGTGCATGTTCATTCAACTTCTATGCCATTTGACTACATTGTCAATATTTTTGCACTTTTTTTTGCACAGGTGTGTTAAAGAAAAAGGGGGCAAACCATAAATTCAGGTAACACTTTTAGGATTTTCATTTGTAAAAATGAAATTGAAAATAACACTTCTCATTTTGCTACTTCATGGTTCTGCTCTATTTTGTGTTGGTCCATCAAACTTTGCAGCAAAGTGTTTTGACTTCACACTTTGTATTCTGTGGTGCTACTAATCTTAATGTTATTTGTTTTCCTGGTGGAAAGGTGCAATTCTTTTACTTTTTTCTTTATTTTATTTTTACTTTTTTTCCTGACTGTTTCAATTAAAGATTCCTGGAAGTTTTTTTTTTTTTTTTTTTTTTTTGTCAATTTTTGTTTAATTTCAATGTAATAGCAATGTTTAAACACATTTTATCAGTCTCAGGCTATGTCATTGTGTAGAATTAGAGATGTGGAGAATTATTCTATGTAGTAACTTTTCAGCCAGTTCTCTTTAATTATTCAAAGCAGAACAAGCTAATGTAACAGAAACAGTATAATGTCACCATGCTAGGCCAGCAAGTTCAAAAGTATTTCATTTTACAGGTATGATTACCTCTATTAAGTCTACTGGCACTGATTGCTTTTTGTCAATAAGCACAGTGATTCCTCCCTGTAGAATTTTGAAATGATTCTATTTTAAAATGTGTTTGTATCATAATAGTGTCTCATACTGTTTTCTCACATCAGATAACATAACTACACAACATAATCTAATACTGGCCATTCTACCTGCAACGATTTGTTTACCAAATTGAATCTGCAGTCTGGATCCCAACACACTTGGGGCTTTCCAACATGTCAATCACCAGCAAAGGCTTTAGGACTAAGATGTTTTGTCCCACTCTGGAGTCCAAATACAAAAACACATTCAATGAGGTTAGATTATGTATCCTAACATAAAATGTCTGACTGTCTATCACAATTAAACTAAATAGGCTTCATGAATTTGAATAACCCCTCCCCCCCTCCAGGGCATATTATCAGTGTTTGATTTCAAGCAGCATCTGGAGACTCAAAAACAACATTTTTCTTTGGAGAACAGAGCAAAATAGTACACGAGTCAGTCATTCTCAGTAAACAGTTAGTGCTCACAAATAAAAGAAAATGGTAGATTGGTGTAAATGGCGTAGTTGCACATGTTGATGCATACTCGGTTAAGAGTTACACTATAATTGTGGTAAACGTCTCTAAATTGACTAAATTTTATGATTTAGTTAATCACTGTTAAAACTCAAAAATGTAAATAATAACTAACTTTTGTCTGCCAACATAAAGAGCATCTTTTGTAAGAAAAAACTGATATCTTTAGATGCAATAGTTCAAAGAATATGACTGATGCTTCCTTAAACTGTTCATTTATGACCATGTCTAGATAAACTAGACATTTTTTAAGTTCTGTTGTCTTAAAAATATGTTCCAAAGAATAGAAAGTACTTTTTATGTCCTCTTTCCAATTACCTTTACTATGTAAAATGAATATTTTTGCCATTTCTGATGCTTTAGTACAATAAAAAAAAAGAACTATTCAGATTATACTTTTGGTCCTTGTTATATGTGACTTTATAATCAGTGAAGGGAGTCAAAACTTTAAGAGTCTACTCAGTTTTAACAAAAATGTGGAAAAACATTTTTTTTATGCTTTAACTTTTTCCATACAGTTTTCCATATCTCACTGGACTCTTTACCCATGATTAAGCGATCACTTAAACATCCACCTGTGTTTTCCAGAATAAAAGCACCTTCCAGCACCAGCACAGGTGCAAAATTGTCAGAATTTTCATGCTTAATAAATTCAGCAAGTCAAGACAAGACATTGGGAACATGACTCTATTTTTGCCATCATCGCTGGTCTTTGCTTGTGCCTTTCTGATTATTAATTAGAATTACTGTTTTGAGTCTTGCCTTCTCTCTGCATGCTGCCTTTTTGCATCTGTCAAACAGTGGAGCCAATGTAAACCAAACCTGGAATTTTCTTTGATCCAGTTGCTATATGATGAGGGAAATTTTTACCATCAAATTTCTCTCCATCCGGTGTTAACCACCTGAGTACAGTCACTCATCTGCAGAGTTCTTCTCCTTGCTGTGCAAGCTCCTGAGGATCATCTTGCTCACAGGTCTCACCTGAACTTTTCCCTTTCTGTCTGGAAAGTTGGTCAGTTGTGACTGGAACAAGGTTGTTGGATTGGTTACTTGCCCATCTCTGTCTGCTTCAGAACTGCACAGAGTTTCTGCGATCCAGTATTGTTATCTTTTTGCATCACTAGTTAAAAAAATGTAATATAAAAAATATTCATGCAAAAATTACAAGTCAGAACCATTTTATCTTTATTATAGCATAAAGCTTGACACCTTGATGTGACCTGCATGAAGATGGTTAGACTCCATGCCCATGTATTAATCAATAACTGCGTCTTGCAGTTGATAGTGAGTGAGTGCACATAGTTAAATGGCGGTTTCATTTCGGATTTGCCAAAGAGGCTTGTCTTTCAAATGGCATGTGATGACAACCTCGTCTTCTGCTTGGAGATTAACAACTAGGCAGGCTGCATGGCTCTGTATGCTCTTGAGCCTTGATCCAACTTGGAGAGGTTTGGAGGTCAGAATTTATCTAAACAGCAGATGGTTTGTTTGGTCTCAATGGGAGTGTTCTAAAAATTTAATGAATACACAAATGAAAGTATACTTAGCTGTAATAGAAACTGGTTGTGGGAAAAAGCGGCTGAAATATTGAGTTCACGACATCCATATAGTGACTAGAAAATTGAAGAAATGTTTCAGTCTAATCACTACAATACACAGGAACAAGGGAGTGTATCTGATCTCTAGTAAACAGCAGCACCCCTAATTTGTTAACAAATGCCATAAACAGCCAGACAGTACACCGAATGCAGCCTACCTTGAAAGTGCACAGCTTCCAATATCAATTGACATTGAATGCAATTTGACCCTTCTGCTCAAACAACCCAGTAAATAAAAGTATTATACACTTTCATAAAACTGATTGGAAGTATAGCTTTGACTATCCAAATGGAAATGTTAGGCTGCACCTGTCACATTGCAGTGTTGTGGCAGCTGTAAAATAGTTCAACCATACCATTAGGTAGAAGTTTAAAGGTATAGCTTAGTAGTAAAATGATTTGCTCCTCTGAGCTGCATCTTTCCCATGTCTGAAGGTTATGCAATTAAAAGTGGAATAACTATGCATCAACAGATCATAGTATACTTTAAGAATAATAAATGTAAGCAAGGCAAAGTTTAGATATATAAAACATGAATTATACACATAGTGTTATGGCTCCTGTGCTGAAGAGATAATACTAAATCAATATGCTATGATGAGGCTGATCAGGTTGATCATGTGATACGTGACTAAGGCTAAGGCTAAGACTTTAATCTCTGCTTGGTTATTCCTGTCCGAAAACCAGCTTTAAAGAACATAACTGAATGCATTATTTAGTTGTTACCAATAAGATCAAGCTTAATTACAATATCTTATTTTTCAGACTAAAAACTGACCAAATGACAGCGTTGACTTGCAAGGAAAAAACAAGCTGTGCTGAAGTGGATGCTCTCTTTTACCGTAGCGCTTATGCTAGATGTGTAGTCGACACATTGAACTGACCTGAGTGCAGTTGCTGGATGGATGAATGGATGCTGCCTACTGAGGTGTGAACTTTACTGATGTATTAGGATGACAAATGGAGTCTGGGACATGACTGAGAAATGTTGATTGTTTATTGTACGAGTTTTTTCATTTTGAGAACTTTTAAGGAGACAAGAACTTGGGGAAGAGAATGGCAGGTGTTTCCGATTTAAATTAAAAACAAATAAAAAGTATCACACAGATATTTTTGCTCTACAGCAGTGAGCATTTTGATATACGGAAATGTTGCATAAAGGCAACTGTTTTTTAATGTTTTGAATAACTCTGTAGAAGCAGTTTCTTTCAGTAGTTTATTCTCTTTAACCATAATGAATCTAAAAAGATATTTACTTCAGCAGCTCTTTTTTTTAAGGCATAATTCAAAAGTCACCCTTAGGCAACATATATGGCCTAACAAAGATTAGAGAAAAAATATCTGTAGACAAATGAGAAGGCCAAGGTTAAGCTTGCAGGCCTGCCATTGGGCTAATTGCCTACGATTTTTTCTGATGACATTTCAAAGGACAAATAATGAGAACATTGTAAAAGTTGTAATTACTACCTTACGGGGAACAGGATCCTAACCTCAACCTGCAAAATGTCGCTTTGTCTGAACTAAGAATCAAGCCTTTAAGCCTCCATGTTACAGCACTTTCATGAAGCTTTACCTGTCTTGTAAAAATGTCCCTTTAGAGACAACACAGCCTCCTTCAGCGAAGCTAGCAAACTGCTCAGTCTCTGCCTAACAAATCTTACTGAAACCACTGATCACAATGGGATCAGGTGATAGGAGAACATGCAGCCCAACCGAGGAGGAAAGCTTCAGTGGCCATTGAAAAATCTATTGGGAGCCAAGAACAGATATTGCAGAAACAAAACATAACAGCATTGCAAGACATCTCTGCGTAGAAAACATGAGAAGTACAACAAACGACTTGCAAACGACTGGGCAAAGAGGGCTGGCAGCATGCAGATGTCATATCCCTCAAAAAAGAAAAAAAAAAGCTGCTTCTTCTACTTGATCGTTGTTGCTTCAAACATGTACTGAGATATTTTTACGAAGAGCAGATAGAATAAAAATTCTGCATTGTAGGTGGTCACAAGCCATGAAATTTTAATAAATCCAAAAAATATGTAATTAAAACACCCACCATAAAAGAGGAATGTTTAGTTTTCCTCTCGTCACTCAACTTTAAATCTCAAGAAGTAAGCAAATGGCATCTGCAGACTGTTATCCCTCAAGTTATCTACAGCTTACTTAATCAAAACAACCTCTAATCCTGGTGTAAGACGCAGAAGATCTGCAGAGCATTAAGGCACACCTGCAGTACATAAGCTGATTTCTAATGTATAATGCTGCCAGTGACAAGAGAAACACCTTCTGCAGAGACAGGGGAAACTGCATTAGCATAAGGACGCTTGCATGTTAACATTGCCATATGTCTCTTTTCTTGAAATCTGAAGCTACATTCCCCTGAGGTTCCCACACACAACTGACAGACAGCTTATGAAATGAGCATCATAAACATGTGATAACTTTTATAATTAAACCAGTCTCAAATGGTGTAAATTTGTTGGAAAGATGAGACACAGAGTTGATTTAAACAAAGTAAATATGTAACATTCAAACTACAAAAACATCTAATCTGTTAATGCTTGTGTCAGGCAAGTTTTTTTTTTTTTTTTTTCTAACTTACTTTAATTTTGACAAGCACTGGATCATGTCCTAAATTGTCTATGCATTTTCTGTGTGCTCTTAATCTTTTTCAGGGTCACAGCAGGCAGTTGCTTATCCCTGCAGTCATTGGACAAGAGCTTCATTACTGGCATGATCCAGGGGTGCTTATCTATTTACTCTGTGTGCTTCTCCTCCTTCTACTTCCTTCGCTTTCTGTGCTGCTGCCTCCTCCAAGGGTAGGGCTGTTCCAGAGGGTCAGCATGATTCCCTGCAGCTGGATGTCTCATCAGGACTATAAGAGGACTAGTAAGATGCTCTTGCTTCACCAGTTCTTTTGTGTGTTTGTTTGCTTTTTTCATAAATGTAGCAGTAAGCCAGCATTTTTAGTCTCTTGCCCAGATTTTTTAATTTCATTTTCCCAGAACGTCTCTGAAGTGTGGCTATTCCTTGCAGCTTAAACCAGAACATCTATCAGTGTTCAGGTGACTTTTTGGTCCAAGCCTTGCTAACATCTCACATTTAAAGCTTATTGTTGTTCACAGAAGCTCACTGCTGGTCCTCCATCACTAATCCACTTATAACCCCTGTATCTGTGCCAGTGCTGTCAATTATTGCCTGCAGAACCTTTTTTGGCTTCTGCATTTCTATTTGAGAAGTACTGCAGCCTTACATTCTGCTATTTATTGCATCTCACATTTCTTTGTGTTTCCTTTGTGATGGCAACCTACCAGGAAGAAAGTAAGAAACAATCCATTAACAACATTTTACCAAAAACCCTCTTGAGCCATTCTAGCCTGTTTCTATCCCTTCTTTCAGTAGTACTTTCACTAAGGCTGACCTCCCACCAACACATTGATTCAAAAACCTTTTTCCCCCCATCTGGTTTTTCATTGTATTCGTACATTGACTTCATAATAGAACGACCTCATGTACAACAGGGCAAACACGGGGGCAGGATGTCAATCCATTGCAAGATCAGAGATGGACATAGAGGACCAGCAAAAGTGACTGAAGACAGTCATCATTTTTTTGACACGCCATTATGAGGACAGTTAAGAGTGAATATATACATTTTCTCTGCATGAAGACAAAATAGTAGGAGAGCACCCATGCATGAACAGCAAGAACAAGCGACACAGTTGCAATGCATCTTAATATAAATCTCCCAAACATCATCAAAATCATAGGTGGAGTCAACTAAAAGTCTTAATTAAGTTTTTTGCAGGGTCTGTAATTAATTGCAACCATATAGATAAAATAAGCCACATTTTCAATTCAAAAACCCTGCTAAGTTGTTCAATAAATAGACACATGAGCTCAACAACAAATATAATTGTTGTTTTTAATTTATTTAGGTTATTCAAACATCAGATTTGTGCTAAGTGCTATAGTAATTCAGCTTTCAAGTTTTCAGGAATCCCTGATCATTCATGCAGCTTCTTTAACAAAAAACTTCTTTAGAATGTGGATGCTAATATTAGCTTTGGGGATGTCTGTGCTGGCTGCATCATGTTTTGTGCTGACATGGTCAAGCTTTTACAGTTGTTTAGAAAATGAATTGATCAATGTTGTGCAAAGGTAGGCAGAATGCAAATAAGTAGAATTTTGTTTGACCACTTAAAAAGAGATCTTAATATATTCAGGACTGAGTCTGTGACCTGCATCAGCTATGTTTCATCTGGCTTTATTTACGTTTCCATTAATGAGGCTCCTCCTCTCTGTGATGTAAATGTTAAGCATCCATCGATGTAGCCTCCCAGACAGCATAACCATGATATGGCAATGTTTTACAATGCTTTATAGAATCAATTGCAATTCCTGATCTCTGCATTTCTATGACAGGCATTCTAGTGTGACATACCTTTAACTGGACGAAAATGGCTTTGCAATTCACAAATCTAGCAGTCAGCTCCAACTTGCAGCAATATAATGCAACCTGTTTCTACTTTCACAATATAACACTCAAAAATTTGTTACCAAAATAATCACAAAATGCCCATCTGCCATCCTTTAGACTTGTTTTTGCAAAGACAAGATGCAAAGATAAAAAAAAAAAACAGATGTGTTTAAATTGGGTATAAACTGACAGCTTCCTTTTATGATACGTCCATTGTGGGAAAAAAAACAGACACGGATCATTCAAAGTAACGGTAGGTGGTTCACCTTAAAAGGGTAGTCTGTCTCTTTTGAATATTGAACAAGCTCATGAAGAAAGAAAGAGACAGAGAGAGAAAAACTGAGACTGACTTAAGGCACCATTGAAAGGCAGCCCATTCTGTTCTATTCTAGCGATCCTCCCAGCAGCTCTATGCAGAGTCACATAAGCATAGAAGAGAACTTTCATCTTCATGACACATGATGCTGCCAGCCTTTAACTCACTAAATCATTTAATACCAACACAAACTACTTAAAGACCACTTCAAAAACAACAACAAACAGACCAAAAATCTTCACAGAAAATGCAAAGAATTGAAAGGGAAAAAATAGGAATCCAAAAAATAAAACAAACAAACAAAAAATTTGCCATAGCCTCACTCTGTCTTGAAGGCCAGGGCATAAAAGTGGGTTTATAAAAGAGATTTAGAAATAGTGAGTGACAAAGCATGTCTAATGTGCATTGATAAATCATGTCAGTCTCAAAGCAGCAGCTTAAAAGCCTCTGTCATCTCAGAGTTTTAATCAGGTCTTTGGGATGACTAAAAGCCTCCGGTCAGTCAACCTAAGAGAGTGCATGGTTCATATGGATGCAGCAGTACAGACAAATCAAAAGTGACACCAAATTAATTAGAAATTAAAGCTCTTTACACCTATTGAAAGATCTGTTCAAATTAGCTTTAGGTTTAATGTAATCTTAACTTTACTAACGATCTACTAATTGTTGTGACTTCAACATTCTTTGGGATTCCGCAATAGTGCTTACTAGAAACTAATAGATGGTCTTTGGTGGGAAGAAATGTACTCCTTGTACTGTATTAGTCAACATCAGATTTACAATGTCTAATCTTTGACTATTTTTTTTAGTTTGTCAATACTAATTAGTCCCTACACAAATAAGAGTTTTATAATATTCTTGCAAGAATAGTGTAAAAATAAAATTTCTTTCAAGATTGGTTTTAGAGTGGTCGCTTGTAGGTTTTTAAGACAAGAAGGAAATTTGCAATTCTGAAATTAGGTGGTCTGAACAGATGGAAGTGCTTTTGCACTTTTGCTCAACACCCATGAAAAGATGCAGGGTTCAATGAGCATCAAAAAATACCATGCAAGCACAGATGGAGAAAAAAAACAAAAAACCTTTATGAATAAAAATGGCATTATGCCAGCATTTGCACCCCTGCTGGGTTTGCACCTGCACAGAAATAGAGCCATGTTTGTTCACTGCACATCTTTTGCAAAGCTGAAGTTCATCTATTTTCATCCAAATGTCTTTAAAATATTTTAGTGCTACAATGTACTTGATGGCAGTTATTGAGAACCCAGTTTTGTTAACAAGATTTGAATATCAAAAGAACCACTTGCATTTTAACTGAATAAATTATCTGGCTCGGCATCAGAAAAAGATTTAGCAACCTCGACAATTCAATCTGGAGAGACTCACACAGAGAAAAAAGCATCAGTTAGAAAGTTTTATTTGATTTGAAGTTCCTCTGGTGCTCTGACCCCAGCCAAAGACGTGCGTGCTGAGGATGACGCTGGGACAAGGATTGTCCCAGGGGGTGGTCTTCCCCTTGGGGCACAGGGACTGGAGAGCGGAAAGGAGGGGAGTCTGGAGGAGTCCGGAAGATGAGGGTGAAGATGGGGAGGAAGTGGGACAAAGGACAGCTGTGAAGTAGAAGAATCCATTGATGACACGTCTTATAAAAGGGTTCTTGAGTGATAATTGGCTGAGGTGGAGTGACGACCTGGTGGAGAGACATGACAATTGAATGATGCAGGTAGGCTGAAGAGTCTCCCAGTTTGAATTTAGGCCTAGGCTTCTTTTATTGGCACACCTTGTAAACAAAAAAGGAAAATACCATAAAGAAGATTGACTTTCATTCCAGCAACACAATCTCACACCTCAAAAAATAAAATTGGTGGAATAATTCTATGTTAAAGGTTGTTTTTACTACTATTTTAATGGAGCAAAAGATTAAAATATTTCATTCAGATTTTAGATGGTGCCATTTACTGCCATTGTTTTTGATACCTGATGTGCAACAGCAACGTTGTGTCATGAAATAGGCTTTTATTAAAACTACAGAATAATAAATGCATTGTGTCAAAGTGAAATTCTGTTAAGACAGAGGCAGTGATTACCGTACATAAAAAAAATTAAGAGATCTATCTTTTGCCTAAAGGACTTGTGTGGGAGTCATCAGAGGACTGTTCTCAAGGAAGCATGAATGGATTTAGCAATAATTTGTGTACAAAACATCCTCATTCATTAAACTAACTGGCATTCAGAGACAGCGCTGTCTCCCAGCTGGGGTAGTGCATACATCTTCATGCTTGAGTTCAGAACTTGAAATTAATAACAGTCAAAACAACAACAGAATGACGAACATTTACTGTTGCTAGATGACATAGAATAAATGTTATTACTTTTAGCTTCCTACATTCTGTAACTAAATGTTGATAAAATCAAGGCAAAGAAATAAAAAGCCATGGAGATTCTGAAAGGTGTACTTTTTCTATTGTGTATGCAAAACACAAATGTAATGTGAAAAATTAAAACACACACTGAAAGAAAATTTGGGTAAATGAATATTCATGCCCTGAATTAGTCTAACAAGCACACTGATTCTTAAAATGTCTTTTCACAGTCAATACACAAGCATTCACTTCTTTTTGTGTACTAACTGCATTTGCCTGATTGCTTTTTCTGTTTATGAATGGTTTGTTTTGAGAAAGGCCTTGGCATGGGGTATGAGGCATCACTTAATCCCCTGGCAATAAGAAAGAAAGGATAAGAAACAATGTGAAAGCATGGCAGAATAGGCAAGCAATGATGCTTCTCAGTGGTGATCATTGCAGCATTCTCTAGCACAGCATGCTCAATGGATTTTCTAGTTATACTGTATGCCTCAGTTACTGCCAACAGCCAACCAGCTGAAATGACAATATGCGTCTTACACATGCAACCTTTACTGAAGGACATAATGTTTTGGGGCAAAGAAACTAACCCTCCTTTAGTGTGTTGCATAAAAGTGGATGCAATGAGTCAGAACAGTAGAATGTGGCTTTTTTACTATAATTGTTTCACATCTTACTTTAGCATTGACAATGTATCATACCTCTTACTTACAGTGAAACGTGAACAAGAGTTTTTCATTGATTTTTTTGCACAAGAACAGTTACGTAGGCAGAAATATGAGGCTGACAGCCTGGTCATCTTGCCAAAGCATAGATTTTAGATACATGGCTCAAAACCAGCCTAGCATGGCGATGAGTCTAGCTGGGAGGCTGGACTCACAAGACAGAGTTTGAGTAATTCTAGAGACCCACTCTTTCGAGGTTATAATAATGCATTTTATAATCATAATGCATCATAATGCATTTCAAAACACCCCAAGGAAACACTCCAAGGAATTCATTCCTTGAAGAGTCCCTAGCAGCTCCCACTGAAAAAAGATTTCCAGACAACTTTGGGACGTAAAACACATCACACATTGTGGCAGGTTTAGCATCACTTATTTTGAAGGCCATGTTCAATTTAACAATGCCAAATCCTTGAGCTTCCACCACCCTGCCATCACCCAGTTTTACAGACGGTGTTTTTGAAAACTGCTGGTCGTTTCTTTGTCACAGGTCATGTGTTTTGATGCTCCAGAATCAATCAACCACTCATCTTGTACTGGTCCTTCAGTTAGATTTGCATTTTCTGCAATAAAGGCACTCTCAGAGAGGTCTTCTTCACTTTCACATACCACATTCTTGGCTTTGTGATTTTTGACTCGTTTTTTCCAGCTTGGACAGTTACGCTTTATGTGACCTTCTTTGCCACACTTGTTACATCTCCATGAACTCTGTCTTTCAGCTCCCACTACTTTTGAATGGTCCTGCATTTCTCTGTGGACTTGTGTTGACATGGCTGATGCACCACTTGACGTAGCAGCACTGTAGACATCATTAACATTGACTCTTTTTTGCTCTTCATTGATTAATGCTTGCTGAACAAACTGCAATGTCAAATTGTCCATCTTTGTTTCTAGAGCAGTGATAATCGTAGCATAGCTTGGTGGTAAGCTACCCAGGAGTGTTACAATCTGATCTTCCTCTTCAATTACAGCACCTATTGCTCTTAGCTGATCAGTCAGTTTCTACATTCGTTTTAAATGGTCATTTAAGCTGTCCTTTTCTTTCATTTCACATCTGAAATATTTCTTCTTCAAGAACAGTTTATTTGCTCAAGTGTCTCTCTCAAAATGTCATTTTAGCATGTCCTAACCCTCTTTTGGAGTTTGACAGCTTGTTATTAAATACAACTGGGGTGTGTTCACATTTAGCACTAACATGGAAAATGCTCTTTCTCTCCGTCTCTCGAATTCAGCCTGAGCTTGTGCGCTAGCGTCCGGAGTCAGCATATCCTCTCCGTTAGCATGCCCCATAGTCCTTTAGCTTTTAGCAAATGCTCCATCTGAAACTTCCACGTTGCCCAGTTCTCTGGTCCGCTCAGCTTGTCGATAAACATCTTATCATCCATTGTGAATCCCACAATTCCGTTTATCTGACTCAAAAACGTCACTTACAGAACTTTTTGCGACGCTCTGGGCCCATAACCTGAGGAGAACAGGCGTTACAACGTTCATCTATTGTCTTTTTCAGAACGGTACAATACAACTGCAGTACTCAGAAGACACAGCAGATGGCAGCATAACAGCCTCTCCGTTAACCATTGAACAAATTACTGCTTCATATTTCAACAACAGGAAGCCGGTGAAGTTGTAAAATTGGAGTGATGTGGTCAAATGAGGCCATTTTGGTAATGATGCAAGCAGCAAAGTTTTGAACCTGTTGAAATTTGCGGATAGATTTATGAGGCAGACCAACCAGGAGACAATTACATTAATCAATTCAAGAAATGGCCAGACAGACTATGAACCAAAACATTCCTCTTCCTGCAGGTAGAGGAATGGACGAAGTAGGTTAATATTATGGAGGTGGAAGTGTGCAGACCAGATAATATTATTAATATGAGAGGGTAGAATCTGGTGCAGTGGATAAAAAGAGCTGGGGGTCATCTGGAAAACAGTGGAAGTGGATGTTAAATTTACAAAAGATATTGCCAAGGGGGAGAAGGTAAATAAAAAAAAGGAAGGGGACTCAGGACAAAGCCCTGGGGCACACCTGAAACCACGGGGTATAGATGGGATTTGAATGATTTAAATTGGATGAACTGAGTGCGGCCAGAGAGATATGACTGAAACCAAGCAAGGGGTTTGTGTGATACCGATGGAAGAGAGTCTGTGGAGCAGGACTGTGTGAGATATGGCATCAAAAGCTGCACTGAGATCAAGGAGAATGAGAAGAGAAAATAAACCCAAATCTGCTGCCATGACGAGAGTGTTGGTGATTTTGAGGAGAGCAGATTCTGTGTTGTGACCAGGGCAAAAACCGGACTGGAACTGTTCATACAGACTGTTCTTGGTTAAATGGAGATGGAGTTGAGAGGCAACTGTTTTTTCTGGAATTTTGGAGATGAAAGGAACTTTAGAAGTAGGGCAGAGATTACTGAAATCGTTTGAATCCAATCCAGGTTTTTTAAGGATAGGAGTAAAAACTGCAGTTTTGAGTGGCCCCGATGCCACTCCAAAGGTTGCACAGATCATTTAGGAAGCTCTAGAGAACCACATCATGCCACAAAGACCAACAAGATTTGTGAAAAACTAGATGGCCCAGGGGTGATAGAAGAACTCTGAACTCTGGCTTGAGTTCAGGAGGATGTTTCACGTTTAGATCTAGACCTTTCTAAAATCTGCTGTAAGTGGAGAAGCAGCTGCCAAGAACTTGTTGCAGGAAGACCAGATGTAAGTTACAGTTATGCAATTTCATTTTTTAAATACTTTGACACTTCAGCCTCATGAAAAAAAAAGAAAACACTAAGAGTATATGCTATTCCTGTCCATTTAGAATGCTTATTTTTTCATCAGTTCTATAGATTAGTCTATACAACTGGCTCAAAAGTTATTAATGTTAAAGTAATGATATTGAGTCACTAAAGGTTGTTTTTTTGTTAGAAGTCCGTCAGTAATCCAGTCTGATCAGTGGACAAGGCAGAACTGTCAACCTTTAACTAAAGATTTGCTTTTACTAAAGAAAAGCATATACATTTTTTTTTTCATGAAAAAGAATGTACATCATGTGCAGCTGATTGCGTCTTTTTCATTCATGTTATTTCTTCATTTATTGTAGAAGTCTGTCTTCCAGAAACTTTGCTTTTTTGAATTGCGGTGAGCTCATGCAGCCTTCATTTCTGCTCACCCAGCTCACCTCATTCCAAGATACGAAGGCAGACAGAAGGAAAAGTGTAGAATTATATTCCATCTTTGAGAAGACTGATAGCTTGGGATGGGTTTAGCGGCTCTAGGACATGGAGCTAACTGTGGGTAATGGAGATGACAGAAAAACTGAGGGATCCTAAAGAGTTGGACAAACTAGCAAAGAGAGAGAGGGAGCTTGTTACACTTGGGCAAAAGACATGTCCGAACTTCACTCTCCGGAATGGGTTTGAACTCATCTCCCTCTCTTCACACAAATGCTTTGGGCAGAGAAACAACTTCTGACGTTGCCGCATTGGGTCAGTTTAATAAGCTCAAAGGTATAGGAGGAAGAAAATATGGTCCCTCCACTCTGGATCAGGAGCTCAAATCTGAACGTATCTCATAAACAGCAGCCTAAAATACTGTAGCAGTTTAGACTGCATCAGGTGTGGAAAGCCAGACTTGCCACAATTCAATAAATCAAAATGTATATTTATACACATGAAAATGTTATTAAAACTTGAAATTAACCTAAGTTTATCCTGACCAAGGAATACGTGTACACTTGGCAGCATCATAGTACTCCATTAGGTAAGACATAGGCCAATTTTGCTTTGTGTTGTCCCCACCTGGTGATAGTGACATAGTAGGATATGATTCCATATTAGACTCTTGATGAGGATGAATAAATGTAACCTATGTTGGAGAATGATTTGTGACTTTCTGTCTGTAAAAAGCACTTTGTAAATAAACTTTACATGTTTATTACTAATAAATGAAACAATGTAATAGTGTGTCTGTATCTATAATGTACTTGGAATTAGAATTGTTCCTGATGCATTAACAAGTGTTCACACTATCATTTCATCATTTTGAACACGATTGTTTGGTTTAGGAGCAGTTCCAAAGCCACCCATATTCAGATAGGCTGCCTCCAGCTGTATCTGTCTCCTCTGCCCTTGACGTCCATGTTCTGCATATCTAATCCTCCACTCACCCCCTCACTTTGCCTTTCCACAACAGTATTCTCTTCTTTTACTGTCAAGTGTGCCTCAGTGTATGAATTTTACAGGTTCAGAGATCAAAGCGGGGAATCTCAGTGGAGATAAAGACTGAGAGAAAATGAAAGTAAGGATAAAGAAAATTTTAAACCCCCTCCAGTCTCCACATTTAGATGCTTTTTTTATCACTGTTTATGTATTTTACTGCAACAAAGTTGATGCATAGTTTTGCACTTAGCGTTCTTGTTTGGACTGCTTACCCTGGCAGATACACAACAGAGAGTCAACAAGCCTATTATTTTTTCTCATGTTATTGTAAATTAAAATAGCTTTACTACACAGTCGGTAGAGAAAAAAACCCCCTAAAAACATCAAAACTGCTTTGAGTACAAACAGTGAATTAAAATTTAATTATACAGATTGTCAGTTCTGAAAATTAATGTTCAGGTTTGACAAATCAATCTAAAATTAGTCTAAAAATGATCAAATGCTAGAACAGTTTATGATAGGATATAATGCTTCACAAATTTGTTAACAACTTTCATTAAAAAGAAATAGCACTTCCCAAGTTGTATACTTCCCAAACACCCCAGGCCCAGATTTTATTCCTGGACCTTGTTGCTGCAAAGCAACAATATGCTAACAACTGCACCAACATGAGAACCTTGACCCAACTCACAGCACTCAATATTCTTTCAAAATTTCTCTACACTTAATTGTGACTGGGTTTGACCAGGCAGCTCAAGTCTTCAGCAAATGTGTATCTTTCTCTCTTGAGAATCTTTGCAAAGGGATATATTTGCAAAGGTGTCTATGATATATATACTGTATATATATATATATATATATATATATATATATATATATATTTTTTTTTTTTTTTGTACCCCTCCAGGGGGTCTTTTGTGGGCTCTAGTGTCCCTTATATGATAGTAGGCTGACAGGAAATGGGGAAGGAGAGGGGGGAAGACATGCGACAAATGTCGTCGGGTCCGGGAGTCGAACCCGCGACGGCCGCGTCGAGGACTGAAGGCCTCCAAATATGGGTCGCGCTAACCCCTACGCCACCACGGCACGCCCTCGATGATATATTTTAACCCCTAACAAGTTTTTTTTTGCTGTTTCAGTTAATTGTATGTGGGGGAAAATTTTTACAGAGAGTAGTTATCCTGATTTATTAACCAGTTACTTTAATTTGAACATTGTAATTATTGAGCAATGTAGCAACCCTTCTCCCATATGGCTGTGGATTGAGCCTCAGCTAATCATACCCTATAAGTAAAGTGTAGACTGGATCCAGATTGACTTGTCATTCAATCTGTACTGGGGACTGGACATTGAGAACTGCTGATGTAGAGCATTTTGGAATACTTGTTACAGTTATTAGTTTTCCAATTTTTTCTATCTTAAGGTTATGACAAATGTACTGATGCAAGCAAATTTTGGAATGGCAATATAAAGTGTCCTATACAGAGGAATAAAATATCATGTTAGTGCTTTTTTTATTATGTGTTTAATGTTCTTCTTATACCAACCTTGAAGTTGAACCTTAAAAAATGTATGCAAAAAACATCAAATAAATCTGGTATAAAAAATATAAAGCAGGAATAATGACATGTTTAGAAAGTATAATTAATATTTTGTTACAAAAGACCAAGACCATAGACCCAAATTACTAATACTTTTAGACTCATACTTTTTCACTCATTTTTCTTTTTGTTTTATCTCAGTTTAGAGTACTGATGGATTAGTTTTGTTGAGCAGATGGTATTAAAAAACGGGATGGGAGCATTTGGTCTTAATTAACCTTTCTATTCTGTGGCATCATTAATGTCAATCAGGTGCTGTCACCAGGGATGAACCGGGCTGAAGAAAATGAGCCAGGGTGCAAATGAAGAGAGCAGTTTGAGAAGACTGCAGAGTCAGAGGGACAGAAGTGAACAGCTACACAGAAAGAGGGGGGTTGAGGGCTGAAGCGCAAGAAGAGTAATCTACAGGAAGGAAGAGTAGTTCGACCTTGTGTGAATCAAAGATAGAGTTTGTGGTTGGTGCGATGTCTCATTTATAAAATTTAAGCTGCTTTGATAAAAAAAAAAAGGTTGAGTACTCTGCAAACTTCTGACCTGCATTTGGATGAGCAAGTAGTGCTGTTTTGGAACATGACAGGGAAAACAAATTATGAAAAAAAATCCACTTCAAAAGCATTTGAAATGTCACAATTGAGTCATTTTTTTACATCACTATAAAGAAGGGCAGACAATGTTAATGGCTTTTCTGAAAAAAATGTTAAGTATTTGTGAAGTGCTTTTGGTCGTCTCCATCAACATCCTGGAGTGAAAATCACAGATTAGAACTTGCACTCTGTAAAGAGTAATACCTGAGAACAAAGCAAGCAAATGTCAACATCACATAAATGAAAGAGTTGTTAGGCAACAGGAATTGCATCAATGTTTATCTTAACTATTAATAATGATGTTTAATAATTTATTATTCATGAATATTTTAATAGAGATGAAGTTTCTTTTAGTAAAAAGCAGTTGAGGCTCCACCAGAATAATTAGCCAAACATCTTCAGTTTCTTATAAAGAGATTAATTCAGTATTAATGGACATCAGTGCGCCAATAAAATATGAGAATTTATGAACACAATAGCTCAGCCTTACTGTTAAAATGTTCAGTCAATAAGCTCTACACCTACACAACCAATTATTCAATCCAAAGATAATGAATAATCAAGAATCAAACTAATGAACCTTTAAAACGGGGGTGGAAAAAATAACTTCAAGACTAATTAATCTGCCCAGACACTTGGAAAAAAAGAAGAAAAGATTTGGTTTTTCTGTAAGGTGATCAGTCTCAGATTCAAAACAATGTCCAGGGAATGGTCCAAACAAACCAGGCGAGCTGGATGCACACCTGGAGGACTCTCGATAAGAGCAGGTGGTAAAATTGCTGGGTTTAACAGCCAAAAGGTGAAGCGCTCAATGACGTTGAACAGGAGCGGATTGCTGGAAAGGCTGGACTGCAACATCACACATCTCAGTTTCAGGCATAAGTAAAGATTGTTAGTTACACAAACAACCCAACCTAAACTTTTTGCTTATACTTTGAAAAAGTATAAGCAAACTTTTAAAAGTTCTCTTTCCCATCCAGCAGGTTAGAAGACAATGAATCCACATAATCTACACCTCTGATTCATGGCTATGTTCCCAGAGAGCAGGAAATGAATGATCACGAAGCTTGAGCTGAAGTAACTTTTGTGATGCCAGCAAAACGGCGTCCAGCACTATGAATACTTAGAGATGCAGTTTCATCATTCTGTTTAAGTAAAATGGAGGCCCACAATATATTTTCAAGAAAAGAAAATTAACTAATTTAATTTGGATGGATAGAAAGAAATGTTAGATGGCATGGATAAATTAATTTAAACAATTTTTTCAAAATAACAAGTCCAAAGATAATAACTTCAGTTTTGTTTCTGTTCAGCTGGAGAAATGTATGGCACATCCATGCACTGATTTGCTCTAAGCATCTGTTCAGTGCGTGGATGGGTTCAGTCACCCGGTGACATCGTAATATAGAGTTGTGCATCATGTGTGTAGTTATGATAACTAGTCATATTTTCTGTTGTAACCTGAGCTAGTGGGAGCTTTTACATTTTGAATAAGAGTTGTACCAGCATTGATTCTTGAGGCTACATATTTAACTCCTTATTTCAGGGTGTTCTTATGTTTTGTTCTTATATTCAAATGAGGAGGCAGAGTTGTTTTCTGTGGGACTGGGGTGGTCTGAGGGAAGTGAGCAGAGAGACAACAAACTTAAGTGCATCTTCCCGACGGTGTAACATCCAAACTACAAGAGCTTATAATCTTCCCCCACACAGTATTTATTTAGCTAACTTTGAATGAAACGGTTCTCCATACTCGCGTTCTTTTCACTCAAGAAGACCAGAGTCGTGGCTCCATCTATACAAAAAGTTTTTGTTATAATCACTTGGTTTTACAGCTATAACTATTTCAAAATAGAGAGAGAAGCAAACTAAAGAGGAGTTGATATCCCAGCCACCGCCAGGTCACTCATGTAGGACACCAATGTTCACACACTGGAAAATAACCCAAATTAAAAACTGTATGCATCACACATGCAGAGGATGTCACTGCCAAAGGTGAAACCACACCTGCCAGAAGGAAAGGATAGTTAGAAAACAAATTGGTGCCAGTTAGAAGGAAAAACTAAAATAATTGCATGCACATACACACAGTACGCCGTCTGTCTTCACAAGGACATTGCATTGACTTCCATTCATTTTTCATTCATTTCTATAGCCTAAGCCTGACCTTTGCCCTAAACCAGTACACGCCTAACTCTTAACCTAAACTTAATTCACTCTTAATTTTTAACCCCAAAACAGGACTTCTTTTTATGTAGTCTGAGCTTCGGGCCTTGTATTGCTGTGTTTAGTTGCCACTATTTACAACAAATGCAACATACTGGTTCACACATGATAAATGACATCTCCACGGTGCTCCCAGACAGCAGCTGTCATGTCCGGCTTTTAAACCAGTGTTTCCCTGGCTTGCTCCTCCACATGGGGCTTTCATGCTACACACTTTTGTAGGAGACCATGAGCATGGCTGGTAACTGATGCAAGAGTTCACTCTTCCTTCTGGGCTCAACACATGGGAGACAACATCACTTAATCTCCAATAATTTCCTACGGATCTTACGGAGGTGACAGTCACTTGCTCTGTTTGCCAAGAAATTTGAACAATGTTCAACTCTTGTCATTAAATTTGCTATGGCATTCCATGTGTTGGTTTCATCCTGAGTGATAAAAAACGGATGCTTTTAGCTGTCATTTGTTGCTGCCCAAGCACATTACTCCAAGGAAACAACAAGAGGAGGAGTCAGTGTACTGAAGTAAACTTTTTTGTCACCCAGTGTCTTTGGTAGAAAAAAGAGAGAGACACGACGAAAACAAAAAAGCCAGCAACCAGAAATTATCATCCTTATTTTAAATCATCGAGCGATTAATTGATTTATTGCTTATTGAGACAGGCTTGCCTCTTACACATAATCAAGGGACCTGTTAAGTTTAACTTGCTAGGATATGTGTTTATTAGCTCAAATACGGTGGAGAGGCAGGAGCAGCCCAAGAAGAGAATGACCTGCAGAGTGAGTTGAAGGGGGCATGCATAATGTGTAAGTGGAGAGCTTAGCTTTGAAACTACAGTATGCTGGCTCTTATTGGCACTTTTCCACTGGCAAGTCGAGCACTAACCAGTTAATGTGTGGTTCGGTTCTACCCCAAGGAGTGAACGTTTCCATTATATGGTCTATCCCTCGCTATTGTAGGTGGGACGTGAGCATGCAGCAGCTGTGGTCGACTCCCCAGTGATGTTTACACCGACACTCAGCTCAATATGAAGTGCTGTTCTCTTCATGCAACAAGTCTGTGAACTATGTCATGGAGTTTCCCGTGGAAACCATTCAGCTGTGCAAAACACCTGGGTGGGCCGAGTGCCACCTTCAAGGCACAGCTCCGCCTCGGAGCTTCAATTTCCAAGCTTTTGAGCTTCTGCCTCACAGAGCTTCCCTCCCCCGTGAGTCTCCCACTCAGCTCCTTCAGGCTAGGCAGCAGCAATTAGCAAACAGCTGGTGGAAGTGGGCATCTGTTGGGCTCATTACATCTATTTCTCAGTGAAATGCTGGCAAATACATTGTTAAAGGGGGCGTGATTTTGTTATGACATCCTGAAGGCGGAGTTTAAGAAAGAGCAAGATATTTTAAAGGGACACAGGTCAGGATTCAAGGCATTAAATTACGAAGTCAAATATTTTTTAAGTCATATTTGATATATATAGCATTTGTATAACAATTGATGGAAACATAGTTACTTGGCCGTGCTATAAAATGACCCTGTGTTCCTGGGAAGTACATAATACTTCCATTTTAAAATTTCACACAAAGGGGTGTGTATGTTTGTGTTTCAATGTGCAAGATAAGGCTCTCCTCATGATATAATTGCCATTAAAGAGGTCTAAGTAGATGTTTCTTATGTGGCAGTTCAATTGAACAAATGCTGACATGAATACAAATAGAGGACCCTTGTCTGTAACCTCAAGCCAGCTATTTGCCATGGCGTCTGTGTAGATAATGTGAGGGGACACGAGAGGTGGGGATGTGACACTCATTGCATGCACCTCTGACTTTGGCAGGCAAGCCTGAAGAGCTATGTGAAAGTGAACTGATTTAGGCTGCTAAGACTAGCGACCGTTCATCACACCAGAAGCAAAGTAAATTTGAGCTAAATGAACCCTTATGGATGGTGTATTGGTCCTGACTGCAGGCAGTCAGCATCCATTTGGTAATAGTGAACCACAACAACCAAAGGACTGCCTCAGGTTTCCCTATTTCACCCTTTTTCCCTCATTGCTTTCTACTTACGTGTTAAACCATTTTTAAATGATCAGGGGTTTTTTTGTGCTGATATCATACCTGTTGAGGTTTTCAGTTATGAATGAACTCTATAATTTTTGTAGCTTTATTACTTCCATATTTGGTTTTATTAATTCTTCTCTGACCTCGGTTGTCTTTTCAAAATACTCCTGTTTGATTTATGGATATATTTGAATAAGTCTGAACTAAACCCACAATGCTAAAGCACGACCCTGGGTTAATATCGTAAGTTAATATTTCATTCTCCCCTGTTGAAACTTTGGTCATTGAGACAGTGATGATAGGCTATTATTAGTGAGTGATGGAGTGATTGCTAATGAGGAGGATAGGGTAGGCAGCCAAGCCCTAGTTGATGAAGTGTGATAGATAAAGGATGAAATTGTCTCTCTAATGCGTAATTGAGTTTGAAAAGACATCATCATCTTGAGGAAAAAGACGATTACAGATGACCCCCTATTATTTTATTATTACCACTACGTTCTAGATACGAGAGTTTTCATGTTTTCCGTGTCACTTCCCTTTATGGTTAATAAAGGCCTTGAAGAGACAGATTGCGCATAGATTGTAATTTCGCAACAAATTTAACATGTACATGTGTTTTCTGTATCTTAGAAACAACACCATCCAGACACTGAATGGAAAAGACAAGTGGATATCGTCATATAGGTAATAAGTTAGTGATTTATGAAACATCCATAGATAGCCTTTGGGTCGCTCATTGGCTCTCCCCTTTCCCCTCTTAAAATTCATTAGTATCAATAGCTTTGAATATGTAGGCTCTGAGTGCTCATATTGTGAGACAGCCATGCCCATAAATTTGGGGTAGACCTTTATAGCTGAATATATAGTTTTAATGAATTTTCTCATATGCATTCACTTAAGACATAATTTCTGCATTGCTCTTATAGTTAAATCCAACAAAAGGTGACCATACCATTTTCTTTCTTCATATCGAGCCACTTAGTTTGATTACCTTCCACTCCTGGCACCCCACCACTCACAGACCTGTCAAAGCCTTACACAGAATCATCATGCCACTTTACACTGACAGTGTAACAAAGATTAAATGTATGGATCAGTGGTTTTCATTGTGGACCACCTGAGTGGCAATGACTTGGAATAGCATCACCTCCCTATCTGGGTCATGCTATGGTACACTTGGGTTTCGGGCCAGTGGGAGTTGATCAGTCAGTGAGCAAGGCATTAATCTGCTGTGACATATAGACTCTCCCCTTGGAGAACGTCCGGTACTGGGAATCGGTCCAACAGCAACGACTATTGCTGATAGAGTAATGTAGGATGTCAGCGGAGCTGGCATGGATTGAAGAACTGAGTACGAAGGAAAGAAGGTGAACAAACAGAATGTAAAGATGCTTTATCAGCGAGGGGGAGAAATGGGACATAGAAAGTAAAAAGACAAATTGAGTATGTCAGGAAAATGATAAGAGTTACAATATGTTCTTTTTCCTTTTTCATCTTATAATTAAATAACTATTATTTGAGGTAAGATCTACTATCCAGCATCCATTCTCTTTCTCCAGCATACCTGAAATGAATGGCTGGTTACCAGGCCTCTCCAGAGCTGAAAGACCAAATACGCATGACAGAATTTAGCCAGTTGATTCACATGTGTTCAAGTAGGACAGCAGCTCTGGAGGACTGGACTTAGGAAGCCCTGATTTCAGAAATTTTAAAAGCTTTCATAATTTAAGTTCATATAGGTTCAAAATAGGCCTGACAGGCAAGTAGAAAACATTTGGTCATCGACTTAATCAAGGAAAATACAACATTAATCCCCCCAAAATTGTTGCAAAATGTAAAACTATTGTGACTCCATCATTTTTCTTCCCAGTTGTTTATTTTTATTTATTTGTTTATGATATATTTAGCCTCTGGTATTTTGTATCTCATTGTGAGAGGCTATAGCTGGTGATGAAGAGAGAGGACTGAAATGTAGACAAACATGTAAATCAAGACCTTGTATTATTTCCACGGTTCTTTCTTCACAATAACAGAGCAGATGTACCAAAATAATGACAGTAAGGGTGATTACGTAATCCCCTTCAAGTCTCAACTATGGCCTACAGACAGGCTTTGTTCAAAGATATTTTGCAAAAAACACTTTAGAAACATTTTCTAGCTTTATATATATATACATTTTCAGAATGTAGATGTTAGTCTCTTATTTTGTAAAGTATCCCTGGGGCTCAGAGAGAAGTAATTATCTGACAGTTAGGAGGCTGTTGGTTTCATTCCAGCTTCCACCACTGCAGGTTGACATGTCCTTGGGTGCTATAAATGCAGTCCATTACTTACACACAGGGTGTAGTTCAGCACAGTACGAATGTCTACTTTCATGACTGCAGGAAAAAAGTTACTTTTTTATATAAATGGAAAGAAAAATCGGCTTAAGAAATAGGCATTAAAATATAGGCTGAAAAGTATCTGGACTCCTGAAGTTGACTAATATGATTTGTAAATCCAGTGTCAAAATGACTTCACTCAGCATGTGCATCTTTTATTACATGAAAGCAAACAATGACAACCCTGACAACACTGAGTCTCAGTTCTGTAAGATCTGTTCTCTAACATCCCTTTGAAAGGAGAACTGGGGGGAAAAAAATGACCTCAAACCCAGACAGCAGGGTGAGTTTCAGAAAGAAGGGAAGGCATCACGTCTTAACTTTTTTATCCTGTGGACAGTTTTCTATCACTCAGAAGCAGATTGGAAATAGATGAGTTCATTTCAGCTGAAGTGCTTTAGGTTCTGTATCATGAAATGGAAAAGTGTAACATTTGCAATTCTTCTCAGAAGTATGCATTTATTACCATTATTTCTTGCATTAAAAATGATGTAAATATAACATTGGATACTGCATCAGGTTTTTTCAATTGTACAAATGTCTTTCAGAAATACATTTTTAATAAAACATATTACCACCTTCATAATGCATCATGCAAAGCTATTGTATTTTTAATATTCTAATATTTAGGGTTGCACCGATAAATCGGCCAGCCAATATATCTGCTGATACTTGCATGCGCAGCCGATCTTATTCAACGATCACATCTACCTTGGCAAACATCTGAAAATGAACCACTGTCCCCTGTTGCTTTTGCCCAAGAAAGGTTCCACGGGCAGACCAGTCATACCTTTTCATATCTGGGAGTTTGAAATGAACAATAGCCACTCCACTGTTGCCTACTCAGTGACTTTCTTTCTATATTTAGCAACATTTCTGATGAAAAAAAACTGAACAAAATATCTGTAACAGTCAAAATCAGATTTGTCAGGTCAGGTTTTAAAGATTGGTAATCTCCGATTGGTCAGAAAACTGCAATCAGTGCAGCCATAGTAATATTTCTTTATCAACTGAAATTAGCTAAGAGTGACCATCAACAATAAAGCGATAACATTCATGCTCTTCGTCTTCTGGATGCATTGTGACAGTTTGTTATGAATACATTTATGTAACTCTTGCATGTACAGTATATGCTGTCTGTAGGCATGTCGGCATAAATGATTTTGTTAGTAATAGAAAACTAATAGACACAATCGATGTGACATGCATGCTTCTGAGTTTGTATAATTAAATAGATAGTTGAAAGAGAGGTGTTCAATATAACAGCAGCATGGTGTTCAGTTAGTACGATCATTTCTTGTTCTACTCTACATTCACACAGCAGGTCTTGATGAGCAAATGGATGGGATACCTGTTCGAAGGTGACAGAAGTTGATCAGTTCTCTGTTTGAATCCTATGTCTTAAGCTCGCTTATTATTTAGAAGGCGCATCCTGGCAGACTGATATTTACAGCTTATCATTGCACATCTCAAACAACCTCTTCTTTAAGTCTCTATTCAAACTGGACCCTGGTGAAATTGAAAAAAAACAAGGGTGAGTTTAAGACAGAAGGGACAGTAGGGCAAATATGTATGTATATATAAATAAAGCTGTTTTTTTTAGATCATCTTATTGTCCTTGGTGGTAGGATAAGTTTAACAGTCACTTCTTCCTCCAATGCCCATTTTGCCTCCGAGGAATGTTAAGCATAAACATCAAAGGATAAATTACATTAATGTAGCACTCTGATGTTAAATTGTTGTTCCAGAAATTTTCTTTCATATGAAAATGCAGAGGAAGATTCCAAACTTCTCTGCATCCTAATCGTTAAACATTTGCATAAGTGCCCTGCACTGGTGCATTGATACCAAGGGGAAGGTGGAAGACTAATGGACCAATGCATATGCTGTACAGGGAATCAGGTGCACTAAAGTCACGGTTACTGCACACACACAGGGCTTTGAAGACAAAGGCTGAAGACCCACCCCACAAATGTCAGAGAGAGCACCTGCTGCCATGAATAACTACTGAGATAACAGAAGCAGGACACATGACCACCTGCTGGGAGGGCATACACACGCCACAGTTCTTCACAAAAGACTGAACAGATTTAGAAGAACATGAAACAAAGTCCCAGCATGAAAGTTAATTACCACAACATACTGTAACATCCCCAAGATCTGACTTTGCTGTTCTAATTACAGAGCAATTGTTTTTTTGTATAGCTATGGGTGAATTCCATTGGAGTTTAACATTACCTTTTCCCTTATTTGTCATAATCTAAAGAGTTCTTACAATTGTTTAAACTACATTCAATATGGGATATTTCTGATGTGAAAGAAATTAACTAATAAAAATGAGGGCAGAAGTCATACACCAATCAAAAGGAGACACAGTCAAAACATCCAGCTGTAACCTTATTCACTCTCAGCAGATACAAGTCATTATAATTGCATATTGTTTTCTGTCCTTCATTTCTGCCTAAGTGGTAACTCTGCTCCACATAACCTAGCTCAGAGGGCGGTGATAAAGCACTTGAAGTTTGTTTGCCTGCTGCTGTGAGCAGATCTACAAGATGGATTTAGTATTGGATAAGTTAGAATTCCCTTAGTGGGAAATTAAACAAGTACAAGTTCAGAGTATACATCTGACATGATAGTTCAAGTTCACAGATGTCTGTTGTTTGATAAAGTTGTCAGACAGAATTTAAGGTTCTGTTAGTTTAAAAAGCGCAGGGGCATCTTTTTGTTGACTGCAGTCTGCCTCCAGAAGATTTTTGCATGTCTTAATTTTGACCATGCCAGAAATAAGAAAACTGGTTAATCCAACAGCATATAAATAAAATATAAATACAATTTTTTCAGGTAATATTTTGGAGGTTTTTCAAAAGTCCACTTTCCCGGCCAGCAGGTTAGAGGAAAAAGTGGTCCACAAAGCATGTGTCTGTCGGAAGCAAACCCCAAAAGCCCAAAATCGTTATCTGTCCAGCTGTGGGCTTTATTGACAGAGTGAGGTCCTTTATATGGATAGATAGGAACTCATTCGCCAATGCAATGAATCGTGAGGAATGCAGTTCAATGAGTCCATAATCAAAATGGAAGCCCCACAGCTGTTTATTTAAACTTTGTTGAAAATCTTTATTAACCTAAGTTGGTAGTTGAAAAGTACTTCTTAGAAAACTGTCCTTAATTTTCTGAATAGAGCTTAAGCATTGTCACACTTACAAGAAGAAAAAACATAGATATGTGATAAACTACAAAATCCAGAGATTCAACTCAGTATTGGACCAGTCTTAATTTAATTACTGCAGTGATTGCCATCTAATACAGGGATGTCAAACTGTCGGCCAACATTAACATCATGAATGTCCTCTGACAGCCAATTGTGGAAGAATGTATTAATAAAAGTACCTATTAAACTGTTAAAATATTATCGTTTTCTTTGTATTCAATGAGCATTTCTTAAAATGCATTAATTAATATTGAACATATTTTTACATTGATGTAATTTGGCACTAAAGAAATAAAAACAGATTTGATTTGACTGATAAAATAAGATTTAAACACAACTGTAATTGTAAAGTTTTATATATGTTGCCCACTAGAGTCTTGAGGGGCACATAAATAGAATTTGGCCTGGGGTCCTTGAGTTTGAAACATGTGATCTATTATGTTGAAAAGTAACTTTTTACATTTTGGTCATATACAGAATAATTAGACAGAAAAGCAGTAGTTTATTTTACCTAAATTAGCACCAGTAACCTGGTCATTTGTACTAATCGTATTAACCAGTGGTATTAAAGAATTTAATAAAAATAGGCTTCAAGTTGTAAATCAAAGACAGGTAAAAATAATGAAAATTTTTACTGTAATATAAAATTGCAATTAATTTGACAAAACAATGTCATGAAATGTGTTATCTCAAACTTGCAAATTATACACTCTCTAATCAGTGAAAAACATTCTTTGGCTGCCCAGCGCTTTGTATTAGACACAAACCTTACAAATGCATTCTGATGGTGAGGACAGGTAGGGTCACAAAGGGCAAGAGGGGCAACATAAATCAACATCGCTCCGAACTGCAACATTCAGTTTGAAGTGATGTCTCCCCCCCCAAGGCAACAGTTGCAAACCTGATAGTGCTTCTGTAGCTCTGTGGCAGAACATGTGAATTTCTGTTTCACAGCAAATTTGTTCAGAAAAAAACAAACAAAAAAAACATTTTTTATCTCATTGTTATAGCGCTTACTAGATGTTGGTCATTTTAGCAGTTTATTCATCATTATTATAACATATTTTTTTTACATATTTGTTAAAACTGTCACCATGTCTTGACAGTATGTTATGAGACAGATAATCTATGACAAGATCGATCTTCTTCACCTCTTCCGTACTATTATTACCATCTGAAGACAAGCCGCATTCCCGACCAAAAGCAACCAGTAAGAGTCACTATTTGTCATGGTGCAACCATAAACTTTAGTGTTCTCCATAGAGATTTTTCTTTTAAAACTTCAAACATGTTCTTTAATGCCCTTTGATGCCTGTATGGTTTTTGTTTTAAAAAAGGTTATTTAAGAAAAATAAGAGAGAATGTGAAAAGTAGTAACATAATTGCTGCATAATAGTTTTCAACCTCTTCAAAATATGAGCATGAATATAAGCAGCTAACTACATTGGCAGTTTTGAAAACTTTCAGTGGAATTAAGTTCAGTATCTGAGTTGAACGTTTGGTTCACGATTGTCAAAAAGTAGTTCTTTAGAGTTTGCCTGTAAAAAAATAATTTAGGTGAAGCTAAGTGAACGAAACATTTGCAATGTTAGCAAAAGTGGTTAAGCATTAAGCTAAAAATAGTTGCACAATTAGTGGATTAGCAGAAGTGTGCCCCCCACTGCCTCTACCCACTTTGCACATCAAGGTGTTTTAGTCGATTGCTCTTTGTAAAGTAACTGAAGCGAAATGAGACTGAACAGCTAATGTTAATTTATGGAACAAATTTTTGATTGGATTAAGGTCTGGATTGGTCTGGACTACTCTAACAACATGATAGCCTTTGATTAAGATCATTCCATTGTAACTGCATGTCTAGAATTGTTGTTCAGCTGGACTACAGCCTCAGGGTGATGTAGCCTACATCTGAAAAATGCTTGCTGCTATACGCTTGCCCTGTCCTCTACATTGCTTGTGCTCATCTGAGTTGTGGTTCTCCACGGCTCTTCCATGGTTTCCATTGTCCTCTTGGCTACCCTTCTGATTAATGCTCTACTTTAACTGCACAGCATGTCTTGTTAGCTTTGCAGCTGTGCCATACTTTCTTTTATTTGGAATATGAAGCCGTTCTCTGTGAGATTTGTGATGCTTGGAATTTATTATTTTACAGTCATACTCTTGCTCCCCCCCCTCCTCCCAAGTTTATTGCTGATCTCTTAGTTGTGTTCTTTGGGCGTGATAAGGATGTCTGTTCAGCCAGTTGTAACAATATTAAGAAACAAAGTAATGCAAGAGAATTGGATTAATTAGGTGAGTTATGGAAGCTGTTGGTTGCACTAGATTGTATTTAGACTTCAGACCACAAAATGCTGCAAACAATATATCCCTCTCCTTAAAACATGCGCTGAGAGTTAAGCCAAAGAAATATTCATATCCTTGAATGTGTCTCAGGACCCCTGTTTTGAGAGCTCTGTTTGCTCCGGCATCCACTGCAGACCATGGACTTTATTGCTTTATTGGGGTTACCCATTTATTCAAGAATGACACTCTGTGCTACATGTCTGATAGTTTAAGGGAAAATGGAAAGGTACTACAATGTGTTCTTTACATTTAAATCAAATGCACATCTGCAGTTCCATGCTCCAGCTCAAGCTTTTGCGCCTTTGACCCATTGTTCTCTCCTCATGGCATCGCTGACAGCTAGACCTGTCACAACAGAGAATGACAAAATTAAATGTACAAACATGCCAAGCTGATCTAGCACCAATGAAGGAACTTTGTCAGTCAGTCTGTGCTGCAGGGCTTTGTATCCTCAGTAGCTTTGATCTAAATAGTTTGGCTCTCAGCTGTCCTTGGCAATGTGTGTGCTTGGCAACACACTTTCCCCATGAGATAATACCTACGCACCCAATGTACATATTGCAGGAACAGGCATTGAAGGGGGAATGAAAGTGATGCAATTCATCTTGCTTGGTAAAATCTGATATTGCCGATTTGGTAATGTGACACTTTCTGTCAGTATTTTGGATGTAGCAATAACTGACTAACTGTCAAATTCAGGAATGTCCATTTGAAACTTCATTTGGATTTTTTATCTTTCTTTCTTCATTTGTAAGTAGAATAGAATATACTTTACTAATCCCCAAGGGGAAATTGCTTATTTGTTGAAAGAAATTATTAGCTTCATGTGAAATATCATCAATAAACCAGTGATGAATCCTTATTTTTATCCAAAAATAAATATGTTTTATTTATAAAACAGTAAAATAAAAGCAAAACAAGACATGGACTGCATTGATTAAAATAAACAAAATGTTCTAGATACTAGAAAATGGCAGTTCTCACTGACTTTCTTAACCAAACCAGTCTATTTTGGGGGGAATATAGAAGGTTACATTTGTATTCACTTATACAAAAAATACTTGCAAAGCTCAAAATACAAATGGAAATCCTAATAAAAGTATGCACATTGTGCATACTAAAAATGATCACAAATGTTAAATGCATCTATTAATTTTTTTTAATCTAATGTGAAAATAAACTGAAAATGAAATTATTTTTAAATGTTTGTCAATTAAAAAATAAATACATATTGAACAATTGGTACACAGACCCAAAAATTGGATTTCACTGTAGTGAATTAATAGATATTCATGTGCAACCTAAAAGTGGTTACAGTTGCACTATTTAATATATTATTATTATTAGAATGACTAAATGTAACAGACTTCAATATTAAATTCTTAAACAAAAACATTATTGTGTTTGATTCAGCTCATGACTTTATTTTGCTCCTTTTGAGATAAATTCTTATCAATCCCTAACAAATGCCAAGCATGCGTGCAGAACATAAATATGTTGCTACACCTGTCTTCTGCAGAAATAGCTTGTCTGGCAAACAAGGCATACATCCACCAGCATTGCTGGAAAGGGAGAGATAAGGAGAGGACAGGAGTGGACTCAGTGTTGTGTCTGAACTTCACGTAGTTACAGTGATGACTTAATTTTCTTTGCCGTCTCAGTCCTGTGCTTGCTGACTAATCCATCTTCATAGCCGCAGCATTTGTCAAAGACCGGGGCAGCGTGACCTGCTTCCTAGGGTGATAAAATGTAAAATTCTTCCACTCGATGCTACTTTTAATGATTGTATTCTGATATGCCTACTTCACAAGCATCTCAAATGTGCTTACAAGAAGACGATCAGCAGTAGCATTTGTGGTTGAATCCAGCTGTTTTTGTTGTTGTTGTTGTTTTGGTGTATTTGTCAATTGCCATTTTTATGCTATGCTTTGTTTCGAAATTCAAATAATTACAATATATTCACTGAAGCACATCTGGTTCGGTGGAGGTTTGCTTTTGCTTCTTTTTTGTCAAATGCAAACACATGGGTGCAAGTTGTAAGGAAGGGCTTGTTGGAGGAGGAGCGGGGGAGGTTAATGTATGCTGCTTTATTTATTGGTTCTCGTCCATGTCAATGCGTTGCACTCATAGTTCTGTGACATTTCACAGATTGAAGCAAAGAAAAAAAAACAATGTAATGGAGAGAAAGACCTTCAACATAGCACAATAGAGCTGAAAGAAGCGTGACAGATGAGGCAAACGCCTCCATTACCACTCACAATTCCCTTTCTCACTACAGCTCTTCGCCGTCTGCATTGCGGCTCAAATGTACATGAGAATGGAAGCTCCCCCAGGCAGCCGCCTTAATGTGAGGTCCACACAAATGTACGGGGGATATATGATGTTGGGTTTGTACTCATCTGTTTTTCCTCATCTTCTCTGGGCTCTCTTTCATCTGTCAAGGCTAATGAACAGATGTTGCTCTGCTGCTGGAGTCAGCATGATGGACTGAGTTGCTGGCAGGCCCACCCTTCTGCTGCGAAGAAGTGAGAAGGGTCATCTGGACACAGAACAGCATGCAGGGGTGCCTTGACTCATCTGTGTTTCCAACTTTTTTTCCTTGTTGATGCCCTCATCTCTGACATTCAAAAGCCTTTTAAGCCCAAAACCCCACACACTACACTCTACCACCCACTGTCCTGTCCATCTGAGGCCATGTCAGCCATTCTGTTCAACTGATCACTTACCTGTAATGTGCCCTTGTCCATAACCGGAGAGGCCAGCAAGTGAAAAGGTCAAAATGTTTATAATAAGGTCAACAAGACCTCTGAGAGGAGAGGGAGGATCAGAGTCAGGAGTGATGGAAAAGTGTTTCCAAGCAGCTGTGGCTTAGGCAGCCGAGCAGATTTTCATTACTCACAGTTGGTGGTCTGATCTCAGGCCACTATGCATGCCAAAGTGTCTAAACACGAAGTTGAACCAATTCTTTCTAGTTTAGTGAGTCGACTCAACCTATCAAAGCATTACATTACTCCTAGACCACCTCAGGCCTTTTACTGTCCCTGACCAGTCCAAGAAAAATAACTACAAAACTAAAATTACGCATACATAAGCATGTAATGTGCACAGTTTCTAATTAGTAGAATAAGTTATAGTCAACAACTATTGTTTTTTGCATTTTTTTTTCTTTGTAAGTTTGCACTTTGCTATGTATGACACATCAGCACAGAAGAGAATGTTATTTCTGTGTTTCTGATATTCTTTCAAAATTGTATGTTAAAAGTTGTTGCATAGTTCAGCAGCGTTTCCAGAATCTTCAAAAGAAATGCGAGTAGTTTCTTGAACTGGCCATAGCCAGGTATCAAGGAACAGGCAAACTAATCTAAATGAAAAATACAAAATAATTACCATGAGTGTGGCTCAGTGCTGGGACAGCAGGTGACTCTCTGTTTGTAACTGATTGTTTTGTGTCAATGCTTTAAAATAAAGATCAAACTCAGTTAATCTCAACCTTTTTCTCATCCTTATTCTCAGGTATTATTATTAGGTCTCAACCAAGATAAAGATATCGGGTTGTAACAACAAACATGAAGTTGAAAAACATAAATGACAAATTTAAGCAAATAGTTTTTTTCATTAATGGAAATCAGCAAATGTTTCAGAAAAAATCTAATCAAATGCTTGTTTAGAGGATTTAATTAATGAGATATTCATAAGGATGCGATAATCATTTTTATCTATTTTTTTTTTTTTTTTTGTCAGCGATACCTTTCCAAGTCATTTAAGAATTATGATAAAATGGGCTTTCTCAGTACATCTGACTCCAGAGCACTTATCTGGCTTAACAAGTTACTGTGGATCAATCATGTACTGATGTCACGACAAATTGACAAAGGTTTTCATATTTCTTTCTGTGTCAGTTTCTCATGGGCTGTGACATTTGTGATCCAAAAAGTGGAAAACACAAATACAATGTGCTGCAGGAAACCTAACTGGAGTTCTTGCAGTGCAATAGATTCCGTCTTACTTTTTTTTTTGCCTTGAAAAACTAAAACCGTGGAAACATTTTGTATAGAAAGGGTAAGAGTGAACAGTGTTAAGTTTTACTAAGAGGGTCATGTCACCGCACACTGTTTTCTGTGTGTGGTGACCCTGAATATGTAGAACTGACTGCTTTGGTGGCATTGAAATAACTTTAGTTTTGGTGCCCAATGACAAAATTAACATCTGCATGAAAATTACTTGAGGCAATGTCTTCCAAAGCATGTGTTGTCCTTTCTCTAGATGGGGGAGAAGCTATGCTGCTAAATGATGTGAAACAAACCTTACAACTACACAGATTCAACAGATGCTTGCAAAGAGTACACATTGGGGTGCACTATGAGGCTCTCTGTATTGATCAAGACCAATGAGAAACCATGCAAATCAATTCATGTGAAAAAATATTATTTATGCTTTGATTTAAATAGGCAATAATTGTTTTAAAATGAAATAAGTACACACTGGGATCTTTTATGTAGATGTTCACTTCTAGTTTATTTGTAAAACCCTACTTTGTTTTCCACTTTTAGATCCAAAGGTATGAGGTTTTCTAAAGTGGAGAAGATCAAATATGTGGCAAAGCTGTATTAAAGAGAAAATTACAATCTGTGTGGGTAACAAGGTTCACATCGTTTTCTGTCTCTATGGAGGTTTAGAAAAGTTTAAGTTTTTGGCAGAGGTGTTTTTGGCAGAGTAAAACTGATTTTTAAAGCAGTTAAGTGACATAAAAAATTGAAAACCTGCTTGGCTTTTTATTACACTGGTAGCTTTATTTTCCTGCGCCTTAATTTCACTGATAAATGAATCTATTTGTCCACAAGAAATACCAAATATACAATATATGTAAAACACTGACAGGCTCTGTAACTTGTGAGGTTATCGGTATAACTGATATGGCCTTTCTATTGTCCTCTGGCTTTCAGCAGTCACTGCAGGAAGTCCAAAAGGATGAGAGGTGTGCAGGGGAGTCCATGCTGTCCCTTAATCCCAATTCAATATGAAATGCAATTGCTTTGTCTCACATTTTACTCCCAATCTGCCACACTCAACAACCTACTCATCTAATCTCGTTCCTGAGCAAAGAGTTCCCCTGATGAGGAAGAAGAGAGATTGAAAACAGGATGGATATATAGCACTTTGTTGAAGATATAAAATATATAAATAAAATAAATGGAGGCATACATACAAAGAGGTCTCTGTAAAAAAAATAAAAAGTTACTAATTCAGTAATAGTTTTAATAATCCAGCATGAACTTTATTTATATGAAATGTGATGCAATGAGCTACAAAAGTTTCAGGAAACATAAAGAAAATGGAAGAATCACATTGTATGTTGGTGTGCATGTTTGTGCAACTGGTCAGTAAAAAGTATATTTCAAATTATATATAATTATATAAAAACTGGTTGCCGTATTGAAAACTTTATTATAAGTTTTCTACACAATCCCATTAAGGTCATCCTTAAACATGTGCTGTACATACTGTACTTTTCAGTAGAATGACAGTCTTAATTTAATCTTATCTATTATTCTTGTGTAGGATTGCGTTAATAGAAATTGATTTTTGCATTTTTATTTGTTGACCCATAATCATAACCCTTCACTTTAAGCTGATCTACTGAAAGACATTTAGTGATTCTAACTTATTGAGATGCACTTGTATATCAAATACAAGCATTATAAAATTAGCATAAAAAAAAAAAAAACACATGTATGTAGAACTCCCTTCACATATGCCGCCCAGGTTACAGCAGGGCTCCGGAAGGTCAGTCCCCTGATAGAGATTTTGCGCCTGGTAATTTGGGATGACAGCCTGTGTCATCGAGAATGTTTTTCGAGGATATGATTAGCATCAGACCTGCCCATGCAAATGACAGGAAGACCCTAAGGGATATCATTTTCTATTAAAATATGTAAGGGTTTAATTACAGATAAATGTCACATTAGCTGTATGAACTATAGAGACCTGAAGCGAACAAGTGGTTTAGGAAAAAAGGGTGGAAGGGGCCAGGTGAGCTCACAGCGTAAAGGCAGCGTTGAGCTTAAAAAGGGAGGGAGGACTAGTGGAGCTATTAAGTGACATGATTTACAAAACTTGATTAGTTATGTTCCAAGGAACATTTAAGAAAATGATTAGAGCAAAAGAGAAGCATGTGGGTGTAATGTACAACACTGCGATTACATTGTGAAACATGTTTTATCATGTTAATTATCATTGACATGTAGGAGAATTACTGGTTACATGTTATTTTTCAAATGCAGTGGTGAAAGAATATTTGTAGTAAAGAAGTATCACTGACAGAGGACATGCATGGTTTTGCTCTTGTTAGGTTTGGTGAGTCTTGCTTTTGCAATGACAAAATGTGTGTATTCACGATATGAGCAATCCTCGAGATCATTTTAAAATGTGATTTAAAAGAATAACTTTGATGGACGTAATGCAAAAACGCTAACTTATATGTTGGCCGTCAGAATTATTGTGTTAGTGTATTTTCGATTAATATTGAGTAATTTCCCTTATTGCTTAACACTAATTTTGACTGACATTTAAAAAAAAAATCATTCTGAACTACTTCTGTAACTTAACCACAAGTGAGCGTACAAGGAGCATTAATGCCTTTGACATTAATAGCCAAGTACCTTTTTTTTAACTCAACATTTTCATTTCATTTATTGATGCATCATAATCCACTTTGAAGGAAACTACATGTGCTGCTGGCATCATTGCAACTGTTAGCTGTTAAATTGGATTACAAGTGGTTAGACTTTGGCATAACTTCAAAATGACAAAACAAAATGTACACTTCCACTGGGAAAAATAATGTAAAGGTATAGCACAGAATAAAATGACCATGTGTGTTGTTTCCAGTTATGTCAATTTGTTTGACTTTAATTCATTATAAGCGAAATAAATCTCTGCAGTATGTTGTCATCGGACATGTTTGCTTGTGCAAGCTATTGATTCACCGAGACATCACATCTGGTGTTAAAATCAGATGTGCTACCAGTGCAGTGAGTAAATTCCTTTTTATATTTTGTACTCCAAAAATAAACCGATGAATCTGCCGATGTTGTGTGAATCAGAGGGAGAAGAGCCTGAATACTGAGACCTGGTGAGCCGCTTCGTGACACGAAAAAGTGGAAGTGGTGGTGGAGAATAAATGCCTCTCTGTCCACATAGAGAAGAAACTAGACTGGAGATGGAACAGCAATGAGATGATGTTTACAAGAATGGACTGTATTTCTTGAGCAAGCATAGGTCCTCCAGGGTTTGAAGCAAGGTGTTGCAGATGTATTACATGTCAGTTCTGAAAAATGTTTTTTCTTCTCAACAAGCTGATGAAGAAGGTTGTTTTTAGTGGACTGCTTCTGGAGCATATACAGATGATTGTCTATAGAAGAATACAACACAAAATAAAGTACATAATGGACAGTCCTGATCACCCCTGTCACCAGACAGTAAATACAACAGGAGAGTCGTCACTCAGAGGTTTCTTCAGATCCACTGGACTACAAACATCTACAATTATTTGAAGAAACTTCAATAATATGAGCTTTTCCAACACGATAGAATGAGCTAGCACTGTTTGTATGTTGAGTTTTATTCACATATGTTGTTGTGGAGACAGCCAGAAACAACGGTTTCTCATTTCCAAATGTACATATTGCTGGTGCACTTGCAGCTATACGCATCTTGTTATCCAGGGAATAAATATTAGCAGGAAAAAGTGTCAACCGACGGATCTGCTGTGAAGCAACCATCTCAAAGCAATTTGAAGTGTTTTGAGATGGGGCAGGAATAGCACAAAGTATAACAGCAGTCATTAGCATTAGGTGGTATAAATTTCTTGTCTTGAAAGACACAAGTAAGTCTAGAGTATTTGACATCGACTGCATAAATTTAGAGGTCATCACACAATACTTTCTGCAGTGTTTTATGTACTTGTAATGGACTTCAATGACAAATGGTTAAGTCAGACATTCAAATTTGATCACTTTCTCCTTCTAGTTACTTATTCATTTTCTCCTTCCAGCCCAGAGGGTATGCAACACTTGTTTGTCAGGCTAGCATTCTAGAGGAATTGCACAACACTCAGTCTATTATCTAGTAGGTGAACATGGCTCTGAGCAGAAAAGGGAAAACATGGAAGAGAGAGCACCAGCACAGATCCAATTACAAGTGCTCCACAGAATATTACAATGGGACTGCGAAGAAAATTAGAGCACGTTATTTATTTAATCAGGTTGCACCTCTTTATTCAAGTTTATTGTTGCATTACAAGGGGAAAATGAAGTCTGATGCATAATGCACCAGGTATGTGATTGCTTGTGTACAGGTTGAACTATTAATCCTGTATTCAATGAATACAATGAGAATCAGATTTATAGGTCAAAATTGTGCACACAAACAAGGAATTTGACTACTGTTTAATGAGTTCACTGTGGACAGATATAAATATACAAATTTAGGGTAAATAAAACAATAAATATTTAGCATATACAGTCATATTCAATAAATTAGAATATATGTTCAGATGAGGCTCGTTTGTCAAAGCACCTTAGGAAAATAACCTTTAAGCAGATGTGAAACATACTTTCTATTAAACCCACAGTTCTGTATTACAAAATATAAATTTCACACTAGGAAATTAAATAGGAATAATTTAAAGTATTTTTGAATTCGAATTTCCATTATAATATTTTTCCAAAGAGATGTATGATTTCTGAAGTCCAGTGTTTAAATTGTATTTTACATTTTCCAATAGTACCCACATAATGTGCATTTACAGTTCCCCAAATAATGAACATAAGCTAAACTCCATATATCTCATTCATAATTAACGCATTCTGTTGAAGCCTGTTCTAGAGTTCTATATCATCTGTTCTGCTCAGTAAAAGCTTCTGATTTTTCTTTTGTGAACTGACTCTGAACAAATTCAAGAAACGTTTTAAGTGATATCAAAGAAACTCACACATGAAAAACTACACGAGGACAAGGACATGAAGCAAAAATCAAAAGAGATGGAGGAACTAGTGAAGAACAATGTAAACCACAGAGCTTAAACACAGTCCCAGGAGCAAGTAGCGAAGAATCAGAGGAACTAATCAGATGAGAATGGAAAGCAGCTGAGTTAAAGTGCAGACACAGAAGAATGAGCTGATTGAGAGCAGCTGTGCTGAAAAGCAGGTTGACTGACTGGCAGAAGAAAAGAAGGAAGGAAACTAAACAAAGCAGGAGAAACAGAGACTGTTTCTTCTGTCCCTTCCTGTTTATGGAAGGGGAGAATCTGAAACAAATATAAACAGTAAGCAAAAAGGAACACTCATGTAAAAAAAATATTGAAACAACAAACTATTAGAATAAATGAATTTGTACAAAGAATGAACTAAAATGTCAGTGTGTGAGCAAATAAACAAAAAATAAATGATCCAAACCAAAAACATCAATGAAACCCAGAGTCCAAACAGCTATGGATCATGAGACACTTATAGCATTGTGTGGTCACAGATGGACCGTAAATCCCCACTGCAGAGAACGTGGAGATTTTGGCCAGTGCTTCAGCTGAATGTGAACACAGTACAGCTCTCCCAAATCCTGAAGCACAGATTTTGAAACTGCTAAGCTACACCAGAAGACCCCATCACACCCACACAAGAATATTTTATGGTTTAACGAGGCCTTTTGGACCCCTCCATAATGACCCAAATAAGGCATCAGAATGATAAAAGAAAAAGCTTTTAATGACGGTCAATAAAGTTTTATGGCAATGTTGTGATGGAAGCCATAGAGAATAGTTGTTATTGTAATTAAAATAGTATCCTTGGATTGTAAGGAAATAGAAAAAAATATCTTGGGTGAAGGGGGTTTGCAGAATTGATCTACTGTACATCATCATCAACATTCTACTTTAATTCCAGGTTGAGAAATGTCAAAAATTTCACTTTAACCATTTTCAAATTTTAAAACATTGACATTTTTCAAAAAAAAAAGTTTTGCTAACTTATTTAGTATTTTCAACATTTTACTTGTTGTAAACTACCCTGGTAAAAGTCAAACCCTTGTTCTACACTTCGCTTCCTACAGAGAGTCTGGACCAGCACTGATTGAGTGGCTTTCTTCACTTTCTCAGCTGCCATTGTCTAGCTACAACCATAGGTGTGATAGATGAAATGTGTTCATTGTAAGTGAGAGGTACTGTATATTTACTCTTTCTGGTTATATCTTTGTAATGCATGCATTACAGACATGAGTGTCCAGAAATATTCCACTGGGTAAAATGAGGCTCAGTCAGAGGAAAACTATAGGTACAAAGTTATTCATTTGCTATCATGTCTACATGACATTAGTAACAAACACTGGGATACAAGTTAAGCTAGCAAAGAAGTTTGACAAACCATCACTGTTTGTTTGACTCCAGCTGCAAAAATTATCAATGATGATTTGGATTTTATTTATTCAAAAGGCCTGCGAGCCTCTTGACTGGTTGAAGTCAAGAGGCTCAAAGTGGATTTGCAGGTTGAAGTAGATTTGTCAAGTGGAGGACACAATAATGAATGAAAGTGGAGTGAAATATTAATAAAATATATATGTACTTATTAGGTGAAATATGTATGCAACAGCTGGCTGCACTAATAACCCTAACCCTACTAAGTCAGTTCAAAATAAAGTCATTTGAAATTTAAAATAAATGTTTTAAAGATCCAAATGTCTGTAATACTAGGCACAGATTAATACAAAAAGACAGAGCATGTCCCTAAGAAGAAATGTACTACAAAGTACAAAAAAAGAGTATTACCCAAAATCTATTTTTTAAGAGTTTAACCGTAAAAAAAAGAAGATTCGTATAAATAGCTGTAGGATTACAAGGATACAGCAATCTGTGTGCCAGACATGGCAAATACACAGCACAGTGTCTGTCAGCTGGAAATGCTCCC
The DNA here is from genome assembly GCF_001444195.1 of Xiphophorus couchianus. NCBI lineage: Eukaryota > Metazoa > Chordata > Actinopteri > Cyprinodontiformes > Poeciliidae > Xiphophorus > Xiphophorus couchianus. The sequence continues at coordinate 19,159,043 of NC_040229.1, forward strand.
TAACTTGGAAGGACAACAGGGGTTGGGATTTGGCCATCAAGGGTACAAGCTGTCAGTGGCCTCTCTTATCCTGTCCCTTGGTTCTCTTCACTAAATCCCTGAGTTAGACATCAAGGCCATTGTGATCTGATTTTATCCTGTGTATCTAGTTCAGCACACACAGTGTTTTTTTTTCCTCTTTGGAATGAGGAAAAAGTAGCTCGCTTGTCAATACAGGGAAACTACCAAGACTGTTTTATAATAATATAAACAAAACAAATAGTTCTAACAGATAATGTTTGTGACAATGTTTGTAAGGCATTAGTTGCAATATGGTTATTTAAAACACCATGGCGTTATGGTTAAGATTTTATCAGTAGCAATTTAAGACTCAAAACATCATCTTATCTCAGATACTACCAAATGTGTTTTTAGTGGAATGTGTGTGTTTGTTTGACTTATTGTAATGATATTTGTTACCTTCTTTAGTAAAAATGAAGAAAAACATTGAGAAAAATTTTGCATAAGGGTGTAATAATGTATCTGGGTTATGTTATGGATCAATTATTTTGTGTTTTCCTCTGTCTCTTTTAGTTGCTTGTATCCTCAAGCACACCCCTACACATGTAAGGGTACAGAAATGACATCACAGGAGAACGCCCTCTAGAGGGCGTAGCTTATCTAAATTGATAAAAGGAGTGGAAATCAATGGTCTGGGGCCATTTTTTGCTTCCATAAGGAAGCATAGGGATGGACCAGAGCTGTAGCATAAACTATTTCTCTGTTGTTCCTAAACAATATTCTCTCTTATTTGGCTTTAGTAAATTGAACTGATGATTTTCAACATGGTGACTAATTTGCAAATACATGCTACAAGTACAAATACTTTTGATAAATTAACTCTTGATGGTCATTCATGTGCCTGAACTGTCAATGCTGACCTATTTGCAAATACCAGGTCTATCTGTCACATTCTTACAGTAGCACATCACAAAGCTTAAGATAATTTCTCATCCAGTCTTTAGTTGTCAGTGACTTTCAAAGCAACCTCTACCTACCAAACATGGTGGGTGCTATCTCAGGAGCAATTATGTGTACTCAGTCCTGGAACAAAATAATAAAAATAAGTAGTATTTCAAATTTATAAAATATGAAATGGAAACATTAATATCACTCTTCAACAGACTGACTGTTTATTGTGAAAAAGCATGCAATAATAATTATGGAAGTAAGAGCAGAAATTGTGTATCATCACTAGTACAACATACTACACTGTTCTGTTCATGTTTCCTTAGTTATTTAGGCATTTTAATGGGAACTGTGTTGAATTTGGTGTCTGACAGCTCCTGGGTAAAAGAATTTATTATAACACTCCTTCCTGCATATAGGGTATAGCAGTCTGCCACAGGAGCAGCGTTCCTGTCTAATCACTGTGTCATGCATGGGGTGACAGACATTTGCCAGGAGAGATGATAGCTTGGCAAACATCCTTTTGTCTCCCGCCACGTGCTCTGAGTCACAGGGATATCCCAGGAAAAGAGCGGGTCTTCCTGATGAGTTTATACAATATCTTCCTTCTTTTTGGCGGTCTTTGTTGCAAGTATTTGATGAAAACATGACCGGAACCCAGCCTCTCCAAAGGCCTTTATGCACTACAGGGTTCTGGCCAGGTCAGTGTGCTTTGGGTAAATGGAGACATTAATATGTGCCATTTATTACATTTTAAAAATTAATCCACTCTTGTAACTACTCCCTCTCTGCATTCCCTGATTTGCTAAAAATGTTTCTGAGGACAGCCTCCTCCATGACAATAGTGTTGCAATTTCCATCTTGAGGTTTTTAGCCATTTGACAATGTTTGTAGTTACTTACTTATAAAAGAATCATAAAATATTCACAGAATTCTTCACCATGTCAGATAAACATTCAGCATTCATGTTGCAGATACAAAAACAAGATAGCGGAAGCAGACTGGTTGAAGTGAAATGTCAAAATTGCTGTATTAAGGCATTTGTGCATAAAACACAATTACAAACTTCTGAGCAAACACACAACATATCACAGCTTTGTATTGATGTGTATTGACTCTGCATTTGCAGTGTTTTCGAGGAGCTATATTGTAATTTTGTGAACCTTACACACTGTGAAGCTCATGACAAGTTTGGTCTTCCTGAGTATTTGGTAAAGTACATAATGAGCCCATATGTTTGCCTTCAGCAAAGACAGAACCAATTGAATTTCTCATTTTTGTAGATCCCTCCCTGTTTGGTGCTTTTTGATTGGAAAGCTACACTTTCTGATGTCACATACAGGCTGACATACAGCAGATTTGTTTTATTTTTTAAAATTGATTTTGGAACATTTAAAATAATTTCTAAACGGTATTAAAAGAGAATTTGGAGTTTTATGTTAATCGATTTTTTGGCACACCAAAAATCTGGGTTTGGGGATGGAAGGGTAAGTTTTGGTATGACTATTAGAGTGGGAGAAGGAAACTGTTTAGATCTTAGATGAATAAACAAATATGACAATCATGTCTTTGGTAACTATACTCCCAACCAACCACAATAACTCGCTCAACAGTTTTTTTAAATTTGCTATTAATTTTACAACATAAATATGTTTATAGTTTTGCATTAGCTGTCTCAATTTGGCCAAAGAATTTGAATCCAGCTTTCGTGTCTCCCTGCTGTGTTTCTTTACTTACTAAAGAGCTGTGATTTTGATGACAAAATGTTTGAAAATATGATTACAAACCAGCTCTCGAGGGAGATGAACAAGTATGGGAGTAAGCTCATGTCTTTGATGTCATTATACACCAAGTAATCTCAGTCAAACTCAATTACCCCGTTCCTCTGATCATTGTTGAGTGTCAGAAAGGATGGTGGGATGCACACTTTACGGCAGTAGATTTCACTAGACTGTGCTCGCATCCTTCGCATCACTAACTTCTGGAAATGAAGTCACAAAATACAAGCTGATTGAGACAGTCTTTGCAGAATCTATAACAAGTTATCAAAGAACGACAGAGTAAAAATGTGTTCTAACAGGTAATGTGATGGCTTGTAAACTGAATTTCCTTTGTAGGCCTTTAAATGTTAAAAATTTCTCTTTTTACGTTTTCAGACAATTACTAATTTTGGGATACAGTGATGTATGTTAAATCAGTCCAAATAGCTAGTCTACATTGTATAAGATTTTTTAAAGTAAGTGTGGGAACCTGTTTGTGTAGGCATAAGTCAGAATGTCCTTTGTAGGTTGTTGAATATATGAGGGGTAATGGTGCTTAACATTGATACATTAAATCCCATGACAACAAAACTGACAGGGCAGTGTGAAAAAGTAACTCAAGTGCCAAAAATCTGGCTTTTTATGGCAAGCCACACCATGTGCCCCCCTTTCTTCACTTCTTTCAGCACATCTTGCATCAAACAAAAGTAAGTTCATATGCCTCAGGTCACACAAGACTGCAACTAAACCGGAAAATGGTCACATTGGCTTCAAAAATAAGTCAACACAGAAGCGTACACACAGACATATGCCTTTGTGATCACACAAACATTCTGAGTTCATGATCCCTCTAGGATGTCTTGGGCCGCTCAGCTAACCCATAATACCCCAGCTTATCTCTTCTATTGGCCCCACTGATTCTGCAGTTCTCAATTCATTCCAAAACCTCTCTGATAATCAGGCATCTCTTTTCAGCCAGAGGTCTGGCAGGATATCCCCAGGTCTGGAGATATTAGATCCAAGCCATGGCCTGAAGGTCTCAGTGTGCAAATACAGAGCAGCAACAATAAAAAGATTAGTTGCGCAAAAGCATCCATTATGCATTTTGATCTTTAACTCATTTAGAAATACTGTTGTGTGCTGTACGCCAGATGTAATGAGAGATTTTAAACTGAGAAACATAACAAACAAGTGAGTACTTCTTGGTTTGAAATCAATATGCATTATTTATGATGGTCAAATATCAACGTATCCGGCAACACACACCCCTTGACAACGGTGAAAATCAAAGGAAAACAGATGAAAATCATACTGAGTGTATAGAGATCTTAACAGAAACAAATACATGCAAAATTACTAACTTCAATCAAGTTTCAGCATTTCCTTCATGCTTGGTGTAAAACCTGGAGATATACTGATGCTGCTGCACATTGTGGATGAAATCATTGTTATTATGCACATTCTGAAGGATCCTAAACAGAATGGGACTGCACCAAAGAAAAAATCAGTCCAATCCTCTATATGTGGCAGCCTTCCTAATTGACCAGCTGGAGAGTTATGAGAGGCATCAGTTTCACATTAAGTGTATTCAACATGGGTATTTTACTTAAGTTTATTTGATAGAGAAAGACACACAATAACAAACAAATAAAGCAGAAGTCTCTTGCCTGGATCATGGTGCTTATAGTGTAAGCTGATATGTCCCTCGATGGGCTTTTATAATCCTTTATGCAGGAAAATATCTTGAGACTCTTGGCTCATTTAGAAGAGAGACTTGTTACATCACAACATATAACATAGAAAAACAATATAAACAGCATTAAGGTACTATTAGGAAGGGAAATTATGGTAAAATGAAAATCATATTAACAAAATAAACGTAATACGCAGTTGCACACTTTGAGCATGAATAATGCTCAAAATGCTGTTTTCGACAGTTTGGTTTTTCTTTTTAAACATAACTGGATCTGGTCTCAGACTTTAAAGTGACGGGGATTGAGTTCCAAATTGTGGATCCTTTCACACCTAGAGCAAGAACTTTGAGCAAAATCAGTTCTATGAAAAAGATCCTTATAATCGCTAATGCTGCTCTTGTAGATCTGTTTTAGCGCTGCAGTTTCTGTATACAATTGATTAATGGTTTATGTAGTTGCAAGTCCATTTAAGCATTCAAAGATCAATTTTTAAAACTTCTCATTTATAAAATTGGACACTTCTACAATACTGAACTTAGCTAAAATGTTACAGCTATAAAATCTGATTGGCTCTTGGTGTAAAACATTCAAGGCCTGATTGTAGACCCTGTGACCAAACAGTAGCTCCATAAGACAAACATGAAAGAATCATTTAGTTGAAGAACATCTGTGCACAATTAAGTGTTAAACTATTTGTCTGCATGATTGCTGAAGACCACATGACATATACTGCAGCAGGAGAGAGCCCGGTATGGTGTGTATTGTGGACTGAAGAGTGTGTGTGCAGACGAACATCCTGCAGCCATGTTATCATGCTTTTACTGTTTGACTTCAGCCCACCCAAAAGTCCTGCCTCTTGGCCAGGATTCCCTTGAGAAAGAAGTTTAAAATATCTAAAAAAAAATCTATTTTTTATCCTGGCAAAAATAAAGATTTAATTTAAAAAATATAAAAACATGCATGACTTGTTACTCTTGACAAACTCTGACTCTCACATGTCATGAAGAAAGAGCAAATTTGGTTATTTGATGTTTCTCTACAATCAGGTTATTGAGAAGAATAGTTAGTTCTTACTGGCTAACCAGTTACTTTTCTTTAGTTAGTATTAAATTTGTTTTTATTCAACAGTGTTTTTACAACAGTGCTTCAAGCAGAGTTGGTTTTGGGTTTTTCTTTTCCAGTTCTAAAGAGAGGTAAACAATAGCATAAGAAGCAGAAGCTTTATAATTAGTAGTCCAATATAAAAGCTGAAAAATATAGGTCATGCAAGTCTAAATTATCCAACTAATATAACTTTCTTCTTGACCTCTTCAAACAAAGCTAATATCTAAAAGATATCAATTATGTAGCTAACATAAAAAATTCTATTTCATTAATGTTTTTCAGTAGTGGGTTGCTGAGATAATTTTGCACATTAATAGTTTGTTAAAGTTTAATTCACAAGTAAGTAAAAAAAAAGTATTAGATGTGATTATTGTTTCCTCTGTAAACTTAAACTGTTTGTATTTATCTGTGTTGATTCTTTAAATAAATTTGAATCATGAAAATACACAAAAACTTTTTGTAACTGGATTTGGTAGCTAGAGTTTAAGCTTCAAATTAGGACAGTCAGAACAAATTAGGACAGTCAGGATTTTTTGAGGAAAAAAAACATATTTTTAAAGTGGCTTCAGAATTAAACCAACACAATTTACTTCCTCTACTATCTATTTTTACAAGCTCATAGTAATTCTATGCATTTCTAAAGTGCCATGGTTTTAAATCAAATCAGTTTCTTGTAATAATAGAAGACAAAAACAGTGTAATACAATAAAAACCCATGTATTACCATAACTGCAACAACCACTGTTACACCAGCACAGGTACATATGTGGCGTAGAGGCTAGAAAGGCAGTCTGGGACATGAAGGTCGCTGGTTTACTTCCATAACTGACAGAGGAAATTGTGAACCAGAGCAGTGAGCAATGAGTGCTGTCCTGCTCCATTCTCAGTTCTTGCTGAGCTGCCCTCGAGCAAGTCAACGAATCCCCCAATTGCTCCCCTGATGGTATAAACTATAGTAGCCTGCTGCTCTTGGTGTGAGTGTGTTTCTGCTTGTCAGTATTTGGTAAATTGTAGAGTTTGGACAACCTCAGGTGGGATAAATGCAGGGATCAAAAGCCATGTAAAGCCAATTATTACCCATCATTAAAAAATATTGTATAAAGTAAAATTTTTAGTCATTCTACATCACTAGCAGTGTTGCCAAGTCCGCTTATTATAAGCGACTTTGGGCTTGTTTTTTTAAAGTCCCTTGCAAATTTCATGCTACAGTTTTTTATACTTGTTTTGAACATGATGTTGCTTATTTGGACTTAACCTAAAAAAATTAACCTAGTTGGAATGTCACAATGCAACAATGTATGAATAATGTTTAGGGCGTGAGAACCTTTATTACCCATGTCTTAGTACCATGAGATATCGGATGTAGTGTCATGGTTTGTGAGAAAATTCTCAGGTGATGATGTTAAAGGTATATCAGATGTATTGTATAACAGGAAATGGTAAAGATGTCTTAGTCCACGAGGGGTGGTGGTTGTGTGGAATCACTGTGATGGAAAGGAAGCAAGATGGTAATATTGAATACTTCAAAATGAGATATTTTGAAGATCTTAATATAAACCAGGAAGGAATGAGCAAAATCCAGGGTGTTGGTCCATGTAGTGTGGCATAGATGGTAAAGTGTTGGAGGATGTACAGGTTAGGTTGGTAGACTTGAGCAAGTGAGAAGCCTTGAGGTTGATGGTCATATAGGAGGTAATCCAAGAGGTTATTGCACAAGTGTGAACATTTAACTCAGGCAATGTCACAAAGGAATGGATCGAGGAGGGAACTCGGGAGATAACCTTCAGAGTTACAGGGTTAGCATAAGCTAAGAAAAACATTGAGAGAAACCGTTAGGAATACTCAGATGACTAGAGGTATCACTTGTTGACACACTAGCATTGATTGACTGACAACCAGCTCCTCTCAAGCTCCTGCTGAGGCGCTGATTTGGCACAGGTGTGCATGACCACACTCCTCAGCCCTGCCCTTAAATGGAAACCTGCCGTTCCATGGAAGAACACCATACAAACACAACACACCCAGATCCCAGACAGGCAGAGCAATCCCTTGAAATGTGCAGATATTGTGGGTAAAGTCATTCTCATACCCTAAAGTTCAAGGAAAATGCTATATTTGATCATCTAACGTGTTTTTCTACAGATAACTGTATTTTCTTTCACTCATTTCTCAATTCCAGTGGGAAGTTTCATTTTCTAGGTCAAGGGTATTGAAGGCAGGTAAATTGCTGTGCCTGCTCCATGCAGCTTGTTTCACAGAAAAGACATAGTGATAGTCTCTTGATTTTTATTTATTTATTTATTTTCATACTTTCACTTTGATGTACTATTGAAGCAGGATGCATCCTTGCTGTAGCATAAGTGTATATAAAATGCCTAAAGTTATTCAAAGGCTATAGTAGGACATAATAAAAAAAAACCTGAAACGATAACAGTGTATGAAAGACCTAATGACAAAGAGTGTGTAAATAGCCAGCCTCTGGAGTTGCTCATGCAGATACTATACTGTCACTCTGGAGATATAAATGTGACGCTAACAGGCTGTGATCAGGGTTTAATGGTATTCATAGTTGCCATGGGTCCTTTCACTCTAATATTATAAAGATAATTTTTATTCATGATATCTCCCAAATTGTCCTTGGAAGAAACAGCAGATTATATTGTTGGAGGCTACTGACCCATAGATTCTGAATAAACATGAAAAACAATTGGTGTTTCATTTAAAAGCAGAGTGACATTTGGGAATATGCCTGTGGAGCAGGATTGGAAAAGAGTGCCAGAAAATAATGGAATCATTAGAAATAAATTGAGGCGTGAATGATTGATACTCAAAAATGTAGCTTTCTGCCATCATATATTATAAAACATTAACTACCGAGACTGTCACTATACACATCAATACCTATATGTTTAGGAATTGAGGCACACTTTAAATAGATAATAATCTTGTATACTTTTTTTGTTTTAAGAAGTACAATTTACATACAATTTAGCTAGCCTGTAAAGGTACATGTAGTATCAACTTTCTGTATAATTTTCTGGGATATACCCTAAACTAACAATCCCTTTTGATGCCATCTTGCAACACTTACCAAGACTGTTGTATTTCTGTCTTGGAAAAGCCCTTACTTTTTGTCCATATTTTTGTTTTCTGATAAACAGAAAGATAAAAACAAAATCGGCAACATAAAATACATCAGTCAATCTTCTATGCTAATTTCAACATCGATAATTGAAGTAGACCAAATGAAAGAAACATAGGATTAAGATGATAATAGTTTTACTACAAAATAACTTAAACTTAATAAATTAACTAAAATTAGTCTATAAAGACATAAAGGTATTATAGGCCTTTATAGACAGAGTCAGACAAGATACTCTACCACTACTTTGTTTTATGATGACTAAGTTTGCATAACTTTGTATTTACTGGTACTTGGCTGTGTCTGTTTCTGTGTGTGTACTTTTTTTTAATTTAAAGTAAGACAGCAACAAAGTCTTGCATGCCTGTTGGAATCTGGAATAAAGTAGATTTGGCTGTAATGTCAGCTGCAGTTTGAATTTGTCCCCCACAATGGCTTATTGAAAGAGAAAGGGATAAACAAGTGGAACGGCAGCCTGTAGGCACAGACTGTTGGGGAATATCCATAGAATGACAACAGCAGTTCAAACATGGTGGGAAGAAAAGAGGTTGAATGACAGCTTAGAGAGAGAGCGAGGAGAGTACAGAGATGCAGAGAGGTGACTTTCTTTTTTAAAGAGTTTGTCTGTTGCAAACATATTGTGCTGTACCCATGCTCTTAGACAAGGTAACAAGAGGCTCTTTGTCTTTTATTTCTTGACAACTGAGCAGAGTGCGAGGGTTAGGCCACAGGGGTGGTAGTTACATTGTCTCGGTCTTTATGTTTTTTATCAGCGCTTTACAAGATCACGAGAGAAATGGGAATGGCCCCATTTAGTACCATCTGCTATTGTTGAAATAACTGTCTATGGTGTGTTTGAGCACCTACAAGTCAGATTTATTAGGGCAATTAAAAAGTTGTGCTCATGTGCTTGAAGTTGAATGAAGAAAGGGTATTTCATCAATCCCTTAGCTTACTTGTCACAACTCAAACTTTAAACTCTTGAGTCATAACAGCTTTGCTCTCTGACACTACCGAGATGGGGTGCTGAAAACTGGTGGTCAGTATCTTGAAAATCTTTCAGGAAACATTTCCTAAAATTGCTGACTATCTTCTTAAAGGAAGCTGATATTGTTGAGGGCTATTCATACTTAAATGTGAGAAAAAGGCCCCACAAACTCATGAATCAGAACAGGAATAAATAAGACTATCCTGGATCTTTCCAATGATTTATTTTCAGAATCTCCCTTAGAGGTTTGAGGCAGTGAAAGAAATGAGGTCCATCATGGACATCCAAATCAACCCCCTTCATAGTGTTTTATAGAGACAGCAGAACTCATTCTCCAAGAGACACACTTTCATAAAAAATGTTTTAGAAAATCATTCTTGTCTTTTCTTTTTCTTTTTCTCTGCAAAGCAGTGGCTAGTAGATGATTCCTGTACTGCACCTTACATCTGTATAAATTTAGAACTATGTGACATATTTTTATTGTGCCATTGAGCTACAAATGCCAGTGTACTACATTTTCACTATATCGATTGATATTCATGTACTATTTAGTTTCTTGTTTTTGGTTATAAAATCAGTTATATCAGTTTCTATTTTAAAATGAGTATCCTTTTTAGTTAAAAGAATTTGTTTCAATTTAAAGTAAAAATGTTTAAACAATTTTATAACAATTTGGTCTGTTATGTTCGGCATCATTCATTCATCCAGCCACCCTTCTGGAAACAGTTGTTTAACTGTTTGAGCAAATAGACTGGGTACTGTAGTTATCAAGCTTCTTAAATTTTAACTAAAAGATTCACTGATAAAATTGGGCCTAGACAATCCCATAATATCCATCTTGACAATAACTTGCTATTTGCTCTGAATTAAAACAAATCTTATTAAAAACATTTGCTTTGAGTGTCTGTGTAAAATCTGGAAGTAGTATGCATGGGAATGTTTTGTATATTCTTATATGAACTCTTTGTATTTGTAACTCAGCACCTGCATCCAATCTTAAGGTTTGCAGATGCATTCTCAATGCCCCTCCTTATTTCCAGCCTTGCTAGTAATATAAGAATAATGACAGCTTGGGACCCTGATGAAACTGACCTTGGTGTTAATGAGCTTCTCACAGACAGACAGTAGTCCTTTGTGCACCGTAATTGACACGGCACCATTCTTGCGCGAGTACCACTTACCTGTGTCAATCTTAAAATGACTTTTCAGCCCATATCTGCCATAGCTATTTGTTCCATCCACGCACTCAGGGTGAAACTTTAGCATTCTTATCATACTCTTCCAAGTGCTGTTCCAGTTATTCTATCAGTAACTGTTGTTAATTTCTACTTTTGCACATTTGTGTGTAGGGAATGAAAAAAAACAAAACACTTTATGGATTCTTTTTAATAATAACCAAGCTTCATTAAGCGCCAATGCCTTGCATAAAACCTTTGTTACAAGTGAAGCTCGGAGATGTCTTCAGAAGTCTGACACAGTTCTCACAGTGAAGTACTATATTTTGATGTTCATCCATGCATTAAGTTGACATTCAGTGCTCAGTGATCCAAAAGGTTTGCAACAACTTATTTATTTATTTTTTTTACAAATTATTCTGCAGATATACATTACTCAGTTTGATTAAGTGCCATAATGACTTACTAAAAGGGATCAAAGGCATCACAGTGACAATGCATATTCCTGTTTGGCTTTGCTTGTCTGTTAACACTCACACATGCCAGAATTGATGCACAGAATTTTTTGAAACCACTGTGGATAATTCACATGTTATGGACAGAACAAGCAGAGTGTGAAAAGTTCAACATAAACATCAAAGAAAATAAACAGTGGCAATGACATTTGAAGTGGAACAAACACCAATGTAAAACAGAGAGGTTCATGGAGGTGTTTCATTTATTTTATTATTTTACTTTCTCAAGCATAACCCCATATACTTGTTCCATTAAAGAAAACTATTATCTCCACTTCCACAAAAAGGTCAAATCTATAAAATCCACACAGTGAGCAGCCTTATGTTGGATGACACTTAAAGCATATTCATTTAGGGAATTTTCATTTGCAGTCTAAGTAAAAGATATGAATGTACCCCCAGCATCCCATTTTGACAGAAAAAAAAACAGTAATGTGGATTTTTTTGGCAAATTTATTAAAAAAAACCCCCTGAAATGTCACATGGTCATAAGTATTCAGAACCTTTACTGTGACACTCTTATTTAACTCGCATGTTAATTTCTCCTGTTCCTCCTTCAGATGGTTCTACTCCTTTACTGATGTCCAGCTGTGTTTAATTAAACCAATTGGACTTGACTAGGAAAGACGCCCATCTAGGGTTATTGTCTTCCAACAAGACAATGACCTGCAATATGTTCTGTAGAAGTTGGGAAGAAAGTGAGTTCATAGTTAAAAGGGTCTTCTGGCTCACTTTCAAGTCTATAATCAGGTGAGAAACTCTTTTCGACACAGTAAACATTGGGTACATATGAATATAACTGGTCTGCTGTAAAACACATTACAATAAAATAGCTAACCTCCTGGAATCCAGGGTAATTTGCTTACTTTAGTGATTGATTATTGATATTTACATAAAAAGTGTTTCATATTTCCATAAAAAGACAATACAACGTTTTTACATATTCTCTATATTCATTCCCAGGGGAAATTAACATACAACGAGTATATATACATGTATATATATATAAACAAGGTGCTGAGTAGATTTTTTTTTTTCAGATTAAAAGTACCTATTAAAAATAACAAGCTTTAAGCAGGTACTAAACATGTTTCATTAAGCCCTGTCAAGAAAATCCGAGCTCATCCCACTTCCCCATGCTGGAGATTTTAGTTTAACAGTAATAATAAATAAAGTTATCTTTAAAATGAATCACTCAAGTGACATCAAGGCCCAGCAGTAGACTTAAGTGTCAATAAAGTTAGTTTAACAGTAATAATAAATAAAGTTATCTTTAAAATGAATCACTCAAGTGACATCAAGGCCCAACATTAGACTTAAGTGTCAATAAAATAAATCTAGTTGTGTGTGTTGTTTTTGTCTCATGCAAACTTTGCTTTAATTCTACTTTTTTCTATCTAATCATAAGAAATCATAGTCAGTCAGAGAGAGTCATTAAACAGGAAAAGCAGGTTTCCTGGAAAAAGAGGAAGTTTCCAGCCTGCAGATTTATAAAAATAGCTGAGACTATTTCTTAGTTTAAAGCATGAAAGTTTTAAAGAATGAAATCTAAACATTATTAGTAATTGGATAAGATTCAAAGTAAAATACTTATATTAATATTGGTTTAATTGTAATAATACTTACACTTACATTTGTGAGAACACTTACAAGAAAAACAAGTAACTGTAACTTTAGTAGTAAATAATTAGAATCATGTATTATTCTTGGTTTCTTTTCAGAAAAACATCTGTAATAACTCACATTAAGATTATAATAAATATAATTAATAAGTTATAGTTATAAAATTATAAATGAATGCTAAATCAGAGAAGCTAAAGAAAATAAATGTGATATAAATGTGATTTTGACATTAAACTTGAAATGGTGTAAAAGGTTGTAAAACTGCAATTAAACATCACTGATATGTTGGAGGTAGATGGTAGGTGAAAGGTGACAGGAAGGGAAAAAGGGGAACTAACAGGAGAGCAGAGATGATCAGCACCTTATATGGAAACAGGAGGTTGAGCAGCCCTGAGACATTGGCACAGACATCATGACATGATGTCTCTTAAGACAGTGACGGATATGAGATCATCTGTCTAAGCAGACAGATGAACCCTATATAAGGTGGGTGCAAAAGAGGAACCTTTCGTTGGATCCTCCGGGCAGCTTCGAGCCAAGATCGAGATGGACAAAGAACTCTGCAGCTGAAGAAGAGCCGGAGCCACGGAGCCGGAGACTGTCCTGCACATGGAGACCAACCCGTCTGGCCCACAATCTGTGGCTTCGAATCGCACTTCTCTCATCGGCTGGGTTCTGACCCCAAAGACAAAGATGAAGACAAAGACAAGGAAGAAGAACTGGTGCCTTTTTTCCTGCCAGCACCAAGTCCTGTGTGACCTCAGCATCCATGCGGAGAAGAAGCTCATCGGACCTGCGGAGATCCTGGCCTTCGCCGATCAACATCTTCCTCCTGCTGCCACACCTTCTTCATCATCAAGCCAGGTCTGGGGTTCGAAACGCCAAACTCCGTCCGTCTCGCTCTAAGGTTCCTTTTTTAGTACTCAGTATCAGCAGTAGGGAAAGATAGACTAGATGATTGATTTTACTTATTTGATTATTTCTGCTACTGAATTAAGCTGTACTGACCCTTGCAAAAATGCCTTACTAATAAAATATTTAGCATAAAGAAAATCTAAAGATGTTGTGGACATTCAGTTAATGAGTCACCTTAAAGTTCTTTGATGGTTGTAAAATAGCTGTGATGTTTGATTCTGGAGAGGAAGAAGTGGAAAATGTTTTTAGGTTGCTGGTAGCCCATATTTAAAACCTCATCCTTGGGACTCGACCGAGTCACTAAAACCTACCTGGTTCAATAACAAATGCAAGTTGCAAAATAGAGAACGAGCGACCGTTAACAGGTGTGCTCTGTGAAACTAGTTGGCTGTAGGCTGCTCAGTCTGGCTAATTCACAGGGGGAAGAAGGGTGGGACACCTGGATGTAGGCCGTCAGATAACCAGGCGAATCGTTTCTCGAAACCAGCTTAAACAGAGTTTACTTCAGTTCTGGACAGGGTAAATCCCAGCAGATTTAGGAAACTCAACGGACCCGTTAGACGGAGAGCTGGTAGCACATCTCCCCTCTCAGAAGAGGAAGTACGAGAGTGAGAGAGTAGAGACAGAAAGGAGGGGGGGGGTGTTGCGCAACAACAAGTGGCGCCCAACGTGGGGCCCCAGTCCAACGGAGTAGGAGGGCCCTATGGCCAAGTTAGTAAAAACAGATGTGAGGATCTGAATAGCTCACTTGGCTTGTTAACTCTTAAGGAATAGAGTTAATGGTGACTGATAAGGCCGTCAGTCACAACCCTTGCAGTAACTGTATGGCATACAGGTGAGGGAAGGCTCCTACTGAGGATAAATGACCGGATCCAGACAGTGAAGCTAGTAGCCAACATAGTCTAGACCCATCCCTGCTCGAAGGCTAAAGAGAGGCTTTGGGGGATAGACAACTCGAACCGACAGAGAGACGGAGTGATGGATGATCACTTCGAGGAGGAAAATCTGGGGAAGAAACCGGAGGAAGCCGGCCGTCCAGATCGTTTGGAAAAGGAGGAGACCTCAACAGAACTGCATCAGCTTCTACACAGCTACTGTGACTCAGACCTGAAGCAAGTGGGGAAGTTGGTTCCAAGAATGAGGAACTGAAACATCAACCCCTGACAAAGGAAAGCTGGCTCACTCTTGCTGGAGTGGTTCGTGATGTAATGCTGACCAGACCAGCCAGCAACCATGCAGAGGAGACGGAGAAAGGTGTCATCAGCCGACGATGGATGAGGAAGCACACCGCGTCCTCCACTGCAGCCATCGAGAAGACATCCGGCAACAGAGGAACAAACACCAGCAGCTGACATCATCACACAGACGCAGACATGGTTAAAGACATCCTGCTGGACCCGGAGCTTGAAATTGGGCCAGCACAACCCACCAGTAAGAAACGACCGCAAGAGACATCTGAGAAGCCAGAACAACCGGAATGGACAATCTACACCGATGGATCCAGAAAGGGGTCCGACCAGTCGGCATACTGGGGATTTATTCTGAAGCAGGATGCCAGAGAGAAATGCCGTCAGAAAGGAAAAGCTCCCGGTAGTGCTCAAGCCGGAGAAGTAACGGCAGTACTGGAAGGATTGCTGGAGCTGGTGAAAAGGAAAATCAAGAGTGCCAGGTTAGTAACTGACAGTTACTACTGTGCTCAGGCCCTTAGAGAGGACTTGGCCATTTGGGAAGAAAATGGTTTCGAGACTGCAAAGGGCAAGCCCGTGGCACACAAAGATTTGTGGAAAAAGATTGCTGAGCTAAAAATGCAGTTGGAGATAGAAGTTGAGCATCAAAGAGCACACACGCATGAGGGAGCTCATTGGCGTGGGAATGATGAAGTGGACTGTTATGTCCAACAAAGGAAGATCGTCTTTGTCGGTACCGAGAAGTGGGACAGTACTCCCAGAGGACGGGAGGTCCCAGAAGAGTACGTGGTCGAGGTCGTGCGGAGCGTGCATGAGGCCCTTGGACATGCAGGCGTGCGACCTACCCGTAAGGAGCTGGAGGAGCAAGATCTTTGGATCCCAGTGAAACAAGTCCAACGCGTGCTGAGGGACTGTGAAGTGTGTGGTCAATACAACGCAGGTCGCCGAGGGCAGCGGATGGAAGGTTTGTTCATCAAGAGCACAGTCCCATGGGGTTCAGTCTGCATGGATGTAGCAGAGCCAATGGGGACAACAGGAAAGAGAGGTGAGAAGTACCTCTTGGTGCTGATGGACACAGTGACAACTGCTAGAAGAGCAGGTCTTCCCCTGCAGAGGAACTCCGTTCACGTCACAGAAAGCAGGGAGGCGAAGACACTTCTCCTTTTTGCTTAGAGAAGGAAAAGGGAAGTTGCAGCTTGAAGTGTCACTGAAAACAGGGCAGAGAGTTTGGATTAAAGCTCAAGATCGGCCTGCAACTACGGTGATCAAGCTGAGATTCAACGCCCGAAATTTTGTAAAGTAAGTACTGAACTTCAACACAGTACTACTGATGAAGAAAGGGGTCCATGAGGAAGCAGTGCTCAAGCCAGTTCTTAGCTACAGCGAACCAGAACATTACGGGAAGATGGCCAGAGAATCAAGCACCATGCCATCCTATATTAGACTGGCCACTATTACAGGAAGGTTGCCGTTCAAAGAACAACTTCAAGGCTTTGGACTGGGAGGGCCGTGAAGAAATTGGACTATGCTAAAGAAGAACTCCTGTCACAACCTGATGGATTAAACTGGAAAAGGGGCTGAAGTCGTGAGGAAGAAGCGGCGTCATAGAAAATCACCAAGATCAATTCTGTAACAAGGCATTGAAGTCAGACCCAACACCTGGAAGGTATGGATGGAAATCTGTTTTTTAAAGAAAAGAAGATGCCACTTGTACACTGTGAAACATTTGAAGGTGGTTTAATTTGAAAATGAGAGTCCACCTGCTGCCTTGAAAATGTAGTTCAAGTCCACAAAATTGTTTTGGTTTTATCTCAGAAGTTAGTTTATGAAGTTGATTTAACAACAAGAGACAAGTTATCTAGAATTTTTTTGTCTTGAATTCTGCGTTTTACTTAATGCCTTAAATTTAAACAAAATAGTTATTTCACAATAGGAGGGAGAAAACTATTGTCACCTAGTAAAGGAGCAGACATTTCTCTGTTAGTTTCATTCACAATATTGAGTTAAAGTAAATGCCTATTTTACTTTAGAATTATTTAGATTTTTGTTTCAAATTGCATTAATAAAATTTCTGATCTGATAAAATTTTTTGTACATCACAATGAATTCTGCTCAGAAACATCTAGTATGAACAGGGTTTTTTTTTTTTTTTTGATGACCTAGGAACTCTAGTTTATTCGACTCTTAGAGGATTGCAGAATGAATAAATGCTTAAAACAACTTACGATTAAATTTATCTTTAATGGACTCACACATTTAGATTTAAAATCTAAAACTTGCTGAATCTATTTGACTTAACAAATAGAAGATAGTAGAAACAATTGAAGACGGCTCAAATGTTTTACAGTCTATGTGTGTTATCAAACCAAACGCAAGCTGAATTCACCCCTCAATGCATGGCATCAGAAGCTTATTTTACAAGCCTACAAGCAACCGGAGGACTTAATTGTGTCCCACACGATGGATTGCATCCACAGAAGGAACTGTTTTGTTTTTGTGTTTTTTCCACCTTCATCACACTTCAACCTGGCTGTAAGTTTTGATGAACGGGTCCAAAGACTGCAGTTTTTTAATTGGACAATTCCTGATGCCTCTGACAACTCCAGTACCCCTTAACGACCCCAGCTATGGAATAGGATCATGATTACGGATAAAGCGTCATGATGCTTATGCTTTTTGCTTTGCTCTGCTGAACAGCCAGAAAAGTTTTTTTTTTGAGGCCTTCTGTCTCAGCCCATCTTCCCTAAAGAACCATTCCACATCCTGAAGAACCGACAGTTCATCCAGCGAAGGTTCCTGTAGAAGAATCAGAGCGATCCAAGTTTTCTTCGACATTCATCACCTCATGGGGGAAATCAAAACTCCAAAGAGGGGGTGTCAAGAGAAGTGGAGTTTTGATGACTACACCGAGCCCTCTGTGAAAACTGAGGATGAAGAATCTGCATCTTCACATCCCAGACGAACCTCTTCTCTTTCTAGTGGATGAGGACGGCGAACTGCAGGAGGGTGATGGACTCCCAGCATGTGAAAGGTCTGACCTCGTGGAGGGGGTGTCAAGAAAATCCGAGCTCATCCCACTTCCCCATGCTGGAGATTTTAGTTTAACAGTAATAATAAATAAAGTTATCTTTAAAATGAATCACTCAAGTGACATCAAGGCCCAGCAGTAGACTTAAGTGTCAATAAAGTTAGTTTAACAGTAATAATAAATAAAGTTATCTTTAAAATGAATCACTCAAGTGACATCAAGGCCCAACATTAGACTTAAGTGTCAATAAAATAAATCTAGTTGTGTGTGTTGTTTTTGTCTCATGCAAACTTTGCTTTAATTCTACTTTTTTCTATCTAATCATAAGAAATCATAGTCAGTCAGAGAGAGTCATTAAACAGGAAAAGCAGGTTTCCTGGAAAAAGAGGAAGTTTCCAGCCTGCAGATTTATAAAAATAGCTGAGACTATTTCTTAGTTTAAAGCATGAAAGTTTTAAAGAATGAAATCTAAACATTATTAGTAATTGGATAAGATTCAAAGTAAAATACTTATATTAATATTGGTTTAATTGTAATAATACTTACACTTACATTTGTGAGAACACTTACAAGAAAAACAAGTAACTGTAACTTTAGTAGTAAATAATTAGAATCATGTATTATTCTTGGTTTCTTTTCAGAAAAACATCTGTAATAACTCACATTAAGATTATAATAAATATAATTAATAAGTTATAGTTATAAAATTATAAATGAATGCTAAATCAGAGAAGCTAAAGAAAATAAATGTGATATAAATGTGATTTTGACATTAAACTTGAAATGGTGTAAAAGGTTGTAAAACTGCAATTAAACATCACTGATATGTTGGAGGTAGATGGTAGGTGAAAGGTGACAGGAAGGGAAAAAGGGGAACTAACAGGAGAGCAGAGATGATCAGCACCTTATATGGAAACAGGAGGTTGAGCAGCCCTGAGACATTGGCACAGACATCATGACATGATGTCTCTTAAGACAGTGACGGATATGAGATCATCTGTCTAAGCAGACAGATGAACCCTATATAAGGTGGGTGCAAAAGAGGAACCTTTCGTTGGATCCTCCGGGCAGCTTCGAGCCAAGATCGAGATGGACAAAGAACTCTGCAGCTGAAGAAGAGCCGGAGCCACGGAGCCGGAGACTGTCCTGCACATGGAGACCAACCCGTCTGGCCCACAATCTGTGGCTTCGAATCGCACTTCTCTCATCGGCTGGGTTCTGACCCCAAAGACAAAGATGAAGACAAAGACAAGGAAGAAGAACTGGTGCCTTTTTTCCTGCCAGCACCAAGTCCTGTGTGACCTCAGCATCCATGCGGAGAAGAAGCTCATCGGACCTGCGGAGATCCTGGCCTTCGCCGATCAACATCTTCCTCCTGCTGCCACACCTTCTTCATCATCAAGCCAGGTCTGGGGTTCGAAACGCCAAACTCCGTCCGTCTCGCTCTAAGGTTCCTTTTTTAGTACTCAGTATCAGCAGTAGGGAAAGATAGACTAGATGATTGATTTTACTTATTTGATTATTTCTGCTACTGAATTAAGCTGTACTGACCCTTGCAAAAATGCCTTACTAATAAAATATTTAGCATAAAGAAAATCTAAAGATGTTGTGGACATTCAGTTAATGAGTCACCTTAAAGTTCTTTGATGGTTGTAAAATAGCTGTGATGTTTGATTCTGGAGAGGAAGAAGTGGAAAATGTTTTTAGGTTGCTGGTAGCCCATATTTAAAACCTCATCCTTGGGACTCGACCGAGTCACTAAAACCTACCTGGTTCAATAACAAATGCAAGTTGCAAAATAGAGAACGAGCGACCGTTAACAGGTGTGCTCTGTGAAACTAGTTGGCTGTAGGCTGCTCAGTCTGGCTAATTCACAGGGGGAAGAAGGGTGGGACACCTGGATGTAGGCCGTCAGATAACCAGGCGAATCGTTTCTCGAAACCAGCTTAAACAGAGTTTACTTCAGTTCTGGACAGGGTAAATCCCAGCAGATTTAGGAAACTCAACGGACCCGTTAGACGGAGAGCTGGTAGCACATCTCCCCTCTCAGAAGAGGAAGTACGAGAGTGAGAGAGTAGAGACAGAAAGGAGGGGGGGGGTGTTGCGCAACAACAGCCCACATTTAGTCTTTTCATTGATCTGATGTGATATTATAATTTAAATGTCATGTCTTCATTACCCGTAAGCAGGAAATCATCATAATTAACAGATATAAAGGCTTTCAAATGCACATGTGTGTGTTAATGATCTATGTGTTTTACATTGTAAAAAAGTTCCTGAAATAAATGAGATTATCTGTATTTTTTTAAATGGGGCCTCTATGTATTTAAAAGATTCTTAAAGCCATTAAACCATTAAAACGACTTTTAAAAGAATACTAATCTGCACAGGTAGCCAGTGAAGTGAAGTTAAAATGGTGGCAATGTGTTCAGACTTTTTTGTCCCAATTAGAAGACGTGCTGGAGGATCTCGCGCCACCTGCAGATGCCTAGTGAACGCATCACCAACCACAAAGTAAAGTACACTACAGCAGCGGCCTAGACGTACTGGCAAAAGCTGAATTGACTTTTTAAAACACAGACAAATCTGGGAGTTGTCTGTATAGTAATGGGGAAAAAAAACCTCCCTGTTCCTTAAAAATAGAATCAAGTCATTTCATATATATAGAGGAAATAAAAGTTCCTAAAGCTTAACCCTGTGGGACCTCTCATTACATTGAAGCATATGAGGATACAAAAATCACTAAGGGTGACAGAGAAATTTCACCCTGCCAAATAAAATTTGAACCACTGCAATGCAGTAACCCTCACACTAACCCTCAACTTTAAACCAGGAATTGAGATAATTTATGATCCACTGTGAAACGCAGCAGTCTGAAGTCTGAAAGCACAAGGATAGCACAATCTATGGAATCAATTGAAACAAACGCATAATTAAAAACCTTGAAACTTGTTTAGTTTTATTGAGTCAAAATATATGGAAACTGATTTAATTTTGTCAAACGTACTCAATTTTGTATTAAAGTGCTACTTTGAAAATTAACATCTTAAAAAAGGGTAACCATTTCCTTGACATCCTACCTTTGTTCACTGCGCTTTTTGTTTATTGTATCAAATTATCTTAACAAAAATCATTTGGATATTTTATTTAATGATGTGCATTTATGTAAGACAGTGAAGGTTCTTTTTTTCATAATACAGATATATATCTCAAAGCATACTGGCATTTTCACAAGATTAGTAGTTTGATATTAGTACATTTGTTTTCGATGCTACAACCCATCACATTATCTCTCTCTTTGAAGGTGATTACTGTCAAAGTGTCACTTTTGCAACAAAACAGTTTGATGAGGCACAAAGAATCAATACTCTGAAAAGTACCTGAGGAGAGTGCAATGGACTAAACACTCATTTGTAGCCTTTTTACAATGCCCCCTCCTACTCCCTCTAATGTCAGCCTTGGAAGATCACCATATTGATCGAATAGAAAAAGGAATCTGCATTTTCTGTGGATGTGAAAGTCTGGGGAATCAAGGTACAACAAAGTACAAACACATGGAGACAGACACTAAATCAAACTTGTATGTTCAAACAAAACAAAAGGGACACTCATTTAGGCCATCCGTTGTGAAGCACAAACTGCTGTTGGCTATTACAGATGCAAATGAGCCATTGTTCTCACACTGAGCAAGACTGTGGACGCTGTGGTCAAATAAAGCAAACGTGTGAAACGTTACAAGAATGTTTCATCGTGTCTGCACAGCAGCAATGAATCTTCATGAAGCAATACATTTGTCAATTTCTGTTTGTTGTTTTATCCCATGTTTTTTCACTTTATCCAACGTTTTTGGCGGCCTTCTCCCTCTAGGTATATTCATATAGGTGGAAACTGCATTGGAGAGGTGATTGAAAAGCTGTCCTGTAGATCAGGGTGGTTTGTGGGGCCTGTCCATGCTCTAATCCATCCTGCCGCTCCAACACACAAGTGGAATTTCAAGCAGGCAATCCCCAGGGAAGAAAACAGGAAAAGATGTCTAGAGAGGAGACGCAGAGAGAACAGACACATAGGAAAAGAGATACGAGAGAAAGGAGAAAAAAAAGCCATAAGGAGGAACATTAGGATTAAAACAATGAAAGGAAAAAAACAAATGGGCATGAAAGGAGGGAATGGAAAATTAAACGAGAGTTAGAGAAAATCAGAAGTAGAAGGTTGGAAAATTTTAACCCATGACTGTCAGTGGTGCAAGAGAGAGAGAAAGGCAATTCCCTTTGTCTCACTCTACTACTTTTCTTCATTTGGCTCTGATTAACTCTGAAAATGTATCTGGGCCATTATGTTTCTTATAAAAAATGAAGCCAGGTATTATAAAGTGAATACTGGAACAGGTTTTGGATCCAGCTTAAAAACGTGGAGAAGGTCAAAACATTCCAATAGATTTTGAAGGGCATTCTATTGGCTATTGATGGGAAACTTAGAAAGATGAGCTGCGGGTCCACAAATCTTTTCATAAAGCTATTTTGTAAGGTTACTAGCATTTTAAAGACACTTTTTTTTTCTTTAGGAAAAAAAAAAAGCGTTTACCATTCCAGGCAAATCCACACAATGTAACTGTTGGGTAAATTATATTTTTAGTATTATCAAATATTTGTTGTATTATGTAGCCTTGTAGTTACATTTAGATAATGTTTCTGTGTGTTCATTAATTCTGATTTCTTCCTAATCCCTCCTTGGAAGAGGGAGGTTCCAAGCTGAGTTTTACAACCCTGGAGGAAACTCTGCTTTGTTCTTTGTAATACAAAGCCGTTGCTTTGAAGCTATACAACGTGTCCCATTCGACGCCGTGCTTGGAGGCTTTGAAGCTATACAACGTGTCCTATTCGATGCCGTGCCTGGAGCAGGAAGGATTTAGATTGTAGATACCATGTGTTTAGTTTAGTGATTGTCTTGTAGCACTGCAACTAAAATGCTTTGACCCCACCCCCTAGAGTTGCAGCGCCCCGTGTGGCAGGGTTCCTAAAATCAATAAAACAGAAGAGCGGGAGATGTGTTTTTCAGAGCGGTAGGAGATTTGTAACTGAAAGCACATCTCTGTCCGTTCTCCTCGCGAGAAACAAAGAATCTAACTCTCTTGTCTTTCCTGTGTTTGTGTAAAATTGTCTCTAATAGGTATTTAGACCTGACAGTAACCAACTAAGACAAAAATATTTTTGGGGAATCATAATTTGCAAAAAATCTTTGATTAATGTAATTATGAATAATTCTAAATAATTTTATTATTAATGAGCTTATTAAGGAAGCAGAATAATGTACATTCCAGGTGTCACACACGTTATGGCAGACATACTTATTTTCTGTGTAATAGGGTGCATTATTCTGTGAAAACAGAAATCACATTCTTAGTGGCTTCACTGTGATGCTCTGAAATTGAAATCTGCACAGCTAACGTCAGTACCACTGATGACAGAGCACTGGTTTCTATTTATACTTAACTTTTTATGCATACATTCAACTCAGATGAAGAACTTGATCAGTACATGATGGAGTGGCGACCTGTCCAGAGTGACCCCGCCGCTAACCTGTTGACCGTTAGAGTTAGGCACCAGCACCTCTCATTAGCGTGTTGATAACGGATGGATGGATGCTTATACCATCTGTTACAAATCATATACAAAACAACATAGATAAAAGAAACAAAAAATAATAATAATCATGATCTTAACAGACTTTACATTACTAATACAAATATATCCAGTGCTTAAATAAATCTGATATATCTTATAACTATCTGTTAATATGAAATAGCAGGGAAAATAACTGTTAAACTGCCCAGTATCTTCAACCAACATGCTAATTGTTGCAAACAATTAGCCTGGAGACTGCAGTTCCTTTAGACAAAGGGGTCCCCAAACTTTCTCCTGTGAGGGCCACATAACTTGTCCCTTCTCTAATGGGGGGGCGGGGTCAGTTTGTAACAGAAAAAGTGTGACAATTGTAAGAGTGCTAAACATAAAAATTTATTGTTTTTCAGAAAGCACAATCAAATAACCTTTTCTGGATTCTTCAGAGAACAAAAGTCAGGAAATAACACTATTTATGAAATAAATAATAACCAAATAACACTGGGTTCTCCACATAAAAAAAAAGGGTTAGGGTCAATTATATGTATGTATAAAATAGTTACTAACTAATAGTTAATAATAAATAAAGTTCATTACTAAGGAACATTTTATTGCAAAAGTCCAACTTATCAAATAAAAATGCACATATATGAAAATACTCTGGTATTGTTCAGGGGGCCGGACCAAATGTGGAGGTGGGCCGCATCTGGCCCGCGGGCCGTAGTTTGGGGACCACTGCTTTAGACAAAGGGGAGAGCTTTGTCAAAAAGGTAGTGCTAGGTTCTACATCCAGAATGGCTTTCAAGCCAATTAAAGGACTTCTCATTCAAGAAAGAATCAAAGCAACACTTGAGTTATGTTTTTGATGAGGGGAATAACATGTTAACATGATGTGAAGCTCAAAAAGTACATTTCACATGATACAGCTTCTTTAATAAAAATCAAGTTTCTTTAGTTGTTTAGTAGTTTTAGTTGATATTTTGGCCAGTCAATGTATCAATACCTATTTCCTTCATTTTGGGAGATCGTTGATTGACCGATGCTTACATGTGAAGCTGATCTTATCCACCAATCTCATCTACCATGGCAAAAGTCAAAAAATCTAAAAATCAACCATTGTCCTCTATTGGTCTTCCACGAGAGAGGTTTTACTGACCGGCCCACCAGGTCCCGTCTGCACGTTCTCAGTTAACAATAGTCACCCCACTGTTGCCAACTTAGCAACTTTCTTGCTATATTTACTGACATTTCAGACAAAAAAATGGTGTTGGCCAAAATTTGAATTGACTGGTCAGATGTTTTAAAAATTGGTAATTAGCAATCGGCCAGAAAATGGCAATTGGTGCACCTCTAATCGGGACACAATCCGGAATTTCTAGAATCATAAGTCAAACTTATCATTCTCATGAAGGAATGAATTTAGACTGCAAATTCAGACTCATTTTTTAAATATCTAACTGCTGTAATCACGTTTTACCACTGGCCCCAAAGCAGTCTTGTATTTCTGAATGTATATGAAGGACCTGCGCCCTTCTCTAAAGGTGTATCAGTGACTACAGAAAATCAATTAGATCTTGTGTAGCTTTGCTTTGTGTGAATATCAGCTGGGATGTCAACTTCTGGCAGGACAGTCCTCGAGGGGGAACTAAGGAAGTTGGCTCTGTACTCACTAACTGAGCTTATTTGTTATCATTTTTTTCCACAAAGCTATACAATTAGCACATTGCTCACACATACAATTAAGAAAAGACAAAAAATGATATGAAAACATAACACTTAAGTACAGTGACTGATACTGCACTTAATACTGGTAGTAGCTAAAATAATCCTAATATTCACCGGAAAATAAGGTTGATGGTGAGTGTGTGGGTAAGACAGGTGTAAAATTCAGTTTCTAGGTTCATGTTAACATCACCGTATTGTTGGTTTTCTTTTATGAACAAGAAACCAACAGTATGCAATATGTTTTTCTTGTGATCAAATTATGTATAATAGAGGGCATCATATAGCTAAAACTTAACATTTTGCTTTAAAAATACAAGATAGACATCCAATGTATTAAGTAAGGAAACCGTATTTTAATAGCAGTTTCACAAGAGAAAGATCTGAATTTCTCAGACAAAAAACCAAAGTATATATAAACTGTCAAATGTCTTTTTTACTTAAGTATAACATTTTTGTTTTTCCTCCTTTCTTCGGATATTGAGATTATACCTGTAATCAGTAATTGCACCCATACAGTGCACCATAAGAAGTTCTCGCACTTTATAATCCTTTATCTCATAGAAACTGAGCTTTGATCCACATTCAGTAAATGCTGTAAGTAAACACATGAGTGTGATTGTTTTCTCTCCAGATTCAAGTTTTGACCTGAAGAGAGGATGTTCAGCTTAGTTTGTGTTGATGGTACTGTGCAGCAAAAACCCCAAATAACAGTGGTAATGAAAGTCAGGCTGAGGTTGGTATGTGTGCTGACAGGTTTATAAATGGTTTTCCAAAGTGATGTATGTTCGCTGAACTTTTGGACAGTTTATGGCTTTGTGCATTGCAGCAAAATGCAATTTTTAGTTCTGACTCCTGTGTTGTTCTTGAAGATACAGTGTCATTCTATATGTAGTTTTAAGGCAGAGCACTTCACACTTCATGCTGCTCTCATTTTTCACAGGGCTTGGATCACGATGTGCATAACCTTCTAGAGTTTTACCAGAGGAGCAAAGGAAGTACTAATGTTTGCCTACTAAAAAATCACATTTTCCTGTTTTATCGTCCTGGCAGTTTGTAGCACAAAGCTGGATAGCAGAAAAATAACAGCACCTTAAAAGTTATGTGATTTTTCTTTGGTATAATTTTGTTCTTTTTTTTTCTTCTGTCTTTATTGTTTATTTGCATGGGGACAAATGTCAAGTATAAGCAAATACGTAACACTATAACATTTATGGCCAGTTAAGTTTTAATGCACATCTTATTGCATTTACTTGAAAGGCATTAAGATAGAAATCTTTACTTTTAGAGTCAACATCTATTCACTTACACATTTACTGGGTGATTAAAAGCGCGGGGCGATGGCCTCTGTCGAAAGGGAGTCGGGTTCAGATCCCCGAACCTGGAGCGGCGGAGATAGGCGCCGCGAGGCGCCCAGTGCGGTAACGCAAACGAACCCGGAGAAGCTGGCGGGAGCCCCGGGGAGAGTTTAAGATTTTTTGATTTAACACTGAAGAAAAAATGATCTGCAAAATCATCTCAGTATCCGTCGTTGACTCTTTTATATCCACAACTTTTAATCAACTTTATTAAGAGTGCAGAGATTCAAGTAATTTGATAGTCATAATGAAAAGTGCTTGTGAAAACTGCTTGATTTACACAGTTTACAAAAACAATTGAAATTATTTATACAAACTACAGTATTTTTAAGGGATAAGAGAATCTTCTCCATCTTGTTTTGGTTTTAGCAATTGCATTTCTAAGACTCTTTCAAATGATTATTAAAATAAAACCTTCACCCAGCAAATTTCAGACAGAATGATCATATCCATCAGTTTCTGTAAACTGCTTAATGCAACAGTAAATGTAAAATTCTCTTTAGGATTAAATTAGAGACATTTCATTAAATCCCCCAAAACATCACTGGATTGAACAATAACAATAATGCCTCCACATATGATGTAATTCAAAGGTGAAAGTTTTGCCCTTTAAATTATTAAATTACCAACACCTTTGCGTAAACAGATTTACAGATTATCTATTTAATTATTCCAATCCAACTATGTGCTTTGTCTGCACATAGTTGGATTGTACATAAATGCATAGGCACTGGAAGAGTCTCTCCCGTTTAGATAGGCACCAATTCAGTATATCTAATACAGAAAATAGATATCTAAAATGTTGAATTTTTCATTCAAAATACTGGTATTTACTTTTATTGGTTCATTTTCTATTTCTGGACTAAGAGAAGATTTATGGATGTAGAAGCTAAATCTTTTTCGGTCTATTACATGCAAGCAAAAACTAAGCCAAGCACATGGTAAATCAAACGGTAATTAAAATGCAGATGAAAATGTAAAGAACGTATAGATCAATGAAATTCATTAGGAAGCTGTGTTTTTAGATGATGGAAGCTGTGGCGGGGCTCTGTTAAAAGTAATAGGCCGAATGCCATAGTTCACTTCAGATGGTGTCTATTGTTGGAGGAGCTGTGCAGCATATTTACAATCAGTAAATATTTACAATATTTACAATCAGGTTGCAGGCTATTAAGAGTCAAAAACGGTCAACATTGCACTCAATACGTTGTTGGTCACTGAGGTTCAGTGTAAGATGTTTTGATGTGATATCAAACACATAGCATATATTTTGTTTTAAAAAAGACCATTTTATGGCTATATGTGTGATTTGTTAGACATTAGTTATTAAAATAAAAGAAACTTAACTAGATCAATATAATTTACTTATTTTAGTAGAGTAAATTAAGAGAAAAACTCTGGTTCACCAATTATACTGAGTCTGTCACATCATACTCCCATGCTCTAACCTATCATCCTTCTTCTGAGTCTTTCTCATTCATCCAGTCACTGAATGTGTCCAGCCCTTTCATTATATCCTCTCTCCTTTATAAAAAGGGCACATTTTCTCATTGACTCCCTGGCATATCTTGCAGGCACACATTACCACCCCAACTCCACCCACCATTTAAGGACTTCTTTTCTGAGGTAGGCACCTCCAATGCTGCACTATGCCAGGTTCTGCCTCTGCACGTCTATCTTGATGGTTATTGAATTTAAATGTGCGGCACAATTTTTTTCTTATTTAATGATACTCTGTCTTGCTAGTGGCAAAATCTACGGTGAGTTAACTGTTAAACAGACTGCCTCGAACTGTTCATACAAATGATAACAAATCTCTGAATTTCAGTTTTCCAAGTGAGTGTATACTATATGTCAGGTTTATTGAAACATTCATCACACACTGAAGTTGACAGATGCAGCAAAAGTGCCCACAATACCCTATAAATGATTTTTCTTCTATTCATATTAACAAAGTGTTAGTACATTTTACCTATTGCCTTGTGAGGAAACCTTTTTCTGAAAAGCAACTTAGAGTTTTTATTACCCCTTTATAGTTTTAGAAAAGATTGAGTCTTTTTTTTTTTGGTCACCTAGCAACAACATTAAATCCCCAGGGACTTCAACTAAATGAACTTCATTGATTGGTTCATTGATTTGTCTTAAAGCCATGAACAGGAGTGAGTGAGGTGTTTTGATGCTAGGAAAAATGTGCATTATTACAGAATAAAGGTCTGTTGCTGCACGTCAACAGCTGTGAAAAATCACCCGCCTCCCTTACAGATTTCTTGTCTTTGCTTTTTTGTTGCATCAAAATTTTCCAGATCATTCCTTTTCATTATCAGACATGGATCACCCAAGTAAATACAAAATGTTGTTTTTAACTGATGCGTTCATTTATTAAGGGAAACAATATATCCAGACCAACCTGCTCCTATATAAATGTAATTGCCCCCTAAAACCACTAGCTATTTATGCTGCCTTCGGTGGTGACAACTGCCGTCAGGCATTTGCACTAACTAACAGGGAGTCTTTTACATCACTGTTGATGAGTGTTAGTCCATTGTTCTTTGTAGAAATATTAATTAACTTTGAAGACTGATTTAGGTCATCCTATGGCATCCCAGTGGAAAGAAAGGGCTGGCGTATCACTAGGCCAATCCTAAACCTTACATTCCTTTTAGTTTTGAGCCAATTAAAGGTGGTTTATCATCCTACTGTTGAACCTGAGTTGACTTGAGCTTTAAGTCAGACACTGATGCTGGGAGTTTCTGGTAAAGAGCAAAATCATATACTTTTACACTGAAGAACGATATTAGTTTTAAGACAAATTCAACAGGACACACACCTTCTAAAATGGTTTTGTTTTTTGTCTTTAGTCAGAATATTTTTCCAAAGAGCTATTTTGGTCATTTCTGTTCAGACGTTTAATCACTATTTAATTCACATATTTAAAATAAATCTTTATTGTCACAATATTAAGAAAAAAGTCAGGTGGAGA
Organism: Xiphophorus couchianus; assembly: GCF_001444195.1. Lineage (NCBI taxonomy): Eukaryota > Metazoa > Chordata > Actinopteri > Cyprinodontiformes > Poeciliidae > Xiphophorus > Xiphophorus couchianus. The sequence goes on from NC_040229.1 coordinate 19,188,800, forward strand.
TATTAGACCAGAGGCCAGTAGCAGAGATAATGATGGCGGGTCTTTTCAGGTAGGGAGAAATTACAACTTGCTGGGAAAAAGATATTGTTGCAGAGAGAAACCAGTACAGAATTTTACAGACATTTCAGGATTACTCATTCACCCTTCAATATATTTTTGTCCAAGGCAGCATACTATTCTATTCTTGTAGGCAGTTTATTTCTCAGACATCATTGTATGATTAAGCATTTAAAGAAATAGACTTTGAAGATTGGAAACATTCATATTAGATTTCTACAACGTATGAGCTAAATCTTATGGTAATCTGTGCATGGTTACTCATCCTTTGTCACTGTTTTTGCCATTGTTTATTATGTATTAATAAAAAACACAACAGCTTGTATATTAAACTATATTTGACCAAAAAGCAGCAAATCAACAACAGAAGAAAATATGTAAGTTGGCAAAACCATTTCTCACAACACTCTGAAACACTGTTCTACCTGAGGCGAGCATATGTTTGGCTATGGTTTTTATTGATTCATCGATGATACCTAGTTATATTTTAGATGAGTATTGTTGGACATCACTGTGGTAACTTAAAAATATTTTATATTTATAGAAATGTAATTGTATTTTTGTGTATCTTTTCAAAAGATACACAGGGAAAGGGGAAATATCTCAGATTTCAGCAGCTCCTCTTCTCTCTCCTGCCTTGTAGGAATTATGCACAGTTTGCTGAAATTTTCATAATGTTAAATAAGGAGAAGTGCTTTATATAGATGAACAGAACTATAAAAACCTCACATGGTGACTGAGTACATATATGGTCACAATTAGCTGTTGTAAAAAAAACTGTTTATATTCCCAGATATAATGTGGAAGAGCCTTTTGTGAGAACATCTGCCTTGCATATCAAGAAATGCATCAGGCATAATCACTCAAAAGAAACGGTGGGTGTAAGCACACAGCTCAGCGCAAAGCGGGCTGACTGCAGCCGAAAATTGGCAAGTGACCCTTGAGACGGGTCAGTCCCAATTCACAGACAGCAAATTGTGTGGAAGGCATTGATTAATGGGGAAGACACATCTCGTTTTGGCCTTTTGGTGTCATCCTTTGCCTCTTTCTCACTATCTTCAGCCATATCCCACTGCTGAAATTAGACTAGTGACTAAAACAACAGCTCAATTATTGATCTCAGCAAGTAATTAATGGCACCTCTCAGGCCTGATTTGTTTACAAGTATGACCTGAAAATATGATAGAATGAAACAAACTTTTGTGTTATTTCTCATATTAATGGAATGTTAAAAGGTAAAGTTCATTGTCTTTAATGACAATATTTTTGTCTGTTTTGATAAGATCATTTACACAAGTCAGTAAAGTGAAATACATTTGTAAAACAACATGCAATCAGAAGTCCATCATAACTTCTGAGAAAAAGATATCTCAAAAGTCATGGATAAAAGCCACTAAGCATAATAGAACTAAACAAAAAAACTCTATAAAAGTAATAAATCATCAATATGAAAATATTTTAACTTGAGAACAGTCTTTACTATAAACCAACACTCTATTAATGGAACAGTGACAGATTAAAAGTTCCTAACTAAAATATATAATAGAAGATATATTCAATTTATCTATAGTTAAAGTTATTTTTAAATGCCCCTGTTGCTTTTCAGTTTGTTGAACACATAACATAGACTTTTTTTTTTTATCTCTTCAAAGTCTTTTAGAAATGCTGCTGTAAGAGATCTGTGCCTCGCTGTCCACTGTGACAGCAGCACTGTGTCGAAGACAACTCTCTTGTTTATTAGGTTATTTTAACGTCGGTCTCAATAGCTGTGACAGCCCTGGCCGTTATTGAGTTGGGCTTGTTTTCACTACATCTTCTGCAAACTTTGACACCTGATTTCATTGAGGGAGATGGAATTTGAAAGGTGAGGGACACGGGTCAACAAACCCACCTCACCACATTTTCTAATGCACTGTACCCGAGCAGCTGCCTTTAAAAAAAAAGCTTCTTCTTTTTCTCACCCTCTTCTGATTTTTCTTCTTTCAATAATTTAAATTTCTTTTACTTTTTTTATCAAGTAATTATTAAGTTTTTGTATATTTTGTTATATTTAGAAAACCTGCACAAATCTGTAGATGGTTATGTGAGCTGAAGCATAAAGTCAGGTAATTTTCTTGTTGTAAATTCTGATGTAGCATTGTTCTCAATGTAAGGCTCAAAGAGCTAATGCCAAAACGACATGTTAAAAAAAAAATCTTTTTTATGTTTAATATTAAACACTGTAGCTTGTAGGCATAGTGATTTGGATATCTGACTGCTTTGATGCAGGAAATTCAACTGATTCATAACTTTGTATTAATTTCTCCTTCATTTCTCAGTTTCAGTAAAAACTACACTTGGTCCTATTCCATGTTTCTTTCTATTCTGCCCTTCCATTCCCCATGCACTGATCCTGGTTCTACTTGAGGGACTAGTTCACTCTATGATGGCACAGGATGTGGACAGCAGAAATCCAGATTTGATACAGCTTAATGGTTTCCATGATCCTGGTCTAAGCAACCTTTGCAATCCAAAAAATAATAACTTTCCCTTTTACTGCTCTAGATAAATAAAATGTATGTAGAGCAGGCCCCTTTGTGTTTTAGATTTATGAACACTTACTGTATAGATAGTTTATGTTTTATAATTAAAGAGCCAGATATTGACATCTGTAGAACAAAGAAAAATGTTGAAGACAGTAAAACTATTTTCTTGAATGAAATGTTCCAAATTGATGGAAAATGAAGAAAGAACATGCAGATAGCAGCAGGATTGAATATCACAGAAAACGTGTGTATATCAAACCTGATTCTTTAGTTAAACACATTAATAAGCTATTTAATAAGCTGACTGAAATCTCCATATGTACTTACATTCTCCTACATTAGTTAGTAGAAATGAATCAGCCTTTATATCTTGTTTAATTACTTTTGAAATACATTTCAAAAGCAGCTTTCTGAACAAAGACTGCAAACCCATGTCTTTGTTCTTGTATTTTTTTTAATACATTCTGCAATGTCTGAAAAAAAAGTTAATCATGAAGAATTATATTTGATTTGATGTTTATTTTAAATGACACCACTTGTTAAATGTAAAATCTAAAAAACATTAACAACCTATACTCACTGTTAGTCTTTAATTTTTTATGGGGGCAAGACTGTGCATCCAATATTTTGCTTGGACTCTGGAGATTTTTGCACTGATCATTCTGTTTGATGTACCCCATCTAAGAGTTTAGCATTTGTATTATTCCTGTCTTCTACATCAAGATGCAAGAGTCTCAATGGGGCCCTGCAACAGGCTGATTCAAAGTCAGTTGAATTAGTCTGATTTTGGACCAGTCAACTCGACTGAGCTCTAGCCAACCCCCAACCCAGAGCAAGACTGAGCACTGTGTACAACATGTCTTTGTAACCAGCTAGTTATAATTAAGAAAAAATAGCAAGCAGTCATGAAAGGGGACCAAACTTCCTTAGCATTAATTTTGTTTCCTGTTTTTAGTTTAATTAAATCTGTCATTTTTGAGAGGTTTAATTTTCCACCACAGAAGGAGAAGTGCATAGAGAAAAAATACTGAATTACTGGTCATTCCTGTTTAGACAGGTGGCACCATAAAGCGTTTGTGCTCAGGGCACTCAAATGGCTAGCAACAGTCCTGCTCTCCATGCAACTTGAAAGTCGGTGAAGATTTTCCAGAAAAGTTTTGGATACCAGCTTGAAAACTGATTTGATTTACTATACAATGATGTACAATTTTAAACTGATAGATTCCCCCACTGAAGGGACATATTATGAATGTTATACTATTGACCAAACTTCCAAAATTCACAAAATATTCAAATATTTACTCTAAATAAACTAAAATATCAAATGATCAGGTTTGTTCAGGAAATAAATCCTGAAAATGTGTGTTTATTAGGACAATTGTGTGGTATTTAATCTCTTTTAGGTCAAAAGTCAGATTTATAATTGTTTTCACAAGCTTGTGTTGAGCCTCTCAATACAACATTGTGGAGATGGCCTCTCCCATGACCCTGTAGATATGTTCCAACTTTTGTACAGATCCATTCAGTCGTTTTTGCTAAATAGGTATTCCGCTGTTGTGTGCCCTCCCTGGTGTTGGATATTTGCCATATTGGAAACACAACTTGAGGGTCCTGGTTGAAGATGTGAATTGCATCTAACGATGTGTTTGTATGTGTGAGATTTGCCTAATTAATTTTTTGGCTGGATGGCAATAACAATTGTCCGTTCATAGTGTTCTCATTTTTCAGCATTTCAATAATTTACTTTCTTGAGCTAAAATGAGTTCACCAGTAAATCATTGAGTAACAGTAGACAGAGAAAATAAAAATTGGCTTCCATTACCTCTGCATGCTTAGACCTTGTATAATTGCCTGCTAAACCCTCTCTGTCTCTAATCAATATTTATTCCTTTAATCTTCAACAAAGAACCTCCCAGCTGTCTGACTGTGCCTTTTTTGAGTTTATTTGTAATACTCAAAGTAGTGATGCTCTTCCACGGTAGATGTGACTTGATGTTTCTTGTTAAAAAGTTTGTTTTATTTCAGAACAACTTCATAACCATTTGGCAAAGAGACTACTGTACCACTAATTGGTGCATGCAAAGTTTGCTATCTTTTGAAGTTATTCTATTAAATCCATTTCACTAAAATGTAAGCTGAACTGTTGCCAGAGAAAAGAAAACATTTCAGTGGGTATAAAACACATTTATTGATGCTTTTAAAAGCATTGGATTACTGTTCTGCCTCAAGAGAACCCCCTTATAATTTGTGGCTTGTATTGTATGTTTTTTTTCTTAACATAAGCAAAAACAAACTCCTGGGGAGATCTTTGGTTCACTGCTTCTGACTGACATATAAATCAACATTAGGCATTAATTGTTACAATATAAATGTAACAATTATATTGTAACATGTGTAACCTTTCTGCTAACTTACTGATGCAGCAATTAAGAAAATGCTTCAACAATTTGTTTTGTTTGTGATTTTTTAATTGAAGAATGCATACTCAAATGACAATTGTGGCATAAATGTTTCTCAAAACAGAATGTGGAGATGTTTTTTTTTTTTGGACTCAAAAATAATGTGGGTCCTTGTGCTGCTTTCAAACTACTCTCTTTCAGAGCACAATTATAAATGTGCACTGAAAGCATTAAATATTGATTGGTCTGGATTAACTCAAAGCTTGGAGGAAATTAAAACAAATATTAATTATATTCTGGTGAATCAGCAAACTTTATTAGATTTCTGAATGAAGGCAAGTAGAAAGTCCACACATTTGTAAGACCCTTAGTTTATTTGTCTGTCAATTTAAATTTTAAATGATGTGGCTTCATTTACTCAGCACAGAATTTGCATAGGTAGATTGCAGATCTGCTATCTGAGGAGGTAGGGGTTGGCTCATTACTAGCACTGTATTTGCTGACCATCCATACCTTACCTTTTGATTGAAATAGATGGTCTTCCATCATATTGCATCTCTCTGCTTTTATCTCTAGTGCTAATGGTACTCTTATACACCATCTATGAATCACAAGAGGGGGGGATTTTTCAATGTGAGAGAATGTCTTGGAGTGTGAAATAAGCATGAAGTCTGGGTGAGATGTAAATTCCATCGACACAAATGTTGTCAAAGTTCAACATGTCATTTGGGGTTCAGGTTACCTTTTCAATCTAGGTGTCATTTCTTATTTAGGTACCACAAATACATGTAATCCCACTTCTTCTCACATAGCCAGTTTCTTAAAGGGCAGGAATTATCTTCCTCTAGCACAGCATTCGACTTATAAAAAGAAAAAAAAAAGTCTTCCTGCACTGTTGGCCAGGATACATGTTTGATTAAAAACACTTCTATTGGGTCTAGTTTGATCTTATTCACATTAGTTCTTGTCAGACCTTTGTATATACAGTACAACAAAGCAGCTTGGTTAAAGTTTTAAAAATCAAATATATCTTGTGTTACAGCAGTGTTTGGTGATTTAATACACACTGCATTTGTTTAACTGAGAAATGCATAGCAGTCTTACATTTAGAAACTATGAATTACATGATCTGTCAAATACATCACTTAATTGTTATGATGTAACAACTCTACTATACCTATGTACATTTAGGATTATTTACTATATTTATGCATGCTGACTCCATGTTTGAAAAGCATGACATCTCATCTCATTGCTTAGTGGACAACTACAAGGTTTACCTTACCAGAACTCCTTTGAAAGCCATTTTCAGGAACAAAACACGGGTCTTACATTATGAAAGGCAAAATCTCAAAGCATTTGACGTTTTAAGCAATTATATGATGCCCTTTGTTAAACAAAATTGTAGATACTATTTGAAAAGCTGTTCTTTCCTGTTAAGAAGTGGGGAAGTAAAGGTGAAGATACTTTTAAACAATATAAATTTATCTGCGTCTTAATACCTTCATTTTGGTGTACTTGGACTGACTAATTTTTGTGTGGAATTAGGGTGACAGATTGACTGACCTGCAATTGAGACCCCATTACAGCCATAGTAGCTTCTTTCCAAAGGCTGTATGTGCAATGCAGAATTGATTTCATTTAAACTACTTCAGGATATTTTACATATTCCCACTTGATCAGTAAGGTTTTTGGAATAATGCTCCGTTTTACCATTGATGGTAAAACATAGGGGGAAAAGTCATTGTGGTTCTTGCTGTTGAACAACTTATGTAACAGTTTCTGTCTATTCTGGAATTTCCAACATTGCATATCTTTTAAACATATTTTAAAACCTGTTCACTGGCTTTTAAGTTCCTCTAAATATTTGTTCACTTCATTTCTCTGGAAGCTGTGTATTGTGAGAAATACATTTGTCTAGTATTTCTGAGGGCCATCTGATCAAATTGGACAGAACTTGACACATAAAATAATTTTGTTAAATTTAAACATTAAGGTATGATTATGTTCAACCTTCATACCTATAAAAGAACGAGAATGATACAGAAATCTTAAATCAATAGCATATTCTTACTTTCACTAAGCAAATATCGCAGTATCCGTTTGTTGTCCTCAGCATCTGAAGACCATGTTGCATGTCCACAGTTGTGTGAACAGAGACCGGGGGGAAGCAGTTTGTTTGGACAGTTAATCATCATTGAGCTGCAAATGGCCACTCTGTTGTGAGGCAAATCTCAGAGAGTAATCTCCCAATGCAGGACATAATCAGAGGCAAGGTTAATGAGAGTTTGATGGAAGCATATGCCTCACGCACACCAGTGGTATCGCAGATAATAACGGCGACAATAAGTTAATGGTGCAGGTCCAGAGACAAACATAAACAAAACACAATCAAGACAAAATGTTGAGACAAAATCAATTTAGTTTAGCTCACTCATTTAGTGATTACATCAGTCTGCAGTGCAACCACAATCGTTCCATTTTGATCGTTCTGCATGTGGGGACTTTTATAGTACATATATCTCTTAAATATGTGTGTCTGAAAAAGCCTCTTTGTTTACCACATGTGCTCACCTATTCTACCTCATGCATATTTGGTAGAATAAGTAGCATTACTCGTTTCTCCAGGATGACAGATGATGGCAAATCAAGCTTGACAGGAAAGGGCCCATCCGCTGAATGCAATGTGAGTCACTTCACTTCACTTGAAGCTAGTTTGCCATCATTTGGTGTGCTGTAGCCTACCTAAAGCCCAGCTGTGAGGATGCTCTGCTCACCCAAGCAGAAACTTAACAACATAATGACCAAGCGCTCCAGATGGATTCCATGGAACTGTGTGAAACACTGAGTCCCAAAATGCTGTATATTAAAATCAGTATGTACATGAAAGGCAATTATTTTGCTGTTTGGTTTTAGCATTATTTTTTTAATACAAACAGATTTTACAACTTTATATTTTCTCATTGTTCTTTTAGTACACATCTCTACAAATCTAATTGCAACAGTTAGTGCATGTGTTCTAATCCAAAAGCTTATAGCTGTGTTTTAAGAATTTTGAGAGAAGCTACGTAATATCGGGTACGCAAGTCATGATTGATAAAAACATAACAACCAACTACATGCAGTAAATTATACATAAAATTTCTGTTATAGTTTATGACTACCAACAAGCAAGCATTACGTTGCATGGACCTGTTACAATCCTAGGGTGTTTGTGTGTTAAGTTTCATTTCTGTTTGGTTAGGTTTTTCCCTTTGTTTAATCTTCTAGTCTCCTCTCTTCTTACTCTGTTTATCTTTCACCTTCCCTCAGCTTGCTCCCATTCCCAGCTGTTCTCCATTTCCTAATTCTCCCCTACCTGCCCTCTCCCTCGGCTGTTCTGTATTTGCCTCTGACCAGCCCTTCTGGTTGTCTGTCGCCCTCCATGCATTCATCAGTGTATTTATAGCTTCTTAGTTTTATTGTCCATCACTGGCTCTTTCTGTGATGCTACCTGGTTTTTCCCCTGCTGCTTCACTGCTTGTTTGCATTCTGTACATTTTTTGTTATTTTCATATAATCTTAATGACTGTTCACGCCAAATAATCTGTACTGCACAAATGTGACTTTGTATTCGATTTGACTTAACTGCACAACTTTCCTATTTGTCCTTTCTTTATCTGATTGTCTTCCTGTATAACCACTTCAGTGAACGAGATGACCTCTCAAACACCCTGGATTACTGCATGGGTCTCTGCTCCAGTTGGGAAATCTGACAAGGAACCTCAGATCGTCACACCACCAGTGGAGCAGAGTCGTTTCTGACCACCCTGATTTAGAGCATGGACATCGGTGTGTCAAACTGCCAGCAGACTTCCAAGCCAAAGCCAACAGTTTTTGTGAGTTTATTAAAAAGCAAGTAAGTGAACATAATGTGTCACCAAAACCTTTCATTAACATGGACGAGGTTCCCCTCATATTTGACAATTTTAAATTAAAGCCACTTATATTTCAGGGCAACTTGTATGTTTTTCCTCTTCATGACACATTTTTTGACTAATGGGACTTATAGTCCGGAAAATACTGTAATCTTAAAGGCGAGGTAATATGTATTTTCCAGGCACATAATGCCCTTTTGTAACACAATCAAGTAACTATTTAACTTTCAGTTGTTATTGAAATGCTGTATATATCAAACATAAGATGCAAGAAATTTGACTATGCAATTTGATGCCTTGAAATTGGCCTCTGTCTCTTTGATAAGCTACTACTTTTTCCAACACTGCCTTCAGCATGTCCTCACACAACACATTCTCACTACAACAATGCTCCTTCATTATGGCTTTACCAACTTTTTTTTTTTTTTTTAAGTGTTGGACTTAAAGAGGTTGGTATGACGGGTTCAGTAGGCTCACAGTTCTAACAGGTGTTTACTAATTGCTGCTAGTCTGTTGGAGCCGAGTTGGGGAGGCATGAAGGAAAGGTTCTCCATAAGGTTCTCCATACTCAGCTGGAGACTGCAGCTCCAAGGAGGAGTTTTGTGAAAATGGGTGACAATTTGTATGAACAAGAGTTTGGGCGACCTCGAATTGCCAAAATGGGAGATTTAAGGATTTCTCAAACATGCACGAAAGAATCAAACTAACACTCTAGGTATGTTTTTGGTGAGAGAATAACATTAAAACATGATATAAAGCTCCAAAAAGTAATTTTTATGTAATACTTCCCTTTTAAAGCTCTTTTGTACTTTTATGTTAATGCTTCCTTACCCTACAATCTAAAATATAATTTGTCCTCATTTTCAAACCATTGATATGTGTTAAATGCAAATAAATGAATACAGTGAAATCAGTCCTAGAATAAACAGAACTGAAAGTCATTTCAACAAGTTTCCAAATGTGAGTGCAGGATAAATATCTTGAAAAATAATTCTGTCTCACATGATTATGCAATTCAATTTATTTTCAACTTCATAAGCAAACTTAAAAGTAAATTGATGAATAAAAAGGGTTTTGGTTAAAGGTTTATTCTACAGATTGATAAAATAATGTTGGAATCAATTCATGTTTAACTGGCTTTATTTTTTAATCAGGGAAATTTTATCTCTGTATGCCAGTATAAAAATCACTTGCTTGAGTAAATGAAATTTGCTTTTAGTGGTTCCATTCTACTTATCTTAACAATTAATAAGTCTTTTCAAACAATTATTGTACAGATTAAGTTCCACATGGACAATTGACTTGAGAATTTGCAAATGGAAATAGCTTGCACAGTGGCATTAAGCAAAATGGAATAGTAGATCAGTTAAAACTTCATTCTAATTTCTCACATACAACCATCTGCTCTGACTGGGCCTCCCTGATGGCTCTGTCTAAAAATACCAGGTAACTGGGACCACTGGTGCAGGCTTCATCTTTTTTCCAAGGAGCATGGCCAATATAATATCTTCAGCTCTGCATTCAGCCATTCAAACACTAAGAATATTTGGAAATAAAAAATTTAACAGTTTGTTTACTTTTTTTTCCCGTACGTATTGGACTATCAGGCTGAATTATGATAACAATTTATTAGTTTTTTTTGTGTGTGCACAAAAAATAGAGTAGAAAAGAGCAGAAATGTGTTGGTGAAATTGACATGGTTTAATGTGATAGCAGTTGTCAATATTTTTGCACAGAATATCATAGATGGTACAAAGCCAAACTGGAAATAATGTTTTCATTTTTTTTGACCAGTATGGAGTTGCTCTGTTAAGTTCTCCAGCAGTGTTTCATGTGGATTTTTTTTTTTTTTATCAAATTATGCTGTAACTTTATGGAAGACTAATTTTTTTTTTGTTTGTTCCCAAATGGGAAGAGACACCTACACTACCTATACATTTATTGGCTCTGTGATGGACTGTTCACCTATCCAGGGTCAGTCTCCACACAGCTGGAGATGGACATTGTCCTATGGATTTTAGATTTGGTTTGTTTTCAACCTCGTTTAGGGGTAGATCAAACTTTCCTTTTTCATCACATAATTCACACTGTGTATGAAGGCACAGCTGAAATGGTGCCATCCAGGTACACTATGTGAGGCTAAAAAAAGACGGCTTGTTTTCTCAGAACAAGCACCTGCCTATCAGCCTGGAGCTTTTAGCTTTGCGGTATTTTTTTGCTTTACTCTAGTCTGAGGCTTGACACCCAGACTTCCACCAGCAGATCTGACAGCAGTGATTTGTTGTAGTTTGTAACATCACTTCCATCTGAGACTTTAGAGTGAACATTGCAGCTCCCCTTAGAAGTCTGTTAATGACTCACCAGACTGAGGCAAAATACTTTTGCTTCACCTACGCTGTTGACTGCCACTGCTGTGTATTCATAGGTTAAAAATATACATTTTCCTTTTCTTAGAAATGATTAACCCAACCAGGATTCTACAACATGTGATGAGTGAAAATGATAAAGGTATGGCTTGTTTACATTAGAACTGCTGTGAGATGGAAACTGTGGAGCAGCCATATCCCAATGATGAAATAAACCCACAAGTTTGTGACCATGCCAGCCAAAAATACAAACAAAAATGATACACTCTTAATACTCCTAGCAAAGAGCATTACTGCATATAATAAAAAAGTATGCACCATGCTATGGCATATTGAAACTAAGAGCTTAGAGAAGCAGAAGAAAAGACAACAAATTTTTATTAAGTCTATACATTTTTATGTTTTAATATACTGTACACATGTTCTGCAAATAACACTCTAAACCCTATTGCACTTCAGTTTGTTTGTATTATTACTAGACAAAGCTGTTTTCAATTTTCATAGTAAGATTTCTGTAGTCCAAACATGGAACATATCTGACTGTACCTTTACATACATCCCCGCACCCCCCCCACACACACACACATACACACATATACAGTATATACTGTATATATATAATACCCACACACACACTGAGTAGAACAGAGGATGTCATCTAGCTTTGTAACTGTGCGGCTGTGAAGGTTTTGTGTCAGCATCTTTAGCGATCACGTCTCATGTAAACGTGTAATTACAGAAGGACTCTTTGACTGCCACCGTCTCCAAGGACTAGCATTAATCCCAGAGATCAATATGTCCAACCCCAGATATGCAGAGCAGGCAATCCATCTGTCATCTTGGGCACCTTTAAAGTCTACTGGGGGAAGAACCTCTGATAATTACCTGAACACATTAATATAATACAGGAATTTACTGAGGAAATATGCAGTTGTTGTACCTGTGGCTTGACAACCATTAATGACTTTTCTGTCAGAGAAATTGCTGTTGCAGCCAATTTCTTTATGTTAAACTCAGCTTGATCATCTTATTATGTGTCTGCTTCTAAATGCATTTTGTGCTTTTTTGTTCCCCAATTGGCCTCCAAAGACTGTGAAAAATGCAATATGTCTCTGCGACAGTACATTATGTAGGTGTGAAATACTGATTACATGTGTGTCTAAAATACTGAGGAAATAACGACAAACATCACAGATAGAGAATAAACCTTATGATATATTTTTAAAGGAAGTTGCATATTAGGTTTGTACTTCATTAAGTGTTTCTATTTACCATTGTGTAGTCTTCTGACAAAAACATGTTTTAAGAACTGAGTATATAGATAAATAAATAAAAATATTGGCTGATACAGCAGATTCTGATTGTCATCCCTGGGTTAGTCAAATTTAAGAATCTTTCACACAAACAACACACGATGTCTTCCTGAAGGCCTAACTTGGGTCCACAACACCACGGATGACTTTTCTCTAATCCAGAGTTCGTTGGGCTTTCTGCCTCCAGAAAACAAGTCATGTTTTTATTCAGATTCTCCAACGGTATTTATTCAGGTCTTTATTTCTGTGAAGATGCCATGTTTACTTTGTTCTGCAAGAGAACAAATGTTGCCTGCAGCATGGGGGGAAACATAACAAATATGAATATTTTAGTTGTAGGAATTTTGTTATAGTTTTGTTTATGTCTGTTCTGTTTTATTATAAAAACAAAAGTTTAAAGCCAAAGACTCAGAGAGATTAAAGGAAAACCTGCAAATGGAAAGTTTAGATATTAAATTAAAACAATTGAAAAAGAGAACTCATTTTGAGATAAAAATAACACACCCACCACCTTAAATTTTCTCCCATGGAACTCTTTTTTATGAATTTGTATATATTACGTGTTAATAAATGTACTAACCACAAAATGCTCTGAAGTGGGTACCCATGAAGCCAGTTTGTTCATTTTATTTGTTTTTCAGATACACTTTCACTACCCAAAATTTTAATTTCTGGATTCCATATTTGACATTGCAACCCCTTTTGTTTCAGAAAAATAAATTGTGAAAAACAAAACAGGATTTGTTAGGTAAAGAAAACAGACTAAAAAAATAGAAACAATTTTACATGGCTCTACTCAAGCAATTTTCTCTTGACAAATTTAATGTGGTTTTAAAATGTTTCCTTTGTGAAAATTATAATGAATACAAATCAAAACAACAACTGCACATGATTAAAATTGCATCTGATGTTTACCACTAGGGAAGTAAACAAACAAGGGCAAGTTGAAACTTGGAGTCAGCCAATAACTGAACAAACTCTCGGATCAATAGCTACAATCAGCTACCGGCCTTCTGCCAATGCTGCAGTACAACCAAACTTTATTAAACAGCCATTGACTTGGATTTATCTTGTACCATAAACAATAAACTAACTGGAAATAAAATAAACCACACACAACAGGGTAGTCCTTAATTAATTTACCAGATTCCTAAAACGACAAAAAAAAAACTTTAGACACACGCTATGATTTAAGGGTTAGAAGTGCTAGAATTCAACACCTAACCCCAAAACATATGGAGTGAATAAATAGAACCATAAATTCTGTAGTCTACCAAAAAAAATATTGAATGAGAATGTCCGGCCATCTGTCATGACTTCAAGCTGGAAAAAAAAACCTGATCCACATTTATCCAAAAAATGTCCACCTCTTAATGGCTGAAACGACAGAATGACTTTGGAGTGGCCTATTCAAAGTCCTGAGCTGAATTCTATTGAGATGACCTTAAAAGGCAGTTCATCCTGGAAAACTCTCCAACATGGTTGAAATACAACAATTCTACAGAGATGAGTGGGCCAAAAATTCCAACACAGTTGAAAAAGACTTATTGTAAGTTATCGCTAATGTCTGATTGCAGGAATCAGAAAGGGGAAAACACTTTTTCACACTACTGTGGATCCTAGAATAGAGAACTGATTGATCAATCACAGTCTCCTTGGACGCAAACATGTGGCCTTAAGCTCGGCGGGATAAATTCTGTTGTTACTACAATGGTCTTTTCATTAGAATCAAGCTGCTTTGTCTCTGGTTACCTGATGAATTATAAATCCACTCTTTGTTCTCATTTCAGTTGTGGTCTGGTCTTTTTCAACAGATTTCATGCTGAAAAAAAGCCCCCTTTAGAGATATATTTAAAAGAGTTAAGCTTTCTTCTGTTTCTTGTATGTCAAGACATTAGCTCCTCTGATATTGTAAAGGTCTTTCAATGTTTGTAATTGGATTTGAGAGCTTCTTGTAGCTTGTAGGAACACAAAACTTTAATTTACTATTACTATTTGATTCTATTACATCAATTACCATTTACCATCATCATTTGCCCCATCGTTTACATCATTTATTGCTAGTGATATTATGAAGCCAGAAAACCCTTCTTTTCTCTTCTGGTGTTTTAATGCTTACGAGATTTATAGGTTTTGCTTTTGTGTAATAATAGACACTAAAACATTCTTCCAAAACTAGTAATAAACTGCAAGCAGATGCTTTCTTCAAAAAAGTAACATGTAGTCACTCCAAAAATACTAAAAGTAAGCCGGACTGCACAAACCTGAATTTAATTACAGAGGTGACATACACCTATATGTGCAAATGCTTTTCAGAGGCTTGCAACTGTGCGCAGTGCCAGAGGGTCTCTTTCCATGACCCAGTACCTTCGTAGTGAACTTGCCTAGCCTTGTCCTCCTTTCCTTTATAACAATGGGAAGGGTAATGGCCTCCCCAAGGCCTCCTCATTCAGTCTTATTGCCCTGCCAGCATCAAGCCAGCTGTGTCATAAAACAATTAGCTCCATTTATCAACCTTATATCCTCTATCTGTGGACGGGGAGAGGAAACATAAGAAGAGGAGGTGTAGAGGAAGTAAACGACAAGTAGGAGAAAAGACGTGGAACTGGAGGAAAGTTTAGAAAACAAAGAAACATAATATCTCCTGTTTTGTTGAATGAGATTTGGCTACCTAAATCTGTTCCAAAGTGACCTTATTTTAGCCTTTGAGTATAAATATTTCTGATAATTCTGAACAAGTTGATTCTGACACACAATTAAGGCAAATGCTTTCTCTTCCAAATAGAATTATACAATAGCTGTGTTGTTGGAGCCCTTTTAAAATCATGTGTGAAATGTAGCATGCCATAAAGTACCAAGAAAGTTAAACAGCCCTCTGACTACATGTCTGAAAGCATGATTCAGTTGAAAGGAAAAGAAAGCCAGCATAGTTTCACACACTTACATTTATACAGTTGAAGCTGTTAATAAATTCCTGTTGCTAAAATTACAGAATAATGAGAGAATTTTGAAGGTGTTTTCACTTTGAAGTTTACATATATTAAGGTTATTGTTTTTAATGGGAAAACCAACACATAACCTATGTCAGTGCTCAACAAATTTCTTCTCGAACCTTTATTTAACCAAAATAAAACTCTTTGAGCTCATAGATCTATTTTACAAGAGTAAAAACCCAATTTCCTAACTTTCTGAGACAATATCATGTCAAGCCCCACAATAAGTCCTGAAAATTGTATCAAGTCTGTCCATCTGCATCAATCAGTAGCTCAGCATGTCGTTTAACTTCCTGTACTGGTAGCTCATCCATATATGGCTGCATGCCATCTTGTGCCCTAAAAACTGTGCTAACATTAGCGCCATCAGTAATCTGACTTCCTGCTGCCAGAGGAATCATCCTTACTGGTTTGATTGCAAGGATCTCTTGTGTTTGGTTCCGAGTCTGCATCTCTGGTGCTCATCAGACTATGAGTTTTTTTTCCATATTTATCTCTGTCCATATCATCCATATTTTTGTTTTTTATCATTTACTTTTTCTTAAATAAAACCACTGTGGTAGATGTTTGGCAATTGTTATAATCATTGTGACTCTTCCCTCAAAACAAAAGCCAACAACACAAAAACAAAACAAACATACAGTGTATAAAGTTGAGATCAAGGCTTTAAAGCTTTACAGTAAAAAATTTTAAAATATCAAAATTTGATGATTCCATGTAACATAAGTGGTACCCTCACAAAATAATAGTAAATATTCTAATCCTCACCAATATCGGTACCCTACTGAGACCGAACAATGAAAGTATCATGATGTATTGTGTCTGGGCTTTCAGAACATGTGTGGTTACAAATAAAATTATAGCTGAAAAGCTGAATATAAAGCGTAAATACAAATAAACACATCACAAAAGATGAATAGTAGCTTGAGCCCTCTTTTCAGTCTCCCCAGAGATGTATGATGCCTCTGTTAAAAGCTGCAGCAGACTAGGAGAGTTTTTTATTTCCCCACTTCATTTCTCTTGGTTGATGAATTGTACCTTTAGTTTCTCTGAGCGATTGTCTGGTTTTCTACAATATCCCTCAATTGTTTGTATCTCTATAAAATATACAGTGCACAAAAATAAAGCTGTTCTGCTGGGAAAAAAAACACTAATACTGAATTTAAACACAATTAAGTGTTTGCCTCTAAAAGACTTAAAACATCTTCATGTTCAGCTCCTTCCTAAGTTTCAAGTTTCTTTGTTTTACCAGCAGCGTTTGTACAGAGGTGCGGTAAAGCTCATTGACAACACATGTAAAATTAGGCAACTGACTCCTTTCCAGACACTGATATCATGTTAACATGTAGAGAGCAGTAATTATCCCTCAGCAGAAAGAGCAACTCATTACAAGAGCCATAAGAGGGCACAAGGTCTCTGAAAACACACCCAGCTGCTATGGACTCATAATCCTTAGCTCATCGTTTATGTCAGCAGGAAAGTAGTAAATGTCTGGACTTAAATCATGGCCGCTACTCCTCAAAGTCTTTAATTAAGGTCTGATCGCCCTGTCCTTCGTTCCCTATATTAGTGTGTTTAATTTCCTACTGTCATATCATCTTCCCTTCTGGATACATTATTCATCAAGCCTATCCATTTCCTCTGTTTCAGGAAGCATGCTTATTTCGTTCCATTCCAACGACTATTAAGAACAGCTTAAAATGATTGTTTCTTAAGATAAAACTCAGATTTAAACGTCAGTGTTTAGACGGGCTTGACCGATTCTAATTTCTTTGTGAATAAGGAATGAAGTTCTAAATTCTACAAAACTACTTCATGCTTTTTAATGTTACAACCACAGACTTTAGTATACTTTACTAGAATTTTTTTGTGACACACCAACACAAACTAGCAGATAATTGTAAAGTAGACAAAATTGGATAGACAATTTTCTATTTTTTTATACTAAAATTCTGAAGACATCCTATTTTCTTTTTTGCTAAGCTTATATGCTTATGATAATCAAACCATTTTCATATCAACCAAAAACATCAGGCACAAATGCTTAATTCAATTTTCAAATGAATATTTAATTTCTTCAATAGAAAAAAAATCTACACAATCTGGTTCTAACTAAAATATGTCAACATTTTTAATTGTGAATTAAGTGTAATTATACACATTCTTTAGAAAATTTTAGAAATTCCACCAATCACAGTCTCACATTATTACTGTCAGACCTGTAAAATCAAGCAATGATCTAATTATAACAACCGATAAATTGAAAGGAGCTAGAAGTTTTCCCAAGGTGGCACATCATACACCATTCTAAAAAGGTTTAAGAACAGATGGAAAACAAGATAACTGACATCATGAGTCTGGAAAGGTTACAACATCATTTCTACATCTTTGGGACAAAGAAACGTAGTCCTAAGAAACTGCAGTAAGAGCAACTGTCCAGAAACAGAGAAAACATGTTTCCAGGATTGGCCACTCTACCAAATTACTCCAACAGTACATCAACAACTCTACATAAATTCACAAAAGACCCCAGAAGAAAATCTAAAAGGACATCACACATCAGTTAAGGTTAGTGTTTTTGTGATTCAGGAAGATGAAAGAGACTGGGCAAAAATTACATAAGACGATTCTAAAGGAAAAGCACTGCTGACCAAAAGAACACAGAGGCCCTTTTCACAAATGCCCATCTGTGGGAACATTTTTGAATATAGTTTGATGATCTGAAACACCTTGTTATAAGAGTTGTTAAAGAGAGGAAAAGTGTCCATAACCAACATTTTACAGATGACTCCTCTAGGAATTCAAAACTGTTATTTTCTGGTTTGCCGAATACCCCCCTTTACAGTGGTTCACAAGTTCAAACTGATTACTTTTCTGTTAAGGATCATGAGACCAGCAGGAACTTGAACAGCTTTTTCAACACTGTCACTTTGTTACATAGAATGCTGCTGGTGAATCTCAACAACTTTTCTTTTTCCATTTCTTTTTGACAACACCACAGAAGTACTTTTGTCTGCTCACAGAATCAATCAAGTGTGGCAACTGGCCACCCTCTACAGTGACAAGTGCAGAATGAAAAACACTTTAGACCATGACACATAGACTTAGGTGCCGCACATCAACAGGTTGTCTTATCGCTGCGCTGTGGACCATGTGCACTTGAGTGAAATGGGCAGAGAGGCTCTCTACTGTGAGATGAGAGCAGGAGACGCTGTTGCTTCTGGCCGAGTTGAGAGGCTGAATACTGAAGAACCAAGGCCAATGCGGAAGCTCGAGGATCAGCATGTCTGCCCAATTTTACAGTTGAGAAGCCTTTGTCACCATCGATGCCGCAGCCTGCTGCAGCGCTCCAAATGCAGCGTTATTTGAGTGGCACTTGAACCAATAGAATGTGGGCAAATTTGGGGATTGGGCTATATGTTTTTTTTTTTTTTTTTTCCTCTCATTTTAGTCTGCGGCATTTGTTCAGCCATCAGTAACATGAAGTGACACAAGAATTTTGCTATTTTGTCTTGCAGTGACAGGTTCATACATTTACAAAAGCAGGGTAAGAAAAATGAGGAATGTCCAACCCTGACATTAAGAAGTAGATCCTTCTCAAGGATACATGTACAATAACACAGTAATGGTTTCCTTTTTTTTTTTTTGTCAAGATTCCTTAATGTTATTGGTGCACTGAACTGCATTAGGTTAAAAAGTCTCTGGTGCACATGAAGGCTCAAGTGTGCCTTTAAGAGCTCTAAAACAACATACTAAACCTCTTAACAGTACTGTATATATGGTTGAGTGGCATTAAAAAGGGGAAAAAAAGGAATTTGGAAAAAGACATCAGCCTTACAAAAAAGCAAAAGTGGAGCAGGAAGGAAGAGATGTTATTCTAGATAGACATGAGGAGGTGGTGGATGTGCACAAAAAAGGTGCTCTATATTTTATTAATTTCAGTCTTGACCCTTTTATCATGTAATTATTGCACATAATATTAACCTGTCATGAACAGGAATTTAGGATGAAATTATTTGATTCATAATGAATTATATTAGTTAAAATGTCAGACTGTACCTGTTTTATTCAGTGAATATTATTTAGAATTTCAAATGTCACTCATGCAATACCCAGCAAAACATGCATATATTAATCTGCACTTTCACACTCCCTGCAAACACTCTCATGAACTTCAAATTTCTGTGGTAGAATGCAAATGAAAGTAATTTTTAAAATGATAATAAAAAAACACATCCATTAATATATTGGGGAAGAGCATTGCACATGTGAATTTTGTTTGAAAACAGCAGTAATCAAACCACTGATAAAAAAGAACAATCTGGACAAATCACTACTGCAGAATTACAGGCCGATCTCCAACCTCCCATTCATCAGCAAAGTTATTGAAAAAGCCGTGTGTAAACAATTAACTAGCTTCCTAATGATAACCAACCGCTTTGACTTCTTCCAGTCTGGTTTTCGTGCTCACCACAGCACAGAGACCGCCCTCGTAAAAGTGTTCAATGATATCCATATAAATACCGACTGTGGGAGAACCACAGTGCTGGTTCTGTTGGACCTCAGTACAGTTTTTGACACTCTCGACATATTACTGAATCGACTGGAGAGTTGGACTCTCCCGTCCAGTGATTAACTGGTTTGAATCTTGCATAAAGAACAGGGATTTCTTCGTTTCAATTGGAAACTTCTCATTAAAGAAGTCAAAGGTCACATGTGGGGTACCCCAAGATTAAATCCTAGGTCCCCTCTTATTCAATATTTATATGCTCCCACCAACTCAGGTTATAACAGGAAATAATATTAGCTACCATAACTATGCAGATGATACTCAGCATAGTTATGATGCTATGCTGAGTATTATCTGCATAGCATCGTATGCTGATGATACTCGGCATACGATGAGAAATTTATTGATGGAACTTGACTCAATGCTGTGTTTTGATTGTTGATTCTATATTGCATTGTGTTTCTGTGTTTGATATGATGTAAAGCACTTTGAAATGCCTTGCTGCTGAAATGTGCTATACAAATAAAATTTGATTGATTGATTGATGTCACCAAAAAAAGAGAGATGATTAAGTCAAACAATTAATGTTAAAGTACAGCTGTGTTTCTTGGCTTATTAATTTATCTTATTTTCAGATGAGAAAATGGGAAAGTCGGCAGTGATTTTCCTGATTAGTCAAGTTAGGTTGTGGTGGATTCCTCGATTTGAAAAAAGATCAAAAAGGTCCTTCTTGGCGTGCCGTGGTGGCGTAAGGGTTAGCGCAACCCATATTTGGAGGCCTTGAGTCCTCGACGCAGCCGTCGCGGGTTCGACTCCCGGACCCGACGATATTTGCCGCATGTCTTCCCCCCTCTCCTTCCCCCTTTCCTGTCAGCCTACTGTCACATAAGGGACAGTAGAGCCCACAAAAGACCCCCTGGAGGGGTACAAAAAAAAAGGGTCCTTCTGTTGTTTTGTGAAACAACAATAGAAGTTAACACTAACAGAAACTGATACGTTAGAAGTTATGCTTTAGCTGTGATTTAGAAAGAGAAGAAACCAAAGAGAAGTAGAAACCAAACTTAAAAATTAAAACTTGAAGACATATATTAAATATTTAGAAAAGCAGATGTGTGTTTTCCCAATCACTCTTTTTTTTAGTTTATCATGTAGGACAATATATGTTCAGAACAAAAAGTACCTTGAATTTAATTGGTTGAGATTTACCCAGTTAAGCATTATCTCTTTGGGTTTGAAATTGAAGGTTTTATTCAACCTTCAATTTCAGTATATCTCTGTTATTGAATGGGGTGGTCACGTCCCGTTGCTTCAGATATGTTGGTCACACTAATGTTTAGCACTGTCAGCAGTTCTTCTTTTTATCTGGGATATTGTTGGACGTGTACCTTGGATGTCCTGCCATATCTTCACACGTGTGGATTCTGGGTGAAAGCAAATGTTTGGAGAGGCCAGACAGAAGCAGACTGGTAGTATGTCATGTATGCTCTGCTGTCATGTGTCGAGGGTCAACCTTCTCTTTGTTCCCACAATGGTTCTCCAGTGCAGCCCACGCAGTGAGGCTGCAGCTCAGTTAGATGAGGCCTGGATGACATCCCTCTCCCCCACCCTAAGGCTCTCCGAGGGCGTGCTGCAATCCTTCATATTCCAGAAGCTTTGACATTTTTTTATATAAAGGCAATGCATCAAGGGGAAAAAGTTTCAAAGCATCAAAAAAGTTGGACAGAGCACTAGAGCGAAATGCATGATGGAATTTTGTGAAAGAAAAATGTTGATTTTCAATAAAAAAAAAGAAAGGTACCATTTTGTTGAATAAATGTCTAAGTGTGCAAAAAAAAGCAATGGAAGTAATGTTTACCATCTATTGTGTGGAAGATTTTGGAATCACACTTTTTCTTTTTGCTCGATTCCGACGCATCAGTCTTTCTCACACTTCCAAAGTAGTTGTGAGAATATCTCTTTAGGTTTTCTAAAGGTCACTGTCTTTCGGGCAATGCGTGATTTACCAGTGAATATAAATTGTTCCTGTCAAAATGAAGTTATTTAGCTCTTGGGATAGAAATGAACAATCCACTGGCAACTGAAATGGCAATTCATTCACAATGGCTTAATAAAAATATATTAGCGGCTCCATTCACAAAACTAAGATTCAAAGATGTAATTTAAAATAAAGTTGCACAAAACTATAAAATGCTTGACAGTGATTGAGTTGGCTGAAATGGGCTTACACGGCACATTTAGTAATTTGCACACCTACCTGCTCTTCAGAGCGGCACAATTACAGAGTGTCTCGGGGGCCGTTTGTGCCCCGGCTGCCTCTTTCTCCCAGTGCCCTGCTCGGCCACTGAGGTGCTGGCGTGAAATGGCTGTTAATTCCTTTTGCTATCTGTCCCCCACAGAGTCTGTTTTAAACGCACATATGAATCTGTGGTCCACTGAATATATATAAAGAATAAAGAAATCAGACGATGAAAAATAAAAACAGGGATTTTTTTTTTTTTTTTTTTATTGCAAAGACTGAAAACATCAAACAAGTAGAAAAGCATGTTGCTTAAATTTTCTCTCTACGGTTGGATTTATTAAGTACTGCACCCTCTAGCATCGAGCACAGAAAAACAAACAATGGTTTGTTTATATATATATATATAGTGAAATAAGTAAAGCTCTACTAATTATGCTCCAATAATTCTGGACATTTTTCTTCTTATTCTGTGCAAAAGATTTATAGTTGTCAAATTGTAAGGAATACAACATGTGTAGCTTACATCTAGAATAAACATGGCACCAATTACACATAATGAATATTCTTGAACTTTTACCAATATCACTTTTTCTTTTTTTTTACATTTGCATGTTTTTGTCTCCAACTTATCCTGTCAAATAGATAAAGCTTTTGTAATCTGTCACTGTTGTGTGGTGTGATGGGTTGCAATGAAAGTCTTGGCCTGACAAGCTGGCTCAAAACAACAGTGTGTATATCAACACACTGATATGATGGACACAGGCACCTGTCGTAACGCATAAGTCTACCTGCAGAAAAGCTTTGCTATGCTTTCTGTGGATTTAAGTGCAAATAATGTGACTTTATCTGGAATTTTGGTCTAGGTGGTATTAGACATTCAGATTCTCATGCTCCAATGCCAGGTGAAATAAACGTCAAAGGAAAAAAAGCGTTGCACATACACGCACTAGACGGAATAGAAGGAACAACCCCAGCTAAGGCATTTGACTCTAAAACCTTTCAGTGTTCTGTTTATTACTTTTTTCTGTTTTATTTTTGTCCATTTAAGGCCTCCTCCTGTTCATTTGTGTTTAATTTTCTGGTGATATTTTAATATAAAAATAGACTGAATGGTAATTGTTCTGTATTTTGTTGACCACTCAAAGTGGTTTTTGCACTATTAATCACATTCACCAATACATGGTTGGACTGGTTGTATTCACAAATACAACTGTATAATGAAACCTGTATGCTGGCAGTTTCAGTTCTCAACTCAGGGTTGATCTCAATATCTACGATTAAATTGCAAAAGAGACATCATGTTGGTGATATTCATTCACAACAAATAGGCCATGTGTCTATGATAGGTTGTTTCTGTTTGTATGTCTTTACTGTGCATGTACTGTCTGATTGATTTGGCTCTTTTATAGTCCAAGAACATAAATGTTTTAGATTGTGTTCATGTGTGGTAATTTGTAGAGATGCATCTATAAACTGTTTAGATTTTTGCATTGTCATATTTTCGTCCATTGGTCTTCTGCACGGAGCTCCCAGTTTTTGGGGTTGGGAATCCCTGCTTCATCTCTTTAGTCATTGTGTCCTTCGCTTCACCCGCCTTGCCTGCTAGTGGTGCTCAGAAAACTAAGTGTTGCCAGTGCATGGCAGCCTCACCTCCGTCAGTCGACATCAGGGCAGCTCTGGCTACAATCCAGTAGCTTGCCATCCTCAACTTAAATGACTGAATGTGATGTGAAGTGCTTTTGAGTTCTTTGAATTTGATAAACGTTTTCCAGGCTTCCATTGAAGCCCGTTTGTCACACAACATTGTGTCAAGAAAATCCGAGCTCATCCCACTTCCCCATGCTGGAGATTTTAGTTTAACAGTAATAATAAATAAAGTTATCTTTAAAATGAATCACTCAAGTGACATCAAGGCCCAGCAGTAGACTTAGGTGTCAATAAAATAAATCTGGTTGTGTGTGTTGTTTTTGTCTCATGCAAACTTTGCTTTAATTCTACTTTTTTCTATCTAATCATAAGAAATCATAGTCAGTCAGAGAGAGTCATTAAACAGGAAAAGCAGGTTTCCTGGAAAAAGAGGAAGTTTCCAGCCTGCAGATTCATAAAAATAGCTGAGACTATTCCTTATTTCAAAGCATGAAAAGTTTTAAAGAATGAAATCTAAACATTTTGAGTAATTGGATAAGATTCAAAGTAAAATACTTATATTAATATTGGTTTACTTGTAATAATACTTACACTTACATTTGTGAGAGCACTTACAAGAAAAACAAGTAACTGTAACTTTGGTATTAAATAATTAGAATCATGGATTATTCTTGGTTTCTTTTCAGAAAAACATCTGTAATAACTCACATTAAGATTATAATAAGTATAATTAATAAGTTATGGTTATAAAATCATAAATGAATGCTAAATCAGAGAAGCTAAAGAAAATAAATGTGTGATTTTGACATTGAACTTGAAATGGTGTAAAAAGGTGTAACTGCAATTAAACATCACTGATATGTTGGAGGTAGATGGTAGGTGAAAGGTGAAAGGATAAGGGAAAAAGGGGAACTAACAGGAGAGCAGAGATGATCAACGCCTTATTTAGAGAAAAGGTCGTGCAGGCAAGGGACATAGGAGGTTGAGCAACCCTGAGACATTAGCACAGACATCAGGAAATGTCTGTAAGACAGTGATGGATATGAGATCATCTGTCTAAGCAGACAGCCGGTGCAGGCGCACCAGGGGGGTGGATAAACCCTATAAAAGGTGGGTGCAAAAGAGGAACCTTTTGTTGGATCCTCCGGGCAGCTTCGAGCCAAGAGATGGACAAAGAACTCTGCAGCTGAAGAAGAGCCGGGGCCACGGAGCCGAAGACTGTCCTGCTCATGGAGACCAACCCGTCTGGCCCGCAACCTGTGGCTTCGAATCGCACTTCTCTCATCGGCTGGGTTCAGACCCCAAAGACAAAGATGAAGACAAAGACAAAGGCAAAGACAAAGAAGAAGAACTGGTGCCTTTTTTCCTGCCAGCACCAAGTCCTGTGTGACCTCAGCATCCATGCGGAGAGGAGGCTCATCAGACCTGCGGAGATCCTGGCCTTCATCGATCAACATCTTCCTCCTGCTGCAGCACCTTCTTCATCATCAAGCCAGGTCTGGGGTTCGAAACGCCAAACTCCGTCCGTCTCTCTCAAAGGTTCCCTTTTTTAGTTCTCAGTGTCAGCAGTAGGGAAAGATAGACTAGATGATTGATTTTACTTATTTGATTATTTCTGCTACTGAATTAAGCTGTACTGACCCTTGCAAAAATGCCTTACTAATAAAATATTTAGCATAAAGAAAATCTAAAAGATGTTGTGGACATTCAGTTAATAAGTCACCTTAAAGTTCTTTGATGGTTGTAAAATAGCTATGATGTTTGATTCTGGAGAGGAAGAGGTGGAAAATGTTTTTAGGTTGCTGGTAGCCCAAATGTAAAACATCATCCTTGGGACTCGCCCGAGTCACTAAAACCTACCTGGTCCAATAACAAATGCACGTTGTAAAATAGAGAACGAGCGACCGTTAACAGGTGTGCTCTGTGAAACTAGTTGGCTGTAGGCTGCTCAGTCTGGCTAATTCACAGGGGGAAGAAGGGTGGGACACCTGGATGTAGGCCGTCAAAAATCAGGTGAATCGTTTCTCGAAACCAGCTTAAACAGAGTTTACTTCAGTCTGGACAGGGTAAATCCCAGCAGATTTAGAAAACTCAATTAACCCGTTAGAAGGAGAGCTGGTAGCACATCTCCCCTCTCAGAAGAGGAAGTACGAGAGTGAGAGAGTAGAGACAGAAAGGGGGGGGGGGGGGTGGCGCAACAACAATTGGCAGATTACAATAGCTTGTATCTATAGTTTTACAGGATCAGTTGGAGACAACAAATAAAGGGAATTTACCATTTATCATTAATATTAATTCCTCTTAGAACGGGTAAAAATGTTAAAATCAGTTGAAATCTAAATTTACCAGGACCATTTCTCAATGGAGTATAGAGTTCCCACTGTTAAATACATGTCCACCTCCACATGCAGACAGTATAAGTCACGTGACACTGAAGAAACCAAACAATAAAATCTTTTCTAGTTTTTCAAATGTTGAGCTATTTTTAAAATATTTCAAGGATCCAGCTAAGAGGACTGGTCAAAAAAAAAATTTATCTATCAACAATACATGGAGCCACTGTTTCACACCAGTATAGTTTACAGTGCTTTTCTTTTGCACAATAATGATTCTAATGACATTTATTAATGTAACTTTGTAAAAAGGTAAATTTGTACCCGAAAAGCTTTCTTCAATAATTTAATAATCAAATGATCAAACATTTTTTTAGGCTTTTGCTAACCAACCTGAGATTGTCTAACCACTCCTACTCCTTAGTTTTGTAGCCCAAAATTTTGCACTGATACAAACATGTTCAAAAACCTTTTTTGAGCAAAGAACTTTGTAACAATCTTTTACCTCATAACCAAGAACATACATTTTTCACTGACACAACTCAGCAAGTTGTAAAAGTTATACAAAGGAAAGTATTCATTTTTTTCTGAAATTATTAATTTAAATGGGTTTTTTTCTGCATACTTATGTTTTTGTTTATTGAGTGAACTAATAACATATCATTCTTAGTCAACCTTTAGACATCTGCATTCACATGATCCAAAGTAGATTCACTTTAATAGATTACAATGTGAATGGTAAACTACTCAAAACGAGTATTTGCTAATGTTTTTGAGGTGAGATAACTTATTTACAAGTTTTTACCGGTTTTGGTTGTGGCTTGTTAGTGAACATCTGGGTGAGCCAGTAGGTGGCAGTAATGCACCTTTGAGTTGTTTGCCAACACAAAGAAAAAGAAGACCGGCAGTGTTTTTGTGCATGTTTCCACTAACTGTGATGGCTGAATGGGGTTCTTTGCTGATCACATTGGTTCTGTAGCATTACAATGACTCCTGGCGCTGTAGCTGTGAGTTTTGCTTGGTAGTTCAGCTGTGTTAGTTCGTTCAACTCTGTTTCTTTTTTCTAATCGCCTCATTTGATTTGTGCAGAGCCAGTGGGGGATCATGGGAATTATTTTTTTCATTTGCATCTCTTTGCTAAAGTTGTATATTATCTTGACAAAACTGTGCATTTGTTAAAGCAGGACTCATGACAGCATAATTAGCATTTCATATTATTCCTGTTCTGTCATTATTCATGGCGGTCTCTTGCAATTCAGTAATTTGATTCACTCAAGGTGAGCCGGAAGCCTTCATTGAAGGCGCAGTTGTTGTGGAATAGCTGACCACCCTGCCAGAAGCAGGGTCTCCTTTTTGAGCTCACATTGAATTAATTTTTAACGTGGTGAGATGTTTACTCCACTTTACATGGTTAAAATGTTACCTCTGGCTTAAAAAAAAAAACAATTGATTGTAATTTACATATAACAATTCTAATAAACATGAGAAATGTAATACTGATAAAAAAAAATGGGGTACTAATACTGATAAACATGAAAAAAGATTACTAATAAACATGAGTAATGCTTGAATCAATTTCTCGTAAACATTAGTTTTAAAATCTTGAGTTCTTTAGTAATGGATTATCTTGGACACAAGACTTTATGTACACAGGGCTTGATTTGTTTGACTTTTAATTTGTTAAAACTAGACCATCCAAGTGCAATCACTTGCAGTGTGCAGATTTAGTAATGATTATTAATTTGGTTTTACAGTGTACAAACCATGTTCAAGCTTTCTTTTTCTTTCAGCCTCAGGTCATATAATCATTGCTTTTTGGTTCAGGATTTGACCAGAACAATACTGTACTTATTTTTACCTTATATGAATTATAACTATATTATAATATAATTATAAAATAATAATTCCAACATTGTTAAACATCAGCAATTAAACTCTATTCCTTGTTTTTAAACTGAAGTTGAATATCAATGGCACATACACCAGAGAACAAACTACTCAAAAATGTATTGATAATTTTAAGAAACAGTTGTACGCTATGGTGAAGATATAAAGGCATCCCATGTTCAATTTATTTCTAAGGTTTATATGACGGTTGTGCAGAAAAGTAATTTCCCCCTGCTTTGTAAAGCAATATGGCGTCCTCTCAAGCTAATGGTGTCTAATTAGCCAGGTTTGTAGTCTTAGTAGTAAACATTTAGTAGGCTTTTTATTCTACTAAAGACTGACTAAATATTTGCACAATTGCAATTACTTGTTTGATTTAATGATTTGTAAGTTACAATTTGTATGCCCTTCCCTCTCCCCGGACAATACTTCTAGAGAACCAAATTTGTGAATCTCTTTTTACCATGGGGAATAAATTTGTGTAATCACAAACTATTGACTGACAGATCTAGGCAACACATGGGATAGGGGGATATTAAACAGCAAGAAGTTATAACACAAGCCTCCGTGTGCTTTTTAAATGAATTATTAAAATTGTGTTATGCCTTAAAATGGAAAATGAGCCCTCACAACCTTATGTCCTTTGTTCATACATGATTTGACTTGAGAGTAAAAATCACATGGTATTATCATTTTTAACCTTATAAATTCTTTCTATTATGGAATACAATTGGGCTTATTTTATTTTGAGTGAGTTTTCTGTGAGAAAATTGCTAAAAATAATGAACTTTTGCATTAATATTCTGTTTCTATACAGTCATGTTCATAGCAGCTATCACTGTCTGTTCTTTAACTTCATTATTATTATTGCCACACTTTACTCTGCTGGAAGTGAATACAAGTGCACCATTAAAATGAGCTAAGTAAAAAAGCCATTCCCTAGATGATGTTACATAAAAGATGATTAGCAAGTTGATTGTATGAATAATGTATTCATTGATGTGCGCTATTCAAATAAAATCAGCCATGATGAGCATTAAACAAGCTCCTCTGTCATTTTTTTTCATTCTATTCTTTTGCTGCCCAAACCACGAGGGCACAGATTGAGCCACTTAAACACGTGCAGTTCCATTTTGAATTAACTGAGAAAAAACCCCCGAAACATAAAGAAAAACAGAACAAAAAAAACAACTTGTAGAGTAAAATAAGGGTGAAAGAAAAATCTTTTTTCTAGTACTGTACAGATACCTATAATGAATAGGTCTCATCTCACACATTTTGGTTTTGATTCATTTTAAATTCATTGTAGAATAAGCTTTTGGACTGGAAAATGATCATCTAAATCTCTGGGGTCCTTGCTGGGTTGGAGTGAATGATGTGAAGCCTCTCCCTTCTACAAATTCTGTAGATTTAAACTCCTGAGCAGCATATTAAAGCCACAGTGCCTTAGACCTTTTGTTATTTATTGTCTGGCTAACCTGATAACAGATTTTTATCGCAGCATGGGGCATTTTCATGGCCGATGTTCTGCTAATACAAAGACATCGTGTCTTAGTTGTAAGTCATTCTGCTTGAAAGTTTTAAAACATGTGGACGGCGGATGGCGAGGCACATCTAAGGGTATGGTTGGTGCATGCATAACAGTGGCAGATGGGGGCCACCGTGACAATGAATACACTGAGGGAGATGACAGCACAATGTTTCCCTCTACTGGTGATTGGTGCGATCACTATATGCATCAGATGGGAAGATATTTAAGTCTGTGTGATACTGCTGAGGATAGAAAGGATGAAAAGGCTCTCACTTGATGGATTCATGTGAAGACAAAGCAAAGCAGAAGTCATTCTAGAAAAGATGAGAAACAAGCAGACAAGTAGTACTCAGCAGCTGTTCCTCTCTGCAGGTGATGGATCTGTGACGTTGAGCTACGATAGAGCTGTTGCAGGAGAACATTAGTGCGCCACACTACGAATCAGTTGTGACAGAAATCCTTTTCAGCAAGGTTACATAATACCCGGAATCAAGGAAGATGTGTGAAAAGGGGAAGAAGGATGTATATTTTAGTCATCTTCCCTATATATTTGATCGCACAGCCCCTTTAGTTTGTCTTAAAGTAAAATTACAATGGGTCTTTAAAGGTTTGCCATAAGACTCCTGCTGGAGCTGTCAGGACCAGTGAAAATCTTCTCATCTTAATTGATAGGTTGAAGGAGACAGCTTAAAAGACAGAATGCAACTTCATGCTGAGTACACTGAGAGACAATTCCCCATTCTGTGTTGTTTCCCTGGAAATTTTATCTTATCCTGGGGAGAATGTCAAAGCCTCAGCATGCAGTGAAGCGAGCTTTTCACTACAAAAATTTTTTAGATCTCAGTTGTTCTCCTGTTTGACTTGCTGCCAAAGTGAGCACAAAGGTCTCAGAGAATAGGTGGTCCGCACCGCCAGGGTTGCCCTTCAGGGAAGTGTTTATGTGTGAACCTTCCCCGCTCTATTTTTCCCCACAGTTCAGAGGAAGGCACATTCACTTCAGAGGAAAAAAAAAATGCACCTGTGGTACACTCGCATGCACACCATACAGCAACACAACAGACAGAAATGAAAACACACAACCTCAAATGTGATGTGCCGATGCTGGAGTGGCTGCGTGAGGCCAAGGTCACACAGTCTCATTCGTTTATTCCTATAATCCCCTGTGCTGGCTGGTGAAAGGCCTGCTAATGGCTAGCACACTCCAAAAAGGGAAATAGTGCCTTAACATATACTCTAGAGACTCTCACAGCCCAGCACCCTGCATAAAGAGCATAGCACATGGTCTATACAATCCATCAACATGGCTAATTAGGCCCTGGCAAAATCCCTGAGAGAAGCATTAGAAGGGGAACCAGAGGTGTGTAGAAAAGCACCATAGTAACTATTATGCTCCTTGGAATAAGCTTGAAAATACCATCAGCCTTCAGACCATTCCATCTATTCATATTTTTAAGGGTCTTTTAACAGCTGCACTGAAGGGAAGCTGTTGCTGTTTTACTAGCTTTAACTGGTTGTAAAGGGGTTGTTTTTAATTTGCATATCAATCTCAGGCTTTTTAATGGAATTTTTAAATAAATCAGCTTTTCCTTTTGAGTCCCTGATGCTGCCTGCACCGGGACTCCTTGGGAGAAGAAATACCATACCCCAATATTTTCTATCGAGAGACATACACAGAACACAATGTGGTGCATAGTTGTGAAATGAAAATGTGTGTCTTCAAACAACCTTTGTAAAAACAAAGGAGCATTGTGTGACGTGCACATACATTAAGTCCACTAGAGTCAGTACTGTAAATACATCTGCATGATGCTGGAGTTACAGCTTCCCCAGCTTTCTTTGAGAGGTTTAAATGTGTTGCTCTTTTTGCTTAACAAAATAGCATAATCTCAGTCTGATTGGATGAAGATCAATCAAAAATATTTTGTCACAGATTAGATTTGTATCTAAAGTTTTTAATGGACCATTCTAACACATGTTTCAGCTTTTGTTTCAGTCTTTGCAATGTAGTTGTGCATTTTTATGGTTTTTGTGAGGTGGACCATCACTGCAGTCTCAAATCTTTTTCTGCTTTTTATGATGCTACCATTTCTACACTTCTATATGGGGCTGGTGTGTTACATTGTATTAGTTTTCAAATATACATTACGTTTTACTAGTACAAAAAAGTTAACATTTTTGTATTTGTCCAGAGCACCCTCTGTGTTGTGTTGTCTGCATTACTTGAGGAAGACTCGAAATTAATTTTTGTTTGCTTTTTTGGGGTTTTTTTCAACAATAGCTTTCTTCCTTCCACCCTTTCATAGAAATCACTTTTCTAGATTGGACAAGTACTGGCTGGATCAGATGCTAGTGGAAAATGAAGGGATAAAACCTAATCTAAAAAGACCAGATTTCATAATTGCTCTCTTCAGTAGCTATTGTAATGCTAGCACTATCAACTTTAACTATGTTGTGATTCTCAGTGAAGATACATTTATTACATAAAACCAATAAAAGTAAAATAATAATAAAAAAAAACACAACCAAAATTGCAAAAAGGGATGCAGTTTTTTATCACATGATATAAATACTAATCCTCCACATGCTAATCATCAGATGTACATTGTAACACAAGATTGAAGATAATTATGTCAGACTGAGCTCATTGACAGCTTATCTGGTCAATTTTGTTCTTCCTTTTTTTATTAAAGACAAAAGCCCCCTCAGCAGCTTGATGTTCTTAAACTGAGGTGGGAGTAGAATTTACAACCTTCAACTAAGATTGTCTCTCTGTTCCCCATTTCGAATCCTCAGATCAACAATCTGTCCTCTAGGTAGACGACTGCAGTCAGGCAGCAGAGAAAATGGTTGAGATTAAAACAAGGTAATGGCACATTTGCTAGGCCTTTGTGCAAGCTGTGTATGCAATTTAAGGGGCTGCCGTACAGAGCAAGTTAATATTTCATTGCATGCCATGGAAAGGGAATTGAGAGGAGGGGGAAAAAAACTGCATATGTCTCATTTTGCAATCTGATTCGTCTCAGCAAATCAGCCTGAGTCAATGTCATTCCATAATGAACTCTCCTTCACTCTTCTGATCATTCTGCTGGTACGTGACTTCCTGCTTTCACACCGACTGACTGAGCAATGCATTTATAGTAAAAGGAGCGGGGTAACGGTCTATCTCACCCTCTTGCCAATGCTACAGATTACTGCTCCTTCCCTTCTCACTTTCTCCTTGCTTTTCTTCATTGTCACCATCCAGAAAAAAAGCTTTATTTTCTCCCCCCCTATCCTCTTCCCATCCCAACCACCACCCCTACTCTGTGCTGGTTTAGAGATTGAGATGAGGGAGGGAGAGTTTTTGATTGACTAAGATGCTGAGATGTAATCTTGTGCAAGCCGAAATGTGTAGTGGGGCTGGTTGGGTGATTGTGTATGTGCAAAAGAGGAAACGTTGCTGTGGCAATGTGTGATGCTCGGTTTATTGCATCGCAAGCTCATTTGTTTGTATTTTATACCTCATTTCAGTTCAGACGAGCCGGCTCTAGATTCTGACTGTGGGTGACCCAGTTTCACTGTTCTGTGTGACTCTCACTCTCTAATAACATAGCAGATGTCTTTTAATACATTACAATTGTTAAGTGTTCTGCTCTGTATGGATATGCTTTAATGCAATATACCTATAAAATTTCTCACTGAGAGGAAAATCCAAACTCCAGCTATTTCACTGCAATGGTTTCTGCTCGTTCCCCTCAGGCACAGCTATGCAGTGCGTTAGCATTTTAGTGCAGTGCGTGACACCACTCTGACAGCACTCTAAACATCAGAAGGACTAAAGCTCATCTTGGCCGTCAGGGATATAAACAAAAATTAGAGATGGGCTGTTTATGGTTACAGAGAAAAAGATAACATACGGGTGACACAACATGAACATAAACCTGTCCTATTTCTGCCAACGATAGCTGCTGTAACTCATTTTCAGACTTAGTAGCATCGGCATTATGTTAATGTAAGCTGAAATTCCCAATATAGATTAGTAAGAAACTGAGGCTGCAACAAGAAAGGGAAAAAGCTTGAGTAAGGTCAATAGCTGCATGAATACAGGGATTTTTCTCAGATTCTTTGCTGAGACTCTATCAAACACATTAACCGACTGGCTTAATTGTGCTGTTATCTACAGTAGGGAGCTATACAACCACTGTTTCTGCTTTGCTTGCTGTTTGGACATTTTCCCATTAGAGGTCGTAAAAATGTACCCTCCTTTGGTCAGCTAGAGATAGCAAATTGGCACCATTCCACTTCAGGTGCAGGGACTGACAGTAAATAGTGGCAAGAGTGCCATGGAGTCACAATGGGCAGAGGAGCTCTGTGCGTTCCATCGTAACACTCAAATATCCATTGAAACCAGAAAATATCCTAAAAGAAATTGCTAAGTAACTCTGACCCCAAGTTCATAGAGTGAACTACTGCCTTCATAGAGACAGTTCATTAAGTTCATTACTGTCTTCACATTCAAAGTTTAAAACCATTATTTTAACAGTCGATCATTAAATAGATTATTTTATTTTTAAACCTAACAATCCACCAAGTATATTTTGAAGTGGCCTGGGAACAAAACAAGTAAATGAAAGGTAGTATCTAAAGTGTTAGCGAACAGTACAGTATTTTTTTTCTTTGTTGGACTCGCCTGTAAATCAATTCTGCTCTACGATAAGCTCTGCTCTCATGAGGAAGATGAGAGAAAGTGGTAGTGAATATTCACCATTCCAGTCCAGGTACAGGGACAGCAGGTGGATTGCCAGGGGAGCACAATGGGCAGAAGAGCTCTGAGAGTCCCAGTGTAGAGGGTGGTGAAGCTCAATCATTCCCCTACCTTAAAAACACCTCAAAGGTTCACAGCTGTGAAATCGCTCATCTGGGGAAATTCATTTTTTGTGTATACAGCAAAGCATAGAGATAAGCGGTGCAGTAAATGATTGTACACCTCACACCTAGGATAGACTCCTTTCGTCCATATGTGGCTTTGTTCATTCCACTCCTTGTCAACCGTCCACACGTGGTGTCTATCCACTCTCCTTACCCCCATCCAAACCCCTCCCACTCTATGTTCCTGCTGCAGAGCAGGTAGTAGCTGGCCCGTGCTATCCATTATTCCCTAGCTGGAGTGCATTAAAGATTCATCTCTGCTGCTCAACCTCAAAGAAAAGACTATGACCCCTGGTAGAGCTGCTGAATTATGGAGACGGCCAATAAAGTTGTTTGCCTTTGATCTCATTCTCAGCTTTCTCCCTCCCAGGTGAATGTGCACAGGTGAGCGCACAGAAAAAAACAGACACACACCTCAGTGCTGTCATATAGTGCATATTGCATTATTATTTGCTCTTTCCACTTATGCCATTCCTGTTTCTTTCTATCAACACAGATTTGCGCACAAATGCACCCTATATTCTATTTTCACATAATTTGACTCTTGTACCTGCTCCTTCTCCTTCACAATGAAATCCACTAAACCAGAAGAAGAAGAATCACAAGAACAAAAAAAAAAAAACCCTAAAGCATTTTTCGGAGAAGATGATGATGGAACAATTATGTGAAAACAGTCTTGCCTGTTACCCCGTCTGCATACCAAGTGATAGTCTTGTGCTATAAATTTCACCCCTGCTGTCAGCCACAATTTCTGCCTCTCTTTCCCAAGCTAAAAGTGGCTCATGGCCCCGGTGGCAGTGGTAGAAACACATTTGCTCACACATGTGCATTGTTTATATCTAATCGATGTTGAGTGGAGGGTCCTGTTTAAAATGGCTGTCATTTGTCAAGAATTAATAATTCATTCACATATGCGCAAACACAATGAGAAGAACTCACAGGAAGCTCACACACCCTCGCGTTGGGTTGTATAAAGTACTACTCACCTGAGGGGAGAAAGTTCTCCTTTGCCACAGCTTTCAATCTGTCTCTTAATATTGGGATTATTTTAGAATTAGGAACGGTGGGTTGTTGATTATCTACATGCACAGGATAGTGAATGTTTTTTTTGTTTTGTTTTTTTTTTTTACCAATCATGACTGCAAAATGTCCACTAATATGTGATTACAGGAAATATTTTGTCATTTAGATACAGTGGATTAGCACATTGTTATGTGACTGTGACAAAAAGCTGTTTTTGTAGAATCACATTAATTTATAAGCCTTAAATGTAAAAAATCTTAGAAGTTTAAATAAATACAGATTTTCAGTAGTTACATTTAATTACTTTCTAAATTTGCACATTTAATAATTTATTTCTTATTCTATGGTCACTTTATTTTACTTTGTGGTTTCATTTGCTGTATTTTAGGTTGAGAAGCAGCAAAAATACAGTGTAATAAATATGAGGGCCACATTTATCAAATTGTGGAAATAAATATGGTCCTTATAATCTCTTGAACTTAGAGTTCAGATTTCTTGTGTTTGGATTTTTAATTATTCTAGTGTCATGCTCTGCTTAGTTTTGTTTTTGAAGCCAGAGGCTAGTAAGATGAGTCCTTTGTTGATATTTTGACATATGCGTTAATGTTCTTGCAAAAGATGTGGGCATGTGGCAAAAGAAAATATTAACAATGTCTAACCATCCCTCACTGTTGGGTTTGTGCAGAGTGACTGCTTATTTACAGGTGTATCACAAGAGAAGACAAATGGAGACACACACACATGCACACCCAAACAGAGTTGGCCCCCTGTGGAGCGCTGCGCCAGCCTTCTGAAAGTGCAGATGCTGACCGGTGGCCACTAATGGTGTTGGGGATTTGGGGGCTTTTATTCTTTGCAATACAGAGGCATTTTATCAGCGATTTAGAAGTGGAAGATAACATACCTGACATAACGTGTCAAAAACAGCCTCAGTCTTCTGGAGAACACTCTGAAGACAAAAGGCATAAATAAGTGCACACAATAGGAGCAACGTGGCCAGAAAGTGGACGGGCTGGTGAGGAAACTAAGGCAGTGGCTCAGTCAGGTTTTTTTTTTTCTTCCCCATCTGAAGATACAAAGTGATAAAATAACTGTGTTACTAATGCAAGGGTAACCTTCAACAAAATGTATATGTTTTCACACCACAGTGTGGACATTTGTTGTGGGGATCTTCTTAACTAGGAAATGCATCCCTTGGACATTCCCATAAAAGAAGTTGCTCCCAAATTTTTTTTCCTGCTGTTTTTTATTTAGAAATAATTCTAATGTGAATTCTGAGCTATGTTCAAACTCTGGATTTAATGTCGTTTAATGACTCCTGTTTGTGAATGAGCCCCTTGTGTTGCTTTTATGATGGGAGTTTGACCCAAGCCAAGGAAAAGAGCTAAAAGCTTCTTCATACAATCTATCAAGTTTAACTTGTTTGGTTTAATACTACTTGTATTTTTTTCTTTTTTAAAACTTTATTTTATATCAGACTTATGTAATAAGTATAATTTGGCAAAACTCATGCCTTGACAAAAGCATTTCTTAAATATAGATCTATAATACTGTAGCTGTAGACTATTAACCAAGAAAATATTTTGTTGTAGTAATTCAATTTAGCGATAGGTGAGTTTTTAATGCATCTAGATTTACTGTAACCCTAAAACTCATTTTTATTGTTATACCAGCACATTGTGTTTCGTGTGCAGCCAAGTATGTGCACATTACCATTACCATATCATTAAAATGTATTAACCATCTAAAAAGCTTTCATGTATTTGCTATGGTATAGCAACTTCTGATAAATGAAAGGAGGAACAGCGAGACAGAACCTCCACTGTACCTTAGAACCCATGTGCAATCATTCACATTAGAAGACAATGGAATTCACAGTGAGAATAAAGCGCAATCCATCACATAGTCATGAGTGCCACAAAGAGAGAGAGGGAAACGGTAATAAATCATTCCAGACTTGTGACCCTTTTACATAAGTCTACCCTTTAAATTGTGTGTTTGTGCACAACTTCTTCAGCCCGAACATTTTTTTTTTTTTTTAACATAGAGGGGAGTTTTCTGTCAAATGCTATACAGGCGAAGGAAATGGTTGGCTAAATAACTAAAAATAGCATTTATCGGAACAACTCTGGCAGCTGACATGTTATGACTCACAATCCTCTGGATAAAAATAGATCATGATTTATCTAACATTACTTACCTTTTCCAGCTCAATGCATTTATTAAAGTTATAATTATAGCTTAATCTGTCAAAGATCATCAACAGCAGAAGCACAAAAAAAAATGCCATGATTTAACAATGTTACATCAGAAGTCTGTTGTGTTACATCCAAATATCACGCAGAAATCTTTGTGCAGCTTGTGTCTCGACTCCAACGGAGTTATGACCACCATTGTTAATAGTCTGTTAACAGTCTGTTGTGGGTGTCAGTAGTTTACCTAATGTAATTGGGGTCACTCTCAAGTACAGGTAAATAGAGAGCAAACGTTAGCTGGGCTCCGTTTAATGTTGGAAATAAATGTACCCTTGGAATAGTTTACAAGAAGTCTGTGGTCTATGGTTTGATGGATTGAGGTTTTACAGTGTTCTTTGCCTGCATGCGTGCAGGGAATCAAGTGAAGCCACATTGTCCCTGTCAAGGTCACAAACAAAGTCTAAGATGCTAATATTTATAAAGGCCCATTTTCATCCTGTTTACCTTTCCCCCAACTTCTATTACATCTATCAGCTATGGTGAATGTGTGTGCATGTTTGTGTGTGAAGCTTGCATCTGATCCCATTTGTATGTGTGTGAAAGTTTTCAAGGCCTGCAGAGAAGTTCCTCCAGGGTGTCTTTTTATCTCGCACCTGTTTTCTCTCTGTCATAGTTTCTTCTTTTTTCAGTCTCCCTAATCTGGGGAGATGCTTCTAAGCGCACATATCTTATTGATTTCTGCAGGGTGAAACTCTGTGATTGGTGCCTTTGATAGAAAGCCTTTCCATGGAAATCAGATAAGATGATGTTGCCGTACAATGAACTAAGCCCAAAACAAGCACTCATCAACAGCCTGTACTCTGTCTAATGACGACCACAAAGAATGCGAGCCACTACTTTTCAATACCATTTATTAATGTTTTGCCATTACTCAAATGTCTTTGTAATTTGGAATGGTTTGCTATTAGGCAAGTGATGAGAAAAAGAAAAACATCTAATTAAGCTTTTTCAGGTCATTGTGTGAGCAGTGTCCATTATACTTTGTGTACAGTGGCAAGATCATCACTTAGACAAGTACTTATTTTTTTTGTTCTTACTTAGTACCCTTTATTTCATACAAGAACTATTTATACACTTTTAAATATTGCACATTTTGTTACTTTGCAAAACTATACTTCTCTTGGGTGATAGATAAAACCAAAGGAGAGGCTAGTTATACAGTCAATGGAAAAGTACGGTGGGTTTCAAAACAATTTCTAATGAAAAAGTGTGTGAAACATTTGAACTTATTTTGCTTTGCAAATTCACGGTTGTTAAAAAAATCCAAAACTTTGGACAACTAGTAAATCACCTTCCAGTCCGAGATCTAAGAATGGGAATAATAGAACTGCACAACTGCAAAGCTACCAAATCATGACTGTCCACCTAAACCAGGGACCTGCAATCTTCGGCTCTAAAGCTGCCTCTGGAGCTCAGGTGCCTCATGTGGGCAAACCAGTTGGTAGGACAACTTAGTGAGGACTTTGAACA
Organism: Xiphophorus couchianus; assembly: GCF_001444195.1. Taxonomy (NCBI): domain Eukaryota; kingdom Metazoa; phylum Chordata; class Actinopteri; order Cyprinodontiformes; family Poeciliidae; genus Xiphophorus; species Xiphophorus couchianus. Next base: position 19,228,173 of record NC_040229.1, read on the forward strand.
TCTGGTCTTAGCTGGCAAGAAGAAAGACAGTTTTGGAAGAACAGCATAAAAGTTCATTTGTAATTTCCCCCAAGATGCTTTGAGAAGGTGACACTAATTTGTTTGTGCTACATATGCTATCGTATTTGCTTTGGAAAACTAACACTGCACCTCACCCAAAGCCACCATAAGCATAGAGAAAAACTGTCCTGGCAGCATCGGCGTGTAAGAATACTTTTCTTCAACAAGAAGAATCAAGCTGATCTGAGTAGCATGAAAATAAGCCTAAATATAACATGCAATCAGAAATATAATGTTTGAAAATGGCCCAGTCAAAGTCCAGATCTAAATCCAAACTAGATTTTTTGTGAAAATGTGATAATTCCTGTTCAGATGCTCTTCATCTCATCTATTATCTAAAACTATTTGGCAAACAAGAATGGGCAAAAATGTCAGTCCTTCGATGTCTAAAGCTGATAGAGACAACCAGCAAAAGACTTGCAGCAGTAATCACAGGGAAGGATGGTTCTATAAAGTATTGATTCAGGGGAATGTATTACCAATGTATAAAAAACTTTAGATTTTTACTTTTAAAAAATTTGTAAAAATATATGGAGTTTATCGATTATAGTCCACTTCAAAGATATCTGCACTTTGCCCTGAAGTATCACCTTAATTTACAATAATGTTTGTGTTCCTAATAATTCTGGTACTTCCCAAAATTTGTTAATAATTTATCCACTGAAATTCCAAGTTACATTATAACAAATCAAAAAGATTCACTGAATCGTTAGAATGTATGTGTAAAATGTAAGTAAAATTTTTAGTGTAACAGAGAAGCAATTCAAATAACGAGTCACAGAGAATAGATTTTATCTTAAAATCTCAAATCAAAGAAGTGTTACAACAGCCACCATCTGCATCGTTTATAATGGACTGAGTTCATATTTAACAAGCAGTCTCCCATAGCGTTGGGACAGAGGAGGAGGACTTATGGGTCATTCTTTGTGATTTATATTCAAATTCCTGCTGGACTATGTGGTCATATGAAATTGAGCTTTTCCTCAATGGGCATGCTGTAATCACAAATCTCTATGGCTTGTGCGGCAGCCAGCAATCTAATGCCCCCTGAGAGATAGCTTGATAGAAGAAAGACAAGGAACAGAACAGCACATGAGCTTTGGATGTAGATTTTCAGGCAACATGCTCCTCAGATTCAGTGTGTAAATGCCTTGCTTCTGAGACAAATGACAAATTAGTTCTGCAAAAAGCTGAATAGATGTGAAAAGAAGGCATTAAACAATCTATTCTTGAAGCAAAATGTGATTTTGTCACAAAATTAAAGCCTGATGGAAACAAAATGTCTTTTTTGTTAAAACCAAAGCATCTTTAAGAGGAAGAGATGCCATTTGAAGGTTTATTTTGTGTATGAGTCATGTTTAGCTCCTTCTGTTAAGGGGGGAACACTTGAATTTGGTATGCCAGAAAAATCATATTTGGATGTAGTAGATGTTTTGAGTGTCCGGTTGGGCTTATTAAGAAGTTCTTGATGTCTTACCCGACCAGTTTGTTTTGAGTCCTTACTACACTCTGCTGGTTATAAGCATTGAAACACAGCAAGATATTTTTTAAAAATCTAAATGAGGTGATTTTACAAAGTAAGGAAATCTGCTTCAGTTTTTGCAAATGTGTTTGCATGCACTATTTGCATTTAGAATCCAGGTTTCAGGAAATGCATGCAGATGGAAACATGTCCATCAAGTTAGAGGCAAATGCTAGCAAATTATAGCTAGGTGGCAGTTTTTCTTTCTTCTGCCATAAAACTGCACATGCTGAAGAGATTGAAAATATTAAAATATAAATAAAATCATCTAACTGAATGAGAGATAAATCAATTTTGGAATTATGTTTATTAATCTCTAGATAACGCAAATGGCGTCGGTGCCGTGTTTCAGATTGTGAGAAATGATAAAATGCCTAAAAATGTGCACAATATAGAACTATTTTTGTTTGTTAGAATAAAAAAAAGATATTACTTTCTTGGCTGTGATAACACCCTGTTATTTCCTAAAACGGGTTCTTCGACTTCTACCATGTTGCACGTTTTACGTTCTACAACCCATATATGTATAAAAAACATCTGCTGAAATAACCTGAAAGATTTTTATTAGATTTGTAATACATTTCTGTTTACAACTTTCCTTTGAGTCGAGGCAACAGGATTGGACTTTGTGACAACCCTTATGTGTAAAACTCCACTAACGGTGGATTCACACGTGTCATCTGGTCTGCCTAGAAACCTAGATCTCGGATTGGTTGAAGTGAACCTTGACGCAGTTCGGATGCATTTGTGAATGCCATGTGAATCGGACACCGGTCCAAAGGTAGGAAGTGGACGATAGAGCAAGACATTCTGGGTAAATCCCATCAAAACAAAAGTGTGCTAGTGAAATAAATTATCCGTGCTCTTTTGCCAAAGACAAAAATGAAATCCAACCACGAAAATAAGACGGGTCTCCATTTCTGTTTATAATTTGTGAAGGAGGAAGTTGCACTCATGTCTTCTTCAGAGGTTTTCATGTAATTTCCTTCTTGGTTCAGCCCCACCAAAGGCGAGGAGATAAACAGGTTTTTCAAGGTTCGTTTGACACAGTGCAGTGTAGAAGTGAACCACACCAGCTGAAAATGCAACAAATGTTGCAAATTTGGTCCCTAATTGAACTAAACCCATCACTTTGACACTAGCAGACTTCATTTAGAGTCACACAGTTTTTAGTGGGATTCTCAGATATTAAAACCTGCTCTGATTCAAAACATTAAATGTCCATTTAAAGCCAAAGCAAAATTATTAAGTAATACAGAATGTGTTTTGTGGCCCTAGTAGATTGAGTGCTATACTGCTTTGCAATAAAAAATGGCATTAGATACAGAACATCACTAACAAAGCAGACAGCAGGCACCTCTTGTCTTTGCCCACATGAAATCCTGGCTACAGCAGAGCAATTCGGCCAGCTGTAAATCTAAAATAAAAGACACAACGTTGACTAATGTTCTCAATTTCAAACAGTCACAACAATATACTTTACTTATAATCAAACAAAGACACTAGTACTTTCATATATGTAGAGTGATACCTCATACCTTTTTCTTGTTTATGTGTTTATATTGACCTGCTTTGTGCAATTAGAGAACAATCTTTTAAAATTAAAACTATCAAATTGATTTTAGTTTTTTAAAGTCAGTTTAGGGAATATAAGCCCATTATAGCCACAATGTTTCCTCCAATACAATTATTATCACAAAATCCCTACATGAAACAACAAAAGCACTACTTCTAGTCAATTATGCAGTCCATGCCTACTTTTTGCTTTTTCAAGTCATTAGAAAATATATAATTTTTACCAAATCTAGACCTGCTGATTCATACTGAGCCACAACAAAACACTTTGCCTCACACCCAGCCTTTCAGTCAAATAACAGCTTTAGTGTTTTCACAATAGAAACATCATGCCCAAATGTCAGTGAGCATGTATTGTGAAAAAGGACTTCCCTGTGTAAAAAGACCTGGATGTTATCTTGTACACACACTGGGGAGCTGCGCTTCAAGGAGAACATCAATGACTTGCATCCCAGAAAAAAATATAATCCTTGGGTTTGATGTTGTAGAGGCTTGATTACATGCCCCCCTCCCCCTATTTTTCTCTATTTTCCTTTTCCCCATGAAGTATTGGGAGGACATCAGAAAGCCCAGTGGCTGTCATCATCCTTGTCCTGTCCCTTTCCCAGTCATCTTTGATTGAATCAGGGGTAATGACTCTCAGGGGGCCTCTTTACAAGGAGGTGGCCATTACACAGATATGATGGGAGAGCTGGAGATACAATCCATCCACGTGATGGTTAACATCACACTGGAATACTTCTACTGAAAGATAACTGTAGCAGCCTCCATTCATCTGTACGTCAATTCTTCACCCTTTCGCCTTTACTCTTACACTTTATGGAAAGGGATTTATGTGGTTAAATAACTGCATCATTCATTCTGTTGCTTCACATTCACAAAGGGCAGCATGTTTGGCTTTTCTGTCTCAATTTTTGTATTAATAAATCATAGGACAGTTTGTGAGTAACCTTTATTCATCATTTTCACCAACTGGAACAGAGTTAATCTGAAATATGAAGGTCAAATTATTACACAAAAAATACAGGTGCATTTTTTGAGATGAAAGTTTATTTATTGACATTTATTTAAAAAAATGTAACTAATATATAGACATTTTTGAAGCACTTTTGAGAGATGAGAGCTTAAAGCAGAAAAGAAATTCAGTTTCTCATAAAATTAGAACAATGTATGCTCAATAAAATGTATGTTTAATGCAACAATGTTGTTATAGAGTATTCAATCATGGGAAAGGCTACTGGCTCTACAGTTATTTTCCACACAGAGGCAAAATACAAAATGTTCCTTCAAAAGAGGCTGATTGTTCACACAACTGTATATAAAAACATTTTAAAGGAAAGTTAAGAGAAAAGAAAAAGTGTCATTGATCACAGCCTTACGATGACTGTGAATTTTAAATTTGATTGGAGATTCACAATTTGTGGACTGCAGCATGAGTCATTGTTTTTAGAGCTCCTACAATATAGGTAGCTGGGACATAAGCTAAAAAAGTCACATTTTCAAAAACATTGCCTAAAGGGTCTTGCCTGTTCTAAAGAGAAAAAAGAAGTTTAGTAGTTTTGATCAATGGTTTAAAATTGTCTTTTAAAATTAAAGTTGAAAATGTTAACATTTGACATAACATTTAGAGAACATTCTGTAGGAGTGAAAAAGGACAGAATCCAGTGTGACGTTTTCTGTAAATGTTTGGGAGACCTGATTGTCTGCTGGTGTTGCTCCACTTTATTATATCAAGTCCAAAGCCAATGCAGCCACGTACCAGAAATGCAAGAGCAATTCGCGCTGACAAACTTTAGGCAGATTCTGATTTAATTTTTCAGTGTGTTAAGTGTCTGTACATACTACCAAAAGCACCAGATCAAATGGGTTTGATTGGCCAGTGAAGTAGCCTATCCTAAACCCCACAGAGACTGTGGCATTTTCATTAGTTGTAAGCCATAATCAGATTCAACAGAAATAAATGGTCTTTTTTTAATGCTCTGTCAAATGAATTTACATAAACTGACTTTTATTTTTGCACAAAGTGGCTAAAATAGATTACCTTTACAATCATATTGTAATTTACTGAGATGCACTTGTATCCAAATAAGAGCAGCAGTTGCTTAAACTGTTCAAGTTTTAGACAGATGCTCCATGGCAATCCTTCTCCTTGGAACTTGCTGCTAGATTCACTTAAGCCACTGGAAATCTTTTTTTTTTTCCAAGCTAAGGCTTGAGACAGACCATCTTTCTTCCACCCCGTGAACAAAGCAAACATCATTTATTGGCCATACTGTGGGAACTGCTGTGGAACACAACCTCAAACCAAGTAAACCTCAGAGAAAGAAAATAGCTCTGTGATTTGAGACTTACCACAAATTCACAGACAAAATCAATTTGTGGTATTTCAGTTATCGAGGAAAACTTGGATTCAAAGAAACGTTTATTATAATTTAATTGAAATAAATCACAATCAATCAGAGCTGAAGTGTCTATTAAATGCACAAAGTAGGTGTTAGTGTGGCAATAATTTATTATATGGAAATATTAAATGATTTCATGCTGAAATAGCGGTATGACAAAAAAAATGGGATAAAATATGCACCGGTGTGAGACTAATACTGACCTACTACCTTCATTTCTTAATGTCACAAAGCCAGTCATCGCTCCTTTCCAAATTCTTTCCCCCCTCTCATTCCTTCTCCCACTCATCCCACTGCTCTGTATGCTGCTCCTCAGGAATTGCACCTCAGGTTTATGGTCTTAGCTTTATTATGCATCTCCCCATAAGGCAGCCCTTTGAGACAATGACACCCCAGACACCTATTTAAAGAGCCTGGTGAGCTGGAGATGACAGGACCTGGGCAATGGCAGGTTGTCATCTGCAAGCCTTGTCTGTGTTTATGGGCTGTTAGAGCACTTGAACCGTGGGGTCAGTCCAGCTGTGCACTCCATAGGCACACCATAAAAATGAACAAAAATAAATCCTAATGAACCTTTTAAGCCCTCTTGTCCAACCCTAGGAAAAGAGCTCTGTCTGCAAAGAGATAATGCAAGAGGACAGGGGGAGAAATGGTCTGCCAGCAGGGACAATGAGAGTGAGCAAAGGGGCTGTCAGTGCTTGGTAAAACCTTGTGATCATCTTCTGTGGTGACAGATGCTGAAGAGGTGATAGCATACTGGAGCAAGTGAGAAACCGTAAAAGCGAGTTTGTTTATGTGAGAATGACTCAGTGTTTGGGTAGGTGGGTCTGTCTGTTCTATTAAACCTCCAAAAGCATAAGTAAAGGATGACTTAAAAGCAAAGATAAACCGCTAAATCTGTTGAATCTGCTCATTTTCCCAACGTCCTTTATGTTATCTGATTGTGATCAGTATCAGACTGCAAATCAAACTTTTTATCCACTTCTGCCTTTTAGGTCTCCCTGAACATACGTAGTTATTAAACTTTGAGCATTAGGTGGAATCTGTGTGACAAGAGAAAGCCGAGCACAACAAAAAGGAATGAGGAAAAAATAAAAACATCAGGGTAAGGAATGAGGAAGTTGAGATCTTAGCTATTAGCTGGGAATGGTTTTACTGTAAGTGCGTGGGAGGTTGCTCATGCTGCCTGACAATGAACCTCATACCTGTTGCATGCGTCTGATTGCAGGCTCAGCTATTTCCCAACTGTCATTTCTCTTACAGTGTGTATCTGACATCAAACCCAGCCGAGAAAAGCCTGTGATTCATTTTCAGCTGTGCAAAGACGGAAGTGGAGCATGCACTCTGAGGATTAAAGCTACTTTGAAGTCATTTGTGTTTTGTTTTATTTTATTGTTATTGCACCGATTAAAGAATGTACTGGAATAAATTGTGCAAATGTATTGCATTTGGTATGTTTTTATTGAAATCACAGCAATATGGACATCAAAGGTGATAAAAATCAAAATGTCTTTCTAAGGTCATTAAAACATGCTGTCACATTACACAAAGCTTCAAAGTGACTTATTGTTTTTTTTTTCTTTTGAGTGCGATGATTAGTAGAAAGTAATGTATTCCTTGGGAGATTAAGGAAAATAACACATGCTTTTAAAATGTGTTTAAAATAAATATATATATATATATACAGTATATATATATAAACTGTGCCATACATATGTATTCAGTGCCTTTTAATCTGATCCACTGCAACTAGTTGCTTAGTCACCTAATTAGCAAAGAGAGTCCATTGGTGCACAATTTAATCTCCATATAAATACAGGTGTTCTTTTTGCGCTTTCTGAAGGCCAATAGGTCACAGCTAAGCTGTGAAGAACTTTAAAGCAGAAGTCAGTAATAAAACAATATCCCACTCTTTAACATCTCGCAAATGTTTTTCAATTCATCTTTTGAAGCATTCATATTATAGCGGAAACCAAAACATACCCGTCTACTTAAAGGCCAACACATACGCCGCAGGAACAGAGAAATTTATTATTTTACTTGAGGCTGCAAGAACAAATTCTTTCTCAATAGAACATTTCATACTTCACAAGAACTCAAGTCCTGAACTCCTAGGAATTGTTTTTGTCTTTCCAACTGCAGCACAGCACCTCCATATTCATATTTTATAATCACCCAAGGAAAAAGTTCATCAAAAAGAAGTTGCAAAAACGTTCAAACCCAGGCCGAAAGAACAAAAATTTGTCATTATGTTTTTGCAACTGTAGATGAGTGAAAAAGTTATTGTGGAGTAATGAGTAGGAATTTGACTGACAGGCTTTATCCAGAGAAGTAACCCAGGGGCCTATAGTAACTTTGGAGGAGCTGCACATCTTAGATCTATAGGTCAGATGGGAGATTTCTTTTAACAAAACAGCTACTAGCATTGCATTCCATAAGACTAAACCTTTATTGAAGATTGACTAGAGTGGCTTCAAATATAAATATAATAATTCATGTTTATGGTGTACAATTTGTGGCAAGCAACATAAGGCGACGCAGGAAGCATGTGAAAGATGCTCTGGTCAGAATTGTTTTCATTTGCTATGTTCTGCTTTGCAGGTCCGGAGAAGCACAGACACTCAGTCTGACTGGGAGCACCTGGCCGTTCCTCCCAGGATCTTAAAAGCTGACTGCAGAATGCCACAGCACATACAGTCTCACAGACTGAGAGACATCTGGAGAAAAGCACCTCATCCCAGGTTCCCAGTGACACTTCATTTTGTGTGGTTTTACATTGATACAGATCCTTCAATGACACGGCTCCATCTGCTGACATGCTGATTTATATACAGTATATGTATCTCATTATAATAAGGATTCAATTTCTTTGATTTCATCAATACATTATTTTGATTTTTCATTACAATCATGGCCTCAGTGAGTTTTCAGTCACACCCTGGTCATGACAAATGTTGTGTGCCTTAAGAAGGGATAGAGTGGATGTGAAGATGGATTGAGCTAAAAGCACGGCAAGAGGAAAACCTGTTTGGAGCATGGAAAGAACTTGAGACTACAGCAGAGGTTCATCTTCAAGTAGAATGACTCCAAACAGATAGCTCACTTCAATATAAAGGTTTAGATTAAAGCATGTTTGCATGTTAGGATGTTTCAGTCAAAGTCATAGCCTAAGTACAATCAAGAATTTGTAATAAGACATGTCTGTTCATAGAAACTGGCCATATAGTCTAATTGAGCATTAGGTATTTTTCAAAGAATGGCGAAGTTTTCCATCTCTAGATGTGCAAAGCAGACAGATACACTCTAAGGTTAGCGGCAGTTAGTGTCAGGAAGTGCGGGTGGTGAGAGTGGTGAGGCAGATGCAGCGGACCCAGGTATGATGAATATGATGTTTTAATGAAAATAACTTAGTCTAAACAACGAGCAGGAGTAACACACACTGAACACGAAGAGACTAAACATTGACGACAACAAGGCTAGACATTGACGAGGACCCGACGACGAACAAGGAACACAGGTGGAGTTAAATACACGGGAGGGTAATCACAGAGACGAGACACACCTGGGAACAATCAAGGGGAGGACAGGACAACGAAGAGACTTAACGACACAGAAAACTCTAAATAAACAAGGAAAAACACAGATCATGACAGTACCCCCCCCTCAAGGGCTACCAGACGCCCAAGAAAAAAAAAAACAACCAAAAAACCCAGCAAGGGTGGGTGGAGGGGTGCCGGACGGCGGGCCAGAGTCCAAACCAACAAAAAAAAAAAAAAAAAAACAACCCACCATCGTGGGCGGAAAAACAAGAAGGGCCAAGAGTCCAAAAACAACAAAAAACTACCCACAGGGTGGGCGGAGGCAAAGGAGGCGGGAACCACGGAGGTGGTCCGGCGGTCGTCCGCGGCGGCGGGAACCACGGAGGTGGTCTGGCGGCCGTCCGCAGCGCTGGAGGCGGGAACCACGGAGGCGGTCCGGCGGCCGTCCGCGGCGCTGGAGGCGGGAACCACGGAGGCGGTCCGGCGGCCGTCCGCGGCGCTGGAGGCGGGAACCACGGAGGCGGTCCGGCGGCCGTCCGCGGCGCTGGAGGCGGGAACCACGGAGGCGGTCCGGCGGCCGTCCGCGGGGCTGGAGGCGGGAACCACGGAGGCGGTCCGGCGGCCGTCCGCGGGGCTGGAGGCGGGAACCACGGAGGCGGTCCGGCGGCCGTCCGCGGCGCTGGAGGCGGGAACCACGGAGGCGGTCCGGCGGCCGTCCGCGGCGCTGGAGGCGGGAACCACGGAGGCGGTCCGGCGGCCGTCCGCGGCGCTGGAGGCGGAAACCACGGAGGCGGTCCGGCGGCCGTCCGCGGGGCTGGAGGCGGGAACCACGGAGGCGGTCCGGCGGCCGTCCGCGGGGCTGGAGGCGGGAACCACAGAGGCGGGACCCCAGGAGGCGGTCCAGCGGCTGTCCGCGGCCCGGGAGGTGGCGATGATGAGCCCCCCGAGGCAGGGTCTCTGGTGGAGCACAGGGGGTCTCGGTGGGAACGCCGGGGGTCTGAGTCGGAACACTGGGAGTCTTGTGAGGAACGCAGGGGGTCTTGGTCCTCGGGGTCTCGGGAGTCAAGGTCTCGGGGGTCAGGGTCTCGGAGGGAACGCAGAGGGTCAGGGTCTCGGAGGGAACGCAGAGGGTCAGGGTCTCGGAGGGAACGCAGAGGGTCAGGGTCTCGGAGGGAACGCAGAGGGTCAGGGTCTCTGGAGGAACGCAGAGGGTCAGGGTCTCTGGAGGAACGCAGGAGGTCAGGGTCTCTGGAGGAACGCTGGAGGTCAGAGTCTCGGGTGGAACGCTGGAGGTCAGGGTCTCGGGTGGAACGCTGGAGGTCAGGGTCTCGGGTGGAACGCTGGAGGTCAGGGTCTCGGGTGGAACGCTGGAGGTCAGGGTCTCGGGTGGAACGCTGGGAGTCTGAGTCGGAACGCAGGGAGTCTCGGTAGGAACGCAGGGAGTCTCGGTCGGAACACTGGGGGTCTCGGGAGTCGGGGTCTCGGGAGGAACGCAGGGAGTCTCTGGAGGAACACAGGGAGTCGGGGTCTCAGGAGGAACACAGAGGGTCTCGGGAGTCGGGGTCCCGGAAGGAACGTAGAGGGTCTCGGTTGGAACACAGGGGGTCTCGGTCGGAACACAGGGGGTCTCGGGAGTCGGGGTCTCGGAGGGAACGTAGAGAGTCTCGGGAGTCGGGGTCTCGGCGGGAACGCCGGCTGATTCGGCCTCGGGTGCGCCGGCTGGAACGCCGGCTGATTCGGCCTCGGGTGCGCCGGCTGGAACGCCGGCTGATTCGGCCTCGGGTGCGCCGGCTGATTCGGCCTCGGGTGCGCCGGCTGGAACGCCGGCTGATTCTGCCTCCGGTGCGCCGGCTGGAACGCCGGCTGATTCTGCCTCGGGTGCGCCGGCTGGAGGTGAGCCGGAGCGGAGCCTCGGTCCCGGCTGCGGGGGCGAACCGCAGCGAAGCCTCGGAAGCGGCTGCGGGGGCGAGCCGCAGCGAAGCCTCGGAAGCGGCTGCGAGCCGCAGCGAAGCCTCGGAACGGGCTCCGGGGGCGAGCCGCAGCGAAGCCTTGGAAACGGCTGCGGGGGCGAGCCGCAGCGAAGCCTCGGAAGCGGCTGCGAGCCGCAGCGAAGCCTCGGAACGGGCTCCGGGGGCGAGCCGCAGCGAAGCCTTGGAAACGGCTGCGGGGGCGAGCCGCAGCGAAGCCTTGGAACCGGCTGCGGGGGCGACAGCTCCGGAAGGCGACGAGGGGCCGGGTCCACCGGCGGCTCACGTCGCTGTCTCCGGGCTGACCGTGGAGGTGGCGGCTCCGGAGAGCGACGAGGGGCCGGGTCTGCCGGCGGCTCACGTCGCCGTCTCCGGGCTGACAGCGGAGGTGACGGATCCGGAAGGTGACGAGGGGCCGGGTTCACCGGCGGCTCACGTCGCTGTCTCCCCCGGCGTGAGTAACGGCGGGGGCCGAATCCGGAGGGCTTTGGGGTGGTGACTGGTGGGATCTGACATCTTCTAAATGCCAGGGTATAGTCTGAGTCCAGTCCCATCTCCTCCAGCAGCAGCGGAGATGGCAGGATCTCTACGTCCTTGTAGAGATCCCGCTGAGCCAACTCCAACTGCTGCTGGAACCATGCCTCCTGGTCGTGCTGGGCCATATGCTGCATTCTCACCGTTCGGTATGGTCGGGTCCTTCTGTCAGGAAGTGCGGGTGGTGAGAGTGGTGAGGCAGATGCAGCGGACCCAGGTATGATGAATATGATGTTTTAATGAAAATAACTTAGTCTAAACAACGAGCAGGAGTAACACACACTGAACACGAAGAGACTAAACATTGACGACAACAAGGCTAGACATTGACGAGGACCCGACGACGAACAAGGAACACAGGTGGAGTTAAATACACGGGAGGGTAATCACAGAGACGAGACACACCTGGGAACAATCAAGGGGAGGACAGGACAACGAAGAGACTTAACGACACAGAAAACTCTAAATAAACAAGGAAAAACACAGATCATGACAGTTAGAACAACAAAATGTGGTTTTACAAAGCTGTGATCCAGGAAGGCTAAACATCTGATGGAAATTACACTTTTCAGACCTTTATTTGTAAAAATAAATATCAGAAAATCCAAATAAAACACATTGTTCTTTGTACTTGTTCAGGTGTTATAATTACTTTTATCAGATGCTCATTTCATCGTCTGTTTGACTTCGATGTGCAACACACACATTCCACACATCAGCTGCCCCCCTCCACTGTCAGCCCTCACCACCTCTAGTCCTCCACCTCAATCAGAGAACATGTGGACAGGAGCTTGGTGAAAGAGAGCACAGAGGCAGGCTGAGAAGGGAGGTAATTTCTGCTGTCTCACCTCAGCGCTTTCCTCATTCGACTCTGATTAGCTCCAATAATGTATCTCAGACTTTTCAGCTGTACAGAAGGAATGGGGGCTGAAAGGAAGCGAGCAAGGGGGGCAAGAAGGTGAAGCACACGTTCCCTCCCTCACTGCTCTTCCACACAATTAATCTTTCTCTTCGTGCTGTGGTCTCGAGAAAGTGATTATGCTGAATTAATTCTATTTGAGGACTCTCTCCACTTTGTGTAGACTGTATTTTACCTCATAAGAAGACCTGTCAAAAGCCTTGAATTGTAGACTAGAGAAATAATTTCCTGGTTCCATTCAAAGTGTTTGAAAGGGCAGTGGCTGGCGCAATTACTTTCATAAATATGGTCAACAAATCCTAATCAAAAACATGTTTACCTTGTCATGTGAATTATAATATTAAAACAAAAGAAAACCTGTCATTTGTGTTGCTGTTTATTTTCACACAAGATCATAAAGGTGTGTAATTGCAGCAATTTAGGTAGTAATTTTCACCACTTTGAGGGTGAAAGAACTAAAGAACATGGTGAAATGAAACAACATATTCAACATATTGAACAAACTTTGTTGGAAATTAGTAGAAAATGAACAGTTACTTTGTTTTATGTTTAACAGCTAACATGTTTAATAAGGAGTTAACGGTCCAAATGATCCGTTCTTCATTTTTCACTAAAAGTATTTGAAAGATATAAAGCTACAACATGTCTTACTAAAGATTAATTAACTATATGAGCATTGTTATGATTACGTTTGATTCCTAATACATGATAAAGTATGGCTTTTGTTTGCATGCTGTTGGATTTCCAGGTGTCTAATTGTATCATGTGCTTGGGCTAGCCATTTGTCTACATGAAACAGAAAAATGTAAAGCAAAAGCAAACACGTCTCTAGAAGACCAACAACCGCATGAGCAGGTCTTCCACCAACGGAGACACCAACTTCAGCAGGGGGGAAAAAAATGTGACTTTAGGGAATTGAGCAAAGTTATAGCACTCCCAGCTTGCAATGCAGTCCTTAGAAGAGTTACGGGTCTCTCTTTCTCTCTCTCTCTCTCTCTCCCTCTCTCTCAGCAAGCCATCGTGCAGCTCGATGCCCGTAAGTGATGGGTTGCTCAAAATCCCTGAGAACGCTTGCTGTGTGCCGATAACTTGGACATGATTTGTACATTTTGACTCCTACTTAAGTCCAAGCTACGAACACAAGTTCATTTGACAAAAGGAATAGACTGTTTCAGACTTATCAGCTGGAGGTCCTATTTGCAGCATGTTTAGGTGATTTATTTTATCCTAGTTTTTGAAACCAGAAAAAAAACAGCAGTGGATCCAAACTCTACTCCTTATTTAATTACACTATTTTGATTCCTGAAATTGACTAAGTAGTTTATCGCCTGGACCCACAACAGCAAACAGTGTACTTATCTGACTCTGACTGTTAAAATGGTAACTACACCAAAACTGGTACTGAAGCTGCCTTCTTGTGAATGAATCAAAAACAGATGTGATAATAGTAGTTCATCTTTGGTCACTAACATAAGTTTCATGTGTCCTACTATTGAAAAACTGCTGGATTATCTTTTAACCCAAGAGGCCAGAACACGCCTTCTTCAGAGACCATTTTGAACTCCACAGCAACTTGATTAGACTTTTACAAACTTTCTTTCACAGGATGAACTGAAAAAACTGGTAAAATGGAAGAAACATGACACACAGTAATGGTATGATCAGTGAGTACTGAGGATGGATAGAGAAAAAAAATGTATTATTGTTTCATCCTCAGTATTACATGGTTATTTGCATGGGTCATGGTTTATTCTTTTCAAACGTTCAGTGTTATGTACTTACCAGCGTTTCACTGAGAAGTAGCTTGCATGATGAGCTCAGCAGATGCACAATTTATCAGGTGTTTGCTAATTGCTGCTTATGTGGAGATGCTGAGTGGGGAAGTTCAAATTCAAAGTCAATAATACTTTATTAATCCCAAAGGGATATTAAATGTTGTTGTAACTCATTAATTCTTCAAAGAGTTATTGTAGATTGTGATGGCTGTTGGCAGGAAAGATGTCTTTGTAGCAGTCTGTGTTACAGTGAATCTGTAGCAGCTCTGCCTTCCCAAGACAGTCTCATGAAGAGGATGGTCAGGGTTATCCATAATTATCTTAATTTTATGAAGAATCCTTCTCTGCATAATCATCTCCAGAGGTTCCACAGTCAAGAGGGAGGGTAGATCTGTAATGCAGAAGCTCAGCTTTTAAACTGCAGCTCCAGGGAGCAGCATTGTGTTTGGTTACACCACTTGTTTTCTGCACCCAGAATGACTACCAGAGGAGATTAAAAGATTTCTCGAACATGCATGAAAGAATCAAAGCAACACTCCAGGTAGGTTTTGATGAGGGAATTACATTATAACATGATGCAAAGCTTAAAAAATAATACTGCTTCTTTAACTTCAAACTTGAAAATTAAGATTTAGTTTTGCAGATGACTTCTAAACTACTCTCATTTACTCGGGTATTTCTTGCCACAGGTTCACTAATGACCCAGTTGCCTGATAAAAGCTGTACACATTGTCACCCATATCAATCATCATATGGGGATTAATTGGTTTTTGCCTTGCATTATGAATCTAAAACACTACATTTCCTCTATGGGTAATTAATTCTAAATGTGAACTTTCAAAGCTCTAATGGGAAAAGGCAACATGTGTTACGCTGCAACACCCAGACAATATGTTGTATATTAATAACGCTAACAAAGAAAAATGAGTTTGAAGGCAGATCCTGTTCCCCATTGGTAAATGTTCTCACAGGAACGTAGACACGCAAAGACACATTGCACAAGACAGCATACACAATGTCCACTGGAGACATAGGGGTCCTCAAGCACTGTCTTTTTCTTTCAGTTCAGTCAGAAGCTTATGTGACATGTTCATTAAAGCAGTAGGAATCCCATTACTGCATTCAACAGCCACCCTGTCACAATGCTCGCACATAATTAGTTACACATGCAGCCTTAGGAATGCTAATTGTTGCGGCACACCCCTCAGTCACTTACTTGTAGAGTTTCATGCATCCACACTCTTTCCTCTCCTTTGTTGGCTCTGCAGGTGGCATGGTGTGCCACTTTTAGACTGTCAAAGTTGCACAGCGAAGCTTTCAAATTACAGTTTAAATATCCCTGCTGAGAGCCTATTAACTTTATAATAGAGACAAAGATTGAGACAGAGAGGGAGAATAAAAGAAAAGAAAGTTAAAGGTAAGAATAGCAGACTGGAGGGCTGAATCGTGTGTCATTCTCATGTTCTGCAATGAGAGTCTATTCACCCCTCCACTCTTTACTGTCCTGTCCCTCATGTTTGTTTAAGGGAATAGATCAGTGAGAATGGTTTTACAATGTTCACTATGCAGTGATAAGCATTTTCTCCCTCCCAGATTTCTTCATTGTTTGGCTTTTTTGTCAGACTGAAATGTTTTAGATCATCAGGCACAATAGATAACCTTTTTTTCAAAAAAGATATTTTTGAAAAAAATATATGCATTTTTCAATAGATAATTGAAAAATGCAGCTTGCAAATCCAACTTTCATTAATGAATTGAAAGGAGCTATCCAAACAAAACAGCCCCTTTCTAAAAAGTAATTTCCCTTGTGCTAAATTATGAATACACTGTGATTAACCAAATTTTTTGAGAGCTGAGTCTTAATGTCACCAGCTACACTCAGGCCTGATTACTGATGTAGAAACAAGAATTGTAACGAGAACAAGTCTTATGATATGCACAAGGTTAAAAGATTTTAAAAAGCAGCACAACATGTCCTGACCGAAGACATTCAATTACAACTGAGAAACTAATTACTTGATCTAGACAAATTTACACAAGAGCTATTATCCACAAGTAGAACAGTCGAACCTGTTAGAATAATTATCTAAGTTCATTTACTTGTGAGTTTATTTGAAAGGTTATGTTTTCATATTATTATTTTGTGTGTAGTTTAGTTGACTTCTTTTCTTCTGTGAAATACTATTAACCATTTGTAGGATGTTTGCCTGGAGGCTAGAGACTTTGACATTCCTGTGGTATCAGCTTCCATCTGTAATTGATTAGTTGTGGTCAGTTGCATGCCCTTGTAAGGGCATGTCCACAGGCGGTGCCAGAATGTAAAGACGGTTGGTCAATTCTCTGTGTGAAGAAGCCCAACCTCCTTTTTCTATACAATAAAGAGAAATGCAGAGAAAGATCTAGCAGAGTTGATCCAAGACAGTGTTTTACAGCGATTTGTCGCGTCTCGGATCTTCCCTCATTTTCTGCAGAAAAGACAATTGCCTTGGTCTGAATCTTTGCTAGATAGGAATTAAAATAAACCTATCAGAACCGTCCTGTTTTTTTTTTTTATTATTATTTTTGATAACAGTATAGCTACTGACCTCCTCTTTGAAATTTGTCTGCTTCTGAAATCAGATGGAAAAACAAGAAAATCACCTGGCTTTGTTTCTTTTGTAACGTGTTGAACTGTACCTTTATCCTCACATTTCATTTTTTTAGAACTATCTACTGAACAGCTTGTTAATCTTTAACTCTTTCCAAGTTTCAATGCCTGCATGAAGCAAGTTTTAAAACAGATCTCCAGTATGCCAACAAATAATTCAGACTCAAACAGGGATCGGGTTTTGGATCCAGGATCCATGCATGCTTGGAATTGGACCTTATGAATTATATTCAGGTGTTTTCTGCATAACAATGATTTTGCATTCTGTTTTTTTCTTCTTCTTTTCAACACTGCTACAGGAAAAAAACAAAAAAAAACTTGCAGTCTGGAAACAGCGTGCACTGTTCAGATTACATAGCAATATGAAATGCTTAAGATACGGAGCTTTGTTTAAAAAAAAGAATTTATGAGGGAAGAGAAATTTAGAGCTGAAAATAGCAGGATTTCAAGAGTTCGGCTTAGAAGTGTCACATTTTATTTTATTTTTCAGCGTATCTCGGAGAAAGAGTGGCCGTAATTTTGACAATGTAAGAGGTGTTATTTTTCTCCTTAAGCAATGAGATGCTCTCTCCATGTCTCTATAGCAACTAAGCCTTGCCCATGTCTTTCTAATAAACTAATCAGAGCACACTTTTGATCATTTTCTTGTCACTCTCTTTTCTGCACTGATTTTGTGTTGCTTTCCATCACTGATAGTTTTATTCCACATAGCTCTTACATAGCTTTTAAAGAAATACTGACTTAATTAGTATCAACATGGGTTTCTTTTCTTTCCTCCAGATTAATAATCACAGCAGACTCACTTTGACTTAAAAAATGCAAACCTTACATTTTTATAAATGTCCAGATACGTC
Source organism: Xiphophorus couchianus (assembly GCF_001444195.1). Taxonomy (NCBI): domain Eukaryota; kingdom Metazoa; phylum Chordata; class Actinopteri; order Cyprinodontiformes; family Poeciliidae; genus Xiphophorus; species Xiphophorus couchianus. Next base: position 19,245,967 of record NC_040229.1, read on the forward strand.
ATGAAGTAATGAATCAAATGATAAAATCATGGGTATTTGTATTTCAACATTTTGATAAAATGTTGAAATACCAGATTTTATGGACCACCATCAAATAATTGATCTACAGATAAACTTATGCCAAATGTTTTAATCTTATTAAAAGATTTAAAAAAATGTTTTCTTAAAAATAGAAAATATTGTTTCACAAATATATATATATAATTTTAATTCCAAATATATAATATAATTTTACTTTTATAATTCAAAGTAGAATTCATATGTTCCTGTACCTACAAGTGTGTCTAAAAATTCTATATTTTTATTATTCTATTTTTTACACAAAGAATGCAGTATCATAAATTTGCTTCTTCTTATAATATTTTTATTGTGGCTTACAAACAATAAAAACCCAAATTATGTTTCAGAAAAGTCTAAATATGTCAAAATGTTAAATAATAAAAACTCATGGTCTCACGCTTATCATGTAATCAATTAAAAACAACTGCAATGGTTTCCTAAGCCTCTAGTCTCATAGTCTGTGTCAATAGTTCTGCTGTTGAATTAATCTTTATTGAAAAACAATTTGTAATATTAACATGTTATTTGTCTTGTTGCTGCGGTTAATTTGTTTTCTCAGTACTGCAAGAAAGAAGGAAAAGAACATTTTTAAATAGTTACACTCAGTGCAGTAAAGATTATTTTGGTAAAAGTAGTACATACAAACCAAACACATCCCATGGGGATGAAGTAATACAAGCCAATAAAGTAAAATTGCTGAAATTATTTACAAACACACTATTCATTTGAATGTCTGTGTTTACTCCTTTGGTACACAGTCCAAAGTAGGTTTGTGTTTTTCTGGTTGTTAAGAATTTGTAGTGGAAGCCATAGTTCTAGACTTTACTTTGTCTGCTTTTACAGGGAAACGTAACATATTATTTTTTCATATTATTTTTCCAGATTTTGTCACATAACCAGAGACAGAAGTATCCAGCCTGCCAAAGATTCTTAATTGGACTTATGCCTGGACTTTAAAAACGTTATTCAAACATATTAATTTACTTTGAGACCAGCTGTTGCTACATTTTCAAAGTTGTTAGTTTGCTGGAAGGTGAACCCCCACTGGAGTATCAAGTCTTTTGTAGCCTTAAAAAGTCAGGGGGGGGGGGTTGCCCTGAGCTTCCTCATCTTATCTGGTAAGCATTTTTTTCCCTGTCAATGAAAATCACCTCCCGCAGCATAGTGCTGCCTTCACTAAGTTTTGCTGAGGGGGTGGCATATTTATGTTGATTAAATAGTTAGTTTTCTACCACACTTTAAATTTTGCATGTATGGGGAAAAACAGCTCTTTTGTCTCATGTGAACAGATCACCTTCTTTCACTTGTCTGCTGTGCCTCCTTCACAAATTGTGATGAACTGCAATTTCTGGCTTTCTTTCAACAATGGCGTTTCACTTGTTTCTATGTAACTTGGATTTACAGCGTGCATAGAAAATAGTTGACTTGTCTATCTGGGGCGTGACTCTCTATTTTTCTCATGAAATCCTTATATTCTGCTACCTTGAAGTTTGGACAGAGTCACTTTTTAGGGGGTTGTGGTTTGTGTAAAACCGGATGCTTCTCTCCTGTGTTTTACTAGAGATATTTAGCACACTGAGAAAAGCAGTCATTGTTGCCTTGGAAGAGCCACAGCTGATGGTCCACCTCAGAAAGGTGATAATTGAAACACGAGGGGCTGCCACTGGCTGCGGCAGCCCAATATGACAGCACAACTCTGTCACAACAAATTGGCAACGCACCCCTTGAAATCTGTGCTGCCCTGGCGTCTCATCTCTAATCTCTCCCTCTCCCTCATGTATCACACCTCCCGATAAAAGCTAATAATGTATGTAGGATCTGTAACTGTAACCCATATGAGTAGTACCATCCATGGGCAGCATAGTCAATAACTGTCAGGGAGAGTGTTTCATCGCCCACAGTTTCTTATATCACATCTGTGCTGCTCACTCATCACAGAACCTCATTTTCAGGGATGGCCAGTTGCGCATGTGACAACAGTGTCACCTATGGGTGAACAGGAAATCTACACCGCAATCACCTTGAGTGCAGTCATGCTCCTGGACACCGTGCAGGTAAGAACAGGATTTTTTTTTTTCTTGCTCACCACACGCATACATTGTGAGACACACAGAACCCATGTTCTCCCATGTAATCAGCGATGCAGCCAGACTGATGCTGAGTGAAAAGACATGGCAGAGTAAAAGAGAACAAGAAAGAAAATAGGATTGTGAATAATTCATTTCTTCTGTTGCACTTCTCATTACTGTAATTACACACCCACTGTTCTTTGACAAGGGGGAAACGTAAAATCACAATTTAGGCAGTAAAATTGTCATTTGTAGCCATAATTGACACTAATAAAATGAATTTTTTCCTTCCTTCCCCATGGATCATGTGCTAATCAAAATGTGAAGTATTAAAGATGACACTAACGAGTGTGATAAGCGGTTAATGAAAGAGAGGAGGCAACTGGGACAGTAATAGACATACTCTTGCTAATAAGTTACTGTTCATTGGAGCAGACAACTGTACCCTCCTCCTGTCATGTCTGCTTGCTCTGACTGACAGTGTTGACAGCCGCTCTTGTCATGGAGAAACTTTTGACCGCATCCTTAAAAAAAGCATTAATGTGTCACAGTTCTACTAAGCAAGTCATGAACCTTTATATAAATGGATCAGACGGGAACTATTATTGGAGAGTGACTTAACCCTCCCCGAAATAGATGGCACTGCCTGTAAAGACTGCTTTTGGATGACATTTCCTTGTATCTGGGAGGATGGCTTCACTGCTTCCTCACAGTGTTGGCTGGCTGACTCACCCGGAGTGAAGCCTGTATGACAGACTTTGATCTCTCCCCCTGTGTCTCTCTTTTTTTTATGCTGCTGTTCTCCCGACGGACTTTTACATATGTTGACCCACAACCACCCTGACAGAAATAAAAAGAAAAGCAAAATGATGAACCCCGACGTGAAACTCTAAGTAGCAGGCTGTCCTGGTCAGTCGGCAAATAAATAGTCTGATGAAGAGAGGAGTTTTAAAAATTAGACAGACCAACTACTGAATGCAATAAGAAGTGGGTGACCTCCATTTGCTGATTATTGCCACATTAATCTTCATGTACTAAAACCTGGTTAAGCATTCAGACTGCACTCTAAACCACTTGGGTCCCCTTTATTCTCTGTAGGTGTTTCATTCTTCACAAACCCCTGGATGCACAGCTACTGGAAAACAAAAATAACGTGTCGCAAATACGGAGCAGCCAAGAGGACTGATGCCACCTATCTAAAAACCCAGATAGGGGGAATTTCTTTTAAGTTGTAAGGGATCAGCAGTTCCGAGGGTTACAATTAGAACTGCGGTGATCTGGTGCTCATGGGGAGAGGAGTGAAAGTTTTACAGATAATCATGCTATCCCTCATTACCTCTGAGGATGATCTGCGGGAAAGAGTCCGAGGTACACACACTGGAGAGGAAGAACTTCCAAGGCAAGTGCATTTTGAACTTGCAGAGCACAGACACCCAAACATGGATCATAGAGCCTATGGAATGAGGAAAAGCTATTGATCTAAGCCAGTTGGGATGATGAAATATGCAGTTTAATAGCGCAAAGCTTGTTTTATTCTATTTTATTTAATTATGAAATATTAATGCTTGACTACATAAATCAATATCAGTGCATGATAAATAAATATGATTTATTTGTTCTGCATCAAATAATTTTTTTTATCCTTGACTTTGCACAAAAAGCTATGCGAATAACCTGTTATTCTTTTTTTCACTGACTTTTTGCTATTGTCTAGTACAACCCTGTTCAAAGTTATCTCAATTATCAGCATGATCCTAGTACTGCTTCTGGTCCCAACAGGCTCTGAAATGTTACACACTGACAGATTACATCTAGGTGTCAGATGAGAGATGTTACAATTTCCACCAACCCTAATTGGTGGCAAACAAAAATAGAAGGCTTGAACTCTATCTAATCATTGCCAGTAGTAACAGTAGATGTGCAGAAAAGGAATCTTCAGTAAAGTTATTTTTCTCTCCAAACTTGTTTCTGCAGAGACAATGTTTAATGGAAAAAGTTTATTTGAAATAAGAGATTTAAAGCTGACAGAATTGACATGGGGAAAACAACAAAGCAAACAGAAATTCACAGGTGTATCTTGGCATCGCACAACTCATCCTTCACTCATATTTGTGCACGAAATGTGGAAAAAGGTGGAGCCCAGTACATCCATCACTCTATAAACATCACTCACAGGCCTCCAGGCCCTCATAGGCTCAAGATGGAGTCACAGAGAACAACCAGCTGTTCATATACTCAGATTTAGAGTGAACAGATAGCCTTGCATGCAAGTTTTTGAGTGTGGGAGGAAACCAGAGTACACACACACACTGCTGGGATGAGAACAAACTCTACACTAAAAAAGAGTGGGATTTTATTTGATTAATTTATGCCCTGAACTTTTTGTGCTGTGAGAGAACAGTGTCAGTCATCAATGCATTGTGCATCTTATACTGTCTCAGCATTCAACGTGCATGTACAGTGGCAGTCTGAAATGTACATACATTCGTCATTCACACTTGTGAAGAGACTTTTCATCAAACAGTAACACTGCAGCCTTAATGCTCCCATTAACTAGCGTACGTTATCATTTGATCTGTGTGTTTTTTTTTAACATTTTTCTTTGTGGAGTTCATTTAATTGTAATTTGAACTCTGGACCAAGAGCTTGAGATTAACGTGTTTAGCAAGAAATAAACACATACAGCATAAAGTTAACATGAAATTAGTTTAAAAGAAAGCTATTTACCTCGTTACTGGTGTAGTGTCTTTGTAACTGCCATCCAACTCCTAGCTTATGGCTACTCATAAATTGATGCCAGTTATTAAGTTGTTACTTAGTTTAGAAATGCACATCAGGCTTGTGTCATGTACTGTTTGTAATCATTCTCAAAAATATTTCTTCCTCTATACCGAGAATGTTTGGGTCATTACGTTGAAAACTGGACACAGTTGGGTTTTCGAACAAGATTATCATCTCAAACCTGGTCTTTACACATATAAAGCAAGCTAACATTAAGCTTGTGGAATCGCCTGATGTTAACCATGCGAATAAATGATGGACTGGCTTAAAAGTCTGATTCAAGGCAGAAAACAAACAAACAAAATGAAATTAAATTTTGGAAGGTCTTTGTGCAATTATGACCACGTTCAGATGAGAGAAAAGACTAAATAATTTCAAAGCAGCTTAGTATAATTTACTTTTAGTTATCCACCCTGGATAAAAAATGATCTAAATAAATTATTAAAAACATAAAGTCAGTGCCACATTCATATCTATGATGAACATGTCCAAACATCTGGCCATATGTCTGACATAAGACCATATGTTGCTGCTCACAAATGTCAAATACGGGACAAATTACAAATTGAAATGTATGACACGTAAATGTGTTCAGTATACAACAACTAATTCCAAGAAATAAAACTCCAGGAATACCATTAACAAGTGATGCTAACTGGTCCTTGTTACACATCATCATCTGTCAGTCATTTTTATTCTAATACAATTCAGTTTACTTGTATAGTGCAAATTCACAACAAATATAGTCTCAACACAAATAAACAATCACTTGTGTTGCGTCGACTTTACAGCAAGCCATCTTTACCTTCATGCAACCACTTGTAAATTATTGCATTAGGGCCAAAGCTATTAGTTTGGATCCATCTGTATCTCTGAGTCAAGTTTAAAACAACTTATTTAAGTGATGATCACAGCCCACACCTGCCCTTCGCATGAACTTCATTTTCAACTTCTCTATTCCAGTGGAAAATCTGAGCTGTGCAAATGTGGAACTTCAATAAAGCTAATGTTTTGCTGAATCTTCTTTAAATATTTTTCTGTGGTGCAGTACTAGCCTGTTTAAAAAAAAATTAAATTAGCTGAAAACTAAGTCTAGATCTAGATCTTCCTATTTAGCCTGTCAGCTCAACGTTCATCATGCTGAAAGAAAACCAAATACTGTGCTACATATTAACACAGGAGAATTTCTTTTTCCTGTAATGTTTAACTCCACTCAGCAACCATGTAAGCATTCTTTTTAAACATCTTAATATTTTCTCTTTGGAGCATCGTCGTGCATTTGGACCCTGGATGGGTGTGTGTGTGTGTGTGTGTGTTCGTTGTTTACATGTCTCCTTGTAAGTGTGAATTTATTTGCTTGAGTAAGCATGTGTTAAATGTGAGAAGAACTGTGCCAATGAGGAATGCAAAAGTTATCTTAGGTGTGTGTGCGGGCGTGTGCGGGTGTGTGCGGGCGTGTGCGGGTGTGTGCGGGTGTATGCGTGCGTGGGTGCATATTATGCAAATACCTACCTTGTGTAAACCTGTAGGGAGCCAATCAAGCGGGATAAGGAAGTTAAGTGGATAAAAAATCCCATTGTGGTGGGGTAGCACCTGTAGAGCCTGTATACATCTGTTGATTCATAGCATTGAAAAGCAGGACAACTAACTTCACCTGGCACTGAGCGTAAGCAAACCACAGTGCCAGAAACATCTGAAGCTGGATTGATCTGTCCGACTGGATAAGCGGAGGATCTACGTCGTACTTCTATCAGTTTGGTCCAGTGGGGTCCCATTGTTCTGTTCTGGTAAGTGGCAAATTTTGCTTTAATCAAAATAACTGCAAGTTCTTTCTATTTCCTTCTCAGCAAACTCTTGTTTACGGTAAAACCCATGCTGATGGTATGTGTAACTTTACCATACTTACAAGAAATGCAGGCTGAATACAGTGAGGATTCTTCAATATATGATCGACTGTAGAAACTGCTTATATGAAGGCAATTAAAACATAAAACCTGCACACTTTGTAAGCTTCTCTGCCTCTGTGAGATTACTGTGAAAATGAAAGCAAACTATCTTTGGGTTTTCTTTTGCAGAAGCTAAATGGCTTCTCACTAATGATTCTGGAAATTGAGTGATCTTCTGCTATGACTCGGCTTACGGTATACAATAAAAGTAGCTTTCTGATTTCACGTACTGACGTAGACCACTCTGCCGCCTTGATAAGATATGTGCATGGCAGTGACTGACACTAAGGGTTAACACGTCTGAAGACTTGGCACACTGACAGCTGAGGAGTTGATCCTGCTTGATTTGATGGCATGCGGCACCGGTCTTAAGGAAAAACATGTTTTAAAGATCGACACAGTAGGCTTTTTTAATACAAGTGATTTACCAGATTTTTTAGATGAAAGGTTATTCAGTTATATATGTCAGTAGGGTGGTTGCGTGCTCATGCACTACTGTTGTGATCATGGTGTATAATAAGACTTGGTGTCATTGTATTTAATGCCTACAAAAAAAGAGCAACCCAGATTATTCAGGGAAAAGGTGAAGACTTAGATTTATGGTGGAGTCACTTAAAATAAGTTAGTAATTACCATGACATTAGACGGTAGGTGACCATTTGATCATTTAAAGTCTTTACACATCTAGCTACTTACATGTCTATAAGTACTGGAAAATATCTTGTGCAAACAGAACCACAAACACAGAAACCAGATTGTGAAACACCAGTTTACTTTATCAGTGCCAGTATTAATGAGTAATGAGTAACTGCCTGCCTCATTTCTCAAGAATGCAGCACCTGTTAGACTTGTAACAGCAACTCACTGTTAAAATCCAATATTAACAGTGAACTATGAAAACTATAAGTCAGCTATTGTGCACATGAAGAACTTCTGCCACCAAAACAGTGGAGGTGGTGAAATTCTGATACATGTATATTTGCATCACATGCAAATACACGCAGAGTTAGGTCTGAAACATTCCTTTATTTACATTTTATATTTGCAATATGTAGAGTTAAAATTATAAAAAAATAAAAAAGAAATCTTGAAAAATATTTGTTACTGTTAGGAATTATTTTTCGGTCAGTTGATAAGATCAACTCACATGGAAAAAAATGCATTCATTATGGAAATGTTAACTAGTTTTTTGACTGAAAGTGGCAGGAGCAAAAATTGATGCACTTCAAACACAGACAGACAAATTAAACAGTTTTTGCACCGTACATATACAAATGAACTTCCTTCAAGAAGTAAAACCCAACTGACAAATTTGCTTATTCAGCGCATTAATGGTGCAGACACAGAAGGCTTTGTGCCTCTCCTTTTTAGTGCTCTAGAAAACACTCTTTTATATGTAATGTATCAGTTTTCACCTAAAGTTTTATGGCAGGACGATTAAGCAGCCCCAGTTATTGGTATCATAAATGGAATGATGAGCCAGTTTTAAAATATACTGTAAAGTAAATGTTGTATGGTGTCGTTTTTGTCCACTTCTACAACATTGGGTGGGAAGAGGCTACGGTTAGGACTGGTGGTACCCCAATTTGACTACAGACAGTCTCTGCCTTTTCGTCTCTCCACACTTGCATACAATCCCACGCAGACATTCACACACAAAATTGATGGATAAAAGCGGATACATTCACACAATTCCATGCGCTCAAAATAAACATGCAGCATCTGATAAACTGGGTATTAGATTTGCTGCTAGATTTGCTGTGGGCTCAGTCTGGTTTATTCTGTTTCCTTTCTTTGCTAGAGAAAATCTACCAGAATCACATCCAGCCCAATAATACTGCTTTTCTTTGCTGCCTGGCAGAACCCATAAAAACATAACAATTGTCTGGGTACAAGCAAAGATTCTTTGCTTATTAATAGAGTACAGTGATTCTTGAGAAGAGGGACAAAACAGGTCCTATGGATAAAACACAAAATTTGAATAAAATATTCAAAAAATATAATTTTTTTAATTATCTGACTAAATTAACCTGGTCCATGTGAGCACAACAATGTATGTTCTTCTGGTGTTTGCTGAATATTTTTTATTTTAAACTTTGTAGTAGGTGGATGGTGTCTGTAAAATCATTTGTCCTGGAGCAGAACTCAATACATAATAATAGATTAAAACAATTAAAGAATACTAAGAAAATATATTATGACAATTAAGTATAAGTATTCAGATAAATAATTCTAAAAGTATCAAGAAATTTAATTAAAATCATTTTCATACATTTTCCAACTCAATTGAAATTTGTCCTAAGTTTTTGTCAACACCATCAGACATAAAATAATGTAAAAAAAGAAAATCAGGCATTATTGGGGGGCATCAGAACTTCTGAGGATCCCATGACCTCTTCCTTTCTCTTCTTTTGCTAAGCAGCTCTTAGCATATGTTAGTCTTTAGTTTTTTCTTCCGTTTTATTCTTAAGCTGTTCGTCACAACTATGATGTGTCAACACCAAAACTGACAATTTACAAAATTTTGACGAAATTTTGTGAAATAAATGCTTAATTTTAGTATACTGTAAAGATTTCATGGACCTGATGAGCTACAATATGGCCTTCAGAATAACATCATATAAACTGAGGTAGTTTGGCATTTTGTCTACTCCGTCAGATGTCAACTCCATCAGAGTTTTTAGCCGACGGTGTGACTCTTTCAGTGATAGTGTTGACAAATCTGTGCAGTTAATTCATTTTAATGTATTTTACATAAATGGCATTACTTCACATGTAACAAGTATTTCATTTTACTCACTAGTTTGTGAACCTTCAGTTCTGTGTTAACTCCGTCAGATGGACTTTATGTTGTTTTTTGTTTTAAATAATATTTATTTTGTTTCTTGAGAAGCATTTGTCTGTAAAACTGAGTAAAAATATCACTAGTAGGGTCATTAAAAATAATTTTATATTTATTTTTGTCAGATGGTGATAACAAAGTTCTAGGTCAGGTCAACTAAAAATGTAATTTTCAAAAAAATTTGCAACTGGGAGCCTGGACCTTAGCATCTTTACATTTCCGAAACATTATTTGTCATACTTGAATGCATAAGCTTGAGGAATAATTTTTAAAAAAGTTTTGGGAAAATTTAAACCCATTTTGTCCCACTTCTCAAGAATCACTGAGTAACAAATCTCCTCTCGTACTTTAGCTCCTGAGCCATGGTCAGAGTTTAAAATCTGCAATATGAGCATAACTCCATCCGTCTCCCTGGAAAGCCCTCTGACCGCCACCTTTGGACCTGCTAACTCTTATCACAACGGTAAGGACTGTAACCCACACTGTCTAAGTCAGAATGAAATTGACAGTATTCTTTCCAGGCATCACATAGGCAGTCTTGCCTGACATCAATTACTTGGTGAAATTGTCCAGATAAAATCCTAAAATGTCTGAAGAAAATCTGGTAAAACATTCTGTTTGAAGTTTTAATTGCTTTCCGTTGAGCAAACCATCTCTGTGACGCTTGAATACGGAGTGAAACTCATTCAGAAATGATGACTTACACACCTGGTGGGCCTGAAGCTCACAGGAAAGGGGTCTGAATCCAGAATTCCTGCCTGAGAAATGAATCAAGTGAATTTGAGTGAATTGTGTTTCAGATTAATTATTGGCAAAACTTTTGAATATGTTTTTCTAATTAACGGTTGTCTACAACAGCAAACACAATTTTTTGTTTTCTAACTATTGACCTCTGTATGCAGGTCCACTGGTGATGTCCAGTTACACAAGTTGCCTGTGGTCCCATGACTCCCAACCTCAGTTCTGGAGCAAGTACCAGGTGTGGGAGTGGCTGCAGCAGGTCATGGATATCCACCAGATTGATGCCTCCAACATTCCCTTCCGAAACTTTGACATGGACGGCCATCAGCTTTGCAGCCTGAACTACCATGACTTTATCCGTGCTGCTGGCAGTGTGGGACACATTCTTTACAACAGCATCACAGAGCTAAAATCGGGTGGTAGGTATGAGCGAGAGAGTGGTTCTGGGGGCCAGAAAAAAAGACGATTACTACAAGTATAAGAAAGGCTGTGTAATCAGTGTTGTGTGTGGGACAAAGTGTAGATGGAATGAAGCAGAGAAGGGATCAAAAAGTCAGTCAGGGGTTGCACTGCATGGTGCTGGAGTACTTAAAGCGAGGGGAGGTGATAGATTTGTTGTTTTCTCTTTCTGGAGTGGCTCGTCTAACAAATCACAGGGGGCGTGAAGGTAAACAGGAGCAGAAAATGACTCATCTATTGATTTTAATTAGAGTTTGTGAAGAAACATGATGTTTGGAGCCTCAAGGAATCACCTTCTAACCTTTAGCTTCTCTCGGGTGTAGGTTTTAGCTTACAAGACAACTGAGATATTTCATTTTCATGTCTAACAAATGAGAAAAACACATAATCTTTTATCTAGCATCTGAAGTTAAGAGTCCTTCAAGCGAAAACAGTGCCAGAAAACCTGGTATAACAGGTTTAACCTCCTGTCTGCAAGGCATGGTAAAATAAAACTTCAGTGCTTCCATTGTTCTTCCTGACTGGAACACGCAGCTAATTTACCTGACACATAAACATCCATGTGGTTACCATTCTTGGACACCGGCAAAAAAAGAACAAGAATAAGCCAAGAATAGGTGTCTAAAATTCAAAGCACAAATGGGAATCCAGAGTTCACAACATAGTGCTGCTACAAAAACTACATCAGTGTCCAAAGTATTTTTGTCAGACACAAAACCACCAATCAGAGCAGAAATGTTCATGCCAAGTTATTAAAATCTGTAGATACAACACAGTTCACCAAGTTTGCCTTGTAAAAGCATTGTCTGATAATGCCTCAAAGCAATGTACCAGATTTTATGATGTACCTGATGTAATGTCAGGCTATCTTGCACACTGCTTGGGGTATTTTTTGATAGTTTCTGTTCAGTCATTCAACAGAGGCTTGTTTAAAGCTTGCAAACAAACCCTTTTTTTAAAAATTAGTCAAACTAATCAGAAAATCAGGCAGAAAAATTCAAACATGAATATTGAAAGATTTTGCACAGGCTAAAATTCTGAAAACCATAATGGATACAATTTGCTTCAGCTTACACCTTGCAACACAGATACTTCACAGTTATGTCAAAATCTGTGAAAAGTTGCTCATAGTGCTCATGCCAGCTGATCAGCTTGATTCTTGTGGTTCTTGTGTTGTTGTTAAACCATACACACACTTAACAGAATTAATGACACCCTGCCTCTCTTGGGAATTCAACCCACCCAACTGTCAACTTACATTGTCTAGTGGGGAAAAAAACTGCATTAAACTATATTGTTTAATTCCTAACCATCGAAATATTCAGTCTTCAAAATATTGCATAGCAAATAATGTTTGTGCTAAAATGATTTTTTTTGTTCCCTCTTTATTGATGCACAGGCCAGTACCATGTGGATATCGGGCAGCTGGAGATCAAACATGAAAGTAAGTTGAAATACAGCATCAATGGTGTTTGGGAAGATTTGCTTAAGGCTATTTATTTGATTCCCAATAAATGTTCCTTCTACTCACATTTACCCATTTTACAGCTGACTTATGTCCATTTCCAGATGTCAGCTATCCACCCGGAGGTAAAGCAAATATATCTTTCCGAAATTGGATTGCTTAACAAAAACACATTTTATTCAAACAGCTGTCTGACTGATGATTTTATGATTTTTTTTGGTTTGTTTTTGTTTTTTACTCAGAAGTCTATGATCCTTTGGTTCACTCACATGCTCCCAATGTCTCTCCCACCCCTTCAAGTCCTGGTAAGAAAAGAAAAAAACATTTATGCAACACAGTGGCTGGAGCTGATTGACTGATTGATGAATAATGCCTGCTCACCAAGTTTTAATTTATTCTTTCAGACATTAAACGGTCCTTTAGTCGAAGTCATCAGGTCAAAAAACACAGTAAGTAATAGAAACACAGCTTACAAGTAGTTGTCTTAGTTCCACTATGTCAGTTGTTTTACTGCCTCTTGTTTTTGTTCCAAAAGACCCGAGAGGAACCCACTTATGGGAGTTCATCAGAGACATTCTTCTGAACCCAGAGAGAAACCCTGGGCTGATCAAGTGGGAAGATCGAACAGAGGGGGTTTTCCGTTTCCTGAAGTCTGAGGCTGTGGCTCAGCTATGGGGAAAGAAGAAGAATAACAGTAGCATGACCTATGAGAAACTAAGTCGTGCAATGAGGTACAGCCACACAAGTTTTACAAATGTAGCTACACAAATACAGAACCTCATGTTTGCATGCCGTAAACACACTGTGGGAATGACTGCATTCCATACCATTTTTTAGCAATCAATAAATTACAATTTTTGTTTTGGTTTCTCCACCAGTTTTATCACTATTCAGTATTATTTTTGTCTCAACTTGTGTAATTTGTCATAAGCAAGAAATTCAACATTATCTTGTTCCTTTTCCAAATCTAAAGGAAAGTAACTCTGATCAAATTCTTATCACTGCATTCTTGGGGGTTCCAACCAAAACCTGAAAAAACAGTTTTAACAGTTTTAATGTGTTTCTATTGCTCATTGTCAGATTAACTCATATTCATTCCTACTATATGTTATTAACATACAGACAGAAAAAAGAGAATTTCACCAAGGAAATATTGGCTGGTTGAGTCAGAGCAGCTTTAACTTCACTATTGTACAAATCACATGTATCAGGAGGACATAAGGAGTGTAGTGTCAAAGGAGCGTAGTGTCAGTGTGAGGACAAAGGTGTTTTTTTATGTATTCTCTTGCTGTTAAATGATTTGCAGTTTGCAACTTTCAAAACTGGTGCTCTCACTCTCATATAAAGAATAAAAACAAAAGAAAAGTAGTCAAAATATTTTATCCAAATTCATTACATAAAATTTAAAGTCTGTATAACCTTTATGGGAAGTACAAAATGGGAGTCATTGTGTTAAACTTTATGGAGTTATAAGCAAGCACATTGAGATTAAATATGAATACCTTAACATTAAAATTTTACACTTTGAACTGTATTAAATATTTATAAACTAGTCTTAAAGTCTTAATTTTCAACAATAGAAAATACTGTTCTGAAAAGAAAAAATATGCTAATGAGGGACGAGGAAGTGAAATATCAAGAATAAAGAACAAACCTATTAAAAATATGGAAAATTGTTTCTTGTTCATTGGAAAAATCTTAAGGGGAAAACCGAGTCAGACAGAAAGCAACAGAGTGAACAACTATTGTGTTCAGGTGCTGAGGTGTTGCAAAAGCAAACAAAAAACGGTGTCAAATAACATACCAGCTTCATCGTAACACCTTTAGGTCAAATCCTGGTTGTGCAACCCGGAGGCACGCAGTTCAAACCAGACTTTTAGATACAGTGCATAAGAAGACTTGCCTTCTTTTTCTGTCCCTGTCTTGATATTAAGTCATTTGTTTTCCTATTTTAGGTTAGATAAAATAAATCAGTTACCAAAATGTATTTCTATTTGTTAAACACCTGAGTATTTAGAGAGATAATGTTTTGATTACTTTTTTAATATTAGAAATTCACAGAACCTTTCCACAGTATTTGATAGAATTGTTTTAAACCTTATGAGTTGAGTCAGTTTTATGTATCATGCCATAAACTCCTTACATTGGTTTGTTGGAATTTCTTACACACACCTTTATTATATAGAAGAATTTATTTTTTGGTTAATTTTTGATATATATTTTTACAAAATTAAGGATAACACTTTAGTCATAACAAATCTGCATTTTGAATTACCTCATAAAAAACAGAAACAAAACTATATATATATATATATATATATATATATATATATATATATATATATATATATATATAATGAATTTTCTAAAATGAATTTTATTCCTGTCTCCATTACAGATATTATTACAAGAGAGAAATTTTAGAGCGAGTGGATGGGCGCAGACTGGTTTACAAGTTTGGAAGGAATGCAAGAGGATGGAGGGAGACAGAGAAGTGACAATTTCATTAATTTATTTTTTTCATGCCTTATGTGCAGAATTGTAACATCTGAACGTGGTTTTCAGTTGACTTTTTAAAATATAGGTGTGTTTAAGTTGTTTACAAGTGTTTTCTATTTTTATTTTCTATTTCTTTTTATGTTTCCCTTTGTATTGACACTGAGATCATTTTTGAGCTGCGCCAGTGAGACCTCAAAAGTTGTGTTTACATAATATTTTGCAGATGAAAAGCTAAGCAAAAGCACTAAAAAATGAATACTAAACACAATGAAGCTTGTGTGTGTTTTTGTTTTGTTGTTGATGAAATGCATTTTTGAAAATGTAAGTTAAAAAGGAACACATGTTTGATGTAGCTGTTTAAGCATGTGTGACAAATTTGTGTTACGTGTTTTGACACTGATACTGTGAAATGTTCTTTGGGAAGCCTGCATGCTCATTCACTTAAGTTAAAATTAAATGAAATTAAATTTAAAAAGATCCCATAGGCACAGTGCAAGAAACGCATACAAGTAAAATATTAATATTCACTGGAATTTTGAAGCTTACTTTGTCTTATTACATGCTTTGATTTTTTAAAATTGTAAAGAAAGTGTATGTGCTTTTAGATGTTTGATACAAATAAAGTTTGTAATTGTTTTATTTAATCTAACTCATTTTTAGGAGTTTTGCATACTGTCAAATGTAAAATAGAGCGGATCAATCAGAGAAATGGTGGTGTTTCCAAAGCGTCATGCTAATTGTAGCAATTTTTGAGAAAACTTAAATAATATTGTCAGCTGGCTATAGTTAACAGCAATGTTCAAATATCTTTTTACTGCTGAGCCTGTCACAAGCTAATCTGTGAAAAGACCTGCGCACATAGATAGTGCAGGTTCCTTTTGTTTAATCGTGACACTATGAAATGCCACACAGCTAATTGTTTGCCAGTGTGTGAACAAGCTGGTTCCAGTAGGCAGCTGACAAATGACTGGTCCATGATTGGCTTCTAGATAAAAGCAGTGTCAATAAAAGGCTTCTTTCTTTGGCCTGTGTTCACAAGCAAATTCACGTCTAATCTTCTCCCTGACTTATCTGGCATTTGGTGACCCCTCTTTACATAGCGTGACATTCACTGACACTTCATTGTGTTATTATCTTAACTGATGGCATCAAAGTTGTTCTTGCACACTGCTGCATCTATCTCTTTAATTGTCACTCTTTTGTCCTCTGTTCCATGCACACATATTGCAATATTGCCAGTGGAAGGGACATGTGATGTCATTATTCAGAATAAAACACAGTTTTTGTCTGACAAAACCTGATGCAACCAGAACACAGTTTATCCTGCCAGGGAAAGTACTTGTGATTTAAGAAATTAGCTGTGATTTTGTATTTTTTTACTACTCTGTAAATTAAAGTCGCTTGTATCCTAAAAGTCAGATGGTCAGACAGCCTGTGCATACTCATGATTGAATTGGAATCAGATCCTGCTGATTGCTACATTGTTAATATACTTTTAAAAAAATCAAATGTTCAAATTAAAATCCTCATGCATCATATCTCTATTGTTCAGATTCCACATTGTCATATAAAAATACAGCATGTTTCAATTTTTTATGCATTTGGTGGGCTCTACATTTGCAACATTGTTTGTACAAAAAAATCTGAAATCGGTTCTGATGAAAACAAAAGTCTTACAATGATTTCATCTTTCCTTACAGTTGAACATTCCCACACTACTGTTTAGTGCATTCAACCACACATTCAGAACATACAGATCTGTATACTCCTTTTGCCAGTAGTGCAGAACTTTAACGAGGTTAAACATACAGAGGGAAGAATCTTAGACCTCAATCTTCTTTGGACCTACCAGAGTCCTGTGTCCTTTTCTATTCCTTAAAGAAGTGGTCATTAAATACAGAATTTCTGTTTGGGAAAGCCTCTCTCTGGTGATTTGGTTACATGCACTTCAGAAAGACTCAATTATCACCCACCTTCAGTTCTCTGCCAGAGTCCACCAGATATTTTCCAAAATATCCTAGGATTTCAAAATATTTTTGATCCATGCTGTCAGACTCCAATAACCTCCATGCCAGCAGCACCACAGGTCCTCACACACCCTACACACACATTTCAATCCTTTGTTTTGCACCAGATTCAGCTAGAGTGTCTGCTGTTCAAAAAAATTAATTGGACCAAAGCATATGCTTCTAATTAAAGTCACAATAGTTCCAATTAAAGTCCCAATACACTTTAAGTCTTGTGATGGTGGGACTGAAAAGTATTTTCCCTGGTATGAATCCAGAGCAACCAGTTGACTTGTAGGTTTTATGTAATGCTCATAATAGAGACTTCATCCCAAAAACTCACTTCTTTTGGAGCTTGCGATCTGCACGCTCAGGGTAGTGATTCATGAAGATCAATTCACAACTCTCTTACTTGAATGGCATGTTGTTTCATTTGTCCTATTTTTAAGAGAGGCTGAATATGCCTCTGTGTAATGTAATATTTATAAGTCAAATAGATCATACTACTGCAGTGAAGGATGAATATATTTAAACTCTAACATGATAAATTTTAACATTTAAATGTGTTCCAAGGATTCTGGAGGGGGCAAAAGAAGGTGGAAGCTGCTAAATAAAAAAAGTGTGACTCAAAGTCTCGACTGATGTCTGGAAACCACCAGGACACGTTGCACACTGAGTAAAGAATGTGCTACTTAACATTTATCTGAAATCTTTAGGATATTTGACTATCCTAGATAATGTGTCCAAGCAGTGTGTGTTGCACATGATTATGAGCATACTGAAGGACAGAGATGAAAAGGGTAATTAACAATCAGTAAGGCTGTTTAAAGACCTGGAGATCGCAAATCTGATCTTAGTTTCACTTTGGAGCAATCTAGCCGGTGCTGAGAGCTGTTATGCAGGGTGTGTTTTATGTGACTAACTGAAGATAAATGGGCAGTTACAAGCAAATAAAGTAGACTGATCTAACCTCTGCAGACAAAAGCTTCATTTTCCTAACAGACCACTGCCTGCTGAACACAAACCCTTGCTTTACATGTCCTCAGTGTGTGATTATGCTTAAAGGCTGATGGCAACCGATTCGAATCGAGCTTTATCATGCATGTCAATGAAGCACATGTGTATGAATCTCACCCAAGAGCCTAAGATTTAAAGGAATCTCAGGAACTAACTAGGAGTAAGAGAGGGAACTGTGTCAGAAATAACTTTGCAAGGCACCGTTAAACCAGAAGAACATGTATTTAGATCACAAGGCTTGGCTTCACCACAGCTGCAGAAGGCACTGAGGGCATGAATGGAAACATCCACTCAAACCAGTTGTAATGGATCTGAGGAGAAAAATAACATCACATGAACTCGAAATGGAAAATCTGCATGTTTCACTTTAGTTGTGTGTACTTTGATTGTACTGTACATCACATCACCTGTTACAAAAATTAAAATTTAGTGTCATTGTATATAATCTCTTTATCTTCTGCACTTATTTCGCTAAACCTAAAACAGTGACTCCATTTGTGGAATTGAAAACATTATGTATTATCTTCCCCCAATAGTTTATCTCTCCTCGTCAGAAAATTATGTTCGGATTTGAATGAGCTGCACAAAAGCTATTATAACATTTAAAAGGGAGCACATTAATTCAATCAGATACATGCTGGAGGAAGAACAAGAAAGTGATAAAAGATAACCTGAGCACGGGCATGAAGACTACTGGGACTGATGGGATTTTGTATTAGGGATCCTGCTCAGTGGAGCTATTGTATTGTCTCAGGAGATCCTCCGTTCGTTTTTATCAGGGACCCCTTCCTTCCCCCATTCACACTCAGATGAACCTGCAAGGCTCTGAGTTCAAACTGTGACTTGGACAGATTAGAGCTGTGTCTCTGCAGTCATGCTTTTTGAAGGATAGGAACATGTCACAGAATGCTAGCCACAGTCAAGCTAATCATTACTCTAATGATCTTTAATAAAATTGTTCCAGCATGACTAACTAATGTGTTGTCAATCAGTTAAATCGGATGAGTTGTTCTAAGACATGATACATCATGATATGCCCCAAAGCATATCTGAATAGACTTTGCTGTGATTTTTCCACATACATCCTCACTGTGTTTCTTGGCAGTCTTAAAGTATTGGGAAGTTTTTGTTTGTTTGTTAGTTTTCTTTTTGACAGGTCAAAGAAGTTCTTGTTTTGTTCCTTCAAAATTGTAACAATAATAACTTCCTGCCCTGCATTTCTTCCACTATTGTTAATTTCCCCATAAAAATCACTTCATAGCTTCCTTGTTCCATCTAAGAACATGGAGACAACCCTGCACATATTTAATAAATTTGATTAATCTGGTTTTATAAGTGAGATATTTTCTATTTTGTTAATGATCTAATATTTGTAATGTTGCTTAATATTTCAAAGTAGTACAAACTACTGTCTTGCTTTTATTCTTCCTGATGAAAGAAAACATTTTTGTTAATGTTTGTTTAATGTCTGTTCAATGTAAATTGTATTTTACAAGAGACTGATTTGATTAATCAAATCAGGCAGATTTTGTTGTGCTGATTTGATTAATCAAATCAATAAACACATTTCAAGTGTTTATTTCCACTTGAAATGGCTTAGATCACAAAGCTATTTCATGTCAGGTGAGCATGAAATATAAATGCTGTATTATTAATACATGGAAAGCCAATAGCCTGTCCAAAGGGGATCAGGGCGAAAATAAAAAAGCCTTCACCAACATGCACAGTAAGATCCCCAATCTCAGATGATCTGTACAAGGGTAAAATATTTTAAAAACTCGTTTTTAGAATGAGATAAACTGTGTTACATTTGCTTGTTAAAATAAAGACAGATTGACCACAATCTTACTGTGAAAACATTGGAGCATCTTACCTATTTTCAGTGTTAAATTAGGATTTCTTTGGGAGTTTGTATAACATTGTATACTGTAATACCACCTAAAATAAACAGAATTTATTCATTATTACATTATTGTTACGTTTCAACATTGTTTGATAGCCTTGTTTGGAAATTCGCACGTAAATGAGAGCCCGCATTCTTCCCACCAGGGGGCAGTAGATCACCGAGATATGAAGAGTACGATTGTTTGAATTAGGCATTGGTTTTTCATAAAAAATCAGTCGTGTAATAGCGCAGTTCATGCCAAACGTGTATAAATTTTCTATAATCTATAGAAAACACATATTCACCTTTTATCTTTTCTTAAAAAAACAACAATAAAAACACCTCTTATTCTCCTTTTGGCAGCTGTGTTTTTTTCCCCATATATGTTATGATAATATTATAATGATACATACATCAGGTGTACTTTGAATGAAATGAAGTTGAATTCACTAATATCAAACCCATTCCTTAAAATAAATATATAAACATGTAAAAGAAAATATTACCCACTCTGAAATCCTATATATTTTTTCAAACATATTTGGACATAAGAGTAGTTTGTGTTCATTTGAAAATGTCAGTGAATAGAAACAGAAAGCAGTAGCTGAAGCCAAGGCATTTTGTTAATGGAGGAATGATACCTTAGTGTTTATTTCCACTTGAAATAGCTTAGATCACACAGCTATTTCATGTCAGGTGAACATGAAGAGAACATCTTTCCTTTTGCCTTTCATACATTTGAAAAATATTTGTGCGTTAGCCTGACAGATAAGTGAGAGTAAACACCATGGAAAGATTGAAAGAGCTACCTGCATTCTTTTAGAAGAGGACTTTAGCAATTTATTAGGGATAATGTCTCAAAAAGATTTAAAATCGGTCATTTCTTCATAAGGAAATTAGTCTACAAGTGTAGGACATTCAAAATAGATGCCAACATTCCCAGGTGTGGCTGTCCATGCAAGTTCACCATAAAAGAAGACCAACATGCTAAAATAAATATTCTAAAGCATCTAAAATGACATCACAGGAACTATGACCTACAGCAGACTCTTGCTACTAATGATAGGAAAGTGATTGTTTGTACAATCAGAAAAGGACACAGCTGACTGACACAAGTCAGAGATTTAGATGATCTACCAAAAATTTATTTAGCGAAACTGCTCAAGTCATATATCCTGAAAAGAGCGCTGAGCTCATCCAGATGCTTTTGTGCATTTGTGTCACATTGAAGAATAGAGGGGATCAGGCTTGTGCTGTAGCAGCCCCTAGACTCTGGAAGAGCCTGACATTTGATGTTTGTGCTGCAAAGCCCCTCTTGAGAAATGTGCATTTTTATTTTTTATTTCACGTTCATTTAGATCTGATCTTTCATTCTGTGTTTTCTGCTTATTAAGCTGCTTTTTCATTTCATTTTCTGTATTTCACTGGTAATATTTCATTTTATTTACATTTTTATTTAAGTTTTTTCTATCACGTGAAACACTATAGTCAATTTTATTGTCTGTAAATTTGCTACATAAATAAAAGTTACTTTGGCATTGCACAGGTTTAACTTTCATAAGAGGTGTGTTAGGAGGAAATTATTGATCTCTAAAAAAATGAAGGCCAAATTAAAGTTGGATACATATACAAAGACCAGCAATTCCAGGATAATGTTGAATTTTTTGGACGGCTGAACCGAGCATGTTTGGCGTAAACAAAATACATCTAGCATTCCAGGAAAATAGCCTAATACACTGTGAAGCACACAACTAGCAACATTTTGGTTTGGGGTGCTTTGCAACAGCAGGACCTGCTCGGCACATCAGCATGGAATCCATGATAAAATCTGCTGTGTATCAAAACCTGGTTGTTCTGCAACATGAAAATGCCCCAAAACTTACCAGTGAATCCTCCAGACACTGGCTGAGGAATACGAAATGGTGAGTCAAAACTCTTATGCATCTCTCATTGAGATTGGTTTAAGGGAGCTTTGAAATGTGTTGTACATGCAAGAAACATCTTAAACATTTTACAGCTGAAAATAAGGAATGGGGAAAGCATTCTTTAGACTGATGTCAGTGTAGTAGGTAGGCTAAGAGTCATCTCCCTGAGGTTATATCAAGCAAAAGTGGGGAGATTTCAGAAGTCTGGTGTAACTTTTTCTTGTAGTAATTTGCTCTGAAATTTGCCCCAAACCCCAAAACATTAGCGGCAGAGAAAGAAATGGCTGTCAAAGTTTTGCTCCCTCTATTCCTACTTTATCACAAAGGAGAAGATCATTTACAAGATTATTTGAACAACCTGTTGCAAAATGTGTGTAACATGACTATCTATTCAGAAGTTATATGTCTCAGTGGCACAACTTTCTAATTATTTTCTTTATTTATCTGCAACAGTCAGCCTTCCTGTAAGGAAATAGTTTCCACTTCACGCTGCCAAAGTAGTACAAGGAAGAACGCTCAAGAATTACCTGGTAAGTTACTGGAAACATTTGTTTGATGTTATCACTGCAACGAGGACGCTCAACTGGTTATGAAATTGAAGAGTTTACACAAGGAAAGACTATGGCCTCATTGTTGTAAGTTTATGGACTAGAGTTATTTTGGATTATCGGTAAGGACAAGCTCCTAAAAACAGTCACTGCTTTTTTACCTCCTTTTTGTCTCAAGCAATAACTTATATAGTAAAACACTTACTGTTTTGAGAAAGAGATACAAAACCTTTAAAGATTTGTTTCACTTTATTTAGAATCCCATTCATGTAGAGTTAATTATGCAAATTATTAATATAAGTAAACTTGTTGAAATGTCAAAAGACATTGTGTAAAGTGGAGAACAAAATTAATAGCACCTTAATATAAGCTCATGTAAAAGAAGCTTGTTGGTCAATGGCCTTGGCTTGCAACGAGGACATGGTACGGGTTCAGTGAGCAGCAATGCTACAAAACCAATAAACAGAAAACACTGGACAGTGCTAACTTTTGTTCAGAAACTTAAACCTCTGTAGATAGAAAGAAAAAAGAACAACACAGAAAAATGTTTTGATTCAAACCAATGAACTGAAAAAAAAAAATCAATCATCTCAGTCAATTTAGATTTTTGATCTGTGTAAGGTGGCTCATCATTCAGGGCCAAATGACTAAAGGAGCAACACAAACTTCACTTCAGTTGGACACTTACAAAAGAAGTATTTACAGTACCTACAACTCATGTGATTGCGCTGTAAAATAATAATAATAATAATAATAATAATAATAATAATAATAATAATAATACATTTTATTTATAAGTGCCTTTCTAAACACTCAAGGACACTGTAAAAATAGACTAAATCAATTTCAAAAAATACAACAATAAAATAATAAACTCACTTACAAAGAGCAAAGGGCATTAGAAAGCAGTTTTAAACAAATGTGTTTTGAGTTGTGTTTTGAAGCAAGAGAGTGAACAATATTTCTGTGTTGGGATGGTAATGAGTTCCAGAGGTGAGGAGAAGTGCAGCTGATTGCTTTATAACCCATAATAGTGAGACAGGCAGAAAGGATGGACAGGTGGATTGAGGAAGAGGATCGAAGTGAGGGGTAGGGAATGTGAACACGAAGAAGGTCAGACAGATATGGAGGGGCAAGGTTGTGAATGGCCTTAA
This sequence comes from Xiphophorus couchianus, assembly GCF_001444195.1. Lineage (NCBI taxonomy): Eukaryota > Metazoa > Chordata > Actinopteri > Cyprinodontiformes > Poeciliidae > Xiphophorus > Xiphophorus couchianus. The sequence goes on from NC_040229.1 coordinate 19,269,364, forward strand.
ATGTTAACAAAAGGATTTTGAATTGAATATGAACCTGTACTGGAAGCCATGTCATTTAGCTTAACCGGACATTACTGATGAAACGAGGGGGTTCAGGTTATGATATGGGCAGTTGAGTTCTGAACCATTTGGACCTTATAAAGGGATTTCTGAGGAAGGCTGTAGAGGAGAGAGTTGCAGTAGTCCAGACAGGAAGTAACAAGACTGTGGACAAGGATGCTAGCAGTTTGGGGGGTGGCGGAGGAGTGAAGGCAGCTGATATTACATACGTAGAAGTTGGCAGACCCAGTGACATTAATGATGTGGGATTTGAAGGATAGTGTCCTGCCAAGGATAAGGTCAGTATTACATCCCAAAGAGGGTGGTAGAAAACAAATAAGGCATTGATCCAATTGAAAAACCATGTTAGTTAATCCTTACTAAAGTGATGTGAATGTTGAAGACTTAAAATTTGATCTAAAACCCGTTTATTTTGAGTCACTTGATTTCAATTGATTGTTATTGACTGAGTTATTGTGATTAAAAATATCACCATGGTAATGTTGTCAAGGGGACAGCATCAACAATTTCAAAATTGAAGCTTACTGGAATTTTAAGTAAAATTCCAGTAAGCTTCAGGGGGACAGAAGGAGCTGGACCAGGAACGGTATAAGGTAAATCATTTTTCTATCCATTTTTATTATTTTACTTTATGAACAAGAAAATGTCCAATTTTGAAAAGAGATCTGTTTCTTCTACTTTAACTACCAAAGTAAACTTTAATAGCAGTTAGTTAGGTAGAGTAACAGAACAATTTAAGTGAATGAATGAGACATCTAAAATGTCTTTCAGAAGCACTGGTTTTAATTGCAAAAAAACATACGAAAAAAAAAACCCATTAGATTCAGAGAATCTAAACCATACCTCCGATGTTTACAGAGCAAGTCACTGTTTCTATTTGAGAAAAAAAAAATTTCTCACAAAATATACTTCTATTTCTTATTATCTTTTTCGTAAAGTTATTCATTCCTGAAAAGAAAATGTTTGGTGTTTTTGATCGATTATTTGTGTGTGGGTGGGTGTGTCTGTATAATTCAGATCTTTCCACCAAGTCAAGTGGTTACTGATCATGTTAAACAGAACTGTTATCATTCAAAATCTACTGTTGCGGTTGGTTGTTAATATCTATTTAATTTGGACAAGCTTAAATTTTTTAAATATTATCTTAAGATTAAATATCATGTTCAATCACTGCAATATTTTTTTGTTTTATTGTTTTATTTGTGAGGGGGGGGGGGGGGGATCGAACTACTGTACAGTCACTGAAATTGTGCATAAAAGCTGGTGATGACAAAGGCAGTGCTGACAGAAGGAATTATTATTTAACGTTAATTTTCAAAAGATTTTTGCTACTAATTTCTACATATTAGATCAAAAAATATATATTTTTAAGATGTATTTATTTGGTTCATTTATTCAAGTAACGTCAATTTTTTCCTGTCCCTCAAAGCAATGGTGAAAGATGACCCTTGGGTTGGGACCTGGAGGCCTCACAGGCCGAGAGGACTCATAGCTGCACAGTTAGGGACTCCTGGTCCTAAATATGTACTACCTGGTCTAACAGGTGAGAGTCCAATGTACATTTAACATAGCCTGCAGTTATAAATTTCATACCTTAGGAGTTAAACGATTTTAAAATTTTCTTTTCTTTTGTCTCAATTCAAGGTGCAAATAACCATGACGTAACAAAACCTAAAGCACCAGCTTACTCCATAAGTGCTCGTCCCAAAGTGACAAACACCGACTGTTCCCCTGGACCCAAGTACATGATCCCCCCAAATTTAACCAGATTTGGCAAAGACGGAACACCGGCATATTCAATTCATGGTCGTCCAAAGCCTTTTGCAATGTTCCGTACTCCTGGACCTGGTCAGTTAGGGCTGTCGCAAAACACAACAACCGCTTGTTGAAAAGTACATGCGAAACATATTTTTGTTCACGCTAACAGAGTTTTTTTTAACTCTCTTTCTCTAATTTTCTTTGGTATTTTAGCACAGTACTACCCAGAGAATGCAAAAAAGAGTTTGTTCAGATCCGCCCCTTCATTTACTCTCTCTGCGAGACACAAAGATATTGCTAAAACCCAAACTCCAGGTGAGAACGGAATTTGCTATTTGCATCGTCACTGTATCTGTACTGAAAAAAGTAATTACATTTTAAGCAGTGTTGTAAAATAGTATTTGCCTCTTACATATTTCATGGTTTTTTGGGGGGTAGTGGGGTTTGTTACTCTTAAATGTTTCAGATAATCTTTCCAATGTTATAGTCAGATAATTATCTCTTCCCCTTTTAGGTCCAGCTTCCTACAAACTCCCCGGTATAATTGGGACAAAAGAAATAACAAGCCCTTCATCTCCCTCCTTCACACTCATGGGCCGTACTCAAAAAGGATCCTTTTTCGAGGATCTTAGAAAGGTAAAAAAGGACAGTCCCTGAAACTGATCAAAATGCCAGATTTACTGTTGTTTTCTTGAACTGTGGCTTCCCTTTTCAGACTCCAGGTCCTGCTGCCTACAATCCTGCAGACCCGTATTACTCCAGGCTAAAACCGCCACATTGTACAATGAAAGGTCGCAATTTCCTTCCTGACAGAAATGCACAAACACCGGGTCCAGGAGCATACTATCCAGAGAAGGTAAGCAACATTTCTTGTACAAGAAACAAAGTTGAAATCCTAAGCTTCCTAATACATTTTCTTTCTTCTCTACAGACAAACTTTATAAAACCAAAAGCTCCCAGTGTAACCTTTGGAATTCACCATTCACCATACTCAGTCCCCTTTATCGTGAACATGGATGGTTTCTTCTAAAGAGCAGAGTTCAATAAAACTCAATAAGCAAAGCACAAGATAACTGTGATCATGTTACTCCTTTAGCTTTATTTTCACAGCAAATTGTCTGAGTTATTAATAATGCTGGTATCTGAAAAGGGCTAAGAATTTAGCTGATGAAACACATTTTCAGTTTAACAGTACATGAAACTGTTACAGAGTGATTTCTTTTATTTTAGTTTATTATTTTAAGCACTTCTGAATTACTAATTTTCAGTTTACCATCAATAAATTATAATTAAAGGTTATTTTCTTTTGTTTTAAGTTACCATACTACTTGCAATTAATGAAATGTTTTTTGTTTGCTTTGTTTTTTTTTTACTGAAAACAATTTCTGATCCGATGTTGGATTTCAGAACAGGAGTGCATGCATTTCACATGTTTGTTATTGTAGAACAGGGCTTACGTATTTGCAGAATATTTATTTACATTTAAACCAAAACAATCTTGTTTTACCAAACAAAATTGGTTTGGTAAAACCAAACCAATCGACAAAATGTGTTTTCTAACTTCTGAAAAACAAACAAACAAAAAAAAAGGCACAATTTGCCATAAACAGTGTCAGTGGGTTCATTAATGTTTTCCTCCTGTTTGCTATTTTCAGCAAAGTGGAATGACTTTTGAGACCCCTTTCAGTCTCAAGATATTGAAGTAATCCCCTAATCACAACCTCATCAAGTCAAATGTGTGCTTGTATTGGAATTCAACAAATACTGGAATGGAATTGCAAACATGTTTGCCATTTCAGAAAAAAATAAGTGTTTTTTTTTTTTTTGTTTATTTTACAATTTCATTAGCTGCAGATTAATTTAACAGCTAATTTTACTCTCCAGAACACTGGAGAGTGATAAGTGTTTTTCAGGACTGGAAATAAAACAAAATAAACAACAGAAAAAGCCAATAAAAACTTGAAATCTCAATTTATTAAAGAGAGACTGATGTAAAATGTAGTGGGTGGCTTGAGCGACACCATTCTGAACTCACAGCTAGTTGGGGAAGAAGGATGTTCTTCAGTCTGGATGGAGAAAGAAGGTGAGTGGTTCACTACAAATAGAGCAATGTTGTTGAACATTATAATGTTTGCACTGGTTTCTGCATGCTAGTAGTAATGTCTTCTAGAAAAGGCAGATTGATGATGGTCAGTATTTCACATTTCTCCAATCTTTGGAGCCATGTAACAAAATCAATAAAATAGAGTACAAATAGGAAAACTTCAGTAAGTTCAGTAACTATGGCTAATTTATTAGGGAAGCATCAATCACATGACATAATTCAAGCACTTATTAAATATTTAAAAGATACTAAATTAGCTGAGAGGATTTAGTATGTATGTGTGTGTGAGTGTATAAGTATGTATAGAATTTGTTGTTGTTTTTTTTTTTTTTTAAGATTTGAAGATACAGTACAGTATATAGGAAAAATTAATTTCTGAAATTACATCTCCTTCCAGTTGATGGCGGTAATACGCAAAGTGTGTAAACTGCCATAAAACGCAATAGAAGAAGAAGAAAGTTTGTCGCTTTATCGTCAGGCATTTGTATGGACTCCTCTCCCCATCTGAGGACGACAACATGGCGGTCTCCTTGCGCCTGGGTCGTCAGGGAGTTTTATATGGTCTCAGGTTATCTCGGTTCAGCAAATGTTCGTGGCCCAGACAGACGTGTCAGGACCGTGTGAGATATTTCTTTCGGTCGCCATGGGTGCTCGGTGAGTGTTGAGGAGTAAACATATGGTTAACCATTGTCCTTTCTGAGATGACATTTGCTGCTAGCGTCATTTGGTGGTCTCAGTTGTCAGCTGTGTTGGGGATGATTTTGTTATAATCTGGTCAAGCGTCATGTTATCCACAATTTTGAGAACATGATAGTGTGTTTGACTACTAGTTGTCTTGGCCTCCATTTCAGACGGAAAGCTATCATATCTTTAGCTTAGCTTTTAGCATGTCACCTCTGATGTTTTTCGTTTCAACATGTTAGACTTCTTCATGTCATACTACATGTCTTTTGGATTACATTTTTGATAAAGCTTTTTGTGTTTTCACTCTTTAATATCATTTCACTTATATGTTTTGTGTTACTTATTGTCAGAAATGGTCATTTAGGAATACTTTATTACTTAGCATCTTTGAGCGTCCAGTTTTTTTGACTTTGTCATGCGGTTTATATATTCTTGTTATTTTGAGAGCATAATGCTTTTAGGCTATTATGTGCCATGATTTACCAGCATTTGAGAATAGTAGGACATTGTTGTGATCAATTACTATTTCTCCTGATATTTGTATTTGTGCTGTAAAATTTTATTTTATTTTGTCTTTTATTCTTTATATGTTGTGTTGTCTGTGTATCATCTTTGTGGACCATGAGTCTGTTGAATGAATAAAGTATAACCGAGTGAATTCAACGTCTTGTGCAGATGGTTTCTCTTTTCGTATTTATGACGCTTGCTGCAGACCAGTTTCCAATAGGGATAGCAGTAAAAAAAATTAACTGAACGTAACAGTTAAACTGTTTTGTTGAAAATAATGCAGTTATTATATAGAAATCATGAATACAAAACCGCAATACAAAGATGTTCTCCCACATGGATGTAGTTTGAATAGTAGTTGCAATTCTGTAAAATAAAAAAAACGGAAATGCATACGTCTTTATTATTTAAAATTACAATCTTTGTTTTGGGAATATATTTAATTTAGTTTTCCTAATGAACGTTAACACATTACGGAAGTATCGGTTGCCTGAAACCAGATAAAAACAAACAAAAAGTGCAGGCATCAGCCCATAAGGATAATACATTTTCCTGAAGTGACATATGAGACTGAAAGATTCATTTTTACATGTTTTTTTTTTTAAGTTGAAACCAAAATGAATGTACTCTTTCAATTGTTTGTTTGACAGTCATGAAGAAAAACTATATTTCATGAAGCCTGAATGTTAACACTCCTGTTGTGTAATAAATAATCTGGTGATGCATTTATTAAAATTCAATTGACAAAAAAAACTTTATATGTTTCACCACTGCTATCCAGCAGATGGCATTGGTTATCTGCATTTTGGTGAACTGCTTCCTTTAAAGGAGGGTATTAGGCAAAATCCTCTTATTTAAGCATTGTTTCATTGTTATAATGTTATTCCCTCATCAAAGACATACATGGAGTGTTGCTTTGTTGCTTTGATTCTTTCATGCATGTTTGATAAATACTTAAATCTACACTGGTAGACATTTGGGGTTGCCTAAACGCTCAAATTTTTTATAAGTCACGTTTGCTCTAATCACAGCATTTTTATGGCAACTGAAGGTAATATAGTCACTTGGTGGTGCTATATGATGAGCCTGGAAGATACATAATGCTGCCCCGTTAGTAAGCACTAGTATTTAATTATTTTTAACTAAGCAATTTCTGCAAGTTATTTTTCTACCGTTTTGTAGAAGTTACTAAACTGGAGAGACCTGTACGAAAGATACACTTGTATACCTCTGAGCTTACAGCTCCCATAATTCAAACATCTATCCTTTTCAAGTGTATTTTTGAAATGTCTAGCTGAGGTTAATTTAGGTCCAATGTGGAAAACAAACATAAGAAAAGTAGAGACAAGGAAGACAAGTTGTTAAAATGAGAAGGATCTCTCCATCACACTGCTGAGAGCCAGATGACCTCTGGACATCTGGCTCAATGTTGTCTCAGACATTGGTCTAAGAGGGTAAAAGAGGAAGAAAACTTCTTTATTTTTGATACAGTTGGTGCCAGGGCCATTGTTAGACATTGACCTGCTGCCACTGCTTATCTTTCACAGTTGTGTTGTCACTTTTCCTCTGCTTTGCAGCTGTGGATGTTGTGTTGATTTACTCAGCTTTGGTTACAGCCCAAACATTCTACCTTTAGGCTGTTTACTGCTGTTTACTCAATTTAGTGTGACATTTGTGTTACTCTTTTCATTGCTGGTGTCTGTGCAAAAACTGTTTTCTTCTTTCTCTCCTCTAGGTGTCAGTCCACTCAAAGTGCAAATGCCAGCCCTTTCACCCACCATGGAAGAGGGAAACATAGTCAAATGGTTGAAGAAAGAAGGTAAAGGGGACACATGTTTACATTGTTCTTCCGTCTTATGTTAGTGGAAATAAAAAGTATATTCATTTGCTAAAAAATGTTATTATAATTTATTTATTTTGCTGCAGACCTTTTAAAATTTAGCATTAGCTCGTAGTTGTTGTTTTTTAATAAAGACCCAGCTTTTCTACTTTTCATAATTAAAGATCATACACAGGGCTAGTCAATGATTAATTTAATACAAGTTTAAGCAGTTTAGCAGTTCCTTAATTGGCTCACTGATGTGCACTGCTTAGCAACCCATCTTGGCCAGGTGCTGTAAGCCATGCTTTTGCTCATCTGGGGACAGCATACTGTGCTCTGATTGGCTGCTCTGCTTTGTTCGTTGCCATCCATTTTTTGGCACCAGGCTGTATATTTACAATAATGTTTAAGCAAAATAAAAAAGAGGAAAATCATTATGTTACTTACTGACATCCATTATCATAAAGGGTGTCAGTAAAGGGTTTTGATGTATTTCAAAGAATAATGGTTTTGGATGAAAGAGTTACTTACTTCAAATACAAACTTGGGAAAAAAAAGTTTTAGTTTGTTCTTTTTTTACATGTAATATGTTAGCTCATTCCTGAACTGCTTTTTATTTTGTCCAGAAATATATAAATTTTCTTTTTCATTTCCAGTGTTTTCTGGTAGAGTAGAGGTTATAAGGCTCCAAGCTTCTTGTTGAATCTTTAATACTGCACATCACATCAAACCCAAGGGGTCATAGGTTGTTAATGACTCATACAAATCCAATCACTGCTCGGTCTTGGGGGCCTTTAAACTCAATACTCCTTGGATGTTTCAGCCCTCCTCCTTATATTTCCATTCATTCTTTATTTCACACACTGAGAAGTCAGGTAATGGCCTGAGGTGACAGATTTTTTCCCTTATCACCACTCAGCTGCAAATTCAAAAAACCCCAGCCCCCGACTTATTAATGCACCGTATTTAAGCACTGTAGGTTTCTCTAACTGGTTTCTCCGACTGAACCATTCTTCAGTATGTAAGTTATTACCCTGCATGCTTAACCCTAAAGAAGTCACTTCTTGCTGGAGAAGAAGCCTGGCCTGGAAGTTTAAAAAGTCCCAGGTCAAGACTTTCAGAAATGGTGCCTAACATAAAATTCAAGGGTTCTAATGAAATCAAAGAAACTTTAAATTTAAGATGTTACAATATTGATTTTTACAAAGTAATGTATGATGCAAATCAGAGGTGTGACCAAGTCACTGTGTTGCAAGTCTCAAGTAAGTCTCAAGTCTTTGTCCTCAAGTCCGAGTCAAGTCTCAAGTAAAGACAGGCAAAAGTCGAGTCAAGTCTCAAGTCAGGAACCTTTAATTTCAAGTCATTTCGAGTCGTTTTTATTTTATTTTTTTTTATAATTTGCAATTATACATAAAATTCAAATAATAGACCATTTGATCGTTTTAAAATATGTATTTATCTCAAATGATAGAACATGTGTAGCTGAACACAAAGTATAAAAAACATTTTTAAATTGGACCACTTTATTGCCCAGTTCTGTTAAACTTGATATTCAATAAAAAAAAGACGAAAATGCTGACATTTCCACAGCACAATACAAAGAACCATAACAGCAGTTTTTTCCTCTTTTCTCTGACCTGTCAAAACAATATATTGTCAATATAATTTCCCAACGTAGATGTCTTCAAATACACCGACCATCCTTAGATGATACTAGACCCGGCTCATCATCATGATGGGACACAGAGACTCTGTTCCCTGTGTTCAGGTCCAGAATCTGCTTTCTGTTCCGGAGCCCCGCTCACTATCCACCGGCTTCCTGAGCTAACACGGTGCACATTATTTGTGGAGGCATTTGAAGGACCGGATTTATGGTAAATCATCACCAATTTAACCCGGAGTACACATGCTAACACGAAGTTAGCTAAAGTCAACTATCTTACAGCAAAAGAAAAGCGCCACCTACCGATCTTTGTGAAGCTTCAAATGCCGGACAAAGTTGGACGTCGTGGCATCTCCATCCGATATTCTCTTCTTGCATGTTTTACAAGTTGCAGTTCGTTTTTTAGTCGAAAGTTCATAACCTACGTAGCCAAAAGAAATTACTCGCGGAAGCATATTCGAGCGGTTATTTCGTATTTCGTTCCCTGAGCTCTGCAGCTTTGCCGCGTTTTTTTAAACGTCCAGATCCTGTTAATTTGATTGGTTGTGCTGCAGCTACGTACACATACATACATAAGGAGAGAGGAAAACCATAGTGACGGTCTGCGCATATTGATACGGAATGAGGGACATTAATTAATGACGCCACTTTATAAATAATGTGTTTTAAATTTTAAGACTTTGAGTAAAAAATATCAAGTCTTTTCAAGTAAACAGCTTCAAGTCGAGTCAAGTCCCAAGTCAATGGCATGAAAGTCAAAGTCAAGTCCGAGTCTTTGAGCATTTTTTCAAGTCAAGTCTCAAGTCGTGATTTTAACGACTCGAGTCTGACTCGAGTCCAAGTCATGTGACTCGAGTCCCCACCTCTGATGCAAATACAGTATATAGTTGATAGTCATTACATCCTTTTCTGTGTTGATAATGTTAAGCGACACACCAATCAATATTTTCTTTTCTTGTCACGGAAACAAATTTTCCTTTAGTAAAAAATATAAAAAGACACAAACAAAGCACAACTGATTTACACTCTACAGTTCCAGACAACACTTCATCATCCATATTTGACTACTGACTTTCTGCTTTGCTGGGATGTAAAAGACTATGAAAGGGCTCTGGTTGTTACTGCCTGATGAGTTGGTGGGTATTTCACAAACTAATCTACTGAGATTTTAAAGCACAACCATCTATATAGAGCTTATAGGGAATAGACCACACACACACACACACACACGCCCACACCCCAATCTAGTGAGTTTCAGTTTTGTGAATGAAAATTCCTTGTAAATGTCAGAGTTCAGGAAAATGAAGAGACTGTTTTAAGATGAAAAAGAAACAGCAGTGTAGGTGTGTGTGTGTGTGTGTGTAGAGCACGCCTACACACACAAAAAAAAATCTAGTGAGTTTCATTTTTGTGAATGAAAATTTCTTGTCAATTTCAGAGTTCATAGGAAAATGAAGAGAGAGTTTTAAGGTGAAAAAGAAACAGCAGTGTCTCATATAATCATTTGGTAAAACTAAGGTATGCAGAACTTTTTACTCTGTTCCACCAACATGGAAGACTCTACAATCTATCCACTTTGATTCCTCCAGAACAATTTAAGTTTCTTAAAATAAGAAAAAAAAGTCTTCTTTTGAAACTTGCTTTGATTGTAAAGCATTGATTGAGTGAAAAGTTTTAATTATTTGTATTATAACAGTTTTTGTCTTTTTAATATCACAATAGATCTTTCTTGTAAACAAGATCTTGGATCTCAGTAGGACAACTTGCATCTTGTATAAATAAAGGAAAAGAAAACATCTTTGAATGCTAGCATATTAAACCTTGAAGCCCCTTTTACCTGAAAACAAAACACAAAAAAACTGAGGGTAATGGTAATGATATAATGGTTTGCAGAAATGCTTTTAGCTAATTCTTAGGGTTCTTTGCACAAATTAAACACTGTTAAAACACTCCAACTAGCCTAATTAGTGTTCATAACTCTGTTCATCTGCTTATGACCACAATGCACCCATCCAACAAGACCTTGTACCATGTCATATAGCTTAAATCATGTCTAGCTGGTTTCTTCAACATGACTGGATTCAACCCACAGCAAGATGTCTAGGCCAATGATTTGTATGTTCAAGGTTCACAAGATCTTGGTGAAAGATTAATGCAACACTGGATGGAAATAAATCTTGTGACACTGCAGAAGCTTATTGAAACAATGCCACAGCGAACGCGGGCTGTAATCAAAGCTAAAGGCGATCCAACAAAATATTAGAGAGTGTGACCATTTTTTGGTGGCGACTTTTTTTTTGGCCAGGCAGTGTATCATAACTAATATCGTTTTGTCTTTTTTGCACATCTTTTCACTTGATGCATCTTATTTGTTTTGTACTACATGTAAAACTAACTTTTTTAAAAATGATCGTCCTTATTGATTATTGATTAATATATTCCAACTCCTGAACAGGTGAGATTGGGGTGATTCTGACTTGTTTCTTTAAAGTTAGGCAGGCATCTCATCTCAGACCTGCTGTATCTCCCAGTCTATTTGCATAAAATATTTCAAATTCAAAGTACGGTATATTTTCTTGTTTTTGCCTTTATTGGAATTATGTTTCTCTCTTTTAGCTTTTACCTGTGTTCAGGGTGTAAGCAAAGCTCTTGTCAAGAGTAACTGAAAATGCCACCATTGATTACTATTCATGTATTCCAGTCACAGCACAAGTGATTCATCTGCACTTCAGCTTTGTTCACAACCCTTTAATAATGAAAATGCTTGATAATTGGATGCGTATTAATGTGTCTTTTTGAAAGATCTCAGATGTGGTTCTTTTTTTAACAGGTGAATCCGTGGAAGCAGGTGATGCCCTATGCGAAATAGAAACCGACAAGGCAGTGGTTACTATGGAATCAAATGATGATGGGGTTTTGGCAAAAATATTGGTAAGATGATTAGACACTAATTTAACATCATGGAAACTTGAGAACTGAGATTAGTTTTGTCATGTAACTTTGGTTTTGAGTTTATCCATATCCACACAAGATATAGTGCTGTTTATTCCTTTCCTTGTTTTATTCCTTTCCCTAATTGGGAATGCTAATTGGCTGCAGTTGTTTAATCTGCTTTTCCTAAACAGAGGTGGCAAAAGCATTGACATACTGAATTCACTGAAGAATGTTTCCTGCCATCCCCCCAGTGTGCTTATTTGTGGTTAGAATTTTTAATAAGCTGCCAGAGATGGAGCAATCAAATGTCATTCAGTGGGACTCCACCACTTGTTTGTCAGTCTGCAGAAAAAAATTACTTTTTTTTCCCCTCTTCTGTCATTTTTCTGCATGTGTAGACAAAAACATCATGGATCTTTGTCATTGTTTGATCTAAATCTTTTTCTATCCATGTAATCTTGGATTCCTAGGCGTGATGTCTTAAATGAACTGTGTTCAGCTGACTTTAAACCTACTTTGTGTAAAGTCTGTTTTCACAACAAATGCACATCAAAAATATTCCCATTAGTTCTCTTTTATTTTATATGTAACTTTACATGGTGTTCTTATGCCATTCATGTCACTGGTTTCCAATTCTCTTCATGTCTTAGCCACAGTGTGGCTAAGATAGTTTCCATAGCAACCACTCAAGAATTGGGGGTAGGGGCTTTAGCTGGCAAAGAAAGATGGTCTGCTTTAGATGAGCTCCAAGCTCTCTTTTACTTGCTGTGTGACAGTGTGTGTGTGATATTAATGGTAATAACTGCAGATCTGGGCAGCATTTGGCATATTTTTTAATGTTTGTATGGTTTTGCATTTTGGATTAGAGCATATTAGCCCTAGTGGTGTCGATGTGGCTCACTAAGCACCCAGTAGGTTTCTAATTTAAAGGCTAGCATAATTACTTGCCTGTGGGCAAATTTCTTGACAGGGTGCTGTAGACAGAGAAATTGGACTCAGAAAGGATTTTTTAAATGAATGTTAAGCAGTGTTATCACTGTCTATTAGTAAACATGTAAGGACAATTTCACAATTTAACACATACCACCCAGAAAACAGGTAACAGTGAAATAATACGTGCTAATTATTATATTGAAATGATACAAGCATCTCAGTGACTATCTTGTGTTTCTCTGAAAACTGAGGAAATGTGAAGAATAGTATGGTGTTATTAAAACAGCTAACGCAATTTGACTTCCATGAAAAACAAGCTTGTTTCAACCTTAAGAATTATGAAGCAATTTGTTGAGTAAGTAATTTCCACATTTTTAAGTAACACCACCTCATCTAATCTTCAGTGTGGTAAAAAGATTCACCATATTGTGAATAAATCCTTACCCTTTTAGAAATTTAACGTTTCTAAAATCGAAACACTGCATTTTTCTGTCCAAAACTATCAGACAGAAGGTAAAAAAGCATAAGGTCCAGGACAGTTTGATTCCTAAATAGTACAAATCCTGCACAACTCTCATAAATCTCCAATACCCCCTTTACTTAGCAAGCCTAGCCTCCCTCCGAATCTGTGTAAATTCACTATTATTTATTTGCGGATTTATTTTTCTGTTATATATTTTTTTTGCTTTGTATATTGTCTTTTTTGATAACCTCAAACTAAATTTGAGATATTTATGACATTGGGAATAAATCACTTGACCAAAGTGTTGATGCCATTGTTGTTATTTTTTGAAAATGAGTGCTTAAATGTGTAAAACAGCAGTGCTTTGTGTGACTCAGACAGACAGGTTTATATAAATGATGCTGCTGGACAGCCGTGTCGCTTAGGCATAATTGTGCAACTCAGGTGTTCTCATTCTGATGTTACTTCCAGTTTGGTGGGTTGGTCATTGGAGTTATGCTTTTGAATTCACAAGCTCTTTTGAGTAATACTGTCGGTTTTATGGTTTCCTCTGTCACTTTTTAGTGTTTTTGTATGTTTTCTTTTTTATTTTGTTGTTGCTAAGTTCAAATTATAATTTTTTTTGATAAAATGGTGTTCATTTTTGTTTCTTTTCCTGTTCCTTTTTTTCTTTGATTCACATTCTTGACAAGCAGCTTGCGGAGGGAGTATCTTCTAAATAGTGATAAAGTGCAACCTGCCAAACGTTTTGTTGTGCCGAATCTTCAATTAGATGGATCTATATCTGAGAAACCAGTGCCCTGTGTCGCTTGGGGAGACCAACAAAAGGCTTGTATTGGATTTTGGTTACTGTGTAACAAGATAACGGCATAGAGGAGCATAGCAATACTCACAGGCACTGCAGTGCAGTCAGGTTTTTTACTAGAATTATGCAGTAAAATAATAAAAGTAGTAAAGACGATGAGAAAGGTTCCTCATAATTGTCACTCAAACAGTTTAATCAGTGACACTGGGTAGTAACTGACTTCAGAGCTCAGATTTAACTTCCCTTAATTCAGTTTTGATTATTTTTTGCACGTTTGTACAAGAGTTCTTAACCTTTCTTCTACTCTTCATGGATTCAGTTGTAAAATGATTGAGCCTGATGATTCTGTGTAATTGTCTAAGTGCCTGCCTCACCCTCTCTGCAGATGGAAGAGGGCAGTCGCAATGTGCGCCTTGGTACTCTCATTGCTCTCATGGTGGAAGAAGGGCAGGACTGGAAGCAGGTTGAGATCCCCCCTCTAGATGCTGCATCACCAGCTGCAGCTCCATCTGCTTCAGATGCAGGCGCTGCCTCAACGTTGACCCCCGCTGCTCCATCTCCAAGCCCTCTGCCAAAACCAGTCACATCTGGGCCGTGAGTGTCACTTTTTATCCTTTGATCTATTCAAATTAAACCTATCCAGTGTTGGGCTTAGGAAGTTTTTAAATGTTTGGATTAGAATTATTTGAAGTCTAGCATTTATTTAGTTGTTATAGACCAGATTTGGTTTGTCGTCAAATGTCTGTCTGGTTTTATGAGCTAGTTGGGCGCCTACTCATTTATTTTCTCCATCAGGGCAACCTCCACACACCTATGGCAGTCCTCTTGACTGGGTTCACTTACTCTCAACCTCATCAGCTTGGTGTCACATGCAAATAAGTTTGATGTAAACACTGTTGTCTACCTCGCAGTTTACTGTGCGACACTGAGTATGCGCACACGGCCGAAGAAATTGATCTTTCCTCAGACATATCTGACGGACATCCTCTTCGAGTCTATTCAAGTCTATGTTGAGTACGGACGGACCTCTTAAGGAGCGAGTTATGCCCGAGTGTGTTGGGGCCTTACGACAGACATGATTCAAAAAGAAAGAAAAAAAGTTAGTTTATAGCTGACTGGGTCATTTTCTACCTCACTCATGCTGACAAAAATGGAAACTAAAACTAAGATGCTATGTGGGCTGCTTAGAAAGGACTTTTCCACATTAGTGTTTTCTTTTTTTTTTAATCCTAAATTCACATTGAACTGAAAGACATTTGTTTCCTTTTCTTTAGTTGCACTTTCCCAATAATGTCTCTAAATATATCTAAGACAGGTAATCTAAAGTTTAAAAGCTTAGTTTTGAACTCTTTTCTACGTGTTTTTAACACCATTGTCAACACATTCTTCCAAACACAGGTTACGTTTGAGTCCAGCAGCAAGACACATTTTGGACACCCATGGTATTGACCCAAAGTTGGCCACACCTACAGGGCCACGAGGACTGATCACTAAAGAGTGAGTGATTGGATGGTTTTACGTTAAGATTTACTACAAGTTTTGTTCTGTTTCACTCAATAAAATCTAAAATGGCTGATATACAAAGGGTGGAAGGCAGACTTAGACAGATTGGTGCTTTATTTGGAAAGTCAGAAGGCAGGAAACGGCCACAGGACCAAACTCAAAGGGCAAGTAAAGATGTCTGAGCCTCTTTATGCTACAATACTGTGAGAGGTTTTTGTTCTTGCTTAGTCTTTCCCATCACAGTTCAGTGATGTTGGGGAATCAGTAAAGATCCTGTAAACAACAATGACATTTGTAAGAATAAGGTAGTTGAGACCTTTAAGTGTTTTAGCTCGGTTCTGGATCGAATTCACTAAGGATAAAGCTGTGTACACACACACACACACATGCACACCCCTGCAAATGGCTACCTGCCGTCACTTGAGACCTAACTGAATGCTCTTGCTGCTCTCCAAACAGCCTGCTGGGGAATCTCATTACAGAACTTCTGTTGCCATAGCGACCCAGTCTCTAAGCTCCATGGTGACCATGGAAACATGGACAATATGTTCTTAGGTGTACAGAGGAAAATAACTAGCACATTATTTTGAAATGAGCATTTTATAGTTAGTTCTTGAGAATTCAGCATCATGTTTTGGTCTTGTTGTGTACCTCATTGTGTAAAATACATGCTTATTTATTGTACTGGGGTTTATACGGTGGCTGACTAAATAAACCCCCAAAAACGTATAACAATATTTCTTTCAATTTAAAAACAATATATATATTTATTCTCTTTTCTTTATCCTTTTCTAGACAATTAATTGAAAAGTTTGATGGCTTTTCAATTAAGCCACCATTATCTGGGGTCTATAGCAGAAATAGACCCCAGACAATTAATCGTCTATCAAGGAACTCCAGAAATTCAATCATTATTTCACAGCAAGGTTTTATTGAGAAACTTGTTTCCAGCTGATGGCCTCATCGAACCAATCTGCTTATACTTAAATGACTTCATCATCTTACCAAGATCTTTGCCTTCTCAAACATGTAAATGCTGCATTTAACAACTAATGTCCCCAAATCTTTCACAGCCATAGAGACCTGGTGCTTAAATAATGGCATGATGCTTATTATAGACTAGGCAATTTGTTGCAGTATGCATATGGTGTACAGTGACATGGCGATAATGAAAATAATATCATATTTGCAACCCTGCTCGAAACCAAAGTTAAGGGGATTCCCTTTTGTTTATTCATTTTGTTTAAAAACAAAATGAATAAAACGAGGTTAAGAATTGTGTGTTTTTTAATTTGACCTTATCAAGCAAGTGATAGAAAGTGGTTTGGTTGTTGTATTTTGTGGTAAACCACACGGATGGTTCGTTGGCTAAAGCAAAACCTACATGCTACTCTTTTAGTCACAATTTAAAACAAAATGTCATTCCTACGTGGCACATAAGGCAAATAAAAGTAGTTATTTAAATTAAAGAATAGGCACTGTGCTGGATAAAATAAGATAAATCTAAACTTTTTCCCCTTCCATCGGTTTCATTGTTTTCTTCTATATAAGCTTACTCTGTGGGGGCGTTAGAAGACAGGATATTTCGACACACTTCTTTCTTTTGAGAATTTTTGCATTTGAGAGGTCCTTTGTTTCCTTTTTAATATTCAAGTCACCTTCTCCTTCTCTTTCAGAAGTTCTTTTGCCTTGGCTGTCGGTAGAGGTTCTACTGAATCGTATGCACAAAACAGATCACCGGTGCTTTTATTAAGCTGCACTGAATTTCTTAAAGAACATTTCTGGAATTTATTTGTTTGTTTTGTCCAGTTATTTCAACTTATTAAATAACTGGATAGCAATCAGCTTAGCTTGGGGATTTCTAATTTGCCTCCACAAACAAATCTGTAACGGAAAGAGAGGAGCCAGGAGTGATTATAAAAAGTAGTTGACAGAATGATGAGCAAAAGTGAGATTTGAGCCCCAGGCAGTCCCAGCAGCATGGTAAAGCCAGGAGCAGCTGGTCCAAACAAAAGGCTGCCTACATATGGGTAGGTGGACCACAGGCCAGTGAACTGGAACCAGAGAACTCAAAACACACCTGATACTTGTCCTATCCAGTGCTTCTGCAATTCAGACCAAAATAAGTGAATTAAAGAATAGCCTTAAGGCAGATTTGCTCGCATGAAATAATTTCTACCTTTGTAAGTTCTGCCTCCGCTCTGTAGTGTTATTAAAAGCTCAGTTTTGTTTTTTTCACTATCTAGTAAAATGGTTGCAGTAAAGAAAGTCAGTGTTTTTCATTTTAGTTGGAGAATGATATTAACAGAAAATTCAGTTTAAACTTAAAATTAAGACTCGAGTCAGCTGGAAAATTTTTTGACCAAAGAATTTTAACTTGGGTATTAAAAATAATTAGTCTGCTGTATTTTCCTGTGGCATGTAATTAGTTGAGTTGGGAAGTCTTTGACTCTAAGAAGGATAATGAAATGAAGGTAGTCCCTTTGCGCGGCTGACACTTGATTCTACCTCACCTGTTAATTGTGGTTGCAAACAGGACATGATTCTCATGACACCTTTCCACTCACAAATGACCTAAGGTTACCTTTTTTTATACCTGACACAAACAAAAACAGATACAACAGTTTCTTCTACCCCAGGTAGATGGTACAAGATAAAGATCTGAGGATATTAAATAAATCTTTTTGAAACTGAAACAAAAAGAAAAACATTTGTGAAAATGAACGTATTTAGGTCATTCCTCAAGTAAAGTTTAGCTTCCATTCTGAAATTTGGTATCCAAGTGCATAAAATATTGTAGGTTTTATGAGGGATTTGTTTCTTTATGCTTTTATAACCAACTTGAACTGAAAGTCATGTGTGGAATAGAAAGTCATAGTTTCACTTTAGGCAAAACGCAAAAAAATTAACAAATTTAGATTTTTTATTGTTTATTTGTTTATTTAATTTGATTTTGCAGGCAAAGATGTTTTTAGATGATTAGTTTAACTTGTTTTACATCTTTCTTTGTATGCTTGCATTTTGTTTATTTTCATTGTTTTCTGTTTCCAAGAGATGCACTGAATCTTTTAAAGAAGTCCCCGACCCCAAGAACTGCACCAGGTACCATAACGACAGCAGCTCCGAGTCCTGCCCCTACCCCAAAAGTTCCCCCTCCACCGCCAGGCAGTAGACCCAACATCCCTCCAGTATCTGTACCTGGAAAACCAGGAGCACCGGTGAGCACTTTTTCTGTATTTTTCTGACCACATTTTCTAATCACATGTAAATCTCCTTTGAATTGGTTAAATATTCATGTATGGAAGTTATTATTTTTGTTTTCAGGAATTATATTTCCATACACCTCACACTTTAGCCTTTCTGAAATATATTTGTCTCCTCATTCATGTGTTCATCCAATTCATTCCACTTGTCATCTTCAGGGAAGTTTCACTGAGATCCCTGCCACGAATGTTCGCCGAGTGATTGCTCAAAGACTGACCGAGTCCAAGACTACAATCCCACATGCATATGCTTCCATAGACTGTGACATGGCTGCTGTCATGAAGCTCCGCAAAGACCTTGCCAAAGGTAAAAACCCACAGCTTAAAGTGAGCATGTGTGCATCCATTCGTCTTTTTTCTTACACTTAACTCAGAGAAACTGTTCTTGTTCATGAAACTAACTTTTGTATTCTATGCAGTGATATCTGTAACAGACATTAGCCAACCTTGTTCAGATGGCCGTTGCTAAGTAGACCTGAAAACAAGTAACAAAAGACTGAGGCATTCTGAATGTGAACAGGAACTAGCAAGTTCCTCTTTATGCATTGAAAAATTGCCTTGTAAATTACTTCTCAAATTGATTTTTAAAGTGGTCAGTGTGACATTAGGAATTATGAGTTAGGTGCTGAAGTAAATATGCATGACTATGAAGTGTTTAAAATGGTTTAAACAGGACTCCAAGCTGATGCTTGAGGTTGGATCAGGACATTTTCATCAGTGTATTTTTCTGTGCAAAAAAAACGGTTAATAGCTCCTATTGCCACTAAACAAGACAATGTATGTGAATGGGTATAGAGTCTGTAAAAAGCAATATCAGCTCAATATTTTATTAACACTACAAGGAGTTTGTCTGTCCCAGCTTCAAGGCTTAATGATATACTTCTCATATTTCTGCACAGAAGTATTTTACTTCCCCAGGCTCACATCCATTCTTGACAACAGTTATTTCACAAACTGTTACGTCTTGTGCAACAGAAACCAGATTGTGTATGTTTCCAACATCCACAAGGGTGTCAAGGAAGGTCAACTCCAAGTCAAAATAACTGAAACTTTTTTCATGTATCAAACCTTCAACACATTAGGAGTTAAATCATCCATTACCTACTTTGACCTGATTGACCTTTGTCGTTGAAATGATAAAAGTTTTTATTTGCGGGGTACAGGGTGCGGGGGGGTTGTGGGTTGCACCTATCACGTAATTGGCTTTGTTTAGCTTAACTTTGCCTTAGTGTCAAACAAACACCACGTCTCTATGGGTGCTGTGTGCATGGTGGGGGAAATGAGACGCCCATTCCAGACCTATTAGCAAGGCTGTGTGTGTACTGAGGGATTCTCTGGCCCCGGTTGTTTTTGTGGCCCCTCATTGTTCAGGAGCAGAGTGATTTCACGGTTAGCTCATTAATCATCCCGCTCACAGCATTCATAACCGTCTGGGGCTGCACTTTTGGACACTAGTTAGAGTTGGCAGGCAGTTGCCAGTCCAAACCCGTCTGTCTCACTGGTGTCTAACACAGAGAAATGGTGCGAGTTCTGTTGACTCAACCTTTCAGAGAAATGTTGGCTCTAAAACTTTTGAAGTCTCATCTGTAATATCCATATTTTTCTCTCCCCTTAACTCTCTATTGTGATTGGTAAGGGCGTTTGGAATTAGCGGATCTGATTCCGTTCTTGTTGTTCAGAAACATAATTAAGGTTATAAAAACCTTTTATGTGTTATGATAATTAGTATCCTCTTCTATTTTGTTTTACCATCAGTTCATTTTGTTACTTCTCACACCCCTCCAACAATTAAAATTTTTCTTAGTAAGTGAAGTGAATTATGTTTATAGGTTGCTTCCTGTTTGTATTTTCAGATCAAATCAAAGTGTCTGTCAATGATTTCATTATCAAGGCAGCTGCTGTTACACTTAGAGTGAGTATCCCACTTCTTTCCAGTTATTGCTTCATTTGTACCTGTTTAAATGTTTCTGTTCAGTTCTTTTGTTCATTTTTATGTTTTTATTAATAGTTTTCTCTTCAGTTGCCTCTTGGATATATCTTTAGTACTGCACAATGGCAACAACCTAATCTCTAGTTTCAGTCATTTATTACTTAAAGGATATTCATGTACTAATAATTTTGTCTGACCTGGCCATACCTGGAAACTGTTAGTCAACAGTTTCCAGTAATGGAAACTGTTGGTCAACAGTAATATCCATATTTTTCAGGTCAGGCATTCATAAGCCATGATTATGATTAGAAAATGATTGTGTAATACATTTGAACAGTCTTGTTGTTCTTAAATATATTGTCGTTAGATTTAAAGATTGTGGGAAAGTCAATGGGATTTAAATGAATGTAGTCATCCAGTGATTAGGCCCAAGCAGCGAAAGCTCTGCGGAGGCCTATTGTAATCATACTGTTTCTTATTATTACAATTCCGTGAAATGAATTGGCTTTATCATATACAAAAAGTCACCAAACTTCACGGAAAATTGTCCCCCTAGTAAAATTTTCGTATTCTGGTGGAATTGCAAGTGGACGTGCCAGGCGGCCAGAGCGGCGCTGAGCTGCGAGGGCCGCCGGCGCCGTTTGCGGCTTTAATTTTAAATATTGCACTTTGAAATGGCTTTATGTTTGTTTTTTTTGTTCTTTTTTTCCTGAGCATTGCATCTAGTTGCTTAAAATTGCTGTTCAAGCTAAGTATTGCCTTTGTATCCAAGACAAATTTTCACCTGATTTAATATGGAAATATGATGCATGTGTCATAGTAACGAGCCATCTGGAACTGACATTAACATTTTCACTGTAAAGAAAGTAAAAAGTGCCAAGATATATCTAAATGGTCTCTGAAAGCTTGACGCTATGCTTTGGCTGGTGCTGCAGTTTAGCACATGATTAAAATACCTCTTTAGATCAGCTTCTGCTGAAGACCAAAATATCTCACCCTAGTTGACCTAAATATGTATCATTTTTGTTTCGTCACACTTTATTAAACTTTTAACATGGATCTTCTGCTGTGAAACAGGAATGAAGACAAGGTTTGTTAAACATAAGTACTTATGAAGCAGCTGCAGCTCAACTGTAGCAACTTTGTGCACAGATTTCCAAGTGAGGTAGTAAGCGCTTGCAAATGAATGTTTTTAAGTCATTTGGATGTCCTATAGTTAGGGCTGACTAGTATATGTCAGTGTAATTTTAAGTAAGTTCCGCTCATGCTGCCAAATAAACCTCAGATCAATCAGATCAGAGCTTAGGCAAATAGCATCTGAGGATGTCAAAGAATGTCTGGTGCTGTGATCTTAGTAAGTGATCTATCCTTGTCTGTGGTTTGTGGATTTGGATTACTTCCCAGATAGGCTATTAGATCTATGTTCCAAACTCCACAAATTGCAATTTAAGGAGTTTGGAAACTGGATGAAGCCTAAGCCTATTTTTTTTTCTGGAGACATTTCTAAGCTCTGTCTACTGAATTTAATATTGTTCTTTTTAGAAAGCCTTTTGTCTAGAAGAATAATGTTGGAATAACGTATTTTGTCAGTGTGTTAATTTTTTATTTGATCATTCTCTTGTGACAATGTGGGCTCCCATTCACACACTACATCAAAATTGTATTTCCCCCCAGGAAATGCCAGAAGTAAATGTGACGTGGTCTGGTGATGGACCTCATCCACTAGATTCTATCCATATTTCAGTCGCTGTGGCTACGGACAGAGGCCTCATCACACCAATTATCAGGGATGCTGCTAGCAAAGGAGTGCAGGAGATCTCCGCTTCTGCTAAGGTATGAAAGAAGCTGAGACAAATTAATAGCAAAAAATATTTTCCTACATGAGATTCTGTAGAGGTCTATGCAAGAATATTGCAACCTTAAACTCTGCCGAAAATTGATAACTTCAACCCAATATCTGGGAGCATTACAGATATTGGCAAAAAATCTAAATATTAAAGCAACTCTGAAGTTAGTTATGTTTTATTGTCAAACATGAGTGTAGTCATTTTCTAAAATGTCTAAGCATCAAACATGACAATTTCCAAGAAGTTGTATTGTTGCATAATGTGTCTATCCTGACAGTAACGATGCCTACTTGTTCTGCTTTCTTCATTAACAAGAAATTCAACCAAATAAGTTAAGTTCTATATTTAACCTTACGTCTTACAGCATTATAAAATCAGCTGTAACGAAACAAAATCAATCTAGCTAAGTGATAGTCAATCAGAAAACACTAAAGTTTCACATATACATAGGAATAAATAGTTGTTGTTTTTTCCACAGTTAAACAACTGTTAACTAAAACTATGTACTGTCAGATAACTGATCAAAAATACCATATTTCTAGATCTAGATATGAATATATTAAATTGAATTTGAAAAGATAAAAACAGAAGTTGTTTATCAATGCAAAAACTGAGGTAACTGCTGCTGGTTAAAGCACAACTCAAGTTTTGTTAGAATTTCAACTTTGTTTCTTTCTCATACAAAATAAGCAAGTAAATGAAAAACGTTTGCTTTCTGTGTCATGTAAAATATATTAAAAGTATTAAAATATTCTGAAATTTAAAAGAAAATGTCTTGGTGTTTACCAGGTGTTATTGTTTTGCTTAGATCTTATCTACAAAGGTGTATGGTTGTGAAATGCATCTAAATGGTTGCTGTCTAGATCTTATAAAGATTGCACCAATAAAAACACGAATTTGGTCAATAATTCTTGACCTAAAGAATTATTGGTCAAGTGTTATCATTATCTCATGTATCATGTTTTCAGCGATGCGGTGTGTTGTTGCATCAGTTGGCGCTGGTGTGCTGTGAAGTTTATTTGCCTGCTACCAGATTGTCTGTAATGATCTGAAAATTTTAATATCAGAAAAAGACAAACCTGCACAAATACTGGATTTTCAAAACAATCTAGTTCTGTCTGAAAATATGTTTCACATTCTTTTCAAATCATAACTTAGCTGAGCTTAACTCCATTTTTTGAAAGCCGAGTTCAAATTCACTAGCTATTACTAGTGTGATTATTACCAATTTAGAAGAATCATTGATTCATATAAACAGAGCATGTCTGACAACACAAAGTAGGGTAGAAAAGCTCAAAAAGCAACACATTATGCCCCAACCTCAGAACATTTAACAGATGAGAAAGTTACTGACATCTGTTAGTCTAGGAATCAGGGAGTACAGTGAGAGCCATTATCCACAAATGGAGAAAACATGCAACAGCTGTCAAAGTTCCCAGGAGTGGTTGGCCTACTGAAATTACTTCAAAGAATGTGTAAATAACTCACTGAGATATAAAGCACTGGCCTCGGTTACACATTAAGCATAAGTTATTGAGTCAACAATAAGAAAAGCAGGGGTAGAGGTTTGCAAGGCAAACACTAGTGCAGGCTAAAAAAGGTGTGTTTCACCTTTACCAAAAACATATTGATGGCCCTCAAGACTTATGGGACTTTTTTTATTTTTGATTGAGATACAGGTGGGACTAATTGGCGTATTCTGTCACATCTGATTTAAGAGTAACATTGCCTTTAAGGTAAAAAATATGGCGGTGGCATGATGGCATGGGGATGCTTTGCTGCTGTCGAACATAGATTGTTTGCCATAATGGAACCATTATTTCTGGTCTCTACCAGAAAATATTTAAGGAGATTCTCCTTCCATCGTTTAAAAACTTTAAACCGTTTAGTGGAGTTGGGTTATTGAAACAGGGTGATGACAAGTTCATCTTTAAACTTGCTCAAACAAATGCCAAAATAAAGGTTCTGGAGGAGTTTAGGCCCGGATGGGGCTTGAATCCAAAGTGCATGTTAAACAGGCTGTTCATGCTCAAACACTCGACAGCGTGCCATGATTAAAATTGTTTTGCTAAAATAGGATACATTTCCATAGCGATGTAAAAGACTCATTGCCATTTATTGCAAACTAGGTCACTAGGTTTAAGGGACAGTTCGTTTTCCTTTTTGGGTCATATTTGTTGAAAATGTTTTTTTCTGTTAAAAAATATTTGAAAACAGCTTTTAGTACGTATTAAGCTTGGTAATAAAATAAGTTTGAGCTGAAACATAAGTATGACAATAAGAAGAACACATAATTAAATACAAAAGTATAGTGTTGTTTTTAAGTCTGTTTATACAGCTGTATAAAGTTGATAAGTCATACCTCTCACTTGTGCTGCAACAAATCAAAGGTTCACATATTGCGCCTGAACAAATGTTTTCTTTACTCAGCAGTTGTCTTATCTCTCTGGGTGTTGACAATTCCCTTTTGTCATTTTAGCAATAAATAGTCATTGTTTCCATCTATATGAGCATTTACTGTTTGACATTCAGTTAATGTCTTGAACATGATGTTTGAAGAAAAAGAAATCCTGTTTACTTTTGACATAGGTCCTGCATAACCTTTTCTTAACGATTGTAGAATACATATAAGTATCAAACTGGTAATCAGTAGTGTAAGTGTGTCATTAAAAAGCACATTGTTCTTGCGCTCACATTGCTACACTGCTGGGTATTTTTATGTCTCCTGACTGAAGTCACAACTGATTTCACCAGTTTATTTCTTCGATATCTTAATAAACTGCTGCAGAATGAGCAACAGAACACAAGTTGTTTTCTGAGCTTCAGACTGGTGCAGTCCGTCATGAAGATTAAGCTCAAATGTACCATGTCAAAGAGGGAGGTCGGGTCTATATCTCTTTGAAGATCCCGCTCTGTCTAAAGTTGTAGCTTTTGCATATTTGTCACAGCATGTATCGTTTTTGGTTTCAAATGTAAACTATAGTTTGTTTTGTTTCTGAAATGGAGCCTGCATGACATGACATATGTTCTCAGGTGTTGGCCCAGAAAGCTCGAGACGGTAAACTACTGCCTGAGGAGTACCAGGGAGGCTCGTTCAGGTAAACTGAGTTCTAGGGAAAAAGGAGTAGCATGTATTAAACTGGTATTTTCTCATGTTTTATAAAGTCTTTAGTGTAACTGAGTCAATTCAGTTTTGTCTCAAAATTGTCCATTTTAGATGAGTAACATCACTGTCTCACAGTTAGAAGTGTCTAACTTCTGCATATCATAGCATTCTTCTGCGAGATCATAGCTTCCCTTCATAGTGACCATAATTAGCTTTTATGCCTTTATTCTGTCAGTACAGTATACATATTTTACATTTCACGTGGTTTTGGGTGACAACTTATGGTGTTTTCATTTGCACAAGAGTTAGCTTTTTTTTTCGTACTCATTTGAATTAATGGTGTCATTTACACATTAATGAGGTTTCTGTGTCAAACTAGAACAATGAATCCGTGCACAGATGTTGCTCTTTTTGTCCTGCTCAAGATATATTAGTGTGTGTTCTTTTTATTCATTTTATTTCTTCCTCAGAGCAAAAGTTCTCATTAAGCCAAACAGCTTAGTGGCCTCTGATCAGACTTATTAAACCGTATACAGAGTATGGTGGAGTCTGCTGCTGTCTTGTTCTTGACTGCTAAACGTTCTCTTTGGAATATAAAATGTGAAAAATGAGAAAACAGCCATCATCATGTCCTTTCTTTTGTGTTTTTTAATGCTTTGACGTCTAACATAAAACATGTCTTTTTTCTTATTTTCCCATCTCCTACATTCCCTCTGGGGACAGTATATCTAACCTAGGCATGTTCGGAATCACTGGTTTCAGCGCCGTGATCAACCCTCCTCAGGCCTGCATCCTCGCTGTTGGCACTTCCAGGACTGAGCTTCGACTGAATGAAGATGACCAGATGCTGCACAAGCAACAGCTGATGACAGTTACTTTGTCCAGCGACGGTCGGCTCGTGGATGATGAATTAGCCTCTCGGTTTCTTGATAAATTCCGTGCCAACCTTGAACAACCGCAGCGTATGGCCCTTGCCTGAGTGCAAAAGATCACTTTGAAGTGGAAAGTTCAAAATAAAAAAAATTTTAAGAGAAAGCCTGGCTCGTGTTTTCTCAACTAAAGAGCTCTTAAGTAGTGGATTAGCATTATTGCCTCATTTTAAGCTTACAAGATGGTGTTCATGATGTAAACTGAATGATTGCCACCTAGTCAAAGTGAACTTCTGATTCAGTTTAGCACAAAGCTGACAGTGATTTAACATCAAACAAAAGTGCATCCCAAATACCGTTAAACAGACAGGCTATCTACCACACAAGCAATGTAAATAAAATGCTCAGTCTAAATCCATCTGGACCAACTTTGTCACCAATAATACATCTGCAAATGGTCAAACCTTAACATGAACATTTTCAATATTTATCAACAGAACATCTATGGCAACACAGTTTGCACTGCTGTTAAATCCATCTGAGCAAATTGTTACTAAATTTACAAACATATTAAGTTGTTAATGTTAATATTATTTCCTTAATTTAAAATAATTGTCACTGACAAGTTCTTGAAGTCCAAATGTAATTACATTTATGTTTTGGTGTCTTATTGTGTCAATAAAACACTGTTCAACCTTCTTTGTTTCGTTTAGCTTTTGTTTTGTTTTTTTTCTAACTGTTTTAACAAAGAACTCTGGTAGCTAGAGATGTGTTTGTCCATTTCAAGTTTAATGGAATCTAAATGCATTATGTAATTAGCCAATTAAGATAATTTACTGGGCTGAGTGGACAGGTCCGTGTTTGCTAGCAGATGTCTTTCTTCTGTAACCATTGGCAGAGCAGATGTTGGGTAATTTCTGTATCTGCTTCAATTTGCTGAAGCACATCAAAACACGAGATATGATCTCTAAAAAAACATGACAAATGGCTAAAATTCTTATCCTTTATATATACCGTAATCAGTGTTTGGAAAGGATTTTGTTTAACTTGATATATAGCGCACCATAAACAGTTCTCATTATTAGAACAAGGGATCAGTTATAGCAGTTTGATTAAGCATCTTTGATCTTTGTCTTAATGGCTGGATTCTTTTGTTTCATTTGTTCTCATAATCTATAGGGTTTTTTTTTAATTCAAATTATAAATTAGCTAAGGCAAGTTATGCAAGGAACAATGATGGAGGAATTGCCTTATTTTAAGTGGTTGAAAGCCATTAGATTGGGCAACAACTCAATACTAATAATTTTTCGAATGTTTTCCTATTTTTCTGCTGCCCTTGAAGCACTTTACCGCTTTGGGACTAAGAAGCAAGAACATTTTGCTCTATGGTTACTGTGGTGTCGGTTTGAAATTCATCACCATGGCAGACATGGACATTAACAAGGGCATTTTAGGGGAGTTTTGGGAGAGTGATAACAATTGCCAGATACCAGTTATTTTCTACAATATGAAGAAAGTTACATGATGTTGCTGAGAAAAAAGTTGATATTTGCAATTAAAAATTAGGAGTAAACAATACTTTAGGGTCTCAAAGCTATTTGCAAAACTACTCTTACCCTCTTGAGCTTTTAACGGTTTGTCACGTTACACCATTGTGTGTTTACTATGAACTGTAAATTGTATTCCAGACCATCTTCACTCTGAGCCTCCTAAATGAAATCCAGTGCAACAAATTGATTTGAGAAGTTGCCTAATTAGGAATCAGTCTCCATGTGTGTAATTTTACCTCTATAACTACAGCTACTCTCTGAAACCCTCAGAAGTTGGCTACAGAATAATACAAGCAGAACAATTCAAACACCTCCCCGATTTGAATCTAATAGAGTATCTGTAAAGGTAGCTAAAGAATAATAATTAGCTAAATATATATTGGAAAGTGTGTGTAATGTAAATTTTGAAGATTTAGGCAGATGGGCACAGGGAAGGATTTTGAGGTAATAATGATACACTTGGTCATAAATCACATCTGATCATCTCTGCTGAGCTCCAGTCAGGCTGATCTCTTCCTTCGTCTTCAGGCATCTTCTTCTCATTGAATATAAATGTGTTATTTCTCTGTGAGCTGCCTCATAATCCTGCTGCTACATTTGACTATTCATCCTGATGCACCATCTGCCAGGAGGAAATAGAGTAGTTACACAGATCAACTTGCAAGCAGTTCACAGATGCATAATTTGCACTGCTGCTTAAAATGGTTGAAGCAATGTGCAGGAGCTGCAATCAGAGCAAATAAAATGGCAGGAAGTAAAAACAAAAACAGGTATGCATGATGTTTGCTTGTGTTTGAGATCCATATTTTTTTTTTATAAAATCAGACTGCGGATCTGCTTTATTTCAGCAATAAACAGTAGAATGAGAAGGAATGAAAGTTTAGTGAACATATGTTAACATATTTGAAGACAGGACAATTTGCCTAATTTTTCACTCCTTGTTGAGCAGTGTTCTTCGTAATATCAGCATGTGGTGTCCTTAAAAACAAATAATTGCATAACAATGTTATTTTCAGTTCATATATTCACTTTGTTTGGGTAAGGTAAATCCTCAGGATGGTGAAATCATGTTATCGGGGCACATTTTTGCTATGTTTTCATTTTCTATCTCTTGCCAGAGTGGCTAGGTAGAATAACTGAATAATACCCTTCTAAATATTAGCTACATGCTGTAGGTTCTGACATTTCCTTTGGCTTCTATGTCACAGTATGACATTTACTTCCTGACAGCTGCCTGCCAATCTTTGGCCAGCAGTACAGTTATATGTAACAGCTGGATAAGAGAGCTACCCAGTAGAAATAATCCCCTTTGTTCACACCAAGGTGCTTTCATGAAGAATGCGCAGGGTCTGGAAGATAATGCCAAAGCTCGGGCTGGACTGTAGGTCATGAATGCACAGTGTGGTGTAGAAATATGGGGGCTGTTGCTATGGAGACAGAATTGGATGAATTTGTACCTTGAGCACTTAGGTGTGCATGTCCTTCAGCTTCCTGTTTAAGTTGTTGATCAAACAGCTGATGTGGCTTAAATTCCTTAACAGTGGGTGTTTGAATGGAGCGATTTATGGGGGCAGGGAGTTTATGACAGAAGGACATGTTGTAAAGAGTCACAGTTACTTTTTCTGACTTTTTCCAAGAAACAAGTTTGTAATAAGTTATCTAAGGTCTTTTGAAAGGACAAAGTAATCACAATTAATTAATTTCACCGTCATTGGGATATTTGTAGTGAATGTCTTGTGTTCATCTACATTTCTCACACTCAGGTTTGCTCCACCATTGTTGACAGGATTTCCTCTGCACTGTCACTCACTTTCCCCTATACTTTTTTATACCAGTGTTTTTCCGTTCCATGCATTTTTAGATTATAAATGTAAAACCTCCACATCCTTCCTCTTCTGGCTTTGCTAGCTTTGGACTCCATGTCATTTCTTTGAAATGGGTGCTTATCATTCTTACAGGCATCCTGTAGAAGTACCCATAAAAGAAATGCAGCCCAGAAACTAAGCAACCACTGCAAACATTACACCTGTGAGTCAACTGAAGCTTGTCTTCATGCAAACCAAGTATGGATGACATAAAACACTCCTTTTTGTCCTACACTGCTGTGTGTTACAACGCTCTGCTTATCATGCTTTTTCTTCCCTCCCAGCAGCCAAACTGAAGCGAGGCCCTTGCCTTGTTGTTGTTGCAAAGCCCTGCCTTTTGAAGAAGTCCAGTCATGTTCCCATGACGCAAAGCTGGCTCATTCAGCTCGAGACACTGAGGCAAACTTTGGTCAAATGTGCATAACGTGAACACGGTTGAAACAAGCCTCCCTCTGCCCATAAGAGACAAGCCCAGGCAGAAGCTTTGATTGAAATAAAATTAGTCTTTTAACTTTTATTGATGTAATGGGAAGTAATAGTTGTGTTGATTTCCATGTCAAAAGCAAAGTTTTTTGCTAAAAAACCCCCAAAATAATAGTAAAACAAGGGAACTGAGGACACAGCTGAAAGGTGTTGGAAAGTGATGGACACCAAACTCCAGCATCATGCATATGACACATTTCTGCCCAAAACAAATGTAGTGATAGAAAAGTCTTCACTTCAAATTGCGATTAAAAAAGAGAATTCTGGGGAGGTCAGTCAGGTGTAATTTATTCTTCAAACCAGCATTGTTACTCAGATGCATATTGTCCCCAAATTACCCAGAGTATCTGAAGTTTTAAACTGTTTTGTAAGCATGGGGTTATATATAGTTGATAGTCATTACATCCTTTTCTGTGTTGATAATGTTAAGCGACACACCAATCAATATTTTCTTTTCTTGTCAAGGAAACAAATTTTCCTTTAGTAAAAAATATAAAAAGACACAAACAAAGCACAACTGATTTACACTCTACAGTTCCAGACAACACTTCATCATTCATATTTGACTACTGACTTTCTGCTTTGCTGGGATGTAAAAGACTATGAAAGGGCTCTGGTTGTTACTGCCTGATGAGTTGGTGGGTATTTCACAAACTAATCTACTGAGATTTTAAAGCACAACCATCTATATAGAGCTTATAGGGAATAGACCACACACACACACACACACACACACAAATCTAGCGAGTTTCAGTTCTGTGAATGAAAATTCCTTGGAAAATGAAGAGACTGTTTTAAGATGAAAAAGAAACAGCAGTGTAGGGGTGTGTGTGTGTGTGTAGAGCACGCCTACACACACAAAAAAAAAAATCTAGTGAGTTTCATTTTTGTGAATGAAAATTTCTTGTCAATTTCAGAGTTCATAGGAAAATGAAGAGAGAGTTTTAAGATGAAAAAGAAACAGCAGTGTCTCATATAATCATTTGGTAAAACTAAGGTATGCAGAACTTTTTACTTATGTTCCACCAACATGGAAGACTCTACAATCTATCCACTTTGATTCCTCCAGAACAATTTAAGTTTCTTAAAATAAGAAAAAAAAGTCTTCTTTTGAAACTTGCTTTGATTGTAAAGCATTGATTGAATGAAAAGTTGTAATTATTTGTATTATAACAGTTTTTGTCTTTTTAATATCACAATAGATCTTTCTTGTAAACAAGATCTTGGATCTCAGTAGGACAACTTGCATCTTGTATAAATAAAGGAAAAGAAAACATATTTGAATGCTAGCATATTAAACCTTGAAGCCCCTTTTACCTGAAAACAAAACACAAAAAAACTGAGGGTAATGGTAATGATATAATGGTTTGCAAAAATGCTTTTAGCTAATTCTTAGGGTTCTTTGCACAAATTAAACACTGTTAAAACACTCCATCTAGCCTAATTAGTGTTCATAACTCTGTTCATCTGCTTATGACCACAATGCACCCATCCAACAAGACCTTGTACCATGTCATATAGCTTAAATCATGTCTAGCTGGTTTCTTCAACATGACTGGATTCAACCCACAGCAAGATGTCTAGGCCAATGATTTGTATGTTCAAGGTTTTTAGAGTTTTTGGCTTTAAAACTCAATAATATTTGCTTTTTAAGCACTTAGACATAATGGTCACCAGTTGTCTTGGGAACCTGTATCACTAAGAAATGAGGAACAGCCAACACATCAACAACTCATCAAACCCTGGGAGACACCCTAAGGCCATAATACTGTTTGTCATCAGTGTATCACATTTGTGAAAACAGTTCAATGTCACACTGCTCTGTACTTATATGGATATCTCCAAACACCCCTCTTTTCGAATTCCAGTGACTTTACTGTGGCCAAAGGGGGAAAAAAAGCACGTTGCCTCAGAGGAATGCTGAGGATGTGCTATTAGCTTTGCCATTACCGCAAGGACTCCCAAACCACAAGTACGTCTGGTGAGGATGCATGTGTGTGTTCTCACTATATAACTTCATGGAAAAGTTTCTTTGCCCTGCGACAGACTGGCGACCTGTCCAGGGTGTACCCCGCCTCTCGCCCGGAACGTAGCTGGAGATGGGCACCAGCAACCCTCCCGACCCCATTGGGACAAGGGTGAACAGAAAATGGATGGATGGATGGGTGGATGGAAAAGTTTCTTCTTCTCTTTTTTTCCTATTAACTGACTCAGAAGACTTGTGTCTAATACTGGGTTCAGACATGACCTGTTTTTGTTTGTTTTTGCATCCAGTCATCCAGGAGAGATCACCAGACATTAGTGATAATTTCTTTACTGTATCAACCAGCCCGGTGCATCTACTAAAAGAAAATAAAAAGATTGATCTTGTCATTTTTCCATTATTTCTTCCACAATTGCCTTCCACTAGAATGAGACACAGAGATTCATATAAATTCATATTCATGTTCATAAAAGTTTGTAGGTCTAAGTTCACACCTCAAGCCGTTTTCTGAACATTTTATATATATATATATATATATATATATATATATATATATATTTTTTTTTTTTTTTTTTTGCATGGTCCTTCCAAATATATGCGATTGGTATGTGATCTCCAAAAAGATCTCATCTCAAAAAAGAGGGAGCCATTTGTCCCCGTTTCACTGTTATTTATACTTCTACAAGCAAGTGTCCCACATGCTCAGTAGAGGATGCGGTAATGTCACATGTAGTGAGCATGCTCAGTGTTTACGGAAGTTAACATGGATGGTAATGATGGTACATATCTTGCTATTTTAAAGTTGTTCAACTGACGCCAGGGCATTAACAACTCGATCCTCGTTATCGTTTGCCATTGTTGTCGAGTTTGTCGAGAATCAATGAAGAACAGGTCAAATGATTATGACCTGGCCGTACAGACAGAAATCTCACTTGAGAAGATCATATACATGTCGGATTTAGAACCACATATCCAAGTGACTTGGGTGGCATCTGTAAAACTCTGGCCTGTGTTGTTCAGACAGTCATAAACAGATCAGATGCAGGTCTCATAAGGACAAGAAAAAAAAATCTGATTTGGGTCACTTCAGGCTGCCGTGTGAATTTAGCTTAAGAATGTTGATTTCAAATAGGGTCTGCTTTTTTGTTTAACGTTTGTAGACTGACAGCAATCAATCTACAAAAAATACTTTTTTGTTTACTATTTTTGCCTTAAACTGAAATTTACTAGCCACATCAACTGTGCTCAACTACTTTTTGAAAGTAAATCCCAAAAACTGACATTTATTTGAGCAGACAATATAAACTATATTGTCCGTCTTTATACTATCTTAGAGTTTCTATTTCTTTTTTTTGTTTTTCCTTTTACCTCCACATTCGTTTTTGCCTTGTTGACTTTAATGTTTTGGATTAGATCAAATATTTTCCTCATTACAAGTAGTACAATCACTTCTGATTGTACTACTTGAATATGTAAAGATATAGAGAAAAGTTCAGTCAGGTGTTAATTTTGTTCTCCTTTTCACACAAATGAGGAACTTCAATAGAACAACAGAAGTTTACTTACCAAAAAAGGAAAACAAACGTAATGCAGAATTACAATTTTTTTTTTGAAAAGTGCTTGTCTGTTGGGGTGTTCTTTTAGTGTTGCTGTGGTAGCATCAAAACAGGAAGTAAACAGAATCTGCAGTGAGGTGTGAACTGTTTGATTCGAGACAAAATATATTTATATGAGTTGGTATTATGTTTCAAGAGTCTGAAGTAAAATTTCTTAGTACAAAATGTGAATAATCACATTTTAAATATTATCATTCCTAATGCAAGATTACTAACATTCCTTTTTTTAATGACATATGATATTTAAGTTATTGGTTGTGTGTCCTGTGTTTCTCTCTATTGCTGTGTAATGGATTGACAACCTGTCTGTGGCGTACGCCGCCTCTTACCTAATTTCCATTGGATAGGGGCACCAGAGTCGACCCCCATGACTCTAAGGATAAGCAAGAATGAATTATGTTAATAGTGTCTGATGACCATTTTTGAGTATGGATGAAAATCTGTGACTTATTTCTCTTCCCCAAATCATTTGGAATTTGGCTGAATTAGTGACATTTAAAAATATTGTCATAAAATGTTTAAATAGTAAAAACTGGTGGCCTGTGCTCTGAAGGGCAACATCAACAAGGAGAGGATGAAACTGGGTGAAAAGAGCTGTTTAAATTAAAAGAAAAAATAACTGATTATGAATAGTCTCAGAAATATGTGAAGGAATATATTGGAGAATGGTGTCTGGATTATTATTCCTCTGTGCTCATGCACAAATCATCAATAGATTTACAAACATGCAGAACTAATGGCTGTAATGAAAATATTTGTTTTCTTTATTCTTGTGTTCTCATTACACTTGAGCAACACTTTAATGTAATTCAATAAGTGACAAAAATAGCAATTGGTTGGTTATTAAATTACCTCATAAATTACAATTCCCTCTCACTTATAAGAATCTGAGTGTCTGTACACTGGCTGTGTTAATGTAACATCTTGTATAGCCATCAGGTTTTTCTCCAAAGATTACTCATTAAACAATTAAAAAAAACAAACAAAAAAAACAAGGCTTTAAATAGCACCTATTACAAGAACTCAATCCGTTATCAGTGAATGAGATAAGCTGGTGCTGTGCTGCATTGCCAGTGTTAGCTCAGTATAGGAAATAGTTGTCAACATTCTTTCTAAAAGTGCAAAAAGCAGCACAGTCAAAAATGTATATTTACAAAAGCAAACCATACCTTAAATATTAACACTCCAATCTAAACATTTAAAAAGAACTTTGGCATAAGCTCCAAAAGGTGCATCGACCTGTCCCCATGAATCAGTTTCCCATGGAAATCGAAATGTGGTGTTGTGAGGGTAGTAATGAAGATTTTCAACTTAAGAGCTACGCCATTCACTTGTTGACTGCTATTCCCATGACTGCATAGTTAGTGGCCATGGCAACCCATTAGACAGGTCTTCACGGGTTGTTATGAGGGAAGTAAAAGAATTACAGATAGCAGTCATGGTTTCATATTACATCTGGTTATTTGAGATATTATGCAGTCACATGCTAACAGCACAGGGGAGATTCCAGAAACCTGAGGCGATGCCATTAATTGCCTTATGAAGTGAAATGAAAAGCCTGGAATAAGAATAGAGAAATCTTTCTCATGGTGTAAATGGTTGATATATTTTTGACAGTATGGACAAGAATGTTTTGGGTCATTTTTATGTAACTTAAGTGCATAATAAAACAAAAGCTGGATTTTTGGCCAGTGAATGAAACTTATTGAAAAAAATAAACAAAATCCTCAACAGCCACTTTATTAGGTACGTTGATTTTTCAGTTGCATAAACAGATAATCAGGCAAATACAATGATAAAGATTTTCTTTGAAGTTTACAAAGAATGACCAGAAAAAATATATATCTAGTTAGTATCAGGCGTGGAGATAAACATGCCTTTCTGATGTAGAAGCAATTAGCAGACAATAAAAAACAAAGCACCTCAAATAACCATTTGTTAAACCGAAGCATTCATCATAACATCTCTGATTATGCAAGCCATCAAAACCTGAAGCAGATGGACTCTACTGCATCTTCTGATGCTGCTCCTATAATTTGAGAGCAAGAAATTGGTCAATAACAAATTGGAAAAGTGTTTTCCAATTTTGACAGTGACATTCAGATGAATCTAGCTGAAACT
The DNA here is from genome assembly GCF_001444195.1 of Xiphophorus couchianus. Taxonomy (NCBI): domain Eukaryota; kingdom Metazoa; phylum Chordata; class Actinopteri; order Cyprinodontiformes; family Poeciliidae; genus Xiphophorus; species Xiphophorus couchianus. The sequence continues at coordinate 19,305,234 of NC_040229.1, forward strand.
ATATTAAACAGTGATCATTTCTTTATTCTGTCAACAGGCTGGTGGCGTTTGTTAAATAATGTGGGCGACGATTTCAGCCGCCTTTGGCCCCTTTTTAGCAAATTAAACATTTTTAAACACCACAACCAACCTGAATAATGTTGCTGCTCACTTTCATCTCTTTATGACAACAGCACATACATTTGTTTTGATAAGTATAAGTTTCAAATGACCTCTTCTGGTTTCTTGAACAGGACAATTAGCTCACAGTTTCCAATGACCTTCACAGTCACCAGATCTTAACCCAGTAGATGACCTTTGGGATGTGGAGGAGCAGAAGATTTTCTGCTGGGGGATGTTCTTTTAAATCTTGTTGATTTCATGACACAATAGGTAAAACAGCTCTGAAGCTAGCAGGATTCTGATCAATTGCTAGTAAGGTGTGTCTGATAAAATGAGTCCATGTATCCCGAGCCTTCAGTACATCCAAAATGACAAGTGAGGTTGAATTTGTGAAATACATGACCTCTTACAAATGGTAGTCGAGAAAGATTGACAGCAAACCCCTGTGGAGCTGGGCTGAGAAAATCAGATCAGTTGACAACAATGAAAAGATTGAACAAAAGACCAGATGGGCTCTCTGAAACTGTCTCTCTGCAAGGACCATAAATAAAGGCAATGGGGGTGTCAGCAGATAGGGTGAAAATGAGGTACGGAGACAAGGACAAGCAGTCACATTGGAGGAGAAATCACCTTCTTCTTTCTGACTGCAAATTCTAAAGGCAGGAAAAGGGGAGAGAAAGTGGAGAGGTGGGGCAGTTGGGGAGGTGGGGCAATTGAGGGAGAGGCAGAAGGGTGTGTGTTCACATGAACACACACTTCCCCTCCTACATGCATGCCACCAGCCACTGTTGTCTCTCCGGCAGAGAGGAGAAAGTTGATGCAAATTCCGAGTAATCTCCAGGAGCTTTCAGACACCCGAGCAAGCCCAGGTTTCTTCTGTTCTCTCCTCCACATTTACTCTGTTTCACTCACATACACCCACCAGCCATCACTGCTGGTACTGTAGAGGGAGGAAAAAACCCGAAGAGGACTGTTACAGATCTTTATACCCAGCTGCTCACCTAGCCATCACCAGACAATTTGGCAAAGATGTGGACTTTTCTTGTAGGGGTCATTTTTGGAATACTGGCCTCTGGCAATTCAAAGCCACTTCAAGGTGAGGAGTTTGAGATTTTACCTTAGTATCTCTTTGTTATGTTTTTCTTTGTTTTTATTGTTCTTCTGTGTCTGGTAATTCTCTTTGCTATCAGACTTTACAACCGTTTATTTTCATCCAGAGGCTTGTAGAGCACATGAATGAGAACTCATAAAAAGGAAACTCGAGAGTGAAAGACGCTACTGAGGCTTCTGCTTGTAGAACGGATGAGTTGATGCCGGCAAGAGAGCATGTGCTACTCCAGACAGGCTTACGTCTGGCATAGTCTGAGACTGACGCATGACAGACACAAAGAAGAATGCCTTGCTTCTTCCTCACTCTGTTTTAGACACGTGTTTGCATTTAAACCTGTTTTTTCTGGGGTTTTATTAACAGTGTGGCTGGCTATTAAAAGCACAATTATTAATTGAGGAAAAAGTAAAGCGATTCTGCCCTGTTTTAATGTTGTAGTCTGTGACACAAAGGATGATCTTCAGATGTGCTCTAGTTTTCTCCCTTTTTATTCTCTCCTAACTCTTTGTGTCTCACATATAATTTCATTGGATTTGTTGCTAAGAGCGATAGTCTCTGGAGGCTTAGCTGGCTTTGAATCAAACAGGTCTCAGGTCTGTCTGGCTTTTTCCCCGAGGAGCTGGAGGTCTAGTTGCTCACAAAGACCTTCTTCTGGCTATAGGCCAAATAAAATTCGGCATCAAGCTTTAATATTGACTAGGATTTAAAGGCAAAATGAGAGGATATCTGTACAGCTCAGGTGCTGAGTGTGCAGGAAGGGGGGAGGGGGACCCTTTTACCCCTAAGACAGCCCATGTTTGATCCTCAAGGATCCTTGCACATTCAGAAGTGTGTGCTTTGTTTGTGCATGTTTCGATTGTTTATAACGATTGTTCATCCAGGTCCAGACTCAGTCTACACACAGATTCAATTAATATGTTTTCATGATGAGATTTATCATCATGGATAATGACTTTATCTTCCAAAAGTAGTCAGGAGGGAAGAGAGGAGTGGATGGAAATTGATATTCACCATAATGACTGCAAAAACATTAACAACATTGATCTGAGTTTTTCCCTTTGATTAAGAAAAAGACAATACATTTTTTTTAGCTTATCTGATTTAAAAGTTATAGCGCAAATTCTGCAAGGATCTTGGACTTTGCTGGAAATCCAATTAAATAGTTAGCTTCAGTAGTTTTGATAAAGTCAGTGAAATGTTATATTTGAATCATTTACAAAATGTGTTCAATATACAAAAAGCTAAACAACTGAACAGACCTGTGAACCTCTGAAACACCAGGACTTCTTAACAATCATATGTGGTATCTACACGTGCTGACATGCTGTAATATTTTTGGTTGGAATATTCTTCTTTCCACTTAAATATTCACTGGCTGGCTATAAGTTGCATGTCCTGCAGACATGATCATATTTGTTTCCTTGGTTTGGCAACCTCCCCCTGAATGCTCCTGTGTCATGTTTCAGGGTAAGGGGTGGTCAAAGTCTCCATAAACTAGGCCCTGACAAAGAGTGCCTTTGTTGGCAGGGTCTCTATACTTAAAGGCACGTGTTTGCCTCCTCTACCAGCGTGCCCTTTACTACAAACCAATACTTGTTCAGCCTGTGTTGGGGGACTCTGTTTCTATGGACTCTAGTACTTAGCATCTGCCTGCCATGTTAGCCTATTATTAGCCTGCCTCTATTAGCCTGCTTTTTCATATTAGCCGAATTTCTTCATGTCAGTCACTTTTCTACTTGAACAAATCATTAGTAGTGGCTCTCTATCAATGAACATTGAAGCACAGCTCATGATGGTCTTAAGGGTATCGAGGGCGGTTGAGGTCTAAGGAGTTCAGCACCCTATATTTGTGTCAAGGTTTATACAAATATTAGACAGCTGCCAATATTTAAGCAAATGGGTCAAAAAGTGATTTAACTGACTCTTGAAATTACTATGATATTGGAATATCATAGTAAAACCATCAGGCGTTTTATTGCAAATAGTCAATAGGGCCGCAGGAAGCTAATTATTTATGTCTTTTCTACAAGGTATCCTGTCAGGAATGAACATCAGTGTCCTATTGTCTTTTACAAGACGTTTCTAAAGCTAGATACTGGGAATTATTTTCTGTAAAGTACACATCATCCTCTCTGGCCCAGTTATCCATTCAAATGGCTTTTCTTGTTACTTCTATGTGGATGACTACCAGCTATTTTCATTAAATGTCCTCATCCTTTATGCTAGAGTCTTAGGATGTCCCCCCTTTAGCTAAATCTCTTAGGAATCAATCAATCAGTCAATCCATCAAGTTTATTTATATAACACATTTCAGAAATAAGGCAGTTCAAAGTGCTTTACATCATAAAAACACAACAATACAAAGTCATAAAAAACACCACTTTGAAAAACCCCCCAAAACAAACATAAAATGTTTATGAGTGCCATCATTAAAATGATCAACACACATCAAATATGTTGGTCAATGTTTCATTTATTATGGTTCAAAAGCAGCTTTAAACAGCTGAGGTTTTAGTCTAGATTTAATGGAACTCAGCGTTTCAGCTGTTTTGCAGTTTTATGGATGCTTGTTCCAGATTTGTGGTGTGTAGAAGCTGGATCCTGCTTCTCCATGTTTGGTTCTGGTTCTGGAGATGCAGAGCAGACCAGAACCAGAAGATGAGAGTGGTCTGGAAGGCAGATACGAGAACAACAGGTCTTTAATGTAGTTTCATCAATTTCTGAACTATCACAGTATTTTTTAAAGTCTCTTATCTAAGCTACAGGCAACCAGTGTAAGGATTTTAGAACTTTGGTTGATGTGCTCTATCGTCCTGGTTTTAGTGAGACTGCCAGCAGAAACCTTCTGGATCAGCTGCAGCTGTCTAAGTAATTTTTTTAGGCAGACCTGCTAGGACTGCAGGTTTACCTAATAAATGCAAACCTGCAACTAAAGATACACACATAAATGAGTTAGTCCTTTAGGAATGATCTGTTGGTCATCATAGCTTGTGAAATCATAATTCAACAACAGATTATCTTATTCAGTTTTACTGTGGCACATTCCGGAGCAGGAAATCCCTCATGTCCACAGTCATTAGATCCATAATGACTCATTGTGATAACTTAGGTTGTAAGAGTTACCACTCTGTTTTCTTTTTGGGACTACTGAATCATTTTATTTTAATTTGGTTGAGTTGAAATACATTATCAACATACCTGCCTGAGTTGCTAAAAATTGAGGTATTATGACTAATGACAACTTGCCCTTGTTCCATTTTGTTCCGTCTCTGTTTTGGTCATACGACTTTGCACAAACAACAAATAGATTATACCCAACTCAATATTCCACCCAACTTATTGGTATAAATCATGGATATCTCACAATTTCACAAATTCTCGCAAGTCTACTTTTATATCTCCCATCATCCACAGTGACGGCACCACTGGAGTTTCAGATTTGTTTAATCAACCAAAAAGGACACTTAAAACTTCATTGCTGATCAACCTCATCTGATAGTCAGAGATCTAAAGGCACTAACACTGGCTTCTACTGTAGAGTGGCTAAGTCGTCAGCACTTATCTACCTAATCTCAGTGCATGCTCCTTCAGTATTGCTGAATTCCTCTCAGCAATGTTAGCTGACCCTGCTGCCGCCATTAAAAAGGAAGTCAATCTAGACTATTTATATATATTTTTTGTTCCACTCTGCTGGAATGAGCATCCAAAGCCTTTGGCATTGTTTGTAAAAGGTCTCTTACTGTATTAAAAATAAAAAAAAGTGCTTTTCCAAACAAATGGCCATTCCTCAAAATTTACTTATTAGATTTTCTAATGATTAAACAAGATTAATAATTCTTGGTAATTTCTAATCAGCTGATGTGAATAATTCTAATAATAGATTAATTGCTACTGTCATGTTGCTCTACTTTGGCATAGAGACCTAATTTTATTTCAAGCGCTTTAAAAACAATATATCAAAGGAAATCGTAAACACTTTGCTAAACCTTTATAGAAAACACTCCAGGTGCTAGTAGTTATTAAAATTAATAAAGTAATAGAAACATATCTATAGCATGCTGCACTTCACAAACTTTTAACACCACAACAAGAACAAATGTTTTGAGGAGGATTCCTTCCTCTTCCTTATTCTCCAGTTTTCAAATTGAGTGAATACAGTGGAACATATTGAAATGATTTCTCTTCACATGTATTGTACAGAAATTGAAATCTTCATGCCTGTAAAAGGAAAAAGACAGTGTTACCGCCTTGATATGTTTGCAAAAAAACTCGCCTACCATCCAGGGTGAAGTGGGTGGAGGTGCAAACATTAGATGTGAGATAGGAAGCCGCGCTTTGCAGAGAACGCCAGTTTTGTCAGTCCTTTTTGTGACCTTTGGATATTTTGTGTCTATATGCTTGAGTGTTTGCAAACATGTTCCTTACTACATCCCATGTTTCAGTTGTCCCAGAGACTTTTTCTAGTGGAGGGAAAATCTGTGCTGACAAAATGAAGTTCACCCAGGTGTGATGATGCTGTGGCATTTTATGGGCTGGTTGTGAAGATCTTGCTTCACAACCAGCATATGGACTATGGCTAAACATTTGTCACAGTATGAACAGGGCAGATGCAGTAGGTTCTTTTTTCAAGCATGACATTCTAACCTCAAGATATTTTCAGAACACTTAAGTGTGAGCAATCCCTATAGAGTGCATCTGGCAGCAAGTAACAAAATAGATACAGATAAGAAGAAAATGAGACCCAGCTTTGTATGTTAATATTGTTGACAACAGCTTACTGCCTCCTCTTGAGGAATGGCTCTGAAGTCATGAAGGGATAATCAGCCTTGTGCATCTGTGAGCTACCAGTTTTTTTTTTTGTTTTTTTTTTTAAAGACATGTATGTGGGGGGTATATTGTGTTTTATCGCTGGCATAGAAATGACAGAGAGCTGTCAGAGAAAACAAGACAAAATGAAAAAGCATGGGGGCAGAAGGGAGGGGGAGAAAGTGAAGTAGGAGTGGAGAGTTAAGTTGACAATTCTTCCCATTGCAGCTGGAGGTTTTGGCAACACGGAGTGTTAGAGCTTCATTTCTATTGAACGCTGCAGCCAGACTTTGCAGTCTCCTTGGTTCCAACTCCATTAGGTGACAAAGAAGCTTTTGGGAGAGTCAATGCCTTTGCATAACAAGCTTCTGGGGCTGCATAAAGACACCCACAACTGTCCCTCTGCATATTAATGAACGCCCTGTTAGATCACTGTCAGCACTCTTTTCAGCCCACCGATGGTGCGCTGTTCTCCCTTTGATCTGTTTGGGGCAGGTTTGCAAGGCCAAGGTTGTTGTCTATTTTATTCCTCCAGGCTGTGAATGATGCAAGCTGCTCTGTTAGCAGAGACTGAGGTTGTTTCAGATTTTCGTATGAGAGACGGAGTCGTATAAGGAAGAGTTTGTTTTTACAGCATGTGCAAAGGAACTTGCCACTGCTGCACAACTGCCGCTAACAGACAAAAACTTTAGTTCCTGCTTCTGTCGCTGCTCTCTTTTTGCTCATGATAGCATGTTAAAAAAGAGTTGTGGGCCCCTTATTTTTTCTCATGAAAACCAAGAAATTAAAAAAGGGAAAACTTATCAATGAATACTCCTCTGACTGGCGTGCAATTTAATACAAGTGTCAAGTTCAGAATGCAGCCAAATGAAGTTGTATAGTTGATGATATATATTTTTTTATGGAGACTTAACAAAACTCTTTTCATTACTGTGACTTGATTCAAAATGAATCCATTTCAGAACTGTATTAACCAATGTCGGATAAATTGTTGTGAAATCACACAACTTGTCCTTTATTTGCGAAACACAATATAATGTTATTGTCTGTTGCAACTTTAAACTTAAAGGACGCTTTATTAGGTACATCTTGCTTTTACCAAGTTGACTCTGGTAAAAGAATAAAGTTTCCTTAAGAACTTTATTCTTAAAACAAAAACATCAGCAAGGTTTGAGGCAGATTTTGGTCCAGGTCGATATGAAGGCATCATTCAAGAGCTGCAAATTTAACAGCTTCACATTCCTGATGAAAACCTCCTGTTTGTCCACATCTCAGAGGTGCTTTGCTGGATTGAGATTCGATGTCTCTGGAGACCACTAAAGTAGTGAACTCATTGTCATTTTTAATATGGGGTTTGTAAAATGCTGTGTTATCATCCTGCTCAGAATAGGCATCAGAAAATGGTTAAGATTTTGTTGTTAAAAATTTAACATGGTCAGCAGCATTGATTACTCGAGATGCTTTTTGTTGTTTTTTTGAGCGATGCCTGCCACATAGTACAAAGATAAAAACAAACAATTAGATCAAATTAAATTTAAAAAACAAAGTTCCTGCTGATGATGGCTTAAAGTTTTAATGTCTCAGTGGAAGCTTTTTGTTTCATTTGTTCAGAATATGTGTATGACTATAAGGTCAGTGTGACATTTTGTTTCACAACTTTACTCCAAAATGTTCACCAATCAGATTTAAAATTAAATGTGTTCTCGTTTCCTATGAAATGCTGCAGTGTGACTAGGCCATCTTTCACAACTCATAAATTTGTCACCCTGGTAACAAACATAATCTGCAGATAAACAAGCAAGTGCATATGTTTTATCTGTTCTCTGGAAGCATGTGACATATTTTAGCCCATCTTCATGTTATCAACAACATTCCTATGAAACTGTGGAAAGTCTTTAGAGCTACAGTATGGAACTTTTTTTTTAAAAATACGTCTTTTACATATTTGTTACTATGTAGTGACAGTGTAACACGGGATAGATAATCTGTGAAAAAAATTGAGCTCCTCAACCTGCCTGACCTACTATTGTTGTCTGAAGAAATGCACTGCTCTCTGTCAAAAACAACCAGAGTCAGGAGGAGCACCTAAATGTTGACAATCATCTTTGTGTATGTGCTGATAAATGCGCTAATGGCTGAGAAGCAACTTATCATTCCAGGAAAACTGTGCATTCATGGCAGGCTGGGGTATCAGGAAGAAGCTGTAGCGTAGCAGAGAGCAAAGGGGGCAGAGAGAGAGAGGGGGATGAGCGGCACGTACACTAGCATGTTTGACATCGCTAAGACCTTCTTCCTGGCTCTGATTGGTTGTTTATAGTCAGCATTTAGAGTGCCAGAGGAAGACAAACGAGCACAATTTTAAACATCTGTCCCATACCGTACTGTCACAATATAATGACAGTTTCAACAATTATGTAAATACATATCATTTTAATAAAAGTTACATACTTGATGCTTTAAGGGGTGAACTTACTATGCATGCTTATCAGAATTTTAAGGCATAGTCATAACTGAACTTTTCATTTCCTCAGTGAACTTCAATATAATATCAAGTTTTTTGTTTTCTTTCATGTAGAAATGCTAACCACACCCTGCACCATCATCCTCTTTTACCAAGCCAAGACCAGGAGTGTTGTGTGTTCATAATTATAGTTCCCCTCCCCACCCAACCTGCCGTCTGTCCCTCAGTCTCTGTGCCACGGTTCACCTGCCTGCCAGCTGTTTCAGTTCTGAAACCTGTGTTTGACTTTTGAAAGAAGCAGTTACCACGTGGATACCAACTGTTGTCATCTTATCTGATGAAACCAATTTTGCATGTTTTGTTTTCATATCCGAACCCTGAAAGTTTTCAAACAAACTGAAGCAAATGGACTTGCAACAGACGTTTGGAGGCAGGCAGCACAATAATGACCAGATTTTCTTCTTCATGGATCCTAATTGAGTTTAGGACTACCAGAAAAGGAACAGCATGTTTTGCCAACAAATTGCACTTAAAAGATGTATCAAATAATTTTAGAATGAGGTGAAAGGCTAGTAAAAAGAACGATTACTTTGAAAATCATTCTTTCCCAGGACACATTTCACTGCAAACTTAATATTAATGAACTCCTCCTTTTTTTTTTTTAATTAGGAGAAACATTAAACAACAATAACCCAAAGAGTGACTAAAAAATGTCCCAATTCTTTATTCATTGTATGCTCCGAATTATGTTTTGAATTAAAACAAAATGTTTTTACAAATTTTGTGGTTGCTTGGGTCATTCATCTAGCCCAGGGAGATGGTTTTAACAAAGCACATGAGATGTGTTTGCAGTTTCATAATCTCAGAGAGTGTAGAATGGTGCTGTTCAATATGAAACTGTCTCTGTCACTGTGAATTATGTGACAAAAGCAGGATGCACCTGTGCACATAGTCTAAAATTTTGCATTTTGCCAGTTCCAAGTATGAAACACTTTATGATGTTTGTTTGGAACATATATATATATATATATATATATATATATATATATATATATATATATATCTATGTTCTCATTTTTATGTTTTTCAAAAAATAACTGAAAGAGGTTTGTGTTACATTAACAAGAGATATTTTTAAATGCCACAAGATTTATTTATAATAAGCTTTGGATCAGGTACCTTACAAATCAAAAAGATTATATTTTATTTCTGCAGTTGTTTTGGCCTTTTTTGTGAGCTGAATTTAAATGCATTACATACTTCTCTCCCTCCCTGATCTAATATAAAACCTCAGTAGAGATATTAAGTATACTCATTTAATTTCAGATCTCTGCATTGTTGACTCCAACAATAATAAGTTAATTAACTTCTTTTTCTTTAACTTTCACTCTGAATTTCTCACAGTAATAAAAAGACTTCTCATTTTGTTTATTTGCTTCTTTCTAGTTAACTCTCGCACCTGCAGCTATGCAGGTGTCTTTCTGGTTGAGGGAGAGAGTCGTTACTATCTGACTTTTGAAATGGCCATGAAAGTCTGTGAGCAGCTGGAGAGCACAATGGCAAGTCCAGCGCAAGTCCAGGAGGCCTATAACAACAGCATGGAAACTTGCAGGTAAATGAAACTTTCTTCAAAAAAATATTGTGAAAAAGTATATTTTCATAAAAAAATAACACGTTAGAGATATTTCACTTTATATAATAAAGTATATGTTGCTTATTAGGTAAGACACAATGTAACTGAAGATTGATATTTGTTTTTATTTTTCAAATTTATAAAGCATTGTGGATCAAAATCTGAATCGACAACTGTTCACTGTTTTTGTCACTTAAGGTACGGTTGGATCAACAATGGGAGCAGTGTCATTCTCAGGCAAACTCAGCATGAAAACTGTGCAAGGAACATGACTGGGTTTATTGTTAACTCACATACTGGAGATCATTCTGATGCTTACTGTTATGACAAAAATGGTAAATGAGGAGCTAGTATGAGATTTTGGTTTATTTTGTTGTTATTGACTTTTTGATTTGAAACTTGTTGTCTTATGATTCCTTACTACCAGATAGTGCTGAGAAGAACTGCAGCAAAGCTTTCCAGGAAAACAGAGTTTTACTCTCAGATACAACAGGTCAGTATAACACACCCTCATATTGACTGTGATGGAGTACAAGTGTGAGACAAACACTATGCTGTTTTAAACACTTCTATGGTTGAGAATTGTTGTAGGATTGAGGCATTTAAGAGGAAGTGGCTTCAGTTAAACATCTAACATATTATGTGACCTCTGTTCTCTGCTCTCTAAGAGGAAGTAACATAAATGGTTCTGAAACAGACAGAATCCTGTCTCAAACAATTTCCTTAATGATACAACTGTGTTATAATAACTGAAATACTATATGGACTTGCTTAACTTAGATGCTGCTTAATATATATATATATGTATAAAGTGTATGAGTGAACAAAAAATATTTATTCTCTAAACAGCTCTGACATCACCACAGCCTCTGACTGATGGCACAATAGAGTCAGAAACAAGCTCACTGGAGGGCTTGATAAATGCTCCAACACCTGCAAGTACACCCGACGATCTGAGTAAAGATGATTTCACTATGGTTCCTGAGGAGGGAAACCCCACTGGAGGAAGCAATGTCACTTCCGCTTTCACTACAATGGAGCCAGACCCACGTGATGGATCTGGGATGGAGTCAGCTCAACTAGAGGAAAAAACAACTCCAGTGATCAACGCTGAAACAACATCGAGTGAAAAGAGACCTATTGAAACATTGGAGCCCACTGGTAAAAACATAAAATCAGAGTTTAAGGAAACTCTAACAGTATGTCCAGTACATCTCAGTAAATTAGACCTTATTTTTCAATGAGGAGTGCTGGTCAGATTAAAAGAAACTTTAGAAAATTACCTTTGAGCAGGTTCAAATTTTAAGCCCACGTTTAAGAATTAAAAAAAATATGTTGCTAGTAATGCGATTTAGAGATCAAATCTTGTAAGGAATTAAATATTGTATTTCTATCAGCTTTAAGCATAAAATCTTCCAAATTAACAGAAAGAAAGACTTGGAAATCAGTATGTACTCTACAGTATATAAGCCGTGAGGGCTGATTCAACAGGTTTTGGGAGGACAGGAGTAACTAAAGTAGCTTTTCGAACAAATGACGCCCCCTTGTGTTAGCTGAAATATATTTGGAGATGAAGTAGAGCCAAATCTGATCAGTCCTACAACTGAAAAAACCAAACCATCTTTTTTTGTAATGAAGCTAAAAGAATGCTTTGTTGGTTGGCAGTTTAACAGGCATCCTTTTTTTTTCTGTTTTAACTTTTTATTTTATTTTATTGATGTTCAGATGCCAAACCGAATAGCGGAGGAAGAAAATCATTGAATCTGGAAAATGATATAGAGAATCAAAAAGACAGCAGCTCATCAGGTGAGTAACCGAAAATGAAACACCCAGAGATACTATACATGATGACAGCAAACAGCAATATTCTGACGGTGCTTTATGTTTTTTTTCCGGAATCATTTTAACACTGTCACAATATTCATATTTTTTTCTATTCTTTCTCCTTTTAGACTGGCTGGTAGTTATTGGTGTTATTGTAGCAGTTGGTGCAATTCTCCTTGTGTGTGCAGCTGTCGCCAGGAGAAACGGGTAATGGCTTGATTGACATGACACTTCCGGTGCTTTTATTGAACATACACCTAGCAATTTCTATAGGGAAAACCAGGATGTGTATGTTTCAATTCATTGACACAGGTTAAAAATAGCACATAATGGCTCAAATATAAACATATAGCCCCAGTAGTATTAAGTGAAAAGTCTCTTTACAGGTTGTACCTTGCTTGCATATGCTTCTTGTAGCCATCTGTGAGCCTGTGGTATGAATCTGCCTGGATATCTCACCACTCATCTCATCACAAGTAGTGCATAGTTCATTCTCATGTTGTTCTTCTGGTCAAAACCTGGCTTTCCAACACAGCCGACAAATTTTAGGATTGAGTGGAGGGCTAGTCCACAAGCTTAATGCTAATCTGTATCACCTCTTCCAAAACCATTTCATTTTTGACCAGCCAATGCCCAAATGTGCTCAATTTTCCACCATCTACTTGAGGTGAAGTTGAAGATTTTGGAGATAAGACCTAGTCAAATATTATTCCTTAAAGCTTGTTCAATGTACTAATACCACTGGCCACAATGCAAATCCTCAACATGATGCTTCCACCACTGTGCTTCACACTTGCTGTTAAAAGATTCGAAAGGCTCACGTTGATTTTAAACCTAGTTGTAGTAACATTTGCCCTCAATGTGTTTTTGCAGGTGGTGTGGCAGAAAGCAAACGCTGAATATCACAATCAAAGAGAGCAGTGATGACAATGGGGTCGCAGCTGCAGCATGCAGCTCCCGCAACCCGGAGAGAGAACAGGAGATGGTGACGCTCATGAACAAGGAGACCATCCAGGAGAACGGCAATACGGAGGAGTTCACTGTCATCACGTTAGAGCAGTCTCCGGATAAAGACGAGCAGGCCTGAGAGTTGGGCAGGAAAGAGCTGGGGAAGTTGGGGGAAGACTTTTGAGAGGATAAAAGAGTTGGAGGGTGTTGGCGGCTTGTAGTGGATGGGCACTGAGTAAGAGCATTTGAATGTGTCACAACGTATCATTCTGTGTTCAACTAAAGTACAAAGGTTTGCACAAAAGCTTTTTAAAGAGGCTAAGCATTTCAGATCAGTGTGCAAGAATGAGAGATTTAGAACAAAATATCAGAATATGTTTATTTTCCGTTCACGTTAATTACTGTGTGTGCCATTTTTAATTATTGATTACGGGGAGTTCTAAGAGTGGGTGAAAAGCTTTTTGTTAAATTTGATGACTGTAAAATTCTAGCAATTAATCTTAACCGGAAAAAAGAAATAAACTGTCATTTTCGTTTTGTTATATTTTATTTAAGAAAGAAAGAAAAAAAAACTTCCTTTATTTCTTTATTTTCCTGTTTTTCCTTTCTGCACATATTTCAGACATGTCCACTTGTCTGTAATTGTTGCTTTAAGAAAACTGGGGATTCATCAATCTCAATTATCTTCCTTTTGATTCTGCTCTCCCTGTCTGTGTACATAATATAAAACTTTACAAATGTTGCAATAGCTGCCATTGCTTTTTTTCATAGGAAAATGCTTTGTCGATTTAGCGTGAAGGACTGCTGCTGTTTCTAGTAGTATTTAATCAGAAACTGTATTGTGGTTTGTGAAGGTCAACATAGATAGCATCCTGAATCAGCATGATTTTTAGCTTTCCACAGTGAGTGCGTAGTGCACAACTGATGATGATGAATACAGAATTAAGATTATGTTTTGATTATACTGTGTGGATAAAAAGTATGTTATAGGGAATCTACTCAACATATACTGATTTTGAAACAAAATAAAGAACTGGGTAATATTTCAAGCACATTAATCTCAAGCTCAATTTTTATGAGGGGAAGTGTAAATACTGGACATTCGAAATGAGAAGTTAATCCACTGCAGGCTTATAGCAACGCAAAAGGCTTATTAAAGAGAAACACCGGTTTGCTCTGAACCAGATGTGATAAAAGAAGCTGATGTTTTTATTCTATGTTTCTTTATAAAGCTTTCAATCTTGTAATCATCTTTTTCTATTGAACTTTCTGTAGCCTGACTATATCGCACACACGTATTAATCAACTTTATTATCTGTGTGGCCAATGTAGTTTTTAGAAGAAGACTAAATTACATACAGTCATTGTGAATGACATTCTTTTGACTTGTTACTTAACCCTCCTGTTATGGTCATTTCTGAGGTACAGCAATAATGTTTGTGGGTCAATTTGACCTGTGGAGAGTTTAATCATGCAATAGTGTTAGAAACCAAAAAATTCCTCCAAAACATTTTTGTATCTGATTATTAACTCCAATACTAACCATTTCAATCAATATTTGTGCAATGATGTTTTATTACTTCTCACAAATAAAGGATCAATGACGACAATTTACTCATTGCCGTCATTACAGTTTTAATTTACATAAAAAATGTAATTTACATTTTTTATGTCCACTGAACAAAACCTACAAATAAAACAAAACAATAATTTCAGTGAAATTGATCTTTTGTAATTTTTTATATATTTTACTTTTTTTTTTTTTCAATGGGTGATCTTTATAATTGAACTTGAGACACACATACTGTTCAGGGTCAAATTGACCCGCTGATTAAAATCAAGATAAATGAGTTATGCAGAGAGTATTAATGTTTTCCCCCACTTCTGCTGAGTGTCCACTCAGACTGGATGGAGTTTGCCCACGGGAAAAGAAAAGGTTCCCGTCAAAAGTTGTATGAACACCTGCTTTCTCCCAGTTTCCTAGTGAAGTAAAGAGTAAATAGTGAGAAAGTGGGCTTGTGTGTGTGGGGGTGTGTGTGTGGTGAAACGTGGTTCATAGCTGCAAATAAATCTTTTTTACCCTTCAACTTGACTGCCGGGTCAAATTGACCGGAACATTATATACGTAAAAAGTAGGCGCAGGGGGGTTGCAAATGTGTAAAATGAATAAATTTTCAATTTATATGTAGAGTGTACCTATTAAGACAAATAGAAAAAGTTTCATGCAAAAACAAATGCTTCCAACTATTTAAAAAAAAAAAATTAACTTTAAAACGGGTCAATTTGACGCTCAACATAGCAGGAGGGTTAAGTTTATTTTTACATTTTCCTTTGATTTCAAGAGGACAAAGTGTTGCACTAGAGTAGGCAGGTTTGACAAAAAGATTTTGCTGAAAAGATCTGTAAAGTGACAACAAAATAAATAAAAATGTGTACAGATGATGCGCTGGAACATGGTGTTCACTGACTGATCACTCTGTGAGCATGGGGACAAAAGGGAAATAAATGAATAGCATGACAGGAAACGCATGTTGCATTTCTCCCACGTAACAGGAAGTAAGGTTTCCATGGCACTAGAGTCGGTATGCAGGAAAACGTTAGCGCAGGATAAAAGGAGTAAGACAAAGAGAGACATTTTGAAAGATACCCATGGCATCTTTCCAACAGTAACCAGCAAGAATGTCAGAAGTGTATAATAGCTGACTTTGCATGCACTAATTATAGAGTAGTAAAAATAATTTAACACTTATATTGTCTTAAAAATATATGTTTTAAATTATGTGGGATATTGAAAAAGTTTTTATTAATTTTCACACAATTTAAAAAAGTACTATTATGTAGTTTTCAATTCTATTTTCCTTGGCTTTCTAGGTTGAGGTTTCTCCATGTGGATCAAATGTATGCTTAAAGAGTTCAAAAGCATTACTAAATGTGCATGATTGTTACTGTTTTCTCTATATTGGTGCTTTGATGGACACACAATCTGCCCAGAGAGCTCTCTACTGCAAAACTAAATATACAGTATATGCAGTGTACTGTGTGAACAGTCTTCATCTAAAGCATGACTGGAAAACTAGTTGTTTTCAGTGATATTCAATTAAAATAACTGAAAATCTGCAACTTAATTATTTCATTTAACCTTTATTTAACCAGGTAAGATTGGTAAAGAACTAATTCTCAACTGCGTCAGAGACTACAGGTGGAAATTAGCACTTAGAGCTACATAGTGCATTTCTCTTCTTGTGGTCAATGTATACATTTTTCAATCAATATTTTTAAAAATACTTTTCTACCTTCAAAAACATACCTTGAATGACTGGTTTTTACTCCTACTTTTTTAACTAGGTGGATTCAGGCAACATGATATAAGTGATAAGATACTCATTCCAATTAGTTTGTTTTAAAACAAGTTTAATTGTTGCTAATATAAGTTTAATTTTATTTACATTTTTACATAAATGCTGTATTTGTTAATCAGTAAAGAGAAAATAATTTTTTTTCTCATTTCCTATTTTCAATTTTCTACTTTAAACAGCTCTTTTCTACATGCAGTTTAACTTTTCCTTTCATCTTTTTAATGTATTTCTTGTTTTCAAGATACATTTTTTTTTCATATTTTACTATAGTTTCCTGTAAAGCACTTTAAGTTGTCCTGTGTTAAATTGTCCTGTATAAACAACTTGAATCTAAAGTGAATGAGAACACACACAAAATTTAAAACTAGTATATAACTGCAGGAGCATATGGAGATTTAAAGATTAGTTTTACCTCTTCAGTAAAGTTTAAGAGAACATTACTGCCTAAATGATTCCCCTATTGAAAAAGTCTCATCAAATTAAGCAGAAAAAAAGGCTATAAAATGCAATGAAGTGTAGGTTAGATCATTTATCTTTAAACTCTAATAAACAGTAAGTCAACATGAAGTATTAAAACATCTACCTACAATCTAACTGAACACCATTCAGATAGATTAAATTAGTGCTCATGTACCATAAGGAGAACAACTGTAAAAGTCACCACAATTCAAAAATCTCAAAACAGCACTTAGTTATGAACATTTATTAGTTATATTTGTATATGTACACCAAAGGTACAACATTTGTTGATATGTAGAAACATTTTTTTTTGTTTTCATATCAACCAAAATCTGAGGAAAGAATGCTTCATTCTATTTTTTCAACCCAATTGTATATTTCTCACACACATACTCTCTTGCCATTACATTGATATTACAACATCATTACAATAAGGGCAGACCCCAACTCATTTAAGGCAGCAATGAAACAGACCATCATGTCTACTAATGGAGTTCTTCAAAATGACACACTTTACAGTGTTTAAAAGTATTCCAGCTTTTTATTGTCAGTTACTTTGCATCTAATTAGTAACATTTAGCTGAGCAGGCGTCAGGTCTCTCAACATACCTGTTTAGTGTAAAATTCAAAAAGCTATTGAGACTGAAAGCAATAAAAAACGTGGGATTTCCATAAACTTCACTGGCATTGATTGTGCAACCGAGGTGGAATGTGTGAAGAAGTGGTGAACTGAAGGCAGTTATAGACTCTAATGGGTCTAGATATTAATGACTTGTATGTTTAAATGAATCAGTGGAACAAATGTGCCTGAGACTAAGAAGCCAGCATGTTTCCTTTAAAAATGTTTCAGATAATTCACCTGAGGATTGTTGCTCTTTACTGTGGTAGGCATAGGAATAGCACAGGTATTTATTCTCTCTGACTAACTTCTTGGCTTTGATTTATCCCTCTCTGTGTGTCCTACACCAAGGGCAAACTTGACCCTTTTTTTGTCTTTAAATACCTTCATAACATCAGTTTCACTGTAAATAAGTGAGATTGGCCTCCATATAAACCAAGAAACCTTCTTTTACTCTTGTCTTTCTTTATTTCTCTTCTTAACCCTCTCTCTCTTTTCATACAAACTGTTTGATTTAGGATCACTGCAATTTTAATTAACCTCTGCATTGCCACTGAACAGACCGATTATATCCATATATGTACAATGAAAATGAATTCACAATGCTTATATCTTTATGGAACAAACATTCAAAACACTTACATTAGATACAAAAGAAAAAATATTTATATATCATATGTGTGACATAGATGTTAAAAAGCTAGTTAACACCAATTAGAAAATAAAATCAGACAGGCAATTTATTACATGTTGTCCTCTATACATTTCGTCTAATCTATTAAAACAAATGTTTTTTTGTTCCCCCCCCCCCCCCCCCCCCCCCCTTCCTCTAGCTGATTACATTTCAACGAGTCACAGGAATGAAACCTTATTTCTACATGGCATTTCAAAATAAACATAACAAATCAATAAAAGGAAAACAAAATCTGTTAACTACAATATATACACAAAGTGCATGGAGACACTTCAAAATATCATGCTTTTAAGATAGTGGTGCAAAAAAATAATTAGAATTTTTATTTAATTCATGCGTCTACAACCATAATATTGAACATAGTAGTCATTCAACACTCAGTCCCCTTACGTGACACTATGATTTGCATTGTCTCTTCACTGGAGAAGTTTTCTTTTTTCAATATATATATATATATATATATATATATATATATATATATTTCCTGAATATCACAAGGTCTAAAGGTAAGGCTTAAAGAGCCTGTGAAGGTGTCAGTTCTGTGCTCCGCAGCTCAGGAAATATGGATCAAACTTGATTGACCTATAATATTTAAGTGTTTTTAATATATGTGTGAATAAAAGCCCAGGTGATTTAATGAGTGTCTATGTGTGTGTTTTATTTATTTATTTTTTGCCTAAGCATGCATCAGTCCTTTAATATGTTAAGTAGAACACCAATGTTGTTCAAAACATGCCTCGCTTATGTTAAATTAACTTAAAAAGGTGTAAATTGAGAATGTACTTTGAGAACTAAAGGACAAAGTGCTAAGTTAGGTTTTCTATTGTTATAGTAAATGACATTTGATTTGAACACCTTCAAGGCATGGTTGTCATTTCAGCACAAATAAAAAGAAACAAAAGAGGAGAGAAGGCTCCACCTGATAAAAAAAAAAGCAACTTAATCAACTCCACATAACTAAGGTCTCACTGCTCACTCACACAGGACGAGGTGAAAGTTCAGGATTCAGGTCCTAGAAGGTTGAAACAAAACAACTCCAATTGTAGCGCCTCCATAGCAATTCATGCTAATGCCGTTTTGGGCCTTTTAAAACAACTGCCATGTTTGCTTTGAACAGTTGTTTTAGCAGAAGAATATTTTACACAATGTTGTCCCAAAAATATTGTAAAAAAGAAAGAATTTTTAAAAAGTATTTTTATTGGTTATTGCCTCATGAACTTCATTTTTGAAGTCTGAAGGAAACAGAATCATAACAAAGTAAGGCAGGGATAATAAACAGCTGTAATATTGTCGCGGTTTCTAGAAAGCAGTTATGTTCATGCACAAAGAGTGCCTTTGCGTCATTGCGTTTAGTGTTTTTCAGGATACTCTCTTCACTCAGTTAAACCATGGCATTTTTAAATGTTGCACTTTTGAAACCATTTTTATATTAAAAAAAAAATTCTCATCAAAAACTCAATTTGCATGTGGGGAGCAGATGAAAACACAGCAGTACATATCAATTTTGCTCTAAGGGATTCCACTAGTGATGCACCACCTCCAACCTCCATTTCCTCTGTAAATAATCATTAATAAAAATGGGTTTGATAAACTACTTTGACATTTCTGAGACCAAAGTTTTTTAGAAGTTTGCTTTGGTCGTGGGCCTTTCCTAACTAATCGTTAGCTTCAGCTTTTGGGACCACCCAGTTCAGATTTCTACTAAAGGAAGGTGTCAGAAGAGTTAAGATATCAAGTGCTTAAAACAATTTAGAAGACCACTTAAAGAATCCTGAACTATCCCTTCAACAAAGGTTGATATCCAGTTTTCCCTGCTTTGTTTAAAACCTTTGCAACCTTTATAAGTTGATCAGCGGCAGATTTTCCTAATATGACCTAATAGTTTGAATAATCTTCGCTAACCCGTTTCTGTTCTGAGTCCCCTAAAATGTCCTCTGACTGGCACAAAAACACAGCTGCAGCATATAGGGTTGGTAGAAACAGTCTTGAGCTCTGATGGCATAAACACTGATTGCAGTACAGGAAACCTCTTGGAAATATGATGTAATTGTGAATTGTGCTTGTTACTTCACCTACTGTGCTTCATAAGTAGTCAGGGATGACTGTGCTTACAGGTAATAAACAGATTCCACCAGTGGAATATAGCTTAAAAACCTTGTGAATGTGTGTGCTTGAAATCCTCATGTTCCACAATATATTCACATTTCTTTCAGTAATAAATGTTGAAGGTAAATACTTCTTTTTTTTTTTTTTTACAAAGCATTGGAAAATGGTGCTAAGAAGAAGCCATTTCCTTAAGCTGATATAGCAAACAGTTCGACATTACAAGAATTCCTGTTAAGGTAAACATAAAAAGCCCCAGTGTTTGCTGTTTGCTGTAAATCAATTTTCGTATGCAGCAAAGTTGCAATGGCCAAAAAAAACACTAACTACAAATTAAACTTGGCATTTTGACATTAATTGTGCTCCATATAATCCCTACATTTCCATCAGGGTGCAATATATATATATAAATTGTATTCCTTTTTTTGAGGAATAAAAATAAATTTTAATTGCATTGGCATCAAAAAGTTACTTTGGGGAAAAAAGGGAAAAGTGCTTTATAAATTTTGTAGGGATTTTACTTGCATCACATTGTAGACAAAAAAAAAATGTGACAATGTGTTGCAAGTACGTAAGGAGGCAGAGGAAAGGCTTCTGTTAGCCGGTTGACTTTATGCCTGTTTGGTCCCTATTCTTGACTTGGTCATGCTTTCTTGACACAAATAAATTAGTTTTAAAATCTCTCTCAACACGTGAAAGAAGAATGTCAATTTTCTTCACAGAAGACAAAAAAGAAGAGGGGAAACAAATCCTGGTTTGTGGAAATAATTTGTGCTTTGTGATAATACTTGTATGTGAAGAGGCTCAGAGGGATTTTCCTTTGATCAGAGTACTTGATAATTGTAAATGGATGTACCATAGAGATTTTTATGAAGGTGTAAATACAGCATGTTCAACGCAGTTAAAATCAGTTGTATCAATTATTGGTGTGGTTCCCCACTCAGAAAAAGGAGCCATCTTTATAAAATATAGAAGATACCCTCAGTGCATGTGTGTTGCACCACTACTGTGTTGCTTTTCATATAAACATAAACTGAACTGTACTCCTAAGAAAAAATATCTAGTAATAATTCTCTCTTTCCTCCCTTCCCAAGCCTTGAAGTATGTTGTGCAAGTATCTGGTATACAGGATGTGGCTCTAACAGGTGAGGTATACCTCTGTTGTTAGTTCACGGTTATGTGAATTAGTATAGCATACCAGTCAGATGGACAAAATACAAAAAACGTCTTAAAGGGACTAAGAATAAAAAAAATAAAACTACATAAAAAAAAAACATTAGTAGTTCTGTTCATGTGACTTTTCATTCACTCTTCTTGTTTTATCACCAGATAGGAAAGCTCGTGGAGCCCAGGAGCAGGGGGACCTCTGCGCTGCCATTATTCATGTTTCCATGGTTCCTCCTCAACAAGTGTGCACTCCGCAGCAGAACCGTTAGCGGCTGAGGTTACCTGCAAGCAGTCAGCAGGAACATTTAAGCTCATCCATGGCATATGTTAAAGAATACAGGTAACTTCACAGTCAAAGGAGAATTTAGAACATTTGCAGGTGCTGTTAAAGGAAACACAGTTAATATGTTATTGCAGCACATAGATCTCTCTGTTTGCATTTACGATAAATCCACAATCATAGACAATTGAAGTTAATGTTAATGTGAATACCAATGTGGACTTCTACAGTCTTAGAACAACTTCAGTCTCAAATACTCAGAGGTGGTTTAGATGAATGCTATTTTATAAACTTTAGGCTGCTCGTCACATTTGAATAGAGTCATTATTTACTCTATCTACTCTATTTATGGTTGATAAGTTTTAAAGTGGATAAACCAAAGTGGGATTAGACCACCACCAATGAGATTCAAGTGTAAAACATCTGAAGAAAAAACCATAAAAATGTTTTTTACCTAATAAAAAATTAAACTAGTAAAACTTTACTACGTAAACCTGTGATATTAGTTGCTGATTTTCTCCTGTTGTACTTTTGTACCAGAGATGTTATATATATATATATATATATATATATATATATATATATATATATATATATATATATATATATATATGTATGATTTCTTTTTTTATGTTTTTTCCTAGCAGCCAAAGTTTCTTCTTCTAAACCTTTTAATCTTTTTACTAACCTTGGTTAGTATTTTTTTTCTATTTTTGTCCAAGTCATTGCTCCTCAAAATGACAGTATATTGCATAAAGCTGAAAAATTGAAAATGGATAGAATATGGATCATTTTCTGGTACATCTGGGTACATACAAAAGTGACCATGGACGCAACTTAAAATCGGTAAAATTTTTAATTTGCGTTACATTTGCTTATTGGCTGTTTGAATATATGCATTTGTAGTTATTAACTTGTCAAAGGCTGAATAAATGTTGCATCAGAGAACTTTCAAAACAAGAAAGTCTGACAGGATTACCGAAAAAGAGGGACAACTTTAGCACAAAAATCCAATGTTTGATTTTCTTACTACTGCAATAAGTATCACTACATGTTTTCCTCTGAGTTTACTGACCCTCCCCTGAAGAAGGTGTGTCATATTTTAAAACTTGTAGTTATAAATTCTTTACTATCCATGTACAACACAATCATCACTTTGCATGTATCTTGTACTTTGTTAATGTTTTAGCAAATAAAAAGGCATTCAGGTCTGTTTTTTTTCTTTTACAAGAAGCAGAATTGGTAAATTATGGGAACCTCTGGACAACCAACAAGGATAATGCTTATGGCAATGGATGTGTTTGACTTGGGAATAAACTATGAATGTGATTACTTTCTATATTAAGGTTAATAGCAATGCCACAAAATGTAAAATGAAAAAGTAAATATAAGATGAAACAAAATAAAATCTTAATCATTTTAAACAATGTACAAACAAAATAAATAATAAATAAATGCATTGTTATATTTTGTCTTTTTCGCAAGTCTTCTAAAGCAGTGTGGAGCAGGGTTAGCAATGTGAGTCTTGGTATGTACATCAGAAAAAAACATAAAATAAATAAATAAAAGTAATGAAAATGTAAATCCTGGAAGTAGCATGCCTTTGTGTCACATATAAACATAAAAAAATGTATTTCAAATTTGGACACTGAATAGAGGTGGTTGTAATTTTTTACTGGTTTACAGTGTTGCTTGGCAACACCTTTTATAATTTAAGAAGTAAATATTTTATCATTGGACTTTTTCTGCCCAGGTGTGCAAGTAATAGAATGAAAGTTTTTAAAAAATTATCTATAGCTGACATTTAACCTATAATCTGTTCTACATTAGCGTTGCAATAACTTTTGATTTCGCTGCAGAGTTCTCAGAGCTGGGACAAGGAGACTGTGTTAGAGCACGTAATCACTCTTGGTGGGATGGAGAGGTGGGCATTATTTATGTATGAACTGCTAATTATGCAACACTTCCCATCACTGCATTTTAAATTAAAAGGATAAATGAGTATAAAATGTATTAAACATTTATGATCAGCGACAAAACAAGATACAGTGAAGTAAGCCCGCTGGTTATTATGTTGAATAAACGGGAAATAGCAACTAAAATATTTATAGAAACTTTTTAATTGAAACTAAGGCTGTGTTTATTGAGCTACTCTGAACTTATGCTAGTTGTGACACTGCTAAATAATTTCTCAGAGTTATATTGAGGAAGTTCATACTTTGTCCCATAAGTCGTCTTAGGGGAATAGCTGATCGGTCTTTAATTTTCTATGCAAGCACATCAACCATGTTTTGAATTGTGTTTTAAATGTTGAATAATCATTAAACACAAAAGTGGCTGTTCCAGAAGAGTAAATAAACTTGGTACACCTGTGAGATGAAGAGTGCATGCAAGTGCATCTCTGCTTACAAAGACTCGGTGCAAAGCAAGCAGAACAAAGCAAAGCTGCAGGATGAGCATGCAACAGCACAGGGTTATATTGAAGTCTCTATGTCAGAAAGCGTTAATAGTACCTTGCATTCATCTACTAAGACAGAATTGTTAGCATTGGCAGTAGCAGCTGTAGAAGAAGTTGGGGTTAAGACGCACTGGTTGGAATTGTTCTCGTGGTGGTTCTTCATGTCGTCATAATAGGACTGGGTCTTTGTCATCATTTCGATGTCGTCTGATTTAGCCGTGTGCGCATCCAGCTCATCCAGCTCAGCTTTGGACAGGTGGTACACAATCCCTGCACCGTAGGAGTCACCCACCACATTCACTGAGGTCCTGAAACGATCCCTGAGGAGAAACAAACCAAGATTTTAAAGACATCATACATTTTTTGTGCACAATATAATATAAGAAATCTATTATATGAACAAAATATAACCAGAATATATTCTTAAGACTCACAATAACCAGTCAACAGCAACCAGCAAACTGATATCCTGGGTTGGTAAGCCAACAGCGGTAAGGATCAACAGCATAGTCACAAGGCCAGCACTGGGAATACTGGCTGCTCCAACACTGGCAAGGGTGGCTGTCAGACTGAAGAAAAAGAAATAAGTTATGTAGATCTCCAAAAATTAACTATGACCATTAAAACTCCAAATCTCAAAAACCATAACAGAGTTGCAAAAAAAAAAAAAAATTGGTTTGCCTTTCTTTTTCTTTTACTCCATGTTTCAGATCTTCAAAAAATGTAACCTGAATACAGTTTTCAAATTAGTTAATTTACCAAGTGAAAGCGCTGCCAACACCAACCTGGTTGACCTCATATCTCAGTTGGATTAGATTTCAGACTTTACCTACACTCCAAATCTTTATTTTTTTCCATCCTAAGTTATTAGAAAGTGGACTTGCTGACGTGCTTTTGATCACTGTTAACTGCTACTTAAAGTCAACAACTGAGTTTCGTCAGACATCAAGATTTATGAGTCTGTCAATTACAGTAATTACAGTAATCAAATATGATGGCTCTCTGCCATCATATTTGATGACATTTCACAAAAATGTCAACTTCTGCGAAGATGTAACAGATTGCACCTTCCAGATAGTTCTCCTTTCATCTCTTCAGCATACAAAATGTCTCCTCAAAAGTCTTGAAAAAGCTTTTGATATTTTTTTTTCATCCAAAATTAATGTATGATGTTGGTTGCATTTTAGTCATTTCTAAAAGGTCTGTGTATTTACTCAGGTTATTTTTATGTTAGTATTAAAGGTTCATAATTTGTAATATTTAAATGTGATAAAAAAGTGAAAACCGAGAAAATCTGTAAAGGCGAGAAAATAAAGGCACTGTATTCATACTGGCTCTTTCTTTGGGCTGTATAAAGTGCAAGCCTGGGGAGAACCTGATTTGGTTCCAAAATGTGGGAGATGGGATGTTTATTTTGAAGCTTCATTGATTTATGTGCCATACAAATGTCAGAACTAGGGTCATCCATCTTCAACTCACTCTATTATGAGAAGAGTCTTTTGGCAAAGATTGATGAAAGAGAGCATGTACCCGCTGTTTGTCTTCCTGCCTAGCATGAGGCTCGACACTATTGCTACTTCTTCATGCTGGTTTATGTGCTTCATTTAATTTTCTTATTTAAGGATTGTTTCTAACCGCACATTCTTCATAGTTTACTGATTAATACATCCACACTTCTGCTGAGTAACTATGCTGACTTATCTACAACTCAGACTGTATTACTTTCTTTATTTTTGATTTACTGACAACGGCATGCTTCTCATTTACCATCTTCAGACTCTTTGAACCTTGAACCAAATAAAAATATATATATATATCGATATGAAAAGAACGCTCTTCTTACCTGACTGTGACAATCTGACCAGGATCAAGATTCACACCATTCATCTGGGCAATAAAGATGGCCGCCACAGCCTCATAGAGAGCAGTTCCATCCATATTGATGGTGGCACCTACTGGGAGCACAAAACGAGTGACTCTTTTGTCAATGGCCAAATTCTCCTCCAGGCAACGGAATGTGACAGGAAGTGTGCCAGCACTGGAGATAAAAGCAAAAAACAAGGAGGACTATAAACACATATAACCATGCACAAATTATTTCTAAAAACAAGTATTCACAATGACTTGTTCACCCATTGATCCTTATTCATGCTGACCTGGAAGCTGTTCCCAGAGCAGTGATCCAGGCCTGGAAGATTCCCAAGAAGAAGGTGAAGGGGTTTTTCCTTGTGATGACAAAATAAATGCTGGGCAGGAAGATTGCGCCGTGGATGATCAGACCAATAATAACAGTCACCATGTACATGCCAAGTTGCCTGCCCACCACCTCCAAGTCCTTAATGGAGATGATCTTGCCACAAATCAGACAGGCAATACCAAAGGGAGAGTACCTTATTGGGTGAGAAACAATTTATTGTTACTTTGAAATTAAAGTGATAAGCAAAATCAAAACAAGGTGTAAGAGAACTGTGATTATGATGTAACATCCTTTAGATATGTTTCAAAATAACATGAGATAAAGGAGTTCCTTCCTTGCAATTTTTGGAAGCTTAGCTAGCTTAAGCCTTTCCACATTTTTTAAACTTACAACCACAAGCTTGATTGTATTTACTTAGAGTTACATGTGATAACTGTAGGAGAGCTGCAGAGATCCATAGTTCAGATTGAAGAACCTGTCGATGTAAAATCTGTGGTTCATGCCTTCCATAAATCTGACTTTTATGGAAGAGTAGCAGTTTGGCACAAGCCATGCAGGGTACAAAGCAAACATAAGGGCAAATTATGCTCTGGTGATATGAAAAAAAAAAAAAACGTTTTTGACCTCAGTGAAAAATTCACATTTTCAATGTTTCAATCCTAAACGTAAAGCCAAATGTACCATGTTCAATTATTATTCAAATATTAGAAGAGCCAAGTCAAACTGTGAACCTATATCCTGTTGAAGAACTTCAGAAAAACTTAAAAATGAATACTCCAATATGTTCTCCATCTTATATGATTGACATTAAGTTATTTTGGAAAGAAGAAGACGAATGGGCAAACATTTCAGTCCCAAAATGTGTAACGTACAGCCACCTTTTGCAACAGAAGTCACAGAGAGTCATTAGGACATATCTACAAAATATTGACTCAGTATGGCTGAATACCTTTCATACTTTTCAGATTCGTTTTTTGTAAGAGATAATGAAAATCATCCATCCCATTCCTTCCTAATCACTATGTCAGCATATCACACAAAACCCCAAAAGAATACATTGAAGTTTGTGGATGGAGCATGAGAACATGTGAAAAATTTGCATTGATATGAATATTTTATTTTTTCAAGCAAACAGTGAAATGGGTTTTGAAATGGTTCAAAGAAATTCATGACAGATACCAACCACATGATCATGATGACAAGTTTCATCACAATCTCATTGAGGATATTGAAGAATTCAATCATGAGTCTGGCCTTCTCTCCCATCTTGCCCATGCAGATGCCAAATGCAATAAAGAAACCAATCAGACCTGCAGCAGAAAATTATGAATGCATCAGAATAGATGCAATGGAGGGCGACTTCAGTAGGAAGTAGGCAGAAAATGTATAAAGATATTTACAATGCCAAGTATGAGAAATGAATTTGATGAGCTGACTTGTTTTAGTTGATGAAAATGCCTCAAAAGCAAATGAATTACATTTTCATCACAAGAAGCTTGGGGTTCTCTGCCCATCAGCAAATGTTAGCTTTGTTACAGCTAGCATGATGATTTTAACATCAATTTGGTGCTAAATTTTAATGGCACAAATGTGTGCAGTTAACTTTGAGGCCCCAGAGGGCCCTGTGCTACATACCCAAAACATTCATGCCACTTTTGAACTGAAGTGACTTTTTGATGATGAACTGTGGCTCCTTGGTAATGTTAGCCACCAGGCCCTCCACAGTGGTGACATTAACGTCCTCCTCCACAACCACCTCAACTTTCTTTGTGACTGTTTGGATCTGGAAAAAACAACATAAATAAGTGGCAGAATTCTCTTCTCCAAAGTTGCAGAAAATAAAAACCATCAGAGCTCCCTAATTGGTTTTAAAATATGTTATGACCTAATTATACAAAGTGTAATGTGATGCTTACGTCATTTATTTAGTTTTTTTCCCCTAAAGTAACAGTTTAATTGAAAATAACCTCTTGTTCTTTATTTTTTTAGAAAGCAGCTAGCTTTATTCCTGTCAGGATATATCTAGCTCTGTTGCTATTTATACCATATTCTGTTGGGTCAGCATAGGGTCTAAATAGAAGAAAACAACAGAAGAAAACAAGCCAACAACAAGAATTAAGATACATCGTCCTGTGCTCAAGATCAGCCTTACAGTATCTACACCTGTTTTGTATTTGCTGTCACACTTTGAATGGAAGTGTTATTGTCGCTCTGAGAGTGCTCAGAGTGGACAGGTCCAGCTAACAAAATTTCCATCATAATCTTTACAGTTAAACAGTTGAGCAGACTATATGGTAAGAGTAAGTCTTAAGCTAACTTATTTCAATGAAATAAATACAACTTCCTTCTAGTTTAACATGATATTATAATGACAACTTTACAATTAGAATGGACTCTACAAACACAGTCTCATATTTTACCTGTTGGAAGCAGGCTTGCACCAGGTTTTCTGGGAAGAGATTCCTTATCAGATCGAAGAAGGCATCCAAGCTGGACACATCATCGTTTTTCTCGCCCTCGCCCAGATTTTCCTTCAGTTTGGGGTTGCCAGGGTGGATGACTAGCACCAGGATGACACCCAGGACAGCAGCAATAACAGTGGTGGACATGTAGTAAACCATAGCTCTGGTTCCCAGGCGACCACTAGATTTGGCATCCAGGCCAGCAAGCCCTGTACCGCACACAAGCAAGATGTTTATCCGGTCATTTCTAGTTCAATGAAGGAATTGACATAATATGTAAGAATAAAGAAATCAAAACAAATGCTACTTGGTGACTCTAAGATCACCATCAAGTATGTTGCAGTAGTACTACAACAGAGAAAACTGAACAAAAGAAAGCATCCAGTCAATATGAACAACATTGTTTTTCCTTGAGAATTTAAAAGCACACATATTTGATTGTGATAAAGTTGGCACCTGTGATTAAGCTGGAGATAATGAGAGGCAGGATCAACATCTTCAGCATCCTCATCAGAATATCTCCAGGAAAGGCAATCACCATGACAATATCCGGATGAATTGGAGAGGCAACACGCAGCAGCATCCCTGCTACAGCTCCCAGGATCACACCTAAATTGAAAGGAGTGGGAAAAACTTAAAAATTCACAATCACTTAATAAAAAATGCATTTTAATCTAAGCAATCAATGAAGAAAACTATACTATTTAATATAAAAATTCTAATAATTTTCAATCAGTTATTTTTGCTTCTGTGGTTCTTTGACTTGCAAGACAACTCAGTATCTACTCCCACCTTTTCAAGTCAGCTGTTTAGGGTCAAAAAAGATCCTGTTGGCTACACGTTCGGCAAGCACAGTCAGTTGACAAGATAAAACCAAAACTAGCCAAGATCAGATTTCTTTGAAAGAGGCAGCATATCAGATTGTCAGGTTTGGCATATGTAATCACAAGAAATCAAACTTTTTTTTTTTTTTAAACATTTTCAAATTCCACAGAATACTAAAGAAATTGGCCAGCATTTCATTTGGATAATGGATGAAAACTTACACTACTGCACTTGTCTGTTATTAAAATAATTTTTACAGTTTTTCTGTGGTTTACTCACAGGCAACCCTGCAAATCACAGATGTGCTTCAATGTTCTTGAAAGAAAGGGAAAGCTTCTCCTGTGAACCCTTGGAAACCAGCCATACTTTCTTGTTTCAGCTACACTGAGAATATATTACAGGTAACAAGCTCATAGGGCCCGGTGTAGCCATAGCTCCAGAGATTTTTTTTTTGTTCAGTTGAAACTATATATTTATGTACTCTGTGTAGAAATATGCACCTCTGCAGTTTAAATCAGTTAGAATTACCATGGTAATCTCCAGTTGCTGAATGCAACAACAATGAGGGTGAATGACTTTTTGAGAAATTTTAAATACCTTTTTAAAATTCTAAATGTATACACTAAGATTACAATGACTTTCAAAAATTTACAAAAGCCCAGATAATGACGATATGATTTTTTATACACCTGGGAATTACTTTTGTGGTATTCTGGCTATTCACACTATTTCAGTTACCTGAAGGCACACCTCTGAATGCATTTACTGTAAGACAACACATCAAACATACCACTTCATTGTGTGACATAATAGAAAAAAATAACATTACCCAAGAAAACAAAATGTCTGGTTCATCTGTGGATGCAGTTTCCAGATGTCTGAAACTACCAATTTCATCTGTTGATACAGTTATACCCGAGTATAAGCACAGTATGAATGTCCAGCCATTATACTGTTTACTAAGGAGAAGAGTTCTGAAATATAAATGTGTTTTGGGGTGAAACGCGCAAACCAACACCAGAACAAAAACAAAAGTCATTGTGAAGATTCTTGCTGAAGATGTTAAGAGAGTATCATCACACTATGGACAGTGGCAAAGCGACATTCAGTTAGGAAGAAGCTGTTTTTCCCCAAAGCAACATGAAGCACTTTCAGTTTAGACACAAACTTTGGGACAAAAGCCTTTTGCTACATGTATACCCTGCCAACTGATAAAACTATTGAAGTGTTTGGCCATAATGACCATTTAGGGTAAATATTTTTAAAAAATTACAATCCTGTTTACACCATCCCAACTGCGAAGTACACACAGTTGGGATACTATATGCACCTCATATAATAATATATGAGGGTTTTTTGACCCTGATGGAGTCAAAAAACATTATGTGAAAACATTGAAGAAACATTGATTATGATTTTCCAAATAGACAATGATTCCTAGCATATAATGAATTAAGATACAAAGTAGCTTGAGGTTCCAACGCCAGTGTTTTGAAGCAGCTATCACAATGGCCTAAGCTCTGTTCCATAGAGAATCTGTGAACAGAGCTAAAAATACAAGGTGGCCCATAAACCTGACATGTTTATACCCGATCTGTCAGGAGGAATGGGTCAAATGTCTTGCAACATTTTATGAAAAGCTTGTTAAAGAATGCCCAAAATGTTTGACCAAAGTCATATAATTTAAAAAGGTAATTCTACCAAATACCAAAGTAACATATTGTCACCTTCCTAAAATAATGGCCTAGGTAATTTTTTGACAAAAGTGATTATGGAAAAAAAAAAAAAAAATCACCACCTCTTTCTTTCCAAAAGGTGATTTAGGTAAAAAAAAAAAAAAGAAAACTCACCTTTAGCAAAAATGATTTAGGTCATATTTATGTAAATATTTGAAAAAAAAAATCTTAAAATAAATTTTATTACTATTTATTCTGATACTTAGCAAATAGCAAAATGCTGTTAATCTCCAAACAGCCAGAAAAGTTAAAACAAATTTTCAGTCAGGCAGTGAGGAAAAATAAGTCTTTTATAGGCTGTATATAAATAACGGGTTCCAACTCTATTTTCACTAAGAATTGTGTAGTTTGAGGTGCATTAACCACAACTACTACTTGAGAATATTGTAAACATTCTTCTTTTTTTTTTTTTTTTTTTACTTTGCAACAATTTATCTGTAAAACAACTGAAACAATAGAAATCTTTATCATTTTATGTAGTTATTTCAAGAGTCAAATTATTACCTTTGTTTCCTCCTCTGCATTTTGATAACACACATCTGAGTGCTTCAGAAGGAGACTGGGAGAGCTGGCATATAACTTATAAAACCTATATTTAGATGCATAAACCTTAAGATCAGTAAATCTGGCAGACATATATCTTAGTCTTAATGTATATAGTAGAAGTCATTCTCTATCTGCACAATTATTGCCAGAATGTAAATTTGCCGTCCATCTGGTCTGACTAGAGCCAGCTGCTGTTCTCTGAGTCTGTGTGACTGTTGGTGCGCAGCCAGTAGAAAAGCACCAGTAACATCCTGGGGTTGCCAACATCCGGTGAATTTTAGACACTTTGTTTTTTCAGGATTGATCTTTTCTCTTTGACCTTCTCATTGACCAGTCGCTTACTCCTTTACAAAGCCTTATCCCTTAGTTCTAATGTGACAGGGGATCTATTATCCTCTTGGCTCACTTCATGAGAGTTGTGTGATTGAGATGTTCATAAAAGCTGGGCTGTCCGAAATTTTTAAAATTCCTCACTTGAAGGAATTTCCAAAACCTCAGAATTAGAAAGTAATGTGTCACTGATGGCCATGACAAGGCATAAAAGTAATCTAATTAAAGATCTGTTCAGCAACCAGAACATGCCATGCCCTTTAGTGTTTATTAATTCTGCTCTTTGTATTGTGATACAAAGAGTAATCATAATACTTTGTGTCCATCACCATAGGTTTGTTCGGGTGACTTGTGTGTGGCGACACACAACTCATAGCAACAGGTGGAATCATGCTGCAGAAGGTCAGAACACCCAGTCAGCTTACTGTCTGGTACGCCGAACACAGATGGCATCTCCTCCTCACGCTGTAAGCTAGCTGCAGATTTTAGCTCTGAGTTAACAGAGCAGTTTTTATCATATGCCTGAGAGAAAAAAAAATATTTTCCTTACCAAGGACTGTGAGCGTGAGCAGGAGGTTCTTGAACATTTTGGAGCAGATTTGGGCACATTTGGACCGGGGCCTCGCCTCGATGGGCTCCAGGTGGCTCTCATGCATCCTCACCTCCACTTGTTTAGGCATACTGTTGGCACTGCAGCAAAAACAAAACACAAAAGAGAAGAATTTAACAAATGCTAATAAAATGATCCATTGGGTTTACAGTTACAAAAAAACATGTTATGTCATGTAACTTATTTTGATTGGGGATTTTACAGTGATAGCAGCATGATTTTAATTATCGTCTCTACAAACTCTGCTTTTTTTTTAAAGTTTTAAAAAAGCAGCGTAACAAAAACATGTGAAGCATTCAGCTGTTGCCAAGTTGTCACTTGAACACCGTTACTATGGCATCCAACAGATGGAAGCTGACAAGATTATGCAGCTTGATAATTGCCCCCTTTTCAACGATGTGCTAAGCATTTGGTAAAGTCATGTCTTTTGCTTATTATTGATATTTCTTCAGCACTGACAATTCTAATCCATCCATTCATACAGTTGTTCAGTTAATCTTCTTTCTAGAAGATAACGAACAATCTAGATTAATCCAAAAACAAAACAGTACGTACACAAGGAAATGAATGAAAATTGAATAGTTGGAGTGAAATTAAATTTTCTTGTTGAACTGAAGCATGAAGCACTTTCCAGTTGCTGTCAACAACTTCGTCTGGTTAAGGTGCATGAATTATTGTTACCAAACCTTGATAAGAAAGAGACATATTAGAGGACTCTTATTTTGAAGTAAGACAGGAAACAATTCATGTTTTTCCCTCTGGTAATGACAAACCTCCAATCAGGTTGGACTGCAGCAGTCTGTTATAAATGCACTGAAGAACCATTTACCACCTTTCAATTCTGCAGGTGTGATTAAAGAAAATAATGATACACAAGATAAGAATGATTTGCCATTACTGTGGGAACACATTGGCGGCTAACCTTTTTTAGGAAGTGGGGGGTTAAAACTGTCTCCTGCAATCACAAGGAGATAGCATGAGAAAACAAATCTGCATTTGACATGGCTTTTAGGCAAATTCGGTTACACAGGGAGACACATTGGAACAAATTGTGGACATTTTATGAGTAGTGTCAAGTCAATATATATTTTTCACCAAAATTCCTGTGATAAACCTTTCTTGCAAGAAAAGTATGTTTCTTTATCTCAGTCATGGATTTGATAGAATAAAAGAATAAAACTCATTTTAATGGCATTGTTATGTAAGAGGTTAAAAATAGCCCCACTTGAACACACCACAGTTAGGTTTATGCACAAAGCTTTCCTCCAGCGATGTGTGAGAAAACTACACATAGGAAGACCACCTGGTCTGCCTCCTGTCAAAGTAGCCATATCTACTTCTAATAATCTCAAAATAATGTGTGAATTGCAAATAAGAAAGAGCAAACACCTGAACTACATCATCGTGCTCTTTCTTCATAAACTTAAAATTTTGGTGTAGTCCCAAATAATTTAACTCCTAACAGAAAGAATGATAAATGTAACATGGATGTTCCGTTTTTGCTCTCCCTTCTTTATTTTTAGCTCTGAGTGAAGAAGTGAGCCGGATCTTCTCATTAACACCTTTCCCTTCAAGTCAAAGACAAATGAGATAGAAGGACTGAACAGATGAATATAAAAAAGTACTGCAAGTTGAGCTTCAAACAGATTGAATCACAAAAACCTTAATTGTTAAGCTTTTTTCATCATTTAATAAAAAGTTCACAATTTTACATTTGAAGAACCTATATGCTCTTTCAAAAATGTAAATAAAATTTCATAATTGAGAAAAAAATGAACTGTGTTCAAAGACAGTCCTAGAAAAACAAAATTCAGATAGACAAAAAATAATTAATGGTTATTATATATTTCCAAAGACTCTTTATCATCACAATCCATTCTTTGAACATGATTGGGTTGATTTAATTAGGAATTTAAGTTACAAACTGTTAGTGGAAAGAATAAAATGTGGGACTATGTAAGATTTAACAAAATTGTTAAATGGGATATCAAAATTCAGGCATTATATTTATAATGTATTGTATATGCAATATATTGCATTTATATTGTTATATT
Source organism: Xiphophorus couchianus (assembly GCF_001444195.1). Classification (NCBI taxonomy): domain Eukaryota; kingdom Metazoa; phylum Chordata; class Actinopteri; order Cyprinodontiformes; family Poeciliidae; genus Xiphophorus; species Xiphophorus couchianus. The sequence goes on from NC_040229.1 coordinate 19,340,012, forward strand.
TTGAATTTTCTGTTCACTTCAAGAATGAAAAACAATAACAATTTGGTACTCTTTCCTGACAAAAATTATCCTGACAAAAATGCGTAATTGGTACATTAACTTCTTAAAACACAATAATAGTAATAAAAAATAAAAATATTGATAAAAAGTAAAAACGAACAAAAAAAATGAAAACGGTATATTGTAACTAAAATTCAAAATTTTAATTACTTACTTCATTTCTGGTGGTGATGAGGTTAGTGCAATATACATTGACCAGGAGCAGATCTCCAAACTTTGGTAGTTTAAGGTGAATCAGCAGAAGAAAGCATTAGTTGTGTCACAAGTGCTCCATCCAATAAGTTGGCAGGTGTCAGTGGATAATGTCCGAAGCTGAAAACAGCAGAGGTCTGATGACGGCTAGCCGCTCTCAGCTGCCCACCCAGCGCCAAAGCATCCAGAGAGGGAAGAGAGGACGTAGTCTGGACCAGAATCACAGCCACAGAAACCTGAACTGCCCCATCTTGATGTGTGCAATAACCCCTCTTTTACCTCGCCCCCACCCTCTGACTTCACAAACACACACACACACGCAGACAGACACACACACAAACACCCCTTCGTATGATAAAACCTGGGAGTAAATAAATAACCAAAAGTACAAGTGGAGGGAGGGGACAGTGTATGAGCTTAATTGTCAAATCGGTTAGAAATCCTGTACTCCCTGGATTCTGTAATCCAACATCCGACTATACTTCCAAACTCTTTCAGCTCCATGGATAGCATGAGAAAGTCTGGGCTGCAGAGGATGAGGATGATGATTCCTGCTAATGGCACACTATGGACAGTAGTGCTTTGTCAGGGATGATTTCTCTGAGAAGTTAATAAATGATGGACGAGGATTTAATTTCTTTTTTTCTCTTTAAGGTCTTGATGGACAACACTCAATGACATTAGAGAGGATTTTGAAGCACAGACTGCATACATGCATACACAACAATTTTTTTATACTGAAGTCAGTCATAATAATAGCATATAGATTTATGTAATTCTACTAATGCATAAAACTCCTGTACTTTGGTGGAAGGCAAAGGACAAATGACGTATGATTCTTGTGAGTCAAGCTGACTTCGCTTTAGTCTCTCAGCATCATGGGACTTCACACCATGTGGAGCAGCATCGCATCATTCTAATTAGGGAAATCTGTTGGAAAGCTATTTCCTCTTGAAAACAAATGACCAATCTCACAACAAAAGCCAGAGGAATGTCATCCTTATCTTTGCAAAGGCTGTGTCATGAGAAATCACTCAACCTAAATCCTTTGACATGGAATGATCATTCTAAGGAATGGACATAAGGCAAGTTTGTGATATGACAGCAAAAGGTTGGGACAGAGAAGAAGGGGTTACAGGAGAAAGAAAGAGGGACACTAGAGGAAAAGGGGGTACTGGGGTCACACCAGCATCTATTAGCCAAAAGAGGGGCCTGAGATGGGGAAGGCTGAAGCAGCCATCCCTGCTTTTGGCTGGTACCATGTGAAGCTCTCTGCTTCCTCTCTCTCCCTCTGAAGGGCTTTGTTTCACACGCAAACAGCAGCGGTGGCCCCTACTTGCCTGGCCAAATGCTCCATCCAAACTGGCAGCAGCAAGAAAAGGCGGGAGGTTGGGCTCGGGTTGGAGGGAGAGCAAGGTTATAGTGATGAAGGGGGGAGTAATGGACATGTCCAGAATGCCAGTTCTTTCAGGCCACTGATGTCATGCCTGTGCCCACCGTGGGAGAGCAGCGGAGGGACCAAGGCGCCCCATTCTCTGTTCCCCCTCTCTCCACAGTCTCTTTTCCAGGATGAATGAATCTTTGAAAAGCGGCAGCCCATTGTCTCCCATAATCGACGCCGATTATCCCAATTTTATGCAGCCTTCCCAGTGCGAGGAGGTTCCCCGAGTGCTGGCATTGAGGACCACTGCGATGCAGTAGGGACCACAAGGGGTTGTCCTAGCAACACTCTGTGACTTAGTGGGAAGGGGATGAGGGGAAAAGAGGAAGCTTTTAGTCACACAAATCCAGCACACAAACACAGCCTGATTAAAAACCACTTATAGATGCTATACAACCCGAGCGAATGATCGAACAGACACTCATTATCTTCACCTCAGCTTCTCTGTAACATCCATATAAAACCATTTCATTATTTGGATCGAAAGAACATTTGCAAGCAGAACATTGTTGGTGTTGCACTCCTGCATTTTAAATTGATTACTTATATTTACTCCACCATTGGTGCAACATGTGGTTATTCAATAACTATGAAGTGACTGGTTGTGCGGTTATACTTGTCAAATTCAGGTTTTATAGCATAGACATACATGTAAATTAGAAATGCCAGTTTCCCACTGGCCTTTTGAGAGGCCCAGAGCTCAGTCTCATGATTTGTGTATCACAATATACTGTGAGGCAAAGACAACTGGATCTAGGCCAGTTTCCGGATATTTCCCCCTTCTAACCGAACCAACCACCCAACCCCTGGGCCTCACAACCACTTGTAATACAGTGGAGAGAGAGATAGACTCACACATTCTGGATGTCCACAAGCTCCAAACCCCCTACCAGGTCCCTCCCAAAAGAGATCTCTCAGCAAACCCTTCAGGTTGTGAGGTGCATGTGAAGTAGGAGAAACATTCCAGCACCCAAAGGAAAGAGAAGCTTTGTTACTCCTTCACTCACTCAATCACGTATCTCGAGATAATTGCTGAGATGAGTGCATTCATTGATAAAAAGGCATTTCCACAGCAAATACAAAAAAACTTCCCACTGGGAAGGAAGTGGCTTCAACAACAAATATCCCGTCAAAGTCTCTACTGTCCTTTCTTCTTATTTCCTTATCATTTTTTGAAAATATGTTTTAATCATAATCATATTAGACCTCAACCTTTCCCTCTCTAAACATGTTCCTGCACGTAAATTCATCTGAAGCAAAATATTAATCTCAAATTTACAACAAATTTGAGAATTGTTCTAAAAGTCTGAGTCTTTCTAAAACTTTCTAAAACTGAAAGACGAACGCTCTCTTGAATCGAATCCAAGTGGACCTTCAAGAGAGATTAAAAATCTGATCAAATCTGCATACTAAGTAAAGCTGCTTTTATACTGATTTTCTATGGGCCAATATTAACACGTTGTTCTCAGACCAAGTTCAAACGCTGAACAATAAATAAAGGTGTTGTGACATAATTTGACACACTCAAACATTACTTTGAATAAAACCATTTTGCTTATTTAAGCATCCAGCTGGAGCAAACTACTGGATTCCAATGATTCTCTCACTACTACCATTTGTTGCTGAGTACTTGAAGGAAATCTTGGGTTAAACATTGCAAGTATATAAAATGTTTAACAGGTGAAAATCTTGTTATGCCATGAAATATAGCAAAATACTTCATTTTTCATGTCAATAAATGTTTGGAAAATTTAATGTACTATTTACAACTGACTCAGTGTTAAGCACCATGGTCTGTGACATTTCAAGACTACGTAAGCTCTCTGATTAGGAAAAAATGTGGAATATTGCATATTTTAGTTACTTGGGATCCAAATTTAATTGGACAGGCTATATGAGATTTTTTTTTTTGTACTAAAATCAGCTGTAACCCGAATACTCCCTTCTATGTGTTTAACATTTGTTCTATTATTAATACTCCCTTGTTTTATTGGGTGATTTTAAAATCACCCAGTACATTTTAAAATCAGATATAGTCTGAGTAAATGCAAAATGCTGTTTTCAAATGATAATGCCATTCAAACCATTATCATTTGATGGTTTGAATAGCATCAAACCATCCTTAGCCCTGTGTGAAAAAGTAAAGTCCTTCCACTCACACTTTTAAATCTTGGATTATCTCCGGAATGCTGGGCTGAAATGTATTGGTCACCACTCTTAAAGCAACACATCTAAAAAAAAAAAAAATACAAAAACAAAGTCATTGAAATACATTACTCTGATAAAGTTTCAAATCCAATTCTATAGCTTTGGAACTCTACTGAATTGAATTTACAGTATTGGAACAGTGGTGAACCTTCACAGGAGAGACCAGCTTACCAAAAGAATGTCACAATAGAATGTTGAACATCTAAACCACTACAGGTTTCACTTGTCTCAGTTATGCCCTGTGGCCATGATTCAACAATAATAAAAAGACTAGGTAAAGACCAGTAATGACCAAAGAAAAGAAAAAAAAACTATCTCCCATTTTCCAAAATACATCTTGATGATAACCAAGACTTTTGGGAAATAATTTTATCAAATGACAAGCCAATGTTGAAACTTTTTGGAAAGTTTCAAGAGAGTTAAGAGTTAAGAAAGTTAAGAGAGTTAAGAGAGTCACTATATCTGGTATAAAACTAGCATCACATTTCAGCAAAAAGAAGAAGAAGATGGTTTAATCAAAGTTCAGACTAAAAAATCTGATTGAAATGCATGGCCATTAAGATCCTGAAAATGTTTGAAGCTCTGCAAGATGACAAAAAGGTTTGCCAATTCTTGGCAGCACAGTTGTTACTGCCAAGGGTGGCACAAGAAGTTAAGGGGAAATTATTTTCCTCATAGTTTGGATAGCTTTTGTTGCCATTTGAAAAGTGCCTTTTGTATTTACTGAAGTCATCTGATTCCCATACTATATACTAAATTCAGTCTGTAATGACAGTTCTACCTGACTCTGACTCCTGCATGACTTGTTCTTAAGGAGTTAGGTTATCCTGAGCTATCTCTGTAGGTATGTTGCTAAAGGCTTAGGATGCAGGACAGACTGAACACTTTTCCTTACTTTTCTACTTCGTTCTTCTACTACTTTTCAATTTGCTGTATTTGCTGTTACTTCAACTTCTAACTTTATGTTTTCTCTCTGTTATTTTTCTCTCCAGAGAAGCTACATCTGGACGGGCATTCTGTTTGGCTGTAATGCCTTGTTGGAGAGGGCACTGGCTGAGAAAAAGCTGCCAAAAACTCCTGCTATTATCTTTTTACTTTTCATTAACATAGAAAGCACTCCTACAGCAGCTCTTCTGTTTCTTTTTATGTTGTCTTAGTTTTCTACTGTTTGATAACTAGGATAAATTGATCTTAAGATTTGTTAAGAGCTTCGAGAAGAAATTTATTGTAAACTGGAGTTCTATAAATGAACTGAATTCAACTGAATTAAAATTACACTGATGGAAGTGTGTCCCCAAAAAAATGTATAAAAATACAATTAATTTTTGACAGGACTACAGAGCTATAGTACTTGTTTTCGTCTTTGTAGGGGGAAAAAAATCCTTATTTTGTGTTTTGATTCATATCAGCATGGATCGCGCTGACTTGAGCACAGACTAAGCTGCTTTTAGCGAAAGCAGATTCTATGCTGGCATTTGATCTCATTGCTGGCCTATGACATAACCTCTCATATTAGACATTTGCATTTTTTAAATTGTTTCTTTTTGTGCTGCCTTGTAAAGATTTTACTTGAACCTTCTATTATTTTTATCCCATATATGTAATAGCATGAGTGGATTTTTGTTATGGCAGTACAAGTGATAGACCATGTACCAAGATATCCAAATGATTTATAAAAACTGACAATTTAAAACTGCAAAGGTTTTATTTCAAATCATTCCCATGATTTAAATGTCAGTTTATTGAGACAGAAAAGACGATAAATGCAGTCAGAGTGAATGGAGCTTTCTCTAGTTAAATGAAACATGCATTCTCTACATTGAAAATACAAAAATTTTAATGTTTGGCAATATTTCCAATAGCAATAAATACAGACAGGCATGGTGTAGGAACCATGCAGTTAAATCATTCAACCACATCTTAAATTTCAGAGTAAATCGACTGTAAAAATAGAATGATCCTGTAGTATATCTGTTGTCACTGAATCAAGGTTACTGCACATTGAGAATCCCACAGCAGCTCAGGCCTACAGTGATTAGTGACTGCAGTTGAAACTTTGTAGAAACGCTCCTATAAAATATTTTCAATTTTTATCATAATATTTAAAAATCCAAAGATTATTTTAATCTACCAAGAATTTCGCACGGAAAAATCTCAGGAGTTTTCCCCGCACCAGCAAAGCTTTCTGTGTTCATAAAGAGGAAATCATGACAGAGGGTCTGTCAGTCTATCAGATGCTACCAGTCCCACTGTAATTTTGCCCCATCAGTGTATGATGACAAGCCGTTGTCAGCGGGCTGCTCTTAATCTGAGACAGACTTTTCTTTAATGGCATGTATCTCAGAAAATAATTCAGCTTCACTGTTGAAGGTCAGTTGAGCAGCCACTGCTTCACATTTTTCCTAAACATTTGACGTTTATGTGCCCTGCTTCAGTATTTATAACCTTAACTCTGTCCTCTCTGTGCTTTTAAAGAGATGTATCTGTGATGCCCATCATCTGGGTCCTTCTAAGCAGAAGCTAGACGAATTTTATTGCTGCTTGGATCTAAGCTCTATCTTCCTACCCCCGCCACTTCCACACAAATGCTGAGATGAGCGGCTGAGAAAAACAAAATCACACAGTACACTAACTTGAGATTTTTCATACTGTAAAGGCATCTCTTTCTACAGCTGCCCAAACTTGCAGTTTATGAACCGAGTCATTAAACTATCACTAGCAAACCTGCCTCTGCTTAACAGAACATGCAATATCCCTGCATACCACTTTTGATGGCTTTGGCCTGATCCCCACAGGAGCTCATTAAATCAGTCAGTAAGGCAAGACCACCACACCCCTCTCCACAAGTACCCAATATGTCGCTGACGGGGACTGACAGGAAGATAAGAGAGGAGTGAAACAGCAAGATGCAGTGCAAACAAAAATGAGTAATAGTGTTTGTATGTGGAGGTGGGTTGATGAAAAAGGGGTAAAATAAAGACAGTTTGCTTAGCTAAGGAACAGTGGAGACAAATGAATGGAGATACAACCTAAAGAAAAATGTGGGGAAGGTTAGATAAGGGGGTTGTCTTTGAAGTTGCCAGGTTATTTGTAGTTACATGAAACATTAACATCTGTGTAGAACAGCTGGCGCAGTGTAACGCAATTGCTTCATAAATCTTGTTTCATACATCACCAGATTTAACACTCTCAGATTTAAATGCATATAGATAATCCATCACACTTGAAGTGCAATCTTTCCCACAAAAGTGAATGCAAATTCACACACACACACACGCAATGCAACATTGTCATCTGGGATCCTAAGTCTGCTGCTATTGAAGGTGGACAAGTCAGATTGCAGTTACCCTGAGCAGTGCTTATAGGTGGAGTAAAATAGGTTGGATGCTCTCTTTCTAATTAAACAACAGAGCCATAAGGGGCTGAGCACAGCCAGAAGCAGTCACCATGGCCCGCTCTCCTCACCCCCCCCACAGTTTTGACTAAAGGCCATTCCTGTAAACACACACGCAGCTCATTACATCCGCAAATTAAACCTAATGAACTCTCTCCTACACACCCATGTGTAGGAGAGGTGTGTACACACCTCTGACATTTATGCAACAAAAATAGGTTTCTGATCATTGCTGGACCAAGAGCCAACTATGTGTTAGAAATGCTTGCCACTAACTGTGGCACATAGTGATGTTTAGGCTTCAAGAGTATAGCAGCCTGGTGAAATCCAGCCACTGGTCCTATGCTATTTGCTTATACAGCGGCTATGGGCTCTCGACAATTGATACACATTTACTTCCTGGAGGTGTGGAGTATGTTGACGTTTTACATTTTACCCATTGACTAACGTTTGTCCATGACATATGTAGTACGCCAGTTCAACAATAAACAGTAAACAATCAACCTCCACTGCAAAGACATAAGCGCCAATCCAAACAAGGTGGTTGTTATTGTTAATTCAATATTTGTAAGTGTGGCCAACACAGACTTCTTTGCACTTTGAAAGACATAGGATTTTCAACATGGGGGGGTTGTCTGGTCATGTCTAGGCCTGCTTCCAAGCACTTGAACATTTGGAATAGCAACACACACACACAATGCAGAATGCAGGGAGACTTTCCTAAAAGGATCATGTCACATTTGTCCACGAGCAAACAATGTTTGCTAGTAATATGACATACTTTGCAAAATCTTCATGAAGGCAGAAGGGAAACCTCTGTTGTACCTCAGTTCATTGATTTTTTTTCATGCTCTCATAGGCTTTTCTACTGCCTTATGATGACCTGATGCAGGCAGCCACAATCAACATCAAGCTGTTCTCAACAAGAATATGTTCCACATGCTGCCATCGTTTGATCCCAGTCACAGGGAGATCCCTTGAGCTTGAACATTTTATTCTTTTCAAAAGATGGTGAAGTCAGCTTTAGCTGAGATTTCAGGCCAACAAATTCCTTCAAATCCCAGTTATACTTTAATCTTCAGACAAGACAGAAATACAGTCTCAATCACTGAATATTCATATATGTCAACAGGATGGATGGATGGATGGACGGACGGATATAGATGGATAGATAGATAGATAGATAGATAGATAGATAGATAGATAGATAGATAGACAGACAGACAGACAGACAGACAGACAGACAGACAGACAGATAGATAGATAGATAGATAGATAGATAGATAGATAGATAGATAGATAGATAGATAGATAGATAGATAGATAGATAGATAGATAGATAGATAGATAGAGTTCCCAATTAACCAGTGAATTATGTGCTGAGCCAAAACTCTCTAACAAACCCCTCTCTGTGTTCATCAGCCATTGAGGCAAGCCGCTCTTGGAACACGCCAGCTCTGCTAGAATAATGGGCCACTTTACTGGACTCCAAGTTGGTTCACAGAATCCAGAGCTGGGAAACTGCTAACATGGGGTTCATAGGGAGGAGGGAAAACTTAATTGTTTCCTCTGGTTTTTTTTGTTGTTTTTGCAACTCACCCTCCTCTCTTCTCCTCTTTTATTTCTGAAAAGAGGACTGACAAATAGGCAGTGAACAGCACTGTTGTGTGTTCCACTGGACAAGTGAGTGAGGTAAACAGATCTACAGTGTAGGGTCTATCAACTGGAGCTTGTCAGAATGGGATAGGCTGATCAGTGGGGAGCAGCACTCATGGAAAGGGTGGATTGGTCAGGGGTCTATGCGAGTGAGTAGAAGGGGTGAAGGCTAGTGTTTGTTTTTTTTTTTGTGGAGAGGTGGTGGATGAGGGTGATGGACGTAGCAGGCCAGAGAAACAGTGAGAGAGGGAGAAGAAGGGGTGGACATGGCTGCTGAAAGTTACTGCTTCTTATGTGGCCATTGAGTTTGGGCTGAGGTTCTCATGCATGTCCCATGTGGGCTTCCTAAAATGTCTGAAAGTGATGGAGCTCTCTGAGATTAAGCGGGCAATTGACAACTCTGCCTTGCTCTCCCACAGCTCAGGCTATTTACATACTCAAGAGGAACATTAATGCCTGTCGATTCCCTAAGTCTGAACAAAAGATGCACACAAACCTGCCTCTGAGGCCCATTGTGCACTTAATTGAGGATTTGTAGAAAAGGAAAAAAAAGGGGAGAAATGGAAAGGAAGAAGGGTGAGACTGCAAGGAAGAGGGAGTGAGGAGAGCAAAGGAACTTGGGGGTGGTGATGGGAGAGTTGTCATCTTCATTAAGCACTTTTTTTTCACATAGAGTTCCAAATACACCAGAAGAATTGATGTGGCAAAGTGTCTATCACTGTACCTCTGTTTCTTATCAATCTGCATACGAGTTGAGAATTTAATCTGGATGCCTAATAAAAACAGGGCAATTATTGAACAGACCTGGATTGGCAAAGATAGCTGAAAAGGCAGTTAATCTAAATATGCACAGGATCTCAGTGCTGACACAGCTGATTGTAACATACTGACTGACAGGCTGGAATACTGAAAGTGATTGGTATTGTGCTAGATTTACTCAGATTTTAATGACAGTGACAACTTTGTGCCAATTAGCAATTGGAAATCTGAGTGAACATGATGTCACTGGTGGTTCCTCAAGGCTTAATACTTGGACCACTTTTAATGTTTCCTGTCAATGCAGGGCATAGAATAGCTTACTTTTATTTTTTTAGTTTCTATGCTGCTCAGCTCTGGAAGAATCAAGACTAAAAAACTTTAGTAAAGCCTTTCTACAGAGGTCAAATGTTATTTTGTCAGTTTTCAATCATGTCTAAGCTGTTAAAATGTGTTAATTTGGAATTAACTTTTTTTTTCTGTGTTATGCTTTAATTTCGCTATTCCTTTAATGTATTTCTTGGCTTTATCACATTTTTATTCTTTTCCTGTAAAGGTCTTTGATATTCCTCCCCTTGACTTACTATTGCACTATGTTGGATAAAATAAAATTTCTAAATAACTTTATAAAGAAAACATGGATGCAAACAGTGAAAGGCAGAACCTGTTTCTATGTTTCAAATGTTATTATGTCTTTTGATTCTGCAAAACAGACCCCTAGCTTACCTCTGTTTCGAGGATCAAAGCGAGGTTGTGTATCATTTTTCTCATTTTCAGTTTGGACAACATGTTTAAAGCTCACAGTTCCCTGGCATACACTAAAGGCAGCTCGATGGGATCACCAGTGTGAATCTGTCAGGCTGAATCTTGTGACAACTGTTCAGATGAACCGTTTTGTTTCAAACAAATCTCTTCATGTGCTTTCATTATAATTCCTTTGTTGCTGCACAATGGGCTGATTATTTACAGTGGCATGGCCTTTAGTAACAGAGGGGAAAAACAAATATGAGACCCCCGCCCTTCACCCTCTTTCCGTTCTGCCTCCTCTACGCCTTACCAATCACTCTGTGAGCAATTTCGTGACACCCCCCTGCTGACCTGAATTCCAATGTAGCAGGTGCCAATAGGATGTGGGAGGTTTGGGGATTTCAAAGGAGAACAGCAGCGCTGTTGAAAAGGTGGATGAGATAACGTAATCAGAATATCAATAAATGCTGACTCTATCCCTTTCAGACTCCCCCTGAGTGTAAATTAATGTATGATATCAATTATAAGCATTAACTCTACTTGTGTAAAGCTATAAAAAGGGGGAAATTAGCTAATTAAAAAAGGTACAGAAGTAGTAAACTATGGATGCATCAATGAGTTTTCCCATGAGCAGTTTTGATCAGTGATTAGCATCAAATAGTGAAAAATCTGATTTGTTTTTCTTCCTAAGCATAAACACCAGAAGTTCCCACTATTTTGTCTGTTTACACACCAAACTGAAAATTGCACTTGGGGAAAAAAAACAAACAGACAGCTGGCTCAATATTAGTGTTGGGCTTTTTTCATTATTGTAAACAAATATATATATCATGATAAGAATTCTGATTAGTTGTTCTCTTGATAAATTCCAGTAAGTGACTTTAAAAAAAAAACATCTGACAGTATTATTACTATTTTCTCTACTGTTTGTTCCACCAGAGTATCAATAAATATCAATAAATTAAAAATTATTATGAAACGGGAAGATTTTTCCAAAAGTTTGTTTGTTGCACTATATATGCCATGAATGCAGTGCCATGCATTTGCAGGCATACAGTTACCCAACAAAAGTAATAGTTGTTAAGCATAATTTTTTATCATTATCACAATACAAAATATTGTGATAAAATTCTAAGTCCACATAGACCACCATGACTGAATATGAGAGAGGAAAAATATGGCAGACTTACTAATACCGAAAGCTAAGTTCAAGTCCAAAACTTTGTATCAACCAACAACTTGTACTTTGATGCACCACAAACATCTGATAAAAGTTATGATATTCAACGCACAAATAGGGATTAATCACATAATTCCATAATTCCTGTTAGATCTAAAACTACTACACCTATCTAAAACTCTGCAGAACTTTTTTTCAGTACTTAAAAAAACATCATCTAAATTATTTACACCTCTGGTAGATACATGTTTAAAATTCTTTGTATCTAGTTTAGAAGTTTGATATTAATAAGAAATGAGACAAAAGCCTCTCCAAAGACAAAACAATTACAAAATAAATATAAATTTTGAAAAGAACAACAGGTCTTTTGTTTACATTTAATTTAAAAATGGCATGATGAACATGATTTGAACTCTTCTTAATAATCAATTAAAAAATATATTGGCAATGCAGCAATTAGACACATCATTTCCCATATTTCATGTTTCCTATTTAAGTTTGCTCATTTATCTCTAACTGTGATAAGTTTTAAGTTGGAAGACCTCATTGCCATCCCCCTAATCTGTGGCAATCTCCATAGGTTATCTATTGTATTCCAGTCAGGAATCTGGCTTAATATTAGTTCTGGTCAAAAAAAGCATGTAAGTAAAATCAAAGCACTACTTAAATCTTAAAGAAGCATACATATTTTGGGTCCTGACTATACATAGTTTGTTTCAACATGTGTTGGCCTTCTATTGCAGCCCTTACCTATTTGAAAAACTTTCAGGCTATTATTATTAGGGCGGTGTTCTTCACCTGTGTCTACCCTGACAGACAAAAAAATAATATATAGCCTGCAGCAGTCTGTTGAAGTATGCATCAACAATCTAAACCTATGCTTTCAGAATTCCACTTTTTTTGACAGAAAGACTAGGAATATGAAACACATAATTGATGTCATATGACAGAGACTTTGTTTTAACCCCACACTAAAAGAAAATTCAAAACCTTACTCCGTGGTATGCAATGATTTTTTCACTAAAATATTTATATTTGACCTAAAATTAATTTAGAAATCTGCAAACATGCATGACTAAAGACAACAGAAACTCATGTTTTTTTGTTTTTTTTCCAAGCACACAGTCACCATTTACACCGTGTTCAAAATTATTATGCAAATTGGATTTAAGTATCATAAAGATTACTTTTTTTTTTTGTGGTATTAAATTTATAGATGGTATTGTGTGTCAGGGCTCTTTGAATCATTATAATTAATTTAGTTTGTCTGGTGAGCTCAATTAAAGGAAATCTACTTAAGAAGGATGTTCCACATTATTAAGCAGGCCACAGGTTTCAAGCAATAAGGGAAAGAGAAAGGATCTCTCTGCTGACAAAAATCATCAGATAGTGTAGTGCCGTATGACAAGGTATGAAAACATTAGATATTTAACAAAAACTGAAGCGTTGTCGCACTGTGAAGATATATGTGGCTGATTCAGAACAAATTTGATTCAAACTGTAATAGCTCATGACTTGAAAATTATACTGACCATCATTTGCATTGACCATTTAAGAAAATCTGAGAAAATGTCACTTGCATAATAATTTGGAACACAGCGTATGTTGCTGTCTCATAGCGAAACTGAAGAGGCGCTTCAACCACAGCCAGCTGAGATCTATCGTTTTGCCGCCCAGCAGCAGCCCCACTGGTGAATGCTTATGTGTCTGTTCCTGTGCAGTCATACAGAAGTGAAGGGAAGCAGGCTCTTTGTTTGGTCAGTCCATGGGAATGGCCTCACTCTGTTAAAGCTCTCTGAGAAACAATATGCTGATTCTATAGGCAGGACCATAAGAGTGTGAATCACCCTCTTCTCATCACTGGGAAGATGCACAACCAGAATACAGTGATGAGGGGGGAAAGACAAGTAAAACTGAATGATATTAAGGTAATTAGAAAGGAATTAAATGATAGGATACTGAGAAAGCAAAAAAAGAGAGAGACAGAGATAGACGAGCAAGTAAAAAGTGAACAGAGGAGCTGGATAGTACTTTGGCAGCTTCTGTGTGTTCCCAGGAGGATTACTCAAACACTGGATGCAAAAGACTGAAAACAAAACCACACTGAAGCCCCATGAATGGTCATGCACATCCGTTTACTTGCCCAAACTCACACATCTCCGAGACTGTGCTCCTGCTGGGTCTGCTGTCTATTTCACCTGGATTCTCACCTCTTTTTTCCTACTTCTACTGTCCTTTTCTCTCCCAGTTTCCCAGCTCAGTAACTACCATCTATCTCCCTCCCACCAGTGAGAGGAGAGCTTTGACTGCACTTACTGGCAGGTAACATATGTTCCACCTTCTGGCTGTTTGCCCAAAGGCAGGATGATTTAGTCACACAAAGTGCCTCAAGAAGAACAGACCCCACCTTTTTTTCCTCAATCACAGTCTGTGATTTATGTACACAAGACTAATGAAACAATTTTATGGTTTTGTTTCTTTTCTTTTTCATATTTTAATCTTTTAATTTATCCCTCCCACACAGTAATTTTCTCACACTCTCACAACACGTCTGCCACTGGTATAATCTCACTTCAGAAGTGTTTCCACATTATTTTTGGATTGATTTTTTCAAGGAACAACACTGTACTGAAGGAGCAATGTATAAAACAAAGAACATGAGCATGCATTATTTTAACCTGTTTATTATCATTTCATGCAAACTTTCTGCAGCAGTTATTTTCAAACATTTGATAAAACTCCACAACAACAGAAATACCAGTTGTGGCACAAAATGACTGATGGAGAACAGCCATTTGTGGTGATGTTAATGCTTCAGGGCCCCGCATGCGTTGGCATGTTGCTCTGACATGTATTTGCTTTTGTCCCAAATCTATTCCCTAACAATGTTGCAGCCAGTATACTTGGACAAAATTATTTGCAGCACAAAACAGGAAAAAGAAATTGCATTTTCATTCTCCAACACAAAATCATTTTCTCTGATCTACTTAACTTCATCAATAACTTTTTTCTGGGCAAATCTTGATCAGTCTGATGTACATGCCCCCTGGTGGCTGTAGAGTAACACTCTTAAAGTACATGTTAATGAACACACAGAGAAAAGCCCCACAGGTAAAAAATTACTTTAAGGGTCATAAAGTTAATTTGATTATTTCTGCTATTTGTGTCTGAGCTGGGGGAACATGTGTTGCATGCTGCAACAGATTCTAAATAAATTACCCTGTAGCAATCTTTCTTTCACAGTCATGTTTATAACATTCATCTGATTTGACTGCCAGTACAATCACATTTGAAGAAAAAAAACATGATATAAATGAGCACTTTACCTGAAGAGGTAATTAGTATGAAGTAAAAGATGTAACTATCAAGCATAAAGCATTGAATATATTCATTTGAACTCATTGTTGGCTCAGTAGTTAAAACATGTTGCGCAAAATGCTGTAAGGTAAAAGGCAGTGTGGTGGCTTGTTAGGCTCAACCGGAAGTGGGGGCCCAAATGTTCTTTTGGGCCTCCTACAATTCTGGGCCTGGCTCTGGTGCAAATGAATATTGAAAACATGCAAAACATACTTGATAGGATTGCTGTCTGTAGCTACTGTTCATATAATGAACACATATGCTTGCATGCATCAGAACATGCTTACTATTAAGTGACTCGTTGTGCTTTGCAGTCTGTCTGAGCTTGCCTTGAATGTCTGTTGTGTTCATTCATGTAGGTTAGAAATGCAACATAGATGGCAGCCTCTGGAAAGAAATGTGTTAGCTGCCTGGACACTGCTGTTCAGAATCCCCCTTCAAGGCCAGGGTTTTCCCTTGATAATACCAACACAAACCGCATTTTGAAGCCTGCACCACCAGAGGAACATGTACACTACAATCCATCATTTATCCGAGACTCACAGTTCACAGGAGCGTCTGCAAGCGCCTGCCCAGAATCGCTTTCCAGACAAGCCAAGATGCAGAAGGCAATCAACTCAAGGTGCCAAGAGACTTGGTTTCCATGGTGACATTGATGGTACCTTTGAAAAAGTGCCTGTTTCCGTGAGTGCGTTTTATTGAGCATGCATGCGTTTTAATATGAAAGCGAAAAAGGACTGTGATGATTGGCTATGGAGATGGGTGGCGCAACCACGGCACAAAAACAAGCGTTTGTAAAATTTGGTTTTCTCAGATGTAAATATGTAGGGCAACAGAAAAAGGGAATTCCTTTACATCATGCCATTAATTTGCAAAAACAGGAAGTTGTATTCATTTCCGATGGCATTAGAAATACAGTACAGGAGAAAATGCATCTTGAAAACCCTTTTTCAAAATATAATGTTTTAGATTTGCATTGTAATTCACACATTTAGATTATTAAACCATTAAAGTCCACCTGAGTCTATGGTCTTTCAAATATCGGTTAATCACGTGACGAAAATGTAAACACTATCAATTCCGAATTTAGCTCGAAGCAACTTGTTGACAGCTAATTCAAACAAAAAGATAGTCTACTTGCGTTTTTGTTGAAGCAAATGTTTATTTAGATACCAGATTCCACCATGATTAAAGAAGCAAAAGCCACAAAATTACCCAATGACAAGCTTTTACATCTCTAGGTGTTGCAATTAATTTTGGACAGAGGCTTCAGTCTGAGCCGGAATGCACATTTTGTTCTTTTTTAAAACACATAACTTGATTCTTTCATAGTTTGCTTAAACTTTTTCATGCACCTCTTCTTGTAATTTCAGAATTATGACAGAAATAATTGCACTGTTTTATATGACTTATTATGGTTATTAAAACCTTGGTAGTCTGCGCTGTACGACTTTTCTTTGAAATATGTTTCTATTTATTTGTTGTGTCTATAGTCAATGGTCAATGTAGCATTGCAATCCCATGCTCATTTAAGAATGGAAATATTAACTTCAGTAATTCAGCACCTGAATAAATGGCTAAAATTTAACTTCTGCTGTTATAACTGTAAAACAGCTAAAATTACAATTTAAACAATTGTTTCCCCTATAATCTACAGTAAAAAGCGTTCTGTCGTTTGCATGATAAAATGTAAAAAAAAAAACAAAAAAGCATCTTACCTTTGCTGGGAACCACGATGGGAAAGTTTTTCTTTCTCTCTCTCGCTTTCTTTTTTTTTTTTTTGATGTGTGTGCAGGCTCTATAAGCGCATCCGCTTCAGACTGGGTGAGCCACAACGGTCCGGGACAGGAGCGCTTCACACACCAGAGGGGCTTCTTTTTTTTCTGCCAGTAAAATCCGAGCAGCTCCTGCAGCTCAACGCTCCCACTGAATGAGCTCTGTCTTGCCTCGCTCTTCGACGCTTTACTCCCCACCGTCTACCTCCTCCTCGTCTCCCCCTCCCACCCTCCTTCTTTGTCTCTTCTGCATGGGAATGCCAACTCCCGTTGGTCGAAGATGCAGCCTACACCCTAACATCCCCTCTTCCTCCCTCTGTCTCCTTATTCTTCTCTCTCTTTTTAGTACCCTCACGCAAACACTATTTAGTGTTAAAGTTCATGCGAAATCTGTTGAGGACGGGATGCACATGGAGAGAGTCTGCGATCAGAACTGATCACAGACTGAATCCTAATTGCCTAAAACGTAGCTTTAACATTTTAGGGAAAGTGCTGTTCCCTGTCTTTGTGTACATTTTTTTTTTTGACAGAAATAAATGTTTTAGACCTGTTCTGTTCACACGTGTGTCAGGAAATCTAGAGTTTGTCTGTGTAGTCTGTTAGAATAAGCAAAGTACACCATGTCCCATGGTCAACCCATTAATTTACAGCATGCCCCACAAGTATAGGCAAACCTTCATGTTTAAAGAGTCATTAAATACATTACTCCTATATTGCACTAAGTATGACCAGAATTTTTTTTTAAATATATATTAAATAGTCTTTAAGTTGAGTACATTTATATAGTATTGGTTACCCTAATCACTCTTGTAAAAGAAATCTGACAGAATATTCACCTTCTCAAACATGCCAGATTAGATTTTTATGTGTAAATATGAGATTGATATGAACAAATAAATACGTTTAATGTCTCACTTTTATATTGTTAGTTTATTCACACTTCAATTAAACTTTATTGCTTTTTTGTGGGACATTTTTTTATTATGATACACTGACCATAAAATTATATTGGAGCGAATATTTAACATGCTAAATCACATTTGCATGTTTGCAACTAATTACAGCTAAAGGTAATTTGGCTAAGGTAATTTGTCTTGGTTTTATTTTGTGAAATCATAATTCCCAACCAAAACTGAGATAACAGCTGAGTAAATTTTGATACCGATAAGCTAATTATTACATTTATTCAAAGTAATAATGCTATACATAACACAAATACCTGTCTCATGTTTCCCTAATTTATTCATAGTACACTGCACTTTCTGCAGAAGAAGAAGAAGATCATACAACACTCTAACATGGCCATTTTTCCCAGTGCTTTTTGTCTTCAGTAACACCCAACAGTTCTATCAGTTGCAGAAGCCTTTTCATATGAAACAAAACAACACCTGGCTATGAGAAAGAGCTTCATGTGGGCTGCAGCAATTAGAGTCTCACTGGTTCTACTTGCGGCTTTGCGACCAGACAACAAGAAGAAAGTACAGAATGTAATTGCCAATGTGAGTGTACCAATACAATATGAAGTCGTTTCTTTTTTTTTTATTCTTTTAGCTGCTTAAAATTGTGCACATATGAAGATACATGATCAAAACAGAAAACACTGGTCAAATCAACAAGCAGATATGTTGTGAAGCGCTTTGGTCAGATGAGGTTCTTGTAATTGTGCTATGTTAATAAACTTTGACTTGTGACTTCTGCCTTTGGTGCAAGCAGTTTCAGGTTTCACTAGACGAGTGAGCAGATAACCTTTGGTTTCTGACTGAGCAGGTGTGCTGGCAGGAACAGCCTGAGCATGTGTGACGCATGATTAAAAAGCCCAAGAAAGGCTGAGGAAAAGACATCATTAAAGAAGCGTGTTGATGGAGAGTTTCCTGTACGGTTAGCTTAAAATAGTCTCCAGACGTCAATTTATCACTACTAGATAAAGCACATGAACATTGAACTTTGATCTTGATTTATGAATTTATAGCAGTAATTTATAGCCTTCATCTACTTGTCCTTTGCTAATGTTTTTTTTTTCATGTTATGTTAGACCACATTCCTGCAATTTAATCTTACCTACTCTTTTGATGAACTGCATCACGTAGTTCAAAAGAACGGTGGTTATACTGAATACTAAACATTAAAAATGCTAACATTTTTTTTGCTAATTTTGAATGGATTATGTACACTTTCTTCTAGAAAGTGGATAAATTATTAAAAATTATGTTTTGATTTAACTTAATGAAATTTGAGCACATTTGCACATTAACCAACTGCACATGTGCTGTTGTCTAATGTGCTCAGATTTCATTCAGTATATTCCCAGTTTCTCATTTTCTGTTTAACATTAACATTTTGAGTTGATTGAGATCATTGCATTGGTTCAATGGGAATAGTAGTCATCAATCAATCAATCAATCAATCAATCAATCAGTTTTATTGTCAATTCCTCTTACATGTCCAGGCATACAAGGGAATCGAAATTACGTTTCTCACTAACCCACAGTGATACAAGAGAGGGCGTTACTAACATTGAGTAACAATAAAAGACACAGTCTAACTAAAATTATCCTAAACAATTAATAAATAGATGTACAATAACTAGACATATAGCGTAAAAAGTTTTACAACTGAGAATGTATATGTATATATATATAAGTATATGGAGATATACAGATAAAAAAGTGGCAGAAGTGCAGAGTTTAAGTGCCGACTTTGCCCTCTATGTTAGGAATGAATCAGGAATGAATCGTTTGATGACAATGAAAGGTCATGCATAAAATAGCAACTGTTGTCTGACATCTCTGAAAGAAGGGAAGATAAACATTGGCAATATGAGCTATAATTCAGCTTTGTTTCTTACCAAAAAAATAAAATCTCTTTGTCACAGTTTGACATTCCCTTCTTTTGATATATTAACTCAGAACAGTGATAGACGGTGAGCAGTGAATTATGTATGTCATATAATTTGAAAAACTCAATTTCCTGCTAATACTGAAGTCAGATTAGAGATAAATACATATGAGAATTTGACTTAATAAGGCGCTGCATGTCGCACATCATGTGAGGGTTTTACAGGTGTTTTTTTATTATGACACAACATGATGTTTTTTTTGTTTGTTTCTGTTAATTTTATTTTTTTTTTTATCTGTATTTTATTTTTAATACAGAGATTCTGCTGTGATTTTTGTATGTAAGAATACTTTCTAATCATGGGCGTAGGTTTGGGTATGGACGGTCCTGACATGTCACGACCAATATTCAAGGGATATAAAATAGTCCCGACCAATTTTTGCCATATTAATAAAAAAAAAAAACATATGTATTTTTTAACAAAAACAAAATAAATAAACGAAAATCTGCATTGATTAGTTTAATATTTCAATGTACTACGCAGTGGTAGCATTCATTTTAAAATTCGCTGTTATGAACTATGACGACCCGCTATTGGCTCACAGAATGTGAATCTACGTTCTTTGATTAGCTGCACCAGGCAGCGGCCAGCTGGCCACACGCGGAACGGAAGCTTGATCCATGGTGCTGAAAGTGAACGCGTCTCCTGAGTTTGACATTTATTATGAGTCTCCGAGACCATGTCGCCACCAAAAAAGAAAAGGACGACATACATTAGAAGTTATTTCGCTACCTCGGCTGTAAGTACAGTGAGTGGACCCATAAGTTAGATATCTATCACGCAATAATATCTCAACAATTGGATCTTTTTCCCGAAGTGCAAGAAGTCATTTTTTGTTCTTATCTGCAATTGTGTTTGTTGTATAATCAGTAGATCCAGAGGATATTTCTTTTGATCTTACTTGTAATGTTTGCTGAATTTTGAAAAGGAAAAAGTAAAGTGTTCTTGAACTGATCTGCTGAGCATGACTGTATCTGGTTGTATGCACAAGATGCATGATCAAGTTATGGTTATGGTTGGGGGGAGGGGGTTATTAAGCCAATGTTGTGCCCCCCCCACTGGTCAAAAATGGTCGGTGCGGGGGGGGGGGGGGGGGCGCAGTAAGTTGTAAGGTCCCACCAAAACTTAGACCAAACCTACGCCCTTGTTTCTAATCCCACATATATATACAGTATATACTGTACAGTATATATATATATATATATATATATATATATATTTCAATTTGATACTGATGGGATATGACATCAGTTCATCAGTTAATTGATTTAAAGATTTATTTTAAAAGATATAAAATTAAAAACCTGAATACATTTTGCTCTTGTTTTATACATTTGTTCAAATGTTAACACATCTGTTCTACACTACAAAAAATTATATTGACTATTAAACTTCATTCACTAAATAGATAATGAGACTAAATATTTATTAAAAAATCTTGCACCCTTTTCTGATAACTGTCAGAAATGGCATAAGTTTTTGACTCACAAGACACTGAGAAGAATGTGACATTTCTCAACAGGTAACGGTTAGTAATTCACCTGTTAAGGTGAGGCATGCCCTGCTGATTGCAGCCACAAATACATCATCTGGCATTTTAGAGCATAATTTTTGGAGATCACCAATCTTTCCTGTGTGGACTCAGAGCCTTTCTGTTAATGTTCAAAATGTCAGAGTGAATTCCTATGATTTTATTGGTTGTGTTACATGTTTTATTTTTTGCTTTGTTTTGTTTACATAAAAATATGTTAATAATGTTAATAATGTCCATAATGCTATAAGACAGCATTATGGAACGAGACAGTAAATACATTTACATGTGAAAGTACATACAAGCAGGATATTTTTTTACCACAATCTACTGAATGGCACAAACAGCTTAATATGGAGCCTAATATTGGCCTGCTGAGCAAAGCAATTTCTTTAAATACATTTCATACATTTATACATGTTGGCTTACTCAAAACTATTTCTTTTCATTTCTTCTCTGACTTTGCAACATCAGCACTTTTGATACAGTAGTAGCTCAGAAACCATGTGTTGGCATTTTTAGAGAAAGCACTCAATGTTGGGTTCTCTGAGCTGTGTCAAAGCGGTGGGTGCGTTTCTCCTAAGCTCTCTCTATGCAGATTGTGGCGGGCAGGACTAGACCTGATCTGGCAGCAATCAGAAGCAGTGATAAGAGGAGTGGTTTCCCCCGAGGCAGACACCAGCTGATTCACTCACTTCAAGTGATAACCGGATCTGAAGTTAGAACTTATTTACCCTGAAAACTTTCCATGTCGTCCCTCCTTGCTGTCAGTTTCTCAGATGAAGATCTCCTGGATTCCTGGATTCTGTTCTGTGTCTGGCTGCTCTGATGTTGCTCTGATGTTCCTCCAAAAGTCTCCATGGCAATACTTAGATTGTTCCTATGACAAAAAAAAAACTTTCCCTCCTTACCTATTCAAATCTTCATCCAACCTCCAGTAATATTAATAATCACCCACCTTCCCTCCTAGAGAGGCCCTGTGTTGATCCTCTCCCCTGCTAGTGCCCTACTCTTTCCTGAAGTGCCACTTGTCCACAATAAAACTATTAACCTTCCTGATCCTGTGTGCCCATTGTCTGCATCAGAGTCTAATAAAAACAATTAATATGACACACATATATGATTTTTGTGTGTGCCTCTTATACCTTTTTAAAAGCATGAATGGTAGTCTATTTGGAAAATTTAAGACAAACTGGCACTCTGCACAGTAAGAAAACTAAGTATTATATTTAAAGAGAGTTCCTATGGTTTTGCTCAAGGTTTGAAGTAGTCATCCTTTATCACACTGTCTGAAATTTTAAGCCCTAGAGTCACATGTGACCATTTATGCCATTCACAGTAATAACCTCGGCCATTAATGTTACAGAACTGAGCAACGTTAAAGAAAATACAGAAGGAGGGTGATTCACCCAAACTCTTCACTAATGGATTGCACAAATTGCTTCAGTCTCAGATTATTATATTGCAATAAAATGTTTTTAACCTCTGGTTATTTGGGTATTATGTGTATAGAAAATCTGCATCGGCAACATTAATGCTTAAAAACAAATTACACCTTCAAAGCAAGTATTCACATT
Source organism: Xiphophorus couchianus (assembly GCF_001444195.1). Classification (NCBI taxonomy): domain Eukaryota; kingdom Metazoa; phylum Chordata; class Actinopteri; order Cyprinodontiformes; family Poeciliidae; genus Xiphophorus; species Xiphophorus couchianus. The sequence goes on from NC_040229.1 coordinate 19,362,782, forward strand.
CCATAAAAAATGAATATAATTCCCAATTATGAATTAATTCAATTTTGTCGCATTATGAGAGTCTAATTTACCAGCAAAGCAGATGGATCCATTTTCTTCATCCCAGGACACTAAAAGTAAAAATGGTAGCAGACACCAAACTGCGGACGTCAACTGAGTCCCTTTGTGAAATACAAGGGTAAGAATTGTACCCCACTGCCTCTCAATGTGCTAACCACTTTCTCATGGCAGCATTTTCTCACCATTACTCTGGTTTAAACTAAGACAACGCCTCCTTTTCCAGGTCAGCCAGACTATGGTTGAGTGTTTTCTGTCTCTGTCTATTGATGGAGCCTTGTGAGTTTACAAGTGCCTGTGAACGGAGACCATCCTCTGGGAAACACAGAACTTTGGTGATCTCAACCTTTTGTTAAAAAAGGAAGAAGACTGTGTGTCTTTTACTGATAGTGATAGTAGTACATGCTTAAATCTGTCCCCTAAGATATAGACATAGGCAACTATTTGCTAAAATATTTCTGCACTAGATCAAAGTTAGTTTTCTAATTACTAATACTGTATTTTGTAAATCCTATCTTTTATGAGTTTCAGAGTATTTTATTTATGGTTTGAGTTGTCCATTCAACTGTAATTGCTTTCTCTAAAGTTACATATTGTATATTGAAGCCACCATACTGAGGGTTCTGAACTCTACTTTATAACATTGTAATCATGCTTTTACATGTTGAGTCTTCAGACTATTTTTCAGTTCTTTTAAACATGTTTTTTGGTCCGATGACGTGATTTTATCTTTTTTCTTTGATTTAAATGCTTTTGGTTCTATTAACTGATGATGGTGCATTTAGTTTTGTGGTTGCAATGTAAAAAAAAAAAAAAAAAGAGTGAAAAAGTTGAGGGTGTAACTTACATATGATATTTAAAAATGGGGACATATACCTTTTAACACACTATTTTCTTTATTTAAAAAATGCAACATTTTACAATATGTCTTTTAATACATTATATACATCTTTTGCACCATTAGTTCTGTTATTATTCAGAACACTGACTTAATAGATATTACAATCCAAACCTTTATTAGTTAGAATGATCATCTGAATTGTTTTCTGGTTATTTTCAAGTCTTTAACATTAGTCTAAGGAACCCAAACTTTGAGCTATTCAGAGGAAGAGGTAATTGCTTAACACATCTAGGTTTGCTACCACGCCAATTCACTTAAAGCATTATATTGTCCAGTGTTGCGTCTGCATTTACTTGGAAAATGCCCTTTTGCGTTAGACATTGGACAGAATGAGTACTCTGAGACCAGGCCTTTATTTGATGTTGCTCTCAATCCAGTCTTTAAAGTTATCCACACGTGTGTAAACTGTGTAGAGTTCAGGATCACATTCCCCCTGATCATAGCCAAAGCTCACCAGTCCCAGGAGTCTCCACAAGCCTCTGTTGTCCTTTTGCACCTGAGAGAACTTTGAATTATAGCTGACCTGGTTCCCAGAGTTGGCAGGGAGGACAAGGATGCCCCCAGTGTCAGACGGACATATGTTAGATGGACCATAGTCAGGTTTTTGGCTTGCACATAACATATTGTCTGTAACACTGACCGGCACACCGTTACGGGCATACTGATGCTCACACGGGACTATATCAGCAAGGTGAACCAGCCCAACCCTTGCCTTTTCCTCAAGGCCCAAACTAGAATCCTGCAATGGAGACCAGCCTGTCACAAGCCCTTGATCTGATGTAACCTCTTCCTCCTCGTTCTCTGACAGGCAGAGCGGCAAGACTTTTTGTCCAATTCTTGCCTTGTCGAATAACTTGATAACAGCAATGTCAGAGTCAAGAATATTAGGATCGTAATTTGGATGCACAGCAATGGAGCTCACCTAAGAGAGAAAGAGATTTGTAACTTTATTAGATTTCTTGAAGAGCAAAATTGGAAAATAAAACATCCAGAAGCTTACCCTGAGGTGTTGAGGACCCTTATTTTCCCTGCGGTCATTGCGGTAGTGCTTCCCAACGACCACCTTGATGGTGGCTGTATCCACAGGATACATCTTTCCAAGCTCTGTCACACAGTGAGCTGCAACTACCAGACTCCTTTGGTTAACCAGAGCCCCGCTGCAGACAAGCTGCCAGTCAGAGGCCTGATTTAGGTTGCTACTTCTGTCCCCAGCATCTTTCTTCAGTGTTTCGTCCTGGTTGCTTCCTTTTGTCACCTTAGTCTCGGTCTCCTTGAGGGAGCGGCGGTATATGGCCGCCAGCCAGGGCCAGTGAGCCTCTTCTGGCCTCTCTGGGTCAAAGTTTACATGTTTCCCACAGACTGCCAAAAAGGAAGAAACAAAACGAGAAGTGAGGCTATTATCAAGGCAAAACAGGAAGATACAGAAAGAAATTACTTAAATAAAGACTGAATTAAGAACTTACAGACTTTTAATGATTTTATTTCCTTTGAAGACAGATAAAAAGCAAACCAGTGCCATAGTTGGCAATGTCAAATGCCAGCAATAATTTATTTTGCCTATCTGACTAATAATCTAAAAGACAGAAAAATAAAATAAAATAAATGCTTAACTACTTGTTTGACTTATTTTTATTTCAGCTTTTCCCTTTATGGGTTGCCACAGCGAGTCATCTGTCTCCAAGTAACCCTATCTTCCTCATCACTCCACTTCATGTCCTCTTTCACTTCATCTATAAAGCTCCTCTTTGGTCTTCCTCTAGGACTCCTGCCTGGCAGTTCCAGCATCAGCATCCTTCTACCAATGTATTCACCATCTCTCCTCTGTACATGTCCTAACCAGCTCATCTACGTACTGGTTTTACTTCTTTTTTAATCATCTGAAATTTCTTATTTATTTATTAAATACACTCCATAAACAACTGTCCTTTAATAGTATTAAGACCCCTTAAGCTTGTTAAATTTTCTGATGCTACAACTGCACATTTCAATGGATTTTGTTGGGATTTTATGTGCCATACCAGCAGATAACAGATATGAAGTATAATTGTGAATCAGAAGAATAACAGTTTGAAAGGATTGCAAGTATTTGCACTTTTATGTACTTCTAAATAAAATCAAGCACAGCCTATGAACATAAATAGTACATATTATGGGGGGTAAAGAGATTATTTGTTTGAAAAATACAGATTTATCTGGCATTCCATTCCAAGGCCAGAGATTCTAAACATACAGCCAGCGGTTTAATGTAATGGAGTCTGTGCAAGTGTCCAAATACCTCAGACAAAAACAGGAAGATAAATACACAGGCATTTCATACTTATTTACTTATTTAAAATGATATACCTGTTTCCTTCCACTTAACAGCTAGAGGTATGAATAATTGATTTTTTTATTACATCCTTGAATAGTGCATTTTTATAAAATGCTGCTGTTGCTCATGACAAAAAGAAGAGCAGTGCTCTAGCAGTGATAAAATGAAAATTTAATTGCAGCTTACATGAAAACCTTTTAAATAAAAGATAGTATTGTTTTAAAGTCTCTTTATATTTATCTCTTAATTCAGTATTACACATCAGTTACAGTTTTATTATCAGTTTTTTTTTACTGAACTGCTTGTAGAAATAAATAAAACAAAGGCAAAAAATAGATCTGTGTTCTGTAAAATGATATATGTTCATATTTAAGAACAATAAAAACTTGCTTTATGGGTCAATGTGAAAATGTTTTAAACGTTGCTTCCTTATGATCATCAAAAGACACATTGGACATACTACATAATAATTAATCTCAAATCATTCCAGTTTAGCCCTGCGACAGACTGGCGACCTGTCCAGGGTGAACCCCGCCTCCCGCCCGGAACGTAGCTGGAGATGGGCACCAGCAACCCTCCCGACCCCATTAGGGACAAGGGTGAACAGAAAATGGATGGATGGATGGATCATTCCAGTTTAAACCATCTGTAAATCAAGCATTGCATTCAATACAAATCAAATGTAGACATATTAAATCAAACGAGATTTTCTAGATTATTGTCTTCAGTCCCACAACTTGTGGTTAGTTTTTTTTTGCAACAGTTGAATTTACATACATCCACTGCATTGGGCCTGGTGTTTATCTCAAGCAGTCAGTTAGTTTCATATTTCTCAGAAAAAACCATAAAGGCATATTTTAATCTTTTTTACTGCAGCAGTCTTTCATTGAGAAGTTATGAAAACTTAAAATCTTATCTACTTTAGATAACCCCCATAACGTCTTCAGGTTAAAGACACAGAAAGATAGAATGAGGCCATGACAAATATTTGCATGTAAGAACAAATCTCATACTAAAATGCAATAACTACAATCTTCAATAGTATTGTAATTCATAAACCTTTGTTATTCCATTATGACTATAAAACTGATGACCAGTGTCTCTGGTGTAAAATAAACCAGTCTAAAAGGCAATGCATTCCAGTAGCTAAAGGAATATTAAAATTATTGTACAACCCTCTTTAGTAATTTTCTATTAAACAACCTACGCTGGCGCCATCTGGTGGGCAGTTGATGCTTAATCCTTTTCTAAATTTTCATCCAGAAGCATCATCAACAAAGAAAAGCCTATCAAGAGCTAAGATTAAATTATTTGCACTGTCCTGATGCACTTTAGCCCCCCATATGTATTAAAAGTGTTATAAATTACATCTCTTCATTAATGGGATGTACTGCTGTGCTTCCATGTGCTCCTTAAAAAAGTCAGCAACATGGCCTTCACTTGAAAGGCATTTTATTGTTTATATCATTCATTATGATGTAGTAGAAAGTTCATTTGGTTTGACATGTTCTATTTTGCTTGCAATATTACATTGTTACAAACTGTTACCTTCTCTCTGCAACTAATTACAAACATTTTAGTGCCAAAATATCTGGTGCAATTGCACTACTGCATAATTGTCTAATGAATAGTTAACTATTCAGCTATTAACCCAGTAGTGGTTTAAGAGTAGACTAGTTTCTTGTGAATAATTGGTTTTAAGTCAGTGTACGAAAAGCCTTCAGTGTGAATCAGTATATTGCTTATAAATTCTTATAAATTTATAAATTTTTTTATAATGGGAATATTATTGTAAAGTGGTACGAGGTTTTTACCCAAATGTGGGATTTTCTTGCCTTTTCAAGATGGCGACATTACATTTGTGTCTTGGTTTAGTTCTGTCTAGGTGTTAGCTCTGTACTTGCTCTTTAATAGACAAGCATACCATGAGAACGGAAAAAAAAACTAAGCCACCAGCAAAATTATTGTATTTTTTAAAATTGATCTGTTTTAATAAACGTATATTGTAGAGGGGTGAAAAACAAGTTGTTAGTAAACAAAACCAAGAAGTAATAAAATAGGCACCCCAACATAATTTTTCATTTTGTATCTTTAATTTCTCATCGTAATAAGTTCTGTAGTGTTATTTCAGTTAGTCCGTGCAATTCTACACATGGCCGCTAGGGGCGCTGACGCGTTAGTGACCAAGAAAAGATTGAGCACACCAGAAGAATAAATCTTCCTGTAGAAGGTAAAAGGAGCTCAACGTGCGTGTCTCGTCTTTTTCATATCGCAGGTCAGTAAAAATGTATTTTGATGAATAAATGCGGTGTCCTTTAAGAATTAAGAGGTTATAGCCTCGAGAGTCAACTGGTGGGTCACTTTGTACAGCTTCGGATTGACATTGTGTAGAAAACGGGACGTATTTCTGGAGGCTAACTAATGCTAATGCGAGCGAACATTAGCATTAGTGTTGAGCTAGCTGAGAAACAGTTGAAGGACTAGAGATTGAGTTCATTTTGAACTTATTGTATTTTTCACTTTTGAAACGGTAAAAGACATTTTTCTGGTGTCTTTTCTTTATGGGTTATTTCAATAACACAGAAACAATGTTGTTGTCAAACTCAATGAGTAAATGGTTGCATGAAGAGACAGTATTAACGGAGCAGTTTGTAGTTTGTTTTGGTGTAAGAGATAAAATACTGTAATGTTGTTAAAACAGTGGATACAGTTAAAAGCTACATTGCTTATTAAAGTATATGTTGCGCAGAATAAAAATTGTAAAAGCTATTAAAATAATTGAAAGCATGAGAAGGATAAATATTTTTTAATAAATATTTACGTCCTTTGACATTGCCTAATCCTAAACATTTATAAATAGTAAACTGTCAAGAAATTATCTAATGGCCTTTTATGATTGCAAATATATCAAAGCAGCAGTAGTGAACTGTGCATCTTCTTCTACCTCATGACCATAAGTGAAGCCCTGCTGCCCTCACCTGGTGAACATGAGACATGGCGTCCGCTCCATTTCCCTGTCTTTAAACATGTGCGCCGAGCGCTGCCAAAGTGATGATAATACTGAGAAGCACACTCATACTCAATATGGGTGTAAAGATGATGGAAGCCCTGGGATAACTGAGGAAGCACTGGGGAACTTTTAGTGGGCCCCACAGCCTGGAGCTTCTGGTTGACTGCAGAGGAAAGGAGCCTGTGGACGATCGTCTTCCTGTGGGACAAAATAACCGCTTGAAAAAAAAAAGAAGCTTTTTCATGCGAGTACTGAAAAAAAAGAGTTTCTTTCTGATCTACAAGTTAACCATTTTAAGTAGTGTTCTGGCAGGTCAATTACTTTTACTTCAATATATTTGTGTGAAAACATTAATGAGCATACCTGGATGGTACATGTGGTGGCAAAATTTTTTGCTTGACCAGTTCTGATACTTTGGGTTCTCGACATGCTGTGAATAATAACAATAATAATAATAATATTTTCAGAGCACATCCGATACAAACAGTAAAATTGAATTGACATCAGGTTTTAAAAAGGTAATAACAACTCTTTAAAAGTGTATGTAAAACCTCTCGACTAATATAAAACATGGGAATTGTAACAATGGGAATTGTTCTTTGCAGGATGAGAGTGCTCTGGAGCATTTACTACTTTTAGTCTGCTTTGGATTGTTGCCTCTTTCTTACATTCATCAGGAGAGTAAAAGAGATTTTCCCTTTTTTATCACCTGGCAAAAATCTCCAAAACATTTAGACCAAACTAAAATAAACATAAGGTACCAGTACCTCGGAGACAGAAGGGCTGCTTGCCACTCCAGGTACCATCTGGCTGACAGGTTCGCCTTTTATCGCCGCTGAGAGCATATGAGTGGTTGCACATAAACTCCATAGTTTCTAGATCCAACCCTGGCACCACCTGGTGGTAGCCGTTGTACAAGCGGGGAAGAGGAGGACACCTCCTCTCTGCAAAAATGGAACACACTGTAGATGAGTTTAAAAACTCAGAACATTTTTTTTGTGTTTTTCTTTTTAAATAAAATTCTTGCCTGTTTGGCTCTGGTTGACTTCTTTGTCTTTTTCTCTTTCTTCCTTCTTTCTTTCCAACTCCTTAGTTTTTTCTAAGGAATCTTTTTCGGTTTCGTCTTTGGTAGTAAGAGATTTTTCCTTTGTTTTCCCATTTTCCCCATTTGCTCTGTACAAAGTGTACTGTGTCACATTAATTCGAGAGGGATCAATTTTCCTCACTGTCGTCGGAGATCCAGTGGTGTTATTTTCTTTCTTTGCATCCTTTGAGTTCGGAGAGTTTGTGCTGTTCTTTGACAAATCCAGCTCAAATGTTTCTGCAGTGGTGTCACCCTCAGACACATTCGTCTTCAGTTTTGTGTCATTTGGGCCAAATTTATCTGGGTCTCTCTTTCCATTAATTTGCTCATCTTTTCGTTGCTTCTCTTCTTGCCCTTTGTCTTTTTTTGGCACTATTTCTGTGTTGTTAGCCTTCCCTTTCTTTGGCTCAGGGTCTGAACTTTCTTCCTTTTTCTCTGGTGCCTTTGGTCCGTCTGGTTCTTTTTCCTCAACTGTGTTATCCCTGCTGTCAGTGCTTTTAGGATCCACTTCAATTTTTTTGTCTTCGCTGGGCCTCTCTGATCCAGTATTTGTTTCTTCTAAATCACCTTCATCCTTACCTTTGTCGACAGTATTTTCTGGAACTGTTTTAATGTATTTATCTTCAGTGTCCACTGATGTTGTGTTCTCTACCCAAGAGTATATATCTTCCCTGCCAGCACTTCCTTTTTCTGTTGTGTTTTGTTGAGGTATCTCTTTAGCTTTACTGTTATCTTTCTCACTCTCTATATCTACTCCCTTGCCAGTGTCTGCCTCTTGCACTTTATTTTTATCTTTTTCAGACTCAGTTAGAGTGTTATTCACTGTGGATGAAAGAAAAGGAAAAGATCTTAAGAGAGACACTTGGAACAGTTCCCACATCCCTCAAGGTTTTTTAAGTATCATCACATTGCAACCAAAAAGGGCAAATATATATTATATGGATGTCATCTGTTAGACCAGCATGAACTGTGAAGTACACAGAGAATGACATATATATATTTTTTCTTTAACAAATGATCAAGCTATTTCCGGTCATAACAGGAAAATCTGTCGACATGTCAATTATTAGTTCACCCCAAATCAAATTTTGACCACTATGACTGGCATGTTGGAAAAATACTGAAATAGGTCCTCTGGTCTAGCAAAAAAAAAAAAAAAAAGACAGTTTTAAAGTACATATTTAGTGGTTCTATTTAGGGTGTGACAAAAAACTTTACATCACTTTAACATGTTACACTAACTGCAAAAACTGTTGATGGGAGGCTTAATGCTGGGGAAAGTTTTCTTTAGTAGGGTTAGTGAAGGTGATGAATTGAAGGGGGGAAATGAAGCTAAACAGAACAATTCTTCAAGAAAAGCCGACACAAACATTTATTAGTGAGGTTTGTGTTCTATTAGAAAAATAACCTGAACCAGCCATTGAAGTGGTTTAGAATCAAGATGAATAATGAGTTGGAATGTTCAAGTCAAAATCCAGATTCTTGCAAGAGTTGAAAAATTGTATTCACAGAAACTCTCTATAATCTCTCTGAGCTTTGTGAAACTTTACAAAGCAGAGATGGCAAACATTTTTGTGTTGAGATATGCAAAGCTGGAGCAAACAGACACCTGCAAAGGCAGCAAAAGATGCACCAAGTATTGCTGAATTCAAATGCACTTCAGTTTTTTTATTTTTACACATTTTTGGAAACCATATCTGCACCACTTCTGTCACATAAAATGCTAATAAATTACACATAATGTCATGTTACATTATGTCATGTAATAGGTATGATTACTTTTTTAGACTTCAACAAGCGGTCTGTAAAACAGGCTTGGATCAGAATTTTGTCTTAATGCTGAACATCTTTTTAACTTATTTCTTCAAAGATATCTTTATAAAATAAATTGATTGATACGTAAATATTTGACCCACAGTCGGATTGTTTTTGTGTTATTTTTATGTTGTAGGAAACATAGTCTGACCTTTAGAGCAAAAAGGAGGACTCCCACTCCAGGTGTTGTTTGGGAGGCAGGTTCTCTGGGAGATCCCAATGAGTTCATAGGGCTGGTTGCACATATACTGGAGTGCTATGAGGACATCATTTGGTCCATACACCAACAGGTGGTCACCATTTACTGGCTTGGGTGGTAAAGTACAGACTCTTTCCACTGGCACTAGAGACAAGGGAAGAAAATCAAGCTATTTTCCATGATCTACATCATCCCTCAGGCTGCGTGAAAAGGTCACAAAAACAAGAGAGTGCCACACTGACTACCCAAATCCACAACTGTTACTATTTGGAAGAAACTAAATCCCATATATTATCTTACCACATTCAGGTGCTGTTGCACTCCAGGTGCCATCTGTCAGGCAGATGGCAGTACGAAACCCCTGCAGTTCAAAGCCCGGGTCACAGCGGTAAGTGATGCGAGAACCAGAATGTAGAAACAGGCCCTCTGTAGAACCATGTTTGGGTACTGGAGGCCTGTGGCATCCCACCACTAAGAGGAAATACAGACTTGCACAGTTTATTAATGAAAACATGCTGCTTTCATTTCCTCTTTCATAAACAAATAGTGCATGTTCACAATTATGATGTATAGAAGGCATCTTGAATGTCTCAAACTTTGTTTTATTGTATTCATAGTTGTTTAATGTTCTAAACAACTACGAAAACACAAATCAATGCAGTCACATCATTTTGGTTTTTGCCCACATGCAATGCAATTAAATATATCATTTGCTTTCCACTAAGAAAGTTCCAAAGATTTTAAAGCGTACCCTGCTATCACGGGGGCTTGTTTACAATTAATTTCACCCATCATGGTAAAGTGTGAACAGTTCACAGCAAAACTTTCACACATGGCTTGTAAATTTGCCAGAAATAGATGCAATAAAAGAGCCGTAGTCAAACTGCTCAACTTTCCACTGTCGTAAAGTAGCATTTATGAACTGAAGTGAGACAAACTGATAAAATGGTTGTGGAACAGATAAAAAACTAAATTGTTCCTGTGTTGGATATTAGAATTGTTGTGCAGATTCTAACATGCAATTTCTACGTCCATATTAATCCTAAAAGACCTGCAACACCAAGAGTTAAGGTCACGAAGAAAGTACATTAAAACTGCAGTTCTCCGTATCAGGTAATCTCTCAGGAAAATTTATGTGTTGATGTGAACTGCAACATCTCCAAGAAACTGTCTTTGGCTTTGTGACTTGGAAAGCAAATTTATAATCTGGGCATGTTTTCCTGTGGTCTCTAAATCTTTTATTATCATTAAACAGAGTTTACCAATATGACTCAGATGCCAAAGGATCAAAACAATTTTCTATCTTGAAGATATCATGACAAAATATTTATTTCATCATGTAAAAAGAATACAAAAAAATAGAATAAAAATGTGTAGCACAACAGCAAACCTACCATCGAGCTGGAGCATTACAAAAGTCAGGCACAGTTTCACAAAAATAAACTCTGTTTACTAATTAGGTGGGTGTTATCACAGAAAATCACAGGGTTGTGAATAAAAATACCTGTCACACTGTACTACATCTTTCTAACTTAAAGTCTAATTATATAAATTTTCCTTTTTATTAACATTAGATTTTTTTGAAAGAGAAAAATGGGATGTGAATACTTTTGTGGTGTACGGTGTCTGTCCACAACTAAAATAATTACAACATTTATTGTTTTAATGTGTCCTCCCTTGAATCAGGAAAACTGATTAATTGGGTGGATTTCAGATTTTTGGGTAAAAACTAATTTTGGATTTCTTGAGAACTTCAGATGTTGGAGGCAGCTGCTAGGAACTCGGTCCAGACCACAAGCATTTCCCTCATGACAGTGAATCACTGGCTGACTCAGGGTAGAAACACAAGAGAAAAAAAGCTTCAATGAATAAATAAGTTCTTGATAAGTATGCTGTAACTAGGTGTGTCTCCTTTTAGAATTACTGAAATAGTTATTCCATCTTATTTTATTTCCTAAGGCTCAGTACAGTCCATGCCACATGAAATTAAATATTCAAGGATGGATTCTCTCAGTCAAAACCTGAACACGTTGTAAATACTGTAAACAACTATAAGCATTTTGTTTGCAGTAATAAATCCTAAACACGTACCATTTTCACACCTCTTCCCCGTATAGCCAGCTAGACAGGCACAGTGGTAAGTGTAAGAAGTGTCCAGAATACAAGTCCCATCATGCAGGCAAGGGGATGAGCTGCAAGCTGTTGACAGGAAAATATGACACTGAGATACAGCCATAATTAAGGATTAATCACACACACATAAATGCCCGTCCATAACATATTACATCCTTCATGTTAAAAGCTGAAGTCTTTTTTAAATGCATGTGGGCATTTTACACAAAAAAGCCTCAGTTTACTTTTACAACTTTTGACTTGGCTGCTAGTAATTGATGTGTGTGTGCGTGTTTGCTGTAGGTTTGTAAGTTTAAAAAAATAAGACATTTCTGGAAAGAAGGTTTTTTGTTTTCCCAACTGACTAATAACAGACTCAATAGCGTGACGAAGGCCTTTGCTGTAACATGTAGGTGCCAGTCGTGCAGTATTATAGGCATTTAAAAAGGCCATGGACACAGTGTGCCATGGAAACTTATTTCTTGTTTGTATCTGTTGTGGAGGCTTTAAAGAGCCTCTTTATTCATTGAGTTTAACTTCACAAATGCCCTTTTATTTATTGCATATGACACAGTTCTCATTTACAGAACTAAGACTTGGTTTTGGTGAAAATTGTTCTCTTGGGTAATAGCTAAGGCAAGGATTGATGCAGCTGGTCACTACATTCATTCATTTAAGTGGGTGCAACACTGCTTTAATTTTCTCTTGTAGATGACCCACCTGAATTTTCTTGGAAAGTAGCGAAGAATCCATCAAAATTCTTATAACCATCAGAAACAAACAAAATGTGCAAAGTGTTGCCAGAGCTCTGGAGTGCGGCAGGTCGATTGTTCCCGCAGAATCTACCAATGACACGAGAGTTGATGCTGTCTCCATCACGTACCTCTACAAAGTCATAGCGACAGGAAGGGTGAAATTCCAGACTCAGCATCATAAACCTGTAAGCACAGAAATCAGAAGCATAGTTGCAGTCAAAGGTTCATGTAGTTCATCATGGCTATTAATATCATTTTGGGTTTTAATGATGCACTTAAACATTTTTTTTTTAAGAATATAAAAATATATTCTCATGCTATGACTGTGTCAAACTGGTTTCACTGTGGGCATTTACATTGGTGCTCCAGCAGCAGAGATGAGAACTGATGATTCTTAAGAAACCTTTTTCCCACTCCTGCTTCTCTGGAGCAACCCTACTACCACTACTAAATATGGTTAAAGCGGAGGTCGAACATCAGATTGAAGAAATTTAAGTGGAACAGTTTCTGTCAGCAATTAGGCCCCATTTATTCCTCTGTTACGTGCTTAAACTCAGCCTCCCAAGCCATCTAACTGCATAATTGGTTCTGCATGCAGAATGGTTCCTGGATTCCTGCTGCCTTTTATTCTTTTTGGTTACAAACAACAATGATTCGTTTCTTTTTTTGTTTGTTTTTAAATCCAACCTGAAAACAGCTTAAGAATCTCTGAGAGAACCATGGCACCAGAGTTTCCCTGGTTTGCTTTCATAGGCTGCCGTATCACAGAAACACTCACTGCATAATGGCAGTTTCAGAAAATATGGCAAAAGAGTTTTTCTGATTACTAAGTAACCTTGATCTTATTTATCTGTGTTTGAAATACAAATTACTTACCATTATTAGATAAAATAATTTCCACTGATTGTGCAGATTGTTTTGTTTGCTTTTTTTTTTTGGTATGAAAACAATGATAAGGATTAAGATATTTTGATTATCCTAATAAAAGCAAGATGGAGGGTTCTGAGTAATGATTAATATAACACTTACATGTATTTACTAGCTATAACTTTGTTTACATTAAACATGAATATGGCGAGATAATCATCACTTAGCAACAAAGCCATATTCCAATCCCCAACTTTGCTTTTTCTTTTTTTTTCTTTTTTACCATTTCTGGCACCACATTAATTGATTTCTTAATGGATAAGCCATATTCATTTTTATTTTTATTCAAATAAAAATCTCTGTATGTTCTGTTACATTGCTGTAAACACTTTCAACAATATTATCTGCTTTCCTTCGAATTTATTCACCATGTACATCACTCTAATTACAATTGCCAGCTGTTGAAAGCCTGTTAAATATTTTCCTTGATGTTGCCGAAACATGTTAATTGCGCATTACTTCCAAAATAAGAAATACAACTGTTAATAACTTAAACAGACCTTTAAGTGAAATTAATAGAATTATTTTCAGAACAGTGTGTGCTCTAAAAAGAGAGCCGCTTTGGGATCTTAATGTGATTTTAAGTGAATTTAATAATGTAAGGAGAAAGTTAGATACTTTATTTACTTTGTATCAGCAAGTGATTTTGAGAACAATCAAGAAAATCTGAAAAATCTGATAATTAAGATTAAACATTTCTAGGTTTTCCATAATATCAGACGAATGAAGGTTGTTCTGCTGCAGCTTATACTGACTAATATGACTTGCAGTTGAGACATGTTAATTTGAATATTGTCCAATAACTTAATTTTTAACAGGAAAAAAAAGTTATTGAATTTTCAGCCTGAATGTGGTCTTGCTAAATCTCTGTTCAAAAACTTGCTTGTAAAACTGTTTATGTGAAATGAGAAACAGGTACAGAAATAGAAAGTTACCATGGCACAGCGAAATAATGACTTTTCCTGAAAAATGTGGTCAGTTATGGTTTTCAAATTCTGCTATAAACTTGCCATTCCACAAAACACATTGTGCAGAAATACTTGAGCAAAGTGGAAATTTAAAGAAAGGAGGGCATTTAGTAATGGCTATTTCAGATTGTCGATGAATATACCATTAACTTTGACCACACAAAATCTGTTTTTGTAGTTTCAAAGTTATTGTAACAAAGTGGTCATTTTGTGAATTCTCATAACCTTTTCTAAGAAACTGCTAGGATTTTCTTTGGAAAGCACGGCTTAAATCTGTAAGCAGCAAATTAAAACAAAATGCAGAGCATCTGCATGATGGACTGTTCACATACAGAAACTACTTTCCATGTTTTAATAGACTTAATACCAACTTTAAATATACTTTCTATCATTGAGAATGTAATCCATTTTGTTATGTTAGCCAATCCTCACAGGTTGTGAACTTGTCCTCTGGCTTGCATGCAAGTTTGAAATTGCAGCTATTAAACTTACTTTAAATACATGTCTATTAAATTAAACTTCTATTATTAATTTAGATCCCATGAGATGCAATTAATATGGCAGTATTTCTGCCAGACTTATTAAACCATTGTGTGGGATCATACCTTATCATTAGAAGTAAATATGAGAACATAATAAAACTGCTTTCATTTTAAGTTTTCTAAAAACAATGTCTATAGCAGAAGTTCCACAGTTTTCCACAGTTTTATAGAAACACATGAAGTCGGGTACAGCTATCTCTAGCTATGGACACTATGTATTGTGTCTGAACTAATTGCCTTTCATAAAGTCTTAAAAGTATTGGTGGTAGACCTGTTTCTAATTGTGTTTTGATGATTTCCTTCTTGTTTATTTTGTTTTCTAGGTCTTGCCCTTCATTTCTGTTTGTCCTATTGTTGAAATTTAAGGTGTTGCCATATGAGTTAATTCCTTGGTATTTATTTTGTTTATACTTGTGTTCTGTTTTTTATGCCATTGGATTTTGTTCTCTTGAATCAGCAGTTTTCTTTACCCCTTGTTTTTATTTTTTCTTTGAGTCTCTGTTCTGCTCATTAGTGTTAATTATTCATCTCTCAGTCTACTTGTTTGCCTTCCTTCACAGCTGCACTCAGTTTGTCATCAACCTCCTGCTTTCTTGTCAGCTACCACATTCTTCATTTAAGCGTCTTTCTTTTTGTCATTCCCTGCTGGGTTCTTCTGGTTTCTCATCTCCTGTTTTGTTCCATGCTCTGCTCTTCAGTGCATTCAACTCTTAAGTCTCCTGATTATTTTGTTATTCATCATTAAAAGAACTCTGTTTTTGCAACAGTAAATCTCTGTGTTTAGGTCCTCCATGAAACTTAATAATGACACAATTACCAGTTTTAAAAACAAGTAAGAGGTGCTTTTTTACCCTTATATTAATTAGAATGTCATTGTTTTTGATTGGTGCAAAATAAATTGTAATATTAGAACTGTGCAGAATTTCCTGGTTTCTATAAATTTATAATAAAGGCCATTTGATAGGGAAGAAAACATCCTACAAGTAAGTTTTAGATTGAGACCACACGTTAACATTGTGTATCAATGCTATACAGACGTAACATAACTATCTAACTATACAGCCGTATCACATAGCAGACAAGAAAATGTGAAAATAACTGTTTGATGCCTTACCTGATTTCAATAGTAAACGGTTTTTCCACTTGTATGGTCCACTCACACCTTGCATTGTTGGGGTAGCTCTCAAGAACCAAATGGCCCTGCCGTTTACGGATAACTCCTCCACACTCTGAAACAAACATAAAATCAGTGCTGCTTTTCTTTTTTTTTTTTTTTTTTTATGGATGATTTGGCTCTAGCGGCCTTTATTTCACAGTAGATTGTCAAGAACGTAGGTTTAATTTATTCAGCAGACTCATGGTCGACATAGACGTAAAAAAGAATAAATATGACACACATGTATGAGAGAGGGGAGAAGACATTTGGCAAAGGTCAAGTGGCTGGGATTCGAACCCGTGACAACCGCATCGAGGATTGAGGACTCTGTACCTGGGTTGCATGCTCCCTCCACTCCTCCAATGCTACATTTTTAACTGTGGCTTAATTATTTCAAGGAATAAAAAATTTTTCCTTTTTAAGTTTTCAAAATAATTGTAGAAGCAGAAGAGAAATAAACAACACATGAAGAGAAAAACTGAGATTGACAAACATTCTAGGGCATCTGCTTATAATCAAATCCATTCTGTGTAAGTTGTACCCCCTGGTAGAATATTTGCGTATAAAAGACTCATTGCTATATATTATGTTGTTTTATGGGGGTGCAGATTATTGACTCTGATTTGTCATTCATCTGTTTGTGGAAAAAGCCCTGGGGTTCTGGCTAAGATCCAAGATGGCATAGTAGTTCCAGCTTAAGATAAATCAGTGAGGAAGAAATAAAGAAACATATGGAAGCCTCAGTTTCATTTGACTTACAGAAACGGAGAAGCTACCAGAGAGGATTAAGAAAGCTTACTCATGCAATCTCCTCCAGACCAGCCGGGGCGACACTCAGCGCAGTATTTTCCATTAATAAAGAAGTTATCTTGGGGCCCCCACGTTCCGTTGTTACAACGCTTACAGTTCTCAAAAATGCTGCATCCTGCAACAGATGTAGAACAGGAAGCAATATTTCAGTTACGAGGGTGTTCGCCATACTATTTTTAAGTAAACTGTTAGTTGGTGTGTGTGCGTGTGTGTGTTTATACAGGAAAATGGAACTTTTTATGAGAGGAGCAAGGTAGCTGTTCTCTACCAAACCCTGTAAATGTTTCTTTTGCTTCAACGCTGTTAAACCCATTAGGCTCAACTGTCACTAAAGCAAAACACAAACACATGCTGCTGGTTCTTAAAAAAAATTTTTAGAAATGGTTTCCTTTATGGATGGATTTTCACTTAGGAGGCCAGCCTGTTCATAAAGTGTGAAAAGCCACGTACAACTTGAGGAGTGGTATGAATTTTAACAACAATAGGGCTGGCCGTTTACCAATGAAAATTTATGATTATGGCGTTGAAACACCATTTTTGTGTAAAACTGCTATGAAGGTATTTTAAATTGAAACAGCTGCTTTTTCCTCATGAAAGAGATAATGAGCAAATTCATGCTGTGAAAAAAAGATGACATTATTCCACAGGAAATAGGCATGTAGAAAACAAAAGCTTTTAAAACTCCCATTCATGTTTAAAGGCCTCAGTTTGCACATATACATGCAGGGATTCCCCCAGAAAACTAGCTAAGCCTGCTGGTTGGGTCGCTACGTCATTTCATTAGCGGCCCACCATGATGTTGTGCTAATTAATGTTAAAAGTCAAAAAGAAATTTTAAAGTTTGACTGCTGCTTTTATGCTATTGGAAGACATCATTGACCATACTAAAACAACAACTGGGTTTATAAAGGAAAACACAAAAAATACAATAAAATAAAAAATTGCACTTCAGTTAACTCCTTATTAGTGATCAGTGGCAGTTAAAACAGCAAATAGAAATTGGTTCTAGAGATCGGAAATTAGGAGAAAAATAAACAAATTCAACAGTAATTCAGTCTCTCAGTCAGCTTGGGCAACAGGTCACAACATCTATAAAGCTAATGTTAAACTAAGGATTGTGTCCATATGTGTCTGCATTTAAAGTGGCATTACCTGGATGGATGATACAGGGGTCGCACTCGTTGATTGCATTGCGGCAGCAGGGCACAGCATAGCCAACCTGAGTACCCTGGAGGGGACACTTACAGCGGATAACGTCGTACTCACAGCAGCCTCTGCACATAACGCTCCACTCTGGACCTGGGCAGTGGTTGTACAAGTACCTGTAATCTGAACAGCATGATACATACAGGTTAGAAATACATGCAGGAAAGAAAAAAAGATTAAAGTGAACCAGACATGGAGAATACATGGCCAGTAACATGACTACTCTTGTGAAAAAGTGGCTCGTTGTGGGCTATGGATTAATTTGTGTTTGTCTCTGCTGCTGGGCTTCTCTGCCCCTTAATTTCACTTTGATTTCAAGAGCCTTTCTAGGCGAATAAAAGAGCCCTCTGCAGCTTACCCCCTCTGCGTGTTACTTCATCAAAAAGAATGGAAAAGTAAACACAATGGAAGACAGATTCAAGTGATTACTCTCTGCATGAATGCAAGTACAAAGACAGTCCGTGTTTGTAAATTCTTAACCCAATAAATGTTATGTTTGATTAGATCTGAAATCAGTCAAAGATGTTTGAGTCTGAGTTTCCATATTATGTAACAGTGTATTTAAAAGCTAAAACAGACAAGTGAAATGCTCTTGTGGCAGATGAGCAGGGGCTGCACTTCAAACTTGGCACAGCAACAGGGCAACATATTGTACGTCCCTGCGGTCCCACAAACATAATGACTTCTTTGCTCTTAGCCATGGATTTGCAAAAACCACAACAACATGCTAGCTCTGTCTTTCCTCGATGTGAAGTTTCGGTTCCACAGATACAAGCAAAGAAGTGGACTCACCAAGGCAAAAATAGTGATAAATCTCTCAAAGGATCACAATCAACTGGAGAAAAACACAGATGCCTTGGAATGTTGTGAATCCACCCTATTGCTTCCACAGTAATGATATCATAAATTGCGTCTCAGTTCAGTTCCACAGAACTGTAGCCCACTCAAGTATTTTGTCCAGAAACATGCATCGACATATTGCTGACAGTAAATCCTGTAATGATATTGAAATGATTTCCCTACAGGTTTTCTGAGGACAGCTATTGGGTTTCACAGTGTAGTTAAAGTTCTTGACTATATATCATTTCCTGTTCAAAACCAAGGTCATTGTGTGTTTTCTTTTAGGTGGATATGGCATCAACCTCAGAAAGCACACACATAGAAGGACAATCAGTCATGCCATCAACTAGGGTACAGCTTCATAACAGTCAGATTTTGTAGAAATTTATGTAAATTCCCATGTCATGAGGCTTACTTGAAATGCAAAGCAGATGATCTTAATTTTCTTTGTCCCCTCTGGACTAAAAAAGGAAGCTCACACTTTCTGTTCAGTCATTTTTGTGGATTTTTGCTGATCAAACATTAGAGCCACAAACATCCACAGCATGTTACTAGACAGCATGTCTAAAGGGATGTGTGCCGACTGCTGAGAAAAGACATGGCGCAAAAGGAGGATTATACAAGCCCAGCGTCACGCCCAGCTCTTCACATGCTGATGCTTTGTTAGGACCCCTTGGAGCCACATTGGAATTTGAAGGGTACACTTTACGCCTTGTTTCCCCACAGCTTTGTTTATGTTCAGAACTTGGACTAGAACCCCCACCATAGCGACCAAAGCAAAAAAAAAACACACGAAAAAAACACTGGATGTACTCCCTATTTAGTTCAAAACAATTTTGTAAAGTGGGGTTTTGTAACATCATTATCATTAATAGTTTCCTTACCTGAAGCAGAAAGATGACATATCTAAAGCTATTTAAAACAGCTTACTGAAGGGTTTGTATGTGCAAGATGTAATAATACAATTTAAAGATATACTTTCTTTTTATGTTAACTATAAATATTTCTATTAACAGAAGTCAAATAACCTGTTTTTGGTTGCCTTTTATTCTTAATGTGTGCAGTCTTTATAATGTCAGGCTTACCATATGTAGAAAATGGTTGTCTATGTTCCAGGGCAGAGTTGCTCTACAAAGAGGATATCTGAACATCTTAATAGCTTAATTTACTTTAACACAAGACTCCCATTACTAAAGGAGGAAGGCCACATTAATGTAAAAATAACATTTATGACCTTCACTCGCTTGGATTATATGTGTGTGTTATTCTTGAGTGTGTCAAGTTTTTTTGACATAAGGTGTTTTGAATATGTTTCTTAGTGATTTTATCTGATCATATGACTGGTTATTTGCTTAAACAATTTTGATGGTGATTATTACCTGTAAGATTGAATGTGTAATGGTTTACTGAGGAACTGAGGCCTTTTATTCCAGGTATAGTCAGGTTTATGTGATTTTTGTGGTCTTCTTTTTTCTTATTATCCCGTCACACTTACAAACTGCTGATGAGGTAATGAGTTTTATTCCATAGTTGTAAGTATTTTCTGTTTGCTTTGTTTGAAATTCTTAAATTTTATGCAAACTCATAGCAAGACATCTTTACACATCAAGTATTGGGGCTGTTACTGATTATAGCTTGAAAGAATTGCACTTCAAAACATTTTTGCTGCCCCTTTAAGCACAGAATGAAAAGAAAGCTTGTTACATTGAGGAAAGTTCTGCTAACTTTCCTCAATCTAAATTAGGATTTTTTTAGTTATTAAAGTTTACCATACAGTTTCTTAACAATCCTCTTAAATTCTGTTTTGTACATAAAGTGGAAATAGGAAAAAAATATGGATCATTTTTTACAGACAAAATAAAGAATTCCAAAAATGGCCTGGTGTTATATTCCCACAATAGCACAGAAATATGTGGGAATAAAGCACAAGTGAAATTCTCAACATTCTCAATGTTGCAATGTTGTAAAGATTATTCAGGCTTTTTCAGGCCAAACTATTGTGTTCTCTTGTTATTTACAAGGTAGTTTGGTGTCTAAATCCACTCCCTCTTTCCTTGCCATGAAAGAGTCAAAGGACTTCACGAGAAGGTCTGGTTGAGAATAAACCTTAAACAAAAACAGAGACAAAAACTCCAAGAACAAAATAAGACTCTATAATGAGTTATTTTTGTACTTTACAAACTGCATCGGTGGATAATTCATCACAGACAGTTTGGCTTCAAACCATGATGAGCTTTGGTGATATATTTATAATCCCCCATCTACCTCAAAGAAATGTGTCTTCTAATTGCAGTCTTCTCTCACTCATTACTGTTTCACTTACCACAAACACTGTCATTTAAAAAAAAAGAGATGTTGAATAGAATTACTGAACTTAAAAACAAAACACTTAGCATTAGTTTAATTGTATAAATAAATTTGAAAACTGTTTTTGTTTTGGTTTAAACATTGTCCTAGCAAATTAAGAATTAGACATTTAAGAAGTGGGAGACCAAAACTCTCAGTAAATGTGCTTTTATTTAGCTTGTCCTCACTGTTACCTTGTGAAGATTTTTTTTCAACAAGACATAAACGGTGTTTGAAAAGAAGTGATGGCTACTGCATTGTGATTTAGGAAGTGCTGACATCAGCACCTCCCCCCATTATGTAGGTTGTGTGCCTCTGGACTGCAGAACATGGTCTGAAGGGGCCATGAAACTTGATTTAATGGATATAAACATGAAAGAGTCAAAGGACTTCATGAGAAGGTCTGGCATTGTGATTACACACCGATGCATGTTTTTGTTGGTGTAGAGATTGTAAAAGAAGACCCCCAGTTTGCATTTAAATGCAACAGAACAATTAATATTCATTCCTAAAGAAATGCCTTTCCAGTTTCCATTATTCCTTGTGCCTTACTCAGAGTATTATATTAACTCAGGAAATAGAGTTCAGAGTTTATAAATTCTGGACTGTATTCATTTTTTTCCCTGAAATCCAGTTTTTTCCCTGAAATCCAGTTTTGTTGTTAGGCTGCAATGTTTTGCTCCAAAGCACGATTATGAAAGTTCTCCCCAGAGTTGGACACATGCTGGAATGCATCTTTATTTTCTTGAACTCTCTCTGCTCTTTCTTTGATGTGCATTTGCAGGGAGTAAAACATTCTTTCTTACTGTTGAAATTTGTCCCTCTAATGAAAGAGATTGCCATCCTGTAAAAATATTGCGGTTGTTCACTCAATTGAACACCTGCAGGTTGCTGCTGACTGAACTGGTAAAATGTCATGCGCATTTTTATGGAGGTGTTGGAAGGTTAAAACAGGTGTGAAATCGTCTGTACACAGCTGTTGACCTGCAAACAACTATTACACTTCTACTGCTACATCACTGATGTTTTTTAGGTTCACTTCTCAAAAGCATTTAAAATGATTTCAGACACTGTAATAAAAAGAAATAGTATGAACAAATTATTTTGATGTGCACAACACCCCATAATTTACCTCAAAACTGTGATTTTACCATTTGCCCCCAGCTAATATGAATTTAAAGACAAACTAAAGGTGTTAACAGTCAGCAGAGAGATACCCTAACTATAAAGAAATCGCTTTTTATTAAAAGTAAAAAAAAATTATATGTCTTATGGTATGCGTTGTAATATGATTGTAGGCGAGTGAAACAAGATGTAAACACTGAGGAAGAAAACATTATTAAAGATCAGGTCAGTTTTCTTTTTTTCACAGTATGTTTTCTTGCTAAGTGTGCACATTTTTGTGGGGGATGTTCATCTCCTCTTATGTAAGACGTATCTGCTTGTTCCATTCCAGACACAGAGCTTCTAAATGCACTGTTAATAGTCATGGCATGAGTCCATCTAAAAAAAGGTTTTTGACATCTAGTTAAAAGCATAAAATACTGGGATTTTGGCAAAGCTGGCCAAAGTATAATGTACACAGTTATCCAGTTAGGACCTCCAGGCCAGCAGGGGGCCCTGAAGACTGTTTGACTTGTCACAAAGATACAGTATAAGCCACATGCACCAGATAAATTAAGAATCTAAGATTTCTAAATATTACATTTTAAAGATTTAGAAAAATAATACAAAATCTAGACTGTACTAGATGTAACATAAAAATTTCATATTTTGATTGTTATGGGAGTAAATATTTATCATGCAAATAATTCTCAATAGATAACAGTTTTCAGGTTACTAGTGAGCAACAAACTAAACTTGACCAAGCCTATCTTGACACAGCCCTGCTCTGCATATGTGCACTTGAGCTCCTCAAAGCTTACATACAAGCCCATCCCTTTTTCCATACTATTTTTAGCTCAACTGAACAGCCACATTACACTTGGAAAAATACAGTTTCCACCACATCCTCTTGGAGGTGATAATGCCTAAGTTTTCTCAGTGTCAACACACAATGTGAAAGGAAGAAAGAACTGTAAAAAAAAGTGACTTTAAAGTCATTTATGTATACTTACAAGATAACCTAGCTTCTTCCCACAGTGTAGTCCTTTAAAAAAAGTCATTGTGAACTTTCTCCTGTGACCTCAGAGTGCAGGGACTTGTCCTGTAACTGGTCGGCAAATCCCTGCTGAAGTTGGTCTCAGTGGCCTTGGGGAAGACATTTCACCCACCTTGATAGGCAAACAATTTGGTGGCACTGATTAGATGTTGGTCTACCCAGTGCAGCTGTGGCTACAGTGAAGCTTAACATGAGTGTGTGTATAGAAGAGTAAAATGCTTTGGAGGCAAAACAAATGCAGGCCAATTGCCATTGTTTTTTTTTTGTTGGTTTTTTTTTTTGTTTCTTCTGCTTATCATCCAAGTCATTGTTTTCTTTAGCTGCTGTGTCTTTGGTACCACCTTCTGTCTAAATATATCATTGTCCCTGCTATAGTAGGTTGCCAGCATGGGCAAAAATATGGATTGCACAAAGACGTTTGCAAAGAGTTCTAATTAACCATAATGGACAGGAAATGGAGACTGAAATCAAATTCTGCTGTGTCCTATGCAATCTTGAAATGTCTATAGAGTTTAGGCAGCTGTCTCAGTATGGATCCAGATTCAACAGGTAAAAATTCCCATGACTCTTGTGAACATCTGCTCGGACTCGTTGCAGTAGTGTTCCTTTGACCTTCTGAACCACTGCCAAAAACACTTTAAAGTCAGTGGTCGTTTTGTATTTTAGGATGCACTTAAATATAAACCTATGATTATACAAAACATTTCAAATGTGTTGCAGATGATGAACTTGACCTCATGACTGAGTTATGGATCCCACATCTGCACTAAATGAGTGAAGCAAATCTATTTTCTACACAGCACCTCTTTTGAAAGTGAGATAAGTATAAAACCCAAATGTTGAGCCTGTTTTCCTCACATATAATTTCCCATGAGAATGTGTTCAGAGCCAAACTGGACTCTAAATTGACATGAAAAAACTTTGAAATGTGAACGGTTTGGGATTTGACAACGAAGACTACTCTTGAAGTGAAAACTAATGTTGCCCTCCAAAGTATGGAGCACATAAATAGCTGCTGTTAGTTGTGGGCAAAAACTAGCTTAATACCACACCATTAGCAGCATAAGACACACTTTGAGAACCCGCTATTCAAGCCTGATGTCATTTTATTGACTAATTGTGGCACATCTGCAAGCTAATAAATTGCTGTTCATTTTTCTGTCTGTGTTTTGACCAGACACAGACACAAATACAGCAAACATGTGTCAACAATCACTTGAAAAGACTATTCTCGCAGTGAAGTTCTGTAGTGGTAGAATCTTGCTGTGGGTATGAGCTTCTTCATCAAGGACAAGAAAATCGTTGAAGAAAACCTCGTAGAAGCAGCAATAGAGGGTGAGATCACAGTTCACCAGAAGGACAATTACCCTTAACATTTAGTCAGAGCTATAATGGCATAGACCAGAAGGAAATGCACATACAAACTTTACACAGGACAATCTACAATGCAGAGAATTTAATAAAGAGACCCTATTATATACCTTCCTCCGTAGTCAGAAATGTTATGGAACTGATTTGATTAAGGTCTTAACCACAGAGTGAGCAATGAGCAATTATGTTATATAACATAACTAGTGGGCACTGTTTCTACCTGTGGTAGTTTTCTTCTTTATATATTGTGAATTTACAAACCTGTTTCCACAGTTTGACATTGCTAGTGTCATAGCACAATGAATGCATTTTAGAATACTATGTTAAATTTAGACTGTTGCATGATAATGCTTTTGAATTTATTTATAGCCTTTGAGCGCAACCATGCATGTTATCTTTCACACAAGATCTATTGTTTCAAAGTACATTTTAAATTAATCAAAAAAAAAAAAATCTAACTTCTCAGAGTTTCAAACAACTTACTAACATCAGATCATCTGATGTTAGTTATAACCGAACTTCTTGCCCAGAAAAACAAGAAGTTCAGTTATATTTTTGTTTTGCCATAGTTCAGTGGCAATTTTCTTTGGAGGAATTTTCCTGCTATAAATGACAACTGGCAGTATTTATATGCAACTAAGTAAATACTTTCCCCCCTGACAAAATAAGTCTTATTTCACGTTGATGTATTTTGGAAAAATAACTTTTTTACAGCAGCTGTGAGAGGAAGCACAGTGTAGGTTTGCGTTGTAAAGGAGCATACAATTTCTTTTTCTTACTGCCCACAACAGCTGTCTGGTATGTTGAGGTCAGAGTGATTTAGTTATCATCCAAAAGGGGAAAATCCCAGGGCAGCACTGTGGTCACTGTGTGTCTGAAGATACCCGAGAGCAAGGATTTGATTGGCCAGTCCACGTATGTTGACTTGAGTAGGTTCCTTAGACTGGAAACCACCAACAGAATTAAATGTCTGTCCACCTTATTTGTCTCTGTGGGTAAACAGTGTGATGGAATGCTTATATAAGTTAAAGTGTCTGGTTTTAAGCGTTAGATTATAAGGCTGATATGAAACTTGAATTTGTTAAAATATGTTGCCTTGTTATTTACCGTAGATCATGCAGCTACACTTCTTAATTTAGTCGTTCTCTGTTTAAGTATGCATTTGAAAGCAATTTTTCAGTTAAATAGAATAGATATAAAAAGGCAGACCAGCCTTTTTCCTTGATATTTTAACGGACTAAATGTTTTCTATTTTAGGTCAGTGGGAATTATTAACACCAGGAAAACAAAGGATTTTTATTTATTTTTTTTAACTTTCTAAAAATTCAGAAATTTAAAAATGTAAACAATTTGGGAATGCCCAGAAAACAAAGTCATGGCTTCAAAAACTCCAGATAAGTAATTTACAATAACTGGGTTAGACGGAGACACATGCTTGGTTGTACTTTAATCCAACACCTCACACATTGTGTTTTCGTGACAGCATGGTAGAAATCTAAGCAATAGAATTAAATGCTGGTATTAACACCATGTGAATGTCCTAATATTATGCGGTACAAGATGGAAACTGCAAGTGCTGAAAGACCAGACAGGGAGGAAAAGGCTATTGTTTTAGCAGTAGCATAAAAAAGCCCAATTACAGTTCATAAATACACTCAAAGTCAAAGACCTTAACGTTTGGATACATGTTTTGTCGCCATATAAACGTAAAATTAAAGTTGGGGTTTTTTTTGAGAATTTTTTTTTTACCAACAGTACACTTGGCAAAAAAGCAAAGCTCTGATCTCAGGTCCGTAGAAGAGGCATGGACAGAGCTAAAAAGGTTTTTTTTTATGTGTACGCAGATGTTTTATATATACCCATACATATATATACGGTATATGTATTTCAATTTATATAAATAAAATGAGAAATTCTGTCACTGTTTTTTTTTTTTATGTAACATCTAGACATAATGTTGATCTTGACTGAGCTAAACCAGAAAATATTTGTTTCGATTTAGCATCCAAAAGTAAGTAAACAAACATGTTTCTTTTTGTGCAGTGTGTGTAAATAAATGGTTTAAGATATATTTTTTACATATGCGAGCATGAATACTTGCTTCTCTGGTGTGCGCTGCCCAGAAACGCAAAAAAGGATTTCTGTGTGGGCTTTAACTAAACACACCTCTGCTTGTCAGAACAACAAGGGAGAGAGAACAAGGGATACCAAATAGGAAGTCTTAAGCACATCAAAAAACCAAAGAGGGACACCAAAACATGACCAAACTGTCATAAATGCAAGCAGAAACAAATGTGTAAACAGCCCCCAAAGAGAGGATATTTTTCTCTCTCCTTTTCAGAGGAAACCTTCTTCATGTTGTGCAATAGAAGTTCTATCACCAGCTGATTATGAAACAAGACATGCAGTAAGTTATTCAGCTGACAACAGCATAAGTATCTGCCAAAGGGAACTGCTTCTTTCCAACCATATGCCACAGTCGCCAATATTACTTGTTAATTGTACATATGGGTTTTTAATGAAACTGAAGCATCCTAAGAGGAATCAGACCAAAGGGCAGAGGTTCAGTCGGGAGTCTTAGACGCAGTTTATGGTACACAGATTAGAAAGAGTTACTGATTCAAATGTGAGTCACGTCTTCCAGTGGTTCAAGTGGTCACGGTAAGCAGGGAGAGACAATCCTGCTCACAGCATGCTTGAGCATTTAAAGAGGGGAGTCTGAGACAATGGGGAACATGTGCCAAGATTCAACAGGCTTATTTGGACTCCGAGTGCCTAAATTCACCTCGAGGAATGTATGACGGCATCCTACTTTTGCTTTGTTGCCGATTTTTTCAAAACAAAAACATTTCCACTCATTCTCTCAAAAGCAGCTGAAAAGATGAACATCACAGAGTAATTATCTTCAACTAGACTTCACAGGCATATTGTTGTTTCATGATAAAGGATGTAAGACAAGAACTTGCACTGACTTGTATTTTTATTCACTAAAACAGCAATAAAATAGACGTCACATCCCCCTGATCCTTCTGTTACAGAGTGCTTGGACTGACAAAAGAGGAGAGGGAAAGGCAAGAGCACAGATGCTGGGGTAATGAGAAAAGACAAACTCTGAGATTGGAAGAGGGAGACAAACAAGTGCAGTGAAGGTAAATCATAGCACAGCTCTTACCGTAAGGCCATGCTGTCCCCAAGGGCAAAGAGATGAAAATAAGGGAGACAGAGAGGAGCCAGCCCTCTCTTCTGGACATAAAGGTGTTGGTCAGTCGGATTGTCCGAATGCTCCCATGGGTTTGCCCCAGCTGTTGTTCCTGTCCCGCAGACAGCATGCTGCAGTCTGTGCCTCTGTTTACTTTCTGAACTCAGCTGACATTACTCTCTCTTTGCCTTTCATTCCTTCCCTCCCCCTCCTTTTTATTTTCCTCTTTCTTGCCCAGTGTCTTTCCCCCTCAGTTTCTCCCTCTCTTACAGCTCCTGGGGTTCAAGTTACAGCCCAGCCTTGCAAAGGAGTTCCACTGGCAGTGGTCTCCCAGGAAAAAAAAAAAAAGGAAAAACTCCCCTTGCCTCACTTAAACACCAATATCATGGCTGATGAATGAAAGCAAGCGCCAGTGTTTTATGCTTATAATTCATAATGATCTTACACACATGCACGTTCACACCGAGCTGAAATGTATTACAGCCGGTTTGCGTTCCAGACTCTCTCTGCCACAATCATGTCAATTATGCGGTGACAGAATTTATGCCTCTGTCACTGGATGTGTGTTCACGAGTAAAAAAAATCCTGAGGTCAGTGTTATTCAAGTTCACACAAGCAAAAAATGCCGCAGCTGTGTTTAGTCTCAGAGAGCAGTAAGCGTTTTACAATAGAATGAAGACAAGTAATTAATTTGAGATTAAGTCAATAGCACGCCCACTGTGTTTAAAAGCCACTCCTCCAATTTCTCGTGATTAAACACTTGAGCTAAAGGAGACTGATTCAGAATGGGAACTCTGTAAAACCCCAGTTAAGGAAAAACAAGCTGTGAAAAGGTTTCAGGGCTTCTTACTGCTAAATGTGCAACACTATGTAGAAAAGTGTGTACATTGCAAGCTACTTAAAATAGTCAGTAAACTTAGGTTGCTAATATTATGATATTATGTGGTAGAGCAATGAAAGTAGTGTGGAGTTGTGCCACAAAAATAAAACTGGATACAGGACATTTATGTGCATTTTCAAGTTTTACCAATGATTATAAGTTGGCTACATTTATGCCAGCTTTGATTGAAACTACACTGTTATTTCTCTGGCTGTATGTTTGGAGCTGCTGTCCTGCTGGAAGGTAAACATCTGCTCCAGTCTCCAGCAGGTTTTCTTCCAGGACTGCTCTGTAACCGGCTCCATCAATCTTCCTGTCTACTCTGACGAGTGTCAATGTTCCTGCTGAAGAAAAAGCCGGGATGGTGTATTCAGGGTAATGTGTAGTATTAGTTTTTTGTCTTACATTTTACCTACCTACATTTTCGGTTGATGGATCAAACAGTGCTCTGTAAGATCCCCAAACCTGGGATATACCTTTATAGCCTAACTCTGCCATAAACTTCTCCACAACTTTATCCTTGACCTGTCTAGCTCTTTATGATGCCATCTATCTACATATGTCCTACAAGTCTCTGAGGCCTGCTCTGAGCAGCTGTATTTACACTAGGAATACATCAAAAATAGACAATATTTATATATTGTTTGAGAGTTGAAGGCAACTGGTTGTCATTCAGTTGATTTAGTTTAAGGGTATCACAGTGAAAATGGCTGAATGGAAAGGCATCCTACACTTTTCGATTCTATTTTTTAAAAAGAGCTGACAACTAAGTATTTTTTTCACTTTAAAATGATCCTCTACTGTTCATTGTTCTATTTGACACAAAGTAATGCTGTACAAAATGTACAAATATCAGAGCTTGGATTCTGCTTTATTAATTTTTAGGCTCCCTCTATCATTTCCTCACATAAGAAAATCATACACACTACAGAGCAACAGTGATCTGGATTTCATTAAACTAAAAATGGTAAGAGAGTTATGTACTGTAATAACGGCTGTTGACCGCACTTAAAATCAGTCTGGACCATTAGTCACACTAACACTCTCACAATGATGTAATTTTGCTGCTCACACATAATTAGGTCTTAGAATCCCCTGAAGGAGAATGGTTTTCATGCAGGACGGCAGACTTAGAAAGCTTGGGTCTTTTTATGGGTATTATACGCAAGCTACACAAGTTTCAGAAAAACATCTCAGCACTGACAGCACAATATGGGTTGAACGGAATTTTGCAATAATATTAAATACCACTGCAACTACAGATTCCCTCTTCAGAAAACACAGACTATTGGGAGAAACATCAGCAGATGTTGAGGCTTGCATGACAGATTTGTCAAAGAGAATCAGATCAGAAGTGCTAAGAAGTCCTGCTTTTATTTTATTTTTTTTCCCCTTTCTTTTGGAAAGCAAACTCATCGGGCAAAGTTATTGTCTGACATTTTGATTTTACTCAATTAAAGGGTAATGATATAATTGTGACAACCTCTCTGTCAAATGACACAATTGCACATTTGAATGTCTAATTGAGTCACTTTTGGAAGCCTGGACAGGCACATTGTGGCATTTTAGGACAGAATACTAACCAATCTGTTGTTACTATTGTGTTATATTTATGTGTGATGTTCAGTCATCTGCAGGGCACATACTGCTTCTTAATATATTGCTCCTGCTGTGCAGTTACTCTTGGCTGAACACTAAATTCAAAGTTTTGCACAACAGCAATGCAAATTCTGCAACGTTACAAATATTTTGTGATGTTTTTCACTTTGCTATGAACTAAATGTGACAAGTTGGTTTTGCTCTCAAACTGCTTTACCGGATGTCCTAAACACTAAAGCAAAACATAAAGAGGCATCTTGCGGGCACTCAAGACTGAAGAAAAAACCCAACAGCTTATCTATATTCATCATCAGTCATCTTCATGTTAATGTTAAGTTGGTTTTGCTTATCCCTAAAAGTTGAAAATTATACCAATACTCGTTATATTTACTATGTTATATCATAAATGGAAAATCATATTTTGTAAATGTTTTACAGAAAGGGTTTAGCTTACAATATTTTCAAATCAATGTCATCTGCTGTTATTTAAATTTTGCACATGTAAAGCCCTGGAAATACTGTATGTTAAGAACGTGATAATGTTAAATTAATAGGTATAATTATCTTATTGGGCAAGCATTCATTTGATTTAGTATTTAGTTAGAACAATTCATTTGGTTTATGACTAAATATGTGCTCAAACTACTTTATTATTTTTTTATTTCATAGATTTCTGTCATGATAATACCCCTTTAAGAAAGACACAATGCATGATGGGAGTTAAAAGTTCATGACCTGTGGATAGATACGAAAAGAGAGAAAACTACACACGCTGTATGCTCGAACTGTGGATTTTGTTTAATAAAGTTGCACAAAAGCGAAGACTTTTTAAGGGTGCAACACACAGATCACAACTTTCTGTGACAATGCTAACAACAAAGAAGTACAATATTGATTTATTCCATCTGGCTCTGGTTAGTTTAAAAAAAAAAAGCTCATTTTTATGGCCTTCAGGATATGTTTTATTTCATCTGAATGCCTTATGAGAATTATTTCATCTGTTGTTCTTAGCCCAGTGGGATTTCACGTTGAATATAAAAGTTAACTTGGAACACTGATCAAATGACCTAGCAGGATAATCAGATGTCCTCAGAAGTTTCCAAAACCAACCAGATCTTTAGTCCGAAGCTGTACTGTACTGTGAGAATGTTGTTGGAAGAAACACTTTGATGTTTGACTGCTGATAACAGATGTTTGCGCAGAAATGCTGTGCTGGGTTATCCCTGAGCATTAAATGACAAACATCATGGCCCAAAATGTCTGCTTTGATCTCACCTCTCAAACAAAATTGTTCCAGAAGTCTTAATTCAAATGCTACTTTACAATTCCGAGTCTTCCTGCCATATTATTTTTTTAGACTGAAAAGATTTTCACCTACTCTATTGTCATGAAATGGAAGATTTAATTTACTAACTGAGGCCATTTATGCTGGATAAAGTTCTCAAAATCTGCACAGTCAAAAAAAATCCCAGTTTTTCACTTGACACAATACAATCAGGAAAGTGGCATTCTTCTGGCAACTCTCAAACCAAAACTCACACACTGGACTGCCAGACAGGGAGACATGAGCATTTTTGGTGAATGTAAATGCTAATAAACAGTGTCTTGCTAGGTCCTTCTTGGAAAAAGAGATAGTAGATCTCGGTGAGGTTTTTATCTGGTTAAATAAGTTATTATATACACATTTTCTTATCTTTAGAGTTCAGTGTATTTTACATTATTATGCATTTAACATTGTTCATGCATGTAGATGCATAATTTCTTTTTCTATTACAGCTTAAATCTAATTCACACTTGATTTTAATATGGTTAACTAGTTTTTTGAAAATCTAAACTTGAAATAAACATTAAACTTAATCACATAACAGTTGTTGAAGCAACCTGCTTCCATCATAACGACTCGCCCACTGAAATTTTTGTGACTTCTAATAGAACTCCATAATAGTTGACATGGACACCAAGATTCCAACTGTTGACCTCCTGCACACCATCTTCCCCCAAATAGAAACAGGGAGTTAAAAGAAATGTCAGACTTCTTATATAATACAAAAAACACATTCAATATGGAAACAAAATTATTATAATGTGTTGCTGAAGGGTTTTTTCCCCCACTACTTTTATAATGTGTATTTGTTGTTTTCAGCTCTTCTCTTTGAATATTGGCATTTTCAAAGCTTTTCAATGTTTTTTCTGTTGTTAAAAATGGAATGCATATCCATCTCTCAAAGAGAAGGCTGCGATGACAGGAGGGTTTCCATCACACTATAGTTAGGAGGGATTCTTATTACTGCCATGTTACAAATGACTTCTTGGTTTAAAACTTTTCAACATTAAATTCTAACTACCACACACTTAACATCTTGAAGACTTTGCTTATACAACATTATAACAGCACAGTCACTAAAATGTGCAAATTATTAAAATATTTTTAATGTTTAATTTTCCCACAGAAAGTTAATGGATTGCTCTTAGAACACACAAAAACTGCAAATGATGGTTCTGTTAAAAAAGTGTTATTTCAAAGACATGACTCATACCAATCAAAAAATTATTTTTACTTCCAACTAATTACTGTCTGGAACCAAATGCCTCAGACTTTGAGGAAATATTGTATTACGATTATACTTAA
Organism: Xiphophorus couchianus; assembly: GCF_001444195.1. Lineage (NCBI taxonomy): Eukaryota > Metazoa > Chordata > Actinopteri > Cyprinodontiformes > Poeciliidae > Xiphophorus > Xiphophorus couchianus. The sequence goes on from NC_040229.1 coordinate 19,395,660, forward strand.
TACATTTAACGAGATCAGTTGTGGGACGTTAGTTGGCAGAAACAGGTATATAGAACTTTTCCAGTAGCATCAAAATAAAAATCTAATTGGTGGCTTAGGAAAATGGTAAAGACAAACAATCAAACTTGACAAGTTTTTGGTCACTGCTGAAACTCCGCTATGATCTCACCTCAATTTGCCATGTTGTTTTTATGAAGTACTTTTTTATTTAAGAATATAACATATTTAGTGTGATGTAATTTTTTGTCCTCATTTAAAGTCATTTACTCATCAGCTTAAACTTAAAACTTGTCCATCTGTCACACGAAGTGAACTCGGGTCAATAAAGTTGGTCCATGTTGCAGTTTTATGACCTGTAATGGGAATAGGTTGTGTAAAGCTTTCTCGGGCGTTGCGGAATTGGCTTTGAAAATAAACATTTGTACTTCTGGTATGCTGTTGTCCTGCTGCATCCAAGCTAATTATGTGCAGCTTTTTCCTTCTGTGTGAGACTTTACACAAATCATTGATTCCACTTTGTTTGCTGTGAAGTCACCTTTACACCTTCAGTTTATATCTAACAACAGGGAAAACTAACAGAATAAGGTCATAGGCTGGGTGAATGTTTTTGAATCATTCAGATGACATCACTAAGCGGTGTTTTGTCCCATGCTAGAATTTTATTCATTTACCCATGATGTTACAGTAGTTAAGAGACATTTAGTCATGCGGAAATCATTTTCTCATCACCAACAGACCCTTCACTACACAAGTTCCCAAGCTGACAGCACAACATTCGGTCAAAGTAAAGACCCCTCACCCCTCACCCCCCCATTGGCTACAGTGATTGGTAAATCTCATTACCAACCACATAAAGAGTGCAGTGGAATGGAAGTGTATTACCAAAAGACAATCATTGCCTAAACAGTGCAAATAACAAACATCTGTTCTGATTTATGATGTTTATCACAAAAGGTTTACAGAATATATGAGTAAAATGCTCTCAAAAGGCATATCGGATCAGCTTATGAATTTTAGCTGAAATGTCATGATAATGCTGTCTCACAGCTGCCACTTAATTATGTTAAATAAAACATGTAACTACAGGCCCAGGATGTTTTAATGTTAAGAAATCCATCATTGGAATTGCTTACCAAAGACACAGATTAAACGTCATTGCCTTTTCCCCATCCCTAACATCTTGCAGAGTCAGACCTGCCATTTCCATTAGATGTGGTGGATGGAATTAAGGCTGGCTGTTTTAAAAGTAAAAGGCAGATGCCAGTAGCAGCTCTTGTTGAAAAATTCCAATGGAAGGTGTGCCAGGACCATGGTACCACAAGATGCAGTTGTAGTAATTTAATGGGGCAAGACCATTTCGAATTGGATGCCAAATGTATGGTTCTCATTTATGTGTTACACTCTGAAAAGAACCCTTCACTTGAGAATAATTTATTTTTGTCTGTAAATCTTTTAAACTTATATTTTTCTAACATTTTCTCATTTTGTATAAAGTAGCAAAAATGTACTAAGGTCTTTATCCTCACAATTTTTCCTTCTGATTTTCATTGATATACTACAGAACATAAGAATCAAGAGTAAGGACATTGACCCTCATCACATAGTGACTCTCACTACCTGAACCTTTAGAAATGTCTTAATGATAAAATTTAATGTATTTTATTATAATTGTATGTGATAAACCAATACAAAGTAAAGCCATTGATGACAAGTGTAGTGTGCAGTTAGTCGGACCAATTTAGAATGATACTTTGCATATTTATTTTATTTTATTTTTTTTTTATGTATTTTTATTTATTTTATTTATTTGCAGTGCATTTTCCTTTGCAAGCATCAATAAGCAGAATAATCAAAAATGATGACCAGGCTTTGGTCAAATGCAACCAATGCTTTACACCTTGTATAGAACACTGCACATGACTCTCAACACTCCATCTCCAAGGAGAAACATGGTAGTGGCAGCATAGTGCTGTAGGGAGATTGGGCCAAAGGTTTACATCCCAGCATGATAACAACATTAACTATACAGCTAGAGCTGCAAAGCATGTTCCCGTGTTGAAATCGACTTTTCAATGTCTAAGACCTACATTTAATCAGAGAAAATAGTTGTAAATTGCTCTGTCTAATTTGACTGCGCTTGGTGTTAGTAAAGGTAAAGGGGGAGAGGGAGTGGCAATTTTTAAATGTGCAAAGATGCCAACATACCACAAAACACTAGTATTTACCTAATGGACCTGAATGAAAAGGAAGCATCTTTTTTTAAAAATCTTTTTTAACACATACCTTTTTTCTATCCACTTCCTAGTTGTCCTCTGGTTTATCCCAGTATTACAGAAATAATTCTAATATAAAAGACATATACAGTAGGTCTCCCGTTGTAGTATAAAAAAAACTGCAGAAAGGTTTAAAGTTTCTGGATACTTTTACAATTACTATGCAATCCCAGGCCCCTGGAATTGCATGATGGATTTATCATCTTAACCTTTCAACATGGCAACATGCATGCCATGCTAGATTAAATGAGACACAGTTCTACGTGAATAAAATTTTAGATTATGGCCCCCGCATAGTACCTGACACTTCAAAGCTTTCCCTGTGATTGAAATGTGCTAGATTAAAGTAATATCGCTACTGGTGTTTCGTACAGCTTTATGTCCTCACTCTTGGTTTCAGGTCACACTCCAATTTGTCCTCACACTTTCTCACACTTTTATGTGAATTATGGATTCTCATAAATCCATAATTCAGGTCATACACATTTTCAAGCTGCTAAAGCTTAAAATTCATCCTCCTGCATTCACACCCCATGAAGGTATACAGCTATGGCTGCACCTTTGGCTCCTGATAAGACTTGGATTGGATTTTACATTCCGCTGCATTCTCCTAATTCAAGTGGAAATGGTCACAACAGCAGAACCACAGTAGTTCTAAGATTGTTATAGCAGTGTCAAGGGGACCTAAATAAAGTATGCAATACATATAGTGCACATATTTGGGTGTGTTCACAGGCTTGTGTGACTAGCTGAGCCCCACACGTGTAGCTGGAACCCTCCCAGGACCACGCCATTAAGCCTACCAAGTCTCTATTGCATTAAGCCACTGTTTGACCATGATATGAACCATCTGCAATAAGGTATTTGATGTGAACTCTGAGGGGTTTTTTTCATGAACGCTGGTTGACAAAGCTCTAGGTCAGCACTTATTTTGATAGGAAACAGTGATGTCTGCATTACAGCATTTGTGAGATATCTGCAAACCTCACATTTCCTTGCTAACTTTGGCAAAACCTAATGTAAAATCAGCCAGAAGTTGTAAATGCCATAAAATAGAAACACACGTGTTCCCTTTGGCTTTTACAGCTCAACATGGCACTTGAAGCAAGAAGATTTATAAAATCAAACCGGGGGAATGTGATAAGCCTATTATGGCTCATATATAGTTCATTTTGGCTCAAACATTTACTGTTCCATTCAGTTTTTTTCTTGGAGCAAAGGGATAATGTTATATTGTGTTGTTTTTTCCAACTTCTGTTTTCAAAGTTGGTTGTACAAACCCTTTTTGCTAACATTACAACTCCAAGGCTTTTGAACTATGTTTCCACTAGCTTTTCAGATCTAGAGACAGAAGTAAAAACAAAGACAAACTCCATCTGTCATTTTGTGTGTTTGTTGAGTGGATCCAAATGCAGAGAAGCTGAGGTGGCGAGTAGATTTGAATATTTAATGGGGGAAAAAAATACAAACCAAGACTTACAAAAACAAAAACAAAAAAAAAAAACATGGAACCAAAGGGATCCAGAGGACACCAAAACATCAGGAATAAACAAAAGCAGAAGGAACATGACTGGGAAATGGATCTAACGAGATTAAATGGGGTGAACCAGCAAGGAGGAACTGAGAATGAGTTGTATATACACTGGGGAGGTTGATTGCTGAACATGGAACAGACGATTGCTTAGAAATGAGTTGCAGGTTTGAGGTGAGAGAGAGTGAGAGAGGGAGGAGAGAAAGTGGCACTGGGCACAAGGGAGTTTACACAGGGGACTAGGAAATAAATCTAACACTGAAGAATAACTAGATCAGTCTTTATCAAACTCTGATCCCCTGGACCACTGGTGCTCTTCAAGGTACTGCAGGTAAATGACCGTTTATCAGTGCTGCCGTTTATTTGCTGTGATGTGAGCTCAAAGTGCAACACAAGCAAATGATTATGTTTCAAAATATAACGGTTAAGTGGCTTATAACTGGGTCACTCAAAAGAAAAACTGATGATACCCATGGACATAAAATAATGGCTGGACAACTTATGTGATCGGAGGAAGCCAAGTCCAATCTGCTGAGAGTATTGATGTGTCCTTCATGAGCGATTCAGTTCTTTTGAAAACCTTAATTCTTTTGAACACCTCTATGAAGCGAAGAGTAGGTCTCAAGTCTCAGTTAAAGAGACCTGTTCTTTGTTTTTTATGACTTGGTTTGCTTATGCTACTATGCTTACACACCAACAGCTATTTTTGTTTTTATTTAATTAAAAATGATTAATTAAATACAATAGTTAAATACAACTGATAGAAATGGGTGTATAATTTTTACATTTAATAGTGCAGAAGATGATTTTTGTTTCTGCCAAATCATTGGAATGATGTCAAACACATGGAAAAGAAAAGAAAATTTTTAGAATCCACTCCTTCAGAGGAGTGAATAATTCAAAATGCCCCAGCAGACTTGTTCATGGTTTCATCTTAGCCAGTCACGTTTACCAAACTGCACCATCCTACTCATTAGGATAAACAAAGAAAACAACAATAAGTGTTAAGAGACAAATATTTTCACTTCAAGTTGTATATATTAAGATGTTATTGCGGAGCAATTTTAAGTTAGGGTGTTTGCTAAATAGATTAAGTGGTTCTCAGGCAGAAAACGTTTGAGAAACACTGCACTAGACCTAAGAAACATAATTAAACTAGAGTAATAAAAAATAACTAGAGACGAGAACTAAACACAATAAACTAGAATCACCAAGGAAGGACTGAACTAAAGTAAAACAGAAACAAGGCTGATCTAATAAAAGGAAACTAAGGAACACAAAATAATAAACAAACCTCAAAACAACTCAGGATCCTAACAGTCAGATTGGACGAAGACCTTCTGCGACTGCAGATAAGAAGAAACTCTTATCTCCGTTTCTCAATAGGAGTTAGGACTAAACTTTGACTGAGAATGCATATGCTTTGACAAAGCCTATGCCAACACATACGCTTTGATTTAAGCCGTTCTGTAGAATATGTGGCTGTTTATCTCCATGCATTCAGGTCCATCTGCATTCCAATTAGCTTTGGCTTGCTTCCTTGTCACTGTTGAAAACAGCATTTTTGTGTCATGAAACCAAATCAAGTTAGATAAGGAAAACATGTTCTTTCAAATGTTCGTTTGTTTTTTTAAATTGCATGTGGTAAACTGTCACTGGACGACTTTTTTTTTCTTTTTCCTTTCCACTATTCTTCAACAAAAGCCAGATTAGTGGAGGGCACAACTAATATGTGTGTTGTTAAAAGAGTCAGTCACCTGAGTTCTGTAGCTCTTCCAGACATTTTGGGCGATTTGCTGCTTTTCTGATTAATGTTTTCCTTTTCCATCATGTCAGTGTAGGTTGAAGGCCAGACTTTGGTGGGCTAACATTTCAATTTAATCTGTCATTTTCATGTGACAGATGAAACAGTTTTTTTTTTGAGATCTTCAAAGTTTGTTTTTAAACACCACCAAAGCAATGCCAATTTTTCAATACTGAGAGCTGGATTTTCCCCTGAAATACATCTGGATTTGAAATCAAATGACATCAAAACAATAACTTACTCTTTCCAATGATGTTTATGGATTTAAAAAAAAATCTGGCTTTGGAATCTAAGATAAAAAAACTTTGACATTTAAATTACTATATGGGAAAGACAGACCCTGTACTGAAAACATTGGAATGGTAAAGTAAAAGACAAAAGGTAACTAAAGTATGGCAAACTTGAGAAATAGGTTTAAGAACCAATATGGAGTTGTGAAGTCTTTGAGATGAAACACATTCTGGTGAATTCTGTCTGCTTATTTTCCTGCGGTGTCTAACATCATTAGTGTTTATATAAAGTGACTCCTGTTGTGTCATTGCCACAAAACTTCAGCCTCCAGGCCAGTAATCCAGACAACTGTCTCACACTGACAATCTGTTTGGGGGTATCATGGAAACGAGGTTTCTGTTTACTTTTGTTTGTTTGATTTTTGTTTGTTTTTGTGCATGCCCTGTCTTTCATGGTGCTTAGTAGAACATAAAGGTTGTGACTGTGCTGGAAATAATTATGTCAGATACCATGGAGTAAAAGAAAAGAAAAAAAAACAACAAGTTTGATATTTTAAGACCGCAACTAAAATACATGACGAAACTTAAAGTTTTAAATTACATCATTTAAATATTTCTGCTGCTAGCTTTTCTACTGGTTCTATTAGTTTCCCATTTTTGATCTCTGGGATTTTTTTATTCCAAGTTTTCTTCTTCTTTTTTTTTCCACTTCATAGGAGTGCCTCGCTTAGGCCAAATGATTTTAACATTTTCTCAGTGACATAAGTGGCATTTTAGCTGTGGAATGGAACATTTGACTTTAGGATTCACATTTTATAGAGAAGAAAGACCTCTGGCGAGGCATAACGTGGAACAAAACAACAGGAGAGGGATCATGATGATTGTGCTGGCTGTCAGGGTGCGGGGCGTGGATGTTGTACTCCACCCTCACAACGCTTGATATGTCAACGGTATTTATAGCTCTATTATTTTAGGACTTTATTCCATCAGAAGGTTTGTTGGCTCTCAGACTTACCCACACTCGTTGAATGAGATTTCATTCTCTTGGCTCATTTTGGGTGTAGGATCTGAAATGAAGAAAACGTAGAAAAAAAATCCAAATGTTCATGATACAAACTGCTAATTTTTATAATCGCATAAGAAATCAGCAAATATCACAGACAGACAGATTTTATGTGTGCAGCAGCCTCTTCTGGACAAAGCTGGAATTGTGAGCCAAGACGCAATTTAAAGCACAATATACCGTACTGTATATGTGTGGTTATTGTACACTCTACAGGTATTCAAGGATATCAGCATTCAGACGCCACTCCATATGGCTGAGTTGCTTCTACAAATAATTAAAAAAATAATGAATGGATCACTTTCAGGGACTCGGTGAATTTCAATGCACATCAGTTTGGACAGCAATCAGTTACAATTAACAAATGAAGACAACAAACGCTAAGATTCAAGGTGTGCAGGAACACAGATCCAAACTTTCTGAGGCTTTCAGTTTAGCTCAAGAAAGGTGATGCAAAACTTTTCATCAGAGAGTATGTTGCTGTGGCAGCATCAACGCTCCCACTGGGGCTGTTTACTAAAGGCCCCTTGATCCTTTTATTGCAGTAAAATGAATTCTTAATGCTGCAGCACGTTGAAAGCCTTTGGTCAATTTTATGCTCTCATCCCCACTAACCAGCCACACCCCTTGCAAGTTCCAATTCTCTCCTTGTTAAATGCATTTTCTGTGTGAGACAGATTTAACAGGGACACAAAGAAATCCATTTGAGGTTTTGGTCCATATTGATGTGATAGAATCATGTATTTTTTGCAGATTTTCATCCTGCACAGCTGGAAATTATTGGAGCTTAGCAACAGTGTAATGGGTAGACTGTTGTCATAAAGGAATGGAAACGGTCAGTCACAGGGCTCTGACAGGCTAAAGAGTGCCAAGAAAATATTCCTGCCACTTATATGGCACCGCAACCAGTCATGACCATGCTGCTTTGCCCAAATTCTGACTCTACTTTCTGAATGTCACAGCTGTTATGAAGATACTGCGGCAGTGGCGGTTGCTGAAATGGGCGACATCATGGGCAACCGCCCAAAATTAAATACTGCATTCCCTCGCCCGCTTTTGGCCTCCGGCTCCTCAAATACTCTCCCTTTCCCATTTCTTACAACTGGAGGATCTGGGTGCCGGAAAGGCGATTTGCCCAGGTTGACAGATAGGCTAGAACCCCCTCTGCTCTCCAGGCAATCTTTGCATACATATTTCCATATGCAACAATGAAAATTCTATGTTGATTTTCCATTCCATGTTATCATTTTATTTCTTGAAATAAAATACAAAACATTACATTTCAGGCGTTATGCAGATGTGCTGACTGATGTCAAATTTCCTCTGACAGAACCAGTTTGAAAGCACAATGCAGCGTTTAATTTTGGCTATGCTGTATCTGAAAATACACTGAGACACACGACTCTCTAATTTGCAAGTTTGGATGTTAGTTCAGAGGTCTTATAGCAAGGAGGTCACTGATTTGACTTTGCATATAGGTTAATTGTCAAATCATTGGAGTAAGTGTTCAGAGTTGTGTTTCTCCATGTTAGTCCTGCAGTGGACTGCTGACATGGCATCCTTTGGCCACTGAGGTGGACTCTGGCCTCTTTTGTCCCCTGGAATACAGAACATCTTGACAGGCAGTCCAGCATGTGTGTTAATTTTATATAAAAGTAAATATTTTATGCAATGCTTTGAAAAGGAATATTTTGTCACCTTACAACAACCAATGTGACATACAGTATAATTTAAAAAAAACCCTAGAGAATATGCGTGAAGTAGAAAAAGAAGATAAATGCTTTGTGTGGTGTGTATTCAGCTCCCCTGAGTGATTAGTTTGTAAAATCCCTTTTTGCTGCAATAATTTTACTTTAATTCTTTCAGGTAAAGTCTGTACCAGCTTTTATATTATAAGCAAAAAATATGCCCCATTTTTTTTTATTTATTTTGTTACAGAAAAGCTCATGTTCAATCAAATCTCATGGACAGCATTTGCTAAAATCAATTTTCTAATCTAAGCCAAAGATTCTTAATTAGATATATAAACTGAATTGATGGAATTGGAACTGAATTAACTTAAGCCTGGACTTTAATTGGCCTTTCTATATACAATTTCAGGGAACGCTTTGAATTTTTTTTTCGAAATAAACCCTGTAAATCTTGTATCATTTTCCTTGCACTTTATAACTAATGCACAGTTTTTTGCTTTTCCCAGTAAGTTCCAAGAAAATATTTTTAAAAATGAACTTGCATAATTAAAAACTTTGATCTAGAAGCCTGTGGATATTGGCTACAACTGTAATTATTAAAGCTATCACAATTTTAAAAATATTCACTTCTATAATTTAAGCAAGCTTTACACAGATTGTTTTTTGTTTCTGTTCAGCACTTAACGTTGTTTTCCTCTAGAGGGAGGCATGGCACACAAATAATTTTATCAGTTTGAGACTGAACGAGATGAAGTGAGAAGGCAAACTCAGGCTTACATGGAGACCTGCAAATAGACTTATGTTATTTTTTCTACCAAGTAACTTCTACAACTAATGAAGTAAAATAATCAAAGTAACAAGATGAATCCAACACCACGCAACATATTACCTCCCATGTTACACATTAAGAGTCTCCCAGCCCCATTCACTGTTAGGTATTTTTGAAACATGCAAAAGTGAGCTGTTATAGTGAAGAAGACCAGAGTCAGAATCCCTGCGGTTAAACTAAGAATAAAATAATAGCAGGGAACCACAACTAATCACTTTGATCTCATTTTATCATTTATACCAGCACTGCTGCTGAGTTTTGACTGTTTGATCAATTCTTCTTTTCTTTTATCGCCGCTGAGTCACTGCCACCTGAACCTGGTTTGCTAAATTATTCAATTGGACCTGCTTTGTTCTTAATAGCAGTGATCATTCTTGCTTAAACGGGATAATGTATGTGCTGACAGGCAACAGCGATACAAACTCCATATCCTGCGGGACACAAATCTATCAGTGGTGAACGCCTCGTCTTCCACATTGGTAATTCCAGGCACCAGCGGAGCACAGGCAGGTAAAATACACTCAATCTCAAGGTGTCTGGGAAAGCCTTGCTCCGTAAATGATCAAGCTTAAGCTCTTCCTGTGAAAGAAGCTGGTTTTTTATGGGCTGACGTGAGCAGGGTAAATTTACTGAAAAGCTTAAACTACATGAGAACTATAATCTATTTTCTAGCTCAGAAATTTAAACCAACACTATTTCTACAAAACAGTTTAGGCAATAGAACTACGTTTGAAGTGAGTAACGGCCCCAATGTTTTATATCATATTCCATCTTTGAAAAAGTGCTTCCCACCATGCACAGGCTTTCGTTTGCACTCTAAATACACAGGACATTTTAGAGAGCTGTAGAGGGGCCAGTTTATGGGGAGAGAACCATTGATCTCTTGATTGAAAAAAGACAACTCTACCACTGATCCACAGCAGCACAAACTAGAGTCTTAACAGGAATATGTTAAAAACAAGGTGGGATTTTAGGAATATACATTCATAGTAATATACTTTAGAGATGGATGACGGCTGTGACTCAGATTGGAATTCAAGTTATAACATATGATCTTGATGCATTTAATTTGCCTCAGTGTGTAACTTAGGCAGCTTCTGGTGTTATCTTTCTTCTAGAGAGTGGCATGTAAAATTGCTTGATAAATGTTCTTTAAAGCATATGCTTTTCAGCTAAAAAAGAAAAAAAAAGCTAAATTATCACAATCTTACGTATTACTGCGAGGCACGCAGTTAATGGAGGAAAAAAAGCAAAGAGATCTTTATAAAACAAACTAACTCTTTGTTGTTCTTCAAATGTTTGCCTGAAAGTGTGGCCATATGTGGCTTGTTTTCCTACCCCTCCTCCAATCCAAAGTGCTCTCAACACTTTCAGCCTCATGGGTAGAAAGGGGATAAAATTCCAACAGGTCACCTTTTTTTTGCCCAGAACGCTGACCTTTCCCCTCCTTTAATGCCCTGACACAGCTATTACTTCTGCTGAAGAACCATTAAAAGTCTTGTCACTAGGGAATATAAATCTTCAGGCTAGAACTACATAAACCTTTAAATAATAGAGATGAAAGTAATCATGTCATTGGATTTTGCTGTCAACACTTTCATGCTATTCATTGGGATTTTATATGATATGCAAAGAAAAAGCACGTAAATGAAGTGGAGGATCATTGTGTAATTTGTCAAATTTCTGCAAATATAATCTAAAACTTGTGGCATGCATTTTTTATAGAGCTACACAGACATAAAACTTTGATGAGCCACTTCTTAAATTACGGCTCCTACTCTTTTAAAGTACATCTCTACCACCTGTGTACATGTAGGGACTACAATTTTCCTCATTCTTTTTCCTGCAAAACATTTCAATTTGTATAGACAACGTTTTCAAATATCAATTTTCATATTATACCACATGTTCTCAATTGGACTTTGCATTTAAGTCTGGACTTTGGGGCATTGTAAGCTCATGAATGTGCTTTAACCTGGTCCATTCAATTTCTGTTTGCTGATGTGTATCAATGATTTCCACTACAATCGGGGCTGGGAAAACATAACCTCTTTTTAAATAGCACAAAAATAAATTCCAATTGTAGTTTTTATTATATTTTGAAATCAACGCATCAAATTAGTTCTGATGGCTGTCAAATTCTGAGATACTCTTTGCTCCCTGTAAGCATATTGCTTCTATCAAACTCATGTCCTGTTCGGACATCTAAGGAGTATTTTGAACATCAACTGAATGCATTGGAAATACCACTGGCGTAACTGTTTCTTGTCAACTGACATATGTTTCCAGTTTATCCTATGTGAAAAATAATTATTAAAGCGTCACATTGCGGATATGCTAATGCCACAATCGACTGCTCATTTTGAACTCTAAGATGTGGAGTGCATTTTTTTCCATCTGTATTTATACTGTCCATTGAACCCACAGAAAATGTACCACAGTTAAATGGAATCATGCTCACCTTCAAGCATCTGTTAAAATTTCATCTGGATACCTTGTTGAAAATGTTCCATCCTTCTCATTGGTGGTTACTTGAACTGGATTTAAGTCTACAGAGGGTGGAAGTTAGTGAGAAGATGCATGCAAACCACAACACTCTTTGCTTGCACATGCCCTACAGTAAACTCCAATTTGATATGAGAGCATGCACTCTGCTCAGCTGCATGCACATTAGCTGCTAAATATTTCAGTGGAACTTTAGGAGGTTACCTCCATTTCTAATCTCGCCTTTTAAGAGCTGGATAAAAGCCAAATCACAAAGGGTAATTCATCTTTAAAAAAAAAATTATGGACTCATGACTTTGTTAATAATGGTCAGATGTTCTTAAGCTTTCTTCCCCACCTCCTCCCCCTAATTTACAAAGAAACATCACCAGAAAGTACTTAGCACACTTCAGTCAATGAGCCAGCTAACAGGAAGGAGAGAGAGAGAATTCCTGACTTATTAAATAGGGGATTTGGCGTGCCAGGTCAAGGGTTGTAATCCAGGAGATTGGACACTGATTCTTTAATCAAGTTGCTCCACAGTACATCTCCTTTCTCCTCTCCTGATTTCACTCTTGCAAGAGAGTCCCCCTTGTGTAGCACTGAATTTCAATGGCCCACTGCTGTTTCTGATCCACACTCATGCACATTCTCCCACCACCCCTCTGCTGCATTGAAACCAGATGGAGATCGGGAGTACAGTGCATCCATAAACTAAGCCTTCTGCTTTCTCTCCATGGCTACAGAAGAAATTAGGAACACTAGCCCATTCATTGGCAACATGGCAACTGGCTGTTCTTCTGAAAACCTCTGCGTAACAGTGTACTGGCAAAAACAGACCTGTGAGACCACGAAGAACGGTGGAATAAGGCTGCAGTTTGGGAGGCTGTGGGCCACGTTTTGTTGTAGCAACAGCCTTGACGTCTTTCTGCTCACTGCCTGTATTTCTGTCATAATGAAACCAGGAGTGAAACTGCTTTAGGAACTGCGTCATCCTGAAAAAAACACTGATTGAGTACACGACCTCTCACATTTAACACGAGCACCATCTGCCCACTAATTGATGCCAAGAAACTGAAAGTAGAGCACTGACTATAAAGTCAGCTATTTTTTTTGAGTAGGGGGAGTGTGTGTGTGTGTGTGGGGGGGGGGGGGGGGGGGGGGGGGGGGGGGTTATGTGGTGCTTCTACTCATGAGATGAGATAAGTGCTGAGATTAATGCTACAGAACTGTAACTCTGTCACCCTGTGGTTGCAAAGCTGTCTTATCTATCTTTGGTGCATTTATTATAATAGTACATCCTCAACTAAATGCTTCTGAGGAAGAGCAGAGAACATGCTGCCAAGACCTCAATTCCTAGATTCAAAGAGGATCATAGCTCATTCATTAAGCATATTTACAGTGCCTGACATAAACTATTCATGTCGCTTTACCTTTCCCACATTTTGTCACATTAAAACCACTGACTGTAATGTATTTTAATAGGATTTTATGTGACAGACCAACAAGATGTATGACATCATTTTGAAGGGGAAGGAAATGTTTATACGGTTTTCAGTAAAAGAAATCTTCCCCCTTTCCTCTTTCCTTTTACTCTGACTGTTCGAAATACAATGCTATACAACAAACTGCCTTTTCAAAGGCAATTGTGACAAAGAATAGCTAATTTACATGCAGAGGAATAGCAAAAAGGAAGGCTTCAACATAACAAAACTACTGAAGCTCTGAATGGTTTGTGCACATGAAGTTATGTTTGCAGTTTGACACCAGCCAATTCAGAAGAAACTGCAAGAATCTTAAAAATGGCACAGTTGTAAGATGTGAACACATTATCCCCATAGTGATGCATAGCGATGGCAGCATGCTGTGTATAGGCTTGTCTTCAGTGAAGAAAACTGGTCTGCAATTGATGGAAAGGAGAATGGCCATAAATACAGGAGAATACTTCCCACCAGAGGCTGTAAAAAAACTTGAGACTGGTGCAATAGTTCACTTTACAGCGGGAAAATGACTGAGATCACAGAAAGCTCCACAGTTGATCTACAGTTGAATAATTTACGTTATATCGAACCATGTTCATTTGGTAGAGTAGATCAGTCAACATTTAGGCCCCAATTCAATTTGGTGTTTGGAGTTGTATAATTTTTATTTGTAAAAAAAACAACAACAAAAAAACCACTCAAATTCTAATAAAATATGTTGAAGTCCGTGGCGGTAACAGAAAAGTAAAAAACAGGACAGTAGAGTTGAGAACATTTCAAAGCACCTTGTAGATGCAGAATTTATGCATCTATAAGGTGTGATTTTTCAAAAATATAAAATCACTTATTTAAAATACACAGGAGCACACCCATTCACGTACGGAATATTTCCACTGCAAACACAATCCAGGAGACACTAATTTATTCCCATGGAACTTTCCCCACCCATCCCTGAATCCCAGTGCATGAGTAATCATCAGGCCCAGCAAAATGATTGCTGCTTTCAACACTAATGGAAGCCCTGCACATTCATTATTCAGTACAGGAAGCTGAAACGTGTCGAGGGACCTTTGAGTTATTACTCTGCATGAACTAACCTTAGACTAGTGACAGAAGCCCCCCACACTTTCTCCTCTTCTGTGTCCATCCGTTTATTACGACGGCCCCTCCCTGCGTCCATCTGCACCGGCAGACTGGAACCACACAGAGAAGACGAGATTGTATCACAGCTGTGGTGTCAGACAGACAGTGATGGGTGTACTGTGTCGCTGCAGACAGAATGACAGACGATCTGAGCTCTCTCGTGTCACAGCGGCGCTTGACCACGAACAGCCTTGACTGCTGGGGTAAAGCTTTCCCAGTGTTACAGCTCTCTCGGGGCTGCTGAAGCTGGAATGCGACAGGAGGGGGTGCGGCAGCTCTGAAACGGCAGGGGGAGAGGGAGCTCTGGAGTTGGCTGACCTGCACAGAACGAAAGTCGTGAAACAGATAGGTTTGATATGTGAACATGCCCACACTTGTGTTCAAGGAAAGAGACACCGCGGACGAATGAGCCAGTCTGTCTTGTTACCCCCCTCCTCCCAAAAGGCAACACAGATCAGACAAAATTCCAACAATGCACTTAAGCCATCTTTAATATCCATGTCTGGACTCGTTAGGATTTACTTTCACTTAGTTTTCAGTCAAGATGAATTGTGGTATGTGGAACAAATCCATATAAATCTAATAAGTAATAAAATTCCGCCTAAATCTATTCGTCCTGTTTCACTTATTACAAAGTCTGTAGCCCTTTATTTCACTAAAATACACTAGCAAAACACATTTGTTTTAAAAGCTGGACTGAAAAAAAAATACACCTCAGGGATTGACGTTTCTTTGTTTGCATGTTATAAAAACATATCCAGCCAGACATGTGCACCTCCAACATGATTCCTTGAGTTATGTTTGTATGTCTCTCTGCTCGTGCGCAATCCAGAAATTTTCCATTCACTCTGTGCTGTCGTTCCTGTCAATCTGAAATTTGGAGAAAAACAGAACAAAACATTCTGTTGACATTAAAGCAGAAAACCATGACAGTAGATAAAGCCGGAGGAGAAACAGTCCATTATGCCACTTCAGAATTACAGCTGAGACCTGAAGTTCTCATACACTGTACAGGTGCATGCCATAATATTTTGATATATTGTAAAAATAAAAAAAAAACTTACAATTCTTTTGTCACTTATTTCAGATAGTGAAACTTGTATACTATGCAGATTTATTACAAATAGTGAAATATGTCAAGCCTTATATATTATACTCTTGATGATCAAGGCTTCCAGATAATGAAAACCAAACATTCTGTGTAAAAGCTGGTCATTGATTGAGTTTACTGTGGACCAACACCAAATCACTCCTGAATATTTACACTGAACTTCAAGCAGTGGGGAATCTGTGCGTCTCCACTCTTCTACCAAACTCTGAGAACTTGATTTCAAAATTAAATACGTTCCCCAATCCTTTGAATTACCGTATTTTTCAGACTATAAGCCGCTACTTTTTTCCCACGCTTTGAACCATGCAGCTTTTAGGCCGGTGTGGCTTTTCTGTGGATTTTTCTTCAACCACCAGGGAGCTCTTTAGCAGGAAGTGAATCGTTGGAAGTCAAAATTGGAAATCAAAGAAGAAAGTGCTGATGTTCATTTAGAACAAGTACATAGCAGCAGGTACGATGGAGAAAGATTTTCAAACTTATACCCCCTCATCATGTAAACAACACAAAGAAGTTTATATGATGCAGTTTTTAAGTTGAGGGCTATCGATCTGGCAGCACAGATCAATAGCGTCCTTGAGGAAAACCGAGAGCGGCGGAGATACCAGCGGCTTATAGCCTGGTGAGGCTTATACATACCTCTTTCCAGTTTTTTTGTTTTTTGTTTTGTTTTAACTTTGTGGGTGTGGCTTATAGTGAGGTTCGCTCTATAGTCCGGAAAATACGGTACACAAAAAATTATCAGATTATTTGGTGGGATGTATATGTAGTTTAAACTGTTAGTATACCAGACAAGTATAGAAAGACATTCAAGTCATACAGTTCATCACTAAGGAAATGTATGTTAGATGATAAGAAGAAAAAAAATGGTTACTGTAATTTTACACAGTCTGGTTTCAACTGTACTTAACTAACCTCTGCAAAGGTTTTCCATTTCTGCTCTTTCAAACCAGTGGGTGATAAAGAATAACAGACCAAGGCTGGCTTTTGTGCAGTTGAAAAACAATTCTCTTCAAGGTATAAAATCTCATTAAAATCTGTATAGAGATAAAACAGTCCCAGCTCACAGCGCTTAAAGCATACATTAGTAGATCTGTAATTTATTGGCTCTAATCATGTATTCCTGTCCGCTGGTGTCTTTTTGACTCAGGCAATTTAGCATGCTGGCATGTTGCTTTAAAAATGACCCAATTACTTTGATTAGGAAGCTGAGGTTTAAACATGAGTGGAATCATAAGGGTGGTGGTGGGGTGGGGGTGTTAATGAGAAACAAATTCAGCAAAAGAGATGCAAATAAAGAAGTTTATGTAGGTGTTATATTTAGTTTAGCAAGAGCTTTGAACAAAGATGAAACAAGGAAAAGTCTTTTGTGCAAAAACATGTCTCATGATATGCAGCACATGAGATGATTGGTGTTTATTACATATTTATGGGTTGGACAATTAACATTACCGAAACAGGTCATTTTATGTTGAGTGGACTATTTTTGGGGTTATATATCACTACTAAAGATGTTTTAATATGCCTGAGAGCTGGCTGAGAGCCAGTAAGGGGAACTTATTTTCTGGGCAATTTAGGAGGAAATTGATCTAGAAATAGAGGAAAATTACTTTGCACAAAAAATGCACTCTGGAAAAAAATAAATAGATGGGAGATTTCATTCTGATTGCGTAATGCAAAGGGGAACTGGAGGTGATTTGGTTTCATCTGTTGCCATGATTATGTTCATTTCTACTGTCCTGTTCTTCTTCTGTTGTGAAGGGGCTGTTGTCCATCTACAATTTGGAAAAAAACAATTGATTTAACATGTACTGTGTGATGAAGCCAAGGAATACTTCAACACAATTCTAAGAATACTGCAGTGATGCACATGTGATCTGACCTGTCGACTTTAGGCTGGTCTAATGAAGGTTTTACGTTATATTGCTGTTTTCAAACATGGCATTCAGTGCAATTTCCAGATATTGACACACAAACATGATTTGGTAAAACAGCTCATTTTTAAGATGTCCTTACACCATTACCATGTGCATTGCTTTATTGAAGAGAAACACACAAATTAAAAAAGAACATGCACATTTTGTCTAACATGTTCAAAAGCAGGAGAGAGATTAAATGTTGAGAACGAGCACCTAAAGTGTAAGTATTTTTCTGTAAAAACTTAGTTTTTTTTTGCCCTGTTTAGAATTCACACATTACTGACTCTTCCAGCTCCTTGGAGAAATTGTGGCTTTTGGAAAGCCAATAACTTTAACCTACATTTTGGTCTTGCTCAAAATGTGAAAGTAAATAAATGATTTAATTAGCTTTTATTTTTAGCCAAATATGAATAATGAAATCAAACATCTGTTCACAATATTAAGAATTGCAACTAGAAAGCTGCCCCCTAAAAAATGACCCAAGTTAGATGCCTTGGTCACAGCAAATTGGTGTCTCGGTATTTACTACATTAAATTTCATGTAAAATAGCACATTATTATTAATACTATAATAGTGTATTCCACAACCGTGACCCCATCAGTATTTGAACAGTTCTGTACAGCTGTAGCTAAAGATGCACAAAATCTGTGATTTTTCCCCACTGTCTACAAAGCATTGGCTTCTCTGCTCCATTCTGCAGAAATTCCAGTTACATTTGTTTTTGTTTTGGGTTTTTTTCTCAGCATTTACAGTTTTATAGATAATTGATACTTTTTCGTATTTTACTGAGAGCTTGTGGCGCTCATTAGGCTATGGCGCCCTGAGTGGGAAGCTTTATACCCCATGCAATCCCGGTACATTAACAAAATTGGAAATAAATTACACTGATTTCAACTTCAACTGCTCACTGGCCGTATCTGACTTAAATTAAATAAAGCTAAAGTAGAATAAAATAATGGTGAAGGCTGAAAGCTTTCTGATTCTCTCAATGCTACGATTACGATCAGCAACAACAAAAACGGCGTTGTAGAAGGTATAAATTGTTTCTGTAATTCATAAAAGCAATAAACAGTGGTTACCTAAGGATTAAAATGTTATCCCACATCCGGTCAGATCTATTCCAGCCATAATCGCCTTGTATGCTTCATTGGATGTTTTGATTTTCAAGCACGGAATAATTTGTTTAAAAAGGGGAGATTAATTGCAAATCAAAATGTCTCTGCTCCGAGTATTAATTATTATAATGGCTGCATGTTTCAGTGCCACACAATCCTCTTGCATCACACATACACACCATAAAACGCGGCGCGGTGCACTTGCCTCGCTGAGCCCTCCTTCCCACGATCCGCCCACCACCTCGGGCTGAAGTCACGTGCTCCACCGCCTAGTGTCTCTCGGCGTTTCTACACCATCACAAATCAAACTCTCAGTCAGCGCCCGGCGGAGAAGGAAGCCGAGATGAGCGGCAGAGAGGCGTGTGCAACACAGACAGAGAGCCCCCAAGACACCAGCGGGCTTTCACTGTGAACATCTAACAGATTACATCCGCTGCAGCTGGCTTTTTTTTTTTTTTTTTTTTTTTTTACTGATTCCTGAACCCATCGGAACAGGACAGGAGATGAGATTCACACAGACCCGGAGATCTCCGCCTGGTTCCAAGCAGTCCGCCAGCGTTCAGCGGTGCGTCGAGGGTGTCCGGGGCACAGAGCGCGCAGCCCAGAGCCGCTCCACCTCAATTGTGGACCGAGGACAGTTGCTTCTCTCTTCCTAAAGCACATTTTTGTTCTGCTGGATTCTGGACTCAGGCGGGGGGGGGGAACCATGAGGGCTCTCTCAGCAAACTTGTTCGCTGTGCTCTTAATGTGTGCCCTTGCAAGTGTTTTCTACGTGTGGAGCGCGCTGGAGAATCGCTTGGAGCGACACAAACGGGGCTCCTCAGTGCCGGATGGGGGGTCCTTTCATCAAGGTCCTTCAGAGGACCATTCTGCCAAAACTTTCCGAGCGCTGCTTGCTGTTCCAGTTGCACAAAGACGGAACTCGGCGGGCAGATCGAAGGCTCAAAACCTCACCAATCCATCTGCCTTTGTGGGAAGTCGAGATTATCATGTGAATAGGGATGACGAGAGGTCAGCGCAACGGGAGGGTCCGGTCAAGTTAGGCTACCCAGTGGATGATGGGATATTCTGGAGCAACTGGCTGGAAGACGTCCTCCCTGTGAGATTCACGGAGGGATACGCCGAGGCTTGGAGGAGCAAAGCAAGGACATCACCTGTGGTGAAGCTGGAGCCTGGATGCGGCAGGATATCCAATCAGCTGGCCACGTTTGCAGACGGGACTAAGGCGTGTGTGCGCTACGGGATCAACGCCGACCAGGTGCAGGGGGAAACTCTGACATACTACCTGGCCAGTCTGCTGGGCATCACAAATCTGCCTCCGCTCGTACTGTCCCAGCTTAACGGCGACAGTGCGCAATGGGTGGCCGTGAGGACGCGGATAAATAATTTGCAGTGGAGCGATCGGGCTGTTGTGTCTCTCACAGAGTGGATTTCCAACCTGACCGGAGTGGTCACACCTGCGCCCCTCAGACAGGAGAGCAGCGGGCTGCTTCCTGCCCTCAGGTGCTTCGAGAACAAAACTACGGCAGAGCTGCTGGAGCTGATGCAGTGGAGCGACCTGATAGTGTTCGACTACCTGACTGCGAACTTCGACAGGCTCGTCAGCAATCTGTTCAGCCTGCAGTGGGACCCCCACGTGATGGAGAGGGACACCAACAACCTCCTGAAAACGCCCCACGGGGACCTGGTGTTCATAGACAACGAGGCCGGACTCGTGCACGGCTTTCGGGTGTTGAACATGTGGGAGAAATATCACCATTCAGTCCTGAGCTCCGTGTGCGTGTTCAGGAAAAGGACTATGCAGCGCGTGGCGGAGCTGCACAGGCGCAGAGACTCCAGGCAAAGGCTGCTGGAGCTCTACAGAGACAGCGAGCCTTTGTCTCAGGAACTGGGGTTTCTCTCTGACGAGCACGCTGCAGTTCTACAAGACAGGATAGATCAATTGTACAAACACATCATGCAATGCAAAGAAAAGTACAATCAGCTGTGAGCACCAAGGGCGCACAGGTGATAGATTGGCATGGCAAGCCATTAATGACCAACAGTGGTGCTCAGGACACAGTACAATGTGAAAACCCTACCAGAAAACCGTATTCGAGGGGTGTTTTGAATTCTTTCGTCTGAACAGTTTTTTTTTCTCTTCAAGAAATTGAAAACGAAATGAGGTTGCCTGCATCAAAGTTTATGCTACATTAGTTTTGGCTTGTGTGATATGTTAATGATAATAGTAAAAGTTTACAAAGGCCAGTTGATGTCAAGCACCCCTTCAACATTATCTAAATCGATGAAAGTTGGTGTCAATTGTGGTACGTTTGTCCTACTACAATTTTCAACGGTGTTGCTGTTGTTCTAAAGAAAAATAACTTTTATTAATATATGTATAACAGAAGCAAATGCTTCAATGAAGGTGTAAGTAGTGGAAAAATTGCCATTTAATGACCAGATGGCATGTTGGATGTTTTTAGTCCTCATGAACAGTTATTTACTGTACAACTGTGTGACATAAAAAAAAAATGTTTATTGGCCAGATAGATAGCTTTGTTTTCATCGGTTGTTAACACAACTTCATTTTACAGTTTTTCAAAAATGACTGGATAAAACATATGTAAAATATGGGGTTCTGGTGGGGATCTTTCAGTGTCCTGAAATTAAATGGTGAGTTTTACATATTTTTTTTACCAGACAGTACACCAATGTTTGGCACTAATGGAATGCCGTAGTGGTTTGTAAGGTATGAGGAGCTTTGCAAAACCAATGCCTGTTACACAAAGCTGATTTCAATATCCAACTGAACTACCTCTTGTGAATAAAATGTGTTGCCTACTTTAAATATAAGTCGAGTTTGAAAAATGTTCATAAGCTTCCCGCTGAGATTTACGCCTCTCTGAAGTGGAGATAATGTGGCCAATTTAAGTTATTTATTTTTCTTAATTCGCTGAACATTTGCTGACCTGAATATGAACAAATGTAAAGAGTATCTGCTGTAGACCTGTTTGTGATTAGGGTACCATAATAAAGTCCTTAAAGAGATAGCTAGTAATTTTTACCGTGAGGTTAAAAACTTATTAGCAGTTAATATCTTAGATGTATCAGATAACTGTCATAGTGTCTTCACTTTGCAAAAATAAGAAGTGGTTTTCTTTGGATCCTGAAGCTAATGGCTACTCAGAGAGGGACCGAGATCAAAGTGGGCTCCTACCCTCTTTTAAAAAACAGAGTCCACTCTCAAAGGTCTCACAGTAGTTTATGCAAATTATTTTTTAGGAACATTTAAGCTGTCATCATGTTTGTATGGGGAAGTTATTAAGATGAAAGCTGTTGATTTCTTTCAGTGTAAGAAATCAGGAAATCCTGGAGCGTCCTGGCTCCAGGAGGGTGTGCACTTCAGAACATCTTCCATATGAAATGCATGCTAAGAACACAACATGTTACTCCTTTTTTAGTTATTTTAGTATTTTATAGTTTTAAGATGTTAGAAGCCCACTTCTGCTTGACCCCTCTGCCTTTTTAATATAAAAATTAAGACACTATAAGAGTTTCTTAATTTTTACTTATGATATTAACTATTCATAAGCTTTTTGCAGAACACCATTTAAAAGAATCAGAACTACCCTTATGTTGTGTTTGAATTTTTGCCTTGTGTTTAAATATCCAAGTGACATATGCTTACTCCAAAGCCTTAACCTATGTTGATTCTTCTTCAGTATTGTATTTCTGTTCACATTAGCTCGCTTTTTATAGACAGTAATTTGCACACATTGTAATAGATAGCACCTGCACTCGTGTCAATGTGTTAATATTCAGCCTTAAAAGTCACAGGTGTGTCAAATCTATTGTGCATTTGCTGTTTATGTTGTAAATATTGTCTGGCAACAAGTTTTGATGCTAAACTGACTTAATGTGCATTGTGACATTCCAAAATTGTGTCCTTTTTTGAAAAAAGAAATACACAAAACGTATTTTACAATATGTGTTTTGTACACAGAATATACCCAAAAGCATTAAAATTACTATTGGTGTAGTATATCTAGAGTCTCGGGGCGGGGAGTTAGCGTAAAAGTCTATTTAGTCTTTGTATGTTACAGGTACAATTTTTCACAAAAGCTTGACTGTTAGCCACATGCTTGCAACAACACAAATCTCTTTAATCCCCCTTTTTAATCTCATAGAGCTAAAGTAGACTGACTCTTTGGGACACATTTGAAAAATAGTTTTAGTGTTCCCTAACTATAACTTCCCTTTTTTTTTTTTATTAAGAACACAACAATTTAGGTTTTTAGATCAAACCTAAATTGCTAAGCTTTGGTCAAAGATTATAAATGGTTACTGAACCAGATCAATAATAGTTTGTGTTTTAGGTTCAATCTATTGACCTAAAAGGGAAGCATGCTCAGAGATGATCGGATTGAACACTTTACAATTAATGAGAGCAGAGTGTTTGTATTTTTTCGCAGCATGATTTCGGAATTTTAAATGTTATTTCCTGAGTGAATGACTTCAACACTTCACTTTCCATCATTTTGTAGGCCCTGTTCTGTGTCTAATTTCTGTTTGTCAAGCACATCCATAGAATTTTGAAGGCTTCATTTTTCACTATTTTGTTGTCATACGAATAATTATTTCGCTGTTACTTTCCTTACTAGATCGAATGGTGCAGCACTAACAGTTTCTGCAATATCAAATTAGCTCACCTCTTTCACATAGTGGGTATTTTTGGTACTTGCAGCCCTTGTGTCAATGATTTGTGGTTATTTCACAACAGAAGAGTAGGCAGGTGCAACTGGACTAGTTTTTTTTCTCTATTATTTTCCAGACTGTGCCTCAGCTGTGAATCAATATGTGCACTGACTGTAGTATGGTCGAAAGCAGGTCATGTTAATGAGCAGGATGAGGGGTTACATGTGAATATTTGTGTCTCGGCAGGGATTTTTCAAAGACTGCACTTACAGCTGGGTTTGGTGCTGTAAGCATGTCTGTTTATGCTCTACAGAGATTTTGCAGCAAGCTGCACACACTAGGGATTAAAAACAATGCCAAACAGAGGTCTGCACGTCTGAAGCGCACTTCCTATCCTCCTTCTGTATTGTATTTGCTTTCTCAGTATTTTATCTACATCACAACCATTTCTCCAGTGCATCTGTATTCTTTTAAAACATTATTGTCAGCTTCATTTGTGAATAAAAGAGAGAATGAAAGTTTAATTTTCCTAATTAGCCTTTTTGTGGGCTCCTCTGCATATGAGAGCCCTTTAAACCGGGGGGACCATGCCAGCGGTAATCACACTAATGGGGAGAAATCAAAGAGGTTTTCAAACCACTCCATAACTGTTCACATATGTTCTTCTTTCACTCTTCCTGTCTGTTCCTCTTCAACCTCCCTTTTCCACCCAATGGCAACGTGTTTTTTTTTTTTTTACACCAAACACATGGCACTTTTTTTTGGCTATTCTGCAGAATGTAGAATTTCCTTTCCCTCTGAATGTCAGGTTTATGCTCTTTAATCCCGATTTTTCATCCTGCTTGTTTTTAGATCAAACCTAATTGCAGGCTCAGTCAGTCTGTACTTCCAGGGGATCCGGGCATGCCCGAGCGAAGACCCCAGGTAGTGGGGCTGATCTCCTGCTTCTTTGTGCACATTGCAAACATTCCAGAGAAGCAGAGGGAGGATCATCTCCATGGACACATTAACACACACAGACACTACTCAGGCAGGAAAGTAAAAAGAATCCCAGCTGTGTAAATAAATCTCTGCAGAATGGTTGTTTTTTTATTTTTTTTATTTTGTCCTCTCAAAGCTGTTAAACTAGCAAAAGTAAGTTGTTTAAAATGCTTTTCTCACACTAATGCAGCATTTTAGTTAAAGACTGTTAGAAATCCCTCAGTAAGGAAAATTCTCACACCCGAAAGCAGCTATAGGATTTGCTGATCTTTAGTACTGGAAATGCTTTTTAAATATGAAATACTGCACATTCAAAGGTATTTTTTTTGTTACAAAAAGAAAAGAAATAGAAAACAGTAGAATAAAATCAGCACATTCAGCTCTACAAGTCTTAAAGCCACACATTTTCCTTAAACAACCATAAGATAAAATATTTCTGTTTTATTTATATTGATGTTTCTATGCCATGAATTTTATGCCTTCAAAATCATGTTTTCTTGCCTCTATTCAAAGTTAAAACAGTTTTTTTTTCACTGAATTGCAGCAAGTTTAATACTGAATTCTGAAGATGTTACAAATATGTTTTTTTAATTTACTTTACACAGCTGAAGCTGTTTCCCCTTTCCAAGTCACTCCAGTGAAGCCACTAAACATCTAAATTATAAGGCTGAAACCATTGATTTTCTGGAAAAGAAACATAAATTTTCTATAACTTTCCAAATGCTGTTGCGAGGCAGGTGACTAAATGTTTTCTCTGCCTTATGCATGTGTAGAGACATACTAGCATTCTTTTCAGGGCTCTGCAGAATGTGGAATCTCTTGCACATGATTACATTATGAAACATGGACATGAGTCACTTAGTCACAGCTGAATGAATATGGGCCATAGTGGGTAAACTGGGGGGCTGAGTCAACGTCTGGGGGGGATTTGACAGCATAAAGGCTGCGGTGTCCTGCAGAGGTGGGACAATGCTTGGCTTTGTCCAAGTCACCGTTCTAGGACTGAGGTCAAAACCTTTGAGCGTTCTTTCTCAAGGGAAAGTTGAAGTTAATGAATTTAAGATCGAGTGGGGGGAGGGAGCAGTTCCTGCTTGCAAATACTTTGTCTTATAAAAAGGGATAAGTCATATGTCTGTAATGATTTCCTTTGGGTGAAAAAACTATGATTTTATTTCGTTTCCATTCATAGTTTGTTTAGGCTGGTAAGATTTGGTCTTATAAAATTTGGTGTTCTTTAACAGATTTACATGCAGCATTAAGAAAAAAAAACTCTTCTTATTTAATTTTACGTGTTCAGTCAAAAATAAGTTAAATTGTCTTTTTTTTTTACACTTTAAGAAGAGACACTGGTTGATTCTTATTGTTTTACGTTTTGTCTGTAATCAATATTAAGGAGCCTAAATTCAAGAGACTGCATGTTGGCACCTAGATATAATGAAAAAACCGACTTTCAGTACTTGTTGCAAACCACTCCTCCTTTCTTTTGATTTATTTTGATATTTTAAAATGAGTGAGGCATTCTTATAATCTGATAAATATGCTGCCACCTACATGTTTAATCTTTCCGTTTTGGTCTCATCACCTTAATAAAACGTCACTAATATGTTTTCAATCTACAGATAGGCTTAAATGTGAGTAACAGTAGTTTTCAAACTCTTTGATGCATCTGTCTGCTTTCAGCTCCTGTCATATTAGCACAAGAAAAATTAAACCAATTGGTCTCTTTCCCTCATCAAATATTTCAAAAACAAGTCTTTAACACATCCCAGTATATAAGCTAATAAAACAGGATAAAACTGCTCATTGCCTGATTATTTGATTTTACATTATAGGATTGAAACAGATGATACTGCAGAGTCCCTGCATACATATACATTGATTTGGATATAATCCACTAAACTGTTTTAGAAACAAGAACTATTTAACCTTAATTTAGAGAACCCTCCATTTTCCCTTAATACGATTTTCTTCATGCCAGTCATAACACACACAAAACGAAATCCTGATTAATTTCACCACTTAATTCCATCCTATTTGATATGCTTTGTCCCTCAAGCTCTGTTGACAAAACGTCACACGAGTCTGCAGAATCTAATGACGGCTGCATTTTATGTAGAGCTCAGAGACAAACTCTTCAACTGTTTCACTTTTCTTTTTTTTTTTTTTTAGCAAATGATGTATCGTGAAATGATAATTGGTAAAGTGATGCTCATTCATATTCTAGAAACACATTCAGATCATTTTTTATGCCTGTCAGAAGGCCATTGATGATATAATTAACCACATATCAAAAAATAATTTTTGCTTCTCTGATTTATTCAGTCTTTTTTCATTCAGATGTATAAAAGCCTTCAGTTGTAATGTTTTGCTTTCCCCATCTTGACTTTCACTGCATTGATTGACATGTTTGATGGGTTCAGATTCTTTAGGGTGATGTTTGTTGATGCCTCAGTACAACCAGGGGAGCTTTTTCAAGCACACACTGTTTTGCATTTTTATTCATCTCTATGTAAATGTGAATCAGTATGCTTATGGAAATTATTTTTTATTTTTTATTTTAAGTCTTTCACTAGAAAGAACTACTGATCATATTCATGGGGAGATAATCTATCATTTTATGGTTGAATGCATTTTTCTTGCAGCCATCTGCACTTAGCTCAGATTGTGACTGTAATTAAGGTTATATTATGCAAATTTCAGGAATTCGAGGTGGGTGGTCCCAAATCAACTCCAGAACAAGGCAAATAGCTGATTGGCCCAATTTAGCAGACTGGACATAGAGCCGTGATTACCTAGCAAATATGAGGAGTAAAGGTTTGTGCAAAAGCAGTTGTGCTTAGTAAAGTCTGCTTCTACATCTCACAACTTCTATGTTAAAGAAAAAAAAAAAAAAAATGAAAACCTTTACAGTCTCAACTGTAACAAAAAACTGTTGCTACATGTCATTATTGTCCTTCTTCATGTTTTATGGGAATGTTGTGGATTTTATTCTCTCCTTGCCTGAAGGGTAATGAGAATCAATACACAGAAGGGCAAAAGGACGTGTGATACTTGATGACAAAATACCTACAATCTGCTGAAACAGCACATTCCTTCCTGCTCGCTAACCACTTCATCTCTGAATGTTAGTGTTAGCTGGAGGCTGTAACCTGATAGAATCCTGCATGTGGGCATTCACAGCAGTCATCTACTGGCTTTAACAGTGCTAGGTAATTTGGCCATTTCTATGTAAATTGCATGTTGTGCTGCCATATCACGATGTTGTACAGCAGCATATACATCAACTTTCCTCTTCACTCATTGGGATGATTAAAGGTAACTGTGAGAAGACAGGAAGTTGATTTAGAGGACAATTTGGCAGAAGTGCAGAGAGGAAGGCAATTAATAAGACCAATAAGTTGGTGAAAATTTGTGCAGGACCCAGAGCATTGTAATTACAAAGAAGGGGATAAACCTAGGAACAAAATTATAGCAGTCATTTGTCTCAGGGGAGATATGCCTTAGTGGCTCTGAAGTAACACTATTCTAATGGATACAATATTTGGATGGAACCAAATGTAAAAATTTGTAAAATGTGGGTAAATGTATTGGTAACAGTTCAGCCAATCAGTTCAAGCTCCCACAGACATGATTGATGATTTTTCGTACCTTGAAATGCCTAAAAAAATCAAATCAATCCTCTCTAGTTACCAAATCAGCTTTGCTCTGGTCAGAACCAAGTGGACTATGCAAAGTATGCAGTTGTGTTGGGAATAAAAGCAGTGTTTTAAAGTAGTGGCTGAACCTTAACATTTCTGTAGCATATTTTATTTCCATACAAACAAGAGCAAAATGAACTTTTCACATTTATTAGAAACAACAACAAAAAACTGAAGAACAATTATATTAAAAAAAGGAAAATAAATTAGGGCTTTTATCACAAAGTGAGGTAAAATGTAATGGAAGTACACCCACAAAAAGCAAAAATAAAAAAAATGTTAGATGTTGTTTAACCCATTTGCTGGATAACATGTTTGAATTCTTAGCTTTCCTGTGAATATTTTGTTTCATAACCACTGTTTCACAGAACTGCTTCACATCTGTGATGTATGGAGTCAACCAAGTTCAGGGACTTGTGTAGAGTTGCTTCAGTGGGATGATTTTTACTACATTCCACAGTTCCTTAGCCATTCTTAGTTTTGTCTCAGAAACACCAGTTGCATTCACAGTCTTACTGAAACATTTATTTCAGATGATACGGACAGTAAGTTTCAAGCTGTGTTTCTTTGCAATTCTAAGTAGCCATCCTTCTTGTAATTCATCAGTGCCAATGTTCTATAAGACTTTTCATTCTATCACACTTTTTAGACATTTGAGAGAAATTAATTTTGTTTCTTCAGTCAATCCACCATCCTATAAATCATTAAAGCATGAAAATAAAATGTTAATCTAGAGAGAGCGTGCATTTGACAGGCTTAACAAGAAAGTCCAGTTTATGAGAAATCTATGTTCTATTGTTGAAAGGGTATTCAGAAGTCATACTGACTGAAAAAAAGTCAAATGAATGCATTTATTCTTTTTTAGCATTTGGGATGATCTGAAAATGTGTGCAAAGGTCAGAGTGTACAAAGATGGTGTCCATGTGCAACAGGGAAAGGTCTGAGTGTGCCAAGGAACAGTCAGAGATACTGTCACAAGAAGTTTAGAAGAAAAAAAAAAACATCTAGTTTTTGTCTTTTCCCAAATATTACTAAAAATCATATTGCATTCAGTATGTTAAGAAACTCAGAAGTCAAAACACAACTTTTTGCTATCTGTCAACAGCACATTTATTCTGTTTCGTTAAGATTGTCTAGAATCGGGAGAATTAAGTTTACTTTCCATGTGTCTATTAAAGACTGTGGGAACTGAATTTAGTGGTGGCTCAACAAAGCATTGTAGTGCTTTCCATTTGTAATCAGAACTCTGAAATTCCGGACTTTAATTGGAAAA
This sequence comes from Xiphophorus couchianus, assembly GCF_001444195.1. Classification (NCBI taxonomy): domain Eukaryota; kingdom Metazoa; phylum Chordata; class Actinopteri; order Cyprinodontiformes; family Poeciliidae; genus Xiphophorus; species Xiphophorus couchianus. The sequence continues at coordinate 19,424,961 of NC_040229.1, forward strand.
ATCAACTGGAACTCCCAATAAAGTCAGAGTTCCCACTCAGAAAGTGAGAGAAAAGTGGAAAAAAGTTTTAAAACATTTTAATTTAATCACGTTTGATCACGTACACCTTTTATGTTCACTGAAAATGGTTTCAAATGAACTGTTTCAAGAGAAACTTCATTTTGCTAAATTGTTAACCAATTACTCTCCAAGGTCACCTTATTTGTAAGTATGATTCACAGATCAAGTATCATGTGGTTTGTAAACAAAACAATACCCTGATGATATATCTGGGTGAGTTCAAAGTGAGTTAAAAGTTGTTTCTGTTATTTTCAGAAAATATGTTGTAAGTCCTTCAAAGAGCCTAATATTCTGTTGGTCCAGAGAGCTTTACAGAAAAGTTAGATTCAAAATAAAAAACAATCGGATGTGACTTAAAAATTATCTACAGTGTAATAAAAATGTTACTGTAAGTGTCTGAGAAACCTAATTTACAATCTCTGTTGTAGTACCAATATACCCCAGTGTTTTAGAAGTGGGTCACTGTGCTAATGGTGGAATTGTTCAATAAATCCTCTTTTAGCCATGCTCTGCTTTTCATTTTAAATGGCTGAGTATGCCAGGCTCATGCTTGAATGAGTACCTTGTTCATTTTTTGTAACATTTTCTTTTGGCACTATCACAAAGTCAGATCTAGTTAGATTTATGTGTCAGCCACAAGTGCAAATTCATCGCTCTAATAAATTAATGATTTTGCTGTGCTTCATAATGTAACACTGTGAGAAATGTAATTCTATATACAAAAGTTACAATTGTCGTGTTAGATGAGAAGCTTTAGCTGGATTCTTCCCCTGCTTTTGACAAATAATATCCCTGAAAGGAAAAGCTACATTGTGTAAAGTAACAATTGATTAAAAATCAATGCTCCTACGGTAGCACAATTAAAGGCTCACAAGTAAGATGTCAATAGTCAGTGAGAATGTAAACCATCACAAGCAATGCAATGAAATATCTGAGGGAACTGAAACAGCATAGATTTGCTGTTTCAGTTTTCTCATTTGATGTTCTGTCCATTGTTGAACAACATGCAAAGCAGTGGTGCTGAATCCAAAGATTGTTAGGTCAGTGATTGTTAACCCTCATCCTCAAGGTACTCTTCCCTGCAAGTTTTAGATGTTTCCCTGTTTCAGATCTGATGAATTCAATTGAATTCAACTGATTTCAATTGTTTGATTAACAGGCATTTGCTGAACTGCAATCTTCTGAATCGGGTGTGTTAAAGTAGGAGAAGATCTCTTCTGCAGTTTAATGCCACCAGTCTTTAGGGTTAATTAAGTTATCTAATTTAGAAATGTCTGTTATTGACATTAGCAATATTCATTCCTACACAGAATCACGGTTCCCAAGTTTAGTTTCCACAGAAGTAAAAAAAAAAGAAAAAAAAGATTGTCAGTTTGTGATCTTAGGCTTTACTGCAGCTGGGTTATGCAGGAGGGCAATGTCCCAAAATGCACCAGCAAGTCCAGTTTTTAATGACAACAAAATTGAGATTTTTAAGTTGCCTGGTGAAATTCTGGGATTAAATCTACTTAAATAGCTGTTTCAAGACATTAAATTGGCAGTTTATACTTGAAAGCACTACAATGTGGCTAACCAGAAATATTTGGACCAATGAGAGAGAGAGTCACAATTCCTCCACAGTGATGTAAATGAGATATCAGTTTTCACAAACACCTAATATTGTCACCAAAATCAGAGAGCAGGTTACTATGAATAAGATTGAGGTGGCAATTAATTATTCACCAACAGCCAAGTTTTTTTTTGATACCTTTGTCAATCAGTGCATTTGATTACTTGAAAATATTAAGCCTGAAAAAGGCTAAATCTGTAGAAATCTGTAACACCTTTTCACAGCAAATGAACCTGTTGAGTCTCTTGTATGAGAAATAACAGAGTGAAAGATAGGATAACAAAGATCCCTGTCAATGTTTTTTGATGTACATTATCTGTATCCTCTCTTCACAAAGACATGTACTGCGGGAAAATAAATAAGCCAAGTACTATCTCAAGGACAACTTGTACTCTTTACAAAACTTCCTCTCAGGAAATCCCCACAACCATTCTTCGCCACACCTGTAACCTGAATCATTTCAAATTACAAGATTGAGGGATCCGGGCTTCCCACGCCAGCAGCAACAATAATTATACAACAATCTGACACGACTGCAGGCTGAGGACTCAACTTCTGGCACTTCTTGACGCCCTTAAATTACCTTAACCAGAGAAACAACAATACATGGTGTCGGAGTTCACTTTCTTCCACACCGAAGGGCAATTTAAGCAGCAAACCTTTTGTGTTTATCTCTATTCCATGCATAATATCCATCCTTTGGCAGCAAAACTGAAATTAGCATGCTAGGCTTCAATATCCTGTCAAGAAAAGACATTTGTTGGAAGGAAAGGTGCGGCTACAGCAAATTTATATCATCTAAGAATCAGCAAACCGAATCCACAGCAGAGAGAAGCTTTTGGAAAGACATGTGGCTGTTGTTCTTATCTCTGTTTCACATATTTGTCCCATTTTCCAAATAACTCATCTCCTTTTTTGATTCAATCTTTTTCTTTCCATTTATCTGGTCTGTGCCAGTATCGCCATTTTGGGATCCAGAGGGCATTGATTGAGTGGATGTGGGGGGCTAATCATCTGGCTCTACTTACAAAGACATTTTCAACACAATCAATGCCACTGCAAGAGGAACTAAATCTTCTTAGGATCCCACAGTCCAAAGTAATATAGGACCGTCTACCGCATGGGAGATATCTATTTTCTCTCATTTTGACTCTGTTCATTGTTCCGCCATTCCTTCGATTTTTGAACCACCTCATTAATTCTATATTATTGATGCTTTCAAAGAGAAAATGGGAGAATTTATCTGACTCTTGGGGTTTGAAATACGTCAGCGAGATCAGCTGCTGCGTGTGAGTCAATTTTAATGGAGGAAAATTATGGCCCCCCATCAGGAAATTGAAGAGTAGAATGTTGAGCAAAGGCACAAAAGATGCTTCTACAGCAAGGACAAAGAGAGAGCCTAAAAGTGATTTATTAATTTCTGTTTGGAGTTTTATGTCCATCTTATTTTTCCCGCGAGTGTGAGGTAGCTGCAAACAACACGATCTTAGTATTTGTAAACTTGTCATTCCAGACCTGTCACACACAAGGATGCAAGCAACAGAATGATGACCATCTATATGACTTGTTCATTAAGAGAAAATTCATTAGGAAAAGTTTCAGTCTTTCATTAAATCATTTCAATCAATGAATTAGTTCTCTATCCTGCACTTAAATGGATTGGAGAAAGTTTAATCTCAGAATTGCATTACATTTCTCAGACAGGAAGACAGATCAGTGCATTTCCTTAAGAGAATTTTCTAATCAGTTCTGCACTGTAAACAAAACAGCAGCTGTTGTATTTAAATGGGAAAATTCAGCTTAACCTCTCCACTTAAAGTCAAGTGAGTTAAGTTCTCATTTCTAATGGGTATTTTTTTTTGTCAACAAATGTAAGATTTGATCTACTGAATTAAAGAAAGCAAGGTAACAAGAATAAGTTTTCCATTTTTCCTATATAGGTAGATTTGAAACGATACTTTTAAGTGGCAATAATGGCATGTTTAATTGATGAAGAACAATCACACTGATTCTATAAAAGTTAATGGTATAGTAAAATACTGATTATTATATCTGACACTTTTTCCTGGCAGGAGAGTCATAACAAAGCGATGTTTGTGATGTTGAACGTGAATTTAATAATTTTTTAATAGGGTTAATGTAATTATAGTGTGAATTACATAAGCATTGCTTAAAGAAAAACTACCTTAGCTATTACTCTTTAGACTTCTATTCTTCCAACCCAGAAAAGGAATTAGGCCAGAGGATACTTACTTATACTTATCTAGCAACCCTGAATAGGAGTATCTAGTTTCTATACTTTAATCAACATTCTCAGATTCTTTTTTCTTCTTTTGCTCTTTCCTTTGGATTGTTATTTTGTTTGTATTTATTCTCAAGTCATGTGAAACACTTTGAATTGCCTTGCTGCTGAAAATGTGCTATGTAAATAAAATTATCTTACCTTACCTTAAAACTCAGTTCTGATAAATCAGTCACACAACTTTATTTTGAGAAACTTAAAATATGGTTGTCAAATTATGTGGACCTAAACTCATGTTGAATGTTTGCACCATAAACAGCAGGAAACTGAAGAAGAGTTTAGGAAAACAGATGGTAAACAGATTCAAACAAACTGCTGATAGCTGACACAAATGGAGCTCAGACTCTGAGCATGCAAGCATGAGGAATGTGAACTTGCTGCACAAGATCGACAATCAAGCCAGGTTCAGTGACCCTGGCCATGTTTTGTTTTCATAACCCTCTGCCACTGCAAAATTATTCCTCTCTGCCCTCTTTGTCTCATCCTTTTGTTTTCCGCAGCTTATTTCAATCTGAAGTTTCCACTGGACATTTGACCGTACCCTGGTAAAAACAAGAGGCATACGTGAGTATTTGCATGCAATCAGCAGGCTTGTTTTTCACACTTATTTCATAATACGAAGGTGTAAGATAGCCGTTCATCAGAACTAATCCATCTGTCTTGTTTGCTGTCAGCGCGTTGCCCTTCATAGGTGTAATCATGCCAACCCCCAACCCCTACACACACACTCTCAGTCTGTCTCCCCGTCTCCTTCACCCTTCCCAGGTGTTCCCATAACTCACTAGGTTCTCAAAACCCATATGGGCATTCCCGAACTTCAGAGCCTGGATTTATGTCTTGCTGATGGATGGTGGAGGGGGTGCGGAGTGAGGATTGGAAGGTGATAGGGTCCACTTCAAAGAGAAGGACACGTTTGTTGTTTTATCCAAGGCACATGTGGTGTAACTGGCTCACGCTGCAGCTCCCTACCTCAGACAGCACACTCAACCACCAGTTTACACACAAAATATGCAAAAATGAAACAGTTGTTGATCATACCCTTCAGTATACATCTTCCATACAACAACAATTGCACAAACATAATCAAGCCTTTAATCTTCCGTAATATCAAAGGTGACCCTTCAAAGATTGCTTTTAGACTGTACATGCATACAAGATCCCAGCACTTAAAAGCCATCTCATTCCATCTTATTAGAATATGTTTGGGTGACTTTGCATATTCCTTAATAGGTCAGAAACTACCTCACAAGTGTGTTTGTTTTTGCGCATGAGGAGCTCAAGCGTCCCCAAGCAGCCAGCATTTCACCGCACTGGGACCCTCAGTGTGAAAAGATGATGGATGGGTAGCGTAGCATCGCCTCTGCGAACGGATGTGTAATGAAGCCTGCTTTGCCTCTGTAACATTTCAGCTGATTGATTACAAACAGAGGCCATTTAACAAGCAGTAGGGTTGCTTCTTAAGAATGCAACACAGCTTCACAAATGAGACTATACATTTGGCATGTGTGAAGATTGTTTCTCTTTTCCGCTGTTCTTTTTAAATACAAGCTGTCTTGGTGGGCTTTGTTGTTGCGCAACACCCCCCCCCATCCTTTCTGTCTCTACTCTCTCACTCTCGTACTTCCTCTTCTGAGAGGGGAGATGTGCTACCAGCTCTCCGTCTAACGGGTTAATTGAGTTTTCTAAATCTGCTGGGATTTACCCTGTCCAGAACTGAAGTAAACTCTGTTTAAGCTGGTTTCGAGAAACGATTCGCCTGGTTATCTGACGGCCTACATCCAGGTGTCCCACCCTTCTTCCCCCTGTGAATTAGCCAGACTGAGCAGCCTACAGCCAACTAGTTTCACAGAGCACACCTGTTAACGGTCGCTCGTTCTCTATTTTGCAACTTGCATTTGTTATTGAACCAGGTAGGTTTTAGTGACTCGGGCGAGTCCCAAGGATGAGGTTTTAAATATGGGCTACCAGCAACCTAAAAACATTTTCCACCTCTTCCTCTCCAGAATCAAACATCACAGCTATTTTACAACCATCAAAGAACTTTAAGGTGACTCATTAACTGAATGTCCACAACATCTTTAGATTTTCTTTATGCTAAATATTTTATTAGTAAGGCATTTTTGCAAGGGTCAGTACAGCTTAATTCAGTAGCAGAAATAATCAAATAAGTAAAATCAGTCATCTAGTCTATCTTTCCCTACTGCTGATACTGAGTACTAAAAAAGGGAACCTTTGAGAGAGACGGACAGAGTTTGGCGTTTCGAACCCCAGACCTGGCTTGATGATGAAGAAGGTGTGGCAGCAGGAGGAAGATGTTGATCGACGAAGGCAGGGATCTCTGTAGGTCCGATGAGCTTCTTCTCCGCATGGATGCTGAGGTCACACAGGACTTGGTGCTGGCAGGAAAAAAGGCACCAGTTCTTCTTCCTTGTCTTTGTCTTCATCTTTGTCTTTGGGGTCAGAACCCAGCCGATGAGAGAAGTGCGATTCGAAGCCACAGATTGTGGGCCAGACGGGTTGGTCTCCATGTGCAGGACAGTCTCCGGCTCCGTGGCCCCGGCTCTTCTTCAGCTGCAGAGTTCTTTGTCCATCTCGATCTTGGCTCGAAGCTGCCCGGAGGATCCAACGAACGGTTCCTCTTTTGCACCCACCTTATATAGGGTTTATCTGTCTGCTTAGACAGATGATCTCATATCCGTCACTGTCTTAAGAGACATCATGTCATGATGTCTGTGCCAATGTCTCAGGGCTGCTCAACCTCCTGTTTCCATATAAGGTGCTGATCATCTCTGCTCTCCTGTTAGTTCCCCTTTTTCCCTTCCTGTCACCTTTCACCTACCATCTACCTCCAACATATCAGTGATGTTTAATTGCAGTTTTACAACCTTTTACACCATTTCAAGTTCAATGTCAAAATCACATTTATATCACATTTATTTTCTTTAGCTTCTCTGATTTAGCATTCATTTATAATTTTATAACCATAACTTATATCACATTTATTTTCTTCAGCTTCTCTGATCTATCATTCATTTATGATTTTATAACCATAACTTATTAGTTACTCTTATTATGATCTTAATGTGAGTTATTACAGATGTTTTTCTGAAAAGAAACCAAGAATAATCTATTATTCTAATTATTTGATACCAAAGTTACATTTGCTTGTTTTTCTTATAAGTGTTCTCACAAATATAAGTGTAAGTATTATTACAAGTAAATCAATATTAATATAAGTATTTTACTTTGAATCTTATCAAATTACTCAAAATGTTTAGATTTAATTTTTTTAAACTTTCATGCTTTAAAATAGTCTCAGCTATTTTTATAAATCTGCAGGCTGGAAACTTCCTCTTTTTCCAGGAAACCTGCTTTTCCTGTTTAATGACTCTCTCTGACTGACTATGATTTTTTATGATTAGATAGAAAAAAGTAGAATTAAAGCAAAGTTTGCATGAGACAAAAACAACACACACAACTAGATTTATTTTATTGACACTTAAGTCTACTGTTGGGCCTTGATATCACTTGAGTGATTCATTTTAAAGATAACTTTATTTATTATTACTGTTAAACTAACTTTATTGACACTTAAGTCTACTGCTGGGCCTTGATGTCACTTGAGTGATTCATTTTAAAGATAACTTTATTTATTATTACTGTTAAACTAAAATCTCCAGCATGGGGAAGTGGGATGAGCTCGGATTTTCTTGACAGCTTTTTTTTTACACCAACAAGAATAGGGTGAAGCTCCATGAAAACTTACAAAGATGTCCTTATCTGAACGGTGCAATTCTTGAAACTGATTGTTTGATTGAGATAAGAAGATTGAAGTTAAGTGGTTGCTGTACCTTCTGAGGTCCCAGTTCTCTCATTTATATTTATTTCTCTTTTTCTTTTTGTCCTCTGCTTTTTCTGTAGCTGCTCTCAAAGCACTTTTTTTCTGAGAGGTTCCCAGCTTTACTCTTTGTGTAGCTGAAAGCTGATGTAACTTGTGGCTGTTAATCCAAGTAACCAGGGTGATTCAAAAGGGTCCAACTTTCCCACATTTTGTCCAAACTACTGTTTGCTTTCCCTCTGCTTTTCTTCACTGTTTGGTGTGCAAAATAAAACTGTTGTCAAAAAAAAAAGAAAAACTAAAGATTGAACCTGCTCTTGAAATGGAGAAACATTTGTTGGTGAACCTGATGCATAAAAGTAAGTAAATTCTGTTGTCATTGCAGTAGCATAAACTCACACTGAAAATGCTTGTTAATTTCACTAAACTGGAGCATGCGCAAAGAATTGAAATCTTTGACCATTGCTCTAAGTTGTCAGTAAAATCTGGTTGGCTCCTTGTTTATGCACAAATCTCTTCTGCTCACTCCACTGGCTTTTAAAGAAAACAGGAGGTTCATGACGGTGGAGACCCACCAAAGGAGATCAATTTTTACCTCCAGTAAACTATTTATGTCTTGATTTGAGCTTGATTTTATTGTGCAGCAGATTCTTATTTAAAAGGTCCTGCCATTTTGGAGGCTTTATAATGCACTCTAGCAAGCTTTAACAGATGCTTTAGTACAGTAAAAGACTCACAGTATCACAAATTCTGCCATCATATTAAAAAATTGGCATGAGGTCCTTTTCCACACCTCATGTTCCAAGCATGAACACGCCATATCTATGCCATATTTCAATCCCACCCCATGTGAAATATTTGTTGCTAAAACGGTTCCCTTTAGTTTAATCTGACTTATTCCACATGACTGTATTTGTGATGGTAGGAGAAACATATGCTTTCTAAACGTCTGACCAGTTGGCATCTAGATTTGTTAACCCAAAGTTGCCACTTTTTTTCTGCAGCTCTCTACCAGTGAGCTTTAGAGATTTGTTTTATCTCCCTCGCCATCCTGTCCACCATGCAGGGCGCCAAGATAAATATGGGTCCACATCCAGGCTAATGGCTATTGGCTAAAATAAATGGGCCTACGTGTCATGTCATATTTACATCCCAATTAACCAGAAAGTCTTGCATTAAAAATTAAGTGTTTCTAAACACCCTGATTAACTTAAAAAATTAAATCATACATTTAGAATACTTTAATTACTTCTAAGGGGTTTTTAGTGGTACCAATATTTGTGCCAATAGTGACTGAAAAAAACATAAATTTCTAACTACTGAATATTCTCAACCCACTAAACAAATGTAGTCGAGAAATGGATGTTTCTCAAAACAAAACAAAACAAAAATATCCTAAATGTTGAATTCATATTAAGGCACCACACACACCCTTCCTATTGGAGTTAATAAATTTCACAGAAACTGTATGCACATCAGTGTGGCTGCATTTAGTCTCTGTGCTTTCATATTGTTTTCCATCCTTGCGCCATGTAGAGACTATCGAAAATGATTCATTTAGCCAGGCAGGGGTGCCACAAAATTCTGATTCTTAATGTGTGTGCATGTGTGTTTGCAAAGTGTGTGTTGTACTGGCCCTGAAGTGACACAGCGAGGGTATAAATAGCGCAGGCCCACAGATCACTGTGCCAGACAGAATGTGGCATCTGCTGTGCTGAGAGAGAAAAGTGTTTGAGAGTCTCTAAACTCCTCTCCATTTCATTTCCAATCCCTCTATTTCTCACTTGTTTTTCCCTCTTTTATACCCCAAGCTTCCAAAACCCATCCACTCTCTTGTTTTAATATTTTGTCATCTTCCTGCTATTTCCCACTCCCCTTATTCCTTAACTCTCTCTCCCTTGGTCTTCTTTTCCTTTTCGCCTTATCCCCCTCTCACATATCTACACATCTGCTGCCATGTGTTGAGCATTGCAAGAAAGTCCCACTTTCCATTTAGGTTATAAGATCGCATTTCAAAACACACAGAGAGCACCAGAGGAGCTGAGGACGTGGTGATAAAAACATAGGAAACAAGGAAAACAGCAGTGGCCCTGCAGAGTTTTCACATCAAAGGGTCGATTTTAAACCATCTCAGTTTCAACATTCCTGTGCAGCACATTCACAATGTAGAAAACATTTAATCTCACATGATTATGTGGCATTCTCAAAATGCAATCTTGACCAATTTTGTAAGAAAAGGAGACAAAAACTGATAAAAGAGATAAAAAAAAAGTCCCTGTCATTGTTTGGGGATTAAATCCCATCCAGAACTGATTAATAGTCCAACTGATTTAGTGAATCGTTTCCTTTCTCCCAGTAAAGCCACAGTAATCTGAAAGTAAGCTCTCAATCTTTGCATCAGTCACATGGTGTCACACTTTGGAAAATGTCTAGGAATAAAACGCATCCACCCAGTATTTGTTTCCCCACCCAGTGCCCTACATAAATACGCACACAAGACAAAGAAATCAGAGCAGAACAATTTTTTTCAAATGCTATTGTTGGTGTGTTCATTTATCTTTTAATATGTATTTCCCAGAAGCTCACCACTTAATCTTATAATCTGCTTTTGCTTTGATGGAGAGTTGTATGCCCGCAAGATAGAAGATAAACATGCAGGCGCACATCTGCACATAGACATTTGCAGCATCAGCAAAATTAATAATCAGTTTAATCGTCTTTAAAGCTTCATTTTTACAATGGTCTATCTGTTCTTTCCCCATCGCTTTTTAAATTCTGACTATAAATCTTTTGCTTTAACCATCTGAATGCGTTGTGACAGGTATTTTTCGTATTTGTGTGCTGACTTGGCATATGTCAACCCCTTTGGTGCTCTAGTAATTGTTTCAAGAGTTGGTATTAGATAGCGGCAGAGATCGAAAAAGGGAGAGAAAAGTAGGAGCTGCCATCAAGAAGACAAGGGACTGTCCAAACGTCAGCAAGAAAACGGCAGCAGGTCATTTTTTCGTTCTTTTTTTTCCCCTTCTTTTTTGCTCTCAGGCACTGTTCTTGCCTGTGAAGATGAAATTCAATCTTCATCCCTTCACTCACAGATTTCTTTTCTCTCCTCTTTTTTATCAGCCTGCCTTTGTGCTAAAATTATTCTTTGCCTCTGTTCCCTTCTTCCTATTCCTCAATGCATTTCTTTTCCTTTACCAGCTTGTCAGCCACATCAGCATCAAACATGCAGAAGTTTTAAACACTGCAAGAACTTATTTTTGCCTTTAAAGTTAGTAATTATGTCAGTGATTGAAACAAATGTGGTCTCGTTCCTTCAGCCTCTGTCATTCGCTCATTTCTTGCATGCAGCATTAACATTTACGTCTTGACTGGCAGGTGCAGTGCCTCAACAATCTGGGATCAATGCAAAGAACTGATGTGGGAACACATGGAAAATACTGAGTTTGCCACTGTCAGGATGAAGGGCTAATTATGAAAAAAAAATATTTAAGAGGTAGTCAGTAGCTGATAAGACTCAATAGAAAAACCTTTAATTTTCCCCAATGTCTAAAATGTGGTTCTGTTTAAGTATTGCTACCTAAAGTCCCTCAGACGTTTTGCCACATTACAACCAAACCTCAGCATTTGTTAATGAGATAGACTAACACAAATTACTGCATAATTGTGGAAGAAAAAGGATACATCCATCCATTGTCGATACCTACTCAAGCCAGTGTTACAATGGGCCTGGTGCCTAAATAAAACAGTCATTGGATGAGAGACAATGTACACCACAGAGCACAAAAAGACAAACAGGATGAACAACCATGTGCACACACATTCATACCTACTAATATGCAAAATCCATGCAAAAATGGCTCTGGTTGTGCAGTTCCAGGAAGATTTTACATTGTTTCTTGATTTTTTTGCATAGCAGCAGCACAACATAACTACTTAGATATACCACCAGACAACTGAATGCTTTAGATGAAACATGTACAACATTTGGCTTGGAGGCCACTTGTGGCCCTGGGAATGACTCAGTGTGTCCCTTTATCACAAACCAAGAACAGTCATAATTTAACCCACCAGTGGAAGAAGCTGATGAAAGAAGACATGTTTAATTTATTTTTGAGGATTTCACAGACCAATTAGGATGGCAAAATGGAAATGTTAGAAACACAGAGCGATTACTTTTTACTATAGTCCAGTTTTTCATCTTAGATTTTTAACATTATACCTATTAGAACCATCAGCATTCAGCAACTCAGCAACAACCCATATCCCATTCCTGTTGGTGAATCTGGGCTAATTAAATAGAAAACAATGAACCATTTTAAAATGTGGACATTGTATGTCTTTCTTTTAACAAGGTCAACAATGATTTAGAGGTCATTTTTACACAAAATCAATCATAGCACTCTGACTATGACTAACTCATATAAAAAGTTATGAATTAGTCATATTGTTGCACAGGTGGAAAAAAGTTGTTTCCCCAATTTGTGTAGTTATTTTAACTTGAAAATGACACATGACATAAAGTGTTGACACCAGTGTCTTAGACCAAAGCATTTTCATGACCCAGTCAATGTAAAAACCTGACTCTAACTGGGAATCTATGCCTGAAATAAAATTTGACTGAGCTTGAGCTAAATTACTCAAGCTCATTTATCAGTTATTAAAATTACACTTTTGAATGTGCAAAGCTAGTAGAGACATACCTCAGGAGACTTTCAGCTTTAATTGCATTGAAGGATGGTTCTACAAAGTGTTGACTCAATTCAAAAATTGAATTAAGTAATTTTCCCTCCACTCCACAATTATCCACTTTTGTTTTCTTTTCTTTTCACTTTTATGACATTACTGTGGCAACATATGAAAAAGTTTAAGTGGATTACTTTACACTAAATAAACTATTTAGCTGTATACTGTATCTCAGGGCACATGTTCACATTAGAGAGGTTTCTCTTTCAACCTTTTGAAAACTGAGCCTCAGGCCTAAAGGACGCCATCCGGGGATTTGGAACGGTTGAAGGCTTTTGGCTGGCGCATCCGTCCTGAGAATTTTCCAGGGCGACATCAGTGCCAGGATGCCATACGTCTGAGGGCACAGAAGAGCATTGTGACCTGGCGCCCACGTTTAGGGGCCTGCAGAGAGAGACCACAGAGAATAACACTGAATGTCATTGTCGAAAGGCAAAATGCCAGCGATCTGCTCCATGTCCCATGACATCACGGCAGACAGCTATCCAGCTGTGGACAAGCATGCAGCACTTTAAAAAAAGTAATTAGTCTTTTTATACCACAACCTAAAAATATATATTTAAAAGCTTAATGTGACATTATTTGTGCTTCATATTTTATTTACATATATTCTTTCTCAGTCTTAAACTTTTAGAAGGCAGGAATCTAAAAATACAAGTGTTGTGCTCACAGCGCCAACGATTCTGACTCACAGACAAGAATGCACTTGTTTTCCACTGATGAAGTACAGATGTAGCAAGAAGTTGTTGTATGAGTACAGCCAAGCAAGAGCCTACTTAGACAAACCACCCATTGTATTGGATTCACCGTTTTTTTCTTTCGGGTTTGAGGGAAGATTTAGACTGAATCCAAAAGTTTAACCAGATTAGTATGGAGCAGCTTTAATGAGGACACACTTGTTTTTGATCAAACAAAGAATATCTCAGCTTTTCTAAAAATTCTTCATGAGACAAGAGAAAATTAATTTCGCTGCATACTAAGATATAACACAGAGAGCTCAGTGAGTAATGTAACTTTTGAAAAACTCCTGAGACCAAATTGATGCTGTTTTATGTTAAGAAAAAAAAATGGACAGTGTAAGAAAGCATACTTTTACATTTCAAAAGACAGCTCAGTCATATGGAGGCTCTGCATACAGTCACGCTAACAACAGAAAATCAATAAACATTACAAAATGTACCTAAGAGGAAAATCAAAAACAAACTCAACACATGGAGGCACAATTCATGCATAAATATTAATGAACTTTTGTGACAAAATTCTCCAGTATACATGGAGAATAAATGAAACAGCTCAACGTGTATGAGAGAGCAGGAGTGCTCATTATCACTTCAAGAATTGTCAAAACATGGCTCCCACAGCTTCTGAAATAAGCGAACAGTGTTACCTCTTCTGTAACAAATCTGCTCCATCTAAACAGCAAGGATCATCTCATTAAGCTACATCTTAAGATATTAGTATGCCGGGTCTTTTTAACCATTTTTAGGAATATCCTTTAGGGAAAATCCTCGTTCTGTTAGTCGAATTAGGTTACCATCTAGCTGAATTTAGTCCTACACTGAAGTAGTGAGATATAAAGCATATAGCAACTTGTCTGTTGTGGACAGTGCCAGAATATAACAATATGTAGACAAATGTGTAGACAGGAGACAGGAGAGTTTTACACATTTGTTAAAATTTTCGGTTTCACATAATCTGTAAAAAAAAAAAAAATCAAGCTCCTCCCTATGGTCCTACTGCTATTTGCATACATACGTCACTTGGTCAGAAACAACTAATCAAAGCGAAGATTGCCTGACTAGTGCTGTCAGTCACTCTTGGATACACACCCTCCACCTTGCTCTCTGCTGCGCTTTGACTGGGTTACCACAATGGAGCCTGCAAAGAATGCACAGGCTAGTTAGGACACAACCAATGATGGCAGAAAAACAGTTTGTAAGAAACTGTAAGTTGTTTCTCCTCCATTAACAGAGCTGAAGTGCATTTATTGATGACTGACAATGCTAAGACACTTGCCCTGGCTATGATTGGTTGTTTCTGAGCAGGAGTTGTGTATTAAGGGGCAACAGTGGTGACGGTGGTAGGAGTTCATCTAGTAACTGATGGATTACTGGTTCAAGTCCCTGCTGTCCTTTTCTGTCATTGTTTCCTTGGGCAAGATACTTCACCTGCCTTGCCTGCGGGTGATGGTCAGGTGTCAGACTGCTCCAGGGTAACTGTGCCAATGCTGAAACCTGGTCTAATAAAAAGTATATATCTGCTTAAAGGTTATTTTCAAAGGTACTTTTAATCTGACAAAGAAGTTTAATCTTAAGACATAATCTATATTTTTCTGCACAACTAACAGATCAAATAGGAAACTAAAGCCAATAACACCAATAATAATAATAATAATAATAATAAAAACATTTAAAGTTTTGCTACAAAGGTGAGAAAAAATACACAGTTGCAGCATAGTATTTGGCTTGTTAAACTTCTTTTTTCCCCTTGCTTTCATCTACACTAAGCTAATAATTTCAGAAACTTAAAAAATGTAAATTAATCTGTTTTCTCTCCTGTGCATTACCAACAAATGAAAAGATTACTGAAGTATGACATGTTTCAAATTGCTTTAGGATGCTCAGGCACAATTTCCTTAACACCTTGCTTGAGAATTCAAAGTTGATGTTGGAAACTGAGGGATGCAGACACAAGCAGCTACTTACAGATTGTGCATCAATGTTCTGAGGTTAGTGGTGCAAAAGATTTACTGTGGTCACCGAATGTGTGAACGGATGATAAAAGTGGCTTATATGTCAAGTTGGTAAGTAAATTAATATGACAAGGCAGTGAAGGCACATTTAAAATTAATCTGTCTTGTATTTCTGGTTTTGAAGAATGTTCACCTAACATCTGGATGTAATGCACATTTATATGCTAAACAAGGCACAGCAGAAATAATATAAAGGTTTTTCTTTCCTATGATCTGTACTCTTCTTTGCAAAATAATGGTCTATGAGGATCATATATTCTCCAAAGGGTTCTTTGCTTTTTTTATTTGATATGTAAGCTAATAAAACAATTACAACGTACTTGTAAGCACAGCTGTGTCTTGAATCGCAAGTCTTGAATAAATGTCACGAAAAGTAACCCAAACATTTGGCTATCTTTCATTCTACCTATTCACATCCATAAATGTATTCCAAACTTGAACTAGGGTCAATAGGAATCCATGCAATTACTGAATAAGATATGTATTAACCCATAAGACACTTATATAAACTTACTGAAGACTGAAGACTGAGACTAATGTGCTCCAATTAATAGAAACATGCATCATTGCTCATAATGGCAAATGGTGAATGCAAGAAAAAATAATTTTCTCATTAGGGAATGTAGCTATTTACGAGAAATTTCTGAGCTAAAAATAATATTAATTGTAATGCTTATGTCAGCTGGTCTGGAACAAATTGGTAAAAAGGAAGTCAGAAAAAGGGTTACACACAGCTATCTCTGACAAAAACTAAGGACTTGTGGCAGATAAACAAACAACTTACAGTTTTATGTTAAGATGAGACACATTTTATTTAAATATTGTCAATTTATATGCAAATGTATACATATCATATTTATTGAACAGCTTGAGGGCTGCCAGTGTTGCCTTGCAGTAAGAAAGTCCTGGATTCAAAGCCCAGTCTGTGTTCTACTTTGCTTATATAAGTGTGTATGTGTGTGTCCATTGTTGTTTTTCCTGTATGTGTCTATGTTGCACTGTGATGGACTGGCGACCTGTCCAGAGTGTAGCCTGACTCTCGCCCAATGAAAGCTCGAGACATGCACCATCTACCTTGAGACCGAAAAAGAACAATGGACAATGGACAGATGACTGGAAAGCTTCATTTTATGAGGAACTATTCTATCAATCAAAATAAACTATGTCACAAACAAGTCTCTACCTCAGGCTCCCGCCCACCCTACCAAAAAAACATTATGTGTAGCCTTCAATAATACTAATTGTACATAATTATTCTGCTATACTGACTACACCAAGGATTGTTTTTTGAGAGAATAGTCGTATTCTTGAGTAAATATTGTGAGTTATTGATTGTGCCCTTCCTTGTAAAAACAGATTTTTATGCCTCTGCCTTGCTGCACTGACCCGTATCTCAGACCACTGCAGTGCCTCTATTCAGTCTTGACAGTGTTCACTCCTCTGAAATGCCTTGTACAAATACAAGTGAAGCTTATCTTAGAAAACAGCCTCTCTGATTTATCAGCAAGTGAAATGTAAAACATTTCTGTTTCTTTCTATTGGATAATGTTCCAGATCAGGCTTGAGGATGTTAGTTTTTTTTTTTTTTATCTCTTTTTCATTTTTAATCTGTGTTCTTCATTAGATGCAGTTCTGGTCAGAAGATTAGACATTTTCACCACTCAGTTGAGTTTAAAATTGGACCTTTTAATGATTCATCGAAAATGTTGTTTTTTAATGGACTGATAATGTAGCATACTGTACAACTTGAATGATATTTAAAACCAGGAACTTGGTTCTGGTTTGACGTATTGTGAATGTCATCTAATGATCCACATAGGATAAGAAGTTGTAACTGGGCTGTTTGTGTAAGAAATGGTGGAGCTAGTTTAAATTATTTGGTTTCCTGGCTTTTCAGCATAGCCCTTCCATTTTACCAGGGTTGGAATCAGGTTATTTAAAACCTTTTTTTCTGTTTCAAAATGTTGATTTGAGGGTAAGAAAAAGGTTGTCCTCCATCTTAGTTATTCCATCCACTTTCTGCAACATACTAACTTGAAGAAAAGCAGCCCTAAAGCATTATGGTATTGCCACCATGCTTGAAAGCTAATATATAGTTTTTGGGTTTGAAGGCCTTATCTTCAGAAGATAAAAAGATAATGATTGAAGATGCCAATTTTGGGGAGATGAACTTCTTTCTTGGTCATCACACTCTTTTGATGGCAGTGCTGAACTTACTTCACTATGGACAGTGGGGTTTCTTCTGGTTTATGAAAGATTTGACCGTTGGCATGGTCTCTTAAACATCCTAACAAATTTACTCATATCAAGTTGGATGCTTGGAACCTACACACAATAAAATCTTCTAACAGAACAACGATCCCAAACCCAACTAAACCTGGCTTTTGATGGTTGTCAAGCTTGCAAAATGATCTGTCCAAAGTCCAGATCAAAACGTGTTGAATATTTGTGTGTTGTGCTTAAAAGCTGGTTTCCTAACAGGAAGCCAACCAATCTGACTGAATGCTATGCATTCTGTCAAGCAGAATGTAGCTACAACACCCTGATGGTTACAAAAACCGTGTGGTCAAAATAAAAGCTCTAAAGTAATATTGCATCAAACATTAGTGGAGGTGTATGTATATTTAAATTTGTTAGGGTAAAATTGATAGAAAATCCATAATAAATCATAAACTTTTGCACCCATTATTTTGCTTTTAAACATAACAGAACTTTTAAGTTGTAAAATAATTTAACTCTTGACAATGAACAGTTTAAATGCATCTCTGAAATGTTAACTTATTACTCAGATTATATGTTTCATAAGTCTATAGCAACTTGCATACTTGCATATACTTATTATGTTTACGTTTCTAAACCATCAGAAAGGGGGGTATGCTAACTTACTTCAGACTCACTCACTTGTGACAGTACAGCGCTGTTCCCCTGCAGGACATTTCATCTTGAGACCAACAACTGACCTCATGCCAGCAACACAATGTTAAAGCCAAAAGATTAAGTAAGTGTTTTCTGTGTGCTCTGCTCTTCTGCCAGAACTGCCTCCTTCAGTCTTGGCTGTTATTTCTAAGAGCTTGATGTCCTTTGTGTTGCAAGCATTCGTGCACAGCAGTTCCTGAGCTGTAGAAATAGAATTTAGGTAAACAAATTTAGCTCCTACAGCGCGTCACATTTTGTTTCACAAAAACTCTCCTTTGGAGACGAAGAAACAGATAAGTGAAACAGAAATTGCATATTGCATTCTTTCTAACTGCTTATCGTAATGACATGCAAGCCAATGAGGCTTTTAATTGTTTTCAGTTTTGTGCAGAATGCAAAATGACAGTGTAATTTTACCATGCAGTAAAATTCAAGACATTTAGACATTCTGCAATAAGTCAAAGGTGCGTCTGTCGTCACACAGACAATGCCGTGAGTTTAAGAGTGCAAACGAGTATGTAAGCGAAACCGAGTTCATTGTGATGTGCAAGGCAAAACCATTTGTGCTTTCAATTGCACTTCCAGTCGGTGAACACAGGTAAGATGCAATACCCACAGGACACACTGTGTCAGTTTTAGACATTACATCAGCGTTACACAAGAACCAAGCCAAAAGACATATTTGCCAGTCAAATACGTTGTCATTGAATCCTCTTTTATGTATATAACCGTCTGTAACACCATTTTTAATGTAGGAGAAAATCTCTTCAAAGCAGTGCAGAAAAAATAATCCATTTTTGCAGAATGCTGGAGGGTTTCTTGTAGCACATAAATGGTTATTTTCTGTTGTAGCACTCAAACCAAACTACCAGTCGGTAAGTATTTGCCAAATAGAGCTCGTGTGAAGCCCAGTTCAATAGGCTCTTTAGATCTCTACAGAGAACAGTTTGTTTTTCCACATTTCTCTGTATCTCTCTCCAGACCTCTAATCCTGCTCCATTGTCTCTCAGTGTTCCTTTTTGGTGGGCATGGAACAGAAGGGAAAGCTGATATAATAATTACAAATCCTCATTAGGACTTGTGAGAAACATTCACAGTTGCTCTACCCTTCCAGCTGAGCCTTTTCATTTTCTCTGTTCCTGGCCTATTCAGATACATGCACATGGCCTTCTATCTGTTGATTACCCATTTTGCTGCAATTCCTTACAAACATGCATACAGACATTATACAACAAAGAAAAAGGTACTGAAAAAGTTTCTATACATAAAAACAGTATTATCCAGTTAATAGACAACTAATAATCCACAAGCAGGCTTTTAATGCTGCATGGGTTTTTTTGCTCACATGTTTTTGAGTAAATAACACTGCAGTCCACGACTAATTAGATTTGAATCAGAGACAAACTGGGCTGATCATCTGACAAGCTTAATGTCTGAGGGCATGCACAGTGTTTCCAGACCGTTTTCTATTTTTGGCCATGGCATTCGAGCTTATTAGAGAAAATTTTGTATTCAAAAATTGGATACAATCTTTAGAAATACTGCAATGCAAACTAGACTCTATGTTCTTGTAGATGACCATCCATAATTTGAATACATTCATGTGTGCAGCAAATTTGCAAACACTCCACTGGGTTTAAAAGTTTTTATTGTACAACTGTATGAGACTGTCTTTGTCTTCTGGCTAAAAGTTACTCCAGTCATTCTCAGCCTGGTGGGTGGGCCAGATACTGTGCTGGCTGTTCATTTGTAGGCTGAGCTTGTGGGGGAATGGGTGGGACAGAATATGGTTTCGGGAATAGTGTGGAGAGTGAGGGGAGCAAGGGATTTGGGTTATGCCCTGGTGGGTAGTGGGGGGTTTGGAGGATGGGTGCACCTGCCATGGCTGCCTGGTGCGTGGGGTTCTGGCTCCCATCCGTGGTGGGGCTTGTTGCAACTGCTCTGTGGCAATTCACCACTTGCCATTTTTGGGGATCTCTGAGGGACCCTGCGTCGCTCTATGGTGTATTAATACGGACACAAGCAGGGGCCAGGTAGGTAGATGGCCCATAGGGGAATTCGAACAGGGTTGTTGGCCCCCACCCCCTTCTCCTTCTCCCTAACATATGTAACACTACGCTACAATAAATCTTGATGTGTGGGACAATGGATTTTGCAGGTATGCTTCTGTTCTCTCTAGGTACTCTGGCTTCGTCCCACAGTCAGAAAACATGACTGTGAGGTTAACTGCTCTCTTAATTATCCTTCCACTTTGTGAGTGTATGTCTCTGTGTTATCCTGTGATGGACTGGCGAGCTGTCCTACAGGGTGGACCCCATCTCTTGCCCAATGACCTCTGGAATTAGTCACCAGCGCCCCTGTGACCATGCAAGGAAAAGCAGGTATAGATAATGGCTTTTATATTCAGGAAACAATAACTTGCATCCCCCAGCAGCCTATATTGGAAGTCTACCCACAGTTAGCAGATTTAGGTTTAAGGTAACCATTTTATTTTACTAACATATTAGCAATAGTAGTAATGTTTAAAAGCAGCCAGCCATAGTCCTGACTTGAATGTTGTAGAGAACCTGCAAAGGTAGCTAACAATTAACATGATGGCAAGGACACCTTCCTACAGACCAGGAGCTCATAACCAGAGATAAAACAATTTAATTGCTTGTGGACACAGGTGGGTAGAGTATCTAAGAGCTTCAACATATTTTTACTCAAGTAAAAGTAAAAAGTAACCGTCCATGAAATTACTCCAGTAATTTTTAAAGGCTGCTCATGTAATTGATCGTAACATCTGATTTAATATTCTACAATGATGTCATCAGACAGACACAAAAATGGAAAAAAAAAACAAAAAAAAAAAACTTTCCATTTTGAGGGATGTCTGTCTCATTCCCTATGAGAAGCAAACTTATCTAAATGAGAATATTTTTAAACTAAATACCAGGCGTATAGCTAATTATTAGCTTTATGTCTACCTGCCCCTGGTTCTCCATTTCTCTGCTCGTTGTAAACTGTCTTTCCTCCGCCTGGCCTCTATGTGTCTCTGTTTTCTTCACTCACTCCGAAAGCTGTGAGTGAAAATGAACAATAAAAGAAGCAGAGAGCAGCTCATGAAAATAAGGAAGTAAATGCTGTTGGACTGGAACCGTAGCCTTACCTCTGTTGTTTAAAGAGAAATGTATCAGGTAGCCGCTCCGTGACAGAATTATAAGAACGATTAGGCTAAGGAAATTAGCGCTTAAGCTAACTCCTTAATAGACACATTATTATCGTAAAGCAGCCCATGTACAAAGAGAGACAAGTGAGAGGAAGACACGGACAAGTAAGTAACAGTGCTACTGTGCAGTGTAAAAGAAAGGGGAAAGATTTGTATCTTGTGTGTCAGAAAGAAGTGGTAGAAGCAAAGAGGAGAATTTTCCCCCCTTGTATTCAAGTATTTTTATTTTGCTATTCTGAGTCAGCCTTGATGGATAGTACATAAACAACAGCTCAAAAAGAGAAAGTAAGGAGGGACACAGGTGAACAATATACTGTATGTTTGTCTTCCTCCTCCTTTCAGTTCGAAGAGACAAACATACACACACACACACACCTAAAAAAAAACAAAACACATAAAGGTCAGGGCCTTGGGAGAGCAAGAGATATTTGGCCCCGCTGAGACTACACATACTCAGCACTTTGAGTTAGTAAATAAGGAGAGAGTGAAAAAGGTATTTCAGTAGCTGCAGAAGCAGGATACCGTTTAATAGGACTTGGACAATGTATTTTCTTGTGTGCAAGGTTTACATTTTATTTTTTTTTCTGCAGAGCTTTGCTGTCCTTAATGTGCTGCAGAAGCATGCCACTAATCAGACATAATGTCACGACCACCTGTGTCCTATTATGTATGTCCACATTTTTGCAGTCAAAGTAGCAATTTGTTGATTTTATATAATGACGACATGTGATGTCAGTTGTTTTATTGCTTTCTGATTGATTTTTTTTACTCTAATTTCTTAAATTAAAGACAATACAAATGTGTCTTGTCTACTTTAATATTCTTCATCAGCTATATTTAAAGCTATAGAAAATTTACAAGACTAACCCCAAACTATCCGATAAGTGCCCTAGAGGTGCTTGTTTTCCTACACTGTACTTGGTTGTGTACTAAAGGAAGAGATTTCTGAGATTTACCTGTTGATGCAGTTCCCCAACAATGTCCATTTCCACTGTTGGGGAACCTTATGGAAATAGACAAAGATCTTAATACATTTCAGATTACGTTTTTTGGAAATAGCCCTGGCACTGGAAAGAAACTGCATTGCCTTTTGAAGTAAAAAAAAAAAACAAACAAAACGTATAATCTTAAAAATAGTACTGTCATAAGAATTTGCCAGCCTTATTTAACCCCTTTACTATCAACCTCAAAACACTTACATGTAAGTCAATGGGTCCATGAAGACACAGGTGATGAGCACTGATACACAAAGTTCTTAACATTATGGTGATATTCCAGTTTTTGAATTTGGTAGTCAAGTTCTTAAACCATTTCTAGACTGCATAAGTTTCTTATGCACTTATAGGATGCTGTACAATATCTGGCAGAAAGAGTTGAAGGGCTGAACGAGGGCACAGCCATCAGGGAATTCTGTTTTCACTCCAACTATGCAACCCATAAACAACAAAGTGCAACGCATTGTGTATTCTGATGCCCATCGAGCAGAACCAAAATAAACTTCTACAGCAATGTGAGCTGTAACATATTTTCTATTGGATCAGATCTACAATTGCTTCATACATGAGCCAGTCAGACTGGGATGTCTGTGACCCTGTCACTGGTTCCCCAATTTTCCTTTTTAGGACCACTTTTTATAGCTGGTGACCACTACAGAACCCCATGAGAGATGAAGTTTGGCAGATTCTCCAACCCAGTCATTAGCCATCACACCTGGCCATTGTCAAACTTGTTCAGTTTTTTCCGCGTTTCTATTTTTCTGCTTTAACACATCAACATCAGTGAGAAAATCTTCACTTGTTGTCTTATATATTTTATCCCAAAACAGGTACCGTACCTTGATGAAGAGATAATGGGTGTTATTTTACCCGTCAGTGGCCATAATGTTATGCCTGATTGTTGTATGTTAGGGATTATAGTTGTGAATCTTGGACTTTTCCCTCATTTAAAGATAGCAATCACTCCCAGAAGATCTTAGTTATATACCATGTCCCATGCTATTTGTTTCTGGTATGACTTATTTATGTGATGCACAGATATTCCAGTCACGATGGATCACAAAGACGAATCCCTGGAGGGAGCCACGGGGCTGAGTCAAGATGATTTGCCACAGATGGATGGTTCCTGTGATGCGTGTGAGCCTGATGAAGCCCAACCAGCGACGCACGTGTGCCACATCTGCAGCTTTGCCTTCTGCCCGATTCACGCTGACAGACATTCCAGCAGCACACGGCACAACTTAATGCCTTATAACGATGAAGGTGCTCAGGCCTGTGGTCTGGACACAGACAGTGACTCAAGAGTTGAAGGTGCAGCTGAGAATGGATCTGGTGAAAAGAGAGCAGCTCAAGTGAGTGAAAATCAGGATCTGGCAGAAGGTGGTGAGGGTGTGGATGCAGACAAAGAAAAAAATGCCCAGAATGAAGGAAAAGATGGGGAAGAGGCTGAGGCTGTGGCTGCTGGAGAGGCAGGGAAGAGGGACACGGTGACAGTGGAGAGACTGCGCTGCAAAGAGCACGGCCAGGAAGGCTCCCTGTACTGTAAACCAGACGAGCAAATCATCTGCGTGGTTTGCGCTGTGCAGGGCGAGCACAGGGATCATGAGATCATCACTCTGCACGAGGCCTATGTGTGGCAGAAGGTAAGGAGCAAACAACATGACAGGTTCATACATGGAGGACTAGCAGAGTATGATTTATTACATGCAATGTGTTGGATCTAATCACTTATGGCATGCTGTACAATATCTGCAGCCCTGCAGCATCGTGTATTCAGACCATCACCTATCTGCTTTGCATTTCTAATTCATCATCACGTATCCCACTAGCTGTAGGCCTTTCACTCTTTAGAGCCAGCTCAACGGAGCTTTGTAAGCGCTTAGTTTAATATTATAAACACAACATTTCATGGTCACCCGCATGACTTCATTATTAAATTGATCCAACTGCACTGCGATATAAGTACATTCCCTGAAAACCATTAAATGTAAATGAAACTGCATCACTGTCAATTTTGCTTCACATCAAATGTGGATAAATATATTTTTTTGTCTTTTTGCAATGTTTTTCCTTTGATATTTAATGGGCTCAGTGATTTAACTGTTGCTCAGTACAGCATAACATTACCATTAGTTTAGATATTTCTAATCATTTATTATGTTTTCTTATGCATACATATTTAACTCTTTTAGTTTACATTCCAAATGGTTGTATGAATTAGGTGTAAACGAATATTTTAGTAATCGAGTAATCCATCGATTATTCTTACAATTAATTGAGGTAATCGGATAAAAAAAAAAGATAAAGTAAATCATTGGTAAATCTAACATAACAGTATATTCAATTCAATAATAAAGAGGTAGACAAATACAGTTATTAAAAAAAATGTCAATACTCCAGCTTTTTGTTTATACATTTATCTTCAGTCAATTTAATAGATGAACTCTCACCTTGCCCAGCCATTTATAGCTTTTGTGTTCATGTTAGCGACGGGATTTGACACCTTCGTTCATCACACAGAAACATCTACCAGCTATGTGCCGTCACAATGCGCTCTGCCACCCATTTGTTGCAACCGGGATGATATGAAATAAATTTTCTGGTTCATCCGTAAAGCTACACTTGCGTTAATTATCTAATGTGCAGCCACCTGCAGTTCTCACCTGTATAAATACACCTGCAGCGCTCTTCCCCGACATTCTTCAGTCTTCACCGCCACCAGGCAGCAGCTCCGGGAGGAGAAAAGACTGCCGTACTCCAGGCATCGCGCCAGTCATTTTAAGGATGCTTATTGGTCCCCCAAAAAACGACAAAGACCCAGACATTATCATCAATCAATAAAATCCTCCCAGGCCGAACTTGAAAACCGGACGTTAAGCTGCTAACACTTAGCTTTCGTCAACAACTCAGGGGGAAGTGAGAGCTCCGCTCAATGCAAGTAATAACCCGGCAGATAAATTTCCCTCGAGGAATTTTAATAATCGAGGTGCTTGAATCACTCGCAGAATCGTTTCAGCCCTAGTATGAATTAACATTTTTTCCTCTTTACTTTGGAGGGAAAAAAAACCCATTTCTTCAAATTTGTTTTCTTTCTGTTAACAAGTGCCTATGGATATTTCAAGAGGCCCCTTATTCTGAATTCAATGCCAGCAACAGATTGTTGTTTCTTTCAAGCTGTGTAAATATACAGAAATAAAGAAAAATGCTTGAACTGATTACATCTAATTAATTGCCAACAGATAAGTATAATAAAGCACTAAATAATAAGTTCTTTCTGAAGAGTACTTCACAGAAGATTGAACTTATGAGAACAAAGGTTCTCTGTATTATCTGGAAGAAGTTCAGACACTTAAGTCTCTTAGAAAAGGCTGTTTTATACAATTTAAATAAAAAAAAGCTTATATGAGTCACCATTTTTTTTCCTATCTTTTTCCTTTTAGAAAACAACGTTTGTACCATTTGAGGTTGAAAAAGATTTTAGTGTATGCTCAAGTTATTTTCTATTTAACATCAGCTTTGCATTGTAGTGAAACACAGAAACTGCATAGTCACAAACATTTGTCAATGAGATTTCACAATTGGAAAGTATACATTTTGAGAAACTCAGCCATAAACATTGAAATGCTGACTTCTCAAATTAGTTTGAATGGATAAAAATAAATAGTTGTACCTTTGCAGATTTTATATAGAAATCCTTTGTGTCGTCTGGGCCTAAAATAAAAGGAACCATTTAGTCTCAAAAGCCACATCTGTCATGTATTTAGGTTTACAGTGCCTGACTTGAGCAGTGTGCTCTTTAGGTAAGGTTACATTAAGGGTGACTGATGTGCTGGATGAATAGATGCTAGCATCACTGTGGTTTTCTTTTTATATTTTACAAAAGACATCACTGATATTGTCTAGACAGTAACAACCAGATGCTGCAGATCTTGTAGCAAGTTGTTAGGTTTACAAAGAGAATCAATTAAAAAGTGTCTAGTGGAGTCAATCATTGTGTTATCTTTGGATTACTGCTTAAACAGTAAAAGTTTTCAGTTGTGAACACTGCAATAGCCTTAGGAAATGTGGCAAAAGTAAATAAAATAAATAAATTCTATTTAATTTTCTTCTGTTTTGTCATGTGGCTGTACATCTGGAAAAGAAAGGTAAAGTAGCCAGCTCACTGGTTTACACTTAAAACCATTCAGATTAATGAGCACCAAAGAAGGTCACACATGTGGTCCAAAGACGTTTCATTTAGTCTAGACCTACCTCAGTGTTCATTCTTACTTGCAACAATTTCTACTGATGAGTGATGATGGCAGACCCGTTACATGATTCCGTTTATTGCATGATTTTAAGATATTAAGCTTTATATGTAAAGTTGCAGCCAAGGATGCATTGATGTCACACACAATTTATTTTGTGTGGCAAAAATTAACAAAAAAACCCCATCACTCAGAAGTAAAGTGCTATTACCAAAATTGGTGTGCCCTATAAAAAATACTGTTTTGCATCAATTTATATATTGTTGGGTTTTTATACCATAATATTTGTGTTCACCTACTGTGTTTATGTAGTATCTTACACTGTTGTATTTACTGCTTGTTGACGTTCTCTATCTGCAGAGCAGGCAGGGTCACGACCTGCTGGGCTACACACAGCAGATGGCTGAAAACGTCAAGACCAAGTGGACTAACCCTGAGGTGAGTGCAAACCTTTCCTGAACTCCAAGTAAAATACTAACACAGTTTAGTTGATATCAGGATTTGCTAAAGAGCACCTCTCAGGAGAGGTGCTCCAAACTGCTATATTTAACCAAAATCTTCAAAGCAGCACAAGAAAAGTTATATGATCTACATCTGGATATAGGGATTCATGTTAGATGTTTCTTTAGAACTTTGTGTTACTGAAAATTGTAACAAGATTTACTTCTTACTATTAACTCTATTAACCCTGGAATAGTTTTATTAAAATATGACAATGGCAATAAAGCTCATGTATGAACATTTATGTATTAAAATTATGTTTTATTGTGAAAAGATTAACCACATAAATGAGTCACTTTCAGTTAACTTGTGTATGATTGGTTGTGTATAAATAACCTTGCCTTACGCAGAAGTGATGGAATGTGAATATAATATACTACTCTACTGAACTACCTAGAATATTGTTGATTTGATTTTTCCTGCTTTGATCGCCTATTTGTTCAACTGATTTATGAGAATTTCTTTCATATTCTCCAAACTAAATTGGCATCCATTGCTGCTTCATTGAGCACAATTTCCAAACTTTGAAAACACGCAGTCCTTTACATTTTCCTCAAGATATTTAATTCCATTATGTTTTAATTCTAACATAACTCATATTTAGACAGAGCTGGATATGTGACAATAATGAGAAATTCTGCAGAAAAGCAAAATAAAAATGCAAAGACATTTACTTCTACCTTAACACCATTATTTGTGTTATTGAATAAATGTCTTTATTGTGCTATTTCACAAAATTAGTCAATGTTTTTAATCAATGCTGTACTACTATATTTATGGTTTCATGAGAATGACTCGGGCATGATGCTGCAAGATGTTGAAAACCCTGGATAACCTCATGTCAAAGACAAAAACAACAAACCACCTTTATAAAGAAAACACTATTATCAGATGTGTCTATTTTGCAACAAACATGATACATGTTAACACTTAATACTTTTCTGCAACCTCACAGAAGATATTTTATATAATAATAAAAAGCAAATTTATTCCTAAACTCCTTGTATCAGGAGGCTACAAAGTTATTTATTTGTAATCTAGAGGCTTCAGCATTAAACATCACAGCTTTAGGGTTGCAGAAGCACAGCAGTCCAGAATGTTATGCTGCCTCATTCACAAGTCTGTTGTTACGGATTCTGCAGATAAAATTCAGCTTGTAGCATGACATGAGTGTGGACATCTGTAGGCTTTTGCTGATATCACTTCTTTGTGTCAGCACATTTGTGCTAAGTCAAGGGCTGTCTTTTCACTTTTATTTTTTTATTTTCTTTCAAAGTGAATATTGTTCAGGCTTTGTCATATGAAACGTGGAATACTAAATGCCCTCAAGCTGTCTTTAAACTGATTTTGAACCTCAGCAGTTGATGGAGGGGGAAAAAAGTTGCATTTTCTTACAGAATAGTGACCCCCAAATGTTTGCACACCCTTTTTATACAATGTCATATGTGTATTGTAGATCTGAAAAACAAATATTTGTGGGTGTTGGAGATTTAAAATAATAATAAAAATAAATCAAAAGTTATGATGACAGCTAACAGACTGAATCTCGTGAACTGCACTGAGTGATCAGATTTCTTTGGGATATGAAATGAGGGATATAGAAACATAAGTTTGTACCTCCACTATTGAAAATGGGACTGCAGCCATTCCACTTGCTTTATTGTTCAGGCACCTAAACACATCCACATAAAAATGACTTCATGAGAGGAAAATCTAAGGTTTGGAATGACTTAGCCAGAGTTCAGAAATAAATATGGCAGAAAATCTGTGGGGTCACCTGAAGACAGCTGAGGGCAAGAGATGGCCTCATAATCTGCCAGATTAAGACAATGTTTGAAAGATGGAGGGGGCAGATATGAATAAGTCAATATGTGGCCTGCTGGTAGCCTTTTACGAAGACTGAAGTTTTAAAAAAAGTTATTCTATTACTGTGTAATTCGTGTGTAATTCTTGCTTAATAAATTAATATTTTTTTTCTCCAACAGCTGTGTCAATTCTCTGTTGAATACTACAGGATAATTGCCACATAAAAAAATAATCCTGGAAAAACATATTTATTCCATCATAAGACCATACATTTTTAACAGGGTTGCTTACAGATTTGAGAGCCACTGTGTCTGAGTAAAGTTTTAAGCAGCTTTTCAATGTATAGATATTTCAGGTATGGTCGCTCTCAAAGGAATTCTGACCCATATGTAGTCAATATTTAATCTTGATGGTTGCTTAATTCTGCTGTGGTTCTTTGTTTTGTTTTTGTCTCTTGATAGTTTTTGTCTGTATGGAAAATTTTTTCTGCATTCCTGTTAAAACCCCTCCAGGTTACTCTCTGAAGAACAGTGCAACTAGTGAATTTCTGCTCATGTTAAAAGAGAGAAAAAAAAACTACTTAAGGTGAATTTTCATAGCAAGTCAACCTTGAAAATAGTTTCTGTATTTCCATTACAGATGCCGTATAGTGGAGGCTTGTTGTGTCACTGAAAATAAAACCTGACCGCCTAGAGTTAGAGTGTTATGCATTGAAGGGCAGAAGAATGAAAAGCAACATCAGAAACGTGCGGCTCTGGTCTCAGCAAATTACCACTGAAAGCAGAAGTAGCAACATCTCCTGCTCTTTCAACCATGCCCACATTTTCACCTCTGTCAAAACCTCTAAAGGAGAGCAGTGGCATACCCGAGCACAGCTGAATACTATGAGGTGTGACCCAGGCACAGTGGCATAATGTAAAAGGTTAATTTCCCTCACCTGTGGGAGATAACACTCTTTCTTGTAGGTTGCCCCCCCTTACCCTTTATCCCTCCTTTACAGTTCATATACATTATCATATTGATATACCAGCTCTAGCTATAGGATTTCCTGGAGGTTGTGCATTTTGCTGTTTCAGTGCAGGGGAGCAGTGTGTTGGGGAAAAGCACTTACCTGCTCACTCACCGGGCATTGCGTTGGAGACCATTATGTGGATTTGTCGACGTGTCCTTTCTGCTCCCTCAAATGTCAGTGTTTATTATTATGCGTGACAGGCAGCCTTCAGAGAGACTGCTTCTGGTAAGGAAGGTTATGTCTAAGTATGTGAGCAACACAGAGACAGACACACAAAGTGCATCTGGAGGAGGCTAAATTGCATAGTATTGACATCCTGAAACACTTTAAGGAGGAAGAAGCCAGAGTGGTTGTCTGGTTGGAAAAGATTTAACCCTTACTATCAGTTTGCTTCTTAAATCCAGTCTGCTTTATATCAGTGCTTTGCAAAAATATTATTTTTCATACTCTGTAAAAGTCTTCATATTTTAACACATTATAACCACAAACCTAAGTGTATGTTAAGTGATACGTCATCACAAAATAGGGTGTAACTGAAATGGAAAATCAAGTTTTCATAGTTTTCAAGCTTTTTGATTATAAAAATCTTAAATGTTTCAATTTCTGTACAGCTCCACTAAGTTAGTACCTTTCAGAAACGGGTATAGTCGCAAATTCTTTCGGGTAAGTCTCCTCCAGCTGTATCCCTCTTGAAATTTTGCCCATTATGTTTCTTTTCTCTCAATCAGTCTGGAGGGAGATCTTCTGAACAGCAGTTTTCAAGTCTTGCAACATATTCTTTAATAGAGTCAGGTCTGGATTTGGAGCCATTTTTCTCTGGTTGCATGCTTGGGCGTGTTGTGCTGGTGAAAGGTGAATATCCCGAGTCTTTAGCAGACTCTAATGGGTGTTCTTCCAGGATTGCACTGTATGTAGCTTCATTAAATTTCCCCACAACTAACAAAACTATATTAGACTTATCATAGGCCTGTTGGCTGCTTGTCTGGATAATGTTGTTGTTTCTCAGCCTGTGTGGTTAGTTGGACAACCTTGTCTTGTTTTCAGTTGTGCCATGCTCTATTCACACTGCACACATCATTTGTTTACCATTTTCTCTAATTACCTTCAAGGTCTTATTGAACTGCTGGATTTCACAGAAATAAAACTATAGTGATCAACAAGTTTTACCAACAGATGAAGACAGTCTTTAAGTGTAGAGGAGTAAAGGGAGCTGAATATACTTGAATGTCATAATCTTTTGATTTTTATGTATACAAAAAAACCTATACATCTACACATATGAAACATACATTCTAATCCACAATTATATTTTTCATTTTCTTTGTCATTTGGATTTTGTTGCGCAATATCCAAATAAAGAAAATTAAAGTCTGTGGTAGTAAGCTGACAAAATTTGAAAATGTTGAAGGGTATCAACATGCTAGCAAGACTCTGTATGTTCTTTCCATAGACATGCGGTGAATTATGTTTTAAAAGTCATACTTTCAGTTCAAAGTGAAATCTAATACATTTATCATATCAGAAGGCTTACACTGAAGGCGGATTTTCTAAATTATTAAGCATTATCTACATTCAGTGAGCGAAAAGAGAACATTTATGTGCTTGTGGCAGATACTAACTAGCTTTATCTTCAACTTACTTTTTGTTTCTTCACTTTAAGGTATGGGGGATGGCACACACATATTGTAAAGCTGCTCCCTACAGCTGAATCTCTGTGATATGATACATCAGCAGAGCACAGCACTGCCTGTCACAAATGTGTATGTGTGTTTATTGGCTAAATCCATTTTCACTGTCTTATATGATCTACAAGAGAAGCAAGCACATTAAAGCTGTCTTAGAGACTCAAGGCTGAGAGGCAGGCAGTGGAGGAATAAAAAAAAATTCTTCCCTATCCTTTATCTTTGTTCTGTTCTTTCTCTCCAATTCAATTGCTCTTTAAGGCTGTCACTTCTGTTCTATCTCTGCATTTTAATTCAGTTACTTCATGGCATTACCAGGAAGGTTCCTTGGCTGACATTGTTTCACTCAAAAGCAATAAAAAAGTTGCAGAGCATTGAAACTATTATAAGATCTCATGCTATCTTATTTTTCTTTCTTTCTTAGAAATAGATGACTTCTGTGATTGTGTCAGAGTTATTGTTTTTCAAATAAACACTATATTTATTGCTTTGTTTTGTAAGAAGCTAAATTGGAAAATCTAATTCTGAGGGGAGATAAAAGAGTGTGAAAGTAAGAGTGCACTGCTGTGTTGGAACACGTCCACTATTGCCAAGGGCAAGGACAGTTCAAAACCATTTACTCCTACTGAATTATTAATGCTTTTTAGGCCTTTTTAAAAAGACATCACACCAAAAGGAGGACTGAATAAGCAGCACCGTTGGCTGTGATTTTGGAAGACCAAAGATTTTAAATAAACTCTCACTTTGCAAATTTTCCCCCATAGTAATTTAATACTTTGTAAAAACCATTAAAACAGGCATTCTTTGCCCAAGCATTTTAGTGTATTTAATTTACATATGGAATATTTTAAATAAACCTTTAAAAAATGTGCATATGTATCTTAAATTTCTAAAACTTTGTTTCTTTGAAGCAATGTGAAACATGTGACTTTGACGGCTGAGGCTAATTTCATGAGGCTCCTTGCATTTTTTGTCAAAAGAAACATGAGTAGTGTTATTTTCATACTGTTCTTTTTTTGAATTCCAGTAGTTCTGCTTCTTCTTAACTTTTGACTACAGCATATTCTTTGTATCTGGTCAGAATTTAAACTTCTAAAGTTTTCAGTCGAGTTGCTGTGTTATAGTAATTTAAAGTGTCATATAAGAGCACTGGAAAAGTTTTTATAAACCATGAAACAAACTGTTTTAGAGAGTTTTTAGCCACAAGAAGTTGTTTACTTTGCCACATACATGTCTGCAGCAAGAGCATAAAATAAATCTTAATTTTTCCCTTTTCGTCATGTCCCCACTTTCCTAAACAATCAGCCTGATGTCCTGCCAGGGCTTGTACTCGCTTGCTGCTCTTGCGTCCTTACAGCAACCCTCCCTGCGTAAGCATTGTGCCGCTGTTCCTCGTGAGGCCTCATTTTGTGGCCTCAGCTTGCAGCAACGCTAATGAAAATTAGCATGCATGAATGCTCTTTCCTTGCGGCCAGTTTTTTTTTTTCCAGAGCTAAAGGTATGTTGGCAAACTCCACAAACACAAACATCCAAGATCACAGTGTACATCCGCCATGCTGACCATGTGGACTCGTTTAAAGAGTAAAGGGCTTTCTGTAGGTCCTGCGAGATGCTGTAATGGTACATGTGTAAATCTTGATAGAGACAGGATGGAAAGTTTTGTGTTGGAGCCAGTGCAGTCCTATTTGTGTTGAGAGATTGTACTAAAAGCATCTGATTCTTTTTTTTAATGTCTCAACACAAATTACGGAGTAGTTTGTATATGAAAATTAAATTTCCTAATAAATAAAAGCATTTAATGTTGCAAATGCTGCACCTCTTGTTAAAGTCGGATTTTCATTTAAGTGTTTTATTGTTTTCTCAACAACACATTATTAACAGAACAATCGTCGTATTAAGACAGTCTTCAGCATACGTTTACATAGAACATGTTCAGTTGAGTCAGTCAAGAACAGTCAATGCGAAATGGTATTTATAACTCTGGAATTTCTTCCATCTTCTTCATCCACTGGTGAGTCCATATGTCCATACGTAGCTGTAAACGGATCCCAGATTCCAACTGCCCAAATGTTCAGTAACTGAAGTCTGACTTCTTGCTTTTAGCTTAACGTTAAAAGGCACATGTATATATTTTTCCATTTCAAATGTATTCACACTTGGTAGCTATCAAGATAATTCTTGATGGTTACATTCATTTACATGTCTAAAATTGAGAAATATTTTACAAATATTGTTATACTTGGAACAAGTCTGAAGAACAGAATATGATTATCAAGTCTTCAGCTAGAATATAACGTTAATAAAGTAAATATATTGTATACAGTGGAGAGGGGTCAGAAGAAATGTTGCGTGGGTGTAAGGGTTTAGAGGCCTAATCTGCCAGCAGCTTATTGATGGATTTAGAAGTCCCCTCTTGCCAGCCAAGTCTCCCTTTTGTGCAGTGACTTAAGATTGCAATTCGAAACACAAGCATTCTCACTGCATTACCCTGCATTAGCCTGACCACAGATTCTGTGTTCTGTAACTTTTCAGTTGAGCTGTTTTATATTATACTGTTTACATTTGGGTAGTTTAATCCAAGTTTGAGAAGCACTAAAATTACCTCTGCCTCTTCTAGTTTATATTTGATCCTCTGGGTGCATTTTGTTCATACCTCACAAGTAGCTATTTCTCCCAAAGACCTTTTAGGATTTCATAGACAATGGGCAGGATTTAAAATGCATTATTTTAACAAAAAAGTCAGACCGTGATTAGTGGTATATTATCTTCAATTGGTTGAAAATTTGTTGTGATATACAGTTTACACATATCCTGCTCTGAGACAACTCTGTCTATTCTTGTATTGTTTGTAGGATGATGGAACACTAATTTACTTCCACAACTTTTGGTAAATATAGACTTGGATGTACTTTTGTCTCCACACAGTAGCTTTAGTAGTGTAATTAGCATAAAACATCTAAATATCATTTAGTAGATGATGCCCAAGTCCAGTTTTTGAGAGCTATTATCCTGCAACTTTTAGATGCTGTACTGCTCCAACGCACCTAAATCAAATAGCTGAATTCTTTCACCAGCAACCATTCAGCCCTGCTGAAGCCCAGTATCAAAAAATTACTAGATGGTTGCTCTTGAAGAATTAACTTGGACATTCCTGCTCTAACTATATTCCCACCTACCTCGTTATTGGGTGTATCTTGCTAGTAGCAGATTGGACCCTTTTTCCCCTCAGATCTATCTTAATTCTTGATGACACTGATTCAGTAAGATGTTGGAAACATTCCTCTGAGATTTTTCTCATTTATTGACATGAGAACTATATACTTGCTGCACATTTGTGAATAACACATCCAGTCTCAGCATAGAGCTCCGATTACGCCACATCCTAAAGTGTCTCTGTCGGACTGAGATCTGGTGACTGTGTACTGGAGTACAGTAAAGTGATTCTTACCAAATTATGTTGTCCAGTTCATTATCATAAAATTTTGGTGAGCCTTGTTAATTGTAACCTCATCTTTCCTTTCTCAGTTGGCAAGAGCCCCACTCCCAGTGTGTTCTGCGTTTTTAGCCCACCTGATTCAAGATGTGACTTGTTTATTTAGAGATTGTATTCCTCATACCTTGGTTGTAACAAGTAGGTGTATGACTTAGTACTGGATTTTCTTTCAAACTAGTTTGTTCATTTTTCTCAAACTTCCGACATCAATAAGAAGGAGTTCAATGGATATTTTATTTTTGAACCATTCTGTGTTAGATCCTGCTTAAATTCAAAACTTCCATAGTTACTATTTTGCAAACAAATTAAGCTTGGAAAAAGAGTTTTGCTGATATAATAAGCTGACAGAAGGGGTTGAAAGTGACAAACTAACAGCAGCTGTTCCAATACAAAATTCTAGTAGTAAATGTCATGTAAATTATTAGTATATACTGTACTCTCAGAGAGCCTGCAGCTGTTATTTCTATTAAAATTAACCCTTGTATTTTGTTAATTTCATTAACTGTATTATACCCGAGTGGTTGTGATTAACGAGAATGCTGTTACTTTAAACCTTATGGCTGCCTCTCCAGTCTTTCAGAGTTAAAGATGCGTCCAGACAAGTATTGAAGCGTTGTCCAACGTAATTTCTTGGCTTTTGTTCCTCATCTCTCAAACATATATTCAGGTTGTTAATTTCTTTGGGGCTGACAGAGAAAAACTCATTGCTCTCCTATTGGATGCTAACTCTCTCCTTCTGTCTTATTCAGAATGAATGATGAGCATGTTTTTCTGTCCTCATAGAAAGAGTAATTTAAAAGTGTTACCTATTGCGCTTGGTTTAATGGGCAATTTGGAGAATCTGATTGCTTGTGAAGAAATGGCAAATGCATAATAAAACTTTGGGCCCTTGGGGGCATTCACTCTGCCAGACTTTGTGAAGACAATGATTCTTTGCTTCCCTGAAGAGAGGGAGGCTGAAGGGAAACAAGACCGAGTGAATGGAGAGGAAGAGAGTTAAATTCAGCTCCAGGGAA
Source organism: Xiphophorus couchianus (assembly GCF_001444195.1). Lineage (NCBI taxonomy): Eukaryota > Metazoa > Chordata > Actinopteri > Cyprinodontiformes > Poeciliidae > Xiphophorus > Xiphophorus couchianus. The sequence goes on from NC_040229.1 coordinate 19,461,144, forward strand.
AAGGGGAGATAGAGCAGCTGATGTTTGCAGATTGAAACAATTAGAACATATTAAAGAGAAGAGACCATGGCAAGGGAGCTTGGAATATTTTACGCCATGACAGCTTCCTTTTTCTTAAAGGTGGAGTCATTTCAATAGAAAGGACTGCAAGGAGGAGTCTGCTTATTGAGGTGCTTTAATTTAATGAGTCGGATCTAAAGAGTCTCAGCGGAGAGCTTGGTGAGAAATTAAAAAGGTTTCTCAGTGAGCAAGTCAACCATCTTGAAAGCAAAACAGATGGTTTCTGATGTAAAAGAAGCATCTTAGTTCTCTGTTTACTTATGGGATCCATGGAGTTTGCCCCAGTGATTCTGTGTCTTGCTAACAAATAGTTCCTGCATGAAAGAAACCTGTTGAATTGTAGAATTTCTTTTTGAAAAAGACAAAGGCATTGTTTTTTTTTCACTTTCTTTGATCTCTTATTTTGCTATGTTCCGCTACAGTATTCCTCAATCAGTCACTGACTTGCAGTGCCTTGAAAACTATTCATATACCCCTACATCTTGTAAATTATTTACATTAAAGTCACAAAAAAATAATCGCATAAGACATCTTGTTTGCAGACTATCTATTTGAGGATACAACCAATCTGATGAAGATGATCTGATCAGATAAAATCCAAATGTTACTCTTTAGCTTACATGCAAAATATTAAGTGGACAAATTCTAATACTGTGTATCCATGACGTCATTGGCAAACTTGATGCTGACACCATCATGCTGTGGGAATTCTTTCTTTTGTTTGTTTATATTGTAAAATTGTAATAAAATACATTAAAGTTTGGGGGTGTAATACTTTTGTTTGTTTCCATTTCCTCCTCTCTGTCATATTTTCTACTAGATGTCTACAGAGGAACTGGAAGAATATGTCAGCGGCCAGTTTGATGAGCTCCGCAGGTTGGTTCGACTGGAGGAGAGGCGAACCCTTCACCTGGTAGACCTCAAAGAAGCTTTCCTCACAGCATCGGCTGCAGAAAAAATTGCTGAGATCACCCTCGAAACCGAAAAGCTGCAGGAGGAGATGGATAACATCACACACCAGCTGTGCCTGCTGGAACAGGCTGAGGCTCAGGCAGTAGGTCCTGCAGCGGTGGCAGAGGTCCTGGCAGCGAGGCCTGGACCAGTCCACAGATTACTGGTGAGAAGATCTTCCTCTCTTATTCACTCTCATTGTTTTTGTGAATTTACTCAATACTACAAAGCACAGTTACTGCAGAATTCTGTACAAGACGTACAAGTATAACTGTTACAGGATCCCTCATAACCTAACATTCAGCGTGCTTCAATTTTGTAAAATCTAATTTCAGTTAATTCCAATTTTGTATTGGTCATTATGACTTTGTTATGACATGAAAACCTTGTATAGTTATCGAAGCTTTATGGTTTTCATACAAAATTCTAAAATGAAACCTATAACAGGATTTCATTGCTTTACTTTAAAATTGAAGAATAGGTTATCCCAACTGCTCCAAGCACTGTAACATGCCATGGTAATGCTATTTATTTATTTATTTATTTATCATTTTAAGTTTGATACAAAGACTTAAGCAAAGGAATTGTCAAAAATGTTCTAAATTATGTAGTTTTAAAGTGCAGCTCGTGCAGATTATACAATTTTTGTACATCTTTTGTTGGTAGATTAACACAAGTATAAAAATTCTGATATTGGTTTATTAGCTGGACTCTGTTAAGCATGTTTTAAATCACCTGCTTAACAGACAACTTCTCATACACACTTACTGCACTATGTTTGTGACAGGCTACAAATTTTAATATTTGGAAAAGAAATGAACATTCTTTTTTTGTAAATGAAATAATTCAATGCTTTTGTAAAGCTGTAGATGATTTGTATAATTTTAAATTGAAAGTGTAGTAGGACATCCAGTACTAGGATAACAGCTTGTCTTATTTATTGTCTAATTTCTAACTCACTTGTCAGTAACAATATGAAATATAATTTGTTAGCATATTACTGATATTTCCACCTTAACAAAACACTTTATCTAATACATATGAAGCTTCAAAATTTTTGCTGCAGAGCACTAGGCTGCAAAATGTCCTTTAGAGGTTTTAAATAGCATTTATTTAAAGGTAGCACAGATTTTGTTTATTTTATATTTCAGGGGTAATTTTGGTGACATCTCAGCTATTCATAATTTGGATTAGATTTAGCTCTTATTCTTACAATTCATCAGGATTTATTCTTCTAGCCATTAAGCAATGATCCAAGGTCTTATTTTTTTTTATTATTATTTTGTTAGTGTAGAAGCTGCAGCGATATACAGATTTGTTGCCTTGAAAGGTCAAACTAGCTCAGTTATTTATTCTAGATATTATATATATATATTTATAAAAACATACATAAGAGATAGTTGCATGAAAATATTAAAGCTGACAGAATTTGTGTTTTAGGGGTTTAATTTAGTTCAGTTTTATGTTGACATTTGCAGATATCCTAATATTTCTATACCAACAGTTATGTATTGGCCACTAAAACAAACAACATAACTAGCTAATGTTTTGAAGCTGACTAATATTGTGGTATTGGACTTACAGACTGCACTCTCAGTATAGAAAATAAGCTATTTTTAGGCTTCAGAAGAAGAACAGATCCATTGGAGAGAACGCAGAGACATTAGAAATGGTCAAATCAGTAGTTTTGTACTTTTTTGAAAAAAAAAACAAAAACTTGGAAGACATACAAAGGCTTGGATGTCCACAGAACAGTGACGGATGATCACAGGATTCTTTTTATTATAGAGAGACAAAAATACACTCCTTAGCGTCTGGCAAAGTGAAGGACACTCTCCAGAGAAGACTTCAAGTGAGCAAACATAGAGGCTTCTCCACAAACTGTAAACCAGACATAAGCCTTTAAAATGGAAATGTCAGATTAGCCAGTATTCTTCAAAAGATAAAACACATACGATTAAACTGTGCAAGAATGATGGGGAACAGAAGCAAATACAAAGCACGCCTCGAAAGCACATCAAATAATTTTTCAAACGCATGGAGAGCAGGTGATGACATAAACATGCATTGATTTCAGCATCTCAGGTTTGCTAAGGTTTAATGATAGTGACTGAATGCAGAAACAGCTGATGAATTTTGTTTATCTCCTGTATTTCAGTCACAGAATGCAGCTAATGCTAAAAATCAGTTCTCTTCTGTGCACAGGAGAAAACAAAAAAACCCTGATGGCTTCAGTGACAGCAACTGGGGTGGTTTTGATTAAAAAAGTGGAGATTCTTGCAGGCGCAGAGTGAACCGCTATAATTCCAATCACATTATGCATGTCATTTCTTAAGGAAAATGCCAGAAGAGCCATAAGCATATAATCAATTTTATTGCAGTCCTTCTATTGTTTCTTTCTTTCCTTTCTTTGTTTAAAGAGCAAATATCATGTTTTAGAGCCATTAAAATGGGAAAGGATTAGACATAAATAAATGGCAATCTAATGGTTTTCAAAGTGGACAAGAAATCTCTCGGCTTACCTTTTCAAAACAAATGGTGTTTTGCGTGACTCTAAAGCAATAAGGCTCCACCATCTATAGATGATAATGTTGCTTCCCTAGTGGATCATTTAATATGACAAAGTTGAGGGCACTGCATAGTTTATGCCGCTGCACAGAAGTGATAAGTAGAGAGTAAATGGCCAATATAGTTCATAAGTGTTTTTTTTTTTTTTTTTACATGTCCACTGTAAGACAAATGATAAAGAATGTTAACTTCACCTGCTGCCTAAATATTTGTTTTTACTTTCTTTCCATCCCCCAAAAGTGTTAGTGATTAGCATGAAGTGATTTTTTTTTTTTATATTTTTTTTTTTGGGCCTAAAAAATGTTTTGGGGAAATTAAGTAGAAAAGCTTCCAAAGATTGAGAGACATGGTAGTATCCACTGAATAACATTTTAACAGCTACATTACTGTTGTCCAGGTAAACCATCCCAAGACACTATGGATTATGTGAAGAAAGGTGAAACTATCACTGCTTGGCTTGCAAATATGAGACTATTCTGGTGAGACAGAACCAGATCTGTCAGATTGTTCCCAGTCATTGCCACTGAAGTGAATTACAGAGAGGGTGCAGGTTTATTAGATTTTTAAGCAACTGCATTTCTCCTGACTTCCTTCTGCTTACTTTATGAATCACCATAAAACTCTTTACTTCATAAACTACATTTTAGCTACAATTTTTGCCTTCATTACTTCTGTCTTTTGTGGGGCGTTGTGTGTTTATGTACAATTTTGGAATCCTCACTCCTCATCCTCTTTCTGCTGAATTCTCAGCTGCTTTTCTTTCATGTGCCTTTACTATTTCTCAATTGGGACCCTGGAAATGAATATAACTGTCATAAACTATAAGCCTGGACACATTTGAAAATGAAAAGTTGTAAAATCATTAAATATGCCCTAAAATGTTCTTTTCGTGCCAAAGAGCCATTTAAATCCCAATGTCTGCATAACTGTTTTATATAACATAGAGCTTTTGGAAGATGTGAGCTTTGGCAGAAGAGCAAGTCATGTCCTCACACTCATCAAATTCTTAAGCACCTCACTCCCGCATGTCTCGTTTCAAAATTGCAGAGAGGGTTTTTAGTACTTATAGATGCCAAATTAAAAAATCCCGTTGGTCCATTTGTCACTCACTACATTTTAGTCACCCCAGTCAAGACAGGAGGTGTGAGGGTTCCCTGGAGATGCTATGCATGGCTAAAAAGGCTGTAGTAATGGTAATAGCTGATATGCAGATTGCTTTTTCATTGAGAGGTGAGTCCATGGTGGGCCAGGTTCATTAGTGGCCCTAATTGAGAGTTCCAGAGTTTCTCCTGTTTGTCCTCTTGTATTTGTTATTACTAAAGTTAGCAACAGAAAGCGTAGTCACCTGAGATGGGACTCTGTAAGGATGAGACTTGTTATTATTATTTGTGAAGGATTGCACAGATTAATTAGCATTTTTATTGTTATTTGTGTTGTAATTTGATTTGTCTTTTTTTTTTTTTTTACTTTTCAGAAAGATTGTCTCCAAGAGAGACGGTGCTTTTGTCTCATTGAAGTGCTTGTTCTGAAGCCAGAAATGTTTACATATTAGGCTCAAATACTGCTGACATCGGTTGACCAACTTGCTGAATCTATCAACTGTAATCCAGCCATCCATCCATGTTCTGTTCACCCTTGTCCCTAATGGGGTCGGGAGGGTTGCTGGTGCCTATCTCCAGCTACGTTCCGGGCGAGAGGCGGGGTACACCCTGGACAGGTCGCCAGTCTGTCGCAGGGCAACACAGAGACATACAGGACAAACAACCATGCACACACACACTCACACCTAGGGAGAATTTAGAGAAACCAATTGACCTGACAGTCATGTTTTTGGACTGTGGGAGGAAGCCGGAGTACCCGGAGAGAACCCACGCATGCACAGGGAGAACATGCAAACTCCATGCAGAAAGACCCCGGCCGGGAATCGAACCCAGGACCTTCTTGCTGCAAGGCAACAGTGCTACCAACTGCGCCACTGTGCAGCCCTTCTATCAACTGTAATGTAAAACATATATAACCTCACAAATGTCTTCTGTTTAACAGCCTAACGGAAAATAAGTAACATAATTACAACAATCAATCCTGCTTTAGGTTGAACAAATATATCATTATGAGTAAATAAGATGCTAATATACCACTGTACATAGATTTACAATAAAGGAGGTCAACATGCATCTGAAAATGGACAAATTTGTAGAAACCAGAGACAGAATATATTAAGAGACTCGGTCTGTCTTCAGCCATTATTAAAACACTGTCTCAACATGTTTTTATTAAAAAGTGCCAAAGGCCACATTTGTACAAAAATTGCATGTGCTCATTAGACTCTTCATTTATGACTATACAGAAAGCACCCGACCATGCCATGCCACGGGGCAATAAGTAATGTCTGACTTTTAAATCCATGGTAAGATATTTACTGCTTAAAATGTGCATACATATGATTTGAATACATTACGTGAAGACACACTATAAAAAAAATCTCAGGCTCTGAACACATGTAAGCAGTGAATTTGTAACTTCATACTTGATACTGTTGCATGTAGAGCTTCTGCTTCTTGGGTTTACAGGGATTTATATAAACCTTTAAATAATATAAATAAAAATAATAAAATAAAAAGCTGGTAAAATAATAATCTGGTTGTAGTTTAGTTTAAGGATGTACAGCCTTAAAACGAATATTTTGTTGAAGTACTGTTTGAAAGTCTGCATGGATTCATCTTTGGTTCAGATCTGTCAGCATTCAACATCTTGACTTGACAATTGTTACCTGTTTCTTTCTGAAAACTTGTAGTCCACTCACTGTCCTCTTCTGGTGATCCTACAGATTTCCTAGCAGATTTACGCAATTCTGGCAGGTTATTGTGAAATTACAGTGATAAAAAGATACGCTATCACTGACAGTTTCTAATACCATGAAAACGTCCAGGTGTGCATGCCATATTTCGTTAAACTGTATATTTCTGTAAATCACTGTAATATTCCTTTGTGTCTGCTTCATTCACTGTGACATGAACTGGTGTCACTTCATATTTGAAATTGTATTATAGAAAAGGTTCTATGCAGCTCCTTCCAAATGTAATTATGTCCGGGAATCTAAACACTCAACACTTTTACAATCTAGACAGGTTGCCAAAAAAGGGAAAACTTAGTTTGTGTTTTGTTAGTCTTCTGACTTTTCTGACGATGCACATTTTTTCTACTTAATGAATATTTAGAACTGAACTATTAATATATTCAAGGCTGGTTTTCCTTGTCGCAGCCACTGAAAGAGCACACTCAGACTGAATCGTTTGACTTCCGACTCTTTAGTCTTGATTGTCCTTTTCATGGCTGCTCCCAGTGACCGAGCTCATTTAAACCTATTGAATAACACAGAAAATAGGTAATTAAGATATATTAATCCGTTTATCTACACTTATAGTTGCAAAGGTTCTTAAAATAGTATCAAAGTGCCACAATTTTCAGCTTGTTGGGTTTTACTTGCAGGGGTGCTTGCATCTAGAGTAAATGTAAATGATTCATGGAAGAAGTGGAGATAAATCAACGTAGCTATCACTCTTCTTTATTGTATTGATCTTTTCTTTATTGAGATTGCAATGAGAGATGTTTGTTTTTTTCAATGTTTACTCATTATAATGGTAAAAAGGTAAAACGTCATTGTTACAGTGTAATAACCCACCTTTCTTTCATAAAAAAAAATGACGGTCTTAAATACGTATAAGCTGATGGTTAAAAAATGAAAATTATTAAATAGTTTCCCACTCAAAGAAAAAGTAATAGCTAGCCCATGAATAATTTGTGCAGCTTACTGGTGCTTTGCTCCAGATAGTTCCTATAAAACCTCATAAATATACATGAGCACAAGTGGTGACTGAAAGTGGAAATTAATTGGTCTGAATTAAAGGCACACCAGCTGTTAATATAACTTGTGTTATCTGGCTTTATAAAATTGTTTTGTTGATTCCAACACGAGCAATAATCTTTTATGTCTCGTTGTCTCTCCCCCTCCCTTTCTTTCTTTTCTTCTCATTGTTTTCAGCACGACATTGAAGCCAGGCCAAGGTAAGAATACCAGTGTGATTCATGCTCACTTTCTTATAGCACAATAGTAGGTGTTGCAGAAAGTGGACCCCTCTGTGTTTGAGTTTTTGATTCAACTTTCACCATGAAACTGACTAGTATTCCTGTTGCATAACACAACCCAGAGAAACACACACTTTTTTATGCTTCCTCAAACAATCCCACCTGCCAGCTCTGCCTTCAAACATCAGACAAGCTCCCTGCAGTCACATCAGGCCTGCCTCACCCCCAAACCTTTCTGATCACATGCAAGTCACAATTGTGCAGTAGTGGTGACAATCTGCCCAATAAGATGAAAGGGCTGCGAAACAGTGGCTGGCAGGCAAAAATTTGACTTATGCGTAGTTGTATTGTGTACATGCAAGAAGTTGCTGTGTAATTACCAGGGTAGAGTCTTTGTTTCTTCACATTTTTCACACCTTTTTCTTCTTCTTCTTGCTTTTTCATTTTTGTTTCTTTCATAAATCAGTTTTTGCAGCTCAGCAGGTGTTTTATGTGTTTAGGGTCTGCCTTTATTTCCCCGGTACCTTGCAAAAGTATTAATGCACTGTGAGTATATTCCCATACTGTGTGACTACAACTAAAGGGAAAAAAGTTTTTTTTGTAGTGTGTAATTGTGAAGTGGAATGAAAACTATTTACAATGAAATTATTTACAAATATTAATCTTTAATGTGTGACATACATTTGTATTCAACCCCCTTTACACTGACCCCTAGATACAGTGACTTGCAAAAGTATTCATACCCCTTGAACTGGTCCATATTTTATCACATTGCAACCACAAACATAAATATATTTAATTGGAGTTTTATGTGAAAGACCAACACAAAGTGCCATGCATGATTTAAACATTTTTTTACATATGAAAAAAACTGAAAAGTGTGATATGCAAGCATGGCTATAAAGCTAAACCACTGATGAAAATATGGATCAAGCAAAATACATGGCAACTCTGAAAAACAATTGTTATAGACTGTGAAAGACTTGAAAGTTGGCTAAAATTATTTCCTCAACAGAACAATTATATTTAAAGCAGGGACATAATCCAAATAAACAAAATTATGTAAACTATAATATTTCCCTCCACTTACAGGAATGTGACTTTGTTTTCACTATTAGAATACCAGCAATTGAAGATTTTGCTAATGTGGAAGCATTTCTAGGGTTTTGTATATTTTGGCAGTTCATTGTATGTTAAATGTGTCTTTTATAACATTAAACTACTTTTATAACATAACTACTTGTAAATAAACAATTACCTAGTTATGGTAGGTAGATTTCAAAGTGAAAACTATTTATGGTAATGTACACTCAGGAGTATTTCACATTTTCTATATGTAAAGCAATCTGAAATAGAGATCACTTTACAGTTCTCATGGTCATTGATCAGGAAAGGTGAACACCTTTGCCTTCTTTACTTGGAGCATAAACCCTGACAGCAGAGTTTATAGTCAAAGTAAAGTAGGTAAAGGTTTTTACCCAATTAGATTTCTTTATGGGCTTTCATCCAAAACTGCTCCAGATACAGACAACACACATTCACAAGCACAAAAGGCCTTGAGAAAATGTTAGACCATCTGTTGTTAAAGAAAAAAGCCCTATCCTCCTCTAGACTTTGAAGTGAAAACTACCCATTTATGGTAAAATATACTTTTTGATGGGCAATATGCTTTTTCTTAGAAAATAGAAATTGGATTTTTGACTTGACATTTTTGTGGTCTTGCTGCTTCCTTGTTGGAAAATGTTCCTTATTTCCTCTCTGTGGAGTTTAATGTGCCTTGATTTTAATAACCAAGGAAAGTCATGACCAGTGGTGCAGCGTGGTTCCAACGTGTAATATGTTATTGATTGGTCAGCCTGTATTATGACCCCTAAGCAATGGAGCAGATGGCAGCCAGCTTGGACCCGAGAGCGAGATGTAACTAATGGTTTGCCCTTAGAAAAGGTTGAATTCTACATCTGTACAAACACACACACACACACACTATTATTAATCCAGATCAAACCATTTTGCACCAAGCTGCAGACCCCTGAAGAATCCTTAGTAGCTGTAACATGTGACACAAGCCCTGAACTTGAGCTTGAACTTGGATAAAAATGGAACCTGAAAGGTATATTCTGGTCACATTGATGTTTGTTGAGAAATGCAGAGTTTTCTGACCATTTGAGGATGAAGTAAACAAAAAGGCTAAACTAACTGTTACTCAAAAATAAACAGAAGAAAGAGAGATTTTGGAGGATCAAGCAAAGAATGGATGGTTAGGGTTGTGTGCAGTGGGATCCAGACAGCAAATTGATTATGGAGCAGAAACACTAATCCGCTGTCTGAGCCCCATATCGCTGCCGTAGACAGAGCATCCCCACAGGATCTCAATCCTGCACCCACACACGTCTTTCTTAGACTTTGCTCGTCAATAGAAGCCCCCACCTCTTCGCAAGCCCCTCAACATAGGTAACCAATGCCTGCCAAGATTTTCTTGCCTCTGAATGTAAATCCTTCTTTTGTCCCCTTCTCAAAATCATTTCACTGGTGAGTCTAACATGATGCATTGCAAATTTCACTTTCATGTCTGGGCTTTAATCTGCACACCTTCATTGCAACCTTTGTCCCTGGTGTTTTGGATCTTACAAACGCTTACATCAATGCTCCTCCACTATCCACACATTGTACAGCCCAGTATTCAGGTGTTTAGGTCTCTATTTTTGTTTTACTGAATTTGAGTATTTTTTTAAAAGGCAAAATAGAACAATGCATAATCTTCACATGATTTATGTGCATGAATTTGCAAATGTGTGTACATGTTCATATTCATATGCCCACAGAAGCAAGCATATTATCATCTGAGATCTTTGAGTGCATTATTCAGTGTGCCCAAAGATATCATATCTCCCAAATTATAGAAGATTGTTGTTCTTGGCAAGTAACTTCTTTTTAATGCCTCAAAAACTTGGTTATCAAACAACCAGAAGTGCAAAAGTATGAAATGGTTGAAGGGGTGAAATGACCAGCAAAGTTTAGAAAAACAATTCTGTTTGTTTCATTGTGCATAGTCTCTAACAGATTGCATAATCAAAATAGGGATGTCGAACCACAAAGAAAATGATAAATTAGTAAAATTGTCACAATTGTCACACTATAAAACAGAATCTCATAAATATTCATGCTACACTGCTGAACAAATATTTTACCTTGTCAATATTGCCAAGAGAGCAACTGTAGTGAAATGCTACATACCGAATCGTTAGGATTTATTGAATCTTTATTGAATCTTATAGAGTATTTAGTTTTTTGAGACATTCTGTCTGCATCAGCCATAAAAAAAATAAATAAATAAAATACTGCTTTCTGTTATTCCTTAAGGCAAGAACAACATGGAGGTATGGGGTCATTGTTGTTTGCCTATTTGTTTGCAAGATTATGCAAAATAGTTATTTGCCATTAGATTACACCCACTCAGTTTGAACTGAGATACTGCTTAATACTGATGGAGTGTGAAAGAAGACACAGAATGACAAGTAAGACTTAAGGGAAGCTAGCTAAAATGATAGATGCAAAACAAATGGGCAATAACAATTACTGCAAAGTAAGAAAGCTGATCTTCCAGGCATGATATTTACAAAGAATCTGTGAAAAACGCATCAATAAGCAATAACACTAGCAGCTAATAATCTGATTTGATTTTCAGATTAGTTTAAAATAAATACACAGATTTTGTTAATTTATTTGTGCAAACAACCAAATCAGGAAACATATCAGTTAAACATTTGGCAAATTTGCTTTGGTAGATTGCTGGAGACCAGATGACCACATGTCAATACTCCTCTCACACACCAGCAATTAAAGCTGGCAAGGAAGCAGAACATATAATTTCTGCAGTCATGAAACCGTTTACTGTATCTCACATCCTATTGTACACTCAGTGCATGCATGTTCCGTCATATACGCATCCATGATTCTACTTTTTTGAATGTTATTTATAGAAACAAGTTTCTCTAAGCTTGTTCTTACAAAAATGTACATTTTCAGTAATGGATCGTTCGAACACTGCTTTGAAGTGAGCAGATCCTGAAGATTTGATTCCCATCAACATGTCACAGTTACTGTTAAAAACGCACTTCTAATTACGGTAAATGAGCATTGGCAACACCAATTATCATTTTTAAATTGGGGGAAAGGGTTGTGTGGAGCTGCTGAATGTAACAAATATAGCAACTTGTAATCTAACTCAGTTACTTTTGAAATCAAGTAAAATAATTGTGACCTTTTAATTGGTAGTCACGTTTCTTTTTCAAGGTGACTTTGGGAAAATATTGTGACAAAGTTCATCGTCTGACATGTTTGACCTCTGTTTTCTAAGTTTCATGGTCAGTTTCTAGTCAAGTTTATTTCTGTAGCACATTTCAGCCACAAAGCAGTTCAAAGTGCTTTGCACTTAAAAACTATTTTGCTTATCATTTGTCAGGACTATGTTCTCTAAAGTGCAAAGACCTCTTTGTCTGTCAGCTTAAGCCAAGGCAGCAGCCCTGAGCTTCCTGCGTTTTTAAAAATGGCTTCATCCTTTTGTCAGATTATTAGCTAAACTGAAGCTTTCACAAAAGCTGAAAAATTTTGATAGCCCAGATCTGACATTTTTTTTAAGTGTGACAAGGAAGACAAACTCCTGTTTAACATATTTTTCTTATGGCTACTCCTTGACCTAGAACTGTTTCAATTCATGAAGACATCATTGCTGTTTTGATGTAACATCTCTGAATGAGTGCTCTGTTATTCTTGTCTGGATGTTGACTCGTTTCACTATTTCTTAGGTGCTCCCTCTTACCTGACATTACATTGTTCGCAGACATAATTTTCAGAATGAAACTGGAAGAATTGGTGGTTGATGCATTAAGAGCTGTATTAAGAAACACAACACAATTAAGTAAAACATTTACAAATTCTAACTTGTGTAAATTCTGTATTTTAGCTGAATGCTGCAGTTGTGTTTTGTCAGATTGTTGTGGACAGAGTTATAGTTTGATAGATGTCATCATAATTTGATTTCAAGAGTTAATCAACCAGGCAGATTTTTGGAGGTTATCCCCACCCCGTAAAGCTAACTAGAGAATCAGTCTGGATCAGTCAGAATGTTTACACCTTCGCCGTTCTGAGAGGCGGCTCATTTAAAATCATTATTATAAAAAATCTTTCACACTGCACGGCTTCATTCTTAGCTCATTTATTGCACTATTTGTAGAACCAAGTCAACTTATGCAGAAAAAATAATTTCTGAACTATAATATTTAGCACTGTCTCTCTTCTTTGGAAGATATTTTTGTAATTTTAATCTTGTTTGCGACTAAAAATCCACTGTATACACATAGACCAAAAGACATGTTAAATTATGAAAACACTAGTTAAAGATGTTATTTTAGATAATTGTTAACTAAAAATCTATCAACTCTGTACCTCTTGCCCTGCACTCTGGCATTTCTTTTTCCAAATTTGATCTACCATCTCATTGTTCCATGCATGATCAACAGAGTTCTACAGGAGAGATGTTTGTCCAAGGTTAGAAACCACCCTCAATCACACAATGAATTCACAAGAACACACAAACCAAGAAATGGAGGCTCACACAGAAGCAGAGCATAATCTCAGGGACACAGCTTATCTGTCTGAGCTTCATGCCTTTCACTGGGGTCAAATAGATGTGTTAAGTGAGGCAGGAAGTGGCTGGGGTGAGGGGAGAGTGGCTAGAGGACATTCGATGGAGCTCAGAGATTAAGACATGGGGGGAGATGCATTTCCTCTACTGAAAAATTAATATCTCCTCCCAGAATACACCCTCTCATTTTTATGTTATTCTGCCTGTGTGTCCTTCGTTGCTTGTTTATTTGGCCAGCTATCTTTGTCTGAAATACTTTGAATTTTCAAATATGAAATGGAATTTTGTCTGTTCCTCTTAATAATTGAAAATGTTTCGCTGAGATCCATCTGTTTCTATTTTCTTGTTTGCATGTGTGTGTTTGCTGGAGAAACCCAGATGCTTGATAAAACCAATCTAAACTTTTATGCATTCTCTCTCACGGTCTGTCTGCCTCTCTCTGAATCAGTGTCTTTGTTTCTTTCCCTGTCATGCTTTCTTCTGCCTGCTTTCCTCAGGCTGTCACTGTTCCACAGTGGTGATACTAAGCTTCCAGATGAATCTAAAGCACACTAACCAAACCGTAAATATATAAACATGCAGATTAGGAGGAGGCATATTTGAGATGTTGAAGGAAAGGGAAAAAAGTTCCAGCATGAGCACCTGCTTTTGAGGTTTGTGATGACTAATAGCACTTATTAGTTTCTACTGAATATGTCCTTGAATATAAATTACTTAATTTAAGTAGAAAATACCTCTATTGGTGTTGCTGCAGCAATATTATTTATTATACTTTGCAGGTTGAAGCCTCCTTCATGTATCCAAATTAGACATTTCTAAGAGTTGTGCTGCAAAAACTCTACCTTTAAGTGATGGGTTTTTTTTCATAACTTTTGTGGCCTGTATTTTTTTTATTTTGCACAGCTTCTTTATGTGACTAACCTTTATATTTATTTAAGACAAAGCAAATGATGCTGCTGTTGTAAGAAACTTTGCAACAATGTGTTCTAAACTGAAACATACCCGTTTAGTCAATCATCAGGTCAGTTTTGACGATCAGGATTTTACAAAATTCAGTTCTGAGAGTGAACTGGTGTTATTCTTTCCATGTAGTGCAGCCTTGTATCATTTACAAGGAGCAGTAAATAAAACATCTGGGACTTCTCTGCTGCATATGAGGACTGCAGCAAATCTGTGTGTATCAGTGATGCCAGAAATGACTGTGTTTGTAGTTAGAGAGCCAGGTGCCTTCTGAGGTTATTGCTGGTGTGTTGATGTTATGAGCTTCAATTGCCATTGAGAAATTTATTGATAGTCCAGGTATGTAAGGTGCAGCTCTTTCCCAATTACCTTTTCCGAACTTCCAGATGCTGTTTTTGTGTTTGCCTGCAAAGATGTGCGTTGGTCTGCTCTCATTTATGTTTTATGTGCCCTCTAAAAGTCTGCTAAAAGTCAGATCCCTACCCTTTGAAAAGGCATTTTGATCCTAAAGCAATAAATCAGTGTTCACTAAATATATCTCATCTCTAAAACATATTGAAACATAGTCAGAACTGCACAAAAATACCCTATACATTTGATTAGCAGACTTTTGCAAGAAAACCAAAACAACATAATAGCGATATAGAGAAGTGTGCAAATATTTAATTCATAAATGACTAAAAGACCAGTGGTGTTTCATTTTCATTCCATGATAAGACAAATAATACTAGCCTTTCTGGTGCTGGCAAAAAAAATAAAGATTTAACAATTTAAGATGGAGAGCCACATGACTCCTTAAGCATCCATAAGCTTAATTGAGCTTTGTTGTGTAAAAAAAACATTTTGTTGAAAGTAACTGGTTGAGACCCTTTGCTAATCATAGTGGCTTAATGCTCTCCACTTTGTGATTTCTTCATCCAGCGCCTGATGTTTAGTAATAAAGATGTTTAAGGAGCAACACTGGTGGATTTTGGATAAGAAACTGTGGGTGTAACTAAGCAGGGAGGAGATGAAAAGAAGCTGTAACCTGCAGAGATGTATTTCTGCTTCGTCGAGGCAGTTGTGGGGAGACTACTGAGGAGGAAAGAGAAAAATACATACAGTAGAAAAGAGGGAAACTGTGGCAGGTTGGAAATTCAGAGGGAATAAGCACAAAAAAAATGAAAGAAAGCATGACAAATAATGTTTCAGAAGGCTACACGCTACAAGATCCTGAGACAATGGGTTAGAACAGTGAACTACAACTAAGTTTTCTGGTATGAACATTTTATCTCCTCAGTTGGACCACATATTGAATTATCTAAGCATAATGCCTGATAGCCCCATGCTACCAAACCCCTTCTTGTGAGAAGTCATGCTATGTTTTGGTCATGTGTTCTTGCTTCATTTTCTTTTCTCAACCTGAATTCATCAGAAATAGTCATCCTGGCTGTTTTTTAGTTTTCTGTCTGATCCCCACAGTACCATAGAACAGTGGAGTCCAGCTCCAGTCCTCAGGTTTTATGGCACTTTTCCACTAAACCACTTCTAACTGTTACAATTCCTGTCCACCTTGGCCAGATTCCTTTTCAATTGGCAAATTTGCCGCAGCTCTGCCTATCAGTTCCCAGATTTTTGTACCTGCTTCAAGGGTAGTACTAGCCGCATCGAGCCCAGTACGGCACCAAGGCGATTTGATGACAGCTGTCTGCATTCATTGATTGGCTTGCGATTACCTCACAGTAAATTCCAAACTACATTGTAGTTTAGCTGCTGTCACAGAACTGTTTGGTAAGGAGGAGGGTAATTATGAGTTTAATCATCAGGAACACATGCATAAAGTTTTGCAGGGGAATAACCATGATTTAGCAGCACTGCTAGCAGCTCGTCTCCCTGAAGGACAGGCAGCAATAAAGAAGAGAGAAACGACACAGCTGTGGTCAGCTTTCTGTTAGAGCTGCAGTTTTGCGCCAACGGTGTGAATCACCAGAAATTCATAATACTAGCTTGTGATGTGAATTTTACTTTTCCCTACAATTTAAAAACATTAATTAAGTTCTCGCATGGCTTGGTTTGCATCTTTCAAATGCTTTAACTAAATCCAAAACGTTGCACATTTAAAAAAATAAAGTTCCAGAATCTAATTATATTTATATGTATATTGAAAACAATCATCTGGGGCCTCATGCATAAAAGAGTGCACAGTTTTCACACTAAAACTTGCCGTATGGAAAAATTTAGAAATGTGCGGCGCACCAAAAAAAATTGGATGCATAATGCCGTGCGCACGCACCTTTCCTTTATAAAAGGAAAGGTGCACCCTGTCGCCACCCATAAATACATATGTAAATTAGTATACATACCCGGAAGTCTGCCACCACGTGAAAAAATAGCCATGGCAACATCCCTGTTCGTAGCAGTATAAGTATTTAAAATAATAATACTTATATATTTTATTTAAAAGGTGCTTTGAGGACACATAATTTCACCTTACAAAAATAAAAATACATTTTAAAGAAAAAAAAATCCAAATTAAAAAAATAAAGAGATCGTGCAAATGCCTGTTTGAACAGTATTATGCTTTGCACTAGCAAAGCTGAAGTGGTCCAACTACCTCTCGCCATGTTCTGCAGAGGCCAGCTAACAAGTCATCTTTTTATTCAGCTGTGTTGTGTGAGGACAAGAACGAAAACATGCAGGGTATCAGTGAGGGACTGACGTTGGATACTACTGCCACAGAAGTTTTTGCAGTTTGTAGACTCTATAACAAAACATCAAAAATTAATTTTTAATTGATATTTGTAGCTGTTATAAATGCTACAGTCTAAAGCAACGCAATTATATAGAAAAGAAAAGAGTCAAGAGTCAACAGGAAGTGAGAATAGATTTTATCTAAAGAAGAAGCTGTATAACAGCATCAGAGCGGTATTCTCACATGTCTATCACATGTCAAAGCATATCAAAGATGATGGAACTCTGTTCCCCTAGTAATGAGCTGACCTTTTTTGTCACATTATGTTATTAATGAGCACTGTTTTGTAGTCAGTACAAGGATGTCTGTCTGTTGGGTGTTTTGCCTTCAGACTGCAAAGCATGACTGTGCTCGAATAAGAGTAATGGGGAGATATTTTTAATTATAAAAATATCGTGTTGAATTTACAATACAACCAGGTTAAAGCTGATTATTACTATGGATCAAAATTGATAAGATGTTAGCAATACCAATTCCATTATCGATCTCATTTATCAATTCAATTTTGTATCAATTTTCTTGTTGATTTTCGCCAACTTAGGAAATAAACTTTTTAATTTAAAATATGCACCATGCTGCATTTGATTCAAATAAAATAAAATCTGGCTTAAAAAATAAGAATTTGTCTGTCAAATAAACATTTCAACATGAAATGCAACTTTTTGCACATCAACCATTTTTGTGCAGATAAATTATGCGGCTTTCTGAAGATCTTTAGAAAGCTGTAAGAAAACAACCTCTCAGATGTTATTTCAATTTATGCTTTGCTGTAATAATTATAATAAAAAGTTCATGTATGTCAGTAATTTTGAAAATATTTTAAGGTACCAAGAGGCACCTGCTAAAGAAACCAGTTTTAACAGAATCCATCTGACAAAAACATGCATGTCATATTCTCACAAAATCTTTGGTACGTTGTGGAATAGACATTAGTATGTAACACGATGTGTTCTATGCTTGCTAAGCAGAGTTGACAAGCGTAGGAAAATCAAAATGCATTGTAATTTTTGTAGTGAAAGAAAAACATCTGACTCTCGGCCACACTGTAAATCATTGGTCTGAACATACCTCTTTCATACCGCTGCTTCATATGTCCTAAATTCACTCCAGCTCTCATTTTAAACAGTGTATGTTGCACCTTTTTTTTTTGTTAAAGAAATTGAAAAATATATGTGTATGTTTTGTTTGTTTATTTTAACACTAGACCTGTCCTACAGTAGATATAGCCGAATTGAATTTTTGGACATTTTCTCAATAAGAAAAAAACTAACAAGAAAAAATAAACAACAATATGTTCCCCCAAAACGTCTCATTTCATTGTCAGGAACTCGGTATGTCTTGTCTCATGAGCTGGGTGTGTCATCATGTATCTAATGATTACTGTCACTTATGCCATAACACGATTATGCTATTGACTTTTTCTTGTTTTTATTGTTAAGAATCATTACCAAAGAAAACTTGGGCATCGGTGATTACAGCATACCAGGCGCACTGGATGCAGTCAGCAGTACAGTGGAACATAAACTTTGCTTACTTTTGAAAATAATTTGCCTTTGGTGTGACAGAAATGAAATATTGCAGAAGAAAGTGGATAAGGCAATTAGAGCTTCCTCTTCTTTTGACCTCAGCACTTTAGTCCTGTGCTGGTTGTTTTAATAGTAAAGTTGGATTGAGTTCTAGGTGACAGAAGATTTCAAACAGCTTATGTGGAAATTATTTGTATTTTCTGTCAAACCCACACACACCAACGCATAGTTTCGCTACATGTTTTATCCATATGGCAGAATGTCATATTTGATAGGCATATGATCATTCATGTAGTACTCAAACACACTGTAAACGCACGCAAGTGATGCTGCGCTGTGCACAGACATTCATTATTCATTCGTTAAACCACACAGACACACAAGCAGACATTTGCATCCACCAGGTAATTAGAGAAGAGATAAAAAGTGCACAAAAACCATCTTTCTGTGCTGTTGGAATGGGCCTTTAAATGCACTGATGCTTTTTTTCATGTAGTCTAACCTATGGCCTCTTTAATCACATGCACATGAATGCTCACCCATATAATCATAGCTGCTTTAGCCTTCAGAAGGAATACCGGTCTTATTTCAGCTTGTTGGAGATGAAGAAAGATAATGGCAGACTGAACTCAAAGGGCAATGAATCAATGTCTTATAAAACTATTGTTCTAGGTATGAACTGTCAACAGAGAATCTGCAGTCTTCCCTTACACAAACACACTCTTGAAAAACGTATTTGTTCCACAACTGGAGATGGCAACAATGCTGCAACAACAAAATCTGTGCCTCTCCTAGTTCCCACTTTGTCCTTCTGATTAGTTATTTTTATAGTAGGGTAAGGAGGAGAGTGTGACCGGTGGCATGTTTAATTCAGCAGCCTCATGACAAGCCCTGTTGCCACATCAGTTTAAAATGTTTGGTAGTGAAATATGAAAAATAGCTTGGATTTAGCTACCTCTGGCTGTAATAGTAGATACCGAATACCCTTTAAAAATCACATTAAACTAGTGATTCTTAGAAAAATAGAGGAGGATGCAGGAAGTATTAGAAGATTTTTTTTACTACTTCCATTATGTTTTTTTGGGGGGTGGGGGGATTTTACATACCGTCACCTTCCTAAAATAATGGCCTAAGTCCATTTTTTGCCAAAAGGTAGGTAAAATATCCTATTTTTCAATCAGAGAGGAGAAATAGGGTATTTCACTATACAGCTAAAGATCCATTTCCCAATTATTAACTAATTTGTCTCTTAAAACGGGTTTTTCTCTTAAATCTGCAATCACCTTCAGTTCCCTATGATAGAATATCTAATAGGTGCATGTGACCTCCAGGAAAAGGCAGGCATTTATGACTGATGTTTTACAGGATGCATTAGCACACATAAAAGTTTTAGTCAGGCAGCACTGGGGGGAGCCTTTAATCTTCACAGATCTGTTTCATTGTGCTACAGTGTTGAATCTAGCCCAAGTGCTTCTGTAAGAACCCTGTGACAACAATTTATTTCTTCAAAATTGATCATATTGCGTTATTAATATGGTTGAAGGTACAGATCTGTAGATCCTGTGTCCACAAGCTTCTTTATGCAAGTTTTAATTTCCATATGTTCATGTATTGAATATTTTTAATCTCCCGTAAAAGTATAAAACCTTTCTCTTTGACTGAAAACTGGTTTTATAAACAACTATAATATTGTCGTCTGTTGGAATCAAGATCAAGTATATTTAGCTATAAATCCCATATCAGTAAAGTCTTTGCTTGATGTAGTAGGTTGTAGAAAGGAGGTAACGTAACTTTGTCATTGGAATCTCCCTATCAACTTGTTGTAGCTTTTAGATTTGTTCTAAAATTTCATTCCTTGTTTTTTACAGTCTTAATGACCTCATCTCATGTCTTAGTGACACTTTTGCCACTTTTTACCATTTATGTTCAACCCAGAGTTGTAATCTACTGGTGACACCAAAGACTCCAATGAAAATGGAAGAAGCTACTTTTAGTTATCATGACCCAAAACTCTGGAATGCTCACCCAGAGTCTGAGACCTACTGACCCCTTTAACTATTTTACCAGCTTGTTATGAAGCTTTCTTTCTTTCTTTCATTTTTTCCTCTATAACGCATTTTGACAACATTGCTGTTGAAAAGGTGCTGCACAAATAAGGATGTATTTATGTGTTGCAGAAGCTCTCTTTGGTGTAATCTGAGGAAAGTCATTTAATTTGTACTAATTAACATTCTGCAGGATAGATGAGGCATATTGTACTTTTATCTGGTCAGATGAGACTTGTGACAGTCTGGTGACTGGATTGTCTGTCTGGATGTCCTTCACACTCAGGGTTTAGATGACAGGCCTTGAACGCAAGGGTGGGGGAGTTTTCATGTAGCAGAAGGCTTGCCTAATAGCCGTTCTGTTCTCCAGCTCTGTCTGCTTTTCACTGGCACAGAGAGGATTTTTGCTCCCTTTTTTATCATCCTCCCTGGCTTTTATGCACCTATGATTCCCCTACCTCTCCAATCAGGTAGAATGTAGACCAGGAAAGGATTAGTATTATTGCTTCATGTGTGGCATAAAGAGGCTTTTAATTTCAAAATTTCTCCAGAGCAATCTAGATTTCAGGACAGTGCATTGGGGGTACCAGAGCTGTCTCTAATTAAGGAGGTGTCAGCGCTCTGCTGTTAGAGAAGGGGCTTGTTTGAAAAAGGCAACAGGGGGCATCTCTGCCAACCTGCCAAATGTGTGGGCGCTGCTGTGACCAGTCAGTCTTCATAATGGCTGTCTGCCCCTGGGACTGAGCCAGTTCTGTGCTCACACGACAAATTTGTGGAAATGAGCCTATAAGGAACAGCCTTTGTGAGTCCTGGATTGTTGGACAGGGCAGCAACAGAAAGTGGAACGTTAGTGCAGTAAGAAAGCGTTTTAAATGCCTCACAGTAAATTATGTACGAGCCATGTTACTAAAGCAAAGAGAAGGGAGAGAGCAAGAAGACCAACATTAAAAGCTGAAAAGAAAACCCTAAAGATGGCCATTTGGCTCTTTTTTCAGCAATTGTAAGCTTTGTAAGCATAGCTCAAATTGTCACGTTAGGTTTTTTCTTATTGGTCAACACTGAATGGGTAACAGAATGGGTAAGACACGCGGTTGCAATAAATATCCCTTAATTATTTTATGAAAACTTTTTTTTTCAATTTGTGCATTTTAAAGATTAATGACTGCATGTTTGCCAATAAGTTGAATAACAGTGAATGCTACAGTGCACCATCATAAAAATATAGTCTTGTTAGCAGCAATGTGCAACATCTGTCTTCATCTATCTCTTTGTTATCCATCGGGGAACCATGAAAGGGATTCCATTATCTTGTCTGCACTCCCCTTTAAGGAATCTCCTTAATGTCTTATATTGCCATGTAATTTGCAACCCATAGTATAATGACTGAAGGAAATGGGAGAGAACGGTCCTTTGCATATAACAGTGCAATATTCAGAGTGATTGGGGATTGTTGACAGGTTAAAAGCCCCCATGGTAGAGAGGCTTTCAAGAATGAATCCCTCATTCTCACTTTGCCCTAAAGCAAGCAGCAATGGAAATCTTTTTCTTCCTGTTCTGGTTCATTTTATACTTGCATTGATATTATAGAGCAGTTTTATTATTAGGATACATGGATAACATTTCTACAGTTCCCCTCGATTAGCCATGGCTGCAGAAATGGTGAAAATCGCTAAATGAGCCAATGTGAGATTGAACCTTTTCTGTTGCTAAGGGCTTTTATCTAAATGTCACTTAATTAGTTCCCCGGCATGATTAGCAGCGGTTACCTGTGTCACAATAAGAGGGAATTCCGTTTATGAAGGGATGAAGTATTCATCTAACAACTTACGCTTGCTGCAACACAGACAAAGCTATGTGATTATTCTGATTGGCTGAGCATCAGCACACTGCTTTATTCTGCGTCACTGACATTTTCTGCCTCATTGTGCACTGACCGTACTCATGGGAGACCATCCCTAGCATGTCACATATCTGTGGAGTTTGTTGCGTGCAATCTTTGAGTAGAATAGTTTACCACATTTTGTTCTCTAAACTTTAAAATGATCATGTACGATGTCCAGAAGTTTGAGTAAGTTCTCCTTGAGGGGATGATAATTTATCAGTGCCTTTCCCAGATATGGTAAATATGGAGGTCATATTAAACATCCACTAGGTCAATGTCCCATACATCTGATGTATTGCTTGTTGTTTTGCTTAATCTCTTTGCCTTTACTGAAAATTAGATTTTTTTTAAACACACAGAGGATTGGATTGTTTAGAAAGAAATAAGTGTAAATAAGAAGTATTTTAACATTGTGCCAATACTAGACACAGTATGTAAGAAGTAAAGTTTTACTACCAAAGGTTAAAACCACTAAGATTTTATTGAGATTAGGGAGATTACAAAATTTAAGATCAGAAGACACATCTGTAACCTTATTAAGGGTGCTGCTTTCTGTGATCATATCATCAAACTAGCTGATGAAAAAAAGTGTCTGTGTTACATTTGGAAGATGGCGTAGAGCAGGGGGGCCCAAAGTGTGACCCTGGGATCTGAAATTTTCATTAAGGAAAATGCAGACAAATTAAAATAGTCTTGAAAGAGAAAACTTAAGCAACACGCAAACTATCTTTTAACAAACATGTTTTTTTTTCTTTTTAATTTGATTGTGCATAGCATCACAAACATCCAGTAACTTTTACTCAGAAAAAGGAATTCTGTGCACCCATTTATTAAACTGGGCTAAATAAGACAGTTTAGAAAAGGATTTTTAAGAAATGATTTGAAAAGAGGACCTCATCATGTTCTCATATTCTGGAAGACATCTAAAATGATTTGCAGATACTTTAGAAGAAGAAGAAGAAGAATTACTTTATTCATCCCAGCAGGGAAATTATTTCGCAGTTACAGCAAGAATTTTTTATACACAGATTAACACACACACGACGGGAGCTGCGTCTGCAGGCAGCCAGCTGAGCCGGCACCATTTTTGAAGGAGGACATGTGGCAAAGGTTGTCGGGACCGGGAGTCGTGCTAACCCCCTGCGCCACCACAGCACGCCTTACTAAATTTAGGCTTGTTTTGGAAAACAAGCCTAAATTTAGCTGGTATTTATTTAATTTGTGTAGAAAATAAATGTTTTATTACTACTGTAGCATCAGAAATAACCATTGCGTTTGGTGTCCAAGTTCCACACACACACACACACACATATATATACTGTATATATTCATTGTTTTTAATACCCTGAAGCCATTTGTCAAAGAGAATCTCAAACCAGTCATTGCAAAGGTTCTCTGTTTACAGCCTACCTAGAGAATATACCTTCACTTGAATTGATCTGGAGTTTATTTGAGATAATAAAAACTGTATATTTTCTTAGTGTATGCAGGCTTATGTTGTCATTCTGGATGACATGAGCCAAAATAGTTTTCTATTTTGATAAGAAAACTCTGTTTAGAACAAAATACAAGGCAGATATGTTGCAAGTTCTGCATAGTTCATTGATGTGTTGCTGCAGATGTGGGGGCTTTTGAGAAATCACAGATTTGTCATTAAAATGCCCCAGGGGTTTTGACTCCCCTGTAGATTTTTCTCTCATCTCAAGGTAGAAGAACAGGGCTGTGGTTGTTTTCTTTGCCCCAAGGCATGAATCCCCATGTGTCTGCTTTGCGCAGCATTTGTGTACATGCTAGAAAACCCTTAGACTCTGCTGTAATAGTATTTTTAAAACCGTTGGCTTCATTTGTTCTGGCTCTAGCAGATTTTAAATTGAAGCACCAAATCATAGCAAAAAAATTATAATAATGACAACTAAAAAATATATATATTTGAGGATGTGAAATCAGGGTATCTGATGTATGCCCTGTTTGCCAGAGGTTTGATAGTAAAATAGTTTTACTGTAATAAAATCCAAACAGTGACTCATTCTTTCTGTCGTCCACCTGCTGTACCTCCACATATTGCTGCACCTGTGCCCACACAGCAGCCTCTCACTGTAGAATCTTAAAGGAGTCTTCTCATCAATAACCACTGTCACACTGTTTATTTCTGCAATGGTAAGGTAAAAAAACAACAACCATGTGATCATATATTAGAAATGGTTTAAAAAAATAGATATAGCAAGCAACAGAAAGTAAACAGAAGAACCCCAATAGAAGCTAAGGGAAGATGATTATGATGTGAAGCACTTTTTTTTGTCCTTTTTCTAACTTGTCCTACCTGTTATCTTGAGGTGAGTTATCACAAAGCTTCAGACTCTTGAGTTCAGCACATTTTACCTTTTTCCTACAATCTATGTTGTAAAAATTAAGACATGCTTCATCTTGACATCAGCTCTAATCTTGTCAAAGGGGCTTTCATCTGTTATGGGGAGGATACAGTCGTCCTTTGAAACTAGTCTCAGAAATTTAAAAATAACTGGAGCTAAACTTAGTAGGCACAGCTGATGAAGCAATTGTCAGAGGAAAGTACTTCTGTATCCTTTCTCCGTTGAAAATTTTAGCAGCTGCATTTGGAAACAGCCAGGGTAACAAGGTTATGTTTTTTAATTCAGGGAACAAAAAATAAACATGTACTGGAGAGGTGGTGTGTCAACAAGTTCACTGTGTTTTTTTTATTATTGTATCACAGAGGTGGACAGAGCATTTGGATATGCAGTTTGATTCATGGCACAGCAGCACAATCTCACCTTTTTGTTTGTTACAAAGAGCTAAAAATAGTTTGTGATGATCGACGAGTGCACACCGCTGTGCGCCCCACACCTTTTAATCTAGTTAAGTTCCAATCCTGTTCCTGTTTATAAACCATTTGTCTTACAGAAACTGTTATTTTATACTGTTATGTATAATTGACAATCTGCAAACATATTAGACAGTGAAATTGTTTTCATACAAAAGGGCAATTGGGCTTTCTATTTTTTATTTAGAGGAAATAAATGCAAGATTATTGATGACTTTTCTGATTCTGATCAGAGCTCTGTGTATTTGAGACTGGAAAGCTACAGTACTATAGCATTGTAACAAATTAGGATGTCACTGTCTTTGACAAGTTTTATGGAGATGCTGATGTCATTGTCATTCATTAATTACAATTTTACTTAGTTGGCCAGAAAACTGGTCTGACTTAAACCCTGTATAGAATCTGTGGATTGCCAAGATCAAAAACACAAACCGCAGAGTAGACCCAACAATTATGATGAGCGAAAGGGCACTATTAAAGTAACCTTGACTTCCTTAACACTTTATCAGAGCTGCAGTCTGATCATGGCGCATGCACAAATCGATCAGCAGCTCGATGGAAAGTGCCATCCTCAAATCCTCAACAACACTGAATCTGGAATTGAACTTATAAATATCTGATTGCAGGATGATTAGTATTCCCACTATAAACCATAGCAACTCCAATTAAATGTAACCTTTTTGTAAATTAGGATAACATCACCTCCTTGATACTTTTGCGCTCCATGTACTGATCGTTATCTACCTGAAGCACATCCTAATTAACTTTTTCAGTCTTAAGTTTTTGTCCTTTTTCTCTGTATCATTATTTTTTTTTTCAATAGTGTTTTCCTTCTTATTAGGGGAAAACTACTACTAAAATTCTTGCTCAAAATTAACAGAGTTGAAAGTGTTGGGGAAATTAGAAGTTCACCAGATGGGAGATCTCTGTGGTGCAATCTCTAAATTAGACAGTTTTTTACTTTCTACATTTCTTCTCACAGTTTTTACTCTTCTGTGAGAATTTCTGTATTTTTTTTGTATGTTTTTTTTTTTTTTAAGTTTACCTACTCTTGGGGGATTTCAACCAGGATTTTGCTTATATCTATCAAACAATGGCTAAATGATTATAGAGGTGACATTTTAAACTGAATTTAGCATCTTGTATTACAGGCTGGCACAGTTAGCATTACTATTAGGGCCTTCAATAATAGTTCATATCTTAACTTATGCGATTAATCTAAAAGCTTAATGCGTTGATAGTACATGATGCAGGTCAATTGCATTATATATTTTGTCCTAAAAGCCTCTCTGCAGTGGGGGGTTGCTTGATTCAACAATGCAGAGTTGCAAAAGTGAGTGTAAAGATGAGTGAAGAGAGTCAGACTGGTGTGCTCAGCTGTAATGTTCGCTTTAAAAAACACAGTGGGCAGAGCAGATTTGAAAGCTGTCTTCAGTTCCTTTTCCGCATGTTTCCTCCCTCTTCTATCCGTCCCTTTCCTGTCAACGTACTGACAAACAACAGCCAAAAAAAATCTTAAACGCACAGAGATGTACATTTGAAATATAAAGACAAATTTTAAATCTTCCTGAAAATGAAAACCTGGAAAATTTAGATGTTTGGTTTGGGACAAGAAAACATTTTCTTAAACATTTTTTTTTAAAACCTGCATTTTACGTTTTTCACTTTTTTTCCACTCAGTTTGTTTTAGCCTTTTCTTGAAAGTCTTTAATTTGTGTGAATCCCTTTGTGATTTTTATCTGTGACAGATGCTAAATAAGTAAAATATACCTATATATTATTATATTAGAGCACTATTACTACAGTATTTCTGTACTATACTGTTGTTCACCATTATAACTGACATTTCTAAAAGTCTTTTAATATTTCCATGTTCAGTATGTTCCATGATGTAGTCTTGAAGCTCTAAATGTAGCCGTTTTGCAGTACTCTGAGCCTTACCATTATCTGCTGAAAGTCTTGCTCTCTCCCATTCTCTCATAGCTTTCTTGAATTGCAGACAAATTACATAAAATACAGTTTCCTTTTCTTCTGCCCTCACCGTCAATATCTTATAGATTCTGAACAAAGCAAATTTTGAGTTATCACTCCAATAAGTGATACATGTGACTGACTGGGCAAAGATCAGATTTTTTTAAACTGGTCTTTCACAGGTGGTTGTGAAAGACCAAGAACATCATTAAGAACATCATCCAATTCCAGACAATTTCTTGGGATTAATCTCTCGTGTTTAGTTTTTTTCCATAATGTTGTTCATCCCATGCTGTTTTAAGCTACTGAAGTTGTAAGCCAAGTGGATTGCTTCTCAAGAACATGGGGGAAAAATCTGCTCTCTTGAGCTCTTTAAGTAACCATCAAGGATCATCTCTCATTAGAAAAAGCTTCATAATGCCTCAGGGCTTAAAGGAATGGGTTCAGCCTTCATATGTGATGGAATATGCATAAGATGGCATCACTACTGTCTGGGAATGCAAATTGGAATAGTTTTTTTTTTTTTTTTTTTTTCCTCTGGATGATTGCCATGGGGTCTATGTACATGGCCTTATTCTCGTTTAACTTCCTTGCTTAATCAAGAAAAACCTCACTCCCCTAAGGACAATTCCCAGTTTTCTCTTCAGCTACTCCTTTTCTCATCTTTCCATCTTTATACACATATACACATGCACACACCTCGGAGGCTCATAAAGCATTTCCAAGCTACTGCAGTATGATTATTCATATGGCAATGAGGCTGGATTGAGCCAGCTAGGCTGCGACAGTGAGATAGGGGGGTTTCCGGATGATGACTTAAGAGCACTGCATTTTCTCGCTCAAGAATAGCGAATTCAAACTTAATCAGGGCAAGCACCCATCCATTCTCTCTTTTCCAGCTAGCTCAACAAGGTTGAGGCCAAATTGAAAATGGAAAGCAGGAGACAAAAGTCAAAGTCTGGGCGTCATCATACTCACTCCCATCCTTTGTTTCTTTACCACGAGCCTGAGGTTTTCTCCCATGAGCGATGGGTTTCTCTTAGGGCAATCAGAGAAGCATTTCTGTTTCACTCGAAGAGGAGACATTAGTAAGAGTAGCTTTCTTCCACTCGATCAGACCTATCTAAACCCTTATCTTTTTCCCATTCCTTG
This sequence comes from Xiphophorus couchianus, assembly GCF_001444195.1. Lineage (NCBI taxonomy): Eukaryota > Metazoa > Chordata > Actinopteri > Cyprinodontiformes > Poeciliidae > Xiphophorus > Xiphophorus couchianus. The sequence goes on from NC_040229.1 coordinate 19,489,559, forward strand.
TCGCACACACTCACAATGTTCCAGATTTCCACACACAATGGCCACTGCCATCCATCACCCTGTAGGGCACCAGGTATGTTTCAGTGAAGCCCCAGCCAGTTCTCCGGCCAGCCTTCCAGCCGTCAGCTCTCCTCTTTTTCCACAGGCCTTGGTCACATCAGAAGGAGGAGGCAATGATGGTTCCTGATCAATAAAACATTGACTGCATTAAAGCTCATAAATAAGTCATAGAGGGAAGGAACTCAGTCGTTGGGACACACACATACACACACAGGGAAATTGGTTTTATTTAGGACAGAGAAAATGAACAGACGCAAAAAGAGAGCGAAGCAGAGACCTTAACTTGAAAGAGGTTTATTAGCCGCCGACTGACACTTCGTTATGTTAAAGCTCTTTTTTTCTCCTCCACTACCTATTAAATTTGTAGCTGGTTTTTTTTCTCAAGTTAAAGGGTCTTTATCTTGTGGAAATGACAAGAAAGCTCTTGCATCCCTTTGTCCTAAGACTACCTAAATATAATTAGTTTATTTGCCTCCAATGGCTTTACATTTTGCCATATGGCTGTTTCTTGGTTACACAAAGAAAAGGGGAACTTATTTGGTGATTAGGAGAGTTGAGAAAAATTTCCTCCTCACATTCAAATTTGCTGAGGTTTTACCAAAACGGTTACCTCAGACAGGATGAAGCTGTGTTTAAGAGTGAGGTAAAAGTCAGACGACTTTTGCAAACTGCTTTGTGCTCTGAATTTCAAACAGCTTGAACAAAAACTAACCAAATGGATGGCAGTCTAAGCTGCCACGTTGACACAGATAAGGAATTAAAGACTTGTAACCTTTTTAATTTTATTCTTTGATGTGCTATAACCTTATTGCACTTTGTCCTTCATGTGAGTATGCACACTTTAATTAGGCCGTCTTTTTTTTCCTTTTTTTTGCATTTGGGTTTGCCCAGGATTGAAAGATATGCACTTTTCCTCAAACATTCAACAAAAAATGTAAATGCATTAGATTAGGATTTTTATAAAATTGGAATCGTTTAGATCACAGCATGTTCATGACTTGGAGCAGTCTAGTCAAGTCCAGACATAAATCATTTTGAGAGCTCCTACTTAAAAACAGATGATTTTATTGTAAAATCATGTCTTCATTTCAGTTGACAATTCTTCATGTCTGAGTGTTAAAGTAATACATAAAATCCCCGTAAAATATTTTGAGCTTTGTCACTATACTTTGGTAATATATAGAGAATTTGAAGCAGTTTGAATGCTTTACTAAGATCCTTCATGTTTCAGATTCAATAACACCTGAAAGTACCTGACCTAAACAATATAAAAATTACATAAAATGTGAGCGGTTATACTCTCGAATCCTGCATGCAATGTTTTTCTCTTGAGATGTTTATTGCAGGCTGAACTGCAATAAATGATTTGCTCACTCAAAATGTATAATGAACGATGAGAAATATCGCTTTTTTCCCCCCCGTGAAACAGGAATGTTTTGAGAAGAGTTCTCAGAAAACTTTTTAGCAATTTTGCTTCCTTTGTAAAATGTGGTTTGCATGGCTCCTATTGTTAGAACTCACACATGAATCCACGAGCTGTTCAGAAACGTATAAGTTTGAACATTCTGATTGAATAGTACCCAATTAAAATGGCAAAAATAGAATTGCCTTAAACGGCATAAACACGATAAAGTTAATTGAAAAGTGTTTAGAAAAACTCGCAGGTATAATCTTTCGAAGGTGGATCAGCGTGCTACAGATGTAATTGGAAAATATTGATGACTGACGAGTAAAATTCCAGGAGAGTTGCCTTTCATGGAGCAGCAGGTAGCAGGGCTCTGCCGCCCTCACTGCACTGTTCAATTAGAGCATATGATTAGTGTAGACTGTCTCAAGTGAAATTGAATCTATCAGCCTGGTTCAGATTACCACAGGTCCCTGCAATCCAGCTATCACTTTGTCTCTGTCGCACTAATATAACACTGACTGAATGAGTGATTTCTGCTTAAGGCGACGCTTGATTGAAGCTGATTGCATTTTGCAGAGGTTTATTATATTTCCATAATTTATCATCATGAGGCTGGAGTTTGTGTTTGCGAGGCTGCATGCAGGTGGTTGTGAAAGAAGGGAGAAAAAAGCAGCTGGAGTTCTGCAACCAATGTCATGTTTATCCATTTTTCTTTTCTTTCTTTCTTGCAGGGTGCCGGAGCCAAGAGCGAACCCTATGGACCCACGTGACCTTGAGGACAATGATTCTGGACCATCCATGGACCACGCCCCGTGATGTGAGCGGACCAGACTCCCCGTGCGTCTACCTGTCCTTGACGATTTGCTTCAGCCTGACATCAGCCCAGTTGAGCCGTCATGCCGGCCCCTTCTCTGTCAGTCATTTCCACCCACCACTCCCCGCCTCCCCTCCCTTCCCTGGCAGTGACCTTGAGAGGAGGCTGCAGTGACAAATATGGATGGCCACAGCTATTCCACACGCAAACTTTTTTCCTGATTTCTCACTTGCTACAAGCTTTCTTTAATTGAAGCACTGAAGTTATGTGCAATCAATTACCATCAGGCTCAATTTTCACAGCCAACCAGATCTGTGGCTCACTGGTGAGCCTGGCTGATTCAGAGAGGAGTTTGGGCAGGCAGCTGTGAAAAGCAGCTGTTGAGCTCAACAAATGTTAGAAAAACAGAAGTACGTGATGCAGTGAGTTACACTCCTCATTTATTTGGAATATAATTATGGTTCTGCCGTTCAGCCTTATATCTTCAAGAGATTTTATTAAGTCTAGTGGTGCACTGATCGGGCTTCGACTGGCCAATACCAATATACAGTTTACTTTGAGGTCTGGCCTTCTGGTTCCAATTTTGACCATTACTGATTTTTTTTTCCCTTTTAGGAACTATATGCCGTAGAAAAGAGAACAGACTTAAAAATGAGCTGCTCTTTCCAAATTTAAGGAATTCCTTGATACATGTTAATGGGGACAGATATTTACATTCACTGTTTAAAAACTACATTTTCCTTTCTTAACAATGATTAACAAAGTTATTTGTATTTGCTAAATAACAAGCGATATAATTTAGAGATTTTTTATTGCTATTTTAAAACAAATCGTTTTAAAATTTGGTAGAAATATTCATGACTTGGGTCAAATGTGTTGGGTGTTCTTTCCTTCAGTAATTTGCTGCCCCATTTTTCCAGATAACTGGTGTAACAGTCAGATTTGAAGGCCTTTTGCACACACCTTTTCCATCACAATTTTTTAATCGTATGGAGTTCAGCACTTTGTAGTGACCACTTCCAAAACACTTTGTCCTTAGTCCAGTTTGTAACTAATTTGCCAGTATGATTAGGATTCTTGTCCATTTGAAAGACCCATATGAGCCCAAGCTTTAGCTTCTTGGACAATGTCTGGAGATGTTGATTTAGTATTTCCATCTCATGGTCTTTCTCCCCTCTTATGTTGTGAAATGTACCACTCCCCTCTGCAGTTCTCACTCAACAGCAACTAGAAGATACATTTCTCCATGCATAATATCATACAACAAAGCAGCACATTTGAGATGTTGCCTTAAAATACATCCACATGTTTGCCTCTGTGTAATTCAAATGTTGTGAATTATCCGGAAGCTTACATAGCCTTTATATCATCATCTGGGGTTTCCTAAGTGCTTGAAAGGCCTTTATACCTTTGTGTATGTAAACTACAGAACTTGAAGAGATTAACAAAAAACAAAAAAAGTAAGTCTCTAGATATTCTGGGATTTAAGAATTTGATGTTTTCTACAGTGTATGTAAATATTTTTTCTTCAGCTATAACCATCAAAGCATGTGTCCCTTAGAGGCATGGGCTGGTTTCCATTATCAAATTATACCAAGGTTATAAAAAGTTGTGGTTTCAAACTGCTAACATTTTCCAGCACACCATTCAAACTGTTTCAACTGTTTTTGTTTTGATGCAAGACAAAGTGCGACAGGAACTGGAGCACTGCCCCTACCTGCTGCTGTTCAGCTGGCTGAAAAGAGGCTCTGTCTCCGTTTTCTTTCTTACAAAACAGATGAATTTGGCCGTTTGGAAGCATTTCCATTGAAACTCTGGGAAGCAAAATGAGCACCAATAATCCCTGTTATTAAGCTAAGCTCAGTTAAGAGTTGGAATAATTCTCACTGACTTCCAGTTAATGAACAAAATTATTCGGTGACAATTTAGATGATAACAAGATGTTTTGTTAAAAATTATTTTGTGAATACAACAAAGCCATGATGTTTGTGTTCAAGTTTATCATAACATGAGGATTTTAGCCCAGGCCATGTACAACTCTTATCTTTCATCTGATTTTTAACTGAAACACAAAAGTAATCCATGTTCATGCTGTTTGTTGATGCATCTGTAGTCCACAACGGTGAAAGTTCTTAGTTATTATTCATTTACTTAACTGACACAAAGGAGTTTTGATCTCTGGCCAGTTTTACGTTCTTCTGTGTACTAGGATGGTATTTTGATTGAAAAAGGGGAAAACAAAGCAAAAAAAAAAATGGTGTTTTGTTCTGTGCCATACTGTGGCCTTCACTTCTACATTTGCTGTTTAAAAAAGTATTTAGATTTGTTCACACTTCCTCTTGTTTTTCTTGGATGACTTATCAAAATCAAGGTGTATTCTGACACATATTGATTGATTGCTGATTGGTTAAATGTTGCTGAATCTTCAAAAGAAACTTCTATTTAGCTGTGCAAAAACAGCCTTTCTGCATTTACCAGCTCCATGTGTACTATAATGTACAGGCTCATTACTCTCGACCCGTCAGCAGCGTATGACGGATTGCCGTCCAAAGATGCGAATGCACTTTCTACCTTGACCTGCTGAGTCGCAGCTGTCACTCATGACGCATTGCCACAGTTTTGTGTTCATATCAGCAATTTGTTGCCTTAAAATCTGAACTGAAATGCTGTCATTGATGATATTTGCGATGGGTTTCAAAATGCTTTTTTCACTACAGTAGTGCTGCTCAGAAATGTACTGAAGCTGCATACCTACTTAAGGGATTTGTTAATGTGTCAACAGCCGATTGGAAAAAAAACAAAAAAAAACCCAGCAAAATATTATTCTGTATTCTTATTGTGACAGCAGGAAGGAGTCTGGCTGTTTATTTCTGTTGTAATTTGTCTGTTTTGGTTTTAATCTATAAATAAACAGTCTGCTTCTTAAGGCTGGAGGTATGTTTCCATTTTAAGAATTTTTATTGTATTTATTTGACTCATGCAAAACTCAGGGAAACAGCTGAAAAGCATCTGTCAACCAGTCAACCGAGTCTGTGGTATCAGCGAAAAAACCCTTGCAGCCATGTAAGGTTTTTCTATGATTGATGGAGACAGGAAGAGTGATGAAGTGGCTTAAAGAAGAATTCAGGATGGGGAGAATTTCAAGTTCTTTCTTCATTAAAATTCAAAGCAGCAGCACATCCAGATAGGACTGGGAATAGGAGGTTTAGGAGCAGGGGAAGGCAGAGCCCTGAGCGATCTTTGGGGTTTCTCCTCCTCTCTCTGCCCAGAGAGACTGGTGTATTTAACCAAATCCTTGCCTCCAAACAAGCCCAAAAAAATGCTGATCAACTCCTGAACTCAATCTGAAACCATTTGTGTCTTTGCTGTTCATTTTCTTCATCTCATCTCTTGACAGACGCACTATCTGGTACGCATTAGTGCCGCACCTGCTCTCTACCTGAGCCGTTTCATCATCTCTGCCAATAATTGAGAAAACGGCCCTAATACATTGATTCACAGATACTTGCTTAGCCACCACTGCTTGCTACCCTGTTGGAAATTGACAATTTTACATTTTCTTATGAGCTTAACTCTTGATCTTAGGTGCTCATAGGCTAGCACCCTGATGACTCTACTCTGGTGCATTTAAATTCACCTTGTGAGAATTTCTGTTGCAGTTGTCTGTTTGTGGCCATAGCCAGTTACAGCAATGTGCAAAAGTACTTCCCTCCTCTAAAGATTTCTTCCTCTCGTGCTTTAATGTTTCAGATCCTCAAATATCTTTCATATCAGACAAAGATAAACTTTCCCACTATTCATTTTGCAGTCTTCTCACAGGAGCTTAATGGCAGTTGTTACTCCTAAAGGTGGCATGCCCTGTTATTAGATTTACTAGGCAATTTTCTCATCAGTCCTGGTGGGTTTATTTCACTGAATGAATATGAGAAAAAACACATATCGAGTATTTCCCAGCGTTATAGTTTTCTAATAGTAAAATTTATTTGACGATATGAATTTTTGCGATGTTTCAAGAAAGCAACATCTGTAAGGGGAGGAATACTTTGTCGCAGTATTCTCCGAGCACAGGTGCCTTCAAAAAGAGAATAATGATCCACTCTTTACATTCATTTCTTATGATCAAAGCAATAATAAGAAACCTGAAAGGGGGACAATGTGCATCTTGTCAGTGGAGGAAATGGAGAGAAGATTGTCTGATCTCATTTAGGCAGCGAGACCACAGGGTTGCTTTCTGCCCCCCCACTCCATACCCAATTACACCTGCTCTTCCAGGTCCATATCACTGAGCATGTTCACACAGAGACACAAGGATGTGCAAATAAACAATAGCACTGCCTTAAGACCCTCTGCTCTCCTGATGGGGCCAAAAAGGACTATTTGTGTATTTGTATTGACATAAATTAATTGCTTCATGGCTTGTGAGACTGAATTAGCTACGTGACAAGCGTGCTAGTGGTGATGCAGCTTGATTGGTGCCTCTAATGGAGCCTGTTTCTCTGGCATCCTTTTAAGAAGCCGGTCGGAGTCTGCGGCTTCAAGGTAATGAAGCAGATTAACAAAAATCCTGTTATGACGCACCTTAATGATTCTGTTTATTGGAATGGAAGAGATGGTGAAAATTCTGATTTCTTTACCCCAAAAACACAGTTTCAGACCGATGTGTGTGCATTGCATGTTCTGCATGTGCTTAAAAATATGTGTTCATGCGTAAAAAAACAAACAAAAAACAGCTATTATGCAGTGAGCCACACCTACACTATCTGTTTTCTCCACGTTCTTGTATCACTGAAGAAAATATTGCTTGGCTTACAGTTAATGTGCTTTCTTATTTTATTTTTCCCCTTCCTCTCTTCACATTCACACAAACATGCACAAGATCAATAAATAAGGCATTAGTGTTTGAATTTAAGCTCAGATTTTGAAGTCATTCACTGTAGAGCTGTAGTAAAAGCAACCGCTGACGGTCACTCTGAAATACCTGACTTAATTTATTTTGACCAATGAAAAATTGTGTTTTTAAGTGTACGTTTTTCTCCCCTGTTTTAACATGTTTTAACAAAAATGTACTCTGCATTTTAGCTCCATAACAAAGGAAATGTGGCCACAGAAAGAGGAACATATCAGACTTGCACTATTCAAAAATTTAAAGAAAATAAAAATCAAGATATCAGCATACTTCCCGAGGGAATTCGCCAATAAATCTACAATCATTCACTTCTACAGTTGTAATTAGTATGCATTCCTTGTTTCAGTTTTATGATTTTAGTTTTTGGAACATAATGAACATTTGGGTGTTAAGTGTTAAAAATAGGACATATGACCCACTGTCAAAACTGATGCTCGCCACACATCTCAGATTTGTATTAAGCATGTCTCCCTTTCTACTTTATGCACTTCTTTGTTTTCTATCAAAATCTAAATTTAAATCACTTCAGTTTATTTACATAAATAAACTGACAAAAACTTCATCTATGTTTGTATCTGCAAACTTAAATCAAGTAAAAAACAGTGTAAAAACAAGTTGCACATTTTAAGTGTTTGAGCTTCCCTTCCATCATTATAGAGTAGTTTAGGGTAACTAAAACGGTCTAAAATTATCTTATGATGGTTTATGGCCTTATTCACAAAACCTGTTGAACTGAAAGATGGTCTCACTGAAAGATGTGCTACTGTTTTTTCTTCTCTCTTTTCAATTTTAGGCATACGCAGCACATCTGTGAAATATTAACAGAGATGGATTTTTTTTTTTTTTTCCCGGTCGTTGAATTTGTGACTCATATGAGTTCCTGCTATAGCAGGATGGAGAGGATGGAGATTGTAGACCGTCCCAGACTGACTGACAGTAGGTATCTGTCAAAAGTGGCAGCTACAGACAGCTCTCTGGCAACTCGGCCTCATGAACAATGACTGGGTGGAGACGAGACAGGCCATGGAATCCATCTCTGCTTTAGACAGCCCCCATCGCTCTTTGATACTCAATTCAGCAGAGGTACCTTAAGGCTCCTCTCTTCATCCCCGATGTGGTCTTTTTCGGCATCCCACTTAAGTGAGTAGTGAGAATTATATAGGATGAAATGAGGGGGTGAGACTAAAAGGATACAGAGATCAAAAGACCAATAGATGAGTCAGTTTCCACCAACGCTTAAAATGGGAAAAGGGAATGTGGTCACATTTCTAAGAAATAGCCAAATAACTCGCAGGGCTGATGAGTTGAATTTAGATCATTTGGGATAACATGGGTTTACACAGTTATAAGATTAAAATGGAAAATCTAATAACTGATCTGCTAATATGACAAAATTTTGTAAAATATATATATATATATGTTCCCAGTCGTTTACCATAGCAGTTCAGCCTTTCGCTGTACTTCAAGAGGTTTTTAGCATCCTGCTTTGAAAATAATGCTGGTGAAGAAATAAAACTGGCCATTCCATGTCAATAAGAGATGTTGATCCAGATGCCCTGGCTGCAGTTTCAAGAGAAACCTGGGTGCTACGTTTTCATCGCCTGATAATCAAACGCGCCTCTGAATAAAATGAACATTCCACACAGATAAGAGTTTGTGTTTTCCCTATGAGAGCTGTAACACATTACGCTCCCTGTGTCACAGCTGTGATGAATAATCCTCGCAACAAGGATGAGTGCAGAATGTAGAGTGGGAGGAAAATGATCGCATTTGCAGGCTCACTTTACAAAATGTCAACACACAAAGGATCTTTAAAACTGAAATGCATTATGTTTAAATTGTAGTGTGAAAGTGGTATATGGGCTCAGAAATGTGGCTTTAAAATCTTAAAGCATTTAGTGCACCAAAGCTTGGCAACCTGGTGTGATGTTTTCCTTTCCCCCTTCGATCCTTCGTCATTCCTCTCATTATTCATGCTGTGTACACAGCCTGCCCCTTGCTGGTTGCCCAGGCTTCTCCAGAGCTTGTTAATTGCGTCAGTGACACAGGTCTGTGTGTGAAGTAGTAGTAGTAGGGGAGGAAGGTGTGGCAGTCTGGCCTGAAGGTCTCCCCTTTGCCAGTGTGATTAGATACATGTCTCCACGTTTGATGAGACGGGTGGCATTAACAATTTTATGGGGATAGATTTTACCATCCAACTCGTGCTGCTCTTTTAATTGGGTTTGTTAGGTGGCTGTGTGGAACACATCGAAGCAGCTCAGGCTAAATTATCTTGTGCATTTCCAGTTGATGCTTCATAAACACTTTGAAAAGCAAGTAACATTGCATGGAAGCATCAATGTAGTCATGAACACAATGATTTATTTTCCAGCAGTTGCATGTGTAAAACAGTTAATGTACGATGAATATTGCAATATGTTTGTCCCTGTTTACAGGGCTGTGAAAAATATTTGCTCCGCTAAGGCCAACCCACAGCACTTGCATCTGACGCTCCGATTCAATTTTTACGTGACGTACGGTTCCACCTCAATGGTCCGTACAGTAGTGAAAAAAGTGGGTATGCACTATATGTGATGCTTAGTGGTGCTGCAATAGAGAGGTCACCAAAACAATGGTGGAGAAATGAATCCTAGCTTAGAACACGCTGGGATGCTTTTTTTTATTTTTTATTGTGTTATCACAGGAAACTAAAGCTGGGACAGAAAACAAAGAGGGGCAGGGATGTGTAGGGATGAAAAACGCTTTTGAAAGTGATTGATGGACAGTAGTTAAGTCATGCCAGTCTATCAAGAGGAGGCCTGTAAATTTTGAGGTTGGCTTAAGTTACTAGTAAAATGACAGATCTCTGTGTGCTGTAGTTAATTTGTCCACATGCACCTCAGAAAATATAGAGCTGTGCCCCTGTGTCCGTCTACAGACCACCAGACTCACAGGAGTGAGTTTTTACGCAGACGTATTTACTAGAAATCCTGCAAGTATTAACACAAGCCAGCTGCTCAAACAAGCTCAGACAAGATTATGGTTTTACTCTTTAATTGTTTCTGTACCTTTGAGCCCCAATTATGGGTACACTTTTGTGAGTAAAAGATTTTTGTTTGTATTTTTCCGCAAAACCGGATGCATTTCATGTTGTCACAACGTTTCATTCAATTTTCCGTTGGGTCAGATGCCAAATCAGATCTGGTGTTTCTTCGCATTTAAAGATTTATTATTTATTGTTTTTTTTTTCTTTCCAGGCATACTTAATGGTTTTGACAATCAAATATTGTCAGGTTCCATAAACAGATAGAACAGATAGAGATTTTTCAAGTGAGTATTTAATTTCTTAAGGCTTTCTAAACCTAACTCTGCCTATGTGAAAAAGTAATTACCTTATTTTGTTGTTCCAGATTAATGCACGACTTAAAGACTTGTATAATCAAGAAATCACTTAAACAGCTGCTAAATGACATATCATATGCTAGAAGATTTTAAAAAAGCTAATTATATTATGCCCTGATCTACAATAAAAAGTTAACAGATGAGGAAAAATTACATCACAGTCAAAAGCTTCTTAAAAAGTAATATAGGCTCTACAACAACTCTTTGGATGGCATGACCTCCGATGCTCAAAAACCCTCAGATGTGGTGGAATTAAAACAATTAAGCAAAGAATAATGGTCTGAAATTTCTCCACTGTAAAAGAATGCAAACAGGCCCAAGTTTGGAAGGCGTTACATATCACTTTAGGTAATTTCCCCCACAAATCATGACAGAAATCATAATTTGAAATTTACTCAGGATATTTTTTGCTTGATATTAAAATTTGTTTTATGATCTGAAACATTTAGGTGTAAAAACACAGAAAAAATAGGGCATCTTTAAGAGGAGAAATACATTTTCACATCTCTGTATGTTTTATCAGAACTAAGTATAATAAATAAAGTATACAGTCATTTACTTGGAAACAAAACCTCTTTCTTTGTACACAGTCACAATTCAATAATTATCAAAGTATAATCCCATACAGCAGCAGCATGCAGCATTGTTAATCTGCTTTATTCAACCGTGATTCATTCTTACAAAACTCACAGCTCTGCTTAATAGTGGATTATTACACACCACAAAAGTCTTTACTCTGCTAGTATATCACCTTCTATACTGAATTGCACAACTGGTATTAAAAGTGTTAAAATAACTTCTATGCTTTTACAATAGCATGCAGTGCCTTTGAACAATTTTTGTATTCCTTCAGCTATTTTTCTCATTAAATCTACAATCTTAAATTTATTTCATTTGAATTGCATGTAATAATTCAACAAAAAAGTTGTTTGCAACTCTGTAATAGAAGTAAAAGGAATTTTCCTTTAGGAATAAATGTTATAAAATCAGGCTGGTCACTTGCCTTCGGTGAGTCTATACTCTATGGAAGCACTGCTTTCCTGCAAGTAGAGCTGCAAGTCGTTCGGGTATGCAACTACCAATTTGGCACATAGAAACTGAAATCTTGACACATTTTTCTTCACTAAACAGCTCAAGCTTAGCCAGACTGAAGTGAAAGTGTCCATGAAGATTGAATGTTAGGGGTGCCGGTGCCACTGATTATGATTTGGAGAGGGTAATGTATTTAATATTATATACAATGTGAAATGATGATGGATGGATGGATGGATGGATGGATGGATGGATGGATGGATGGATGGATGGATGGATGGAACACTGGGTTTAGTCAAATTTTGTATTTATCATACAATATAACAGTACAGATAAAAGCTCAACACTGACAGAATAATAGATCCACCCAAAACAGCAGAGTATTTATGTATTCTGATCCACAGTGCAACTCATTTACATATACAGTATAAGTAGAGCAGCTTGACAACTGACTATATTGAGTTGGCCATCATATTACCCCAGGGTCTCAGCGTTATCTGTTCAATTTATTTGTTTCTCTTTACTCTGATGCAATGAGATTAAATGCTGAATTTGTAGACCCACATGCATGCAAATAGCAGAGCTAAATGCCAGCTGCTGCAAAAATAGGTTTCTCTGAAATTGGGCCCTAGAATCAGTGCCTTCCATTCATCGCGACATCCTTGAAAAGACAGGATACTTTGCAGAGGTAATGAGCCTAGATAAATCAAGGGTAGTATTTGGTGAGGAGAAAGGAATATCTGAGGATTTATTTTTTTTTGTATGTCAAAAATGAGGCAGTTTGATTTATTGTCCAAGAAAGGATTGTTCTGTAAAATATGCAAACTTAGTCTTAATTTCAGTGCACGGATTAAATTAAATGCAGCGTATTTGTGTCTGTTTTGGTGTGGCAAAACACCTTTCACTGACTCGGTTTCAGCAAAATTTCACATCCCTTTAAAACAGGAGAAACACAGAAGAATCCTAAGAGAAAATCTGAACTGCTAGTGGAGCCAGAGAACTTTGATATGATCAAAGTTTCATCAAAAAGCTGAGAAAAGTGATTTAGTGTTAGGAAGTTTTTATTTTTTCACTATTGTTAAGAGCTTGTAAGGACTAACTAATCTTCTGAAGCATGGATTTAAAAGAGGGTTTCCCACAATTGTGGCTTTAAAAAAAAGTGTTATCGTCAGTAGGCAGTTGGCTATTGTTCGTAGAGATTTAGTGAGAAGTCACTTGTACAAAAAGGTGTAGTAATTGTCTAGGCTTTTTATGATTATGGCAGTAGAAATGCCATCTATAATCACAAAAACAAATCAGTTCCCTTGTTTGGTCAAGGCATGAAGATTTATTTATTTTTTTTCTTCAGATGGCAATGTGATTATAGACAAAGAACAACAAAAGCTTGTATTGAGACAAGAGCCCAATTGGCCCAGGATCACATGGACTTCAGGAGTATTGTGCAATAGTATCCCATGCCATTTCACTGTTCCTAATTTTTTATACTTTACGAGCACAAGCTGCTGTGTATTTTATTGGGATATGTGTGACAGACCAACACAAGATAATTATGAAGTAGAATAAAAATGAAGCATGACTTTCAGTACGTTTGTCATCTGCAGTATATTGAAATGTTTTAAATAGTATCAATTGGTCTAAAAATGCACAGAGAAATAAGTAAACAAATATCAGCATCAATAAAAATTAGCACTGTCGAAGGGATGTTTTCCATTTAGTTCTTCTGTGATAATCTGTATCATTGTCTGTCCTTGTATTTCCCTCCCTCTCAGTGTTTCTTCTGCTGACTCCCCATGGTGACTTCTTAATCAAGATGACAAGCAGCTTGAAACCACATCCTAATTGGATCCCCGAATGGTAAGATGTGAACTGAACATGCAGACATTCATGTCTGCTGAATCAGCCTCAATAAAAGATGTTACCTGAATTTCTTAATATATATTTTTTAAATGGACAGCTAAATTTGAATGGTTGTCTAGAATTGTATATATAGCGCGATCTTTAACTTCTACGTTGCACTTCTTGCATTTAAATTTGCATTTCAGTGTAGCTGCATGTGATAAAAAAAAAAACCCTAGACACTTGCAGATGCGCAGATCTGTCAATGACCTCTACATCATAGGAGGAAACACTTCTCTTTCTATTGTGTAGGTTCATGCTTGTTTTCCACTTTGTGTGCAAAAAAGTCAAAGAAAATGGAAAAAAGGTAAAGTTCACATAAATCACTTAGAAACAGAGGCTTTTATATCTATGAAAGTTGTAAAATTAGCCACATTTACAGTTTATACCACAATGGTATACATTTATTCAGATGGCTCTTCTCCAACAGTTTCATTCAGAGAATGTTCTTAAATTTTTAGAAAGTCTCAACGCTTGCCACAGAGACTGAGGCCCCTTTGTTTGGCAGTGCAGAGTGAAAATCTTGAATTTTTTTTTATTAGGCTTCTTAACTGGAGCAGCAAATTGGCAGAATATATATTTCCATCACTTGCTTTGTGGTTTTGCTTCTCTTTTATGAAGCATAGCGTATGCAGTCTCAAGGGGAGATATGTTCCTGCAGGAAGAGACAGAACTACTTTGCAGGTGGAAAGAAACATAATAAATAATGTTTCAACTGAGAAGCATTTTGAAAAAGAGAGCACAATCAGTAAACAAGCCATTTGGCAGATTCTGCACCTGCTGGTGAAAACTACTGGAGATAGGAAATATCTTTCAATGTGTACATAGAGCTCAGTATGCAACTAGCAAACATGCAACTTGGAATTATGTAAATATAACTTAAAGGGCTGGAGGCAATTTTGCGGGAGGTAAAGGGGTAGAAACATTATCTCAAACTCTAATAGTTGTACATTTTCATTTGCCGCCTAGGAATGTGAATTATGACAGAACTGACACTGTGGAGATGGAATAAAGGGAAATTAAATGTGGTACAAACTGAATTCCAGTATCTGATGCAGGGAGGCAACTTAAAAGTGAAAAAGTTGAGAAAGCTCTCAGACGATATTCAGTATTAAATTCTGCATGATACTCACAGAAGCAGAAAGGGATTAAAGGTATTTATGCTTTTGTCTCATGTCCACAAGAGCCTGAAAGCCCATCGTTCTTCGATCTCATTGTCTCTCCAAAAGTGACTAACATCCATTAGTGGCGGCAGGCCGGGTATTGAGATGAATGTGTTCCAATTTTCACCGCCCCTCTGAGTGCCCTGCTAAATCTTGCAGCATAGTGGGACTGTGAAGTGAGAGCTGTCGCTGTCCCAATCCAATGATTGCCTAAATGTCTCTCAGCCTAAATCTATACGCTGTGGGTTGAAAACTTAAAAAAGCAACCTTTGAATGTGCTAGTGCGGCTCCTTAAAAATAGGTACATTGACAAGGTTTATTCTTTTTTCTTGTTCTTTACTCCTCCTCTCACTTGTGCACAGTTACATAAGTCCATCTCCAACATGTAAGCACTTCAAATGTGTCCTCTCTCTGCCATCACAATGGGCTTTATAGCAAACAACTGTGTAAAAATATGGCAAGAGTCTTTTTTTTTTTTATCTCCAGACGCTGAGATCCCAACACAATAGCACAGAGGAAAGTGAATAACAATTTCTATTTATCAGCGATGCACTGGAGTCACAGTTCACTATATACAGAACCCTTTCCTTGTGAAAGCTTTTTGTTTATCTCAGCAGGGATACAAAAAAGCTCCTCATTTATCCTATTGGAAATTTCAAAGGAAATTATTAAAATATTTGCCTGAAGTTATGATATATTATTGTATGTCCTGCTGGAAGGTGGCAGCTTGCTGCCGCAATTTACATTTTTTTTTTTTCAGACATTCCTTTATTGACTTTCTCATATTTTCTTTCTAGGTTTTGGTGCTGTGCATCCTGAAGGACTTTTGTTGTTACTGTTTTACTTTCGTCATCTTGTTATAATTTGTAACCATAGCAATGAGACAGGTGTGTCACAAGAATGAGCAGCTGATTGACATCTCTAGAGCTCAAGTAATACTCCAAATGCGACCCTTAATCCCTGAGGAGTTAACCACGAGATGTCACAGATGTAGAGCAGGGTCAAAGCAAAGAGAGAGAAAGAGGAAGTTCAAAAATGAGATCTCCCCCTCTTGCTTTGTTTAGTTCTTTTTAACTTAAAAAAGGAGCAAAACACAATACATTATTTTACCAGTTTGTGAAAGCTGCATGCGACACATGCACTGAATGCCTTTTATATGTATTGGTTTACTGACAGTGCTTCACTCCTTTTTTGAGGATTATGAATAATCATAGTTCGTCCAACTCCACAGTCATATATCTTCCCTTCAAACACTGGTGGGAAATTCCCAACAGCCTGTACACATAGCTGTATTAGCTACAGGGCGACTTCAGGAATACTCCAAAGGGCACGGAAATGTGCAAGCAGGATTCGTTAAGGAGCTTTCTTTTAGACTGTTACTAAAATTGTTTATGCACTTTGTGGGTAAGCTCCAGGATTCAAGTCTGTACATAAGTCAAATTGCTTTTCAAGAATTTTTTACCCCTGAAAAAAATTATGTGTGAAAGTCAAGTTAAGACACCTTGGGGTTTTTTTGTTTGTTTTTTTTCTTCTCTCGATTCTCTGTTGGGTGGCATTCTGACAGAATGCTTGGAATGTTGAAGTTATTATTTTTGTTTTAGTGTAAAGGTTTCGTGTTGTTGAACCTGCAATAAGGTGGATGATTAAGGAATTCCCTCCAAGTGAAGTCATTAGTTTGTGATATGTGTGCACGCCATAAATCTTGCTTTCAAGAAGTTCAAATCGAAGTAGGAGAGGTTAGTGAACTTCAAAATGAAAGCATTACAAAGCCAAACCAAAGTAAACCTCCTGTCAGACAATGCAAGTGTTCTTCACTTACGTTGAAGAACACTTACGTATTCTTCAACGTCTCCTTTAGGTATTGTAGAGGAGATGCTCTCCAGCACCATCACTGTTTGTATTTAAATGCCACAGCAAAATTTGGATTTTGCTCAGCCCCTGCTATGAGATTCACAATGAATTAAATTCACTTTATATATATATGCTGCCTTAAAAACACTAATGAACTTTCTCACATTTTGTCACATTAAAACCTCAGACTTAATTGTATTATCTTGGAATTGTGTGTCATACACTAACACAAAATATAGAGAGCAAACAAATTTAGAAATTAGCTCATCATCATTATTATTATTATTATTATTATTATTATTTGTCAACAAGTGTGTAATTTAATCTCAGAATAAATGAACAGGTATTGCACAGCTATGAACTACCAAGACATGGCCGTACATATAAACTGACATGAGCAGAGGGAGAATTAGCAGGTAACTCTGAAGAGGAGTTGCAGAGATGAAAGGACAACTGTTAGTGATTCACTTCACAAATTTGAATCTTTATGGAACTGTGACCAAAAGGAAAGTGTGCCACAGCTGACAGGGAAAACAGCAGATGGAAAAGAAGGTGCTCTTGTTTGATGGGAGCGAAATGGAAGGTTTCAGGTTATATGCAAAGTGCTGTGTGTGATAGAAGGCTAACACTGCACAACACACTGAACACACTATGCTGACGGAGAAATACGGGTTCCGGCATCGCCTTGCAGTGGGAATATTTTTCTTCGGTAGGGAGAGAGAAGCAGGTCAGAGCTGATGGGAAACTGGATTGAACTAAACACTGGGCAGTCCTGGAGGAAAACCCAGAGGTTCCAAGGTTCTTGATACTGGTGGGAGATTCACTTTTCAACAGTAAACATACAAATAGAGATACATGTTATTGAGTCCATTTAAGATTGCAGTATGTAACTTTAATTTAAAAACAAAAAAGTTTTTTACCTTGTTAAAACTATCACTATGTTCTGACAGTATAGTATGAGACACATAATCTGTGAAAAAATTGAGCTCCTTTGCCTTCTCCCAGTGCTCCTAGTGCTGATTGAAATATGTTGTTTGCTTAGAAACAACCAGTAAAAACCAGAAGGATGGTCTTAGTACTGTCAATCATGCTGATGTACGAGCTCAAACCTTTCCCACATATTATTTGTCTTGTACTGTCACGACATTGTGACAGTTTTGACAAATGTAAAAAAAACAAAGAGAATGAATGGTTAAACATTAATACTAAGACTAAAATTTACAAAATCATCAGGTAAAACAGAAGTCTAAAAACAAAGTAGGCTACTATGTTGGGAAAATATGGACCTTACAGATCTGAAAAAAGCTGCAGCTTGGGCAACAAGATCTAAATATGGAAGAAAAAATTTGGCTTTTTTTTTGTTTTGTTTTTTGTGAAAAAAGTTAGTGTAGGCAAGTTAAAACTGGGAAATATTCCCAATAATCACTCTCACTGCAGGCCTTTTTTTTTATTATCCTGATTTGTCAAACAGAAACTAGCGCCATCTGTTGGAGGCTTCTGTCCTCTCTCAATGGATCAGCTCCGCCTTACATAGAGCGTGCTCTTGTGTGAAGAACTGCGTCGATACATTTCAACAAAGTCCCACTGCCCTGCAGCAATGACTCTAATGAGAGCACGCCCATGGCAACACAAGAGAACAAAGCGATTTGTTTGTGTCTAGTGCTGTTTGTGAGTGTATTTTGCCAATAAATTAATCAGTGTTTGGAGAAAGAAGCTGATATTTGAATGTGAACATTTCCCACAGTGCTCTTGGGCTGGGACCCCGCAGCAGGCACTGAGCTGGTAATTCTTCACCCTGTGATCAAAGGCTGAGTTCTCAGCGAGCTCCCCTACCGCCGTTGCTCGGTTCGCTTTGGCCTCCCTTCATTCCCTGCTCCTCACTGCTCCAATCACAGTCAAGAGCAACCAGGCATGAGCTATAACCCTGTGGCGATGTTGCTTATTAAGGTCTTGCTTGGTAACCCCCTCACCGTGCTGAGTTGTACCCCCTCTAACCCAATTTCCTCTTCACACGGTCAATCTGCGTGCTCTAACTGCACCCAGACAAACAACCACTGATTTAACTTGCTTTTGTTGAAAACTTTATGCAGCTGATTCAGTGTTTGCTATTTTCCTCCTTGTTTAACTCTCCGTCATTCACTCGTCCCACTATTGACAGAATCTCTTAGCAGCACTCCTAACGTTTTAGTTCGGCTATGATATTTCACACACCCTTTCCTCCCAGCTCTTTTTGAAGTTGTCTAGTTTTGCTAATTTTGTTGCTGAAAGTGATGTGAACCGATGCTTTTAGCTGCTGTCCACCATAGCCTCTCTCCTAATACACAGTTCAATAGCTCAAACTTGTCACTTTCTCGCAAGCGCTTTACATACCCATTTTTACTCCTCATATGTTTCAACAACACGCAGGACTATTCTCAAGGTTATTCTCAGCTTCACTCCTCTGCAAATCTGGGTCTTTTTTTTATCTAAAACTATCAAAGAGCCTAGAGCATTCTGATGGAAAATGCAGAACAGGGTACTGTCATGACAGGGAAGGAAGAAAAAAGTGGCCCATATTTGGCCCATAAAAAACACCCGAGACAGTTGGTGGCTGCCTAAATGATCATAGCCTGTGAGTATGAGTAGGTCTAGCCAAAATGATTGCTATAAAACAGGTCAAGCCAGCTGGGAGCGATGGTGCCTCTTTTCACCTTGGCCTGTCTCCATTACATGACCTTCCAGACCTAACACTTCCATATATCTGGTTTTCTCCACCTCTTTGCTGATTTTCTGAAATATTCCAATTCCTTATTTTTCTTTATCTTTTATTAGATTTTGTATGCATATTTTTTTCATGGCTACCATAGCTTTTGTGCTCAGGGGAGTTTGAGAGTTTTTTTTTTATTTTTTATTGAATGCAATTTTAATTTAACTGCATTCAAAATATTCATATCTGTTTAACCTTTACCACTCCTCTGCAAATCTGGGTCTTTTTTTTATATCTAAAACTATCAAAGAGCCTAGAGCATTCTGATGGAAAATGCAGAACAGGGTACTGTCATGACAGGGAAGGAAGAAAAAAGTGGTCACATAGCAACAATAAGTGTTCATGTATTTTCTTGAGCTTGTCTGTTACAAATAAACACAAAGTAGGGCAAATTGTAAAAAAGTGGAGGAAGAGGATACATGTTTGTCAAAAATGCTTATAAAGAAAAATCTGAATGGTGTGGCATGCATTTGTGTTTAGCTACCATTCACTGAACTTCCCGCTTTGCACATCTAGAGACAGAAATTATTTGAAAAGATGTTCAATTTTGACCAGATTACACTGTAAAAGCTTCAGATTATCAATTTTCTAATGGGAGCAGTTTGACTTGTGTCTCGTTCCCTCTCTCTCTCGCTCTCTCTCTCTGTCTCTCTTTCAATTGACCATTTTGCTACTTCTCACATTATTCTCTCTTTTTCCAGCAAGTCTGATTTAAGTGGATGGGCAAGTCTTGGAAGGTTTCCAAAAGGTAGTTCTCCCTTTCTCATGTGTGACTTTTCATGTGACATTGCCAAGAGGTCCAAAGAATCATCCAACAAAGCTTGTATGTTTCCTCTTTATCATTTAATCTAGCAGCTGCAAATATGTGATTCAGTGACTCAACTGGGTCAGAGTGATGCTTTGTGAAGTAGGTTTATGTTTGCGGTGGAACTTACCTCTTTACTTATTTTGCAAAGATCATATCAGGATTTTATTAAACAAAGAAAAATACTCTGGGGTCCGAAGCAATGCCTGTAAAACATTGGAAATTTGTTTGCATTCTTAGCTGTACTCGACAACCACGTTCCGTAAAGGCCATCATTGCTCCTAAATTTAAGCTCCCAGAGGACACTTAGAGTCTGACAAGCTGCCTCTGGTGTATCTTTTTTTCTCTAATCAACCATCATTTAAACTGATCTAACAATGATTGGATCATCTAAAGTGACGTGACAAGTTGCACGACAATCATTTTAGCTTATGTTTCTTTTTCTAAAGGGCAAAATTTAAAGAATGAAACCTTGATGGCGAATAAGTTAAGGCTTTTCTAATTACCCACATGCCTGACAGAAGATTGGCCATTGCTTGAGACTTTTCAAAACCTTTTCATGTTTTTGTCTGCCTGTTGTGTGGAGAACAGATGAAATCGCTGATGACTGGAGTCTGTTGAACATTAACTAACTCCAGCTTGTTCTGGATTCAAGCTACAAGATTGAAGTTTGAAGTACTGTATTGTTAAGTTTCTTGTATGCAGCAAAAGAGATGTATGCATCTTTCCATTTGAAGGATTATGTATTATTCATTCAATTGCAAGAACCATTAACTTAATGATTTTCTGCTGTATTGGTTTAATGAGCAATCAATAAAAAGCAATCGACCAACAATTTACATTTCCCTAAAAATGCCCTGGGATGGATTCACTTTGTTTAATAACTGTGTTTTAAAACTGTAATATTGTGTTAATGCTGTATCAACGATGTATCAATTTTATTAAATTAGAAAGGTACTTGTTTATGCTTGAGGCATTACTCTTCGCAATTGTCTTTCCATAAAATCCCAGATCAATATCTGATCTTTATCAAATGTTCTGCCTGAGCCTAGTAGATTGGCAGCTACATTAAGATACAGAGAAAGATAGGACAAACAACCAACTTTCTTTTTTACTTATTTATTCCCATTTTTCTAGATGAAATCCCAGAATGTATTTGTGCTGATGATTTAGTTGGAAATGTATATGGACAAGGGCAAGTTTCATGTTATTTATCCGCAGTGTTGCTCAGGAATAGCTATGAATGGACTGTTCAGACTCTTCAACATTTTAATCGGATTCTTGACGGGCAAAGCTGAGAATGTTACAGAATTCATTACAGCTTTGTAACATGACGGGTCCTGTCTCCTGTCATACTGCCATTTCAGAACCATGCACTCACTCACAAACAACAACATGCTTCACACTGGTGCACTGGTTATTAAAAATGTACAACGAATGTCAACAGGCTCTCAGCGGAGAGTGAACCTGCGTGTGCCAGTCCTCAAGGGGCCTTGGCATTTCACAACTACCTCGATTGCTGTCTGCTATGACAAGGACATGTCATCCTTAAAAGCACAAAAGCTATATCTCCCCCTTTGTCTCCCCAGCCCACATTCTGCATAGATAGTCTGATATATTGTTGTCAAATTTTTGAGTGGCAGGGATTTCAGCTTTTTTGCATTTTTTTTTTCTGAAATTTTAATATCTTTACCCTCACTCATAGTGTGAAGCATGGAGTTGGGAATTCTGGGTAAGCACCTTCCTTCTCTGACTTGTTATCTCATATCAAAGAGTGATTTTTTTTTTTCTTCAGTTTTTTCCCCTTCTTTTTCACCTTTTTTATCACACCTTTTTGCATCCTAGTATATTCATTCTTTTCCCTGCTTTTCTGAAAAAGCCCTTGTCTTTCTCTACTTCAACACATGCGCACACCCAGGAAGGCTTTCTTTTGTGTTGCTCCTGTACACATTCTTGTACCTCATGCTTAATCTGAGGCTGAATCTTTCTCTCTGCGCCGCCACTCGCCCGCAGGCAAAGCCATTCCAGGTTCCTCTGCCTTTTTTGCCAATCAGATTGTTGCACTACCTCAGAGCCATTCTTCAAATTCGGCCTCTAATTGGGTTTCTTCAGCGATTAACTCAATAACAGCCAGCATATTAGAGCTTAATGTCTCTTAATGAGTCCATTTGTTGGCCTGTAGCTAATTAGGTCCGTGCTGTTTATAGATGTCCTAAGCTATTTGATGGGCATTAGTGAAACACAATGTCAATCAGGAATGCATTCAACCACATTTCAGCTTTTAGTCCTTTTGTACAGACTCACCAGACCCCACAAAAAAAAAAAAAAAAAAAAAAATCCCAAAAGATTATACTTTTCTGGTTACTGGATCCGGCTGTGTAATTTGGGAGACAGCTCAGCATTAACATTAATGATAACTCCAGGGGAGCAGAATAAAATCCATTTAACGCTGACTGACAAATCTTCTTCCTCCTCAACAAGCATTCAGTTAGACTAGTGGATGATTGTATCCGGGATTTGTGTTAAGGAGACTTGTGTCTGCCTTTGTTAACTCTGGTAATCACTGGGAAATTAATGTCTGCCAACTGTAGACTGTAGACAGGAGTGGTTACTCTGTGTGCTTGCACTCCCTCATCTCCCATCAGCACTCACTGTAACATAATAAGAACACAATAATACATGAGACCCTGCAGGCAGCAATGGGGGGAGTGGAGGACAATGGGGCCTTTGCAGAAGCTATCAAACTGGGATCTTTGACAAAGTTTTGACAGATTAGGCTGACGTGCCAAGACCCTTCCTTCAGAGTGTGAGCCTGCACAAGACTTTGGCTTGATAGCGTAGTCTGTGAATGAATATAAAGTGAGCTTAAGGAGTTAGATATTGGGACTCATCCCAATCACATGCCTCCAGGTTAGCATGCTGTCAAAAAGAGCAGGGTTTGTTTGAAGCAAGGTTGTGTGTCTGCACACAGCTGCAGTTGTATGATAAAGAGGAGAGGGGCCTGATAGGTGAATCCTCTCGTTATTCTGTTCCTCCTCCTGACTTTCTACGATAGGGTTCAACCTAAATTACATTTAAACATAAATATAAAACTTTGAAATACTTCCTTCCCTACCTTCTATCTTGTATACACAGTGCCTTGTTAAAGTGCTCATAGTTATAGAAGATTTCCACATTTTGTCATTCTACACCCCAAACTTTATTTTACTGTTCTGGGATTTTAAGTGGGGTGATGGTGGCAGTCTCCAATGGGGGCAGGGTATTCTTCATATCTGTGTACACTCTTCTCCTCAACTCTGACCTACCTCCTCAAAATTCCAAAACAACAAAAAAAGTTGTCTCCACATCATGTGTTATTACTTAAACCCTGTTCCACAATGGAGATATTATATTCAGGGTTGAGTCTCGCACCTTGCTCAGCATGTTTTCTGTGTACTCTACATGACTTGTAGTCAAATTCAAAAAGGACGTCTTGTGCGTTATTTTATTAAATTTTTTTATAAATGACTTTCTTCCTGCCACTCTTCCATGAAGATCAAATTTGAGGAGTGAATTAAGGAATAAATTACCATGGGCCTCTTGCCTGCTTCTCTGATTTATACACACTTTCCCAAGCCTGTCAGTTTACATAGAAAGCCATGTCTTTGGACGTTTCGCAGTTATGCCATACTCTTTGGTGCAAAGATGTAACCATGGTTTCAATTTACCTCTGACCTCTTAGTCATGTTTCTCTGTATTAGTTATATTAAATAATGGTGTCTAACAAACCTTGCATTGGATTGTATTTAGGCATACCTGAGTAAAGCATATACAACAGTTTTCATAGTTTTACTTGCAAAAAAAAAAAAAAATGTACAAAACATTCAATTTAAAAAAAAGATGTAGTATAGTTAATTTTTCTCCTCTGCTTCACATTATGATTTTATACCTAGCATTTGTCTGTCATATAAAATCCAACTAAAATATATGAATGTTTATGGTTGAAACAAGAAAAATGTGAAGGTTCCATGGTTATAAAGACTTTTAAAACTCATATGCATTTCTTACACATATGCTGCTGATTGTAAATATAAATACATATATTTTTACAGCCTTAAGAGAACATATAATGCACTGCATGGGTTCTTTATAACTGTGTGTAGAAGAAAGACAATCAAGTTCAGGTCAGTTTAGAATTTTAAACTGTTAAACTGATACAATTACTGTAAAGCAGAAGTTAGAAAACATAAATCCACAAGATAAAACATAACATGTGATTCGTGAAATGACAATTTTACCTGTAAGATTATTACTTAAATTAGACACAAGTATTATATTCCTCTTAAAAGAAGAGAACTTTGGATTAAGTATCTTGTCCAAGTGACACATGGCAGGGAAGGAAGCTGATATTGAAAAAAATAATTGATGGCTCTGACATAAAGGTTTCAGAGTTATTGACAGTCAGGGTATCAGTGCTGACTGCTGACCCCTATCCACCTCCAAAAGAACTCATGTATCAAAACTGGATCATAGAGGAAGGGAAAAAAGCTTCTTTCACACAGACAGCTGGATGCATACTATTTGTCTGGAAAACACATGGTACCAGGAACAAGCCAAGGCAGCAGAGGCAGTATGTTGGACGATGTTTTGCTCAGATAGGTCCTCCCATCCATTTTTCTGTTTTTCGTTTTTTTCCAATTTTTTTTTTATGGTGTTACACATCCTACCTATCAAAGCATTGTTGCAGAGCATATACTGTAGCTACAGCTTTTCATGAAATGATCAAAAATGCCTAAAAATATTTTGATGTGCAGAACAAGTTTGAGACGATGAGTTCTCTAGAACTCAACCCAATCGAGCATCTTAGAGTGGTACTTCACAAAGTGCTAACATTTTAGTGCATTAACAAGTCGGGGCTGTTTTACCATGTAGGGAGACCAACACAATATTAGACGAGTGGCCATAATGATCGGTTTAAATGCTTTAATGGAAGCCAGATTTCAGAAAAGTGAAAGATTGTGAGCGTTTTATGTTTCCCCCATAAGCTGTCTGCAGAATAAAGTTTATTAATGAGTTTATTCATTCATTCATTCATTTTGTGGGGGTCAGCAGTCCTCAGACCTCAGTTTGAGAGCCTCTGACCCGGACAAGCCGACCTATGGTCTCCAGTACTTTGCCTCCGGCTCCGCCTCCCTCTCAGCACCGACCGACTGCAGAGCCAGCCTGCCCGCCACCCCGAAGCCCCTTCAGCTCCGACTTGTGAGCTTCTCTCCTCCCAGTCTCCACGATCCGGGCTCGGTGCCACTCTGCTAACGCGATCCGACTCCTACCGAACGAAACGCGCTCATCGTTCCGTCGGAAGCTACAAAAGTCCAACTTTAGAGGAGTTTCAGCATCGGAGAAGTTTGTTAGTTTTATTTTATTTTTTTCTTTTTTGCCCCCGGATTCTGGCCCCGTCGCGGGGCAGGACAACAAAACCAGGCCAACAACGGGTGAGAAAAGGGCGACCATACGATGTGGATCTGGTACCTTCTGCTTGGTTCGGGGTCAGGCTCGAGAACTGCCGGTAAGTTTTGTTTAAGCGCTCAGGGGAACTGAGGTTGTTATCACGACGCAGACACGCATCAGTGCGAGTGGGAAGAGGACGAATCTGCTTCAGGGATCTGCTGCTTTTGTCTTCAGAGAAGTTGGCATGAACTTAAAAGATAGCGTTTCTTTAAACTGAAACCCATAAAAATTATAGTAAAACAAGAGAAATGGAGTCTTATTATGCCTGGCAACATATTGAGAGTTTGCACAGCTTGTCCGTGTCATAGTTATATTAATGATTGTGTTGGTCTCCAATTTCCCTTTGCTCTGTTTACAAACATTAGCTTGTTGTTGACAAGACTACATATAGGCTATAGGTCTTGTAGCCAGTACAAATTCATGGCAATGTCACCATAACCACAGACATTTTAAAATGAAGTAATTTGATGTCTTTAATTTAGCTTTGAATTCTATAGTTTAAAGTTCGAAGCTTTGTAAAGTTAGAATTTCAAGTGCAAAAAGCTAAATGTAATACTAAGCCATATTTTGTGTTTATTTTTTATGTTTTGTGTTTAGATGTTCAGTTTTTTTGTGGTGTAAAGCCACAATAAATTTACCACAAAACCAATGCTAACCTAAAACTAGAAAGTAACAATTATCAAATTGTTGCTCTCAAGACATTATTACTTTTGGAAGTGCAACTGCTTCTAAACCACACAATATTTCAACGGAAAATGTTAAAACTTAAACACAGCATTTATTGATTCACATTGAACCATTTGCATAGAAATAGTTCAAACAGCAAGAGTAACAAGAGTTTCTGAGATTTTACAGAATATCATCATTTTGAGTTCATCATTTTTCTCACAGAACAAATTCTTATTCAATAAGAGAAAGGAAACAAATGCCAATACTTGTGCAGTACTAAAGAACCTCTTTTAAAGAACATGCTGCTATAGCAGAGAAATGCATTGTTACTAGTTTTCATTGATAATAGTGGTTAGCCTGATCACTGAAGTTCTTCATGCAGCAATTAGCAAAATTAGCTGGTTTTCATCCTTAGACCTGGAAGTTGGCATGAAGCCATTTCTACATCCAAATTCTGAGATCAGATGTAAATGAAACACAGCATAAAAAGGCACAAACACTTGTTACAGATTCACTGTTGTCCAGATACATTTGTACTTGAAGTTCTAGAAACATTCTCTATGCACGTCTCTTTTATGAAGTTTCCGACAAAGTGAAGATCAGTGTGCTTGAACAATTGGTCTTTTTACGTGTCACAATCTATTAGTTCTACTCCACAGTTTGTATTAATACTGCAAACAACTCTGCCAAAATAGTTTCTGGGTGCCACTAAAGACACCCAGAAACATGAAATACTGAGCTGTGGAAAATCTCTGTAAGTTTGGAACTTTCTATGATATTTTATTAAAGAACTCCCGCAATGTGAGAACCACATCACCAGATCATCTGTCTATATGAATGAATGCAAAGAGTTTATACATTTAGAATATGCAGTGCAGGACATATTTTCTCACCCCACTCTAGGAAATAACAGTTTTTAATAAAACTGTTTTTGATGGAACAGTGTGACTGCCTTTTACAATCAGGACAGGACTTTGGTCTTATTCTACAACATTTCACAAAGCCAGAGGAATATTTGGAGTTCTGGTTCATATCTAATTCTTTCCTCTCTTCAACTCACTATAGAGGTTTTGTATTGGATTTAGATCTTGGTCTTGGAAGAAGGTTGATTTTGTATCTGGTGAGCTTTTTGCCATATGCTTTGGATCACTATCCTTCTGAAAGATTCAATATACACCCATTATTGTTTTTAACAGTTAAAATGTAATTGGATTTTTATAAGTGTGTGATGTCCTGCAGTCTAACAAAGTTCACAGGGCTTTGAAGAAGAAACAGTCCCACACATCACAAATTCATTTGCAATGCATTTTATCTTGAAATTATGGTTAATGTGGAAGTTAAAAAGTACAGTTGTTCCATTCAAAATAATTTTTGTTGTGTTGATTTAAAAAAACACAAGGAAAGAATTCAAATCTTTATTTTTTTTTTCTTTTGAAAGGACTAAGCCCGCAGCTTGCTTTATTGCAGTGCAAGAGTGGTTGTTGAACGAGAATAATGGACACTCATGATGCTGAATTGTTTCCATGCCTTTCAATCATTACTAAAAAGCTTTGAACTACATTTTTGAAACACTTGGTTGCACCTCAGTTATTGAATGTCAGGCTGAACTTCTCATTTGCATAATGTCACAATCTGTTCTACTTAAAGAAAATCTCAATAAATAAATAAATACATAAATAAAAATCTCCAGAACTTAAAAAAAATGAAATGAGGAAGAACAAAAGGTGTAGAAGTTGAAGTGCACTGTAGGTCGCATGTATTTAGAAATTGTCGAACATGAGTGGGACCTGGTTCATGTCATCTCTAGTGACGTTTTCAGTTGCTTTTCAACAAACATGTGGAATCTTTCAACTTTGGCTTGGAAATCTTCTAGCAGTTTCCGATGGACCAATGTCTGTGCTCTGAATTAGGGTGGTCAGAAACAACTCATCTCTACTGGTGAAGTGTGCAGTGAAGGAGAGATTCATGCAGGGTAAATCCAGGGTGTTAGGAGGGGGTTGCATTGCATGAAGCCTTGCACCAAAAAAATCTACATGCAAAGTAATTTATATTCTTCTCCTGGGCAAATAGGGTGTGGAGACATAAGTGTACTGTTCACTAACCTCAACATGTACTCTTGCAGTTTTGAACCACTCAATTCCATTTGCCAAACGCAATTAAGATCACCTGTGAATAAGTTTGTTCAAATGAAAAGTCATTAATAAACATGCCGTGCCGCAATCCTCCAACTTATCTTCTTCTTCGTGGTTTGTGCCAGTTGAAACATCTGGTTGTTATTCGTGTGATGTGAGAATAGTGCTATCATTGCTAAATACACCAATTCTGATAAAGCCAAAGAAACCCCCTCACGTTTTAGCAAAAAACTAAAGTTTTTTTTCTAAATTGGGGTGTTTTCAATAAGCACATTTGTTTTCAAAATGCCAAATTGAGAAATTACATGGTCAATGGAAACTCAGTTAGTGGTTCATGTACATCAACATGAGAAAAAAACTTTTTATAGTCTGGAAAATGGAAATCCAGACTGTATGCTGCTTGAAAAGTGAAACGGTACGTGCTTAAGATCAAATTTTGACAGATTGGGAAACCAGCCATTTAATAAAAATGTTAATAATTTAACTTAGTTTAGTATTCATGCACCCATCAAGTGCACATGTCAGATTATTCATAAATAAACAAAAAGACGAAGGGCGTTTTAGCCTCTTGCCAGTGTATCCTGACCCACTGGGTCCTTTGCCAAATGAGCTGCATATGAACCTTAACTGACAGTTAAGCTAATAGGTACTGATGAGGGTCATATTGATGTTACTGCCTTTTAGGTCTGGAGCGGTGTCCTTGTTCAGTTAATAACACACTGACCACTTAATACATTTTTCATTTTCAAATCAAAAATTAAATCACATCAGATCAAAATTTACAATAATAAAAGATGAAAATTACAGTTCCTATGTTAAACTTCAATCATTTGAAACATACTTTTTCTTTAAAATGTATCCTTCTTGTCTTGTTAGGTTAAATACACTCTTGATTGCTTTATGTGTCAAAACCTGGCCTTGTATTTTTAGTATTGGCACACCAGCATTTTCCATAAGGATTCACTAAAATGAGAATTTCCTACTTAATGGGATTATGGTAGCATTGTCCTTCAATGCTGCTTGCTTTAGTAAGGTTGAACAGTATTTGTGGTAGTAAATCAATGGTAAGGTAAGGACATAAGCCACATATTGTGTTTGATTGCATGTGTTGCTCTGTCATTCAGGTCAATTTGGAAGATAGAAATCTGCACAGCTGTTAACAGCCAATAATATTATCTTGTGGTGCTGTTTGTTGTGGCGCTTTTCATTATAGTCATGCACCAATAACACCAGGTCTACGTCGAATAAATTTTTGCCACCCAGTGTGTTCTAGTTTAACATTTAGGTCATAAATCAAAAAAGTGACGACTGTAAATCCTAGGCGGCATTCATTAGGATGTTAAACACCATTGTGACATTTGCACAGATGGCAAACAGAACATTATTTTGGCTGTATTTATTTCTCCATCTTGACAATGACTTTTAAATTTTATAGTTATGTAGCATATGGAGTGTGTGTTTAGTTTACGTCATTACTGTTATGAACGTGTCCTACATTTTAGAAACTTTGCACACATAAGCCAGGTGATTTGAACACTTTCATATTGTCCCCGGCACAGGCTATTTGGGTCATTCAGTGAACTGGATAAAATAATTACATTCTTGCTCTGCTCATTGTTCTTTGTATTTCTGCACAGTGGCTTTGCTGAAACAAGTCACCTGACTCAATCAGTGTTGTGTGTTTGTGCTTATGTTTGCATGTCATTGGAGCAGAAAGAAGAGGTGAAGGCATGTTTTCACAGTGTCCGTCGTGGTTGTACTGGGGGTTTTTCCAGCTATAGTTAAATGGCTCTGAGATAGCCTGAGATTGAGTGTGGTTCTAGTTCCCATAGTCGTTAAACAAAGCCTCATGACTGGAGTCACGTTTCAGAGCCCAGTGACAGAGCAGCTTTGACAGCTATTAATGTCATTCTTACCTCATCATTTCATAGTCTAACAATACCCCTCTATTTGTTTAATAGGTTTTACAAATACAGTGTTGGTGTGCTATTGGACTTTATAGTGTTGGCTGTATAAGATTATATTGTATGTGTTCTGACCAGTCTCTGTGCTTGTCTGATCAATAAATCATGGTGTGAAATATTTTATGAACTCCAGTGTAAATGGATTGAAGTGGACAGCAGAAACAAGGGGGTAAAATAAAGTGGGGGAAAGGTTTTGAGCATAGCTCATTATTGATTGGTTTTGAACTTTAATATACTATGAGGAAATGGATAGGTTTTCTTGGTTCTTTATTGTTTCGTTATTCTACTGTTTATTGTCTGGTACTGGTCTGTTATGTCTTTTTAGCCTTGATCACACTTCCACTGACTTATCTAAATTCATCATATTCATCTTAAAACTTTTTTACTTTTTGTTGACCAAATAATATGCAATATCAATTACATACTTGCATGCACAATTGTTGATTTTTTTTGTTATCATATAAACAAAAAATTATAACAACCCAGGAGCGTACTCCATGCTGGCAAGATGTGGTAACTTTTGTTGCAGTCAAGCATATTCCTTGACTGCAAGGAATATTCCTTGACTGCAGCTTGTACATTAAAAGCTGTCATAGCTTTTAATGTACAATGTAGGCATTATTTATTGTTCAGTATTGTCAGGTAGAGCTATAGTCATACATTTAACTCATGAGAAACAGTGATACAAAGTATTTGGTTGTTGTGAATAAGACAATGATATTTGGACAATATAATTCGTCAAATTAGATGACCTCTCTTTTGTTTTCACAAGTTAGCAAAAGATTAACAAATCACAAAATTTGTTTTAAAGAATGACTTAGTGTAGAATAAGTCACTTCAGGGTTTAACCTTTAAATTGCACTTCTCATACATGCAGTCTCAAAGTAAGGCAGGTCTTATGCTTAACAAAACTTTGAAAAAAATATCTGTCAGTTATAGAATCATCCAGTTCCAATTTAATTAGTTTCACTATTTGAATGCAGGACGATCAAATGCATTCTATATTCATTTAAAAAAACAATGAAAATACATTTCCTTTATAATTGTAAGCTATGTATTTTAGACCAACTTCATCACCATTTTATTATTATGTTTGTGGAAATGGCAGCAGCTCCTTCAATGCTGTTGTCAGTGAGTCCAGTGAGCAGGTTTTATTTGTCAGCTGCAACAACAGAATAATACAACCTAACTACTACTTCCTTTCTTTCTTCAAAGTAAGAGTCTGAAATATGAACACAACAGGGTGTAAAGCTTGATGCACTTACTTTTGCATCCATAATTTTACCAAAATATATACTAACACACCAGTTAGATAATGCTGCTTGCGACAAACATCATGTGGATGAGATGTAGTAAAACATTTTAATATCACAAGAACCACTTGTGATATTGTGCCACGTGATCTCGAAAAAACCCCTACTTGTTACACAATGTTATTTAAGGGAATTTCAGTGTCCATAAATATTTTTCATCCTTATTTTCTTAATTACTAAAGCTGCAATATACAAATAGGTGCAGCAGGCTTGCAAATGTTGTATTTGAAAACATGACCCAAAGTGTACTTTTTGTGCAAACATAACTTTGTGACATTTCTCATAGTTCACTGGCAAAGTGCAGAGTCCGTGCAGCCCTGTCACACGAGTTTTTTTCTCGTAAAAACTTGTGTAGCCCTATAGTGAGACCACCTGATACAGACTAAGTTTAAATTTATTATAATTTTTGATGCATGCAATTAGAACTTTATCCCTTTCTTGCATGCAAAAAAGAATGGATACTACAAGCCTCCTACTGCTTGTCTCTGTGAAGAAAGCAGTATATATACTGTATATATATATATATAATTATTATACCATGCATTCTGTTCTTTCTTTTTTACTTTTTTGATTATAGCAACAACAGCTAGATGTATTAATTTGAACAAGAAAAGAAAAACAAAAACTTAGTTGGGTATAGATAATGTCTCAGAGCTTAATCCATTAAAAGAACAACCTTTCTCCCTAAAGTGATATAAAAGAAAACTAGAGCACAAATCATTAGCAGAATCTACAACAGAAGTACAGTTGCAGTATTTCACTGTTTTATTGTGGTTTTGTTTGAAACTGCAAATACATTAACCTTAATGTTATTTTTTTTTCTTATTTATTTGATCAAAAAAGAAGGCTTGTCAGCTGCCAACTCTTTCAACAAGGCCTGAACATTAAGTCAACTTCACTCTGCTGGATGACCTTCCTAACTTTATATATTCATCTAAGGTGACCCATCGGGGATGAAAGGGATCTGCTGTATGACTCCCGTGTTGCTTTGCCTGCTGTCAGAAAGGGAATGGAGGCTGGACTGGTGACAGCTGGCTCCCCTTCTGTCCCCCGTGATTAGCAGTCATTTGCTGTCCTGTGTCTCACAGCCAGCATGTCAGCCAGTGTGGACACTGGCAGGCTATTTTAGTCAGAAATTTCAGCATTCCTCTGTCAAACCAAACAAACACTACCTTAAAGGTCAACAAAAACCCATAGAGGATTAGAGATAACATCAGGGCTACTGATCCTTTGTTTGTTTGTAGACTAGAGGGAAACTATGTGTGGTATACATCTCTGAAATTTTTTCCTGACTTTAACCTTTTCCCCTTATGATTCTGAGATTGCTGTCATTAAAGATGCAAGCTACTACTGAGTTCTGATTTCTTAGTAGGTTTTTTCTAATCTCACTTTTTTCTCCAATGGGCTATAACATATAAACTAGAAAAAATGTGTTACAGTTTTTCTGATACATGTAGTAATTTTGAATCCAGTAGAAAATTTAAGTATTGCAAGATTACTCTGGCTTACATCAGAAATTTAATGGTCACTTTACTGGGTATGCCTAATTAGTGCTGGATTGGATCTCAGTTTGCCTTAAAGGTTGATTCCTTTCTTCATGGCATAGACTGATCAAGACATTGAAAATATTCTTCAGGGGTTTTGGTCCATACTGCCACACAGTTGTTACAAATTTGTCATCTGCACATCTATGATGCAGATCTTCTATTTCACCACATTCCAAAGAAACTCTGTTGGACTGAGATCTGGTGGTTATGAAGACCAATTAAGACAGAAAACAGCAAACCAGTTGAAAATGACAAGAGCTTTTTTGACATGGTACTGTTTCCTTTTGGAAGTAGCTATCAGAAGATCGGTAGCAGACATCAACAAAACTTAGGCAGGTTGTTGTATTTGATACTTATTTGGTACTGAAGGACCAATAGCATGCCAAAAATTATCTTCTACACCATCGCTCCACCACCAGCCTGGACAGATGCAATGTTGCTTATGCTAAATTCTGATCCTATATCTGTCTAATATTATAGAATTAAAATAATAACCAAATACAGATGCTATGATATTTGTTACGGCCCTGGGCCTTATGGGCTGGGTTGCAGGTGTCTTGTTGTCTGTCTTTGTGCTCCTCCCCTTTACAGGTGCTGCTGATTTTATTCATTTGGAGCACAGAGCATTTAAACCTGGCTGTCTCCACCTTCTGGGTCGCCATCGGAGTCCACTCTGCCTTGATGCTTGTGGTGTTTTGTTGCCAGGCCTCAGCTCCCCTCCTTTTTGCACATTTGAGTTTGTCTTTGTTTTTGCACTTCAACAAACTCCATATGCACTCATACACCACATCCAAGCATTTGCATTACACCACTGATGCTGACATCCTCAATCCATTGTTGTTTGTGTTAATAAACATTCCTTTTTATGCACTTTAATCCCTGCATGGTCTCCCGTTATTGTTATGACCTTGAGCCAGTCGTAACAATTGGGGGCTCGTTCAAACGGTTTTGTGAGTTCTGTTTGGTTCGGTAAGTTTGACTTTTTGTCTTACCTTTGGTCTGATTTACGTTGTTTGAGCGCTTGTTTCGCTTTGGCTGTCTGGCTCGTTAGCGTTACGCTGAGACGCCATTTCTGTGCGTTTAATTGGTGACGGGGGACTCCCGTGACGTAATTGTCCTTATTTGGACTTGTGCGCTCTTGGGGGATATGCAGGTGGTTTGGATAACGTGCTGTGTATTTTATGATTTTGGAGCGGGATGCTTGTTCCATAGCTCTGATTTTAACGAGATAGGTAAGTGTCAAGTTTTTAATGTGCACTAGTCAAGCGTTTTTGAGCAGGTGTCCCCTTGCAGGTTTTAGCGGCGTTTCCCAACAGGGGTTTCACCGCATTATTTCCTAGTGTGGAGGTACGGCGGGTAGAGCTTCCCTATCCCCTTTCCCTTCATCGGCTCGGGAGCATTCCATGGTTTCGAGGGGGTGACAGCCTGCTGGTCGCCTTTATCGTACCACTGGTTTTTAAATGCATAAAATCCCATCGCTACGCCTCCCGAAGACTAAGGATGAGTTTGTAAGCTTCTTCGCTAGGCAGTTAGCGGGGACACACTGTGGGTGGTCATTTTGGAGTTTTTATTGTGCATTGAATTGTCACTTGTCTGTCGTTATGTACTATGGATCAGGTTGAGGCTTTTAATGGTTAAATGTTTTGAAGATGTGTTAAGAGCAATTATGATGATGGCAGAGCAGTTGTGATCTTGCCTCGAGTGTCACGTGAAAATGTGATCGGCACTTTTAGAAATTTAAAATTTGTTTGAAGTTGGTGTGTTAAAGCCTTGTCTAAACTCGTCTCCATTTTTAATGGCGACGATCACTGGTTTGTCCGGTGAGCAGCAAACGGACTTGTTCTTGTTTCAGGTTCAGTGGAAGGAAAAGTGTGCTTTGAGCCAGGTTGTGAATTGACCGTTCTGGTGGAGGAGTTGGCCCACATTTTGTTTGAATCCCTTAAGAGTGTGGTAGTGGACCATGCTGGGGTTGTTGTGGGTGTGGCTCCATGTTTTGTTTATTTGATGAGGAGAATCCTGAACACTTGGTTAAGCGGTGATGTGACCTTTTGGTGTTGTGGAGATATCGGCTCACTTTTGGTTTGACACTCTTTTGGTGTTGCTGGCTGTGAGACAGCAGTAACTTTGAGTATGGTACTGGACCATGCTAAGAGTGATCATGTTGTGGGTATCGGTCTCCATATTCTCGGTCACTTTTCCTTACCTGACTTGTGTAGCAACGTTTTGTGGTATAGTGGACCACTTATTGCTGTGACTTTTTGTGTTGGGTAACACCAGTTCAGATCTGGTTGGATTGCTGGTTATTGCTTTGGGGAGTGGTAACTGGGTGAATCCATTTTGGCTTGGCTGTGAACCTGTGGTAGGTCACTTGTGTGTCAGGTCTGTGTTCATAAGTGGTTTTCTCCTCTTGGTATCTTGAACGCCTTGAAGCAGTAAGGACATGTCCTGTTTCAGCTGCTGTAACATTCTTTGCCAGTCTTCCTATCCAGTGGCCAGACATGATGGGCAAAGCAACTTATGGCTGTGGGACATGGAGGCTGACGATGTGACGGCTGTCATCCTGAACACTAAATTTTGGTAATGTAATAGCAGCCCAAACATTTTTAAATTCATATTTGTTTTGAGTTTTAAAGGTTCCCCTTTGGGGCCCTTTTCTTAAGGGTGGGGGTGTTACGGCCCTGGGCCTTATGGGCTGGGTTGCAGGTGTCTTGTTGTCTGTCTTTGTGCTCCTCCCCTTTACAGGTGCTGCTGATTTTATTCATTTGGAGCACAGAGCATTTAAACCTGGCTGTCTCCACCTTCTGGGTCGCCATCGGAGTCCACTCTGTCTTGATGCTTGTGGTGTTTTGTTGCCAGGCCTCAGCTCCCCTCCTTTTTGCACATTTGAGTTTGTCTTTGTTTTTGCACTTCAACAACTCCATATGCACTCATACACCACATCCAAGCATTTGCATTACACCACTGATGCTGACATCCTCAATCCATTGTTGTTTGTGTTAATAAACATTCCTTTTTATGCACTTTAATCCCTGCATGGTCTCCCGTTATTGTTATGACCTTGAGCCAGTCGTAACATATTGCAGTAATATGAATAATTGCTGGTTTTATGCTTTATATAAATGAATTTAGATCCAGCCATCCATTTTCTTACACCCTTATCCCATTGGGGTTGGTGCTGGTGCCTTTCTCCATCTTAAATTAATTTAGATGATTTTATGAAAAATATTTGGAATATTTATGTAAATACTGTGAAACATTTTTTTTAAATTGATGAGTTTAGATGAAAAATGGTCAGAGTTGTCCATTTTTACATAGTAAATACTGTATATTGCAGCTGATTAAGGAAATAATGTCAGATCCCTGGCTGATTAATTGATGAATCTCTAATCATGTACTTAAAATGGAATTATAAAGCCTTTATACCATAACTTAAAAATTTTCCCTATAAAAACTAAAACTAGTGACTTTGTCAGTCTGTGGATTTTCCTCTTAAGCCTCAAAAAGAATCATAGGAAAAAGTCAACACACTGCATTAATATCATGCTTGCTTTTCTGCCTTAGTATATTTTTGCAGTCTTTATTATATCCCTATATTGGAAGATTACACACATCAACTACAATCCCTGTGGAGGTAATTATGCAGAACTAAATCTTTGTGTGAATAAACCTTTAGCCTCATGCATGGTTGTTTTGTACTCCTGATATACCTAGGGCACTTTAATCACCATATTGATTGGTCCAATTTCATCCTTTGCTTAGGTTAGCATAATGAGATGCAATGCAAGTTTCTAAAACTGGTCTGTCAGTGAATGCTACCTGTGTGGATTCATTCATCGAAAGGATTAGAATAATCCATATCATTACTGCAGAACTCTTTCTGCTGTAATTCACAACCAGTAATTCTGATTGTTCATAGGTCTGGAACAGATTCTAACCCAAACACTAACAATCAAGCACTACTGGCACATGAAACAAGCCCTTTGGTGAAGTGAGCCTCACAATCATAATTGAGGAGCTGCAGAGTGTGAAATTTACAGACTGCACTGAAATTCTCTTTCCCATAAGAACATAGCATATTCGTGTGTCTCAAGGATATTAATCATAGGATTTCTTTTCAGGGTTTAAATGAGATTGTGATGTGGCATCATTCTCTCACAGACGTCTTCATATGGATTTGGTTATCACATCTGTAGGAAAATGTAGGGTTATATGTCAGTAAATTGCATTGGATAAAAAAAATTCTATACCCCATATTGGTAACTACTTTTTCTGATTGGGGGAAAAAAACATTCAAGATTATTCATTTAGACTTTTTTCAGCTTTAATGTGAAATGCAACCTGTACACAACTCAATTAAAATAACAAGCTCAAAATAATTTAGGGAGGAAATGGAAAAATACAGAAAAAATAAAGTCATGTGTTTGCATAAAAATGCACACCATTTACGTTATTGGTGCTGTGGATGTGATTAGAATTAAATACCAATCACATATAAAGTAGGAGTCGTCAGTACTACAGTTGTCAAAATATCAAATACATTTTTCAGTATAACTGATAAGTGAATACTTTTTTTCAAGATCTTCTTTACACCAAAATTTGTGTGAACCATCCTTATCTTCTGGATTTCTCACAAGAGTGTGACAGACACAGACACTAGCCCTCCCCCTCAGTTGCAGTGGCTTGCCTGATGGCATATTCCTCATTTCCACAAAGAGGTGTGGCCACATCAATCCCTGTCGTACCGCTCAGGAGGCATAGGAGTAAAGAGAGTAAGATGGTGCCTGAAGTTCAAATACTCATGTAACATGACACGTTTGCAAAAAAACCAAGGCTTTTTGAACTGTTCTTTCTTTGAATGTCTATGAGGCATGATGAGAAAATAAAAACTGAAGGCTACCAGTGAGCCCTTATGCAAGGTGTGGTTAGTGGTGGCTAGGAAGCTAATTAGCTCCACAAACCAGACAAAGCATTTGTAAGACCTACAGTCAGGCAATACAATTTGGAACATTATTCCAAATAATAAAGAAACCAGGCATGTCAAGAAACACAATGCTTATGAGACTTCCATCCAAAAGGATTTAGTGCTGTAAGACAATTCACTGCCCAAAGCAGCCATTTCACTAATTTTTGTTACCTTTGTTCCCTTCTTCAAAAGATTTTTGTTTTTCACGGGTCACATAAAACACAAAAAAATTGCGAAATCATTTCCATCACAAAAACTTTCTGTGTGCAGACATTTTATACCGGCTGTACCTCTGGGAGTATGTGAGCTTGGTCAGGCGTGATTGAGTGAGTGGAGACGACAGCTAAATCCTGGTTGCTGTGAGATCCTGTCTGTTTGCAAAAAGCACAAGAGACATGTGATCTGCACCTCCTTCTGCACCTGATTGACATTAAGTTGACAGTGCCAATTGAATTATTTTCACCTATCACTGTGTGCTCATTCACACAGACACATGTTTAATTTAGCAGCCTTTCAGGTAAAATTTCAATCTATGGGTATAAAAGCTATTATGGACCTCTGCCTCTTTTTCCTGCAGAGTTCATAGATGGACAAATAAGATCAATCTCAGTTCTTCTGACTTAATAATTGGCAATTTGTCACAATTAATTTTACTCTCCAAACCTACTTACCTGAAAACCAGTCCATGACATGGAGCTGAATCTGGAGCTTCTCTGTGATAAATGGAGGATAAAAGAGTCAATATGGTAAGAGATTATTTCTCTGTTAGAAAAAGAGGGAAAGAGAACTGGAAGTTAATGCATGGAAAAGGTGTTGCTCCACCTCAGCAGCCACACAAACAAGCCTTAACTCCCTGAGCTAACTCCCTTTTGACTGCATACTCTACTTGATTCTTTCTTTTCTGACAGCCATGATTCCTTTGAATTCACAGGGCACGTATAGTTTGTTTGTGAATGAATAAGGTATGCGGGATGGATGTGTGATATGTGTATAAGTGTGTATCATCTCTTGGGCCAGTACCATGGGAGGCGAAGTGCTCATCTTCACAGGAAATAATCTCCTGATTCTGCGTGCTGTTTGCAGAAGCAGCTCAGCCAGCCAAAATCAAATGCAAACCTCTGCTAATTGTCTTAATGCTGCTTCACTGTTAAGCATGACTTGGCAACAGCCCCCAGGACTAGGCCACAAAGCAAATTGTTTTCAATTCTTCATTGAATACTAAACACGAGGGAGATCCTGCTTTTTGTGAATGAAGAGTAACCAATAAATATCATGCTCTGATTTTTAGAATCAAACAGAGCAGAAAATAAGGTTGGAAGACAAATTTATTGTGAATGGGAAATTGGACAGAAGGTCAGGCCTAGTTATCTGGTCTGTTATCCATTAGCAGAATCTAATCTGAAAGAATTTATGCCATGATTCCTGGCTCAGTCTGATTTAGCATAGCTTCATTTTATAGAAAACTGCCAACCAAGTTCTGAATTTACAGTTAAGATCAAAATGATTCATTCCCCTGAGAGATTAAGATTTACAGTTGTTTTCATTCAAAACAGAGGTTTATTTTTTATTTTGATGTCAGCCTTCTCCCAAAACATAATAGACCAATCTACAAAGGTCAAACTCTTTGAGAGCACTCTGAAAATATGGTTTAGAACCCTCCTTACCATCATACTAATGTTTAGCTCACTCCATAGATCATCTATTTGATTCAAGTTGAGACTAGCTGTATACATACAACATAATATGCAAGCATATTTTAGGCCTAATGAAATCTGTTTTAGTGAATGTTAAAATGTTGTTTTATTTTTCTAAATTCAATGTTTTACAAGTGAAGACAATGCTGTATGTTCCTAGCTCATTACAAAGAGAGCTCAAGAACATGAAAGAGCTTAACCACATTTCTGTTTGCTAATTATGTTATTGTGAAGTATTAAACTGGTTGGTGTTTTTATAAATATGTGTCTTGTGTCCATGAAAATATCTACAAGTTATGCTATTTTGCAAAAAATATGTTTTTTGTTAAAGAAAATGATTTTCCTTTGACTAACAATGCTCCTCAACTGATGAAACAAAGCACTGGCGATAAATTTTGAGTGGATCTGCTGACACTTTCAGTAGCAGCCTGATATGAAACTGTTTCTTACCTTGTAATTTAAAGTAGTCCTAAAACATCAAAGCAAGCACAGCTGGACGTAGATCTTATCTGAACACTTGTCATAACCAGATGAAGGATAATGCATCTCTCATGTGTTGTCTGGTTTTTGCTGGATCTTGCTCTTTGATTTTCTTTATCTGATGTAGACAGTTCAGTACCCACATTTTAAAGCACACTACCAATTTCCTAACAGTGTGTTTTTATTGCTTTGATGTAATTTTAAAACACTTCAAAAATATCTCTTTAATATCTATTAAAATACATCAAAACCCAGCTCCTTCAAAGAAAAGTAAAGAAACAGAGTGATTTCACACTTTTGAACATAAAATGATCACAATGTATCATCTATAGGCGATGATAAACTGAACAGACATCCTGTTTCACCAGGTGTTTGCTTATTGCTGCTGCCGCTAGTCTGATGGAGCTGTGTGGGGGAGGTCTGGGCTGCAGTTCTCAATTGAGTTGGTTAGCAGCTTGGTTGAGGACTGAAAGGCGGAGGTTTGGGTACATAGGTAGAAGTTTGCCAAAGGAGGCGCTAAGGGAATGGCTACCGCTGGAGATTTAAGGACTCCTCAAACAGGCAAGAATGAGTAAAAGCAACACTCCACACATATGTTTTTGATGAGGTAATGACACTATAATATGATATAAAGCTAAAAAAAAAAAGATTTATGATTTTGCATAATACCTGACTTCAAAAGTTCTCAGACAGTAGTTTCTCCCTCCATTTGTATAATTTAGGCCTACAAATGCCCTAATAAAACAGCAACTTCAAAAAGGTTGGGACTTTTAAGGAGGTTTGCCAAAACAACCTCCATTTTGGAGACTGTGTGTTACAGGACAATGCAATCTTAATAAATATTTTTAAACATTTATTTATAAGCTATTATCATTACCATGACTGTGGTTTATATAAATAATTAAATGGATTTAGTAACGGAAATGCTGGTTGATTAGGAAGAGGCTAAATGACTGAGCAGCATGCATGAACACTGTTAAATAATGTAGCTGTTAAATAACTCCAGATGTTTTGAGTCAAATGTGGAGTCTTTTAAACTCTTTTAAAGCTCCTCCAAAAAATACTATAACTGCTTCAATTTTCTCAGAAATGTAAGAATTACTTCAACCTGTCTGTGAAGCTAGAAAGTTTGAACGAAATCTCACAGAGAAACCAATAAAGGTGGTGAACGTAATGATTAACCTTCATGTGATTCTCATCCACAGCATGGCAGCCATAAGTCAGGAGCTCATCTATCCTGAAAAAACCCACATGGTAGATTGTGATGGATTCTTCCCTGACTGACCTTGCAGTCACAGATTCCTTTCTGAATTTCTACACATAACGACAAATGAATGGTGGTGCTGTTTGCACCACAACTTGGTCAGCACTTCATACCAATCATCCTGACACCAACAGTAAAATGCAGTTAAAGTTTATCATGCCTACATTGATTAAAAAGGTGCAGAGTGAACCTTTGGCTAGTTTATATCTCATTTTAAAATGAACTAATTTGTAGGTTTAATTAATTCTATGCACTGATTATAGACAGAACGATCAATTACAAAAATGGATTTTGTCTGTCAAGTTACAAGTCAAGTCAATGCTTTCTTCATTTACAAAGCACTCAGAACAGTGCCACTTAATGTGCCCAACTTTGTTTCAGGTAAAACGAGCATATTATGCCAAATTCTCTGTAAGCACATTTTTGCACTTCTATTTGGTTCGTTACTACTTCCAGAAAAAGTTCAAGTTCTAAAAAAAATCAAGAAGCAAATGTGTTGGTGTATGGAAAAGGAGCAGTTTCAAAAACTTTCCCATCATTAAGTCACAATCGGCAGGCACTACCCTCACCTGAGAACTCAGGCAGAGCTCCACTCGATTATTCAAAGATGAGAACGTTTGTCAGCTGCTTTTATCGCTGTCTGTACTACACAATGGCGACTGGAATAGCAAAGTGTTTTGTTGTTAGCTGCAATGAACAAGGCCATGCAAATTCTCCTAGTCACAAAAAACATACCTGTATGACTTAATTTTATTTTAATAATGTGGTTTCCATCAAAATTTCTTCATGCCCATTTTGAAGTATCACATTAGAAAAGGTTGATGGAAATGGCAAAATTCAAAATATATAACCACAGAAGCTACTCAGGTTGCTGCAGGGAATTGATAGGTGCTCATTACTAGTATGGGCTGACCCCTGTTCAGCCATCTGGCCACTAAGTTGCGAAAGCAAATCAATGTTGAGCAAAGGCCATGAGACACAGTGGCTGAAGTGGAAGAATGTTAGTCGTTTTGGTATTTTGATTTCAGAGCACTGCTGCTCTAGACGTGAGTCTGCATGTAATTTCAGCAGTAGGAGGTCTGACATGTTGAAGAGTGAAAAGTAAATGGTTGCCCGTCATGCGAGTCCTTAGAAGCTTTTTGGAACTGTTGTGGAAACCCATTTTGCTCATTACCATGACAACATAGAGGTCTGGGTCTTTCTGTATCCGAGTTAAACTTCCAATTGTTAGAGAGGGAGTGAAGAGCTTGGTAAAAGGCATAAGCAGCAACTAGGAAAAACTGTCTGGATTGTAATCATCACGAGAAACATTTCGAACATTAGATTGTATATTTACATCTGCCTACCAATTTATTCGATAGTATAATGTAAATTGGATTTTTATTAGCTACTAGTGACAGGAATCAATGGAACAATAATATATATATTATATATATCAGCTATATATATATATATATATATATATATATATTTAAAGCAAGTTTATGATTGTTCATTTTAAATATTTTACACACACAGAGTACTATACAATCTCCTTTAGCAAACATGTTGCTATGGTATTTGAAAGTGTAAAATGCAAATACATAGTTTTTAACATTCAATTGTAAAGACAGCTATACTAGTCTTGGATCACAAGAATTAAGAAATCCCTCAGATTTTCCAACTACTAGAAAATGGAAAAGTTGCCATAGCAATGACATTTTACAAAACCGTTTCTAATGGAGCATAACATGAACGTGAACATGTATTGTTTTCCCTGTTGGTGCTTAGTAGCTCTACATCACAGTGAAATACTTCTTATTTACTTAGCAAATAGATCATACTAAAATTTCTTCAGAAGGCAAACCTAGGGCTGTCATAGGAACTTGTACCACAGTTTGAGGATAATAGATCTGGACAAAAATGTGGCAGGAATGAGAAAGCATTTATAACATATCCTTTTAGAATGTTTTGAGAAAAACTTTTTTTTT
This sequence comes from Xiphophorus couchianus, assembly GCF_001444195.1. NCBI lineage: Eukaryota > Metazoa > Chordata > Actinopteri > Cyprinodontiformes > Poeciliidae > Xiphophorus > Xiphophorus couchianus. The sequence continues at coordinate 19,533,104 of NC_040229.1, forward strand.
ATGGTAGCAGAAATCTGCTCTGTTTAAATGTGTTTGTATATATCCACATTGAGACAACTTTGAGTGTAGTTAATCCCACAAAAGCCAAATTGTAAATAAACCAATCCCTTATTAAAAGCACAGTCATGTTGATTAATGGATATCAGAATATGTTAATTAACAGCTTGAGTTGTTCATTTTAAGTTACCGGAGACATATTTCTCTCTAGATTTCCTGACCTTCTTTCACCATAACTCATGTCTTTTCCTATCATGGCTCTTCGTCTAAGTTGACCTTTTACAGAAAGCATCTGCAAAAATCCTATTGGAATGAACTTTAGTCATATAATCATTTCCCACTGTCAGAATTCAATACCGTTTTAATCCCCTGCCCTCCGTTTAACTTTTTAACATTTTAGCTCATTACCACTGGAAAGATGATGTCTTTAAGAGACACAACAAGAGGAGACGATTATAACAAGGAGATACAGAGTACATGAAATGGCCACTGGTACTTGTTTGCCCTTATCTGCATTCTGTTGAGATACACATTTTCATTGTAATGCCCTCATCATTTCCCCTTTACCCTCTTCTCCTTAATAAGGAGGCTCTATACTTCACGTCCCTTTATTTCTTTTCTCCCTCACCTTGCGGTCTCTCTTTCAGTTCCTCTATCAATCTCTTTGCCCTCGCGCATTTGGCAGATACAGTTAATTCCCGCTGCTTTTCAACCCCTGCAGTGACTCTACGGCCTGGCTGCACAATTAGGAGCTCATTACTTGCTAATACACAGAGCGGAAGGGAGACAAAGGCAGTCTGTGCCGTTTTTGTGTTGTGTGCAGCTCACTTCTATCATTTTATCTCACTCCATCCCCAGGCACATTTTAAGCAAAAGGGTGTAATTTGTCTTTCCTCCTCCTCCTCACTCTTCTCGTCATTGTCTACAGTACGTTTTCAGCGTGGTACATAATAAACCTGTGTGTGCTGGGAACAATTAACGGTTTAATTTCAGACATCTTAGGATGGTTTTCTTCTCAAAAACATTATTATGTAATAAACTTTCACCTCCTGTGATGATTACATTTTTGCTTGTGATTCAGTTTTGTCTTTTTTTACACTCTGAAGAATTTGTGATTCATTTAGTTTTCTGACTGCAAGAAGTACATTGTGAGACGTATTTAGGGAGTCTCTATAGATGTACCGTAAGGTCAGCCCTTGCAGATTACCACAGTGGTGCTGTCTGCATCATCTCTCCCGATCTGGCTGGCTGTGCTGAAATGCCAATTTAGTCTGTGAAGGCTCTCGCAGCATGGTGATGGATGAAGGTTATGTCCTGTTTACCAGTGTGTTCTGCCACAGTTGACTGCATGATGAAAGAGACGCAGGGGAGTGTTGACATTTTGTTTTATGAATGGAATAGATGTTTCTGTGAGAGCGGAAACGTTTCCTCCAAGACTGATGAACAAAAAGCAACTCTACCTATAGTTCAGGTTCTAGATTATTTTTTAGAATTGTTTGGGTTTGGATTTGCTTGAAGCCATGATTGTATTGTTTTTGAAAAATATCTACCATTTTATCCAAGTCATAGCAATTAGGATATGTAATGTAACAATTAGGAGTTTATATTTTATCTAATAGGATTAGTCAAATCTTCTACACAGACTAATAGAGTCTAAATAGCAAAATGATAAAGCATTGGTGTCAGAGCTCTTTTATATTACAGACTGTGGCTATGTTGTGCTGGTTTACCCTTAACAAGAATTAGTTTTAAGCTTGATTCACACAGGAATTATTCACATTCAAGATTCAGAACTACAGGAACATCTAAAAAAAATTATGTCACTCATTTCAGAATGTGAAACTAGGATATTATGTGGTTTCATTACACATAGAGTGTAGTATTTCAAGCTTTCATTTCTTATAAATTTTATGATTATGGCTTATAGATAATGAAAACAAAAAAAAAAATCAGTGTAGAGTATATCATGAGATCAATAAGTATATCTTAAACATAAATATCTGACTTCAGAAATGTTGGTACATTTCTATGCACAACTTAAAGTGGACCTCAATCACACCAGGATTCTGTACCTCTCTGCTCTTGATTTGCAAACTCTACTTCCATCTTAAAATGAGCATTGGACCAGTGAGAAACCGTACCCAGGAAAAGTCTCTGGTTCAGTAGTGGCCTACATGAAGAGTATTAAATTTGTATCTAAATTTGTATCTCTAATTGCTCATGTGCTGACTCCAGGCTTATTCCACTTGTGAAGCCACTTTTTACTTTACAGTCCTCTCGACGCTGTGGTTGTCCATTTTGTTGATGCACTTTTTCCTATCACTTTTTTTCCTTCCACTCAACTATCGATAAATATGTTTGCATTATATGTGCTTGTAGTATATAGTTATATTCAACACAATCTGCGAAAAGCTTTAGATTTTACCTTAAAATTCCCAAATGTGCTTAAATTGTATTTTCTTTTGGAAAAATTTGTAACAGTGATACGATTTTTGGCTTTCAGCAACCATTTTGAAGTCCTTTCTCGAATTTGATTCTGTGGCAGGACCGTAAACAAGTCCTTCATAATCGAACACCCTTAAATGTGTAAAAATAATCTTTTCAATGATGGATGGGGGAAAAATTATTCTGCAGTCATTGTAAATGTTTGATAGGAGTTGTTGGGACCATTTGTGCGGCAGCTATAGGAGTGAAGCTCAGATTCTATTGATTCAAAGTCAGGCAGCATTTTCTGTTGTTATGCTGAGGCTCTTTGAGTGGTCAGCAGAGTTTTGACCAACTTTCTAGAAGAATTTGGTCCAAAATAAGGCTGCAGAGCATATTAAAAGCCATTTCCACGTGGATGGCAGTGTACAAAATATTAATATTGTACAAAAATTCTTGGGGTGCAAGCAAGGTGATTAAAATTAATACTTTTGAGTCAATAAAATATTTGAGAAATCATATTATTTCTTTCTGCTGCATATACCCACACCTGATTGGGAACATAGATGCTATAGTCAACAACAAGTATGTTGAGCATTATGATAGAATGGAAAGACTGAAGACAATATAGCAATATGTACCAATATTCCATATTCCATGTTTTCCCAATACTGTATTGTGCAGCCCTAATGCAAAACCAACAAACAATACCATCCTAGATTTCCAGCTGTTCACATTCTTCCTAAGCCACCTCACCTCCCCAATAGCTTTTCACTATGCTTTTAATGTGTTGACGATTGATGATGAAAGCGGACTTAAATGTTGCATTATAATGCAACATCAAAGAAAACAGGGAGTCCCAAATTATGGGGTTTTACTGGAAATGCCAATCTTTATATCTAAAGACAAATCAAGTTATACCAGTAACATGAGGCGTGATATCAGTGCAGCCTTTAATTGGTTGGATCATCTTTCCAGCACAGGCTTTTCACAGCCTTCTTTAATGGCAGACTCTGATATCTGAGCTGTATAATCATCTAGATACATGATGCGCAGCAATTAAGGGAAATGACAAGCTGCACTTGGATTGCTGATGCAATGATAGTGTAACAGCCTATATGCAAAAAAATAAATAAATTCAAGGAGCATTTTTGCAATTCATATTATAATTCATATGTACTAAAGTTACTCTGATGCAGTGCAGAATTGTAAGGGGAGGGAGTGTCCTCTTTTTCAAAATTAATAACCGTCTCTTTTTTTTTGTTTTGTGGATTCTCGCAGAGTTCAGGAACACTTTATCAAAACAAAGACCCAGCATGTCACTGAAGACAGCTGATAGTGACCACATTGCCACATGCATCTCAGTCGCTCTGATGATGATGTTACTGTAGAGTAATATTTCTTCGAAATATATTTTCCCTCTGTGTGACTGTGTCACTTCGAGGTTGTCTATTCATTTACTGCATATACACACAGCTGAAAGATATATAGATCGAGTGAAAAAGGCCTGCTGAGTAAGAAAGCTAAACAAAAACAACATGGTTTCTGCTGAAGAGTAAAATAATATTGAATCTTCCTTGATCAGCAGTCTGTGATTCATTCATCTACATTTTGTGGCATTCAATATACTAGTTTCAAGACAAAAAGACCCCATTCTGCAGACCTATTTGCCTGCAAAACTAATGATTTGAAAATGTCATGTTGGCACATGAGGAAACAAATCTTGAGTGAAATTGTGGTGTTTTGATCCTCTCACCCTTCCTGAATTTTTGGCTTAAAAGGTTCCAGGCCACATGCAATACACATACATGCAAGCAGCAGTTAAATTTAGTATTTATGAAATGAAATGTGTGATTTGAGCGGCTACGCTCAGGCTGAAGTGTAATCAGACCACCGCCACTGCAGTAGTGGGTGTGATGTGGCGTGCCACTGCGCCGAGAGGCATCGCTGCATTAGCATATGCATAAGACTTTAAATTTTTGATGAGAAACATGGAGTAGATGTGCTTTTAATCCTTTCCGTTTGTTTATTAAACATATGTTTGCGGAGAAAGAAAACATATTAGACAAAATATTATTCATTATAGACTACTTTGTGCACATCTCTCAAGAGAGAATGTTAATCATGTCAAAAAATTATCTTCTTAATATTTCATATTTATTAACTAGTACAAACAAGAATATAAAATGTTTGTTTTAACTTAAGCGTTCAGCTGTCCTTAGTGGGAGTCAAGATGCCATCTTGACTTTTAACTCTATCTTGTAAAAATTGTCCATATCAGATTGAATGGACATCTGTTGTCCACAGTGACCCAGACAACAGATGTCTAGTCCCAGATAGTTTTTCCTCAAATTTAATTCCAGATCTATATAGTCCAATTCAAACTTAATCTTTCCTCTGGTGAAGTTATTTGTTGATTTAAATGCATTCTTGGACTCATAGTGAAACTGGGAAATGAAATTCTCCTTCAGCTTTCTACTAAATACCCAAATATCCAAAGGGTTCGGATCAAAACTGACTGATATTGGAGTGTGTTTATAATTTTATTCACCTTGAAAAAAACCCCAACTTCTTCAATTTGAGGAAAACTGAGCCCAGCTCACTCACTGTGAGTATGGCGTTTCTCCCACATCTAGTCCAGTTGTTTCTGTTAAACAGCCTTTTTGGAATTGCGGCCCAGAATGTCTGGTTCTGTCACAGTAGATTTAAAACAATTTTAACTGGATGTTGATATTTCCTTTGAAAGAAAAAAAATCTGTTTTTGCAATCCTTAGACCAGACATATAGAAAATACCAGAGAGTTTCATCATGTTTTACAGCAGAATCAGCATTTGACAGAATTCCCTACAGTTCCTTTACCGTAATCTTGCTTTCAAAATCTTGATAGATTCCAACATCTTTTTTGATTCTATTTTCTCATTCATTCTAGACAAACATCCAGTTTCTCTTATGTCAACATTTTATCTAATTTTTCTAAATTATTGCTAACCGTCTTCACTGCACCATGATACTATGTGGATGTTTGAGTTTTGGTGTTTATCGGACACTCCAGACTGAAAACTTATTTTTCTCAGGGAATTTTGCAAACAAAAAAATACAATCACACATTTCTGTTGATCATGGTAATCAAACAGTGACTCAAGTAAAGTTCTTCATTCAAATTGACTGAATAAACTTTGTATCTAAGAAAACCCAACAGATTACATTAAGTCATTGACTCAGTTCACTCCTCCTTGATAAGCCTGTGCAGCAATCCTTCAACCTGATCATGCATGTCACAACAGTGGAGAGATAAATCTCCATTATTATTGTGTGTGGGGGTACAGGTGCATGGGGGTGTGTGTGTGTGATTCTGGCATTCTTTTTTTATTATTATTTAATCGTTTTCTTAGCCAGCTGAATTTACTTGACTTATAGTGTATGTGTCTGTGTCTCATTTATGACGACTGTGTGAAAGAATATATCTTATTAATTATTATCATCTATCACTTAATTGGCCTATTTTATATTGTGTAGTTTGCTAAATTAGGTAACTGGCTTTCCTGTATGTATTGATCAGATGTTCCTGTTTGTTTTAGCTTTGGCATGTGTGGATGCATATCGATAATTAGGTTTGCTTAGAAATCAAATTTTTCGTGTCCTTTTATGTTTCCTCATCAATGTGTCATAGTTGCATGGTATTCTGCTGAAATAGTTCTATAGATGTTGGATTAACAGATACGTACGCCTTCACATACGTACTTTTTCACACACAGGCAAACAAAATAGATACTGATATTCGATTAGTGTTGTGCAAGTTTGTTTTTTCCAATTTCCAAAATGATTCAATGTTTTTAAAATGTTCAAGATCAAATCATTTTAACCTTGAATTCATTTGTGTGTGAACACAACTATAGCGCAACACGTTACAAATAATTGTCCTTAACCAATATAACAATAAAAAAAGAGCCTCAAAACACATTAATTCTAAAGTGTGCCATATCACTTGTGCATTGGTTAATTTTATTTCCTTTTTTTAAATGGTCAGGATGCATGTCTCTTTAAATTTAGAATGTTTTGAATTTGTTAAATTGAATCATATTGAAGTTATGATCATACCACATCAGAATCTAGGTTATTAAAATTCATTTTGAAATTGAAGGTTGTTTTTCATTTTTCTCTACATCAAAACCCAAAATTATTTCTAATTAGATAAAGCATGCCAGAGAGTTATTCATGCGTTAGGAATCCTCCCCATTGCACCTAAATATAAACAAGAACATCTTGTAATGAATACAGTATATTCTCCACATCTTAGCAAAACATTTTTAAGCTTACACCTATTATTAACATTCCAGGGTATGAGGTTCAGGCAGCCTTGTAGAGCAAAATGTAAGATTTTTCATTAGGAGGAGACCACACAGCAACCAGCAGGGATCTACATGGGCGAGACTCACTCTAAAAGCCTTGGCCTTGTTAAAGAGGCTGGATTATTGATGGTGCATCAGTGGGCAGAAATAGAGAATCGGGTGGAGGAGGGGAGAATATCTGATGTTGGAGAGAAAAGGGTCATTTAGAGGGAAAAGAACAGTTCTTTAAAGGCACAGCGGTTTTAGAAAACAACAGAACAGCTTGTTATATTGACTACAGCTACAACGAGGTTTTTTCTCTTTTTTTTAGCATTTGTAAAATGTTAAAACTTCAAATGATCTACTGATCACTGGGGTTACTTCGAAGATCTCTTAGAAAATCCCAAATGTGGACTCTATGTGTACAGTTTGGAGAAACACTTTGTAGTTTCAGTAAAAGTGTAAACTCCAGCAGAGTAAAGTAAAAGCTGAGTCAGAAAAGAAAATATTGATTTTGTTTTCCCCCTGTAAGCAAATCCTTACAGTACTGGTTGTCAGGTTTGGGGAAATATATGAACATTTTAATATCAATTGAGTATTTTAGTGTGTTTGCATGATATATCTGCCATCTATGAAGTCATAATAATGTTTTTGAAGACTATAGATGCCCTTAGCATTTTAAGGAAAGCAGGCAAAATAGAGGCTACTCACAGCTTCTTTGAAAGTATCTTTCTTTATTAGAATATCTATAAAAATATATATTGAAATGCTCCAGTTGCACCTTTTAGAAAAAAAACCAAAACATTAAATTATTCTAATAAGTGCATGAGATTAGCTCCAAACTATTGTCATAAAAAAGTAGATCATGTGACTGCTCAAATCTCCAAAACTTACGATCTGGATAAATAGCAAGAATATTAAAAATAGCTCCATTTCACTTTAGTATTATTATTTTTTTTATATATGCAAAATCATGCCCACCTGTACCAAGTATTTGTATTAATATTTAAACCTAACTGTGTTTAATCCCTAACCTACATTACTTATTACACAGCTCTAACCAAGCTGTTACATAGATGGTCATGTATGTTGACCTATCTAAAAATGTGTTTTAGGTGGATCTTAACATGTATAAAATATGTTAACTTTGTTAAACATCAAATATTGTAATATTGCAATACAATAAAGTATGTGTTGCTGATGATGCAAACTAGTGCATGTGTTTTGAAATAGAGGGAACTGATTTGTTTTTCTTCAACTATTGGCTAACCAGGTGGAAATCAAAGCACAAGATTATCAGCTAAATTTAGCAGAAAATAGCTTAGTCTGTCCTTCAACTGGTGCCATTTCAATCATTCAGGATGCAGAGGTGAGTGAATCATCTTAGAAACCACATCTGCATAGCATGATAATAAGTACATTTACTATTTGGTCACATCATAACCTTTATAGACATAATTTGTAGGCACAGCCATGATGTCTCCAGTTCTGTTGGTTTCATCAGATCATAGTATTCAGATTTTTCTGGAGCAGTTTTCATCTAAGAGTGAAGTGGCTAGGATGAAAATCAACACCTCCAAATCCAAGACCATGGTCTTGAGCTGGAAAAGGGTACAATGCCCTCATTTGTTTTTTGTTTGTGTAATTAGTTATGAAGACATTACTATTTCTCTAAACTTGCACCTACAGCTATCTGGCAGCATTGATAGAGTATATTGCCTGGACTGTGCGTTATTATTATGTATTATTTAGAGCAGGGGTGGGCAACTCCAGGCCTCGAGGGCCGGTCTCCTGCAACTTTTAGATGCATCTCTACTTCAACACACCTGAGTCAAATAATGAGGTCATTAGCAGGACTCTGGAGAACTTGACTGCACTTAGGAGGTGATTGAGTTATTGGATTCAAGTGTGTTGGACCAGGGAGACATCTAAGATTTGCAGGACACCGGCCCTCGAGGACCAGGATTGCCCACCCCTGATTTAGAGGTAACTTCTTTATCAAGCAGGCCTTGCTCTTGCTTTAGTGTATTATTTGAATCTTTGGAGCAATTACCGGCTAAATTAGTCTCACTGGTGAAATTGCGCTCCATTAATCATAGGCTGTCCTCCCATTAAATGTGGGATCACGGATCATAGTGAGCCTATAATACATTACCAACAGTTTATACTTGCTGTTTATGAGTCCATCTTAACCGAGATGCAAAATAAGGATTAGAACACAAATGCAGTACAACACAGTCTCAGTGCTAAAGTCTCAAATTTATATTAGTCACTCTCACAATGGCAGCAAAAGGAACTTTCAGACATCTAGTTTTGTTGCATTCCTCTTTTAACCACTTGGGTATCAGACGGGCAATTGTCCATCTAATCCTCTAAGAGATGAGAGTGGCTACATAAACACAGCCTCAGCCTATTAGTGTCAGCTCAGGATTAACATCACAGAGGATGTAGGCAAAGACGAATGTGGAGGGGAATAGGGACTGAAGTGAGATATAGCTTTGTGGCAAAGCTATTCACTGATCAAATGTGAAGGAAAAAAAACAAGGATCAAATGTAACCAATAAGGTTTTGTACAATAACAAAAACAGTCAAAAATCAACCTTGAGCTCATTTTCCAAAAAGACAAAATACTTAAAATAAAGTTTCAGCAAATGAGAGCATTTCAAGGTACATTAACAAGGTTTTCAAGTTTCTTATCTCTGTGACACAACAGTTTAAAGCAGTTAACCTTAATCACCAAAACGTTATACCTAGTGCAACTGTGTACCTTAAGACCATATCTATGTATCCTAACCTGCCCTTCAACAGTTATTGTTTGCCAGAGACAAAAATAACTTGATTTGATTTTTAAAAAATATGTTACAAATATGTAGCACAATGTGTATATGGTCTGTACTAATGAAATATTTTTGTCAGAGAGTCTTGTACGTCTCTCTGGAGGAATTTTGGCCCATTTATGTTTGTTTTAAATCAGCCATATTGAAGGTTTCTAGCATCATGAAGCAGCAATTTGATTGGATTTAAATTTTAAAATATGATTTTATTGATTTGAGTCATTCAGACTCAATTATGTTTTTCGGTTCTTTATCCTACTGCTTAATCCAAGTTCACTTCAGGTCACAAACTAATGACTTCAACCCTGAGCATCATAGTTTCATTAACATCAGGAAGTTGTCACTAGTTCAACAGAAGAAACCAAACCATCACACTATCACCAACATATTCTTAATTTTTTTTAGGCTGAGGAATGATTTGCTGCTTAAAAAAATAATTGTGTTTAAATATGACTTAATAAGGAAAATGTTTTTTTTTTTATTTTTATTTGGATGAGCATAGTTTGAATAAGCTTTTCACCCTAATAAGTGGACTTTGTATTTACTCAGATTATCTTTGTCTGATATTAAAATTTGTTGTCAATAAGTGTGAAAAATACGCAAAGTTAAAAAAAATTTTGTTAGGGGAACAATACTTTTGTTCTGGATGCTGGATGTGCTTTTCCCCACTGAAGTATTCGTTTGAAGACTGGCTGCTTGTGAGAGTATTCATGTTGCTCATCTTATTGGTTGCTCACCTTGTTGTTTAGCTGGAGCAAGCATAAAAGAAAGCAACGTCAAGTTTCGTTTGTGAACTTTGCCTTGGATATGAAAACACATACCAGAGGAATTTAAGTCAAAACACAAAACGTGTTGAAATGTTCGTGTCCTAACCTCTTTGATGTTCATCTACTTGGGAACAAAAAATGCTGTTCCCAAGTGAGTTACTCACGTCAATGTGACTATTGTTTTTGTTTTCATGAAGTTTATTTTTGGAATCATGCTTCTTGATGAAGGAGAAAATAAATGAAATGACCTACATACTGAAATAACCACTATCATAACAAAGTCAACACACAGACCAAGGTTGACAATATTAAATGTCAACCTTCCCATAAATGGGAAATGGAGTAGAGCAAGGGTATACAACTTTAAACTCTTGCCACAATTTTAGCCATAAAAAGTATGCTGGGTGGCCTTTTCCATTGGAAATTAAATTAATACAAACAGATAAAATAATACTCTTATAATAAATTGCAGACAGTGGTACAGTTGGTAGCACCACTGTCCAGGTGTCTCTTGCCATTGGAGATAGACATTTTAAATGCTGTGAATGACCATGTGGACGATATATAACCATCCAAATCTTGGCTTGACATTTTTTATTCCTGAATTTGGCCATAACATGAAATAGTTTTTCATTAATGATTTTTTTTTTGTGTGTGTCCTAGAATATAAATCCATAAAACAATTTTTTATGTATATTTTGTCGGGTCGCTGGTCAATTTCCTACTTTGCCATTTTATAATTTTATCTTTCTAGTAATTTGTGCACAATTTTTAGAGGTATAAATTTCATCTGTCTGCCACAGATCGCTTCATGTCTGCATTGACAATGAATGATTTAAGCTTTTCACTTTATTTTATTAACATGTGGTTCAACTGCGGGGGTTATTAGAATTATTTTGGTTTGATTATTATAATATTTCATTACAATCAACTGGCTCAGACAAGGATCAGAACCTAAATAAATGACAATACAGTATAAAAATCTTCTTAAAAAACGGATACAATATTAGAAATATGAAATATTTGAGAAATTTCAGGATTATTTCCAAATTTTAAACTGTAGTAATCCGTTTTCATAGCTCTTCATCAAACATCCTCTGACTGACTGGAGTGAGTTTAACAAGCATAGGTTTACATGAACATTTTTCCAACTTGCACTTTGTTCTTCTCACAGTAAAATTAAATTAGCTCAAATTTATTGTGGGCCTTGCTCAATTTAACTTTATTGTGAATTGCTCATTTAGCTTTTATTGCCAAATGACACTACCTACTTAACAGTTCATGGAGCCAGCAATACCTCCCTGTAAACAAATGGATCCAGAGAAGAGATTTGCCCTTTGACACTGAAAGAAAATAAAATGAAACAAGCTTAACAGCAGCTCAGTAAGACAGAAGCTGGTTTCATACTTTTCCGGCTTGTTGTTTATTTCCATGGATGACTGATTTCTCTCTATCTATGGCCATTAAGGCCTTGCTTGCTCTGATGCTCACTGCCTGCATCATGCTTCCTGTAAGTCTGTCCTTGAGGTGGCTCTAATTGATGCAGACCAGTTTGTTTACACTTGTGCCTATTTTTATTGAACGCTTCAGTGAGCTGAAGGAACAGAACAGAATATCCCTTTTTCTTTAGAAAGTTCTCTCTCTTTTTTTCTGTCTCTCTGTCTAGCTCTCTCTCTCTCTCACTCTCTAACCAACACACAAGAATATATTGTGTGTCTTGTATTGTGAAGGGAAGCGCCAAATCACCTCCACACCCCTGCTGCGCCTCAAAGCCTCGAGCTTGTATAGCCAACCCATTAAAAATCATGTGTAATTGAAAAATACTTTTTTTATCCGTGAACCTGAAAGTGCTAGTTTTTATTCAGGGCTATGCTGTATTGATTCAGCCCTTCTCTATCCTCCATGGTAGCAGACCTTGCTGCCCATGTGTGAATTGATATCATCAGGCTGGAATTTAATTCGGCATGCTTTTTCATGCGCACGTATATCCACCTGATTCGGTTGAGATATTTCTGATACAGACTGGTGCATTACTGGAGATGCTTACATTCATGGTCCACAAATAAGAAGATGAGATTTATTTTTTAGGACAGAACTGGTTGATTTTTTTTGTCTTTTATTGCATTCCTTCCCTTGGTATTACTTTCATTTTCACTCCGTCCTGCAAACTGAACAATGCCAGCCCAATCAATTCTCCGGCGCTGTTTCAGTCTGAGTTAGAACCTTTATCCGAGGCTAATCAATGCGGGTCAGATGTCCAGGCCTTCTGAGAAACAGGGGGTGAAAGCCGTAACAGCCCAGTCAACAGTCTTCTCAGATTTAGATTTATATCACTGACCTTTCTTCTGCAGAGCACACGGAATGAGAGTTGCTTAGGGTAGCTATTGCTTGGGATCCAGGGGCGGAAAATGGGACCCTTCATTTTTATTAGCCTACTTCTCAACCATTTTCTTGCTTAATTGCTTAGTATGCCCATGTCAAGTTTTTTTTTTTCTTTCTTGGTTTCTATTCATTCACTTAGCTTCTCTTTCACCATCTTTTTCTAGCACGGTGACGCCATTCAAAGAATCAAACACTATAGTCAGATTATTTGTGCATCACAATACAGATGTACTGATTACACTTTTGTGGTCCATTTCCAATCTCTTGGAGCATTTTGTGACGCTTTTACCTTCTAATATTGATTGATATAGCTGATATTAGGGGCAGAGGAAATGTCACAGTGGGTAAAAGCAGGGTTTTTCTATTACTTTATAACAAACAGAAAATTATTAAGGTGTTCATAATTTAAACTGTATTTAGCTTTTAACACTAGTTAACATATCTGTCATTACTAACATTGCAGGTTTTTTGTATTTTTTCTAGAGAATGAACGTCACTCTGAAATTTCAAACAGATCTGCAGCATTTCTAAATCTATTATTTTCCATGAGAAACTGAGGTTGAAAGCTCCAAAGCATAGAATAGATCACCTTTTCTGTACAGGAAGTCTTGTTCTCTCTCCGTCTTACGCAGCCTTCTTCTCACATACTACATATACGCCTCAACATTTTGCTGAAGATACATTTTGAAATAAATTCTGACGTCCCTCTGAGTTTCTTTCTCAACACCTTACTAATAATGAGTAAACTATTATCTTTTTCCCTTCATAATAACTTCTACACTGAAGAGTGATGTTGGCATGACCTTGTAGGGCTTAAGTTTTGTGTTTTTACTATTTGGCAAAAGTTCAGAATTTTGAGTCATAACTGGTTGGTCTTTGATCAGGGCTGATTAAGATGCCTTTGTCTCAATAACTGTCCCTGATTACAAGGGATATATTTTCCTCCAACAGTAAAGTGCTTTATGGTCTAAATATCTAACCTTCAAACATAAAAAAGCAGATAAATAGTGTAATTTCAGGGCACTACCTGTAGGTATGACTGAAAGTCACACCAGAAAGTGCTGGATTGACTCATAAAAATGAGCTACAAGCAAGATGTCTATTAAGCAGCTGAATGGAGGCAAGTTCCACCAGGAAGCCTGACTGCAAAACTAATATCAGATTATACTTATGCTCCTCTTGAAAACAGCAACCCTTCACTCTCTACTCTCTCACTGTCTAACTCTCTACTTCCTTTTCTGAGAGGGGTGATGTGCTACCAGCTCTCCCTGTTTCATGACTCTCTCTGTCTGACTATGATTTCTTATGATTAGATAGAAAAAAGAAGTAGAATTAAAGCAAAGTTTGCAGGAGATAAAAACATCACATTTATTGACGTTTAAGTCTACTGTTGGGTCCAGATGTCACTTGTGTGATTACTTTTAAAGGTAACTTCTTTTATTGTTACTGTTAAACTAAAATCTCCAGCATGGGGAAGTGGGATGATCTCAGGTTTTCTGTTACTGCAGCAATATTCAAGCATTAGCTGAAAAAAATTATTCTGCATGAACTAATTCTATATTTTCAGAATCCAGCAGTGGACTTAATATTGCATACCATTTGTCACCCAACGTGTACCTATTGTTCCACCGTATCTGCTGAAATTTCAACAAATATATGCAGCAGGTAATTTAATAATCAGTTGGAGTTTTATTCAAAACCACTGGGAAATTAGACCTGAGTTTAGGCTGAAGGTACTTTTTCCTTTTAAATTAGAATTAATGTGTTCTCCTGAAGATCACCAGCAACAACAGCTGAACTGAAAAATTAGCAGGGAAGAAATTTCCCCTTAGTGATTCGCTCAGGCTTTATTTAAAACAAGGAGAAATTTAAATGCTAATTAAAAAGTATCTAGCCTGCGTCTCGAGCATCTATGATTTAACAGTCTAAATGTAACCTGAGAAGACGCGCAGAGATAGAAGGGGTCTGACTGTGTGGAGAGGCTAAGATAGTACAGTCAATATTTACTCTGAGTAATTGGTCTACACTTCCTTCAGCAAGATACACAGCTGTCCAGAACCATCCGTGCCTTATCTCCTTCTCTTTTCCCTCATACACACGCACTGTGTGACCATGGTTTAAACAACAGTAAAGTTTTGCTGCTGTTCACAATGCTTCTAGCTACCCACAACATAGTAAGGTATATAGATTTCTTATTTTACGGAGTGTGCATGGATACAGCCGCTATAACTGTCAGATGGGAATGTTGCAAACAACATAATTTCTGCTTTGAAGTTCTATGTAATGAGTTTGGTACACTTACTTTCCTAATGAGTTAAAATTTCTTGTTACCCCAGTGGTAAACAGCAGAAGCATTCAGGCTTGTTACTGTACCACATCAACAATTTAAGGTTTGGAATGAGATGCACTCAGCTTGCCAGAAAATAGGGCTCCCAACCTGCCTACAAAAGATTTTCTGTTGGCATTATCAAAGAAACATTGGAACAGATTAGCTGTCTATCAAGCATTCTTTCTCCTCTGCACTTTTTGGCCACACACAGTCCCTTTGCCATTCTGCCATGCCCTGAAAGCAACTTTCCAATTAACCCGCTGCCTCCCTGCAACAGTCCTTTGAAGTTATTTCCGGATGGTTCTCTCTTACATTTGTTCTGCGTTCCTCTGAGTGGACATTTTTGGCATGTTTTTCCCTGGAGTGCTGTCAACACTGAGAGGCCTTTAACATATTTTTGCATAAGCTTGTTTACCTGGGTATGATCATCAGTTTTATACTTGATTTGAAGTATAAAATGTGTAGGCTAGCAGCACCATATATTCAAAGAAATCAAGAACGGAACAAGTAATCTTTATTCTATGCACATTTTTGGTAAACTGTCTTTTGAAACAGAGTAAAATGTTTCAACTTTATGTTATAAATAACTATTGATTTTGTTTGACCTATTAATGGAGAGACAATATTAGAATTGTGATAAGATATTTACCTAGGGAGATACGACAAGAAAAATCAGGGTTTAATGAGATTTTAGCTACATTTTGGGAATAACTAAGAATACATTTAGAGTTTACAAATGGGTTTAAAGATTCTGTAATCGTTGTAAAAGAGTTAGATTCATATTTGACTAGTCCCTAGATTGTGTTTAGCTTAGCCCTTTAGCTCAGCAGATATTTCAGCATCATTAGTAATTAAGTATTCTTTGTTTCCAGGCTAGAGGTTGGCCATTCACAGTAATTTCAAAGAGCTTAGAAAACATTCACATCATGTATGTCACCCTCTCTTTTGCCCACCAAGCACTCAGAAGCTGCCACTACAATAATTTACAAATGATGAGGACGTCATCCATGCTTATGCAACGTCATATGTCAGCCAACTTAACAGGCAATTTTTGTTTGTCTGCCCTGGTGACTCTATCACCCAACTCAAAAACTACTTCCTGTGTTGCTTTAAAATGAGAGTCACAAACATACAGATTATCAAGCTAAAAATATTTGCCTTGACACCTGGGCACAACAATTTATACCAAAACAAATAACACTTTGGGATTTAGAATTTCACTTTGACGAGAAATATTCAGTTCAGTTTTTAAAATGACAAGATGTCGTTTCACATCTAATGGACATTGATTAGTAACGTGTTAGGTAGTGCTGTAAATCAAGGGCGTAGGTTTGGCCTAAGTTTTGGTGGGACCTTACAACTTACTCACCAACTCACCAGCATTTAAAATGAATTCTACCACTGCGTAGTACATTGAAATATTAAACTAATCAATGTAGATTTTCGTTTATTTATTTTGTTTTTGTTAAAAAATACATATGTTTTTTTTTTTTTATTTATATGGCAAAAATTGGTCGGGACTATTTTATATCCCTTGAATATTGGTCGTGACATGTCATGACCGTCCATACCCAAACATACGCCCATGCTGTAAATCCTTTTTCTGGTGATGCTGAGCAAATAACAACAAAATATAAAAAAGACAGCAGGGACCGTAGCATTTCTGGTAGAAATTATAATCTGAAATTTGGGCGTTTTTGTTTGTCAATTTCTTCTCAAATGTGAGTGTGTAATCTTTTGCTTCATGTGAATAACTACCTAAATTTGCATCTCTGTAAGGTGACCTTTAATTTGAGCGATATTCATTTTGCAGTCGTGCTTCTCTCATAGTGCAGACTAACTGCTGGCCACTCAGTGCTTACAAAACATTCATATCTCGTCTGTCACCCTGACACAGCCCTCAAAAGGCTGCCACCATAATAATTTTAATGTGGTGAGGGCTCTTATTTTAGCTGATGTATTGTGCCCCTAAACTTAACGGAGCTTTTCTATTTTTTTTTCTATAGGAAGGCTTCCTTCACTATTAGTTTTTGCAGTGATACTACGCATTGAGATTAAAGGTTTAAATGGTAAGCTTCATTACTTTACTTTACTTTACAATATATCCAAAATGAATAAATAAATAAAGAACACCATTTGGAAAGGTGTAAAAATGTGTAGAAAAAGATGGGAAGGCTGTATCTGTGCAATGCAAATCTAAACAGCTTACTAAATAATATTTTTAACCACAGAGTGTCTTAAAAAATGACATTTTTTTCTTTCCTTTATTGTGTTTACCTTCAGAAATGAAAATATGTTTTTAAGTCACTTTTTAAGCTATTTCTTGGCTTTGCATGTCAGCAGGAAATATCTTATTGACAGCCATGAATTTACTTGTGAACCAAAAGAAGTCTGGATTCATACATAATAAATTTTTTTCCAACCACCCTTTTCACAAGTAAGGTGTTGTTTACATGAAATAGTCTGCAACATTTCTTGTGACTGATGCAATTTTGTTATCTCCAAACAAGTATAACAGATTAAACTGCCACAGAGAAATATTGCTCTGTGGCAGTGCTCTGTTATTATGGGGGTTATTTAACCCCCATAATAACACATTTTGTGAAAACAACAATTGCATTTTTTTAAAGGTAGACATAATAGAAATTATAACACTATTTTCAAATTATTATTATTTTTTTTGGTCAATTTTCAGATGGAAATCCCATTTCTAAATGGCAAAAGCCAAAACAGAACTTTACATCATCTCAACAGATTATCAGAAAGGTGGTGTCATTTAAATGACACAGTCATGTTCATGACTGTGGGGCGCTCACGCTTCCTGTCAGTAGTTAGTTGGTCAGAGGCGCAGTACAGGACAGGTCTCCTGTTCAATTATTATTTTTTATTGCTCTAAAATATTGAAATATTAAACTATAGAATGCAATATTTTGTTAACAATTTACACAAAATAATGAAGCTGCTAAATACAGTTTTGAGGTTAACTAATCAGAAAAGTGACAAATTTTGCACTTTTTTTTTTTTCATTTATTCATCTCTTGCCCTGACACTTAATTGCAGTTACTGTAGGAAGTTCAACTTTGTTCTGGTTTCCTTCACCACCATTAATATAAAAAGTGATCAAGATTTTTAACGGCAGGTTCACCTTTTGCATCTCATTCTGAATTTATATGAAGTGGCCCTTCAGTGGACCATAGTTTTGGCGCTGCAGGATAAGTGTTCTCCGTTCTGTCCAGAACTCCTCATTACTGTCACATAGCTTTGTTTACGAGTGAAACCGCTCGCCGCACAGTGTCAACTCTCAGCCAAAAGGTCATGTTTCACATTCCAGCCTATTATGCTGCAGCTGCACTGCGTCAACTAGATCGGGCCCAACCTCGATTAGCGTGCATTCTTTGTGTGAAAGTGTCTATTTCTGGTATGTATGAGAATCAGTGCATCTATGTTGAATGTGTAAAGTATGTGCTCTGTGTATGTGAGTGTTTACCAGTGTTTGGGTTATTATCTTTTTTCCATTAAGAAATTGCCTCGCTTTAAAGGAATAGTTTTGCCAACCGTACTGTTATTCCTGAAAGACCTTCTCAGTTTTAGTATTCATTTTTATGGCTTTTTTTTCCCTTCTGCTTTTTAAACAATAGCTTTCCCTATCATGTTTATGCCTTTAAGGGAGTCAGACCATAAAGGTTATGCGTTTTCACTGTGCTGCTGATGCATCCTTAATTGATTTATTTATGGAGTGAAGAAATTGTAAAATACTCTGTTTTTTTTTCCAAATCAGAGAGCCAAAAGCTTCCTGGGAATAACTTCACCACTGAGTGTAACAGTCCTGGGAACTTCATGTGTGGAGATGGAATGTGTGTCCCAAGTGACTGGCAGTGTAACAAAGTGCCCAACTGCGTTGACGGGAGCGACGAGAGAGGCTGTCGTAAGTTCAAGCTTAAACCCCATTATCAAAACCTGTTTTAGAGCTTTCTAGCTGTGCCTGAAAGTGCTAAAGCCAGATTGCCTACTTAGAGCCATGTAGTGGTCTTTCAACTCTTGAACCACAAAGCGTTACAGTCTTCACTGCTCTTCCCACCCGGTCCACAGAGCCACAAGGGCCAGTAAAACCTAATTCTCTGCCGACATAAATTAACTTCCCTCTTCAGCGCTCACATTGCCCTCCCCCACTGCAAGCATCCTACTCCCTTTTCCTCCATTCCTTTAGCCTCAGTTCAGTACCATGGCAAAACATAATACCATCAAAGACAAGACCAATTACTTCTGTATGCGGAAATAGGAACACATAATTTTACTCTAAGGCAACTGTAGTGGCTCATTTTTGATCTTTGCATTTAGCTGGCTCTCCTCCCTCTGGTCTGCTGCTCCTCCTTTTTCTCCCTCCCAACGTACTTTGAGCTCCACACAAAGATGGGATTGCTCATGAAGATTGACTTTGAGTTTCTAAGACGAACTGAAATCCCTATCATCCTGTTCATTTATTTCTCTGTGTGTCAGCGTCTTCCTAATTTATCTTATTTGAGGGTTTTGGTTTCTAATTTGCTTTGTAGAAGCTGTTCTATTAAAAACATTAAGGCCACTTCTTAAAGGAGTTTTACTCTTTTTACCTGACTAAATTTGTTTCGTAAGAAAAGCAAAATTACAAATGGCTTATCCTCTCTTCTGTCACTTCTCTTCATTTTCTGTTCTCCCTCCCTCTAGCTGTCTTTCATCCCTCAGTTGTCTTGTGGGCAGTTTAGGGAACAGGAAGACAACTCTTGACAGTGTCCCATAGCGCATCAGTACACAGAAACATGCGAACGGCTTAGTGTCATCAGCCATTTAAGTCTGCAGTGACTTTTTTTCTACAGATTGCAGATTTTCATCTCACTTTTAGAGCTGTACTATAATGCTATAACCCCAGCATGTTTTGCCTTCCAGCCTTGGATAGTCATTAATTATTGATAACCAACAGCAACATCACACAGTGACTGTAAGAGAGCAGTCGCTTTTAAACAGCTTTACAGAAATCATTAAAACAAAGACAAAATTATTTGGGAGTTTATACTTTATATTTGATGGATTGATTGATTTTCTAAATAGACTTGCAGACCCTTCAATATTAATGGTTCATAACAATATTTTCATGTTTTTTTTCTTTCTGTAGCTTAGTAATGACAAGATATTTTGTTATTCCCTCATGGCTAATAAGCAGTAAGAGCAAATATAGGTGAAAATTGTTTGATTTTGGTAATTAGCCTAATAAAATATTTTTATCAACTAACCACCCATCCAATATACCTGAACTTGTGACTTTAAAGTTGTGAAAAATAAAACTTGCCCATCTGGTGCGGATTCTGTACACCAGATACAGTATCTGTATGACCTTATATTCCCACAATTGTGCAGATTGGCAAAAAAACAAAAAAACATACCCAAATCTTAAGTTTGTCCTATGTCTGACTCAGTTTACTTGAAGATGTTTTTATTAAGAATAAGAGCAGCCCAGTTTCTTTTTTTTTTTTTTTTTTGCTGATATTTTGTGAAGCGCCTATGCCAAAAGATCTTCAGCCATCACACTCGGCTGGCCTCTGCTGTCAGGGGACTATTTGCACTTGTTGTAGACAACTGCATTATCTCTTCTGGCGTAAGTAGGCCCTATTATCCCTAAATAGATGGCTAGTTGTCAGGCGGCTGCCTCATGAAAATGCTCTTGCTCCAAACGGGTCTCTGCAGACACAGACAGACAGATAAATGGAAGAATGGGGAAAGGGAAAGTAAAGGAAGGAGAAGAGGTGCAGGAAGGACTTATTATGATAGCTTCAGCAGTAGTTCTGTCAGGAAGGGTATTATCTAAGGAGGACACAATGCCTGGAATCCTTAGGGCTTCAGTACTTTGCTCTGCAAGCATAATCATAATTATCTGTCTCCTGCTAAGATGAAACACACACACACAAACTCATGTTTCAATATTTATTCAACAGAAGGGCATGACAGGTGGCTGTCAAAACTGACAGTTTGCTGTCAATTTGTCCGTAAGCAATGTTAATGTTGTGTTACAGTACATATTAATATTTTTTAAAAATCACCTTAGTTATTGTAAAATATTTAAAAGTTGTTAGCTAGAGGTGTATCTATGTTTATTAATATCTGCAACGCATAAACATTTTTGCAAATTACTTATAGATTTACTCTGCAGAATTTCACCCAGGTACCAAGTTTTTGAAAAAGTAAGAAATTTAATTTAAATGGAATTTCAGGTTTGCATCATATTTAAGATGGCTCAACATTACATGATGTAACAAGACTCAACATTAATCAATGAGGATCGGCAGTAGGCAGTAAGGTTTCCGGTTATCAGCTTGCGTTAGTAAACACTGCAATGGATAAGGAAGCTTTATCAGCTTCTGATGTAGCGTCTAAAGATAAACAAAATGAAAAAAAAATTAATTATCTAAAAGCTGGAAAGAAAAGTAGGTATAGTTAAAGAAGGCAAGGTGTAAGTGAGTAAAAGAAGATGAAAGGATGATTTGAAAATTAGAATGATAATTGTGTTTAAGGTTCATAGCAATTTGAAAGAACTTAATGATTGAAAATAGAAAATAGATCTTAGAGAGAAACAGCTAAAAATGCTTTGCATGATCCTAAGGATGTTTATAAAATTCAAGTCATAATTATATAGAATTGAGAACTAAAATATTAGATAAGAATGTTAATTATTCCTCCTAGGCTGAGAAGGTTGTAGAAAAATAGAATAAATTACAAATGAGTTACAGTGGGAGCATTTTATTGAAATGAGAATAAAGATAAAACAGAGAAGATCTTTAGAGAAACAGGCCCTAACTGTAAGAGCAATTGCCCAGATAACAACAAACTACAGCATGAAGCTGATTCTAGATATTTTCACAAACCGTCTTTTTAATAATGACCAAAATTTTGTTAAAATAGAGCAATATTATTAAATTTATAGGATTTATTGATTACTGATTCAGTGAAACTAGATGAAACTCTCTTGGTAAATAGAAATTGATCAAACAAGGGAAGTTTTGGTAAATTTATGAGATTTGTGGTAAAAGGATACTTTAGCTCAATTTGAAACATTTAGCTGAAGAAGGCCACAAAGTTAGCAAGAACAAACTCCAAATGTGCAAAGAAGAGGTGAAATATTTGGGACACGGATGATTGAAAGGTCATTGTATGACCTCAGTGTTCAACAGCATGGAGATACAATGAAAAGAAATAGGAGAGAATGTTGCAAATAAAAATAAGAAAATAAAAATAAGCAGAAAAAAGCAACAGGTTTGTTAAGATCAGACAACAAAGTGCAATTAAGACATATTCCATGATAAGAATGTTAAGATCAAAAGAACAATGAGACTCCAGCAAAGGAGCTGGAACCGTAGAAACCCAGACAACAGCTCAGCAGGAAAGAACAGGCAGCTGTAATGCAAATCATTCTTTCACCCATCATTTAAAGTACCTCCTGACAAAATATCAGAATATAAGTTACAATTTTAGTAGTGGAACAACAAAAGGTACAAAAATTAAAATTAGATGAAACTAAAACATATCTCATGATACAAGTGCCAAATCCTAATAAAGCAGTAGAAGAATCAGGAGTTTCTCCTGAAATCCTCATCATCTCTCTTTCCTGCCATAAGATCATCCCCCTCCAAGAGGTGAGAGGAAGTTCATGAAAGGAGGGAGTGAGGATTGTTTTGTGGTCTATCTGACAGTAGAGAAGTCATTATCATCGCATAAGGCAAGATTTTGATGTAGTTTTAGTTTTCTAAATTCAGAGAACAGTTTTCTCTTTAGAGTGAGTTGTTTAAGTAAGCAAATGATTTATGAGTAATGAAATAATATGGGAAGTTTTAAATGTTTCACAACTGCAAAGAAAATAATAATTTGGTATTGTGATGCCTTGAGTGGACATCCAGAGAGGTGGACAAGCAAGTGTTAAGGTGCCAACCTGAACATTATCCAGCTGAATACCTCAATTTAGGCTTTGATGAGAAAAGAGCAGCTCTCTTCTCATCAAAGCCTAAATTGAGGTACTCAGCTGGATATTAGAGAAGATCTCTGAGGTTGTTATGGTTACCTCTGAATCCTGGGAAGAAGCTAAAGATTAGGAAACCGTGAAGTGAATCTGTAAACATTTAAGTTATGCAATGAGCTAACACATTATGCTATGGAATTCCACCAACTATAAATCATTAAAGATTAGAAACGAATGATGGGGTTTTAGAGATATAATATGGACTGTTTTGGGAAAATAGAGTCATCTTGACAGTTAAAGCCTTTTCATCTCCTCTGTCAGACTTTTACCCCCAAGGAATACAACTTAGATAACTAAAAATATGAGCTTTAGATAAAGTAAGGGTCTGAGATCCAAAGGGTTCCACTTTGCATGTTTTAACCACAGTTTGATTGGTACTGGAACTATGATGCCTACATGCATGGATGTCAAAGCTAAAGCAAACATTGATTGTCTTCCTGATTGAATGTTTTCCATTTGATTGGTTTCTGTCTGTTTACCTCTCATAAGTCACATTTTTCTTTTAATACTTGTTCTATAGATACATGTCATGCAGGACATAGAGTTATGGGGCACATACAAACACAAAGTGATGCACACAACTAAAGAAATCATTTGCCTGAACAAAATGTCTTTTTCTGGCTGCAGGGACTCAGTCCGTCCCTATGGTGTATTGATGTTTACAGCATAGGCTGTACTTCAAGTACAGGGATGGCAGGGCTAACTGGACAGATTGTTCTCATTATAGGTTTTCTGCCTTACTACCATCATAGCTGTAGTTATAGGGTATTCAGGTCTTGTCAGGATATAATATTTGGACTTGGAAATCATTTCTGAGTTCTAACTCCTCATCAAAAAGGCCCTTGGGTCTTTATAGCAGCTTGACTCAATATGATCTCTGCAGATCAGATGAAATCTTGCCATTTCCCTCCTCCCTGAGCCACTTCCATGTGGTTCATTGTTAAATTATTCTGAAATACAGTATTATTATCTGAAATGTGGCTCAGAGGTTTTGCCACACCTGGTGATTACATAAAAGTTGAATGTTTACGAGACATTTCTAATTAAAAACATACAAATAAATAAAAAATAAATAAATAAAGATCACACTTAAAGAACTCTTTGACTTTTGACTTGACTTGCTTTGAAGCTTGTTTTTGAAAAGTATATTTTACTGTGACACAATAACAATTTACAATCTAAGAGGCGAATAAAACTAGCTATAGTGATATAATGTTTTCATAGTAAGTCAAGATTTAAAGTGACATTGATCATACTTTACAGAAAAGGCCTGACTTTAAGTTATGTGTGTGTTGTGATTTGCATTCTCAGATGTTAGGAAAGCTTTGCACATATTAAAATCTTAAATTTTTTCCCTATGTAACATGTGATGGGGGCTTCCATCTGAATATTTCCAATACCCATTATTTTATTGTATATTAGTATAAATGAATCCTTAGTTGTTGACGTCCTTGTAATAATGACATACTTGTAAGAAAAATTCAATCGTGGAGCTGTAGAGTTGAACATGTTGGTTGCACCATAAAAAACTTGCCAAATCCATCTCAATCCAGCAATACAGCTTATGCTTAAATTGATTATTGTTTAATGTTGCTTATTTAACTTGGTTGATCAAAGTTTAAAGAAGCAAACCATCTTGGGAGTTTTAGCATTGCATTCACATCATATAAGGGCAAAGAGAGCTGGATGCAAAGGAGCAGGCCGGCAGGTGAATAAAAATGGGTTGCTTACAAAAGAAGTTTCAAACACGTACAAGATCTAAAGTCCAGGAGAATATGTCATAGTCCACCACAAGAGCAACACAGAGCGACAAGAGTGTGCTTTTTGTGCATGAACATATATATTTCATATACAAAGTTTTCTCCAAATCAGTGTCTAATTTTACTGCAAGCATTTGAACCAGAAGACAGCTGTAGTGGATCCCCTTTAAGCCCATTAGGCAGCAGATTGTGCTGATGTGGCTGTCTCAGATCCAAGGAATACTACGTTGCCTCAAGTAAAGGTCAAATGTGATTACATTTTGCTGTCTCATTAACTAAATGTCGGTTTAAAATCAAGCATTTTGCATATTAAGCAAAATATGACTTTCAAATGGTTTTGACACTTGAAAATAACACCACTGGTAGTTTTGTCAGTATTGCTATTTAATTTGAATAAGCTTTGAAGCTTTCACTCACAGGGATGAATGAGCCCAATAAGCTGTACAAGGCTTTCGAGATAGATCAACCCACACAGGAACCTCAGCAGATACTCGGTGAAGGATTTCATACATTTTTATCACGAACAGTCACTTTACCTCAAAAGTAAAGTTTGTCCATGCCTTCCTGTTGACCTGAATGCATTATATGCTGATGCTAACGCCTGTGCTGAGGTTTTTAAGTGAATCATAAAAAACTTCCACTGAGTTTTCTTCCTTCGATATATTATTCATCGCAAATGTTCCACTCTGATAAGCCCAATGCGCCAAGCTGCGAGAATTGTGTCTTCAATAGTCAAGAATGTTTATTGACCAACATAAGACAAACTTCTTTCTTATTTCGCAACCCAGGACTCCTCCTTTTGTTAGTGTGTCCTTCAGATTCCTTCTTGGAAAAAGGTCAGCTTGAGTCATGCAAATAAAGTTTTTCAATACATACTTTGGGAAGAAGCGTTCATCATGTAATGTTAAAGGATGCAATACACTGTATCTTGCTGAGAAAGACTAGAATTCTAGGTTTTTTTCTCAAAGGTTTAACAAAATTTCAGACAAAAGCCTATCTGTAGACTTTGTAGTATGTTCACAGTTGATTACCCTTTCTCTCTTCATAGTCCTTGTGTTGCTAATTCACAGTAACAGTGCCTTGCAACAGCATTCAAACCTAGTAATCCTTTTCACATATTGTCACATTACAACCGTATAATTTAATTTATTTTATTTTATCAGGATTTTGTTACATAGATTAACATAAAGTTGGAGGATCCAGTATATATCCAGCTGTTCTGTGAATAGATCAGAGGTATGTTAGAGAACATGCATGAACAAATAGCAACATGAAGACCAAGAAACACACCAGACAGTTTAAAGAGAAAAATTTATGTGGGTCAGTTTATAAAACTATATCCCAAGCTTTAAACATCTTAGGAGGTGCTTTTAATCTTTCGTAAGAAAATGGAAAGGATCTGATGCAACTTCAATACATGGCTGTCCACCTTACCTGACAGGCTGGGCAAAGAAACATTAATCAGAGAAGCAGCTAACATGGGTTCACAGCTCCAGTGAGAATCTGTTGACAAGAAACTTATTAGTTGTGTGCTACAAATATCTTGCTTTTGTGGAAGAGGGAAGAAAATCAAACAATTGAAAGCTCTATTTAAAGTCAGTCATGTAGGAGTTGGTCAACATGTGGAAGAAGGTGCTTTTGTTAGATCAGATGAAATTACTTTTTGTGAGGCTGCTCTTCCTTAAGAAAGACAGACAACTTGGTAAAAGTTAATGAATAGAGGTGCATACAAATTCAGTCCAATTGAGAATCTGAAAATTGCTATGCACATATGTTCTCCGTTCACTTCCAAAGAAGAATTTGCCTGAAGGAAATTGAACGAAATCCATCAAAAGATGTTATTGTAGCGAGAGGTGATTCTGTCAAATGTTGACCGAGGGGGTGACCGCAACTGGGTGACACAGTTTTCAGATTTGTATTCATATAAATAGTCATCTGTGGTCTATAATCCTAAATCTCTGAAGGTGGTGGTGGTAACTAGACAAAAAGTATAACAGTTCAGGGAGAACGAATCCTTTTGGAAGGCACTTCATCTGCGTGGAATCAGCTGTGTATCACTCCATGTGATGCTTCAGTGACTCAGAATGGAAAACAATACATTTTGTGTTTGTGTTTGTGTGTGTTTAAAGTGACCATAACTGGTTGAATCTGTACCTGGAGCTTTTAGAACTTTGTGCGTCATTGTGTACTATGGAGCTCACCTCCTGACAACAGAGGGAAAAAAACAAGTCATGAATAAATTGGTTTAATAAACTGCTCTGGTAGTTGGAGTTCCTGCTTGTGGATATGCTATCCAGGCACGTCAGATGTTGTCAGTCTGAGCTCAGAGATTTTTTTTTAAACTGTGTGCATATTTTTTAGACATGACTTCTTTCTTCGGATGGAAAATAGGAAAGTAGGTTTGTGAATGACAAAAGTGTTGTGATAGAGGTATAGTTATGTAAGCCTGAAGGTGAGCTTCTTTCAGACCATTTAATAGGCTGCAGAGTTTTTCACCTCACAGAGTAGATTCAACTCAGAGTGCTTTGAACTACTGAGGTAGTAATAAAAAAGCCAGTGTGGCACAATATACTACCTTCAGTGGAAAACACCAACACAAGCATTTAGCTGCATTATTTGCTGGAACAGATTCATTAATATATTTGTTGGCATGATCAAGGGAACCTGAGGCAGAGATTAAGAGGGCATGGTCCTGAATAATTCCTCACAAAGAGGTCAAAAGTACTATCCTGCTCCCTGGTGTCCATAACACCGGCCTAGGAGGGTGTCAGATGAAATGTTTGCTGACAGAAGAGAGAAGGGAGAGAGCTGACTGAGCTTACTGGGCCTCAGAGCCAGGATTAGCCTCTTTGCCCTTGTCTGAGCAAGGCATGAGCAAGCAAGACAGCAGAAACATTGCAGGGCCGAAAGTGGGAGTGGACGTGACGCATACAGCAAGAAGTGGGGAGTCAAAGACATAGACCCTTGTAAAAATGGGTCTTGGACAGAGAGAGAGAGGGAAAGAAAGACTGAGAGGCACTTTTCAAAGCAGTGATTGTTCAGAAGTAGCAGACCTGCAGGCCATGGTCATGCCCTCTTTGTGTGGGAGAATTCATGTGTTCAGAACGCACCATGTACATCCATCTGTAAAAGTTCAGCTTTTTCTTCTCTGACCATCAGCGGGATCAGTAGTGCTCAGAGACAAAAGATAAGAACGCCATGACATTAACAAATGGCTGCTCACTGGCTGCTAAGTTTCTACAAAGGCGAAACAGTGTTCAGTGACTGGAATCATGACTTTAAAATGTAGATCACATTTCTAAGATTTGTAAACTGGATCTTAATAAAGGGAAATTACTTTAATGTCTCACCAGTTATAAACAGTGTTGTGCAAACACATTTATACCCCTTCAAGTTTTAAAAAATATATTTATGTCACAACATTTAGTGTATTTAAATAGAATATATATCTATACCAACACACCAGTGCATAACTGTGAAGCAGGAGAGGAAAAGGGTATGGTTTTCAAAGCTTATTTTGAAATAAAATCATGAAACTGTGGCATATAAAGATATTAAACCCCTTTTTTGATCTCTCTAATTAAAATTCAGAGCATACAACATACCCATGGTTACGGTTAAGGACCTGCAGAGATTCATAACTCAGGCAGGGGGAACTCACATCATGACAACTCTTAGTCATGCTCTCTGCAAACCTGAACAGGGAACAGGGAAAGAAAACGCCACTGTTGAATGGAAGCCATGACGAATCCTACTTACAGTTTGCTACAAGCAGTGTATGCAACAAAGATAATATGGAAGCGAGTCAGATAAACTCAAATTCAACTTTTTTTAACCTACATGCAAAACAGGTGAAGGACAGCAAATGTCCTAAACAAATCAACCTTTTCTTTTGAACGTGGTACTAACATCATCATTTTATGGGATACTTTTCACCAGCAGAGGTGGAGTAGTATACCAGAGTTGTTGGGAAGATGGATGATGTTAAACACAGGGCAGTACAGGAAGAAAACATGAGACTTGAGACTGGGGTGAAAGTTCACCATCCAAAATTACGACAGTATTTAACATGCAAGAAAAGAATCAATGAAGTTTCTTTGAGGTAAAGGGTCTGTGGCAAACTTGAAAATTCATGTTCTCAAAAATCTTCCATCCAGTCTGATTGAGCTCCCTTTATTTTACAGAGAATAGGTAAAGATGTAATTTTCTACATGTGTAATGTTGATAGAAACTGAACTAAAGGGCGTGGCGATTTGTATCTGAAAAAACTGCAGGCATTCCGTTCAAAGATGTGGCGTCCTTTTATTGTCGCTCAACTTACAATTCTTGATGCAACAAAACAAAAATAATCAGCAAATATCACACATAACTCCCTTTTGATAGTACAGTTGCTAAAACTATTGAACTACTGCAAGCTACTACAAAAAAACACCTGTTCTGCCACACTCTAGAAAGTTCCAACACATTAAGGCTCTGATAGGTTGTCGTTGATCATGACTGACAGGCAGACCATCCAATCACAGTCCAGACAAGTCTACAAGGTGAAGTCCAGCGAGCTTGTGGTATTTTCCACAGAAACAAATTTCATAAGACTTGTGATTGTTGTAAAATTACTGATTCAGAAGGCCTGAGTATATATGCCACATTTTTAGATTTATGTAAATAAATAAATACAATAAAGGTTAACAACATATAGGGCAGTTGCCAAGAGATAACTCCTGTGGGTTAGGTTTCTGAAAAAAATTCAAATGTGTTTGCATTGCAATATGTTGGCAATATGAGCTGATGACATGGGTAGATTTATCCAAATATCATCCAACTTTGTGTCATTTAGTTTACTTAAATATCATCTTTATTGAAAATTATGTGATTATTTATTTTGTATTTATTTATTTTTAGATTTTGTATGTTGTTTATTTAAATTATTTCACTCAGTAGGAGACACTGAGTTCCCACAAAGACACAAAGACAGTATTATTTGTTTCAAAGTATGTGCTTCCTATCATTGAGGGTTATAATTATTGGGAGTTTTGATTTCCCGCTTCCCTGTTTATTGATATAATTATATTGACGTAAGATATAGGAACTAAGTAAATTCCTCTGTTTGATATTATCCTTGATTATATTAAAGATTATTTCTGCATTATCACTTTGAGGATTAAAAACAAGCCTGAGCCTGGAGCCAAAGCAATTGGACTACTTTTTTCCTTGTGTACTGACCTCCACTGGATTCCTTTGAGATATTGACTTGAAAAGAGCCTCTAAATGCTTATCAACAGCAACAAGTTCTGCTTAACAGCAGGGGTGGAACATGCTCAAGAATGCTGAGGTGTTTTTTTCTTAAATTAAGATATCAAAGCTTAGATGCTGCAGTCTTTTAGCAGTCTCATCATGTAAAGGGAAAGGGTTGTCAAGATTAGCAGGGTGTGTTCATGTGATAAGAAAAGTGAAATTTTAACACAAAGAGAAGATTGGTGTTTTAGTCTCTTAATCTGTGGAAACCTGGCTAGCTTGCTAAATGGAATTTTTTCAGTATTCAGATATTTGCCTTTTGAGTAGCTATTTGTTTTTTCAGGTGAGCCAAATGACACACACACTCATGGATAAATCTAGTAATCAGTCAGCATTGATGTGCAGTAGCAAGAGGTTTTGTTTTTTTCTTTGTTTCTTTTTTGGTTTCACTCTGTTTTTTGGGAGATAACAGTGGGCAACAGTTTTCATAAGAAAGACACAGTGTTGTTTTTGTGCTCTGTTAACTGATTGAGATAGGGAACCTTGGGAAAAAATGAAATCACATCCTTTGGACTAAGAATGAAAGGCTGATAGAGGGTGTGTACGTACGTATAAGCTCAACCTACCAACTAATGAGCCAGCTGTGGGACCCAAGAGAGTAAAAAATGTTTGAAATTGAAAGTGGTAACTGATTTGTTCAAGCAACACACTGCCTTTACAAGCTCATTACCAAGCTTTTTAACTCTCACCACCAGAATGCTGAGCTTAGCCTACTCAAGCTATGCTCCACTCTTAAGTGAGCATTTCCAAACTGTAAGAGTGATAAATCATTAGGAACACTCACTGAAGTTATTATTTGGAAAATTGTTGATTTCTCAACAATCCCCAATTAGGGGAGTGACACTACATTCAGCTCCAAAGGCAAGAATATCCCCAATATTTCCACAAGAAATGAGATTAGAACAAGTTCAAGTGATTTTTTTTTCAAATTGATTTCTGAATTGCAAATTATTTCTTATAAAATCTGTAATCATTGTAGAATAACGCAGTTCAGAGGAAACATTATACCTGCTATGGTTTTCATTCTTGTTTCTTTTTTCAAATCTTGGGTTTGAGTCCCTACCTGTTGACCTTTGCCAAATGCCTCTCTCACAAGCAACTTTCCTGTTGCTTCATTATCAAATAAAGGCCACTATAGGTAAAAATAGACCATAAAAAATATTAATGTTTTTACAAATATAAAGACTATTCTTTATTCTTTAGACTACATCTAAAGCAGGGCTTTACAGAATGTGTTTGTAGAATGGATTTATAGCATGTCTCCTTGGAGCCTCTTTGGCTCCTTGGAGGGTTTCTTTTCCACTGGGATAACAACCCTGAGACAGACACAGAACTTATATCCTCCTATATCTCTTCTGGCCTTTGAACACCTCGACATCCACTGGAATGTGCTGCAGAAAGCGGATAAGCAGGAGGCAAAGGAAAGATGTTTGCTCAGTATAGAACAATCAAGTATAGATTTGATCAGTCTACATAATTATTTGAACAAGTGATGGTCAAACCAAGTATAATTTTCTGAAAAGGAAAAACTGGTATGTCCTACTAATTAAGTGTCAATATAGACAGCTGCAAAGGAAATGTTAATATATAATAAAAGTTGATTAATACAAACCCTTTAACTCATTAAGGAAAAGGGGAGTTTAACTTTGGAAATTGTGATTCTGAAACCTGTTCAAGTATCGGTTTGAACTAAGAGAGAAAAAATCCAAACTGAGACAAAGGTATGATAGATAAATAAAATATAAAACATTAATATAAGAGAAAGCCTGGAAATCAAATAAAGGTTTTATGAGATGCCTGGTAGATTGTATTCCCTTAATGTGTTTCTGATCAATGACCGACTGTAATTAATATGAAGGAACAGGGATGAAATATTTATTAGACTTCCAGTATCATGTTTTCATTTTTTTTATCTTGCTTTGTCTCAGTCTTTTTTCTCTTCTTGCTAATTTGTCACATCAGTAGTCACAAATTAAGAAAATTAATTGCTTTGAATTCTTTAAACCGTTGAAAAAAAGTGTCTTTCTTCTTGTACGAAAACTATTGTTTAATAGGAATAACCAAAATTAGTCTGTTTAACTGTGTCGCCATTTTCTGTGTATGATGGATATCGCATTGGTTCGCGGATCTGATAAATTACACTCTGCTTTTTTTAGGTTTGCCCTTCCTTTACTCCACTTTTTTTTTCTTTTTTTCTTTTACCAGAAGCTGGTAAATTATGACAGCATTCTTCTTTATGCTGTTGCTGTATGGCATACAAACTAGAATTGCTGTATCATTTACCATGAAGCTTGATAGATTTGCAGAATCCCAGATGCTTTCCCCTGGAATTGAAGGAAGCTCTACAGTGTAATGCCTCCTACAAAAGTCTACTCTGCTTTACAGTACATTTATAAGGCATAGATAGTAAAATGTACAGAGTGATTATTTTGATAGCAGGGCCTATTTGAGTGAAACTGCCCGTTCTTGCTTACACTGCGACTCCTTTACCTATTGATTTTTTCCCCCTCAGAAATGCCCAGCAAGGTCAGAGAATCCTTTGATGTCCTCAGATGTCTCCACTCCTTCTCGCTTTCTATTATCTCGTTCCTCTGCTCTCTGTGCCTTCTTTCTTGTTAGTCTCTTCTCCGAGGCCTTCTCCACACTCTGTCAATCATGCACCATGACTGAGCTTACCTGTACTGAAAGTTATTCTGTTCTTGGAGGAACCAAGGAGGAAAAGAAAAGGGGGCGTGTGCACGTGTGTGTGCGGGCGTGGGTGTGTGTGTGTGGGTGTGTGTGTGTGTGTGTGTGTGTGTGTGTGTGCGCCTCGGGCCAAGTCTGTGGGAGTTGGAGGGTAAAGAGGTGGATAAGTGAACGTAGCAGAGCACAGGATCCTGAATAGAAACCAGATATTAATCCTGAAGCCACAGGGGGAATGAAAACAAACAACGATATTCTGTTTTTACTTTGACCAAGATTATGTAAAGAATAATTTTCATTTCCAACATAGAACACCCTGGACTTTGTTTTACCTTTCAGAGTGTGGAAATTGTAAAATTATCTCATGGCTTTTCAAGAAAGTTGAGTTTTTCTGAAAAGAACATTTTCTGTAATCCAAATCTAAAAATGAAACTAAAACAGAATTACAAACTTTTTCAGTTAATTTTGATGATTATGGCTTAGAGCTGACAAAATGGCAAAACTGTTTTCTCAGAACTTAAAAATATTATATACAAAACAGTAAATTAAAGAATTTGGAATTCAAAAATGTTATATTTTGACCTATACAATCATCTAGATGACTGCTGATTTCACAGGTGTCCAGCAGACACTCCTCACACCCTCTTTAATGGGCATGAGTCACAAAAGTTTATTTAGAAGGAAGCTGTCCGCTCCCATTGCTGTATCTAAGCCCATTACTGGAAGGTTTAGGGGAAGGAAAGTGTTTGGTATACAATGCTGTACAAGCAACTGGGGTTACTGCTGTCTTCAGAGTATTGAGATTAATGTCCCAGGGTCTGCAAGTAGAGCACCAAGGCACAGAATCTAAGTTGGTCCATTGTTAAGTTTCCACAGTCTGTGATTATTTGGGGAGCCTTGCTATCCATTGATATTGCTCTGTATTTTATCAAGTCCAAAGTCAGCTGCATTTGCTCCCATCTTCTGACAAGTTTTACAAAGATAGTGATTTTATTTCCTGCAGAACTTGGTACCTACCCAAACTGCCCAAAGTACCAGTATCTGGTTTAATGACCATAGTGTTACTATCCTTAAATTACTAGCAAAGTGATTGGACAAAGTCCAATGGACAATCTATGGAATTTTGACAAGAGGAATGAGTAACACCAGGTCGAACAATGCAGATTAGCTAAAATCAACTATTAAAGAGGTAGATATATTTTCTGGCACATAGTGACATTTTATAGTATAATGAAGTAACAGTGTTACCTTCAGTTGTTATAAAAAATGCAACAGATATATCAAACATGACTTAAAAGAAAATTGACTTCGCAATTTAACACCTTGTAATTCGGCCTCTGTTTCTTTAAGAACCTCCTGCTCTTTCCGACACTCTGCCTTAAATATGTCATCACAACAACCCGTATTCTTCATTAACCCTTTAACATTACAAGTAGTTGCTATTTTAATTTGAATGGCATAATAAACTGCCTTCTTGATGATATTCTAATGCCTCGATAAACACCTGTACAGTGTAGTGTTTTTATTTATGTGGGATTTAGACATAAATAACAAACAAAAGCTGTGGATTTTGACTTAAAGTTGTTTCAGTTGAAGAAGCTTAAAGGTATTTTCAGTAGCAAGTAGTAAAACAGAGAGACAATGGACTGGCTTATCTGTTTGTTTCTCTGCCTCTATGTTTGCATGCATGCTTGTGGGGGTGTGTGTGTGAGGGTGTGTGTCCACCAGCTGTGTGTTTTATTCTGAAACTGCCATGTTTTTTCTGCTAGTGATAGTCTTTCCTCAAGAAATGAGCTCAACTGCTAATCTCATTCGTTTTCATTTGTGCTGCTTAGCTGAACATTGGAGCAAAGTTTGGAAGCAGTCCAACACTCTGCCTGATTTTTGTAAACAACTTCTAAAAAAAAAAAGTTGAACGGAATGGAGGAATATTTGGCATCAGTAAAGCAGAAACTGCACAAAGGTTTATGAGCAAAGTAGAACAGAACTGATTGTCGGTAATATCAGAATAGACATCAGTGTTTACATCCAAAGTTCAGGACTATTGAACCAGTAAACTTTCATAGAATAAAAGTCAAAAGCTAATAAGTTTTTATCTTCGGCATGTCTTATACCCTCTGCTTTCTCCATGTAATTAATTTTTCAACTTCCTGCTCTCAAAACTACTTGGCTCAGGCTATAAATGGCTAAAAAGCCACAAAATACAGCTAAGCACATTAAGTTTATCCTTCCGATGGGCTCTGCGTCTCCCACCCACAGCTTTCCACTCATGAGTTTGCCCTTCGTTTGACTTTTGAGCTAATTTGAAGCACAAACATTGACTGAGATGAATCGTAGCCAGCAGTTAAAGCGGTAATGAGGATTCAGATGAGGAAGGAAGTGACTGACGAAGCTTGTTGCAGAAAACACTTCTTTTAGCAAAGCTCGCAGAGCACCAAAAATAGAGAGAGACAAACTTGTGTGAAAGCAGAGTAGAAACTTTCAATCATAGCTGACAAGTACATAATTAAATTCCCAGGAAAAAGCATTGAAATACAGCAAATGTTAAGTAAATGCAGATAGAGAATAAAAAATGATGTTTCTTTTTTTGCTAAATTAATTATAACCTCACTCTTTTGCAGCGGCGTGTATTTTTATTATCATTATTTTATTTTGGCTTCTTCCACAGCCCTGAAGCTTGTCTATTTTTCTTCCTTTGGCTCTAATGAATGTGATACAGCATGCTAAATGTGATTTGGCTGAGCAGAGCTTCCGCCATCCAGGTAAACAAAGACTCCCTAGATAACATACACATAGATTGGTTGCTATCCGGTCTTCCTCCTGCATCCAGCGGATTATGTTTCATCCCAGAGATGCACGCTCCAAACCAGTGTGGTTGCTATGCATCCTCTCCCCTCACCCTGATATACCCGGCTTGAAAGGGCTCATAAATCAGTCTGCCAAAGTATATTGTGCAGGGAAAAATGTGTGCCCCTGGCATTTGAGACAACCCTTTGCCAGCCTATGAGAAGGCCAGTTCCACCCTTTGTGTTCAGTACAGAAAACAAAGAGAATATACAATACACACAATACTTTGTGAGTTGTTTTCAGATTTATTGGAGGCCAATTAACTTTTTCTCTGTTTCAACTGTTTTTTTCTATTTTGTAGACATCAGAGTACTTTTAATGCTTTCATGTGTTTTTTTGGTATTATTTCAGCTCATAAATGATGATCTATATGAGCTTGATCTATACAAAATAGTGCAAAGTAGTAGAATATATGTGTAATTCTTACAAATATAATATAAAATGTTTAGTTGTAGAGTTTTACTGTGCCTTTCCTAATTTAATACTCTTTTCCTACACCTGCAAGACTTCCAATGTCTCTACCAGCTTCTAGAGACTGAAATCTTGCCCTCTCTTTGCAAAATAACTCACCCTAAAAATGTACAGTGTTTGCATACAATCGGTTTTTAGATCTTGCCAAATGTTCTGGGATGAATTTAGGTCTGAATCATGTTGATTTTCACACATTTAGCAATTTTCACTTTTTTTTTTCTTGCTCCCAGGGAAGATCAAGATGAGCTAAAAGCTAGTGGGGATTTGTGTTAAACTGAGTCCAGTGAGCATTGATGTTCTACAGGCTTGTCACTCAAGTCTCAGGCCTGTCCTTGGAGATAAGACCCATGGCCTACTTAGGCTGATCGATGATGAGATCTATACAAACACTCTCCCACGCAACTTGCTCTCTTTGTCTTTGCTGTTAACTTTGTTTCAGCTATTGGTTCTTGGTGTGAAGAACTATCCTTTTGTGTCATATTTGCCATATTCAAAAGTGAAGGTAAACCTTATGAGAAAATATATGCTGGACAGTAATGTGCCTCTGTAACAACACATTTGTTCTAAAGTTTGGACCTTGAATATTATTTATGTGTGGTTCAGAGTTTTCAGTTGGAAATACTGTTCCACAGAGTATTTGTGCAAATTGCTTTATAAAACCTTGATGAAAACCCAGTTGACGTCTTTGGATAGTTCCTCCCTTTCCTTATGCATCCTATTTAAAGCCACTATTGTTTCAAAATATGATGTATTATTGAAAACTGCAGTTGCATCTGCTTATTATGCACAGACTAATCTTTTGTCCCTCTTTGTAACATGTCTCCTGACTCCTTGTGTCCTGACAGCTAAGGTCAAGTCTAAGTGTGCTTCCACATTCTTCGCCTGTGCTAATGGTTACTGCATCATCGGAAGGTTCCGCTGTAATGGCTTCAGTGACTGTCCTGATGGGAGCGACGAGGAGAACTGCAGTGAGTCTCTCACACCATGGTGTCCAGATTCAGCAACACTCATATGCTTCCAGGCCACAGTCACAAAAAGTTATAGTCTGTTCCAAGATGTACCAACCTCGGGTCATTACACTTTATGGATGAAAGAGGGCCAAAAATGTGGCTTCCTGGCATGAAATATTTAAATAGTGCTCCTACAAAAACTGAGCAGAGTGTTAAGGTGGTGATACACACTAGTAATTTTCCAGGAAGGTTTAATTTCACTTTATGAAGGGAGTTCTGGACTAGATGGCAAGATTGAGTGACAAAGTTCATTTATAATTCCATGTCAGAGATCATATGGATTTTGTGTAAATGTGGAAAATTTATAGTGTATTGGACAGTAACATTTATAGGGTTTATGTATTGGATCAGGTCAATGTTTACCAAAATGCTACATCACCATTTTGATGTTTTTAATTCATAGCTTCTGACTGTCGACAATGAAGGAATGGTTCATTAATTTATTAAACAAGTTTGGTTAACCACCAACTGTTTTGCTGGTGTGACATACTATTTGCCTGGCAGCACAATTGAAGAAGCAGATCTCTCTTTTGAAGGACTTTCTGCTTAACCAAAACTTACTAAGTAGTAAAATGTTAGTCCACTAACATTTTACTACTGCGTATTGTAATAAACAAAAATATGGCAAGAATTTTATACACTCTACTGTACATTGGCTTTTAAATTAATCAAAATGAACAAGTCGGACTCACTTGTTTTCCAGAAGGTCACAAAGTGTCCTCACAGTTGAACATATCGTGGGGATGATGGAATGCTATGTGAGCTGAGCACAAAATACATTTTCAGGCAGAAACTGTTCTTTTTAGGTTACAGACTTAAATCCAGAGTTGAATCTTTTGAACTGTCAGGTGAAACTTCTGCAGCAGAACAAAGATAAAGTCTTCAGCTAAGAACATTTGAATTTGTAATACTTGTAGTTTCTTGAGGCACTTCCCAGAGGATCACCTTTTCACTTGTCACTTTCATGTCAAATTAAAACAGGCAAAAAGGAATCTGACATTTTGTCATATTAGGGTGTGCATCTCCTAGTCCTCTATTGTTTTTCTCATTTTCAATATATTAGTAGCATCTTTGATTGTAAAATCTATCCTGGTGTATGTAGAACTGTTAACACTTCCAATTCTGTTACCTTTATTGAAAAAAGTCAAGTCATCTCCACTCGTTTGAATTGCATGACTTCCAGTAAAGTTTCTTCTCACAGAACCACTTCACTACTTTCCCACTGAGAATCACTTCTATCACTTGCCATTGTCAAAGACAATGTTCTTTGCCTGCAGGGCTCACATGCAACTATCTAATCGTTCCATTTAAAGGAGCTTTGCTCCATGCTTGCAGCAAATACTGCATCACCACTGTGTAATTGTATGAAAATTCTCAGAAGATGATTATGCCTCCTTTTAAGAAGAAGAATGAAGACAAAAGGGCTGAGCATGAGTTAAAAAGGAGTTGTGTTTCATGTTTTTATTATTTTCTCTGGATTTAGGTTTTTATCAGAATTTACCAATCAAATCATGAACAAGTTTTCATTTTTCTTTTCATTTCCAAAAAGAAAATGCCCATCAAATGATAATATCATCTTCCATCCATTATCTTTCAAAGTCCCGAGGGGGACGGGGGGTTGGAGCCCAGCTCCAGTGGTCATCTGGCGAGAGGCTCAGTTTTATTTTATTTTAATAGAATACAATTTTGCAGGTTAGGAAGAAGATGAAAATAAAACAACTGCAGTTCTGCCTGTAGATTATTTGTTTATATTTAACGTGATTGAGGTCTCTCATAAATTATCTCCTGTTTTTCAGTTATAGCCAGTTTGAATAGAAACTTTGCTCTAAGACCTTCTTTGAACAAACTGCTGACCTTTGACACCTGTCCTTTCTCAACCACAGCAGGCAACCCCCTCGTGTGCTCAGAGACTCGCTTCAAGTGTCGAAACGGCCGTTGTGTAGACCGAAGCTTTCTCTGCAATGGCCAGAACAACTGTATGGACAACAGTGATGAAGAGCTCTGCTTGACCACAGCAGGTGGGTCTTCAAATATCTAAAGAAAACATGCACTCATAGAAAAAAATGACTGCAGATCTTTGTTTTTTTCTCTTTGTTTCTTTTTTACAAAACTCAAAATGGAAACTCTATTGTGGCAAAGATTGATGGTAGATTAATAATAAAGAACTCTGAACTGCAGCAGGAAGAATGATTAAACTATTTTCAAGCAATCTGACTTGCATTTTTATTCAAACGCACTGGTTATGCCTGATTAGGAACATACTGTACCTTACAAAGCTATATATAATCCTTAAACCTTTTTTACATTTTGTCATCTTACAACTACAGACGTAATGGCATTTTGTGTAGAAGCAGAGTTAAACTATATGTGGTTTTCAATATTCCTGACTAACATCTGGAATGGTGCCATACATATGCATTCATGCCCTGGTACTATGATATCCTTGAAAAAAATTTGTACACAGAAATATGTACAGTGTAATCCCTGTGAATATGACTATTCTCTAAGGATCCCAGAGATTTGCTAGAAACCATTAGTAAAAACAAAAGTACCATGAGGACAAATGAGCACTGTGGACAGATCAAAAATAAATCCAAGAAGAAGCAATACACCAAGCTTTTATCATCCACTATCTAAATATAAAAAGTGAAAAACAACTGCAAATTTCCCAAGGACAAACACAGAACATTTATTAGAAAACAGCCAGTAGGCTAGGTTGCCTTTGGGGGAGCTGTTGAGATCTACAGCTCGGGTTGGAAAATCTGTTTACAGGATAAGTCATATTTATGGAACACACAAGTTTGAGCTTCATAGAAAAGTGGGAAAAGGAAGGCTACTGAAACACCTGTCTGTACACAAGTCATATAATGCAAGGCAACGGCAAACATATGAAGGGGCTCTGGTCAGGTAAGACCAATATCTGCATTAGTTTCTGTTTCATAGTTAATCTATAGTCATCTTTCATAATTCATGTGTGACAACACTCCAAATGGAAATTGTGATAGTAGGTAGTAGATTGTTAAGTAGATTGCAGTAAAAACTCTGTATAAACTATAGATAAAATGATTAAATTTAGGAGGCACTGTTCACTAATATCTAATGTTCCCATCATTTGGATCCCCGTTACATCTTATAGGAAATGTATTATATGGTCTGCGTTTCCAAGTAATTACCATTACCTCAATGCAAGGAAAGATATATGTTGCTTTCATTTTACCCTTTTGTCCATGAAGAACTTTCTTCAATTTCCTGGCTCAACTCAAACACACACATATGGTAGTATACACTGATGGGTAAGATACCTGCTGCTATAGGTATTCATCCAATTGGCAGGGATCTCCATTTTCTTCTGGCATTAAAAAGCCCAGCTGTCGACTACTGTCAACACTTCAGCTGTACTTTCTGCCAGTAGTATAACCTTGACATACATATATCCACAAGCAGCCAAACGTGGAACTAAAAATCTTCCTCCTGCTCCGTCACGGTGAGGCTGTCAGGCTGATTACTGGTAGCTTGTAAATATGTTTTCAAAAAGAACAAAACAGAACATGTCTATAAGGTATCAGCAATCACAGCTAAAAATTTTACATTGTTAGTATTCAACTAGAGTGTGATAAAAATGCAAAAAAAAAAAATAATAATAATAGTTTCTGATAGATAAGATAGATATTGTGGCAATAATTGAACAAACAGTAATATTATGAAGCTTATAAGATATATAACAATGCATCCAGCACCATTTAAATTAGGTTTTACTTGCCCTAGCTAATAACTTTAAGAAATTCTTTTCTCCCTAATATTGGAGTTGTTCGGTTTCCTCTGCCTTTGAGGGAGAGAGACAACCAAAGTGAGTCAATGCCTCATTACTAGCCGATGCTTTTCACACTCCACAACTCAATACAGAGACGCAAAATGCTGAATGGAGCTTTATTGTGATGAAGGAGTATTGATCAGTATCTGTGTCCACTGCACTCCATTTCCTTATTTATAAGTGAAGAATGAAAACTGCAGCGTATTCTTCAGCTGCAAATCTTCGTACTGTAGCATCCAAAGGAACTGTTAGAAGCATTCCTTTCAGCAAACACTAAAGCTGTCCAGCTTTCTTCACAGCTACAAAGCTTTGAAGAAACCTTTATGTTACACAGGCAAAACAAAGCAAATAATCACACTATTGTCAATGCTTTACTATGCTCTGTAATAATGTGTTTTATTATTTCTTTGAAAAATTTACTCAAGTAGTTACTAAATTCTGCCGAGTTGATCAGACATTTTCAATTTTTGAAACATAATTTCTTTAGATGGCTGCGGTTCATACATGACGCACATTGCAGGTTCTGAATACAGTTATGTCACCCACATTTCAAAACATATCTAGCCACACAGAAACTTCTCTGCCTTCGAGCAGCTTTATTTCAAAATGTGCGCTAAGATGAGCCTTTGCCAGAATACGTAGTGTCATCTCCAAGGTGTTTTTTTTTTCACGTCATGCTGCAGCCACAAATGTTTTTGATTAGATTTTGCATGGCAGACAAACGCAAAGTAGCACATAATTTTAACCTAGAATAGGAAATGCTTAAGTGGAGGTTTGGGGTTTTGGAAGTGTGGTGTGCATTTTTGTTCAGCCCCTCCACTTCGACGTCCCAAAATAAAATTGAGTGCAACGTATTGGATTAATTAGTTACTACAGTTCACTTATGTATGATTTACTTCTCAAAGTATATACAACAATGCTATAAAGCTAAATGTGAAAAACTTAAAGGTGAATTTGTAGCATAGATGCCTAAATCTTTACATAACCAACAGAGTATTTTTCACGTGGTCTGTCATATTTATTTCATTGTATCAGATTTGTACTAGTGCAGATATGGGTGCTCTATTGTTACTGCAGTCCCTATCACCATGGATCTTAATATAGTCCTTGCGTGTGTCTGTGGAGCACAGGTGACCTAAATGTACTCCTGCATATTTTTGCAGCTGCCTTTGCAGACGGTGTTGAAAGGTTGTGAGTTTCATATTTTCATGGCCTTTAGAACACATCAGAGGAGCCCAATGTTTATTTCTCCTTATATAATTTGTTTCATCCACCACACTCTGTACTGTGGAGGAAGCGAGGGCATCGCTACAGTTTGCATTCAAACACTTGCCTCACATTCTGCTCTGACTTTGCCTCTTTCTATAATAAGCACAGACCTGCAGGTGACAGATAAGGCGTACAATATCCGCTCTAAGCCACCTGAGCATACCATCGCCCTAATTTTCGCCTCTGCCTCTCCTCCTCAGTCCAACCCTCCCTTTTCTTACTCATAATTACTTACTTCAGTGTCTGTAGCTTTGTTTCCACTGTTTGCAGCCTTTTTGTAGCTTGTAGCATGCTGATGGACACATTGCAGCTTTTCTTTATATTTGCTTATACGAATGGTGAAATGGTAAAATCTACATAAGCAGAATCTTATCTCCATCAGAACGGTTTGATTAATGCTGCAAGAAGAACCAGAGCTGCTGGCACTGGTTGTTCAATCTGAGAGCCAGCTGTTGATTTTTGAAATTTAACACAAACAATGGAAGTGCAAAGAGCACTATGCAGCTATTCAGATTTTTCTGTAAATGTGTTTGTGCAATCATCTCAAAGTGAGACGGAGGATGCGGGATGGGGCAACTGAAATGGATACGTGAGATAAAGAAATGGAAAGAGCGCCACAGGAACATAGCACAGTGAACCTGAGATGGAGTCACAAGGAAGCAATGAATAACAATGTGCAGGAAGATGGAGGTAAGCAAAAAGAGACAGGTGATTTGGCAGCAAAAAGCAGGGATTTGGATAGAAGTCTGTAAGGTATACCGATAAGCTGGAGAGGATGAGCGCTGCATCCATCGAGAGCCGAGCCTGAGGCCGGGTGGTTGTAGCTCCGGAAACAGACATGACATTAAAGCTAGTTTTGCAAAGCTGAGCTTCTCTTTGCTCCTCCCCATCCTTCCAGTCTGTTTACAGAAAAAGAACAAGACAGCCAATCTACACACCTTATAGAAGCAACTTGTGCTGGCGCTTGAGTGCATGAACTCATGCTGATGCAATCAG
The DNA here is from genome assembly GCF_001444195.1 of Xiphophorus couchianus. Taxonomy (NCBI): domain Eukaryota; kingdom Metazoa; phylum Chordata; class Actinopteri; order Cyprinodontiformes; family Poeciliidae; genus Xiphophorus; species Xiphophorus couchianus. Next base: position 19,576,341 of record NC_040229.1, read on the forward strand.
ACAGACAGAGAATTCAGGTTTCTGTCAGTGATGTCTGCATATTTACTTGCAAAAAAACTATCTGAAGGTCATTCCACTGACAACTTTAAAGAACAAAAGTGATGAGCAGGGCTGCAGTGTACTTTAAAGAAGTCCCTTTAGACTGTTTTCAGCATCATAATTGATTTGAAATGCTCACATCAGCACCTCTCATTATGCATTAATTAAGTTGAAGAGACAAACAGAGCCTAATGTGGCGATGAGACTGTGATGGTAATTATGATCACATCTCCTTTTAGTTAAAGAAGCGGCAGTTTCATCCTGTTTTTGTTGACTGAAGCTTTGAAGAGAGAAACTATAGCAGTAATGGGAACTTTAAATGATGTGAGACTAAAAACAGAAAAGAAGGCCAAAGGATGATGTGAGGGCTTCAAAAGCTCCTTGGTGGTTTAAGGGGATTTTGATTTTGAAGACTTGGCATGCTTTCTATAGTTATAAACATCAAAAGGTTGTTTTGTTTTTATGTTTATTCATATCAAAAGTTTGTGAAGTTTATTTTTTTTAATGATGGACTGCTCCTTCCTGAATATCAGCAAGATTAATGCCATCATTTCTGCATACTTTGTGAAATCTCGACATTATATTTGCAAAAGTAGCTACAAAGCAAACAGGTTTTTTAGGAGACTCATATTTGTGTAGTTCAACATTAATTTAGCAAGCCAACAAGGTTTTCAAAAATTTTTCATGAAAGAGCCCGTCTTCAAATCTGCTAAAGACTCTTACGTCAGTCTAAAGAACCTTGCATCAGAACTGCTAGACTCCAAGTGTCTTAAATAGGAAAGAGCCTCTATTGGGTTCAGACAGTGTAATACCTTTTATTAAACAGTGGGGTAGCAGAGCGTTTAAAGATGTCAGATGATTATGTCAAGTACGTTTTCAACACCCACAACTCAGTCATTTTCAAGTGCATAATTTTGTTGCATTTATGGTCCCCTAAACTGCCCCTAACCTGAACCATTTCCCCCAACTCTACATAAAAGCTATGTTGATGAGATGATAAAATATTTCATGTTTATTTTTGTACTCACTGCCAAAACCTGGCAGAGAACCTGGAGAATTTTTCCTTTGCACATGCAGTAACTGAAACCAAAGTTGGAGATTAACCAGAAAAGGTTTCAGAACCTTACAGTGGTGTTTGGTCTTAAAGTGGTGTGGAAACTTTCAAGTATATAGAATGGGAGGTCATTCTTGACATGGTGGAAAAGAAACCTAACTAGAATCTAAGGCAAAAGTAAAGAACCAATTCACAGCAGGCCAAACCATGGATGATCCTTCCATAATAACTTTATGGATGTTGGCTTCTTTAAAAATAGTGGTCTGGATTAGATATTATTACACTCTGTGTCTGTTAGACTGTTGGCTACCTACCTGACATCTAACAGTAATTGGAGTATGATTAAAAACATTAACAAATGATAATAATACCCCAACTGTGATGAATTTCAGAAATATTAACCCAGTATCTAAACTTTAATGTCTACTATATATAATATCAAAATGTATCAAGCTTTTTTCCCCAAAGAACATGACTGCTGATAATTAAACCTGCCAGTTTCTTTTGTACATTTTGACGAGCCTCCGAGCTTGAATTATTTCTTTTCACAGTCCCTGTTTGGGGAATGCAGTCTATTCTAACAGTAACTAAAACACAGCATGGTAATTAACTTTCTTTTTGCTTGCCATAGGCCCAACCACCTCCTTATCCCTGCCAATAGCACAATACGCAGTTCTAACCTCTCATTTGTGTGGCAAGCATGCAGTCTGAGATGTCAAATCCCTCATTTTGAACTCCAAGGATACTCCCCTCCCACTGAGTAATCTCCAGCTTTCTGTTTGTTTTATCCTCCTTAGGCCATGTAAGAACTCTGCAATAGATTCTCCAGCAATCCATCTGCTGTTTTGCATAAGTACTGTGCATTTGACAACCTGTCTTCATGGCATTGCCATTTATGGGGTCAATAAACGACAGTAATTCAGAAAGGGACGTATACACAGTGGCATTCTGCTGACACCTAGCAGTAATTTTTGCCTCACCATTACACAGCTTGTAAACTAGACATTAATGTATAGTGTCAGTCTGATATATAAAGAACAAAGAATGTCACAGTGATTAAAAGTCCCTTCACCAGTATCCATTGCTGGTATCATTTTAGCTTGCTAATAGCTGCTCACACAACCACGTCCCCCCAATTGATTGTTGCTGTGGAAATAATGTAGGTGCTGCAGATTTAAATGACAAATTAATCCACGTGCAAGTGTTTGTGACGGAGATGTGTGTGACGCCTCGATGCTGATCTCCTCAAGCCCTTTGTCAGCAGCGCTCACAGAGAGCTGGCAGCAAGAGAACAGTGTAGGAGGAAGCGTGAAATAGTGTAGAGGAATATAATGGCAGGAGACTGAGGTGTGGGAGTGGAATGTAATAGTGCCAGTTTATCAGCGCCAACATACACTTGACAGGCACAAATAGAGGGGTGCTGGTGGTGAGGGGCTAGAGTTCTCATGTCACAGAGCTATGAACTTGAACTATGGAAAAGTTTGAGGTTTTTGCTTTAGGTGGTGTTATTTATTTCAGAAGGAAGAGCTGAGAGACTCTTGGTCTGAAAGTGAGGAAGGTCAAGCAGTTGGGAAAAATGTTTTTAGCTGCTGGTGGTGATGTTGGACTGTTGTTTCTGTGCAGATTTCTGTCTATTTGAATTCATACTGCGGAAGATATTGATTTTGCTTGTAGCTCAGCGTGAGTTTTTGTTAAGATGGCAGTAAATGCTGCAAGTTTAAAGATCCAGCACTATGAAAAAAGGGAGTGGTCTCTGCGCTTTGACTGGGGTTTTTATGTGCTTTTGTTTTATCTTCAGCTGTCTCTTCCCTCATCGCCTCAGCCACCAAGGCTAAGTGCTGGTCTTTTCAGAGTGGCTGTTTTTTTAAGGGCCTTGCAGCCATTGGCTGTGCCTGCTTGAGGGTCACTCTGGGGACCAGAGCCTGTGTGATTCATCCCTGTCCTTGAATCTGGACCAGTCAACCATACTTAAGGCTCCCTTTAAATTAACAACATTTTCCTCAAAACCTATCCTCCTCATATTGTCTCCATGGTGATCCTGGTCAAGTAGCGCCCAGTGCCCACTGACTAGCAGAGGAATTTCACTCTGAACAGTTGCAAGAATCTAAGTTGCAAAAGGGTTTATTTGTTCTGTTTAAAAGTTGGTTCAGTTTAAACACACAAAACAATAGTTTTCTAATAGTGCAACAAAATACAAGAATAAAATTATGAATAATTCTTACCACCAGCTTATGTAGATTGTAGATACACCTGATGAATGACCCAGACCAGCTATTATTATTACTATTATTGTTATTATTATTGGTTTGTTTACCTTCGAGTACCTTCAGAAAGAAGAAGGATGATGGGATCATCCAAAGAGTGGAGATAGACCAGAAGTGTTGCTCAGGAGTGCAGTGTGATGAAGTGTGGAAGTGGGCGTTAAGGATGATATGTATGCAGCAGAGCAGCTTACTAAACCTTCTCCGTGGCAGAACAGGTTATTTTTGAAAAATCTGGAACCCAAGGAGGATTATCAAAATTATTTTATTTTATACTCAGCTTACTGGGAATATGAGATTTAACTTTTGGAACAATAAGAAAAAAAATATTGCAAAGAAAAAAGTGTAGCTTATTCCATGAAAATGTTGAAATATATAGTGACAGCATCTTGTGAATTCTCCACCTACCAGATCTGCCGCTACAGAACTCAATTTGAAACAATCATCTCTGACAATGCAGTTGAAGGGAGCTGAGGTTCTTTCCCTGTATCCACGAGCTGTTTTATTCCTTTAAATACTACTGCATTTAAGTGCAAGGTTTTTGGTTTATACATATATGAGAAAATGTCCCTTTATTTTCCTTATAACATAGGTGTAGATTTGCTCTATAATGCTACACAGAGAGTATAATAAAAGTATTAATTGTCTATCTTTTTGCCACATTGCAGCCACAAATGCCAATGCAGTTTAATATTTTACTTTAGTGCTTTAGGTAGGCAAAAACATACTAGTGTGTTATTATGAAGCAAATATTCATCTACCTTTTCCCAGTTAGCCATAAAGAAAATCCAGCATAACCTCCACTCTTCAGAAGTAGCTTTGTGAGTAAGTACTCTCCAACTTTGTGTAATTTAAGATTTTATTATGTACTCGGCAGCCAAACGAAGGCCAGACCAGGTGTAGCTTCTATGAAGAGAAAAATAACTGAGAGAAAATAGAAACATTTTAACAGTTGAAATATTAAGCAAATAATTCATTATCTGCTTCCCTTTTTAGAAGAGAATGAAGAAAAATATAAAAAGAAAACATTGGAAGAAAGTCCTAAGAATTGCATTTTGCAACAAACCATGATACTTTAAACATTTGGAGGAAGGTGCTGTGGTCAGATGAGACTAAAATGAAAATCCTGGTCTACATGCAAAATGTTACGTGTGGGAAAAATCAACCATTTCTCATCCTTTCAAATTGAATAGAAGTTGGATGTTACTAAACAGAAGTTTGAAAGAGAACTTGTCAAATTGTTGAAGTGTAAGGTTAATGTACAGTCTCAGATATTATTGAAAGGCAAACAAATAAATAAAAAAAAATTTAACAATTTAATCTGTGAGAAATGATCTACTCATAGACCAGACCCAAATCAAACTTAATGTTTGGCCAGAACCCTTAATCACAGTTGATGTTGAGCTTTCTTGCAGAGAAATGCCTGTCTACATGTCAAAAGCAGGCAAAGACATTGTGTAATTGACTTGAAGATGACTGAAATTATTTAATACTTATCTGTCTCTGAACTGTGAGATGTGCATGTTAAAGCAAATGACCACATTTTGTTCTGAAGGATTTGTCTTGTGTGTTTAAAATGAGGGTCTGTTGCAATTCAAGTGGTAAAAACAATTGCTGTTTGTAAAGTGTAAAGTGAATAATTTCAAGGAAATGTTGAAACATATACTGACAGTACCTTGTGAATTTTCCTCCTGCCTGTCAGAGATGCTGCTGTAGCACAGAGTTTGAAACAATTATCTTTGACAATTTGGGTGCAGGAATCTGAAGCTTCTACTCTGTATCCATGAGTTGTTTCACTGATTATTAAAGATTAATTCAATAATATACTGCTTAAAATCATTAAGATTTTCCCCCGGATGTTCAGTTTAATTGTCTCAGGTGAAAACATTTTGATATCAAAAATCCACAGCTTGGATATGTTACTGTAATTGCTTTCTAACTTGATGGCCATTAAGAAACTAACAGGCTTTTTTAGAGACGTTGGCCACTTTTTTTTAGGTACACCTGTTCAATTGCTTGTTAGCACAGACAGCAAATCGACCAATCACATGGTACCAATTCACAGAGGTCCCTCTGTGAATTTATATAAATGGTTTAAAGATGACTTAGTATCATTTTACTATTGCAGAGTGTATCTAATCCTAATAAAGTGGCCTGTGACTTTAGTTCAAGTCTCATCTACTGACTGAGCCTGTATGGTATGTGATTATGAAGAAACAAAATACTTAATAGATTAAAAAATAAAAAAAACATGAGCGCAAAACACAAGCTCATTAGCTTAATGATCTGCAAAAAAGTATCAAATCAAACATGACCTCAGGTGATGCATTTCTCTCCTCCAACCACACTTTGCCTGATGGATTTGCACCTTGCTGACTCTGAAGATGTCTGACAGCAGAAGGTAACATATCACCATTTAAAATGTTTATCGCTTGAGTGAAGCCCCGTCCACATCTCCATCGGAATTATTTTAAGCATTCATAGCACATTTCACAGTGCACTTTAAATTTAGAAAATGTTGCTGTCTAGTTGGTCTTGGGCAGACTCCAGATGGCTCACGAAAGCATTATCTTCTTTATAAAATGTCCTATTAGAAAAAATAAAGAGCAAGTTGTGTTTTTGGCCACACCGACCCTTAGATTTGACAGTCCATTAGTCATTTTGTTAAAATCCCTAAAAGCTCAAAACTAATGGAAGACATATCTTCTTTGCAACAGTGCTTCTTTGCAAAAGTTCAAAGATGATTAATGAAGACCCTAATAAGTTCAGTGTGCTACAGAAGAAACATAAAAGTGAAATTTAATCACTCCTTATTTGTGCGTTTCCCCTTGAAATATTTTCATTAGGTTCCACATTATTTTTTCAATTCAACTGTTCCTTTTCAAAAGAGGAAGAAAATGCTGTTTCCACATTTTTAGTCTGCGTACGTTCTAGTTAAGTTCAGAGAAAAGTATGAAACCATAGCAAAAACGTTTTATGAATAGGACTTAATTGTGTTGCATGACTTTGATGGATGTTTTTTTGAAATTTGGACATAGTAATTTTCAAAGATAGTTAGGGGGTCCAGTTCTCAATTTAATTCCTGCCACGCTATTTTTACGACCGCATTATCTTTTTTTCCCAAGCATGTCTAATGCACCCATCCATATATTTTGTATGAAAGTCATTCAGCTGTTTTATGGCTCTTGCCTGCTGCAGTTACAGATGGGAAATCAGGATCTTATCTTGAGGGAGTTATATTGGAGAAAAGAATAGGATCCCTATGCAGCCTGGGAATAAGTGCAAAAAAAGTATGAAATTTGATGTGATTATTTTGATAAGTATGGAAAAAGAAAATGTTTGTATAAGTTCATCCATTCATTCATCCAACCAAAGTCAACGTTTTTATCTGTCTTTTAGAACTTCAAGAATATAAGCCTCAAAAAGTTTGGACATTTCCTGACAAAAATCTGAATGATATCAAAGACTAAAGAAGTGGAGATACCCTACTGGACACAAACAATTTAGTGTCTATATGTATAAAAAAGATAGAGTTACACTAAAAGACTGACATTTTAAATGCAACAGATGGTGGTTCTATGTGAAAAGTTGGTTCTTTAAAGCTTTGACAGAAGAGGTGTTCAAGGGGTATTAATACTTTTGAAAAACAATTGTGTTCTCACTGCAACAAATCAGCTGTCATGGTGCAAGGCCGTGTAGTTAAATTAGACTTTTTTCAATGTCTTGTATGAGCACTAGAGTTACTGGCATGTTAAAATAAGGGATAATAAATCTGCTTACTTTGTATTTTTAAAAATGCACCGATCTTGCTTGTTCTGCAAAGTGCTGCTTGTAGGAAATAAACATTGGTGGTCCTATAAGGCAAATGTGTCAAATCTGCAAATACTTTAAGCACATGTTTATCCCCATTTACTAAAGAAATCACATTGGACTGCCTTGCTGCACAGTCCCAAATCTTTTCATCTAAACTTGCCATATTTAGTATTTTGGTTGATAGCCTAGAGGGTTATGTTTTCAAAAACAGAGGATATTTTGAAAACTGGAAAACAGAAAGAGAGACAGAACAGAAGCATCTCAAAAGGAGTAGCCAGCAGCTAGTCTTATATCAGGAGACATCATCATATGAGTCAGCCTTCTGGTCTGACTCATGGGGTTAGAGATTTGGATTTAGATCACCTAAAATCTCCAAGAACTGAATATCACCCCATAATACTGCATTTATTTAATAGTCACTCTGACAGTAAACAATTCTGTGTTAATTACTAAGAGCCAGCATTATCTATTTGCAGCTATCAAGAGTGAATGGCGTGTCAGCTGGCGATGAGCTTTTCCTGCCAATAGTTTTAGTGGGCATTTTCATATTAGGCTATTGCCACAAAGGCATAGCTCCAAAAACTAAAAATCTCCAGCAATTACAAAAGGTGTCCTGTGATGTAATGGCATGAGTGTGGTTTAACAGGGTTAAACATTTATGTATGTGTCTGCCTTGAATGTATCCACCAAGGAGCTGCCAAATGAAGGGTAACTTAAATGGAACGAGAAAAGTGTAAGAGTGCCCTAGAGTGAGAAAAGAGAGATTGCATGCCAGAGAATGTGAGAAATTGATGTGTGAGAAGACAACATTGGAGGCAAGGAGGTAAAATATGAGCTAACAAAAAACGTAGTGTTAGTGTGAAGACAATGGAGCGGAAGGGGAAAGCAAAGCACGAGGGACATGGTGGTAAAAAATGAGAAAGCTGATTGAGATGAGAGATTAGGAAGGGAGGCAAAGCTAGATAGAAAAAGGCATTAAAGCTTCTGGGGGCACTGTATGTAGAGTCAGGGAATTAGAAGATAGACAAAGAAGTAAAGAAAAAAACAGCCATGTGAATAGAGTAAATGAGGACTGGGTCATAGAAGCTGGCAGAGGTAGAAACAAAGCACCAAGCTGAGCAGGGAGAGGAGCGGTAGGAAAATGATGAGAAAGTTAGCAGGAAACAAGGTACGCACGGAAACAGGAATAAGTAGACAGCAACCTGAGAGACAGGTGCAAAAGAAAAAATATGGGTAGAAGAGGGAGAAAAAGCATTTGGGGAAACAGGGAAGAACAAAGGAAAAGGATCCGGATCAGTGGTTTGAAGATGAGCCAGAGTGGAGAAGTGGGAATGAAACAAAGCAGGTTAGACAAAAGTGGTGTGAAGACACAGATGAAAACAACAAGCAACATAGAAGGTGAGGTATTTGAGTGATGACAGGATAATGCAATAGTAAAAAGCAAAAACATAAGTGTTGTGAAAAGACTTTTTTAAAAGGGTTCGTAGCTAAACACCAGACTGAAAAGAAGGCTAGATTAGACCCATTATCTAAGAGTGGTTCTATTTCTGCACTTCTGAGACTCTCTTATTTTCTTGTCAATCTCTTTTCTTTTTCGTCGTTGCTCATGTTCCATCAGCCTTCCATCTGTTTTTGTTAGCTTTGACATTTGTCTCTAATCTCAGGTCCTTTTCATGCTATTTCTTATTTTAAATTTTACCTCAACTGCCCCACTGTCTTAACTCCCCTCATCGTGGACGTTCTTGTCTTGCTGTGTTTACAGCTCATCCCCCAGTGGTTGGCTGCATACCCTGTGTTCAGATCAATTATTATAAACAGAAGGTGCTACACAATAATTTGCCATCCCTTCTAACACCTTTGCTTCCCCCATCACCCTTCTCACTTCCCCATTCAACTCTTTTATTATGTTTTAATTGTTAGAGGCGACCACACCTGTCATATACTCATTGAAACTATGCAGGGTTTTGATGAAGCTTGGGGACAGGAAGACAAAAGCTGAAATGGATTTAAGGAACAATATAGAAAGAGATTATTTTTTTTTGTTAGTTTATGTTTGCTGTCTCTTCTAAGCTGGTTTGTTTGATCGAGAGTGTGCAGAAAGCGAGGCCAAATTTGGCTTCAGGACAAATGTGTGTGCAAATTTGTGCATGCACACTTTGCATCTGGGGGAGTACAATCAGATTATGTGGTTGCAACCTAGATATACAGCCTTTAAAGCACAACAAGCCATAAATATTCTGGTATTGACATACACCTACATTCCACTCTATTAGTCATTGCCTCTGGTAGCAAGGAGTTTCTGCCGTTTTTTCTCCAAATCTTTCCAAATCCAGTGTCTCCATACTGATTGCTACATCCCTGTTTCTATGTGTCAGTGGATTTGGGATGGACATACTAATTATTAGGAGTGTTTGGTACAGTAATTATAAAGTAGGCCGTGGTGGTTAAATGACACCCCGTTAGTATTTAAGGGTTTAAGGTGTACCAAATAGAAACCCCACAAATCATTACCTCACTATCAGAAGCCTAAAGTGTTTATACAAGGCAAAATGGATCAGTGTTTTCATGGCGTTTACTCCTTCCTCTACCATCTGAATGCCACAGATTTATCACACTAGCCATAAGCCATGTTACCATCAACAGTTGGTGTATGTGCATTTTATTTTGAAGCATTGCATTAGAAAAGGTTGATAGAAATTTAGAAAATTCAAAAGAACTTCCTCAAATTTGCAAAAATGTTTTTATGCTTGTTTGAGGTAGTTTTTGGCTTTTCCAAAACAGAGTTAAATGGGAGATGAGAACACATTTGCAGGATAAGTTCTGACATAGCAAACATCCACCGGCCACTAGCAGCTTTAATATTTTAGTTATTATTTTTTGTAGATAAGAGAGAAGAAGACAGCTGCTTTTTATTGTTTACTTTCTCCTCTACAACTATTTGGTATTTAACTACAATAACTTTCAATGTTTTTACTTGTATTTCTTATTCAGTGTGTTCTCTGTTACTTGGGTAAGACTGTGCTGAATCTTTCAAGTATTTTCCACTCTTCTTGACATCACTAGTATTTTCTGATTTAAAACTGAGTATATTAAATGAGTTCTGAGTTCAAACTTGCAGCAGTGCACTATTATTCAAGTCTTATTCTTATACATAAGAAATTGATTTTGACTTCTGAGACAAACTCTCTCTTCTACAAATGTGCAACAAAAAACATGTTTTACATGTTTTTTGTTCTGTTCTATGCCATTCTATTCTCTACCATTATATTGTAGCTCAACTCATAAATTTCACCAGTTTTTCTTTGTGTCAGTTGTGTGTGTAAATATAGACAGAAAGACAGATATGTTTATCTAAAACTTTGCCTTTAGAAATATCAAACAACTTCAGAAACACCAGAAAAGTTTGGCAGTATGAGAATTTTATGGTTATATCACCCTTGAACTAGCCAATTTAATAATTTAATACTGATCATATTAAAATACTGCAATGTATTGCCCAACCGTCCAGCAGTTTTTCATGAACACTATATGTATTGGGAAACCTTCATTCCTTCACTATCTTTAAAAAACAAGCACCCCTGCTGTTTTTCTTCTTGCCTTCTTTTCATGGTCCATTCCACGGTTGTTGTTTCTTTCTTGCTAGTTTTTAACAGGAGCTATGGCATTGAACACTTCACACAGTCCTGTTTCCATGCAGATCTCTTATTAAATTGGACTGTAGATGTCAAACATTTTCAGACAGTGTGGGCCAATTCACCCTAATAAGGTTCAGATATTCTGCAAAACTGACATATGGTACTGCATTTCTCCTTCTGTCCTCAGGCAAATAGATAGATAGATAGATAGATAGATAGATAGATAGATAGATAGATAGATAGATAGATAGATAGATAGATAGATAGATAGATAGATAGATAGATAGATAGATAGATAGATAGATAGATAGATAGATAGCATTTATTGTCATTGAACAGAATTCAACGAAATTTCCATTGCAGCTCCCGTGCAAAAGGTCAAATATATACAGTATAAATAAGCAAACACACAATAATAATAATAACAATATATACAACTAAATTAACTAAAGGCACTCAACCACACCAAAGAAGTAGCAGCAGGTCCAATTATGGCAAAGTACAGATGATGTGACAGTGCAAAGTGCAGAACAATATGGCTGTGTGGGGGTGGGGGATATGTATGTGTGACTGCGAGGTTATGATATGTGTGGGAGGGGGGGGCGGCAGGGAGTAATGGCTCTAACGGCTGTGGGGAAGAAACTGTTTCTCAGTCTATTTGTTGTAGTCCGTATATTCCTGTACCGCTTGCCTGATGGCAGCGGCACAAACAGTCTGTGGCCCGGGTGGCTGGAATCCATCGCTATGGATCCAGCTCTCTTCTTGACCCGGTCTGTGTAAATGGAGTCCAGGTCTGGGAGGGGGCATCCCACAATGCCTTGTGCTGTTCTCACCACCCGTGTCAGTTGTTTCCTCTCCAGTGCTGTGCAGCTACCATACCACACAGTCATGTTGAGGCAGAGGATGCTCTCGATCATCGCCCTGTAAAAGTTCACGAGCAGCCGTGAGGAAAGTCCAGCCCGTCTCAGTTTCCTGAGGAAGAAGAGCCTTTGTTGTGCTTTCTTCACCAGGTGGGAGGTGTTTGTGTTCCAGGAAAAGTCAGATGTGATGTGGAGGCCCAGGAACTTGATGTTGTCCACACGTTCCACCACTTCTCCATCTATGAGAAGGGGAGTGTGAGCCGACCTCCTGGACCTTCTGTAATCCACAATGACCTCCTTGGTCTTCCCTGTGTTCAGCACCAAGTTGTTGGCTGAACACCACTGAGTGAGCTGCAGAATCTCCTCTCTGTAGTGGGTCTCGTTGTTGTCTGAAATGAGACCCACTACTGTTGTGTCGTCCGCGTACTTCACGACTGTGTTGGTGGGGTGGATGGCCACGCAGTCGTGTGTAAACAGGGTGAAGAGAGCTGGGCTGAGCACACAGCCCTGCAGCGTGCCTGTGTTGAGGACCAGTAGGGACGATGTTGAGCCACTTATTCTCACCACCTGAGGCCTGTTGGTGAGGAAGTCTCTGATCCAGTGGCACAGTGAAGCGGGCAGCCCCACCTCGAGTAGCTTCAGCACCAGCTTGTCTGGGATGACGGTATTAAATGCTGAGCTGAAGTCTACAAATAGCATCCTGACGTAGGTTGTTTGTGGTTGTTTGTAAGAACGGCATAGTCAAACAAAAGATAAAATCAAAACAAAAAAAATGTTTTGGCCACTTGCTGTTGTGCTAATGTTCTGCTGAAAAATTGATTTCAGTGACTGTTTTTCTCTTCAGTTTTTGAATTACTGTCAATAGGTGAATGATATGCTCCTTTGTGGTTTCTGCTTAGTGTTGTCAGACATGTTCATTTAAAGGCATTGCTTGATTGTAAAGGTTTTTTTTATAGTAATAATGCTTGAGAGTGTCAGTACATTCATGCTTTATCAATGCAGAAATGGCTTTTTCACATAAAAGGTTGATTTTATATAATACCAAACTTTCAAAGAAGTAATATATTCTATCCTTTTGCAGTGTTGATGTTGGGCAATTGATATGTTTGGCTCTTATCAGAGTAATTTATTTTGCTAATATAGTCAAAGATGGAAGAAATAGTTTTTCTGAAAAGGAAAACCATTTCCTTTTCAGATATTCCTTTTCAGCTTACACATAAATTGGGTAGAAAAAAAGAAGTGTACTATGTGGGTTTTTTAAAGTGAATCAGTTTGTGGGGGAACTTGGGAGTCAAAGATAAATTACAAATAGTTTCCGACAAGACATCACCATTAGTTACTCAAAGACACCAACTGATGCCTGCCAGCAACCAGTCATAATTTGTAGTGTCATTTAACTTCCTCAGTGTATAGATGGTGAGAAGCTGGAAGCTGAAATATTAATTAGACTGGCACCTGCTCTCTGCACCACAATCATATGTGTGGTCTGTCCCAGCTGTGGCTACTTGGTTGAGAGATTGTGTTTCTGTGTGTTATCTAATAAGGCCAAGCATGCCTGAGACTAGTCCTGATGGATGGCATCTTCGGCAAATGTGTGTTATTTCAAAAGCCCTAATTACAGAGATGAAACAAAAGTACGTGAGTGCAAGGATGAGGATTGATAACACTGATGCAGCTGTGTTTCGACAAATAAATCAGCTGTGTGTTATTTATATAGAGTAATCCATTAATGTGGAGGAAAAAAATCACTAGTGGTTCTTACTGTAAGAAAAATCCGCTGGTCTAAGAAAGTGAGGTAAATTGTTTGATATCTCTATGAAAAAATACATTCAATTTAGAGAAAAACAAGATTCCACTCATCAATTATTCGTCACATACAAAAATATTCCTGCTTAAGAGGGGGAGGAAATCCTTCCAATGGTAGATGGAGTCAGTTGCCTATGTGACAATTTCAGAAATAACTAATTTAGGGTTAATTAGTTAGTTAGTTCTGATCAGCATTGTTTGCAGCCCATCAGCAATCTGGATCATTTGAGAATAGATACTTGCTGACATTGAGTTCCATTCCAGTACTTCATTAAAATCAATGTCATGTCTATGACATGCTCTATATTAGGAAATTGGTTGTGCTACACTTTACTCATGCATTAATGCTGCTGAAGATGCTATCTCTCTTAAACAGTGACTCATTTTTTTCCAGGTTTCTGCTTATCGGCCTCAATTTGCTGCTCCAATGTGGGTTAACTGTCATTTGTTTCCAAATATGTATCTGATTCAACACAAACAATTGCAGACCTCAACAAACTTGTGTCATGTACCTACAGACAATGTTTTCATCTGAAGCAATTCAATTATAAGGTCCAGGTATTTGTATAACTCACTGATAATTTGGCTCAGGACATATTTAGGTGTGGTTATTCATTTTCATTTTCTGCAGTCAGATATGTAAACACAGCACCTTGTTTGTTGTTTCACTCAGGGTGTGCTGGAGATCTTTTAAGTCACGTAACACAGACAAGTACCTTAAGCAGCCAATGCAAACTCTCTTTCTCTGTCGAGGAATACTTTGAGTTTCAGAAAAAACCTCAATTTAATAGAACAGCAAAAATATTATATGTAACTGTTATGCAATCAGTCTACACCAAATGCATAGTTATTTTTATAACTGATGGCTTGACAACCCATAATTTACACAAACAAAAGCTCCTCTAAGAGGAAAGCAATCATTTTTAAACATGAGGCAAACTTGCTGGTTAACATTGACAAAGATTGTTCATGAGGCTCATTTTCCTACTCTTAAATCTTGTTTTTTATAACTTGAGTGCGTGTCCTTCTCTCTTGGGTGCACTTGGCAATATCGTACAGAAAGAAGTATTGGATTTGAGTTTTGTTAGAGATTCAATTACCAATCATGTAAATAAGGGCAATATAAGATTGGTACACCCCAAGTGACTCTAATGCTGGATTTTGATGATAGAGACATTATCAGAAGAAGAGGGAAAAGGAGAATTTGAACAATTGAGATATGACAACTATAAGGAAAAGAAGTGCAATCTGACTTAAAAAGCTTATAGAACAAAAATGGGACCTCCTTATGGACTAAAAGTTGAGGAGATGAACATCCAAATCTCTAAAAAGAACTGAAAACAAGATAATTTTAACTGGCAACTTGCTGTAAATGTGATTTGTAGCAGCAATAATCAACACATAAATGTTACTTGTCTAAATTAGAGCTTTGTGCAGCTCTCAGTGTTTGTAGGGTACTACTATGCTGTCCAGTCTGTCAATATAGAATGGAGTGTGCATGTGTTGGTATGCCTTTTGTGTAGCAGTGTCTGCGCTTTTCTCAGAGCCTTATTCTTTTCATCACTTCAACATGAAGGGGATGCAGAGTTGGAGAGAAAAGTACTACAAACACACATCCATTCAGTGGGTTTCAAAAAAGGGATTGAAAATAGCACAAAACTTCAAAGGAAGCAGGGAACCTTAAGTCACTGAATTCATGTCCATAAATCATATTCCCATCTATGTGCACAGAAATATAGACTCAGGTAAATCTTTAAATATTTTTTGACAAGAAGTTTTGTATCCTTCAGGTAATCATGGTAGCCATCATGCTAACATACATATGACAGAGTATGTTAGGAAGAAGTCATATGCCTACATACGTATGTCTTCTTCCTACATATTAATACACCTAAGTCAATATTTAAGATTATTGAATTCTGTAGATTGACACATTCATGTAAACTGAGATTCCCAAAGTCTACTCTGAAACTAGAAACACCATAATACAGCACTTCCCTCAGATAAAGCCCTCTATTTCCAGACATCTGATCTGTAAACTAACAGAGGTGCAGAAACCTTCATATCTAACACACTACAGTAAAGAAGTGGCTCACAGGAGATGTACTGACATTGTATTTGAATGAATATAAAAAAACTGCTGATACTTTAAAGAGAGTGAAAAAGGAGATGACTGAACAGGAAAGGAACCTTTATATTAAAAATGTGGGAATTACATAAAATGGTGCAATATAAAAATATATACATAACACATGTCTAATGAGTCTAGCCACAATCTTCAGTCTCAGTTAAAATATATACATCCTTAATGACAGATCCTCTGCAGCAATGTCAAAGTTGTATTTTTTGTTTTGTTGTTTTTTCTTATCACAGTGACCTTGCATTCCAGAAACCTAAACATTGGAATAATGAACACAATTAAATTCTTCATGATACAAGACTAAAACTGCTGTCATGCTAACTCATCTCTTTGTATCTAAAGACAGATTTCACATTAATGCACTTAATGTGAAGAAATTAAGTGCATTTTAAGAAATATGAAATAATGTGGGTTGCTTCTGATACAATCTCTTTATTGCATGTCTATTCAGATGAAGGGTGTCAAAAGTTCAGTTTTACTACTTTGTCAGGCAAAAGGGGTTATTTTTTGTCATGACATTGTTATTCCATTTTTGGAAGATTGTTTGTTTTGAGTATTTAAAAAATATATCTATCTAGCTAAAAGAAATGTAACAAACTTTAAGAGTATATTGTGTTACTGTTAATAATCCATTAAGACTGTGTTGGCTCTCACTGCTACAACCAGTTTTACCATGAGTTCTTTTAAATTGCTGAGGTCAGCTAAAACAGCCAATACTCTTAACTAACTTGGTAACTTATATGATTAATTCCCTTTTCCAACAATCAGAGTGATTAAACCATTTTCTGCTACACAAACTCTTGTGAAGCTATCTCATAGCTTCACAGATATAAGATTTTTTTTTTTTAAATCAAAACTAACCCGTTAGTGTTTGCTTTATGATCTGGGGATGAAAGTTAAATTCTCCAGACGCCATCTTTGAGTGCATGTTGAGTTCTGAGAGTTTTGATCACCACAAAGATTTGCTAAGCTTAGATATAGATGAACTAACATTATCAAGTCATTTGTCATTTTCAACATTTGTACTTTGCATATTGTATATGTTTTCACACTCACGCTACAGAACTGTTCACTATGTCCAAATATCTGTGTAAACCAGTAGCTGATCAAAATCATTTGGTTCCATATTAGGTGTATGAGAAGGCGAAGTTGAAATGTTTTGTTTAGGGCCCTGTATCTAATTGAAATGGAGATATGCTGGTGTTAATGGGGTATGGAAGATTCCTGAGACAGTAGCAAACTGCTTGTCTGCTACCAGAAAACCTGAGCCTGCACACTTTGACACTAGAATGTTTTAAATTTCAAAAAATGTTCCTCTTTAACATAAACCTTCAGTTGATGCTCTTGGAAGGACATCACCTCCTTATTTGTGTCGCATCAAATTTTTGTCAGATTAGTCTCATAGATTCCAGTGTTAACACATCAGTCTGGAAATTAGCAAAGTTTCATCAAACGGTTAATTGTTGACTCAAAAATACAAATATTTTTTCTTATTTACAAAACCTTGGATAACTAGAAAAGGTAGCCAGATATGTGAAATTGCATATAAATTCTAAGCAATAAATATGCATTTCTAAAGCATGTAAAATGCTTTTCTGCAAGTCATGCACCCTCTATAATGAAATATTACCAATTTGTGTTACAAACTAAATTTATCAGCATTTGTTGTAACTGAAGCTTTAGTTGTGATAAGGAATGCAAGACACTAGACAGGCAGATCAGTTTGTTTACTTAATTCATGCAGAAGTCAAGCTTTTACGTAAGTTGGACTCATCTTTCTCCAACAAATGGAAAAATAGGAATGTTTTCTCTGACATATTGTGGAACTCTGTTGCCATTTCTACTTAAAATTCCTGCCATTAAAAGGCTTTCTGGAAGCTTTTCAATGGCTTTCTGCTTTCTGCTGAGGAAGAAAAGCACTGGCAGGGGGCTAATGAGAGCTTCAACACAGCGCCTCATAAAAGAAAAAAGTGCTCCCACTCACGTCACTGTTGACAACGCGACTCACAAGAAGCTTGCAAGTCATACAGTCATAAAAGCACAACACTCTATTCCAGTCAGCATCAGTGCAATCCGTTCCAACTAACAGGCTTTTTTCCCTGTGTTGTGATAATATCTGTCTGACAAATCATACAAGTTTATTTTAGGATAGATTAGGACTGTATGTCTTTTCTTTTCTTTGTTGACAAGAGGAGACTTTCAGGCCATCTAGCTGATTGCCTCACCCAGTCATATGGCTGCATAACACTGGAGCCCCTCTAAGAAGAGATTATCAACTTCAAATGAAGATGGGTACCCTTACATCCTTGTTCCCAATTATAAAGGTTAAATTTACCCTGAACTTCTGGCTTCAATTTATCCAAGAAGCCCCAGGGTTTACAGTCATTTAATATACTTTATGTTATTAAGCAAAATTGATTTTTGCTTTAATCCTAACAAGATGTGTTAGTAAAGCATTTCCCTTCTGCGATATGCAGGATTTACTTTACTCTCTTAATGAAGTAGTGTTTGGAGGGATGTTTTGATGAAGTCTGTCACAGCCCGTGTCCTCAGCTCCCTCTGACCGGCATATTTGAGATGATTCTCTGCCTCAACACACCTAATATTAATTTATAGATAATTAGCAGGCTGAGGAGGTAATTCAGTTATTTGATGGGGTCCAAAAGTGGGTCCAAAAGAGCACAACTGAGAAATACTTTGAGTGACAGTGTTGTGGAGCAGTTTTTCACTAGTATTTTTGTCTTAAAATAACATTTTTTATTGTGTGCTTACAAGTTCAGGTATGTAAAAGGAAACTAAGATGAAATGTGATAATAACTGGATATTATGACAAATCTCTTGGGAGATGAGATTAAGCAAAAACAAATAACAGGTAATTAGTTTTAGATTATTGTTATTTTTTTATAACTATCACACTGTTCATTCTTGATACCAATTGCACAGAATGCTTAACTTCCCAACACATTTTGGCTCCACACTGGTTCCCACACTTCAAAGGTCAGTGACTTATCTTTGAGAATGCTCTGGATACTTCCTTATCTCTGGCCTCCAAGTACCAGCCTCCCCTTGAGTCCATTATTCTGTACGCCTCCTCAAGCTGAACTGTCTAACTTGGGTACAACTGACCATCTTGCTTCTTATCACTCGGACAGAGGCCATTGATTCCTCTTTAGCTGAGCGTAGATATGAGCGGGAACTGCAAACCTTCAGTCACGGACTGTGTTGCTCCATTGTTTGACTTTGATAAACTTCGCAGGGCCTCCTCATACCTCCACTTGCCTGACCAGGCCTATTGTTAAATGAGAGATTAAAAGATGGAATGAGCCCAAGTGTCTTGTTCTGTTACTTTACAAAGTGAAGAATAAAACACAACTGAGGACTTGCACTCTGTGGGCCTGCACACTGTAGTTCTTGCTGGCCAGAATTAGTATTGGTGTATGTCTAATACTTTGTCAGTACAAACAGTATGAATAGGTGTGACTGAATACATTTTATCCCACTTTATTTAAACCCAGGGCTTGGCTTGACACCCTATACTATTTTTTTTTTTTCCCCCTCTGAGATCAGATTTTATGTAGCATGACTCCCAGGATAAATCGAGCCAGTGCAGTAGGTGGATGGTGACCAGTTTTTTGGGGGGCGAGATTTCAAATCAGCAAGCAACACTGTAAAAATTTTATATTTATGGGGTTTCCAAGTCTTGTTTGAAAATTCAATTAAATCCTGAGCACTCTGCCTGTATTTATGTCTGGCCTCCAATGACATGTATATATCAGGATTAGCCGAGTAATAATCACTTATTCTACACATGGCATTTGAAAAAATACTCGTTTTGCACGAGGATAGTATTTACTTTATGTAGGTTTTACACAACAGCATGATGAAATGACTAATAAAAACAGATGTTTATCGGTTTCTATCATCACATGTAGTACACTAATCTCGTCTAAAACATTTGGTAACATTTTGAATATGCATATCATGGGTACATATACAGAAGTTTCCAAACATACTTACTTTGTGCCAACTTTACTTAAACCTGGTGTACTGCAATTAACATTTTTAGTTAAAGGTAGTTAGATTTTATTTTAGAGTTTAGCCGATACATCATCTAGTATTTTGCATTTATTTGCGTTTTATTTCTCTACTATTAACATTGCAATCTGCAACAGCTTGAAGGCATCAGAGTTTTATAATTTAACACCAGGCAAATTAACAACCTTAGCAACTGATCAGAACAGCTCACTAAGACATAACTGAACTTTTGTAAAGTTAGTTTCTCCAGCGATAATTGTTATAATTTAACTATTATTAGTTTTCTGCTACAGCTGTATAAATAGTGAAACTATTTTGGGAACTTTCTGATTCTTTGCATCCCATTTAAGGGACTTTTAAATGGTCAGTCTCAGAGTCCCTGAAAAATGCAACTCCATTTCTGCTGTCGGTGTACTGTCTGTAATCTAATGTCAGCTACAGACTCAGCGAGGTGTGTGGTCATGTGTTCAGCATCCAGTTTTTTTGATTCATGGCCTGTGAAAGGCTTGCAAAGATGTGTTTTATGCTGTGTTCATTACTTTGTTGATGCAATGGTCCTGATCAGCTACTAGAGCTCTTTGGAACAAAGTCATCAGATGAGATTGTACTGTGGCAGCCCGGAGAGGACTGACAGCTTAACTGCCTCTTATGTGATCAGTAAAAGAGGCATTTACACAGGGGACTCGCTCCACTTAAAACAAGTTGCAATAACCATCCAGTGGTTTGGTCACTGTGGAGTGTGAACATGGGGGCAGCACCCATCAGAGTTGATGGTGTACTGCTGTACCATGCGTGATGATATTTTGACATGTCAAAGCCATATTTATGCAATTTTATATTAATTGAATAATATTTTAGTTTTTTTGGTAGATATGACCATTTTTACAGTGTTTAAACATGTACTGCACCACAACACATTAGTAGATCTAATTTAGCTAAAAGGCTAAACTGAGTATTTCATGATTCAGTTTAACCCGTGGGCCTTCATGTCAACTTTTGTTTTGTCTCGCGCTTCGTCTACATCCTAGAATTTTCAAAATAAATTTTGCTTTTGCATTTTTCTGTGTCATATTATGTGTCAATCACATCCATATTATGTGATTGACACATAATATGACTGTTGTGCTGCTTGTGACAATACACGTGTAATTTTGTGCAACTTCTCTTTTAACAAGAATCAGTTCATGCAATAGAACTCAATTAATTATAATAAATAATTTTATTGATAAAATATAAGTTCAGCTAATTGTTAATTGGGGCAAGGATCGGATCCGCTTCCTAGAGGGACTTTGGCAGAGTCACTCCAGGTGACTTCACAGGCCAAGCCTGGAGAAGGAAAACCACCGGGATTAGAAACGTCGACCCAGTGAAATGTTTCCTACCTCTTTTTTTTTTTTTTTTTCTAAAAGACAAACTCTGGTGAATCACTTGGCCCACAATGTTATTCTTTTTTGGAATCTAATGTATTTGAGCGCATAACTGCGGACTTTTCATTGGATGATTTTTTTGTTTTATTTATTGAGGGACATCTCTTTCAACATGAAATAGATAAAATTAATGTATTTCAGAGGCTTTTTTCTTTTTCCCACGCCAAATAATACCTGTGAGATGTTTCAGTTTTTATTGGTGGGAATGAGTTAATGAGTGGTTGATTATTTTGAAATTTCCCTTTGAAACAGCAGGCGATTTTTTTTTTTTTTTAATGAAATATAGCAAGCCCCACACACCTGCAGTTAGTCTTATTTTCAGGAACAGATCTTAGTGTCCCCAATGTTCTCTGTCTTATGTTTATCTTTTCACTTCCATTGAATCTCTCTATTACTGACAGCTCATTTTCCTCTCATTTCCTCTCCAAATGCCTGGAAACTGCCTGCCAGTAGCAAATCAACTCCTGACCTTTTGTCATTTTCATTTTTATCTGCAACATCTAACTGAAAAGTACAACGTGTTTGTGAGAAAACAAGGTATTGAAGTCCTATTGCATGAATTTGACTAAGGAAAACTTTCCAAAATTTACATGTAAATTGCCCCAGTCGCAAGAATTGGAGTGGAACATATTTGCAGTCAATGGCTTGGTTCTCTTTAGAGGACATGAAAACCATTTCGAGCACACTTATCAAGCTGAAAATCATTTTATCTGAGACAATTGATGATAAAGATGATTCTGCTTCTAAGAGCTGAGCAAATAATTTTTGGCTCTTAGTGAGCCTTATGTGGATAGGAAAAAAAGCAAAAAGAAATCTCTGTTAAAGCAGTCAGTAAGAGAATAGAGAAAAAATCCAGTGGAAAATCCTGGCCACAATGTGGGTGAGAAATGTGAGACACTAGCAGTAGAAAGCTGTAAAGCCTGGTGTAATATCTAGTTATTAGAAAATTTGTCCTGCTGCAGAACAAACACACTGCTGGTGCCTCACTGTTGGTAATTGGGCTTTGTCATAAAAGGTCTTTCCTCTGTTTTGCACTTCAAAGATGTTTTTTTTCCCTTTAAATATCCGTGGAATAACCTCATCCTTCCATAGTAAGAACAACAATTTCTCTTATTTTCCTGCTTGGTATCAAATTTTGTTCCCTTATCTTTGACTAAAGCCTAATAAAAGCACAGTGAAACTGATGATAGAGCTTTTATTTATTTATTTTTTTTCACCATAAACTAATTAGGCATGTTGCAGTTTGAGGTATTAAGGTCTAGTAAGCGTTACACTTTCAAAACTGCAACATTATCATGCTATTGAAAGATCTTGGGACTGTCAATTGTGTTTGGGTACACAATGCTCAATGTGCTAATGGCGGAGAAACAACTTACATTTACAGGAAAACTGTTTATATGCTGTCATTGGCAGCCATGCTAACTAGCCTGAGCATTCATTGCAAGCTCTGCTATTGGGAAGAAGCTCTAGCGAAGCTTATAGCAAGGGAGTTAGGGGGGTGTGAGCAGCACATGCACAGGAGTGATTGACAGTGCTAAGACCTTCCTCTTTGCTCTGATTGGTGGATTCTGTCACAGAAAGGTGCATTTCTGAGTAACCCTAACCCAGGGGGAAGGCAGAGGAGCTCAGTCTTTTTCACAGATTATAGTGACAGTTTTAACAAATATGTAAAAAAAACCGCTTTGTATATAAAAGTTACATACTGCAACTTTTTTATTTCCCCTCCAGGGGGTCTTTTGTGGGCTCTAGTGTCCCTTATATGAAAGTAGGCTGACAGGAAAGGGGGAAAGAGATGCAGCAAATATCGCCGGGTCTGGGAATCAAACCCACGACGGACACGTCGAGGACTTAAAGCCTCCAAACGTGGGTCGCGCTACCCCCTACGCCACCACAGCACGCCCCTACTGCAACTTTAATATTAATCAAAAAGTAGCTCCAATTGTTGGTATATTTTAATTAAAACTTTGAAAATTGGTTCCCTTACTTTGTAAAGCTATATATTTTTTGGATGCTAAGTAAAATTAATGGACTGAACATGCCAGATTTCCTCTCATATAAGCATTCAATAACAAGAGGATTTTACTGGCACATTTCCATGACTATAGTGTTAAAAACTATGGATACTTTATTGCCCTAATTCATTTTCCCAGCTCTTGTTAACATTCTTCGTCTTAAAGGCACTTATTAATCAGATTGTTGTCAACAAGTATGACAGACAGGTTCTCTACACCTATATGTCCTTCCTGCAGGCTGTTCTGTCCGTGAAGCCTGCAGGCGGCAATTTATAGCTTCCATTTACCAGAGCTAGATTAAAACTCCCGAGTAAACATTGCTGCACAGTTCGCAATGCCTCCAAACAGGAATATTTGAAGCCTTAACACTCATCTGCACCACATCATGACTTTATGTCCTTGCCTTCTGTTGTTGAGTTCTGTTTGTGTCCACATTCAGGCTACCCGATGCCCTTCCACTCATTCTTAGCTCACCTTTTGGTGCCAAAGAACAGTTGCCATGGAGATTTTACCCATGAGGTTTAGTGGGACAGGCTTATATTCAAAAGCCCTCAACAATTCCGTGCAACCTCTCGCCCTCCCCATCCTTCCTTTTATTCCAGACAAAACAGAGCAAACCCTTTTTACATCCACACTGCTCTACTAAAAGGTTTCGAAAAATAAAAAAAAGTGTTTTATTCTGTTCACATCTCAAAGCCTTTCTCCACTTAATTACATCAGCCACCCCTCTGTGTCATTTCTCACTTCTCTACACGTTCCCTTATGAAAAAGCAACATAAAGTGCATTTGAGTTCTTGTATTTACACAGATGTATTTGTTCTTTTCGCATCTTGCCTTTTCCGTTGCAACATAAATGTTCTAAACTTTGAGCTAAATAATGAAATAAATCTCCTAGCTCCAGTTTTTGGACTTTCTTGTACAACGTAACGATCAATGATCACATTGTTGGTTCTTTATGCTATTGCAGTACCTGACAAAAGTAGTAATACTCCTTGAACTTTTTGGCACTTTCAGTCACAATCTTCAGTGTATTTTGCAAAAGTTTGAAAATAATAGACCTACAGTGAACAATTGTAAAGAGGAAGGATGATTTTTCAAAAATTAAAAGTACAAATAAAAGTCTGCAAATTAGTAGGCATTTTATTCTGCCTAATTTATTCTAATACCACCGAATATGTAATACCATAATCCAGTGTTTGCCTGCATAGTGAAGGCAGTATAAAGTTGTGGGGATGAGATGGGACCAATCTTATGGAACAAGGATGCATCTTAACCCATGCATATCCATATGTTCCAAAAGCCCATGGTATTAATATTTGTGCAAGCTGCTATAATTTTTTGGAATCAAAAACTATGACTTCTGCTTCCAAGAAATTAAGATTTCAGGATCCTCCAAGGGCAACTTTCTTGCATTTGAGAAGCAGGTCTTCATTAAAAATCCCTCACACGTTTCTGTTCAAATCATAACAATAGAGCTAAAATTAGGAGGAACATTTCTTGGTGAGAGTTTTTATTCCACAGGTGCAAAAACACCATTGTCTAGTGGTAGCTGTCATAATGCAGGTGTGAGCATTGTCCTGTAGTTAAAAAGTCAATGACCACATTAATAAGCTCATTAGAGTATTTTTAACGACACCAACATCTGGCTCTACAATTTTGCCTGTGTTCAGCCTTCATATGTTTTTTTTCTCTTATCTATGTAGTGCTGATTTGTAAACTAGAACATCTCCCTCAGGAATGATTCACTTTAGTGGGAACTCTTTGTCCAGAGTATAACATGTACAGAGTTTTTTCAGTATTGTATTTATTTCTTTCATCGTCTTTTGCCAGTCTCTACCAATTTTGCCCTGATTTACTAAAGTTTAGTTTTTACTTTTGTTTTTTTGAATATTTCTTTTGGTTTTATTGCTGCATTTTTAACTCAATAGAGTCACTCAGGTGTTTTCCTAAAGTCTCCCTTTAACTAATCAACTTCTATTCCACTTTTCCCTCAGTAACAACATTGAGTGTTATGATGAGATCCTACAGTGGTAGTCAATAGAGCAAACAAGCTATTACAAGACAGCAAATAGAGACCAATAAAGCATGAACCTCTTCCTTCCCCTAAATAACCACTTCTGCACAAAACTCCTATGCTGCTCAATATAAAGGAAGACATATTAAAACATGAGCATCTATGCTGTCTTAAGAAACTACTAAAATGTAAACAAGGTCATAGAAAATAATGTACAGTCTTCTTGTGTATTAAAACCTTCTTCAATGCCAGCTATGGAGAAAATAAACACGTGAAGTCGACATGTAGTACAGGACAGGCCAAAAGTGAAGGAGCTGGGTGACAGCACTGAGTATAAATATTAATTGTGGGCTGCCAAAGAGAATCTGGAAAAGTGCTGCGGTTACAGCCTTTTGCTTTATACTGTGCTTTGGCAGAGCAGCTTTCACTCAATCAGCGTTTTATGTTCCAGGAAAGAGAACTTTGTTGGCAGAAAGGTTGGCAAAAAACCCTCTAATGCATACCAGAAGATGGTATGGGTGATTAGTCACTTGAGTAAAGACTGCATGCGCCTAAGATCTTAGGAGAGCAGGGCTTTCAAACATTTCAGTGTAGTTTTACAACCAAGTGATCATATTATGAGAATTGACAAGCTATTTCTATTAAATCTAAAATAAAAATATGATTTTTATTTTTGGCTCAATGTATGCATTATGCAAAAAACTTTAATTCTGGGACTTGGCCTGAGAAAACCTTGTGCCCATCATCTACCTTATTTAAAATCCAATATCCTGTTCTGAAAGATGTGATTGGTCTTAAGGTCATACAAGATAAAAAAAATTCCAGTATCTCCTAAATGAAATATACTTTAGTATTTCCCATTTTCTTGGTGATAACTCCTATATCTACAGCCATTTATCAGCTCTGCCTGAGTGGACATGTTTCATCTGTGCGATACAGCAACACAAGAAAACACCATACATCTTGAGCTGATTGGTCCAAATCTGTGAACTATATGAAGGTGAGGGGTTTATGTAAATAATTATAGACTTTAATCTAGATGTCTTATCTAGATGGATAATGTAATAAGCTGCACTTACACATTGTTTTCATAATTCATGTATTATGAATTAATAGGCCACTTTTAAAGATGGCCCAGATTGCAGAATAATTGATTTTATTAGACAGCCAAAAAACCAAAGATTTTGAAGATATAACTGATCAGAGTTATGCAGCATGATATTCAGTTTTAAATT
This sequence comes from Xiphophorus couchianus, assembly GCF_001444195.1. Taxonomy (NCBI): domain Eukaryota; kingdom Metazoa; phylum Chordata; class Actinopteri; order Cyprinodontiformes; family Poeciliidae; genus Xiphophorus; species Xiphophorus couchianus. The sequence continues at coordinate 19,602,672 of NC_040229.1, forward strand.
AATGTGTTTACTGCGTCAGACACACAGGAGAAGACCGAACAGTTTCAGTTTTATTGTCCTTTTTATGTTTATTGGATCGCTTTAAGAGTTTGTTTTTTATCCTCTCAACCTCAAAACTATATTGTTGCTGGAGTCAGAAGAGAGCAAAGTCATTACTGCAACCCAAGTTTCTTTTAGTGGTTTCCACCCTGTTTTTTATCAGCTTTCACAACATGGAACGGTTGAACTGAGCTCACTTTGGTTCTTGTTGAAAGAGGCGTTGGTATTTGTTTGTTCTGCTGTTTTTAGCCATGTGACGATCTAAAAATGGCATGTCTGTGAATGTCAAGGTGTGTGTGTGAGAGTGTATTTTTGAGACTTCCTTTCTAATCATCTTTATGAATGAATATTTATGCATGGCAATGGATGTACAGTATCTTACATGTGATGTACATAAACTATCCTGAAATCATGTGGATCTTTTTGTGGGTATTTTTCACACCATATAGAATCTTGCTTTTCTCACACTCTTCCACCTACTGCACACACTAAGCTCACTTTAGTGTCTACCAAATTCTTAGCATAAAAATATGAGATTCCTGCCCCCTAGTGGCACCCTCTCTTCCCTTATCCTGACGAAGAGCTACATCTTTAAAGATTCCAGATCTCAAATTAGTCAACTGCTTCTCATCTGCATTTATCATCAGATAGGAAATGACCATCTCCAGCACCAACAAAAATAGCAAAACCTGGACTGCCAAAGTTGAATGTTTGAAATTGGATGCTTTTCCAGATGTGGATAAGTATAGAAAATGAAAATAGATTTTGAAAAACAATTGCATTTCCAGACTTTAATCCCACTACCAGTACATATCTATTAATCCATCCATCCATCTGACCTGAGCCCTTTGCTCCATGTTTTCTCTTTCTACCCATTTTCCTGTCCTGTAAAGCTGAATATTACCACTAGCAAAAAGAGCAAAAGAAAAATGTGGTTATAAAAAGAACAGGGAGCTCTGGAAATCAGGGTCTGGAAAACTATGGTAATTTGACATAAAAAATTCAAAGGAAACTATCCACCACCAACCCATCTACTCTGGTCTCCTTTAAAGAATGGATTTTGTGAATATGTGAATTTTACACTGCACCTTTTAAGCCCCCTACTTTTTTCCTCAAATGGCTGAAGACACATCTCTCTTTTTTTCTAGTCAGAAGTGTGTTAAGTGTGGCATTTATCAAATGGCTCTTTCTTTCAGCCCATTTTCTTTTCATCTTATTTTGCCTGTTCACCTTCAGATGGGCCTAATTTGACAGCAGTTGATTAGAATTTTCTATGGCAGGTAGCCAAACGAGACAAAGGAGCTTGTTCCAACAACATAAAGGGTCTTGTATCTCAGCAACCCAACGGCTAGTCTGCTCTTCATCTGCATCATTATTTGATTAACAGACAAAAGAAAGCTTCGTTCTTGTATTAATCACTGCATGCTCAATCGCCCATTGTGCGTCTGCAAAGGCCTTAGCTTTGCTTCAGTGGAAGTAGGTTGTTCTCTGATCTTGTGTGTGGCCTCTCTCAGCAGATTTCTGCTTTCCTTAAACTCCTGCTAGTGCATATTTTTGCTGATTTTGATATGAAAGCTTTCCATCTTATTGCTGTGGGTTGTTTCAGATTATAATGTAACTCCCTTTGGCCTTTCGAGGATGTTTTTTGAAAGAGCGTGGAGGATTTTAACACGCAGCCACACAAATCGGTATTGTTGGATATCTATGAGTGCATCCTCAATCGACTCCTTTCAACTGGATTCTATTCTAATTTTACTCATATTCCCTTTATCATTATAATAGTGGGTGTTTATGTATACAAAAAGCAGTGATCCCTCATGGCCGTTCTCAGTCTTCAGTATTAGTCTGCATGGCAGGCAAAGGAACTGCTGGGGTTTTGGGAAAAAGTCTGAGTCATTACAAAGACTCAGATGGTTACTTTCATTTCCCCTTTTAAAGAAAAAGACACGTCTGTAGGGTCTGGGAAGGATGGCACACAGACGTTCATGCAGAAACGAGTGTGTTCCTGTTACTGAGCAAAGCACACAGTGGGGGTCTGTATTACTCAGCCTCTTGTAGCAGGTTTTTGGAGCAGAAACTGTGAAGTTAAGTTTCAGGAAGCTGTGTGTAAGATATTTCAACTGGCACTATTCATGTGTAAATTTTTTTTCTCCTGGTCTCTGTTTTGTTAGTTTTTTTTTTCTTCTGTATGTTTTTACTGTGTTGCTGGGACTGTAGCATGTTAATATATATAGTATTTCGCTCTTGTGAACTTGTTCTAATTTTGTCAAGTTTCACCTTTAAAGGCTTGCTAGTGTCTTGTTTCTTTTGATCCAATATTGGACAAAAGAAGCTGGTACTAGTACAATATTTACTGCTAGTAAATTGTACATGCAATTTAATATCAATACAACTTTATTTTATGCATTCTCCCTTGGTTTCTGTGTTGTATGTGCTGTTGGCTAATGAAACGTGCCACAGAGGATCGACCAGGGCCTGTCCATCGAGCAAATTTTGGCGCAACCCGGCTCCAGTTTCGAGTTGGGATCTGGTCAGCCCGGGGTTTTAAATCTAAACTCTAACATGCAACAATTTGCATACAGTTTGCCATTCATTATTTGAAGCATCATTAAAAGCAGACATTAAAAATGTTTTTAAGGGTCTCTTCAGTCTATGTTTTTTATTGAAAAATTTGAAAACAAAAAGTTCCTTAAACATTCTTGAAAGATAAGAAAAAAAACCTCCACATGCACATTTATAACTATAACGTTGATAAAATTGTAACATAAGGTTAATTTTACAATCAAGCTAAATCAAAATAAGCTAACGTCATCATCTAAAAGTAGTGAAAACAACACATTTTTAACAAGATAAGAACAAACAACAACTGCAAACACAAATGTTTTCTTCAAATATGCCATTTGACAGCTATCTGGCGCCTGCTCAGCCTGACTCACCAAGAGCCCAGCGCTGAGCCTTCTTTCTAATAAAGTGATTGATCATGTCCTCAAAGTCTAGCCAACTGACTTTCAATGGACAATATGGCAAGACTGTAAATCCTGTCTTGAGACATAGTGGACCTCAGATTCTGATTTTCAATTTTACTGAAAGCCCTCTCCCCACCAGCACCAGTCACAGGCAATGTACAAAATATATGTAAAGCAATGCAGACTTCTCCAAAACAGTTTTCCTGTTGCAATTTGCTAATTGCATTTTTCAAACCAGATCATGTCTGCACGTTTGCAGATTACAATAGTCACCCAACTAAGCAACTTTCTTGCTATATTTAGCGACATTTCAGATACAAAAATTTAAAAAATTGGTTTTGGATAAAATCTTTTTAAAGATCGGCGATCAGCCACAAACAGCAATTGGTACACGTCTATTTACAAGGCATTGTATTGGTGAAATCACAAGGTAAAAGACAAAATCCATAAACTACTGGAAAGACTATTTCTGTTCACAGATAGTTAATTCCCCATCCATATATTTGTTGTGTTTTAAAACGACAAGGCTCATGTCATCTCCAGGACAACTGAACACAATGAAGAGGTGAATGCTGTGAAACAGAGTGAAGAGTAGAGAAGAGAGCGATAGAGCTGAGAAGAGGGTGTGGGAAACAAGAGAGGAGAAACAAGAGAGGGACAAAATGCACTGGGAGCAGTGGAGTGGAGGCAAAAGAGGGCAGATGAGGGATGTGGGGAGATGGCACTCTGATGTAATTAAAGTGGCCTGTTTGAAAGGCTGCACCTCTCCCACAAGCCTCCACATATGAAAGGTTTGGGAGTTTATGAATACAGTATGGATGCAGTGGGAGAGGTGGCAGTGTCACAGGGAGAAATGCAGCGTGAGGTCGTTAATAAGGAACCTAAGTGCATCTGTGCTGCCCCAATTACATGAAATGACTAGCTGGCAGATCAGAGGCACATGTATGCTTAAACTAGGATTTTCCCTTATAGCAAGTCCTTTAAGATTAGGCACCTGCTAATGTTTATTCCTCATCAGTCAAAAACAAAGCAATGTACAAATACAGTATATAGTCTTCAAATCTTAGTTTAGCATTACCTCTAGGCCTCTATTTTTTTAAGAATAATGTTTTTAATAAAACTTATTAAACATTTGCAGTACCAGCAGGTGGTGATAACATAATTAACAACATTAGAATTCGAAAGAAGAATATCCTACACAAAGCTAAGCATTGTTAGACTGAAGATTCTCTCATACCGACACAGTCTTAAGCAGGTAAAGATGTGACTTAGGTGACAAAACAGCAACATATAATTTGTTTTTTTAACATGTATATCATGCTCTACATGTAAAACCATAATATTTATTAATATAATGATTTTTTTAAATTAAATTTCCTGAAGGGTTAAGCTAATGTTGGTAAGCTTTTCTCTGCTTTGACATGCCTCATTGACAGTTCGTCTAGTAGTTTGATTCGGTTCCAGTAAATCATGTGATGGTGCCCTGTATCAGAAGCTTAACTTTTTGTTTTGAAGATTGTACATTTTTGTTATGTTCTTTTATTTGTTCTCTCCCACACACACAGCTGTCTGGGAAAGATGTGCAGAGCAGGTCAGTGTTTTAAAAACACTCAGAGAGGAAGGTGGAGTTGTAAACACAATCTTTCTGTCACTCTTAACCTCATTTTAAAGAGCACAACATTTCAGATTTGTTAGTTTAACAAAATAACAGGCACAACCTGCAATATAACTTTATAAGCAATGTAATTGAAAACGCTGAGTTTGCAGTGAACTGCCAACTGCACAACAACAAGCAGAAGGCTGAGTTATCCAATGAACTATAATGATCAACTAAAACACAATACTATTGATCGGATCAGGACATCACCAGTTTAAATTTCCTATCTACTAGTTTTCCCTATTTTGCCTGTTACTTTCAGGTATGTATTTCAACAAATATTTATGTGAAGTTTGCTGCTTCGTGACTAAATAGTTATCATTTGCTTACATCAGAAGTACTTTGTGGATTTTATACTTTCAGCTGGAAAAAGGTCAACATGGAGGCTTATTTCTTCCAAACAGCTGGGCTTTGTAAAATATTAGTTTTTTATGTTGCAACACAGAGTTTGTGTTAAGAGAATGAGGAATGTGTTTATCTTTGACTGATCAACAGTATCCTTGCAGATAGTTTAAAACTAACTAACTGGATGTTCATAGGATTTTTAGGAGCTAAAGGCCAAAGCTGGATGTTGAACTTCCCCTAAATGAGTTATGTCATATAGTACTAAAAACAGTTCCTAAAATCTACAAAGCAAAACATATAAGGAAAAAAAAAAGATTTAAAATATAATGTTATGCATTTACATGACCATGTCAGTTTTCTTTCCGTTTGGGTTTTAGCAGAATTTTAAAAGGATTTTGTATGTAAATCTTGCAAATAAAATCCAGAAATTCCTGTATAGTCTTTCATTGTAGCAGCTACATATCTGATCATCAATAGCGATGGAATATTAGTTTCCCCAGATGAATATTGCACTCGAGTTATGTGCATTTTTTTCTTTTTTTTTATCCCTGCTCATATTCTTTCATGTGCCCTCTTCTCAGCATCTTTGATCAGTTCAGCCTTCCGAGACTTTGATATGTGAAGTCATTCATTACTGTAATTCAATTTGGAGGCACCCGACAGCAAGGGTTTACAATTCGAATTGTTAAATACCAGGTTTGAGTGTGAGCTTTTAACACATTCCTGAACAGTCCTGGCTAGGGATTTGGTGTAATTTAAGCTTAGAGTTCAAAGCAAAAAGATTGAACAGGACATCCAAAGAACTGTAGGTATAAGGAACAAAAAATATCCAAATATATTGAAACAAAATCTCTGAGCAAGTACATGAACTATAAATTGAGGGTTAAAGATTGTGATTGGTGCAGAGGGAGAGAGAAAAAGTGAAACATGTTCAAACCATAAAAGCTGAAGGTACACCGTTTCAGGCAAAAGAAAGACAAAAACAGGTCATGTTAAAGAACAAGGTCACACAAACATGTAGATTGTAGAGATTTTCAGCAAAAAATGAACAAAAGAATAGTACACGTCTGGAAAAAGGAAAATACATGAGGTTTTTTAGCAGCACATATTTTGAAAAACAAAATGTTATTCTCTCCCGCCCCCAAACTAACTAGAGACACCGTTGCCGTTTTTAAAATCCTTCACTTTTCTTTTTCTTTTTTTTGCATATAATACTTACAGCTTTTCTTTTTCTGTTGCTAGAACTAAAATGGTAAAAGACAGATTCCAAAACTCAATCATAGACATAGCAGGGCGCCAGAGACTCCTGGGACCCCCCTCTCCTCTGACAGAAAAGCGGGGCCTGTGCCTGTCTCCACCCTTTTTCTTTTGCCGCCTGCCTTTTCAGGCAGTGTGTCATTTGCGGCAGGCTTTCAGGGCTCCATCACAAATCTTTTCGAAGATGCTCCCATTGTTCGCGTTACAGCATTATGAGATTCCTTTGTGTGTGTTTTTCTTTGCTCCCCGAGGACTTCACTGAATCTTAAAAGCAGCATAGGTTGGCAGTGGTGGGATCTCTTTATTTTAGCTTTTTGTTTTTTGTTTTTTTTTCTTTTGCTAGGTAATTATGTGAATAATTTCTCTTTGTTTTGGCCTATCTCTGCTGAGAGTTCGGCGTGTGATTAATTGGTAGCGTGAAGGACCGACCAATTTTAAATCACAAGGGAGGGACCTGTGGGGCTTGTTTTATTGGCTGTTTTTTCTTCCTTTGGTTGGGACAGCATGCGGGTGGAGCATCTGAATTAGATTAAATTTAATTAAGGCATGGGCCCCCTGACTACAGTGGTACATTACAAAGGCTGTATGCCAGGATAGTTGTTGGTAGGTATTCAACAATGTGTGCGAACACAGTTACTCACACACTGAAGAAGCTCCCTGAGGCCCTCAAGGTCAGATAGACAGAGGAAATAAGCACTGTGGTGTCTAAAAGGAAAGGAAAACACAGAGAATCAAAATGTATCATTTGTAAGCGTGCTTGTTTTCCCACATTATACTCTCGGTGTGACAAAGTGGTTCAGTTTGTGTTCACCACTTGTCCCTTATTCTTATTTCTGATACATTTACTATTGGTTGAACTTGTTTATTTTGTTTCAGAATATATTCATGGTATTTGTGTTTTTACTTACCATTGTTTGTCCCTTGTAGATCTGCAGCAGGGCAGGAGTATGGGAGGGGCCGGCCCAGTATTTCCTGCTTAAATGGCTAGATGATGTCACTGATTGCCTTGCTGGGTTCTACCAATTAGAGGGTTTTCTTTGAATATTGATCTGTTTGTTTTTCTTTAAAGTAACGTTTTGAGTCATCTTACAGGGTTTATTTTGCAGACTATTTCATTATGTAGATGAGTTTGTAAATTAGATTAATAATTGTATTTTTGTTTCTGTTTAGACTTTTTTTTTTGTTTTGTTTTTCTGTACCTGTTTAATTGCGGCTTGGTCCACTCATGTGCAGGTGTGTTGCCAATTGGCTATAAAAAGAGTGTTTTGGGAAGCTCAAGAAAAAAGGTGGTTGTCAGAGAGTTAAGAAGCAAATAAAAGTTAATTGGAAGACTCTGGAAACTGGTGGCTGGTGCTGTTGTTCTTGTTCACCTTGTGGCTCCTTGACCACACTATTTTACACTCGGAAAAAAAAAAGTGTACATATCCTTTATTTACCAAGGTAAAAGAAATATCTCATTGAAATAGAATATTTCTTTCAAGACAAATCTCAGCAATTGCATCATGCTTTTAGTGACAGTTTAATAGCATTGTACATATTTACAAACAAATCGCTGGTGATCTATTGAAATGACAAAAAATATGACACCTTTATTTTCTACTTTTCCATTTAGCGACCTTTATTACATGTCAGCGTAAGAAATATATCTGTGTATGACCCACAATTAGATTTTATTTAATCAGCAAGAATTAGTAACTAAGATTAAGAAGCAGCTTTATTTATTACCAGTAAAACTAATACATATTTTGTAATGATTGACAAACCAAAATAACATTAACATAATAATATGATTGCAATTTCAGTACAGGAATATGCTGTTGCCCAGCTCAGAAGGGTGGTGTCTTAGCCAAGACACCACCTTTATGGTGGTCACTATATCTCTCAGCAAAGTAAGAGATATTTAAATCAGTGACAGGAACTCAATCATTTGGGTTCCTAAAGTGATTAATCTAGTTTGCTCAGTCAAATGGAAGAACCGTTTAAAAATGTGAAATGCTTTCACGAGTTGTAACAGTAAAATATAAAATTATTAAAAGCTGATTCAATATTTGACCTCAGTGTGGTTTACTTAAAATGATCTGCTAGATTACATTTTATCAATGAACACTAATAAACTTTATGTATTTTATTTTTAAAATGTTCAGCTCATTTTACCTGGGTGCCAACAATTTGCTTTGGAAAATTAAAGATTGGGTAAGAAAAAAAAATTTTATACATGTCCATTTCGATAAATCATGTGGATCGGTGTCTTCAGTTGTCCATGTGGAATGAAATGCATAAAGCGAATAGCAGCTCGGTTTTGTATATATTTGCATTACATTCCAGGTCTTTTGGAAACTCCATGTGCATGATTTGAGCCCCAGTGCGTAAACAAACAGTATACTGCCTTCAAAAGCCTTCAAAGTGACAAAGTGGATCAGAATGAGTCACATTGGTCTTCTTTGTTTTGTTTTCCCTGTTCTCACTGCTCTTTAAATGTGGAACTGGTTCAAACACCATTTTATTTATAAGCCCAAAAGTGTATCCATGCATGGGATGATTCAAAAAGCTGCAAGATGGCTTCCTTCTTGCAGTTTCTTGCTATCAAATCCCTCCAGAAGGAAGTGTTTTTCAGAACACTGATTTAAACTTGAGATTTTCTGCAATGGTCATTTCCTGGCAAGCATTCTGGGTAATATCCTCAACTGCTTGATGGCTGGTAGACAGAGACTGGTTTACGTTTCAGGCAATGCACATGAACTTTTAAGTACCACCACAGAAGCCTGGAAGACGAAGCTTAGAAAGCCTCCCTTTGAGTGTTTTTAAGCTTTTTTATGTGGCGTACAGACGTTTGATGTTCGCAGTCCCCTAAGGCAGAAGTTTAATTTGAAGTGAAACGGCAACTGTAAAATACTTTTATGTAGCTCTTTCCTCATTAGCACATGCTTTCTGCAGCTCTGTAATAAATAAAATTCCTTCCCTTCGCTCTTCTTCTCTGCTTAATACAACAGTGGTGTCGGCTGATAAGCTGAAACACCATTTACACGAGCCCCATTCCAAGTGCCTGATTGAAATTCTCTCACTGTAATATCAGTCAGTGGAAATGTTTAAGTGCTAGTCCCTCATCCTATCCAGGATAATAAGCTGCAGTGCTCTCTGGCTTTATAGTTGTCCCTCTCCTCCTTTAAGCTAGTAGTTTGGCTCGCTATGAGTTTGTTCCTCCTAGCCCTAGCTTTCATTGTGGCCAATAAGTTCCCTGCACTTCCAAGTGTTTTGCAGAGTCCTTATGTGACTGTGACAAACATGGTGATGTGTGACAGCTGCTGGTGTTCTGCAGGCCTTCTCTCATCATTGATGCGGAGCAAACAGCATTTGATATCGGAGTGCTAAGGATGGTTTTGTCCTCACAAAGACTCATTTTCTTTCTGTCTCTGTTCTGGTTCCTTCATATTAGCCTTCAACAAGTCTCAGCAGTGATCCATGACTTGTCCTTTATGTCTCATAGAGCTCATTGGGCCTCACCTCTCATCTCCAAGAGGGGCTTTTGTTATTGAATCACACGGAATATATTTCAAAACGATTGTGAAAACAATTTACTGATTTGTATTCACGACTGTCTCCTTCACTACTGTCTCTGTTCCCCCCGGCTCTTCATCTCCACGGCTCATCTTCCTGTTTCCTCAGCCTCTGCATCTAAATCCTTCCTTCCTACCCCTCAGCATCCCTATTTATATCAAGCAACACACCCTATCATCTGTTTTCTCTTCTCCTTTTTCTTCCACACAGAAGCTCCTGGCTTTGTGACACTGGACCATAGTCTGCGCTATTACCCCAGCATCACATACGGTGTCATCGGCAGCGCCATCATCTTCGTCCTGGTGGTGGCTCTGTTGGCCTTGGTTCTTCATCACCAGAGGAAACGGAGCGTCCTGTTGCCCAGGAGTGTAAGGGGAAGCACGCATCACCACCAGCCCCTTCTGCTGTCCCGACTAGTCATCCTGGACCGAGGTCACGCTAATGCCAGAGGTCTGGGTCTCAGCCCCGGCTCCAGCAATGCTGCGGGCCACTACACTGCAACTCCTCAAGCTTTGCATCTGCTGTCCGGGGCCATGTATCCCTCCTCAGTGTCCTTAGACTCGCCTCCCTCATACTCTGAATCAGTTCTGGATGTCAGGTAAATGAACGTTCTTAGCATTTTGCATTTTAAAATCTGCTTAAGTAAAATACAACAGACAACTCGCCTGTTGTAAAGTACAACAATTAGCCTATTATGTAGTTCATTCGACTACATAAACCAAATAAACAGGCTTATATATATGATGTGTACCTTATATGTAGCAAAATGCAAACAATAATTCTTACAGCTATTTTCAACAATCACTTTCTTCTTGCCATTCTCTCACAAAGACCAGATTTATGGAGTTCATAACTATGAGTCCGGAGCCACAATGGACCTTGACTCCTTCTCTGATTAACGCTCACTGTTCAGTTCGATTAGATGTTGTTTACAGGTATCAGAGTAAAGGGAGGTAAATACATATACACACCACTTTTTTCATTTAGGTAATTGAAATAGATTTTGAAAACCATGTGTCACTTTTCTTTCACTTCCCATTCATATGGTACTTTTTATTTGTTATGTAAAACTTAATTGCAGTCTGAGGTTATAATGTGAGACAATATGAAGAAGTTGATGCCGTATAAAAACTTTTCCCAGGCAGTCTATGTAATTGCTCTGTAAAGTGTCAATGTGCTTTGTTTTTCCCTAGTCGACCTCCTTGGTTTGATCTTCCCCCTCCACCTTACGTCAAAGACAGCGAACTTTCTTCAGATGGAAATCTTCCTCATTACGACAATCTGCAGGATGGTCTGAGCCATTGCGCATCGCCTGACTCTGCATCCCCACCTCCCACGATGCTTCCCCCGGACTCGCAGACGGGTCCCAGTCCTACGGAGGAGTCAGACCAGCTGTAGCCCCTGTCATGTAGGCTGATCAGACTTTGGACAGTCAAACAGCTGGACTCACTATCCCAGCCATATAGAGCTATCAAAGACTAAAGGACAGCCCTAAATAAAGGCCCTTTGGAAAAGATTCAGGGGAGTTAATCAACTTCAAAAGGGTCCCAAACTGGCTGCCTTCACTTCAGCCAGCTGAAGCTCCAGCATTTCTCCTGTAGACTGAACCTGTGTGCTGGTTCCCTCTGCTGGTATGATAGATTAATTACATTTCAAAGTGCTCAGCTGGTGTTAATTCAGTTCCTTGAAGACATTTTATCTATTATACTTACCAGTGAAAATACTGAAGACTACAAAGAAGAAATCAACTGCTCATCTTTATTGTGGTACACTTCTGATTAGCATAGGATGCGTTTTGCTAGATTTTAAAATACTCCACAATGTGCCTATTTACATTTAAAATATAATTAAATTAGATTTAGCTTAACTTGTTTATTTCCCAGTTCATCAAATGAACCATCATATGAGACATACAGACACAAACTAATACTTTGCTGCTTGTTTGAAACAATTTTAAACAGATCGGCTTAGGCTTTTTTTTCTTTTTACTCATTAAATGTTTTCCTTTGTGTCTCATCTTGCCATTTAGTTAAATACCAATAACAATATGTAATAGGACCACCTATGTTTTAGGAGACAATGTTTGTACTTGATGTTCTAAAATCATTCCTCTACGCAGAAGAACCGAGACGTTTCGAACCTGTAAGACCAACAGGGTTCATACGCAATCTGCTTTATATTCCATAAGAATTCAGAGCGGGAAATGCGGTTTGACAAAACATGTTATTGCTTATTTGGTTTTCTAAAAGAAAAATGTATGAACTTTTAAAATAGAAAAAAGTTCTGTATTTTTTTAATTTAGATACAAATTAAATTGTCACATCCCAGCTTGAGTTGAACATTTTAGCCAGCGGTACAGTATTTTTTTTTTTCCTTCCATTTCAAGGATGGAACAAGCATTAGATTCTATACTACCTTTTTCTCTTCTTTCAAATTTTTAATCCATGTCCATAACAACAGCTGGGTATAAGGTAGAAAATACATTAGACTGAAATGCACATGTAAAGAAATTGTGCACAAAAGACAAAACAAATCAATCTATTTAAAGCAGAACACTTAGAATGTGAAGTAAAATATTCCTTTCCTTTTAGATAATGTAATTAATTCTGGTACAAAACTAAATTAAACCAAAGATACGAATACTAAAAGTTTACCAATAAAAGATACAACTATGTGTTTGTAATTTTATCACCAAAACAACTGCAAATGTTTGATTGGGTGAAACGGTTTTGATTTGAGATTTTGTTGCGATCAAGACCTTCTTTATTTCTGATTTTTAGTCCTAACTTTATCTATCCACACAAATCCCAGATCTGTGAAGTTTTCTTTCATGATTTCTTTGTTCTATGTAGTGTGTACATTTGAAGTAAAACAAATATCCAATTCATATCCTGAGTGGATATTTCTTTTTTTCTACTGTCAAAATAGATTTCTTATTGGTTGTTGGTCAGGCTTTTCTATACCAATAGCTTAGGAGCATGTACATAAGATACTAAATAATCCATAAACAGTGTGATAAAGCTCTAGTAACAAATAGAGACTGATTAGAAAAAGGGTTGTCAAAGTTTAGACTCTGAAGTCCAATACCGCTTTCGCTTATTTGAACTCACACCAGTATCCAGATAAAAAGAACGAGAAAGAGATGGATAGAAAATCTGAACACAGCTGCTAGAACTGACTACTGGAGATCTTGGAAATACTGGATGGCAAAAGTGACGTCAGCAGTAACATAATTTGACTATATGTTTTGGTGGGGGGTTGCAAGTATTCATAATAATATTGATTATATTAGTAGCAGATATATAACACAGCTGGTGGAAAAAAAACAACTATTTCAACAACTTTAAAAGCGGGTGTAGGCATTTTGTCACAACGTTTTCAGACATACTGTAAGGATGCCAACATCTGCCTTGTTTCAATAGGAGGCTCTCCTGCCTCTGACATTGAAGTGTGGCTAAATGAAATACCACTTGTGTGACTGAATCACATCATATTTACACAGTCAGAAAATAGGAGGTTTGGGATTTGTAAATAAAAACTCATGAGCAAGTGCGGTATGATGATATAGTTGCTGACATTATTGCTTGCAACTAAAAGATTCTGAGTGGACAAGCCTGCAGATCCATTCTGGTATAGATCTTTTTACGTCAGTTAAACAATTTAATTACTCAAAAACGTGTTAGATTTTAACTACTGAGTTGAAGTTTATTAACTTGTATTTTAATTATCAAATGAAATTTCAAAACATCTGCACAACCTACACTTCATGAGCAGATCAACAACATGTACATTTCACAGAATCAGATTGCCAAAATACATCTAACATCTACAAGCTCAAACTGAGCAAATTCAGATACACATTATTAATAGAGATGCAGTTTCAAAGCTTTCTATGTGCACAAGAAAAACTTTGTAGGTGCAATGAAACCCTCTTAGAACAGACTCCATATTCACCAGTACCATTATTGTTTCCTCCATGTCAGGGAGAGAGAAATGAAATGCTTTGTGACTAAAGCAGTTAAAACAGTACTGAAATGGTAGAAAACATGCTTTTATTCAGTGTAATTAGGGAGCATGTAAAATGGGATATCTGGTGAAACTAAATATCAATTTAATAGAAAGCAAATTAAGTCAAAAAGTGATTTATTTTTTTATTTTTTAACTATAGAGTGGTGTGGTTGGCTTAACCAAGGGCATGCAGTTCCAAAACTTTCCAATAGATGTCACTAGGTCACCATTCATGACAAAGTTCAGTAAAGCAGGATGTCAAAGGGAAGCCTGTCTTGGATGTTTTTGGATGTTTAGCACATGTGTTTTTGAACATTTTATCCATTGTTTGCTTTGCTTTTAAATTGACAGTATCTATTTAGCTGTTTTTTCAACCATTTGACTTCTGATGTATAACATTGAGGGTAAACATCTACTCCATGTGTCACATTCAGTTTAGAATCAAACAGCGCTTAGCAGCCGCCTCAAATTTGCATTGTAATGATCCCTTATAACCTTCCATCTCATTTTGTCATTCCCACCCTAATATCCGCATCACATTGTGACACATCAGATAACATGATACCATCTTTGACTTCCCTGCCTGTTCCCTTTGCTTGGGTTTCCCATCACTTTATCCGAACATCACTTTATTCAAACCCTTTATTTCAGCCTGCTCATCCTTCCCCCCCCCCTTCATCCAAGCACATAACTCATTTTCATCCCCTTAATACCCCCACCTCCATTTTCTAAAATTAATCAGTCTTCTCTGGACACTGCACTCTTCTTTACCTCATCTTAAACTCTGATGCTGGAGGCCCATGTTTGCTTAGCCTGAGCCCTTAACTACACAGACTTTAATTAAAAGCCTGCACACTTCTTGCTCTGCCTGTTGCACACTTTTTCTGTATGACAGCTGGTGCACAAGCAGGATGAGAATTGTGCTATAGTGCAAAGTATAGCCTATTGGTCAGCCATGCTTTATGAATGTCATGTTAAGTTACATTAGTGCAAAGAGCACTACGCAACAATAAACCAAGATAAGGTGAGAATCATCAAGATAAGAACTATTTCTATCCTTCAAACTGCAGTAGGTAATTTTCATTAAAAAAATGTTTTTTGTTTTTTTCCCATATTTGTTAAAACTGTCACTATGCCATTACAGAATAATATGAAACAGATGATCTGTAAAAACTCCTCTGCCTTTTCCCTTTGGTCCTACTGTCATCTGCAGAAATATACCACTTAGACAGACAACCAGTCAGAGCCTTGAGGGAGAAAAGGAAATAATATAAAAGGTACAATAACCTGGTTGCAAAAGTGTGCACATTGATAGTTAAATTGATCTCCTTTTGGGTCGCTTCCAGCATTCAGTCTTTTTGGCTTCCCACCTGCCATCAATTATAGTCCTGCCAATAAGGCTCAACTTTCCTAACTGGACTTTCCTGACATTAGCTCATTTTCACCTTTTATCTTAAAGCCACAGTTTTCAGATTGTCTAGAAAGGATTAAAATGATTTGGCTGTACAAATGGTATTAGATATCAGTTGGAAAAATTATTCCAAAAACCCACTCCACTATATGTGCACCATAAAGACAGTCATGCATAATTAAAGAAGCTAATGAGCAACAGTGGTGTTACAGTACGTTTATTGAAGTAGATGTATAATGTTGTCTTGAACTTCAACTCCATGGCCATAAATAAACTGCAGCAGGTCCTGAAAGGTATTTATTTGCTTACTCAGGTGGGTCAATACTAGTCTCTCCGAGACGGTCACAATGTAGTAAGTCTGGGGGACAGGTTTAAAGGAGTTGAAGACTGATGCACAAGCACTCCAAGGTACGGGATCAAGACAGCTCAAGATGTCTTCCACAGAACTGGAACCTTCTATTGGGTCAGGGTAAGGTTGAAAAGGTGGTGCAGAATGCCACATAGCTGGTTCACAGTTCTTCAGGACTCTGGGGCTGACACCATCCACATTTTATAGTCTAACCCTGACCTACTGACCATAATTCAAAGGTAAATTTGAAAACTATAGATCACCAAAACACCACCTTTCCCACATTAGATGAAAATACATCTTTAGGTATGACTGAGGTTTTTACCATGGTACATGAAGTTATGAATATTTCTAGATACTAGTTGGTTTTGATTCTAAACCATTTGGTGACTTCTAGAAGACTGAAGATCAAGACAAATTGTATTCAGTAGCATATACGTGCCTCCAAGAACACATTCAGATCAACAAACCAATGACTTCATGAGAGGAAGCTTAAAGTACAAGAACTGATGGCCAGAGTCCATAGTTAAATTCTGCAGAAAATGTTTGGGCCACCTGAAAAGGGACTGTGGACAAGAGATGACCTCACAACCTCATGGATGTGGAGAGCAAATATTACAGTCAAGATACTGGATGCTGAACAGTTCCCTTCCTAGACTGAAAGCTAAATCAGAAGGGGTTTCCACAAAGTGCTATAGTTTACGAGTCAGCAAACTTACTTCACTTATGTAACTGCACTTTTCTCTTTCATTTAACAGACTTGTTTGCTGCCAGATGAATTTTTACAGGATGAATGTCTCACTATATGTTGAAAACAAATTGAAATTATTTATTATGGTTCTGAAAACTTTTGAGAGCCACTTTATTAAATAAATTATTAATATGAATGTTGTTAATAGTCTGCATGGACATATTCCAAAAAGATACAGTAAGGAGACAAGTTTTTATCTCTTGAGAGGCTTCTGTTTTCTATCGTCAATGTCTTTAGCCTTCAGATGTGTTTCTAGTTTGATAAAGCTGTCCAATGTCCCATTAGGTTCTTGAAGTGACTGTGAAATTAATTTTTTCATGTGTTTTCTATTTAGAGTTTAGTTAGAAAAAGTAACTAAACTCAGCAAAGGCTGAAAATACATATAGTTCTGGGCACAGGACTGTTCTCCATTCACTTTCCTTATACTCACTCAGCTCTTTCAAGGCCCCTCTCTCATACATATACCAACACACACTCTAACTAGGCTGTCGAGCCATTGCTCCAGCGAGCTGGAGATAAGACCCAGGGTTTTCACATGTAAATTGTGTGAGGTTGGAGAGGAAGGAGGGTGCATTGTAAGCATGGAGCAGCTCTAAGCGGCTCCGAGGAGCTCTGCTGAGGGTTTGGCCAGTACGACCCTTATCAGATGAAGAGCAGGCCTCCGAGGGAAGGAGGGGGTCGGCGAGGGACGAGGGCCGGGTAGAGTTGAGGGGGCCAACTGGAGAATAGAACAGCTGGCGGAGTCACGCGTGCAACCCCAAAAACACACAGAACCCAGACATGCTGAGCACGGTGGGAATCTCCTCGACTAAGAGATTCATGAAATACGGCCTCTTGTGTTATTATCAGTCGCCAGCCAGCAGGGCTGAGCACATAATCACACACAGCAGTGGCAGGAAGAGATGGACGTTTCACACAATCACAGCTACACATGCTCACAACAACACAAATGAAATTTCAGGTTTCATGCATACTTTTCACATAATTGGGCTAACACATGGAAAAATAAGAACTATGGTTACCTTGGTAACTGATAACTTACATCACTGATAACTTACATCAACTTTCAGAAACACACTATAAGCATCTTCTTCCTCCATCTGCTTTCAAATTCTTTTTTTTAATCTTTAAGCAGAAATCCAAGAATGAAACATCAACTTTTAACATGTTAATCCGTTTTTGTTTCTACAAATATGTGTCCCTCTAAATTATCAGCATGCTATAGTTAACAAAAAAAATACTTTTAACCTGATATCTGGTGGTATATTTTTTTACACTATCAATGAAGCAAAGTTGGAGAATGAAGTATGGATTTCCACCATCAGTAAGCAAAAGCTAAGCTTTTTGTCAAACAGACTAAAGAAAGAAGTTAATTCTGCTACATGTGAGTAGATGACATCTCAAGAAGCAAGAATGGAGGTGTTCAGATGGCATGAAAATAGAGGATCAGTAAATTTTATTGTACTTCAACATAGGTTCTGAAGATTTACAGTTGCAAGAGATTTGACCTTTATTTGCATGAGTTTTGACTTTTTTCTCTCTCTGTATGCATACTATTTATATATTTATAGTTAGACAAACAGACAAATACAACAGCTAGTTGTACTGTATTTGTAACATTCCATCAAAATGATCATGTCAGTAGATCAAGGGAATTATAATTTCTTTATATACATGTATTTATGCATATATATGCATAAGTCAGAGAAGCATTAGCAGCTGTAACAGTAACACTTCCCTGGCTAAGAATAGGCCAGGGTGTTGGCTCTTGTCCTCTCCATTCAGGCCAGTGTTAAACACACAAACTAGAATGCTAATGGGTAATCCCTGAGGACCAGCCACCTTTGTTCCAGCCTTAAGAGGATGTCTCTCTCTGGGCACTGGGTGACAGCCACCAGCCTGCCTGCTTTGGACAAACAGCATGCTGCTAGACACTGATCCCCAGGCCTCCATAGGGATGCCAGCAGGTTGCCAGTTCATGATAGGGATGATGGGCTGAAGATTGACGTCTGGGCTGGTTTTCTCTTTATGTTTTCTAATTTTGATGGAACAGGAGGAGGTTTGGTATCTTTCTTAGAGGGAAAAAATGTGAAAGGCTGACATTGGAGAGTTTTGTCATGCCGCAGGTGGTTGGTATGGGTCAGCAAAGGGCTCCAGTTAATATAATGGACTAACGCAGGAATGGGCAGAGGTTTCTACATTTGCAGTTGGACCTGCAGTTTTTTCAGTGACCTTAACAATAAGCAAAAGAAAACCAAACAAGATTTTGAAATACTGGATTACAAAATAAAAGAGTTGCAAATGCTTATTTTGCTGGCAACAGAAAGGGGCACACTTGACACTAAAATATATTAGTGCAATAGCCTTTTAAGTAGCAAGACGTTCCCAAATAAAACCATGTCAGAAAACGGAGAAGGAGGCTTTTTCATGCAAATTGATGAAATGTCAGAGCAGCATTAGCTCTGACATTTCCTAGAGTTATGTGAACCTTTCTCTGTTTCTCTATGGATTAGGACATTCCACACTGCAAGGTGGACAGTGGGAGAAGGAAGTGACACGGGCTTTCATTGATTTCCTGAGATGACATTCCAGAGTGCAAGGTGCAGTAAAAAGACCAGTGAAGGAGTTGATTCTTCTGGGTATACTATTAAAACACAACAGCATATCTTTATATTTGTGATAAAAGAAACACCTCATATGACAAGAATACGGGAGACCATAGTTAGCTTTCAGAATTGATGACAACATCATCTGCCACATGTGTGGCATCACATGTTCTTGGGAAGAGAAAGCTGTGTGATAAATATTTTAAAGAATTTATCCAGCTCTGGTCCTATACTGTCCGTGATGAAATATTGTGACTTCCTCCCAACTCTGCACCCTCATCTGTCTTTCTCACCCCCAGAGAACTGGGCTCGCCATACAGCAACACCCACTTCTTTTACACACATCGTTTCATTAGTAGGGTAGCAGGCAATGTAACACGCAAGTATCCTTTCACTTCTATGATAAAACATCTCCCATATTACATATTTGGATGTAATTGCTAGATGTGTGCAGGTCTATATATCTATATTAAAGTGGAACTATGTGATCGACTACTTCATTGTTGTTTTCTTTTGTATCTTAAGCAGGTATGAGGATGTGGTAAATAATACCAACCAGCAGTAATTAATAATAAATCACCTCAGGCTCCTTCACTGCTACTTTTTTTTGTTGGACCCCTTTTACCTAATGTAACTGTCAGAAACAGAGCAGTATAAAAGCTATTGTAATTTAAAGGGGCAGTATTATTTGTTTTCAACTTGCATTGTGTCATTTTATTGCATAATCAAGTAACTGTGCTAACTGCAGTTAATATTAAAATGCTAGATATAGCAAATATGACTTAAAATAAATTTTACTTCCCAATTTAACGGCTTCATATTGGGCCTCTGTCTCTTTAAAAACCTCTCCTTTTTACTCTGTGTTGCACATTGGTCAAATATAACCAGAGTGAATACAATATACTATTTTCAAACAACCACATTTTAGCAACAAATATAACTTACCACTTTTTAGACCTGCACCACAAGGGCTATTAAGATATGATTATCTCATTTAGTGTAAAGGTGTTTTGGCCTTTTGGAAAGCTCCTTTTTCTGTTATATCACTAACTGCTTGCAAAAAAGTTGGCTTAAAAACTATTTATTCAAACAGAAACGCAAACCAACTTCAATGTGGCTCCCATCATTCTCTGAATGATTTACCCTTAACCTGAGCCTCGAGGCCCACCCCACGCCTCGCACGTTCCTCTCAAACAGGCAGCACGACACTGGGCCCCTCTATACGGATCTACCCTGTGGGTCCCTCCCCGCTCAGCTCATACATGCCCTCTAGTAACATCCATCATATTTGTCCCCCCCAACCGTTCATCATGCTTCCACAAAGACAGCTAAACCAAAGAATAGAGAAGGCAGAAAAAAAGGGGAGAAGAATACAGCCGCTACCATGCAGAACAGTGCTGGCCACAAGGATCGCCTTTTGTTTTCAGCCATGCCGGTCTTTGCCTGGTTTCTTTTGCTAACACACCCTTTTCTACAAGGGAACAACAGCCTTGAGGCTGGGAGGGTGGAACTGGGGTGTGGTACTATCCAAAGCAGTATAGTTAAGGCCCCCTAGATGGCCCCTTGGTCACCAGCAGACCTTGTGTGTTGAGCTGTCAAACGGGGCCACCCTGTCCCTCCCCTTACGTCCAGCGGAACTCCCTCTGCAGGGCAGTAAGAGCCCTGAACTGGTGACTTAGGGTCCAAGGCTCACAATGCTCTACTAACCTGACCACTGAGACTCTGTGAAGTGGAACCATGTAACTCAGGTGAAGCAGGACCGAGAGCACATCTGCATTGGAAAGATGAATAAAACATGGGATGTATATAAGCTGACTTTAAGGACAATTGAAGTTTGAATTTTGGCCTGGGTATTTCCAAATATACAGAAGGAAACAAAGGACCATTTTAGTAACGACAGAAGCTTTCTTTGCATTCATATCCCATGAACTTTTTCACATTTTCTGACATTACAACCATAAACATGTATTTTATTGGGATGTTAGTCAAACACAAAGTGGTGCATTATTGTGAAACTGAAGAAATATGAGACAGTGTCTTACATTGGGTTACCTTGTGTTTTTATTCAGCCCCTGCTAGGTTATAAAATTAATTCCAACCTTGGTATAACTTATGAAGCACTGTTAAATCTTTTATGAATGAAAAAATAGCACGGTACATCCACCTAATTTAGTAACCCAGGCAAAGAGAGAATTTACAAAACTAACAGAAAAGATGCTCATAGTAATTCTGGAAGTGTTGCAGCGAGCCATAGCTCAGGTGGGAGAATCTGTTAAAAATGCATCTAATTGTGATGGACTTTACTTTATGGAAGAAAATAAAAAGAAAGTAACTGTTGGGGGTGGGGAGAAACAAAACAAGTTCCACAAGCTTCCACAGTAAGCTTGTGGAAAAAGCTGCTCTGATCAATTCTTGCAAGACAACAAACAGAAAATTAGACATAGTTACCCAAACACAAACAAGAGCGGACCTCCAGCTAGCAGCATCCTAAAGGAACCGTGACTGACCATGCTTCAGCTCCTTTCACTCCTGGGACAATGGTGTGCTGAGGCTGCATAAAGCCAGTTCAGTGTGTGCTTTTACTTTTACTTTTGTGTGTGTGAGAGAGTGTGTCTGTTTCAGACCCGAGCCTCGTCATCAAGTGCACAGATTGTGATTTTCCCAGGTGATCTGCACCATACGGAGCGCTGCAACTTCAAGCTCATTAAAGGCGATTCTGAGCCATTAGAATGCATTCAGCAGGGGTGTGCATTCCCCCAGACTGCTCCGTCAGGGCACAGAGCCATACCCAAAGGCCCCAGGGTGGAGACCTACTCTTAATGGGCCAAGGGAACACACCAGAAGGAGCTGATCCCTTTTCTTCAGACATCACTGGTTGCTGCGTTGATGGATAGGAAGGTGGGGTGGGTGGTGCTGAGTTTAGCAATATTTGGGATAACAGCTTGTTGCGTTCCCTTACTGGAGGAATTCAAAACTGCTGAATACAAACAAATGTCTGAATTGATTATATAGTTTATGTAACTTCAGGCATGGAAGTTGAACATTATGAGAGCTGTACAAATGTCCTAAGGCGAAAATTAAAAACATAATCTTTTTTTATTATTATTATCTAAATCTAAAACTTTAGGACGAAATAAGACTGTGGTAAAGACAGAGAAATAATTTTGTGAACTTGCTAGACTTCAACTTTCTTGAAGTTTGGCAAGAAAAATGCAACTACTGAAGTATATGATATTAAAGTTGTCTACGTTCTTTCTAGTAAAATGAAATTTAATGTATACATGTTGGTTCATGTGTGCATACGAGAAAAAAGAAAAAAGAACCGACAGGACCAAGAAATAATGGGAGCCACCTCCACCCCTGATGGTTATAAATGATTCATGTCAGGAAAGGGACCTCAGGCCATCTGTGATACTCACACAATTTTAAATGTGTTGGACAACCAAAATTCCCTATGATTGAGACTTTTTCAAAAGCAAGGATTTTAAAGAAGTGTCTGTCAGTGAAATCAGCCACTTTGACAAATCAGATATACTCTGTAAATGCATTAAAAAAAACCCTGAAGATTAGATATCTAATTTTTGACCATCCTAGTAAAAATGTGAAAAACTTTAAGAGGTATTACTACATTTGTACGGGATTGTATTCCAAGTGAAACTATTGCATTATCTTGGTATTATTGGTTTAGTTATCATTATTATTTAACCAAAGCAGCCACACAAATTAAATCATGTGCAACTTAAAGCTCATGTAGGTTGTTAACATAAAAGAGAACTTTGAACATAAAAGAGGATTGAGCAAAAATTTACAGAGGAGAGAAAGTTTGAATTTAACCTTACCAGAATTAACTTTTGGTAAGGTTATATGAGTCTTGAATGATTTGGGACAAATCACATCATGAGACATTTTAAGAACTCATTTTGCCAGATAACCAAAATAGCAAGGTAGTTGTTGAATTAGCTTATTTATTTTGCTGATATCTTAAAAAACAAAACTCTTTGTACTTTATGCTTAAATAAGACCCACATTCAGTCTTATAGTGTTTGATAAGAATACTTAACTGACCACAGAGGAAGACACTATGAGAGAACAGATTTCAAGCATGTAGTGAGTGAAATACACAACTGCACAGGAATTCTGCAAGAAGCAGGGTCTGCAGTGCTGGTGCAATGCTTCAATGAAAAAAAAGGCACAGATTTACTGCTGAATAAGATGTTCTGCACGGTATGTAGGATGGGCCCAAACTTTTTCTAGGCCTCCTAAAAAACATGATGTATGTTCTCTTTAAGTCTATTAATCAGACGACTTGCCACCCTGTTCCCTCTGGTAAGGAGAGCAGGACTAGGCACAGCCTCCTCTCAGGGTGAGGACTAGAGGAAGGAGAGTCAAATATTTATAGAGCTGCACACCAGGATTCATTTCTCTTGCATGACATTCACCAATTTCTGTTTCATCATATAGCACCTTGGCAGCCATCTCCAGGTAGATAAATAGCTATGTGTCCGATCACATTTGAATTTATTTTAGCACTCTTAAAAGTCAAATGTAAACGTCAACAAGCTCCCACAGAAGATTGCATCATGAATCATGTTCATAGGAAGGAAATTAAAAGTCATAGTGACCTTTCGTGGAGCCACTAGAGACTACTTCAATGAGGAGAAGCTCTGCTATTCCTCCAATAGTTTAATGTAGAGTGGTAGGAGTAGCCAGGTTAACTTGTGGCACGATGATGTGGTGCAGACTGAGATAAAACACAGCATGACAGGCTTGCCACCCCAGGCTCTGAACCAGAAGAGGAACAGAAAGTACAAGAAAGAAGGAGATGAGCTGTGCTATAACTGGAGAAGATGAAATGGAGGATAAGAACACATCAAAGTGCAACACTGTGGAAAAATAAACCAACGTTTCTGAAACAGCAGCCCTCTCCGTCCTATTCATTGCTGCATCTTCACAACGGGCAAACAAAAGGGCTGTAAAATACCACAGAGTTGTAAAATACAAAGAAAATAAAAGAAAAAAGGCCTGTAAAGGTGAAGGGTCAAAGTTGCTGCAGTTTGAACTTTTAACCTGCTGACCGGGATCTGCTACCCAATTAAAACAATAGGCTCAGCACCTCCATAAGTGTAGCCCCGCGCACAGAGATACCTCCTGGTAGCTGTCTTTGAAAAACATCTCCTTCATCAATAATCATGTGTCTTATCCTCCCTCCTTCTGTATCTCTCCTCCCCCAAACCTCCTCCGTCGCGGGCGCTCTTTAGCTCAACTCAAGTGGGGCTGCCTCTTTGCCAACAAAAGACATCTTTCTCTCATCCTCCTTCTCCAAGGAGACACAGAGACGGATGAAGAGACAGAGGAGCAGCAGTTCATCTCTTTAATCCAGGGTAGACATGGACTCTTCAGCAGTGAGGTGGAGAAATCCACTGATTGGGAGCTTAAGATGCAAACCTTGCAAAACTTCTGTGGTCCCAGTTGGGCTTGTCTCATCAAGGTGGAACATCTTGCTTTATGAAACACACATACTAGCAAAGAAAAAAAAAACACAAACCTCACAAAATGCCACAAATGCCAAGTTAAAATTTATCAATATAATATTTGTGGAAATAACTTCTTGTAAAATGAGATCATCTAATTGTCCTGAGCAATAGTTAATGAGGTTTGCCCCATCACCCAGCTGAAAAAAGTTGACCAAATTTGTCCCTCTGTTATAAATATATGTTACAAAGATATAAAAATATTCATGTTGAAAATTATGCTGACAGTCGTGGTGTAGAAGCTAAAGTGGTGCTAATCATTAAAATTACAAACACTTCTGTTTGTCAATTTAGGGTAAGAAGATACTGTAGGTGTGAAGCTGCTTTGATACAACAGTTGAAAATAGAAAGTGTTGACTCTGTAAAGCATCAGACTGCAGGCTACCACAAAGTAGCCCCAGCCTCAGCAGATAGCCCAACAATTGCTGCATTTTTTGTCTGAATGCTATTTTACTGTGTAAGTCTTAATTAAGACTAACACAACAAAATAATATCATAAGTCAGTTACTTAAATACACTAAAATGATAGCACATCTTTCATAAACCTAAACCTTCGTTCATGTATATAAACATATTTTTGTGTACTTACAGATGAGCAAATGCATTAGTGTGTGAGTCATAATGTGTGTCTGTGTCATTGTTTTTTTTTTTTTCCGGTTTTTTTTTTTTGGCTTTCTTTTGCTGTGTGTGCCAAGTGCAGCGAGTGTGCGTCTGCATTCAGCCTCACCCTGTGGCTAATGAGTGGCGGACCACCTCTCCAGCAGGCCTCACGGTCCTTGGCTATGCCGCTAGAGCTGGCTGTTTTCTCATGGTAATCACACACTTTGTCCCAGGGTGGATAATCCTGCGCAGGCTTTGTCTGAGCCCCAGAGGAGAGCCCCACAAGGTCAACCTCGCCTCACAGACAGTCACAAAGACCCCGAAAGCAGCAGCAACAGCACCCTACTGCAGGCCTGTGCTCCTCAGCACACACCCCAACACGCGAACATGAACGGGACTGCATGCTTTCACACTAGCTGCTCATTAGTTAGCCTAGTTTCTGGTATCTTTGTAAGTACATTTTGATTGCCTATGCAAAACCAAAGGACTATATTTTACTGATTTATAGTAAAATAATTTTCAGTACTTTAGTTAAGAAAGTTAATTGCAAAGCAGCTAACATTCATTTTGCTTGTGATGTAACATCCAGGACAAAAAGGCATCAAATAAGATCAGCCTGTACATTATTACCTGTAATTTATGAGTTGTTTCCAGTTCAAAAAATGGATTATAAAATATATTGACTTTCTACATTAAAACTGACCCTTCAGCTATGACTGTTTTCCCACCTTTTCATAACATTTCACTTCAAAATGATTTGATCATGAATTTGTTGCTGGAGGCAACTTGGCGTGGCAGATATCGGCTCAGCTGAATATCTGGAGGGAGACAGTGAGATGATGGAGGATGTAGGGAAGGAGAGTAATAGACAGGCTCCCACAGGTATCCTTTACACTCTTCTCCCAGAATCACTAACCAGTGGACCTGGAAGAGTAGCAGCTACCCCTTCTGGAGCAATAAGATTGTTGATCCCTTTACACATAGTAAACATGCCTGTCATAGTCAACGCTCAGAACAAACAGGCCTCTTTTAAATTCTGCTTTCTGCAACTTTTTTTCTGGTTGCGAAACCAATGATTAACAAGGATGAGTGCAATGAGAATTAGAAAGAAGAGATTTCTGGGTTTTCTGGTAATCAGGGCCTGGTGTTTATTGTTCAGTACAGAGGAACTATCAGGGTCTGAGCCAAGATCTGATGTCTATTTGAAGGAATGAATGTGTCTCACTGGGTCATTAGCCAGGGGAATCGAGCACTGTGGAGCAGTGTGAAGAGGCAAAAGGAGGGTTTGTAATCCCCTACGACCAATGGGACACAGCCAAATGTCTGTCTGGGGACACACTAGGACATTTTTATTCCACAAACAAGTGAGATACACACATACACTCACGCACACACACCCCTGCATACATACATAAATACACAGACACAATTCTGGAGATCCAGTTCGGTAATCCTCATTGGGTATTCTGGCTGAGTTTTGCTGTGGACACCAAGTTGACAGACATAGCTGAGAAGTATAAGAGGAATGGAGGGAGAGGAGGAGGGAGAAAAGAGAGAGGAAAAGGCACAAAAAACATCCCTCTCTTTTCCTCCCCCAGCAGTCATTGGTTGATGGCACAGGTTCTTTATTTCCTTTTTGCTAATTGGCCACCCAGGCGTCGCCTCTAGCATGTGCATGCCTCCATCCCTTGGTGCCCCACTTCCCCCATCCACCTTCCCACAGCACCTATTCTTTGCTCACCTTGCCATTTAAATGGCACACAGGATGCAAGTGACCACAGCTGAAGGAAGTATTCCCTGGCGGTATGAATAAAATTGATAGTAAAATTGATGTCGATGTTGCAACTAAGGCTCATTTTGAATTCACAACCCTCCAACAATTGGTAAACTGAGTCATGAATGCATCAAAGAATAATTAAGCTTATGTTTAAATAAATACATTGCTTGAATATTTATCTCCAGTCTCTATCCCATAAATAAATATATTAAAATGTAACCTTGCTGTCATTTCTAAAGATTTATTTGACATAAACATTGTTTGACATACACCAATCAGCCTATTACTGGCCAATACCAATGACTTTTTGTTGTTATTGTCTTGTTTAGGATTAGGAATTTTCTACACATATAAAAATTAAATTAATGACATTTTAAAATAATAAATGCAAGAAACATCAACTGTAAAAGGAAAAGACTGTTCCTGGTCCCATAACAGAAACAGCCATTTTGAATCCAACAGAAATTGAAGGAAACAAGAAAGTTTTTTTGTTTTTAAAAGTAATTTGAAAAAACAATCATTCATTTAGTGATAGAAAAAGTGTGAGATTTTAGTACTGAAGGATGGAAAAATTAGATTGTGCCGTATTCAACTGACCAATCATGTGATTTGTGCATCACTAGTATTTTCTTTCTTAGAACTATTCAGTTCTTGATGGGCATTGAAAAATCTCATTATTTCATTAACCCATTAGGAGTGTTGGAATCTGTTCACATCAATGACATGGCCTCACTGCCCTGGGCTGGTAAATGCAAAGGTCCTCACTAATTTCTTTAAGAAAAAAAAAAGAAAAGACAAAGGGGGGAGAAGAAGATGACATGAGAGAAAAGTAATTTGATTGCTGCCAAGCTCCATATGGTTCAGTTGCTTTTAGGTTCACCCTTGCTGGCTGCTGGCAGACTGACCCCTTTCACTTTCAAAGCAATGACAAACTTCCCTATCCTCCCTTCATCCCACTTCTCAATATCATCCCTTCCCACCCCCCTCTAAAAACCACCCAAAATACCCTGAATCTGGTTAGAGGAATAATGGAAGAGGCAAACAATGAGGGCGAATGGGTGGGTGCTGGAAATAAGAAGGAGGGGGATGTCAAGTGACCCACAGAAAATATTATCAAACAAGACTGGAACTCTGAAGGGTTGACAATGAAGCGGCCTGCTCTTTTCTGTGCTACACCGCTGGTGAGGCAAGATAAGGGAATTCCTTAGTATAGCAGAAAGAGAAAAAAGGGGAGCCCTACGTTTGAAAGATTCAGTCCTCCAACCCAAACACTCCCCCCGTAGATTATAGCTTGCGTGTTTTAAAATAAAGCGGCACTTTGTTAGACAAGTTAGCCTTGTTGGTGTTGATCTGCACAGCCATTGTGAGCAACGGTTTTATGCAGTTCTGTGCAGATGACTGGAAGATTAGGAAAGCCTTGGTCTATGCAGGCCTTTAAAGTTGTGATACAGAGCTTTATCACAATTATTCAAACGGTAACACAATGGCCCCAACTGCTGCAGCTGTCTGAATTTATTGAGCTTTGAAATACAACAGAGTAAGCAACGGATTTAGCTGTTGGTCCCACATTTCTTATCAGAACCTCCGATGCACTCTGTTTGACTTACGCGCTCCAAACTAGGATGTCTGTGGTGTTTGAAAAGCCATTGCTATGGTAATCTGAAAGTCAAACAGTGGCCAAGATAGTAAAGTTGGCCTTGGGCCATATAAAGGGAAACTTTCAAGATGTGGAAAAGGCAGTATGTCAGAACCTTTCGATTTATTCTGACGTAGAGTAAAAACAGTCCACATGCAGCCCCAGGCTTTGCGGGAGCAGTTCTGCCCCGGTTTGAATAAGGTGAAACAGTTCAGGTCTGACTGTGCCAGTTTAATGTCAAACTCACAGTGTCACCATCACAACATTCAACGTGCCCTGAACACAGAAAACCTCAGTCTCTTCTTTTACATCACCAGGACTAAAAGTAAAAAAAGGCATAATTTCAACACCATAGCAAAAGGTTGTTCTCCTCTCCTCCAGAGATTGATTATGTGGACCTATCAAACCACCAGGAAACAACTAGCCAAATCTAAAGCATAAATGTGCTTTGATCTAAACCATTCCTCCAGTTGTGGGTTTAGGGTTATTGTCCTGATGAAAGGGAACCTCTCAAGTGTTTGTAGCTTGTAAGAGGGTTTCTTCCAGGATTGCTCTGTATTTACCTCCATCTATCTCCCCTTAAATACCCATCAGCTCTCTTGTCTCTGTTGTGAAGAAGCATCCCCACAGCATAACACTGCAACCAACATGTGGAAGGTTTGTTCAGGGCAAAGAGCACTATTGTTTGGCATATTGTTTTGCATGAAGCTAGTTTTTTTTGTTTGTTTGTTTTTGTCTTACCTTACAGGAGCATCATCTTCAATAAGCTTGGCACGTCACTAATATGGCGTATGGAAAATTGCAAAAGGGACAAGGGTTTTCTGCTCCACACTCCTTGATAAAGGCCAAAACTGTGAAGTGCATCATTATAAATTGTTCTGTCCACAGATAATCATATCTGAGTTGTGGGTTTCTAGAGCTCCTACAGAGTTGCCACCAGTGTCTGGTGGCAACCAGAAAAAAGTTGCAGAAAGCAGAATTTAAAAGAGGCCTGTTTGTTCTGAGCGTTGACAATTCTCATGGCCTGTCAGTTTGGGTAGCTAGCTGTGTCTTGGTAGGTTTGCAGTTGTACCATACACTTTCCTTTTTTTTTTATTTATTTTTTTTATTATGGCTCAGAAGTTCAAAGGTATTGGTAAAAAAACTAACCCAGCTTGAAAGTTCTCAACTTTATCCCTGACCTGTATGGTGTGATCCTTGGCCATGAAGATTATTAGGTGACGTCCAGGTAAAATATGTGGATTTTTCTTTTATAACGAGACAGTGTTAAAAAGTTCAAGGGACGTGAATACTTTATAAATAACTTCATAGAACATTTTAGCATCACTAATGACTGAACTTCTGCACCTTCATATTTAAATCTTTAAAACACTAAGGTCAAATTCAAAAAGGTAGAGGGGAAATATTGAGAAAAAGCAACAGGGGAAGTGGGATAAAAAAAAATAAAGAATTAAAATTTTTCTGATATTTTACATAATCTTTTACCTGCATCTCTACAGATACAAACTTATTAGCTGCACTGTCGCCAGATAAGAGTAACATAATCCATCCATCCATTTTCTTACACACTTATCCCATTGGGGTTGGGAGGGATGCTGGCACCTATCCCCAGCTGTCAACGGGCGAGAGGCAGGGTATACCCTGGACAGGTCGCCAGTCCATCACAGGAATAACATAATTCCCTAAAAGTATTAATCTATTATTATATCATTTTTTGTAGTTTTGCAGCAGCAATAAAACCTTTCATGCTCTTTACAACAGGCAGTTGAAACAGCACCTTATGAATAAAATCAGGCTTGCTTATCTCAGCGTTTGGGGCAGTAGGAGCTTTACATTGCCGTGGAGCTACTCAAACATGCACTATTTGCACAGTGTACAACTCCCCAGTTGCTGCGGATTAGGCAAACAATGCAGCTCCTCCATGGCAGCCCCCTCCACCAAAAAAAAGCCTCCACCCAAATTAGTCCTTCTTTGGCCAGTTATAAAGACCTGAGTATGAATGAGGGCCTGTGTTAGTCCAGGCAAGATAACAAACTCACAATCAGGGGGAGCTGCCAGAGTTGTATATTCCTCTCTGTCTTCTCTGATTTTCCTACAGAGAAAGTTTTTATGCCGATAAAAAATGAAGAGTCCTGATTGGTGGGTGAGCATAACTGATCCGGACAATTTGTACACCTGTCCAACAGTTAACGTTTATGATATGTGTCTATGTGTGCATGGAGCATGTCCAGACACAGTATATGTTTGAATACTTGAACATCTCTAACTGAGACAAACAGTCCTCTGGCCTCTTTAAGAAGCATCAGGGCTCAGAAGATTTTTAGATAATTTGTTTGTGTAGTTTATAAACATTGACTCTGACTAAGCTGTACAAATAACGGACAGTTGGAGGGGGGGTGGAGAGGGTGCTCTGTGGCATAACGCATGCACCGTTGGGGTGAGGTGCGGTTGAACCACAGTGACTTGATTTATGGAGTTCAGGTTGTATCTGCCATATGAGGGCGCAGATGCACCTGGAGCACATTCCTCACCGTCAAATAAAAGGCAAGACTGCCCTCCTTCAATCACTAAGTGGTGGAATAATATAACCATTTTACAACACCTGAATGTCAGAATGTTGTCACAAGAGAGCAACTTCAATGGCGTCAACTTTTAAAAACAGCACATAGCTAAATTAGGACTCTTTAACAATTTGGTTTTTCTGTTTTGGTCCTTGTATGTTAGAAGAACCTAAAACATTAAAGTTAAGCAGATGGATGCCAAAATGCATTAGTTTAGCAGACTTCTATTAGACTCTGACAGATTAGAAGATAAATAGAATATGCAATCATTTCACTGCAGTATACAATAAAGTCAGCAAATAGGATTTGATGTACATGCTTTGCAATAGTATTAATGTCCTTTAACTTTTTCATAATTTTGTCTTATAATAGATATAAACTTTATTTATTTTATTGAGATGTTATTTGATAGACCAAGATAAACTGACTGATTTATGATTTCCTGATTGTGTGTTGGATGAAAAATTATAAGTGGATACAAATCTGAAAACTGTGCTGTGAATTCACCCTGTGCCTCCTTTGCTTAGATATCCCTAAAACAAATCCAGTCCAGCCAACTGCCTTGAAATGTTACCTAATAACATAATGTCAGTAGGCTTAATAAGCAAAATAATTGTGAACAAACAGCATGATCAAGACCAGGAATATACATGATAGGTAAGATATAAAGATTTGAAGCAGTTAAAAGCAGTGTTAGATTCTAAAACAATATCTGATGATTTGCCATTTCACAGACCCCTGTTCAATTCATAGTGCAATTATGAAAAGAGTTTGGGACAGCAAACCCACCAAAACATGGCCTGGCAAGGAGTAAATTCACTCAGAACCAGTCAAGAGGTTCGTGCTAAATCTATAGGAGCTACGGGACAACCAACACACTGCACAACTTGTCTTTATGAAAAAGTGGAAAGGCTGCTGAATTGCTATTGCTAACCTTAAAGAAGGCCAGAAGAATTTGCCTCTGCAGTTTGCAACAAGCCACACAGGGGACCCAGCAAACTTAGAAGAAAGTGCTGAGATCAGATGAGACTACACTGGGACATTATGGCCTCAATGCAAAGTGGTATCTGTTGCATGAAGCCAGTCCTGAGCACACCATGCCCATCATGATAAATGGTGGTGGCAGCATCATGGTGTTACTTCAGCAGGACAAGCTGATTAGAGTTGACGAGATGGATAGAGAAGAAAGCTAGCAGTTCCTTGGAGAAACCCTGTAAAACACAGGGACATAGGCTCACATGACATGGTTTTTACTGAAGCAAAGTTTTGTGCTAGAACTTCTAAGACCTACATCTAACTGAGAATGTTTGGCAAAACTCTGATGCTCTCCAACCAGTCTGATGGAACGTAAGCTATTTTTCATTGCAGAATTAAAAAATGTCAGTGAGCTGGTAGAGCCATACTACAAGACCCACAGTAAAAGTTTGCAGCAAAAGGTCTTGGTATAAAATAACTTGCTTTCCAATTTAGTCTAGTACTTAAAACGCTCACTGAAATAACCTTAACGCTTCTGGTTGTAATGTGACGAAATGTGAAAATGTTCTAGGGATGTTTAAACTTTTGCAAAGGAATGTATGTGTTGATCACAATCTCTCACTGGTATGAGTATGGATATCCAAGCACATAAGTGTATATCTCCATTTAAAGGAAACAAAGTGCAAAGAAAGACAGCAATACAAAAAAATTTTAATTAAATTCTGGAACGGGCTCTGAGTGTTTGTGATCTAAACAGCCCTCGAGCTGAAAGGAAGGATTAACATAGAGCATGGACAGGCCTGCAGCAACTGCACGCTCATTACTGCAGAATGGAAAGATAAGTTAGAGAAAGAAGGAGGAGGGAGAGGAGAAAAAGAAGCTGACAGGTGAAATGCAAAAGGTTGGTTTCAATAAAAACTCACCATAGTGTAATGAAGATGTAGAAAACAAAAGTATGTGACAATACATTACATTAAACCAGAAATTGCAGTGATTTTTCAATAGCACTTAATTTTGATAAGAAAAAACAATATCTTAAAATGCAATATGATTCAAATATCACTTTATGTCTCAAGTTTGAAGTGCAAAAACATATGAGAAATAAAGCATTGCAAACTAAATTAAAATGAAAAAACAAAGCTAAATTGAGGCATTAGTAAAACTGCCATTTATATTCCTATTCACTTTCAGTCTCAAGTTAGAAGTACAAAAAAGCTTCTTTTTTTCAGGTCATTGATCACCCGGTACATGGAATGTTAGTTAAAATGTATTTTTGTGTAATGTATAATATGCCAGATTCTGTGCTAACAATCACAGTCTTTTGCAAAGGGAACAAACACCTCACCTGTTAGCAACCACACACGCGTTTTATGTACTGGTGAGGAAAGAAAAAAGTAAGATGAACAGGTTAATCCAACTGCAAAAGGCACAGCATGCTCTATGTCCACACAGCCACTTCCTGCTCCGCTTCTACCA
Organism: Xiphophorus couchianus; assembly: GCF_001444195.1. Lineage (NCBI taxonomy): Eukaryota > Metazoa > Chordata > Actinopteri > Cyprinodontiformes > Poeciliidae > Xiphophorus > Xiphophorus couchianus. The sequence goes on from NC_040229.1 coordinate 19,636,172, forward strand.
ATCACACATCCTAGAAGATTTGCAGAGTTTCAGTGACAATTATTGAAGAAAACTTCTGTACAAAAGGAATTTTACTCTCATTGCTGTTTGTGGCATAATGTCCTTTGGTGTAAAATAGGAGATTGAGAAGAAATGTTAAGTAAATCAAGTCGTTGCAGGGATGAAATGAAACTCAGGGAACATGATCAAAAATACATATATAAATATATATAAATAGACAAAAGTTTTTTATAAAGCAGGAAAGTCATTGGAGTAAAGTCATATCATACAAGCTAGTTTAAGGTCAAAGTTGTTCTGAGCAAATAATGGAAAACCCAAAGGTTTGGTTAGAATAACCTTTTATCTCCAAAAAGTTAATATTGACTCTCATTAGACAGACATGGTGGGCCAGAGACATCAATATGGCACGCCTCTTCCCAATCACTCCTGCTCAGTGATAGCTGTGAAGGCAAAGACATGCATGTGAAGCTCCTTATCTGTATTTATCTGGCGGCACATGAGCAGCTTCTGAATCCTACCACCGATAGTCTGGATGTGTGATTGTGAAAGCCCAGACAATCACCCTGACAGAGGAGACAGATTCCCAGAGAACCTGTGAATCCAATTCAAACATGTGTATATGTGTGCGCTCGTCTTTATGTCTGTGTGTGTGCCAAAGCCTGTAGGATTTGGACCCAAATGAGTGCAGTGTTGGTGCATTAATGAGTTACAAACAACCCTCAAGTACAACAATAAGCCCACACATATTCACACTCCTAAAAAAAACACCTCGGCCCTAATGCACATCGTGGCACTGTCGCACCTCCTCCCTCCCCTCTGACATTTCAAGGCTGTGTTGGGAGCCAGAGGAGGAACTTCTTCATTTGGACTGTGAGACAATGTGGCAGGCTGGTTGGCTTTGTGCTCCTGACATCCCGCCAAGGCACAATATGGTCCCGTCAAGGATCAGTAGGAACACACAATGCCCATTACCCACGGGGCCAAGCGGACGGCCTTAGGGGCAGGGCCGGGATGGGCCAGTTTCCAGACTACAGGGTGTCTAGGCCACACTGGAAGAGAGAGATTGAAGCTGGGAAAATGTCCAAAGAGAGATAGAGACAGAGAATTAAAGCTAAAAGACATGGGAAGAGATGAGATAAATGCAAAATATTTGTGATGAGAGACAAAAGAAAGGTTGAGGATGACGAATCCTGAAATGATAAGGTTATGAGAAAGAGTATCACTCAGAGTCTTGATAGCATATGAGGCTAAAAGATTAAGAATACCAAAGAGAGGGCGATGAAGGGAAATAAAATGGAAGCAGGTTTTCTGCCAGTGATGGAGCCAGTTAAAAAAAAGACATTGTGCCTAGGGGGGTTTTCCAGGAGCAATGGAGGGGTGGGGGTTGTTTGGTTTATCTTGGAGCTGAACTTGGTTTCTTAATCACGTCCAAAGTAATGACAGCCTTGAACAAACAGGCTTTGGGAATGGATGCGTTTTCTCCTTCACTGCTGCTCCTTTGACTGTTTGGCTCTTTGAGAGTATGGTGTGGGTGGACAGAAGCCAAAATAGGGGTGGACATCAGGGGGCAGAAGGCCAGAGGTGCTAACTAAGGGGGACAGAGGGCACCCACAAGGACAGACCGAAAGGGACGAGGAAGAGACATGGGTCAACGAGCCAGCTGAACTTAACCATCAGTCTCCCATGAGAATCTTTCCTGTCACTTTTTTCCACCTTTCAGAAACCACTAAACTGGTAAGCTGGACAAACAATCTGGAAGTCTAGAATCTTATCCTTAAATGTTCAGGAAGGGTGGGAAAGTGAAGCAAAAAGGCATGCCATGACCTTTGTGTTGAAACACTAGATTATCCTAAAGTCAACCAAACCTATTCAAATGCTACCTATGTTTTGCACATTGTTGCAATTCCACATAAAAGACCTGCAGGACACACAGGAGCTGAGCCATTCCTGCGGCTCCAGACCAAACGTTTGCTCTCACCTTAGTTAGGGGTCAGTACAAGTCTGATTAAATGGGTCAGTGCTCACCTATTTTCAGCCACTGCTGACAAGGAGATGCATTGGTAATCTGGGAGTACTTCCCTGGAAAGAAGTGGAGAAGATAAAACTGCTGTGCCTGTGAGTTTGCATGTACCCATAGGAACTCTCTCTGCATATCTCCCAAAGGTACGTACTTCAGGTGTTAAAGGTTCCCTTATCTATATTGCATTCTAGCAGAAATGATGGGAATTTTAGTCCTACTGTGGTTTGTATTCCTTTAGAATTACCCTGGGCATATTGGGGGACTGTGCACCGAATCCCTTTTTTGACTTGGCCTGCTAAAATTGACAGATGGTTCTTCATCTTTCTTTTGCTGACTTGGATTAATTGTCTCTCAGTCTGCTTCCTGAAATGCCAACCCTTTTCTTCCCGTGTCTCTCTCGCACACACATAAATCTGGAACAAATAATCTCATGAAATTGGGATAGACAAAAGGGAACAAGGGCTTAGTTCACTGAGGGTCAGAGGGGAAAGGCACTTATGGAGAATTACGGAAATGTGGCGGTGCAAAATGTACAAAATTTAACTAAGGATAAAATATTTTACAATACACACTGTGCAGGCAAAACAGCATCAGACTACTGTTGAATGTTTCCCATCAAACTCCCCTTGTTCCCAGGATGCTGCCACAGGTTTATTTAGATCTGGGGGACAAGTCCAAACTGCACAGCTTGCTTGAATGGAGGCTCACAACATGTGGCACACCCCACTCCCTCCTCACACACATAGACACACACATATTTACCATCTGGCCTGTTCCTCTCTGCAGTGTGAGTGTCCCACACAGCTCAAAGTGCACAGATGTGCAATCAAAATATTCCCATGGTCATGCACACATGGAGACTTTCCCTGTGTCATGGTAACAGTTCCAGTTTCTTCTGAGTAATTTGGATATGTAATTTCGTTACAATGTACTAAGGCTGTTACACACAAAAAATAAAAAATAAAATTGTTCAATACAGGCTATGGCTTGCATGAGATATCAACAGTATGACAACCTTGAGTAAAAATAATACTGTTTTGTGGCATCACATTTTACACACAATTATTTAAAACAAAACAAAAATTAGAGTATTTTAATTTTTCCAGTGTTTTTATTCAGTCTAAAATGTGAAAATTGTTATCAATGCAGTCATAATATGATACAGCTAGTCTGGGAGAGGTCAAAACCAAAGTAGACTTCTACAACTACTCAAGTTTAAAAAAAACCTTGAGTAGTTGTAGAACTACTCAACCCTAACCCTAACCCTAACCCCAGCGGTTTATTCCAACACGATTTATGAACGTATAAACTAGTGTCATGTTTGTTTTGAGTTGTTATTTGCACAGATTATTTACACAGGAAGTGGGTGGGCAACCAATAGGTTTCTGAAACATGTACTTAGAACAGAACATGTACAGCTTTTTGGACAAAAACATATCTGATGTGAAAATACAGTCGTATGAAAAACAGAGTATAGTCGTTTTTGTGTGCACTGTTTTATTTGTCTTTCTTTACACTGCCTTGCCTTTTATTTACCCTTTGCTTACTTCTTTACGTGTTTAGTTCTCAGTATATCTCTACTTTCTTGCTGTAACTATTCTCATCTGCTTCACTACTAATGCAAATACAGTATATTGAAAGTTTAAAAGTAAAAAAATAGCATTCCATATTTGCTAATGCCATTTGGGGGTTTGAGTTGTTTAAGATGTTAGAAGTCTGCTTTTGTCTTGACTGCTCTTGGACAAGCCATTAGCTTTGTCCTCAGATAGCAAACTAATCTGAATAATCATCAGATAATACCAAGAAACTTAGCTTCTGCAGGTTACTGATTGTCTTCTAAGAACTTTTTACAGAAAGTCTCTTCAAAATCTCAGAGCTTGCTATGTCAGTGTTTGTAATATTTTAAGCTCTTCAGTTCAGTTTGTACTGATGTTGACTTTATGTATTATATGTAAGAAATTACACAAAAGTTTCCCACAATATACAAAACTTTTTTCAACTACAGTGGGCAACAATTTTTACCATTACTCAGAGGTATGGTTGTGAATTTGTCTTGGTTTTGGCAGCAATAACCTCAGCTAAAATTTCCTCACATTTCACTGTTCTCCAACAGGCGCTCAATGCCCATAAGCATGTTGACCTTTTGGGGTCAAAAATCATTGTTTCCTCTCCTTCCACTGTGTGGTCTCTGGTGTATAATTGACATTTAATAAAGGCCTCCGTTAGCATGGGGCCATAATGGCACTGAATAAAAGAATAGAGAGAGTGGAAAAGAATAAAACAGGGGGGAACAGGACAGATTTTGGGACACATGTTGACAATGAATGTTTGCGTGAAGAGTAAAATAAAAAGAAGACAGGGCAAGTGAGAGGGGGAAAGGCAGGGCAATCTTCAGAGATGGAGGACGCTAGGGGGGAGAGTAAGGGAATGAAGCCCAGAGGATGAGGGACTGTTGTCTAGCTGCCAAGCCCATCTGTCTACTTTCACATCATTTCAATCAACCACAGAGAGTGAGAGTACTTCTGCAAGAGATAGAGAGAAAAACTGTATGGCCTTTCTTAGAAATAAAGGATGTGTTTAAAGGAGTGGCATTTTTTTTCATATGTTTTAGACCAACTGAACTTGGCCCAGTTTCAAAGTCTGCACAAGGGGAAAACCAAGTTGAATCATAATGGTTCACAAAATGTGAAAAGTAAACAACTGTGTGGGCACAGTGCGGTTTGTGACTTAATGATGCTGCAGTAAAAAGAGTTTTGCCTCAGGCCATGACTGAAGTCTCATTGAAAAGCAACTTTCAGAAGCCTGTTGTTTTCTGCAAGAGAACAACAAGCTTAAGACTACAACTTCAGAACAGAATTACAGTGTCCCTTATTCACCTATTATTTATTCACTATACAAAAAAGTTACAAAGAAGAAGGTTGGCAATAAAAGGAGACAAGAGGTAGCTCCACACTGTGTGCATGATGTTTTAAGGAATAAATGTAGACTTCTGATAATCTCTCACGGAAAGAGAAAACATTCCAATCTCATATGTGAACTACATGGTTTGACATCAGTAGAGCCAATTAATCTTTTTTAAATTCTTATTTTTAAATTGGCTTCACAACTCCCCTATGAACAAATTTATTTTGTAACATTGTTTAAATTGCTATGCAGAAAAGAAGAAAACAGTCTTGATAATAAACTGTTTAGCATAATTCCAACAAACACTTCCTGTAACGGCTTCTGGGTCTGTCCGAAGATCTGTTCCATTGAGACGTTTATAAAAACCATCTGAGAAAGAGGGCAAGAGAACGCACACTTCCTAAACAGGACCTATGCTAAATATTGCTCTTTAATTGAAGAAGAAACTTTTCTACTATAATTTAAAACAATCTTTAGAAGTCTGTGAAGTCATAGGCTCTAGGCTTTAAAAGCATCACATAACAATAGCATTATTTATTATATCTGCACCATATCACAACTGATTAAACCTCAAAGAAACAGCAGGAACGGGGCTGCCTTTGGGCAAAAGTAAATATAAGGGAGTCAACCTGGCATGTCATGAAATGCAACAAAACATAAATAAGAATGCATGACAGGCAGCATGTATCCCTGTGGTATAATTAGGCTACTTGATCACATCAGCCTGCAGGTTGGTTTCCCCTCACCGTAAAATATGCAAAGTGGTGCAGGAAGCCGCTTTCATAAAGAAAGCAGGTTCCCATATAATTAATTCAAGTCAGTTATTTCTTTTGTAATCTATAGCAATTAAAAAAGTCCCCCCTGAAGGAGGTTCCCAAAGTGGGTTCAGTAAACTACGGGAAGTCATAACTCAACAAGTGTGAGGTGCTGAGATCTTCTTCAGAAATGAAGTGGAGAAATAAAAAAAAAACGATGAAAAAACATAAAACATAAAAAGTTAAAATGATAATAACAGTAGTCACAAAAATAATGTTTTGGTTATTAAACCTGTGTGCGTTGCTAGTATATTCTTGTTTTGTTGACACCTACGTATTACGATTTTTAGTTTCAAATCTCTCTTTCATTTAATATTTGGGTTGAAAGACAAAAAATCAGAGTGCACTGACTGTAGTCTCACACCTGAAACTGATGAAAACTATTTTCAGCTTCTGCCATTTAATAGGTGCGTCTTCGTTTTTGCATTTTTGAAATTATGTTTATAGGCTTTGTTGAAATAACATATAAATGAAAATGTTGATGTTTCAAATACCTATTTAGATCATTCTCAGAGACATTCCCAGAATTACTAAACTAATATACTGGCTCTTTAACTGTTTTCAGCTTCTTGCATGTTTTTTTTTTCTTTTTCTTTTTTCTTGTTTTGCTAATCTGTTTACACAAAATCTTTGATGCTGTTACATACACAGTGCTGTACAAAAGTAGATTTCTAGTGGACAGCAGTTTGCATAAATTAAGCTAAGATGTCCAGATCAAGAAATGGGGAAAGCAGCCCAAGACCATCAACCTACCACCTCTGTGTCTGACTGTTGGTATGGTGATTTTTCTAATAAGATCCTGTGTTAGTCTATGCAAAGTTTATTTCAAGAAAAAAAATATGTAAAATGTTTGAGTCAGAACAGAAAAATATTTTCATAATTCAATTCAGCAATTGCATGATTGAGACTGAGCAGACATTTTACTGAAGGTTTAGTCAAAAGCTCTTTTATGATTTCAGGATTTGAGATGTTCATTTTGCTTTATACAACAGCTGGATAGGGGTTTTATTATATTTCCTATTCATATGGTCAAACGGACATCTTGTCATTATTTTTGCCTCTTTTTTCTCTTCCTCCTTTAGTACCTGTAACCAGAGACTTGAAGCTGTTAACGGTCACAGTGTATGCGTGCATGTGTGTGTGTAGGTGCGTGGGCGTGCGTGTGCATGTGTGAATGTTTGTTTGGAGACACGTGTTTCATATAAACAGACTTGGAGTGAAACGCCTGTCAACACCATCCCTTGTCCACAAAGAGAGGCAACCAGTGAATCATAACCACACATTTTTTTTCAATTTGTGGTGTGAGAAAGAGAGAGAATTTGCATAATTTCTTGAAGAGTAACAAGTACGATGTAAGGGTTTATTTCTGAGAATCAAGATTACAACAGCTACCAGCAGCTTTCACCTTTGCCTGTCCATCTGACAACATATTCTGCCTTTTCTGCTGTTTTTCTGTCTTTTGTGCTTCTCGGCGATTTGTTTCAAGAGAGATTTTTGGTGCTGCTGTGTTCATATTCTTTGCAGAGTTGCACGTTAGGGCTTTATGTATTCCTGACACAACTTTTAGGGTTTCATATGCGTAGTTAGAATGAAGGATGGCAAACAAACATCTCCTTAACTAGAGGTTATCTGTCAGTCAGCAAGTCAAGGTTCAAAGATGCTACACTTAATGCTGTTTCATAAAATAGGAATACGTTTTCAAAAGGTTTTAGTCAATATTAATATCAATATCAATGACTCTAATTCCTTGTAAAAGTAATCAGCATGCAGCATCATTCTTTAAAGAAGTACATTATTTTAGCACTTTTAGGCTTTAATCATCTGACTACTGCCTTTGTGTGGGTCAGTTTTTGCTTCCACATAATGAAAACAATGCTAAATCAACTTAAGTAAACAGCTCATTTGAATCATTACATTGACATTCAGTTTAGTAACACTGACAAAAATCCATGTTTTCAAAAGATATCAACATAAACCACATGATCACATGCATGAACACTGACTGCATATCAACTGTCTCCTTCCTGGGACTTTTAAACTTTTTAGCATACTTCTGAAATGACAGACAAAAATGCATCAACTCTATTAATAAGATGTTTTGATTTTTTGTTGTTTGGAATTTATTGTAACTAGTATTGTAATATAATATATTCTTCAAAACATGACAGACATCCTTGATGTGATAAACATCAATGACTTTAAGCAGACATACAAAGGCATGGAGCTGTTTGACTCCTACCTTTTACTTTATATTTTGCACTGAATTCACAAAGCAGACTGCCCAAAATACATGAAGCACTAACACAGCCTGTCATGTCTCACATTGGGAGCTTATTTGACCTGTCAGGTCACAGTAGTTCTGTCTAAACACTAATTATCTAAGATCTCCAAAGTCCTGACAGGATATTGTTTAACACTTTGAAGACATCTCAATGGAAGAATTACATTTCGAAATCATGGTTCTGAAAATGATAAAACTGAGTTATTAAAAGAATGAACAATACTTTTAACCGTTTTATTTGTGAATAATAAACATTGAAAGAATTCATGTTAATATTAATTACATATAGTGCACATGGATATACTAGTCTAATTTCTATTTGTCAATGTCAGTGTCATTTTATTCATAAAGGCATATTTAAAACTTAGAGTATTGGACTAAAGCGCCGTACTGTTCAAACTCAGAATTGACTTGCTTTAAAGCACACACCACTATTCCATCATGAAGCACTCAGGTTTTATTTTGAGCCTGTTTTTTTTTTCCTTTACATATCCCAAAAAGCTTTATTTCATGTTTTTGTTTCATACACGCTTTTAGTTGTCAGCGTTCTTTGCGTTTTAATTAGTCTTTACCTTCTTCTGCATTTTAACACCCTGATTTTCTACTCTCTTTGGTAGATCCTTCATATTCAGCAATGTAATTTGTTTGGTCACTCACAGAAATATTGTTTTTCTTGTCTAAATTTAGATTTGCTCAGAGTCTATTTGACTGAAAGCTTTGAATCTATTATGTTGCAATTGTATTTCAATACAAATACAACTTTCTAAGTGTAGCTAAGGAGTTATGGTTCCAACAATTTCTATTTTATTTGATATGATTCATATGATTCATATGACGTGTCACTCTAGTCAAAATATCCTCCTGACTACTTTCTGTTACACTTGGGTTGCGAGTCTTTGCATTTCAGTTAATGGCCTTAAGCTAAGAGGGAAGCGTTAGGTGTAGAAAGTTAAAAAGGTCAAAAATGTAAAAAAGACACCGTTGTTGCCAGTCACATTTTCACGCTGATACATGCTTCACCTTGGTGAAGGTTTAGTGAGATAATGGAGGAAAAAATGCCTGGGGGGCCAAAATATTTCCCTATAACTTCTCTTTTTCTTTTCCATATTTATCCTCCCACTCTTCTCATTTCACTTTTTAAGGTCAAGCTCAACCAAATTGCCATATTCTAATTAACTTGGAGAAAGTAAACTGAGTCCCATACCATCTTCACATGGTCTTCTGCTTCTGCTGAAAATGTCATACACACCTTTCACACAAACACAGAGCATGTCTCTTTCCTGAATGATTTGATGGGTCGACATTCCCATGGTATTTATATTTCCATTTTACTGTTTGAACAGATGAAAGTGACACCTTTTTTAAAATATTTCTTTCAGGGTGTTAAAGAAGGAAATGGCATCTTAAAATAGACTAACAAATGTACCTCACTTTAACTTAAACGGTAATAATAATCTTTTAGAAGCTTACTGCATGGATATATATCATATATACCATATATACAAATACAAATATCAATGCATATACAAAGATATATATACATATACTGTATATACATATATGGTATATATCTGCATTGATATATGCATTGATATGCAGTTTTATGTGAAAACTGCACAAACAGCTACACATTTCTAAGACTGTGAACAGGGTGGGGAGCCCAGTAGCATCAGAGTCAGCCAGCAGCCATTTCTTGTGCTTGGTGGAGCTGTCAGAATGCATTGCATTGTCCCCTTTCTTTTTGGTAGAGTGGGGCATGTAGTTGTCCGTCAAAGAGCGGAAGGATGAAGCAAAGTAGGTGTCTTCATCCTTGAGGACAAATTTTCTCACATGTAGAAAAGGTAGACTTGCAAACACACAAACCCTGACAGGGTGGATCAGCAGAGTGGAATGCAAAGTGAGGCCTGGTGATGTGACCCATCTGCTGGTCCTGCTGATTCTTTCAAGAACCTGACACAAATAGAACAGATTAAACCGAATGGTATATGTCATGTGACTTCACAGAGTAACTCCAGCCAAGGTAAAGTTATGAAGTTTGTTCTGAATTTAGTTTAGACACTGATAGTAAAAATTAAATGATTTTCCCAAGTTTGCCACCTTATTTTACTTTGACACTAATAAACATCCATACTTCCTTCGGGCTACTCTAACTCAGTGATGTGTGCAGAGACGAGAGCAGACCTGCCTGTCACATCCACAATTACAGCAGGAGAATGTAATTACTTGTCTATTTCAAATATTCAGAACTGTGCAAAAGCACGCCAACTGTTTTGAATGAAACTTTACAGGAAGAGGACTTTCATGTAAAAATTGTTTCCTCTGACTTTTTGAAAGTTTTCATTTTCTTTGCACTTCAGCATAATTTTCACAATCCAACTAGATTATGAACCAATGTTATATCTGCACAGAACCAATTTTAATGTGAGCCTTAAATCACTTTCGTAAGACTAGCTTGTCTTAAAGGCACAGTCCATTTCTTTAACTGAAGTTAAATAAAATACCAAAACTACCAGAATATGAGGAATAACAAGAAAGCCAAGTCCTGTATGCAATTTGACAAAAGCACAGACACTGTTGTTGATAGACAATGAGGGTACAAGCAACTCTTATAAATGTTTGAAAAACTGGATTGTGGTTTTCTCGTAATATAATTAAATCTAGAATATGTATCTACCGAGCCGTCCAGGAACAGCCAGAAGAAAAAGACATTCAGAAGAATTGAACTGTTAAACTGAAATAGTTTTCAAGACTACCTGGCATAAAAGCAAATATAACTTTTATTATATTCATCAAAATCAAATAATCAAAATCAGTTTTATTATTTCCTGGTTCTTTTTTGGGTTGTTTTGAAATAATGCCAAGAAAAATAAGACATCAGCCATAGGAAACTGATTTGAATTTCACTCTATTCGGTTTAGATTTTCTGATATGGAAACTGGAAATGTTAAAGTCGTTGCTGAACTCTTGTTTAGTCATCAGTCTTAAATCATCAGTTATTGCGTGTCACAACAAAACAGGCTAGTGTCTGGCTGCTTTTTCGTGGTTGGTGAAAACATAAAACAATGGATGGCTGGCTTTGCAGTTGCAGCGTTGTGAGTGTGCTTGTGAGCTTCATTGGAAGAGACCAGGCAGTTGGCCCATACTTTGATGGTCTTCTGCCAACACCATGTCTGTTTGTTTACTGTACAACAAGATAAGAAAAAACCAAAACATAGTAAATGCCACTCATGCTCGGGTACTCATAAGTTTCATTGGAATGCTGCTGTGGTTCTCAGAAGGCAACTGGATTTCCATGGAGGAGGTGGATGTTGTTTGCTGCCATTGTAAACCATTAAACACAACCATTAACTAAAGCCTGAAAAATTTGTGCCATTCTGTTGTGTATACTACTACTTTTTTTAAAAGACAAAAATACAAAACTGTGAAGCATCAACCACACAAGCCAGTGCTGCATTATAAACAAGATTAAGTCAGTTATTTGATGAAACAAATCTACTTCTGACTTTGATGATTTTTGTCTCAGGAAAACTGGTGAGTGAAGCACACATTTGTACACTTCACAAATAAAGGCCTCTGGGTACCTTTAAAAAAGATGTGCAAAAAGCCTGAAAATAAATCCAACTTTTCTTGAAACAGCATAATGTCACACTGAAAATTTTAGAAAAATTCAACGCCTAGTCTGCGTACATTTATTCAGACAGAGATATCGCTTAACTAAATGGTGTTACTATATTGCTTTGTTGTACTGTAAGTTGTATAATTTGCAACTTAGTTGAATAGTTTGAATGAGTTCACTAAAATATCTTAATGCCCTCTTAAATCATTTCTTCTATAATAATCAACAAGAAACATGTTGCTGATGTACAGAGCCTGAATGCAATGCACTTGCATAATTATCAAACATTCCTTGGGGTCAAACCAGTTTTCTGTGATACTGATACAGTTACATTCAAAAAATGAGAAGTCCCAATGTCAGATCAAATGTACCTTTTGGAAATAACCTATTTCATATACTTTTCTTTAAACTCACATTTCTGTAGTAAAAATTATTTTTGTCTGATGTAATAAGAAATAAAATTACATATTTCCACTAGCTGTAAAAAGAAATGCATCATAGTTAATAGAAACAAAAGGCTTTTAAAAATCAGTCTGTTTCAGTAATCTGTATGTGTGTTCACTTAGTCAATTGAGTTACTGAAATAAATTAACAATATTCTAATTTAATGAAAAGGACTGCCCAGTGATATTTTGTGCAAATTGAATTAGTTACAGACCAAGTACTGTGAAATGATCACACGTTTATGGCTGGAACCCTGGGTTTTGATCTCTGCTCCTTTCACCTGAATAGCAAAGTCACATCCAATTCTGCAATCGGCAGCCGCCTTTCACAATTTGTGTGAAGCCACAAAAGCAGTAAAGTGTAGTCACTGAAACACAATCTAGGCTGTAGTTTTACTGCTGAAAATCACAGTTTTTAATCGCATTGTGGAAGTGCTTCTCCAACTTTTAACCCTACGGCATTGTGAAGGGTTATCTGCTCAGCCCTGTTTTACACAACAGTGGCTAATAGTAGAAAAGGAGCCTTAACAGGTGCAAAAATTAAGAGATAATCTGTGTTAATTACACAGATTATTAAAGACAGGCTTAAACATAAATGTAAAGTACAAATTGCAAGAAAAAGTAATTTCTCACAACACACCCTTAGTTTTTATTTTTGATAGCATATTTCCTCATTTTCTCAGGTATATTTACAAAAAGTGTTGCAAGGCCACTGGAGCTTATATATATATATTAAATATATATTATATATATACATATATATATATATATATGTGGGGGGGCACGGGGGGTGCGTGTGGGCGTGTGCGCGTGGGCGTGTGTATAAAAACTTTGTCAAAGTGGAGGAATCACAGAAATATTTATCCTGTTTAAAAGTTTAAGGAGGAGAAAAAGGGCCTTGGCACTAAACCCCTTAGTGAAGCAAGAGGAATGAAAAACTGCAATGTAAAAGGACCTATTAGTCTCAGAACATGGGCATTAGCATGATAGTAGACTTATCCTCAGGGCTGAAGGGGAGGGACGCTGTCTCCGTGCTTTCAGCTTCCAGAGAAAGCGGGGGTTCCTTTACATAGACACACACATACACACAAGCTTGGGGAAATGCAAAGTGGGGGCCTACACAGGCACATGGGCAAACCCAGTAAACAAGGGGGAAAAGGAGGCGGGGAGGAGAAAGGGTGGGGCCCAGCAGTGAAGGAGAGCAATGTAGAGACTGAAGAATTAAACCTGTTCACAACAGACCAAGAAGGGGGAAACCATTAAAAGATGCAAGGAGCAATTTGTAATACTCCAAAGGATAACAATGCTCTGCAAGCTTACAAAAGAAATTCATATCTTTTTTTATATTTCTCTGTTTTCAGTCTTGTGAATTAACAAGTAAACAGTATGACTACTAAACTCTGTTTCAGCAAGAATTGGAAGCTTTGATTTTAAGAACTTTGAAAATGTGGAGGTTTTTTTTCATGAGGGCATTTGTTGATATAGTATAAAGATGGAAGTCACACAAGCAACTCATGCAGGGCGAGGGCAACAAATGTAGAGAATGAAGCTCATTGTATGGCGATTTGAAAGATGCTGAGCATGGTGCGGTGGTTGTGTAGGTGACGGGAGGGGGCTTCTAGAGCTGAACAACAGAGTTGAAAGTGCACACTGGCATTGAAGTCTGTGGTGACTAAAACAATCAGCAGGCAGAGGCAGGAGGTTGAAGGCGCTACACTGGGGAAGACACCTCCAACGAGCCTCTGGAAATATGATAAATGGGCTGTTTAATGACAGCATTGGGAGGTTTTCGACATGGCAAGACATTGAAGGATTAGGCTATGGGAGTCAATATTAGTGTTGGTGGCATTAGGGAAAGCCTGTCTGGTTTAAACAGAGCCAGGAATAAAGCGCTTCCATCTGATGTCAATGTTTGAACAATGATTCTAATCATTTGCAAAGACATGAGGTCTGTGTTGGTTTGCCTAAGATCAGCCAACGCAGCATGACACTAGAAAGAAAGGGCTGCAGAAAGTCGAGGCAGAAGAGTTTTATGAATAGTGCCGTGAGCTAAAAATTGCTGTAAATATTATAACTGAACTAGATTTGAATTTAAAAACTGATTTACAAAAGCCAAAGAAAAATAGAGTTTCTGGATTTCTTAAGCCTTTTATCATTTGTAATAAAAACACATTCTATTTTTTTTTTTTTTTGTTTGGAAGCTGGGCATCAGAAGTGACCCCTCCCAAACTGACCACTGTTCGCATGTTGAAAATCCAGCAGAGTTTCCACATTGACCAGACTTGATTGCACTGGGATGACCATCAGGTGACTAGTTACTGGGGAAAGGTCCTGCCAAGTGTTATCAATTAGATTAACACTTAATATCCAGACTTTAAATCTGCTATTCTATGACAGTAGTATACTTTGACATAAAATATTTCATTGTTTCTTTGATTGTATTTTAGTTTATGTATTTTCAGATAATGGATGGGACAGTGAAATATTCAAAGGTTGGCATATTATTCTAACAGTCTGCTTTGAACTTCTCTAACCTTATCCTGACCCTTGTGGTGTGTGCTTCTTGCTCTTTTTGATTCAGCCGGACATTAAATTACACACAGGTAAACTGTATTAGTAGACTGTAACCAACACGGGAAGTTGATTACACTGGAATTCATCTAGAGGTGTCAGAATAAACGGGACTGTATAAAAAGACTCAAAATAGAAAAGTGTTTTCTTTCTATTACACAGTTGTGCACAAGAATCTGTTAACCTGTCACAAAAAAATCCCATAAGGAATCCCTGAAGTTTGTGGTTGCAATGGGACAATATGTGAAAAGATTCAAATAAAGTTAAAACTTTGGCTTTGCATTGTTTGACATTATTGTATATGCATCACACAGAAACTTATTCAATGGAACAAGTCAGAAGATTTTTATCCAAAAGTTAACACAAAATTTATCATATACTTCTAAACATTCCTGACCATCGTTAGTGGGGGTTTTTTTGTTGTTATTTTATTTATTTATTTTTTACATATAACATGTTTTCTTATCCTACAATGATGTTATTTTTTCTGGAAATATCTGAGAAACATTGTTTATGTAACTGATGAGTCTACAAAGGCTGACATCAGCCATCAGAAGTAAATCAGAAACTAATAGAAAACAATAGAATCAAATTAAATAAAACACACGTGACTTAACACACACTGACAAGGACACGCAGTAACTTGTTTTGCAGGGGACTTTTCTTGCAAATAGTATATGATTCAAATGTTTGTTTTAATCCATATTATTTTCAGGTGAGCTTGCCCAATTTTGTCACAGGAAATTCAAAACTTCCCCACTTCCAACTGGCACTAAAGTTTCCACTGCAGCTTGGCAAGGAAATGAGGCTACATGGCACATTGTGACAGATAATAAGCAAATTTAAGTACAATCAAGATTTCACCAATACTAAATGGGAACTTCATGGAAAGTTCAACAGCTCTACAAGTGTTTGCATAAACTCAGACAATAGTGAGAAAGAACCATGGAACCTTACAGTTTTGTGAAGGGTTGTGGTATTGGTGTGTGTAGGCGTGTGTGTGGGGGTGTGTGGGGGCGTGCGCAGGGGGGTGGGTGTGTGTGCGTGTGTGTGTGTGTGCATGCATGTAGAGGTATCCCTATAAGACAGAGGGAATATGCTTGGCCCGCCTACAGCTGTGATGAATGGGTCTGAGGCTTTGTACCACAATGCCCCTCACTTCATTACTGTCACATGGAACAGATGGTGCCTTTCACCATAGCATCACATGTACGTGCACGCACGCACACACACGCACACACACACATAAATACATCTCCTTTTTGGGGATGCCGTAGTTGCAGTGTGTGAGCACACACATACGGATGAAGGGTGGGGAGGGTTTCAAGCGGGCTTAATGAATTCTACACCACATACAGCTTCTGTGCTCAGCTGAGGCCCAATTTACAGATCTGAAGAGCAACCAAATAAAAAATTAGATCACGGGAATGAAATGTTAAACAAACCAAAGAGGGGTAATTGAATGAAGCCGGGAATAAACAGAGACCCGCTTTCCATCTTCCAAATGGAAAATTGTTTTTGTTTTTTGGGAGGCTTAATTTGCCTGTGCCACAAGACAGAGACGCCTAATGTTTGAGGAAAAACAATGATGTGTTTCTGTGTGAAGATTTGCGTGTGTGGGGGTGTGGGTGCGTGGGGGTGTGTATTTGTGCCTCAGGGACATACAGGGAAGATAAAAACAGGATGAAATTCAACTGGTGTTCAGAGCAAGATAAACACTCCCACTAAGATGGAAGAGTTGTCTATTTGTTTTTCTAATGACTAAAAACACAAATACTTAAACAATCACATAAAAAAAACAGCAAGGGTATATTTTCTTTTCTCATTTTCAAAATCAAGGAGCTAAAATCTCTTTGGTTTGTTTTCCTCCTCCTCATTCAGACCCCAGTCTCCTGCTCATAGCCTCTGGTTGTGTGACATTTTTATGAAAGGGTATTGACTCTCTACCCACTATGGAGTTGCATGTTGTGTCAGAAAACTATTCATTCCTCTGGGACTTTTTCAAATGTATTCATGCTACAACTGAAAACTTCACTGGTATTTTATTTTTAGCACCAAATAGTAAATAATTTTAAAGCAAAAGAAAAATTACTTTCTCTCTTTGTATGCTTTCTTTTGCTAATTTAATTGTGAAAAGTATATTTTGTGCAGCATTCACAGAGATAATTTCTTTATATTAGTTTGTCCTTTTCAGAATTCTGCACAACTTTGTCTTCGTCTTTCCCAAAGGATGACACTAGATGCAGCATGATTACATGATTAAATGTGAACCAGTTTAAGAGGCATGAATGCATTTGCAAGCTACCATAAAAGATTTCTCTGTCACTTGTGACCGTTATTTTTCTTCCTCCACTCTGGTCACAAATTAACAAATCTCCACTCACTGAATTGCCCAGGAGTTTCCCGGGTAGAGATAATGGAGGCTGAGGCAAATCCCCTCAAGATCTTTTTTATCTTATTATCATGTCCGCTTTCCATTTTACTTCCAGTCTTCCTCGTGTGGCCTAAACAGTTCCACCTGTCTCAGAAAAAGAGATGTCTGTGTGCAGGGACAAAGTTCACAAAGAAACACACTAGGTTTTAAAAGTCACACCTGCCTATAAAATGGCCAATCCAAACACTATCTTAACTTTGTGATACACCCCCCTCTCCACACATACACACACACACACAAAAACTCAAACATTTTTATTCTGGTATCTAACTGAAAATCAGAACTGCTGATAGAGGAGCAGAGACCACACGCCATACACTGCCAGATCTGACCTCTATCTCCAAATAGAGTCCAGACAACATTGTATTATCTTGTTGGTTTAGCATTAAGCAAACTGTGGCAGCACACCGGGCCACTAGCTATCGGTTCCTCTTTTCCACTATCATATTTTTGTTTGCTATCTTGACCTTCTGCTATCTTTAAGGAGGCAATTAGGAAGGCATCTTTAAAATAAATGAATACATGAATATACTTAGATATATATATTTATGTATAGGTATAAATAAATGTATACTTATGTTAATAGGTATAAATATAAAGTAATATAGGAGGACAAGAGAGATAAATTGCTTTGGATTAATTATAGGAGAACGGGTGGAATCAAATGTTTATTCTTTTTCAGAAACTAAATTGAATTCATGTTATTCTTTGCCTCTTAAATTTTTCTGCTTTATTTTTTTTATTTGCATTATTATGACTACTTTTTTTTGTTTACAATGTTAAGAAAAAAACAATGCATAGTCAGACATTTACTACTGCTACAGAATATCCAAATAAAGTAAGACAAAGAATGTACATTGGGGTATTTTTGCAAGTTTCATAAGTTTCTGTACTCAAGTGAGGTCCATGAAAATAGGAGAGGAAGATAAAATTGGTTTTGAGAGAAGCTGAATTTTTGCATTAATGTTCTCCCCTCTGGGAAGCAAAAAAGAAGTCAATTTAGATGGCTAATTTAATTTGGATGAGCAACATGCAGCAGTGTGAATTACTCAAACAATAGTTGGTAGGACAAGCATGTGCTTTCTTTATAATTAATGTTTTGTCTGGGTCCAGTTGGCATCTTCCCACAAAATAACAAAAACCCCAAACCTGTGTTGTTCTTCCATCTGTAAGCAGTAAAGAATCTCTGCAAGAAAAGCAAACGCCATTCTTTTGTTGCCTATTGTGTTGAAATTGTCACAGGAACGGATCACCAGGAAGTTAATCAGACCTGATTTTCTGATGCCAAACCACAGAGACGCTCAGGATGGGAGTTTGATTGATCAGGAAACAAGTGGGGCAGATTCTCTCCTCCTGGCTTCCTCTGCAAAGACGAGCATTTGAATGGCAAACTTAGTTAATTTCCACACCCTGTGGCTTCATCCCTGTCAATCTTCGATAGAGTCTCTCTCTCCAATCTGTCAGAAAAGGGGGGGAGTAGGGTTGTGAGGATGCTACTGTTGTTATCGGTGTAGTTCTTATTGTCTTTCACATCAGTGAACGTGGACCCCCCAGTAGGGGTGAAAGCACATCACACATTCCTGCGTCTACAAGGAGATTAGTTATCAATGCAGTCACACTGGATACCTCCAGGTCAAACAGAGACACGTGTGTGGTTCCACCACAACAGCACAGCAGCTTTTTCGCCAACTGGATTTCCCAGCAGTCAAAACCAGGCAATGCATCGTCTCAGCACATTACGTAATCATACCTGAAGGATCTTTAATAATGTCTGAGTTGGAGCCTGTTACAGCTTGAAGAGCAGAGTGTGCTTCTGGGCTACACTAGGGTGCAGAACATTCCCACTGCATTTACCCTCTCTGCAGGTTTAATGAGCCAACACAAAACATGGCCTCATACATACAATGCAAATGTCCTCATACTCCCCAGTTTGTTAGTTTTTTTCTATCAATTTAGTAATGTGATAGCTGCAAAGCACAATGTGTTTCAAGGGGATTTTATGCAAAAGACTAATGCAAAGCAGTTTATAATATTGCAGATGAAAATAATTGCAGGGAAATTCTGGAAGAAACCCTGTTTTAGTTCTGCAGAAAACTTCAGACTGGAGCCTAGATTCACCTTCTACTAGTAGTTGGACATGCATGTCAGTTCACCAGGTAAAAACTAACTCCTTGTTTTATTCCTTGCTTTTCGGAGAGAGTCTGGACCTCAGCTATTGAAAAACAATTGCTTGTTGGAAGCATGGACTCAATTGGATGTGATTTTATCCAGTAACCAGTGTTTGACCATGACCTATGTAACGCACCAGTTCAAATGTGGAGGAAGCTACGTTATGAAGCTTACCAGAAATTGCCTGCACTATAAACAACTGTCCACCACTGGAAAGTCAAACAAGATGGCTGTTAGTAAGACCTGCCGGCTTTAGGGCACAAATTTAAAAATCAGTAGAGTCAAGGAAACAGTAAATTAATATGTGACATATTTCTTTACTTCTTGCTCTGCCATTGCCAAACTACAACCATAAGCGGACAACAATTCAAATACAGCGCAGAAACTCAATGTCATCATTCACAATTCCTCCCTATGATTGCTGATTGGCCCGGATGAAATGCAT
Source organism: Xiphophorus couchianus (assembly GCF_001444195.1). NCBI lineage: Eukaryota > Metazoa > Chordata > Actinopteri > Cyprinodontiformes > Poeciliidae > Xiphophorus > Xiphophorus couchianus. Next base: position 19,655,870 of record NC_040229.1, read on the forward strand.
CCTGGGAAATTGAACTGAATGGGACAAATCCCAGAAGAAGCACTGAATAGATATGAGTGACCAGGATATGTGTCAGTACATGGCTGGTTCAGATAAAAGTAAATGTGCATGGTAGGATTAGGCCTGTCCCGATAAACAATAAATCAATTAATCACACGATAAATTGAAACTATCAACCTCATTTTAATGTTTGGCTTTATTGTTTCTTTGGGCCTTTTTCTCTTTCTGTTGATGACACTGAATGAAAAAAGGCTCAACTCCGGTGTTCTCCACTGACCTCTCCCTTCCTCATTTCCTTAGTGTAATGCCCAGCGCACACTAGTCAATCTTAGAGTTGTCGGCCCATTTTCAAAACCTGAGAGACCACACATTAGCCAACAGAAATCCTAGGTATAACAGTTCGATTGGGTTCGATCCTGCCATGTGGTGTCCAACAATGGGCACCAAATAATGGCTACAAGTCCAGTTAATTAATTTTAAAACCAGGCATTAATCAATGCTTTACTACAATCTACCTACAATGCATGTGGCTAGTGTCAGTCCTGACTGAATGAAAATCATTATAACCTGAAGAACAGCTGAAAAGTTACCAGGTTTATCAACTGCAGTAGCAATTTCGCTCCAACTCCTCCCCTTGTCATTTCTATGGATATTCCTCTCACAAAATGTTGAACAAACATTAATGTTGTTTCCACATATCATCTCCAATGTCCGCCGGACTTCAGGTTGCGCCTTGTCAGCTGTTTGGGATTCCTCTCCGTGCTTTTCCCTCTGAAAGGACGGAGAGAATCCGCGCTTTCTGATTGGCTACCTGTCACATTCAACAGGCTGCGTTAACGCTCCCTGTCGGGAAAAACCCCTGATTAAGATCGGAGCGGCCACGACGATCTACCGTAACACACCACACACTACAGGATGATCGGTTACGAAATCGCAAGCGACAATCTTAGAATAGCCAATGTTCTGAAAATCGGGGCAAAAAATCATGCAGTGTGAATTATTGCATCAGGTAGTCGGATGTGCCCATCTTCTCTATTTAAATCTAATTATTACTGAAGGGCAACATAATATACAGACTTCATAATCTGCCCTCTTGGTTGAATGCAGTATTTATTTCCACTTTGGCTTCACTTTGTTTAGTTTTTATTCAAGTACATTTTTTGTTAATGGAGACTGAGAATCCATTTTGTTTTTGTTTTTGGTTGTTTTGTTTAATTTGTTTATCAGTTCCAGTGTTAAGTGTTCTTTTGAAAATAAAGTGTATCTATCTTTGGCAGGAAATCGCATGCATTATTACGTCATTTCCATTAAATAAGTGTAAAAAAGTCTTCAAACAATATTATCATTTATCGCAATAATTTTTGAGACAATTAATCGCTGAGCAAAATTTGTTATCGTGACAGGCCTAGGTAGGATACCCCAGTCCTATCCAGGACATACAACTAATGGAAAATATGTGCCACAACTTCAAGGTTGCTAGTTAAACACATTCTCCATCCAACCTCCCTGAGTTTGAGCTATTTTGCAAAGAAGAATGATCGAAATGTTCAGTTTTTATAAGTTCAAAGTTGCTTTCGGCTCTCTCCCGGCGCACCTGCAACCCGTTAGCTCATCAGCCCAGGTATTCTGTTCCAGTGTTCACCCTCATAGTACTGAAACCCCTCTTCTGCTCACACTCCTTGCTGGTTCCATTTGATAAACCCTGTTATTTCCTCCATTCCCTCCCTGTTTTGCCTTCTGGCTTTTTCATTGTATTTATGGTTTTTGTTCTGCTCTGGCTCCCTGCTCTCCTTGTGGTTTTGTATTGATCATTTTCATTAAATATTTTCATCACCTACTCCATGCCTCCGATGTTCTGCATTTGGGTCCACAGTCAACCTACAACACATCATGCCACTGACCTAGAGAGTCAAATATATTAATCATGAAGAATTTTGAAAATCATGTACCTTTTCTTGTCTTCTGTATAGTTATGTTGTACTCTATGTTTGTATATCAGATAAAATCCCAGTAACATGAACTAACATTTATGGTTACACTATGACAAAATGAGAAAAAAAATGAAAGGCACTGCATTTTAGAGTCTTTACCTCCAGCTAAGTTCCTTATTTTACAAAAGGCTCCAGCATTAGCATATCAGTAAAAATTTCATTATCTGGGTCGATTTAAATATGTTGGCGTGCATGTGCTGTTAGGTAAATGCGTTGCCGTTCAGGCGTTGTTGGGTAGAGACACTGCCTGGCTTCTATCCAGGGAGCAGGAATGTGGGGTGATGGAGGAATAAAGAAAAATGCAGTTTCATTTTTTATTGCCCTGTGCAGACCCAGGAGTGGAATCACTTGTGTGCAGTAAAAACATGCTCGACACCTGCTGGCATGTTGACTTAAAATCTTTATCACTATCTGCTCTGTGAGCTTCTGCCTCTGATAAATGGGCTCATGTTGGAATTTCTCCCCTCCAACTAAAAGTCATGCAAAACGCAGGTGTGTTTGGGTGTGTGTTCTAGGTGGCAGGCATGCGTGTGTGTGTGTTTGACTTGTAGCAAGGATTGGGAAGAGCTTGTGCATTTAGTCACTCTGTGTTGACATGGTTAATGCTCCAGAAAGTGTAGGTGTTCAAAATTGATTCATGTGCATCGTCTACAACTGTGGAGACCATGAACCATGACAGGACATAAAGAGGTAAAGGCTGGAGTACAGTGGTTACCTAACAAGTAGTGATTAATGGTGAAAAAAGCAGACGTGTCGCCACATGTCTTGGAAAACGTACTGCATACGTACAAAACAGTTTATGCTTACCACGGAGAATTATTTTAACTGAATGAAAGCGGTGAGTCACGTCTTTGTGTTCCTCTCTGCCTTTGTGACTTTCCGAGCAAAGACGGGCCATCCCCTTGCAGAGTAAAAGCCAGAAAAGAAAGAGCAATGTTCAAAGCTAAAAGAAGGCGGCCAGATATCTTTAGATCGATAACAATTGTGGATTTTTTTTAAGGGGTTCCTGGATGGGATGCTAATCTCTTACACACTTCAAAGTGTTAGGATTAAACTTTTTCTCTAAAGTTAATCCCAGGAATCAAATTACAAGATCTGCCTACAACTGAAGACCCTGAAGACAGCAAAGACAGCAACATTTTCACGTGGTTCTGTCTCAGACTAAATGCTGATGATGAGGGCTACCAATAAAAACTACTTTGCTTCGCAGCTGTTTAATACAGATGTAACAGAAGAGAATTCATTTGATCATTGCTTTATAATACAGCACCCTCCACATGTACTGGGCCAAATACTATGGAAAAAATTCAAAGTTTATTCCCGTCGTTGCCTATAATCCTTCGCCAAAATTGTTGTACACAACTTTTAATTTGTGTACAATTGGAAGGTAAAAAAAAAAATTCACAGAAGAGGATACTACAATTATTGCTTATTAATTTAAGTAAAATATATATATACTGTATTTAATGGGTCATTTAACCATACTCAAATTATAGATTTTTTATTTTCAGCATGAGGTGGTACTACTGTACAAAATAAATATATTTTAAGAATGTTTACAATAAGTAAGTCAATAAGTGTGAAGACTGCTGTACATAAATATCTACTTGGCCTAATGTAAACACGTAAAGTGATTGTAAAGATGTACAACTGCAGATAACATTTCAACAACATTTGAGGAGTGAGTGTGGTGGAGATGGGTTTTGAAGAGGACCATGTGGTTCAAGGATGACTATGTGAAATCAGTTTGAATGAAAGCTATAAAGACAGAGAGCTAAAACAAAATCTAATCTATTTTTTCTTCCCATGTTGACAGAACTATTGGCAAAAAAGAATTGTCTCAGGAATTATGCTATTGCTGTCCTTTGAGATAACTAAAGTTTGTCCATGCAAAAATCTTCAGTGCATTGTATTGTAGTTTTGTGATTGAGCAACATAAAGTGGTGCATAGTTGTTAACTGGAATTAAGAGTTATTTATGTTATTTAAACAAATAAAAATTTAGAAGAGCTGTGTGTATTTGCCCCATTTCCCCAGCTTTCACTCATTTCTATTGTCTCGCTCTGCCTTCTCCACACGTTAGTCCTACACCTAACCCTTAACCCCAAAGCAACACTATCAAATACAAGGCCACACACACACATACACATATATATATAAAGTGGTCAGTAGATAGGAGCTGTCCCAGAACAATAGAGGTATGTCCCTTGTAGATGTTGCTGCTAGGATTTATAGAGGGGAGCAGCACAGCAGACCTACATGGACTGATAGTGATTGACCTGTTAGAAGATGTAAAATCAGATGAGGAGATACAGAGGATCATCTACAAACAAGGCCACACAGGATCAGACACATTTCGATCACGTTTGTGAGCCTGCGTTAACCTATGTGTCTGTTTTACCCTTCTAGCTCAGTTCAAAGATCATTTCTGTTATTTTGAACACTGAGGACACAAACTGTTGAGTCGCTTCGTGTCAGTTAATAAGGATGAAATGGGATTACACAGACTTGCCTTTTTTTCTACAAGTCCTGTGCTGGACCTGGTCTTTGGGTCTCAGGTCTTTAAAGCTGTGCTGATGAGCTTGACTGGTCCTGTCACTTTATGGGCAGCAATAATCGCTCTTTAGGAGGCTGAGAGGCTGAAGTGAGCCCTAAGAACCCTCTCTGTCAGCTTTAACCTGCCAGTAGAAAGAAAAAGTCATAATTATGGTACTCGCAGGATTTAAATAAGGCTTTCTGTTCGGGCCCTGATAGGCATACACACACACATACACACACACTTCCACTTCAATAAAAAGGCACTAATCAATCAGGGGTTCCCTCTTCCACGGCTTCATTGAAGCCCTCGTCTGAAAGAAGGACTGACAGCCCTCAACCTCCCAGCATTGTCAGACTAGACTGATTAGGCTTCTGACTGGCTACCTCAGCCACCAGCGAGCAAAGCACCAAGGTTAAAGGGTCTCCATTTGAAATCGGCAAGCTCTGAAAAGTTGGGGACACCTGCTTTTTTAAAGTGATCCTTGTCTCTGAGGTTCTCTCCTCTTTTTTGTTATCTGCAATTTAAGGGCAGCACAGGGGAAAAGGAGGGGGGCAGTTGTTTGGGAGAGTGAAAAAAGGAGTGAGAGGGGTGCTCTCTGTGCATGTGTGATTTAGTGTTGGGGTTGTCTGTGTGGTGTGTGTGGCTTAAGTTTTTGAAGGGGGAGCTTGGCTGTAGGCCCAAAACTGGAACAAAGAAGGGACACTCTTTACATGCATAGCCAGACAGGGTAAACTGGCCAGCAGAGTTGGTATCAAGGCAGGCAAAAAATAAATAAATAAATAAAAAGTACCAAAACAGACTTTGTGATTGTAAAAACAGGGAACTGAAAGCAGCACTAAGATCAGCTACATCCACTCTGGAAAACATTTTTAGCTTTCTTGTTTGGTTGTACTGAGAAACGCATTGGGTGGCATACTAGCACAAACTGCTAAGATTTTATTGTGCTTGCAATCAATATGGAGCTTGGAGGGGTGATGGGTAAACAGAAGCTATACCTTTGCAAACACTCCCAGGATGAACAAATATAGGCAATTTGAGCAGCAGTGGAGCAGGTGGACAAAAAGGAGATAAGACTTGCAATTTTCTTTTTATATCAATTGGCTGAAGTAAAAATATATCTAGATGTTACAGAAATCTAAAGGCAATGCACAAAAGCTTTTAATTACTCATTTCTAGATAATTTGCTTTCAGTGAACCCTATTTGATTAAATTTCTTGAACAGTTCTTTAAGATTCCTGAAGATCTTTCATAGTTTTCTTTTGGACTCTTTATGCTCATTTTCTCTGTTTCTTCTACCAGATCATTGCAGCATATTCAGCTGAATGTCTGTGCCCTAGGATAATTTACATATAACAACAAGACTTGGAAAATCGCCATCGTCATAGTAAATGTACAAATGAAAGTCTGTTGCAAAATGAGAACGTTTCCTTCACATTTGGAGTACACCAAGATTTGCAAATCCTTAAGAAGATTATTACAGCCGGCAGGCTACAACCATATAACTTTTAGTGAAGTTGCACGGACAGTTATCTCAGAAAATAGCAATAATAATAGCCCATCATTTCCTAATGATACAAATATATAACAACATATTCTGTCAGATTTTTTTAAATCTTTAAAACAACCACAGAGGAGATAAGAGGGTTTGTTAGCTGCCTCTAAGGATTTATTCAGTATTGTGCAAAGTTATTGGGATATGGAATACGTCTACTACAAGTTAGGTAAATGCTAATGAACGATGTCTCACAAAGCCTCATTTAAACAAAATTGAGCCATCCCTTTAAAGAGGACAATTGGAAGTCAAGGAACAGATCTGGTAAAACTATCAACAAGACATGAACAGAATGTAAAAGCAATGTAAAAACATCAATGATCTGACTCAGGACTTTAGAGATGCATTGTCCTACTGTGAATTTTCAAATAAATCACATTTTTCAGCAACTAGCTTGTTGGCAATCTTTGTCTACAGGTTCAGAAACTGAAGGTTCATCATTTCAACTTTAATAAATAAAAGTTGAGAAGTTTTTATATGAAAAAATCCTTCTAAAATAGTCACATGCAAGGCTGACAATTAGCAATAAAGAATTTCAAAGGAACGATTTCAAAGATTCCCTGGAAGTCTTAAGAAATGTTGCTGAAGACTACTTTGAAAGAGTTGGTGTTTTAAAAAATGAAAGGTGAGTGATTTTTCAATAGTTTTCAGTAACATTGTATGTTGGAATGTTAACATAAAAAATAACATTTAAGTTTGTTTCACTGAAGCTGGCCACTGCAGCCAGGTGGCAGCTTTAACTTCCATGTGGGATTTTATAAAACAAGGCATCCTATTTTTATTCAACTTTCACCTCTAAAATCAGTTTACAAAACAACTCCGCAATGGTATTCCCCTTTAAAGACGAGGGCCTCTCCATCAATGAGGAACAATAGCATATTCTGACAAAACCTCAGAGGGCATTAAGCCACCCTGCCATCACCAGGTTGCCTTCCACACAGCCTCTGCTGGTGACTGGTAAATGCCACTTTCAATCTTTCTTTCTTTCTTTTCTTGCCTCCTTCCTTTTCACCACTGCTATTCCTTGCCTTCAATGGGTGTGTTAAGTATTGTGCATCTTAATGGGGGCGGTGAGTCAGTCAGGATAATCAAAAGCAGGCCAAGCCTTTGGCCAGATCAAAATAATTAACTGGAGAGGTCACAAGCTAATGAAATGAAACGAAGGGGTGAAAGGAATCCCTAAATGGTGCTCACTAATCCTCCATCTACCTTGTTTCAGGGAGGGGGCAGGACTCTATAGGCCTGACCATAACTGCTGATAATAGTGCGTGGGGAGCTGGGAGGCCTGGGGGAACCATGGATTTGTATGTCAATTCATAGCATCTTTGTGTGTGAATGTGCGTGTGTTAGACAGACTAAATATAATGTTGATCTACAGAAGGGTTTTGTTGTTTTGTTTTGTTTTCAAAGGATATATTATAAATACTATGTGCTTATGTGTTCATCTTGATGTATCTTTATTGTCAGTGATTTAATTTAATACAGGTATGTGTGTTTTATTTTAAAATCTGTTTCTTTTTATTGTCTTTTTTTATTTTACTTTCAGTTTTCAGATTTTGGTCCACTAATATCAGATGTTCAGAAATGTAAACACAGAGCTGGGGAAACAGAGACACAAAGAAGAGCAGCTCATGTTCCTAGCACTTAAAAACATCTCCAAGGATACCATGGAAGAGTACAAATAACTCTTCAAATCAACAGCTCTCTTTCTTTTCTAATACATAAAATAAAGTTTGTATTTACGGAAAATTAAGTTATTTGTAATATTTTTATCTTGCTATGCTGTTTGACTGTCCTTTAAACTGTTTTATGGTCATAAGGAGCCATTGTCTGAAATGTAAGGATTTTGGGGGTGAAGGTTTTGGGGTTTAAGCTGGGGACACACATTGCACATTAGCTAAGGCTATAAATGTTATAGTGTTTGGGATTTTCTTCTCGTATTTCACACTTGCCGTTGAGAAATAAAAAGCGGAAGAAAGAAAGACAAAGAAATAGAGAGAAAGAAAGAATCATTAAACCTTTAAATATTTGCAAAACTATATGATGATGAAAAAGTGGCTGACATAATAACATTTGAGTGACATGGAGTCACACCTATAGATTAATTTTAGGGTAAAACTTCAAACATACTCCTTTGTGAGACATCATGGGGATATCATGTTACATCATTCCTTTGTTACATTTGTGGAAACATGGGAGCTTACAGAATACTGAAATAAACATATCTCAAAGGCAGACACTGAGCTAAAACACAAAATGGGCCATTCCTTTAATCTTGAATTGTATATACTGTATATGTATATATATATATATATATATATATATATATATATATATATATATATATATATATATAATTCTTTTATTTTTTTTGCTAAATTTATTCTGTAAGGAAATTAGGATGTCCAGACCTCTCTTAATATACAAATATTAAAGGTTACTGATGTTTATTATAGATAAAATTAATTTTACAGTGACAAAGTAGACTTTCGTTTATGCTACATTGTGATTAGGGTCCAGTGCAGCTGTTGTCACCACATCTCTGGAATCAAACTGACCCATCAAAAGCTTTACGTAACAAACTTTAAAGGCTTGCAGCTGCCTTACTTCCTCTGGTCCAATGCTATCAATTAACTGCTAGCGAATTGCACATGCAACAGTCTGCATACAGTTTCCAATTCACTATTTCAAGATATCATTCATTTTATTGATAGGGGTCCAAAATAATTTTTTTATATTAATGTTTACGATTTTTGGAAGCTGAGGGAGTGGTCAGAGGGCCTTGGAATTGTCCTAAACCTCTTGGCCCCTCAAATGGTGCCCCTGTAGTTAGATTAAAAAGAGTGCTAGAATATATCAAGGATTTAATAACAGCATAGTACATCTATTAATCCAATATGACGAAAATCAAACAGTCAAAACATAATTGCATTTAGCAACAACCAACCATCTGTTCTTCATTACTTTTATCATCTTAATCCTCTGTGTGCTTTCATGTTTGTACTTAACGTCGTCACACACACAAGTCATTCATATCCAGGGGCAAGTGTACACTGTGCTTTTACACCATACAGAAGGTGAATCCATTGTGTCATGCTGAGATATTCAGAAGATGCATAAAGGAAAATATCCAAGTGTCCTACTGTCTGTCTGAATCAGACAATAGCAGAGTGAGCCATGTGATCTAAAGCTGAGGGCAAGACGTGTCAGAGACTGATGAAGCCGTGTTTTGTCACTGCGAACAAGTTCTCCAGGGGCAGGCTGCAGCCTGTTGAGGACCCTGGGACATGACAGTGTTTGTCTGCACAGGGAGGGGACAGGACTTGTAAAGAAGAGAGTAAAAAAGTGTTTTACAAAAAAAGAGGTGCAACCTTTGACATCCAGACAATGATCGATTATGCACAGTAACCCACATGTACATAGAAACACTAAGACATGACCACAAATTGTTGAGTGAAGGAATGCACCTGATCTCAGGTGAGCCTATCGATGAAAGACTGTCCGGCATAAAGACAAAGATAGAACGTAAACGTTGTGACACTGTAAGCACCCACATTTTGTGCTTCTAGTAAACAGAGGGATGCTATTTTTCTTTGATTTTTTTCAACACCTTATGTTTTCAATGTGAACACAGAGCAGAACAGAGAGCTTATAGAAAAACTTCAAGGAGAAGATACTGACAGAGCTTCAGAAATCAACAAAATTACCACTAACTGGTGAAGTTTACATATCATAGTATTAATACACCAGGAACTTTTTCACATTTTGTAACATTACAATTGCAAACTTCAATGTCTTTTCCTTGAAATTTTTTCTTCAACCTTTACTTAACCAAGATAAAACTCCTTCATATCAAAGACCTCTTTTACAAAGCATCCTGATAAAACTTTTTGGGATATGCAATGCCAAGTCTCCTGGAAGGACAGCACATATCCACAGCTGAAGGGGGCAAATTTGCTGCCAGAAAAACCTTATGTTGCATAAATACATTTCTCACTAATAAGGACAATCAAGTGCAACCAACTGCCTTTATAGTCTACCTAAATAGTGGACTCTGAGCATAATCTAATCTCATCGTACAGTGAAGGCCTCAGGTGTTTGTTGGAAAAGACTTGTGAACAAATAGCATAAAGTCAGACATGAAGTTATGAAGAAGTTTATAGAAGATTTAGAGAATAAAATAAGTCCTCAAGCTTTGATTATCTCACAGACAATCCATTATGTGCAATGACACAACTGCATACCTTCCTAAACACGACTGTCCACTAAAACAAACAAGCCTGGATTAAGAGCATTAATCAGTGAAACACTAAAATGCTTTCCTACAAAGGTCTACAACCCGGGTACAAGAAACTGCATTCAGGAAAAAAAAAAACCTATATACTCCTCAAACCTGGCTTTCATGGAGGTGAGGCAACACTGCCGAACTATTAAGAGAAAGTTGTAATTTACAGAGTTGCATGTTACTGAATGCAAGGGACATAGCAAACATTCTTAGGAAGGTGATCTGGCCAGTTGAGAACAAATGTCAACTTTTTAGCCTACATGCAAAACTTTTTCTGTGGTCCAGAACTGATTTACATACACACTCCTTATCTGATCTTTCCCAGGTCGAGGTATGTTGCAAAAGAAGAAAAAGAAGAACGAGCAAAATGTTCACCGTCAAGATGAATAAAGGTAGTTGAGATATAGCGCAGCTCTAATTACCACAAAGATGGTCCTGCTGTTGACTCAGGGAGGCTGAAAGCAGAAACACACACACACTTCTTTGCAGATTTTTCTTTGGAAAAAAAATTGGGAAAACATTTGTGCATTTTCTTCCACTTTGTGATTATGCACTGCTTGCGCTATTGCATAAATTCCAATAAAATACATTATGTGACAAAATGTGGAAATGTTTATGGGGAGTGAAAATAAAAAGCATAACAATAAAAAGTGCTGAGGCAAAATCTAAGACTTTAACATGCAGTACCACTATCAACCACCAGAGGCCATAGACAACTTGCAGTACCAGGTCTTCTTTCCACAAATCTACACACTTGTCAGAACAAATTTGAATTTTATTCTTTTTGTGTTCTCTGTACAGAAAATGCTGCACAATTCTGATTACCTATTTGCCTCAGGTGTAAACTCGTACCTGCTTACAGGTGAAGTTTAATGACTTCAGAACATGTTTTACTCTTTCACAGAAGCTTGATGTTTGTCCTGCAGCGACAGAATTCAAATTGAGCCACTGTTAAATAATATTGCTTCTTTTATATGATGCACTATTCCTAACTAAATCCCCCCCATGAGGCCTTTCTTTGCTCTATGTTCACTAACAGCCTGCATGAGTCAAAAGGAGGGAAGGGGAAAAAAGCTCTACCTCTAAAAAGTTTTACACAAGTCACTGAGTCTGCAGGCTGCAGTCTCTCTGAACCATCATTACAGTCATTAGGCAAGAATAAGCTCTGTATCACAGGCGTCCACCAGCGTCCAGTTTAACCCAGCACAATTAGCACATCCGTTGGAGTAGAATTACCCTGTAAAATGAGAATGCTCTCGACAAAAGAGGCAGTGGAGTTGGAGCTGAAAAAAAGGGTAAGTGAGGAAAAGGGGGAGAGGAGAAATAAGGGAGCACAGGGAGAGATTAAAATTGTTTGAATTGAATCCACGCTCACCCCATTCATTTGGTATTCTGCTCAAATCAGGCCTTTTGTTCAGCCTGGCGTAAAGTAGTGTCAATCATCTCGACCCGGTTTTGTAGAATGGGGAAATTTATTATGAATTTGCTCCTGCAAATAATGAGGACTACCCCCTGCCTGCTCTCTCATTCTCCCCCAAGCTACCTCTCCTGACCCCCCTCCCAGCTCCTTGCCTCCACCCCCCATATCAATGCCACAGAATAGGCAATAGAAACTGAAGTTAGCAATCTCAGGGCCACTCGCACTCTGGACCCACATCAAAGTGACAGAGACGTCCAATCAGATTTGTCTTACAGGCATTACATGATGAATATGGTGCGGCCGTAGCACAAAAGCGCCTTTGTGTCTCCTCCAAGCAGAGACTATTCACAGCTCGCCACAGCCAGCCAGAGTGGAAGTAAATGGCCAAAAGGGCCCAAGCCAAAAAAAAGCACCCAAACTTGTGCAGCACAATAGGCCATGCAAATAACTGCCCCGCCACCTCCACCCAGCCACACATCCCCACCTCTTCCATCCTTCCATCCTTCAAGCCCAAGCTTGGTTCTTCTTCTACTGGGTCATCTGAAGTTTAAGGCCTATTCACTCACACAGAGAGGTGTCAGTTAAAAGTGCCTGGCTGCACGCATTTAGAATAGCTTTTTTTTTCTTTCTTTCTTTTTTTGGTCTTCTGTTAAAAAGGAAAAGATTTCTTCTTTATGACAGACAGAAGAAAATCTCGAGTTGACTTTTTGTCAGAATGTTAAAGTGACTTGGCGGCTGTGTGCCGTGTACTGGTTTGCTAAAAGTCAGAGTTGGTGGAACGTTTCAGACACACTGGTGTGTGACCTGATTGCTTGCATTGCGGGAATTTCTGAAATAAAATCTCATGGAATAAATTTTGCTATGGAAAATGTCTTTTGGAAAACAAATTCCACTTTTTCTTCTGACAGGTTGTGCACCAATTTAAATACCTATCCTAGAATTGTATAAAGGTACTCATATTTCATATTTGTGCAGTAGATGCAGTGGTTAGAAGAATACACATATTTATTTATTTCATTTTGTCGTGATAACCACAAGCTTCAGTTTATTTTACCGTTTTTTATGTGATAAATCAGCACAATGTATCACATAGTTATTAAATGGAAGGGAATGATGCATGGTTTTCAAATGTATTCATAAATGATAATCTGAAAAGTGCAGCATGCATTTATTTTCAGGCACCTCAGTCACACCTTGCTCAGAATTCAGGAAGAGCATCATTGTGGTAAACTGCTAATAGCACTCACATGGATTTATTTCAACAACAGCTCACATCTGGCCCACCATTTGGTGCTCAGTGATCAACATGACTTGGTAGAGTCTGAGTTGTGTCTCCAGATGTTGTTTTATTCAGCTAGTCTTGCTCCAAATTTCTCCACATTTTTATTGCTGGGGTCTGCTGTGTTCTTTCTTCTTCTGTTTGTTTCCCAAAGTTTCTAACAAGCCTCTGAGGCCTTTACAAAACAGCTTATTTATACTGAAAATACACAACATATAGAATTTCAATTTACTACTTCTAAAAACAACTGGTTGGACAGGAATATTTTAGGGGTGTTAGATTAGAGTGTGCTGAATACTTAAGCAAAGCACAGTTTACAATTTTTATTTGTAAAAATGATGTAAGACCATGTATCACTCTCCTTTGACTTCAGAATTATACTTGACCTTTGTTCAAGTAATATTGAATGCTTTTGAAAGGTATTCTATTTGCATCATCAAAATATATGAGTTTTGTTAGAAAAGCTTCAAACATCAAACATAATCTATGTTTTCAAAACCCAGAAAGACCTGCAGACTCAAGCATACAACTATTATAAATTTTAATCATAAAAAAATATCAGAGACAAATGAGGGAATGAGAGAGACAAGGCACAATCCTTGACTTCTGTATAAGAAGTTTCACGTAAGAGCAATTTACAGCGACCAGATAGTCTAGCAATTATGTTTTTGAACTTTGGGAGGAAGCCGGAGTGCCTGGAGAGAACCCACACTTGCAGGAGAACAAGGACATTCTAACTTGTCTCTTATCCAGAGTTGCTGTGTATGTATGTGTTTTGAGAGGGGGCTCGGTGTAGAAGGTAAATGGGTGGTGGTGGGATAAATGAGACAGTTACCTGACAGCATGCTCTCTGTCTGTGTTAAAGATAAACTCATGTGGAGACTCTGCTTAAACATTAACACTGCACTCAAGGCTGCACCGAACCTCATTTTTGCACAGAGTCTGGATCTGATTCACTTTCATGTTCCACCTTCAGTTTCTTTGTTTTAAAGTATAAACCAAAGACATTTATTATTTATCATATATGTTTGGATTGAAAATCTTTTTTTGCCCTGTCCTCCTAAAATAAAGACAATGTATTTGTTCAGTAGGATTCATTTCTTCTGACCGCTCCACCCCCAATATGACAAAAAAAGTGTTGTGTTGATATTTTTGTTCAATGCAGTTAAATTGGTTTGATCAAAAATCATATTTTCAGATTTTTTTCTAAAAGAAAGTATGTTATCATTTAACACTATAACAAGTAAATATACTGGATACTGGAAGATTTGTCTCTCTATAAACAGAAGTTTTAAAAGATATATTTTTAAGATGTCTAATCAAACTACGTACTGATTGAACATTACCAGTATATAGTTTTCTAAATTTATCACAAAGAAAAAATTCTGAAATGTGTGGCATGAGTTTGTTTTCTGCTTCAACTCCATTCTAAATGCTTTGTTTTGTGGAAATTGCAGTTGATTGTTTTCTGAGATATGCCAAAATCTTTTCTGTTTTTCATATTTCCAGAATCTAAACTTTAGAGCTTGGTCAGATTAGATAAAGTTTCTACAAACATCAATTTTCAAGCCTTGCCACAGATTCTCAGTTAAATTTATAGATCTGGACTTTGACTGTGTTAGTTTCTGATCCTCGGGATCCACAGTCATTCATGTTTTATGAGTTTTTCTACTGCTGAACACTTGCCTTAAATGAATGAGAGAATGGCCTTGTCAGTGCTTGGTGGCATTGCCCTTTATTTGACTCCCTCCATCCCCTTGTCACCTCTTAATGTATTGTATTTTGAATCTATAGATTCAAAATCATTGCTGAAGAAAAACCTCCCACAGCATGATGCTGTCACCTCCATGTTTAGCTCTGGGGATGATGTGTTCAAGGTAGTGTTCAGCTTTAGTTATCTTTTTTGTGTGTGTGTGTCTTTTTTTTTTGTCTGTGATGGTGCCTGTAAAAAATTGGCTTTGTTTAAAGAAGAGCACCTATTGCAGGACTTCATCTTTTAATAATGGCTTGCTGTGTTACTTTGTGTTGGTCTGGCTCATGACTTAAACTGAAGTTTGTGCTTTTAATTTTGACTAAAGGAGAAAAACTTAAAGAAAAGAACACATTTACTTAAAGAAGGATTATTAAGTGAAGCACAACTCAATAAAAATGATCCAATATTTCAGAATATTTCAGGTCTTGGCAGAGATAAACAAATTTTGATGAAAAGGATATTGAAGAGGTTTTGGTAAGTATTTGTCACATGATTTTGCCTCAAACATTACCCCAAAGAACTCACAATGAAACCCATGGAAACCCATCTCACCATTCTGATAGCTGCAACAGATGACCAATCAGGACTCCTGTTTACTCATGCATCAGCCCTATTGCGCAAGGAAACAGTCATGAGCAGCTAGTGATTGATGTTGAGCTAAAATTAAAACGGCCCTTATATATTGTGGAGGTGAAAATGACCCATGCACAAGCTGACATGGATAAATCATTTCCCCCCTCAGCTCCTCAAGGGAAGAATAGAATATCCATCCAAACGGGACGAGGGACAAGCTCTTATTTTCGCTTGGTGCGGTGGCCTCTGCCTCACACTGGACCGCGTAAGAAACCGCATTTCGAGCCAACAATAGTGGACTAGCGGGGGTTCTTCTGCGCCTCGCATTGATTCGTCTTTTTGAGCCTCTCTGGCGTTAAAGGTTATAATGGAGAGGGTAATTAATGTCATCTATCACTTGTTTGATTCTGTCGCTGCTTCCACCTGACAGGCCTCACATGCGCGAGCCGTTAGCCAATAGGAGTGCGAGAGGCGTTTTCACTTAACGCAGGGCACGTGTCTCACACCTGCAGGCTGGTGCGTTTGTCTTCCAGTCTGCTTTGGAGAAGGAGAAGAAGAACCAGAGGAAACTTTTTTTTGTTTAAGTTTATAAAAAGTTTAATTGGACCCAAAACAGACACGATGTCTGGTTCCATCTTTTCCCTCAAAAAGATCTATATGGAAGCCCATTTCCGCCCCTTAAATAAAAATACAACTGGACGTGACGTTAAAGGTAATAAATATAAGATACATCATTATGATCTGATTTTCTTAAGTTATGTTTCCGAAATACAAATTTATATTTATAAGATACCAATTATTTTAGATTTCAAACTCACAAGACTCAAATAAATAAATTTGACATTCAATGTTATAATTACGAGATGCAAAGTTACATTTAAAATTTGAACACATGATTTTGATTTTGAAATGAATCAGTATGAGTTGAAGTAAGAATTTTTAAATTAAAGGTCATAATTTTGACTTTTAAAATTATATGTATAAGACTGGAACTTGGAATTGGGAGATTTCAAGTCACAATTGTGACCCTTTACCTCACAAATATGAGGTTCAAAGTAAAATTTGTCACAATACGGGATTCAAAGTAACTATTCCGGGGTTGACTTGTGCACTCAATTACAACATTCAACTCATTTCAATTCCAAACTCATGTGTAAACTTTAGGAAACTTTGTACATTTAAAGTAACACTTTTGACTGCCACAATCATAATTATGACGTGCAAATTCCTAATTGTAGTTCCAGTCATATTTTGTCATTTCAAGCTCATAACAGATATCATCCATTATCATAACTCTGATTTTACAGTCTTCTGAGATTCTGAGTTAATGTTTTTTCATAATCATGAGATTCATTTTAACATTGAAAGTTATTCCATCAGTCCCATCGTAATTTCACCTTGAGACTGAGATATTCAGTCAGAATTATAAGTCACAAATATTACACTATCAAAATTATGAGAAAGTTCAATTTATCTCTATCGCTTTGAAAGTGGAGACTTGTCCATATCCAGGTGAAAGGAATCCTCTTTCATTCTATTTCTGCCTCCCTGAATTAAGCTTCGGGTGTTTGTTTACCACAGAAGATCTTCCATAATTCGCATAATGAGGCGCAAAAGATACGCACAATGGCGCTCACAATGGGGTGTTGTGCTCCCCATTTTGGTAGGAGACGGGCTTCTTGATTGGCTTGTGTGCTCCGTGAAAAACACAGTCGGGGATACAAGCAGCCTTACAACCCCAGGTTTTATTTAGATTGATCTCAATCGGGCAATAAGAATTTTGACCCGCCTTATTGTCTCGCTGACTTTCCCCGAGCTATATTTCAAAGTGTCTATATGCCCTTTGAGTGAAATGAATTGCAGCCCCCACCTTCGCCTCTCCATCCTCTCCCTCCGCCCCAGGCACTCTGAGCTATTATTGGTGTATGCAAAAGAAAACAATACGATGCATGAAACGTAATATTAATCTCCCCGCCTTGAATGCGGACAAAGCGCCGTGGAAGGTGCGCGTCAATAATGGTTATTGAGTGCTCACCCAGCTGCGCAATTTTCCCCGTGTGCACAACCAAGTCGGGAAAAGGTCACGCATGGGGCTTTGAATAGAGGAGAAGCTCCCTATAGTTTGCTCAATTACCGTCCAGCACACTTGTCTCCCCCTCTCTCTCCTTCACACACACACACACACACACACGCACACACACGCACACACACCCAAGATAAAGAGAATAACCAGCACAATGCAAAGACATAATATAAATAGGTTTAACTTTATTTTTTTTTAAAAACTTGTTTTACACAAAATATATCTGTTAAAATCGAATATTTACATTTTCGACTACGAGAAACAAGTGCACACATCAATAAAGGTTCTCTATCAAAAAGAAGAAAAACACTACAATCGGTCACAGGTAGTCATACGCGTCACACATGCCATACCTGACAGCTGCTTCTCAGGGCAACAACGCTGTCAGAAAAAGTGGCAGTAATAACATTTTTTTTTGTTTGGCTCATTGTACAAAAATAATGTCTCCCTGTTAAAACATTTTGTCCTATGTTACAGTGTTACGAAATGTAAGCTACTACGTCATAACTGAAAAAAGTCCGTTGACGCGTCATCTTCCAGGAGGGGGAAAAAAAGTGCAGCAGGTGAGGAAGGCAGTCCGTGTTTCCTGGAGGAATTTCAGCACCGTCTCTGCACTTATCCTGCTCCGTCGCAGCTTAATTGCACTTAATCAAACAGCGTCAACATTTTCACGCGTCAGTGTGAGTCCAGCTCCTCTCTTTCTTTCGGGGGAGGGAGAGAAGGGGAAGGTGGCCGCTATTTATCTGCGACAGGATGCTCCCTCTCTCACTTTCTCACTATTGCTTTGCCTCCTCAGAAGCTTCAAGGGATACAAATCACCTGCAAGCACAGCGCGCAGGCTGAAGAAAGCTGTGTCAGCACTTCTTGCGAGAAGTCCGATTCATGCCAAAAGAGTTTGATTGCGGCGCTGTCGGCGTCAGTATCTGTCAAACCAGGTTGTAAAGTCCAACAGTTCCTGCTCCTCTGAGCTCAGAGGCTCGTAGCCGCCTTCGTCTGACGAGTAGGTGGAGTGAGGCGACTCCGGGTCGGCGGAGTAGCTGTTGGAGAGCGTCGGGGACGGCAGCCCGCACTGGAACGCGGCTGAGACTGCGTCGTGCTCGTCGAGGAGCTGCTGCAGAGCCCTGATGTACTCCACCGCGGACCTGAGCGTCTCTACTTTGCTCATCTTCTTGTTAGCGGCGCCGTTCGGCACGTGCTGACGCAGCGTCTGGAAGCCCATGTTGACCTGCTTGACCCGGTTCCGCTCCCTCTCGTTCCGCCGGGCCACGGCCACGGGTTGCTGTTGTGGAATGGAGTAGCCGAGGCCGTTGAAGCTCAGGCGCCGCTTGCAGCGCAGAAGCTCCGGGGAGCTGGAGCGCTGTCTCTTCAGCACCTTGGTTTTGCTCTGGAAGGCGACTGTCGCGCTGGCGTTCGGGTGCTCTGCGGGTCCCGCTGCGTCCTGGGCCGGTGCGTGCAGACTGATGGTGGCGCGTCCGAAGGTGAATGCTGTCTGCGTAGTGGTGATGGTCGCAGTTTCCATCTCGCTGACAGAGCTTCTAACGTGATGAATTCAGAGAGTAAGTGAGTGGGTTGGCAGTGTTCAGCTCTCGTGTCCTTCGCGTGGGGACCGTGTGGCTAACTCTCGTCCAACTCTCTCTTGACTGCTTACACTCCACGAGCCGATCTGACCCAAACTTTGGCAGCACTCCTCTTTTTCAACACGCGCCCCAGCACGCACCCCACCCACACCCCTCTTTTTGGGGAGACGCACGCTTTTCGTGGCGATGCCCCGCCCCCGCTGTGTGATTCTCCAGCAAGCCCGACTCCCCCTCGGGCCAGGCGCGTGGCTCAGGGAGCTCAATAAACAATCCCGAGCTTTCACTGCGCCGGGAGCACGCGCTGGGCTCATTTACATTCCAATGTCTTCAACTTGAAGGCCCATTGGTCGATTCAAACGGCCTGCAACCGTGCGAAAAGAAAGAAAGGGAGAAAAATAATACAGACAGAAAGAAGAAAAAGAGTGGGGAATAAAAGGAAAAAGTGCATAGTTTGGTTCTTTGAAATGCCTTTTGAATCCAACATTGTAACTCTGGCACGTCTTCAAATTATCAGTGCCTCCACCCCCACCGCCGCCACCTCCTGAAGCTATTTACAATCGTAAATACCAAGGACGCTCACTGTCGTATCTAGGCGACAAATTTGCAAAGAGAAAATAAGTTGCAAGCGTGTCTCAAAAACGCAAAAAAAATAATAAGGTGACGAAGCTAGCATGAGGAGAAGCTCATCAAAACATCAAATTAACTGTATGTAGGTCAAATAAAGCTGTGACCTCTCTATTCAAAGCAAGTCCAGCTGAATTCAAAAAAGCTGTAAAAAGGTTTTCGAAAAAACCCAGTTCTGAAGTCCGGTGATGTGGAATTTCAGCACCACATATCACTGGACAGTGGAAGGGCAAAAAAAATCATCTGCAAGTTTTTCTCGCTTGACTTCAAAATGTGTCCATTCCCTAATTATTGTATGTTTTTGTTGTTGTTGTTGTTGTTGCTGTTGTTGGGTTTTTTTACTCTTCAAGTGTCGTCATACAACATCCAAGAAACCTGTTGTTTATGCTTAAAAGTCTCTGGCGCAAAAAATCACTGCAGGAAGTCAGCATGGAAGCGCAACAGCTCTACACTCAAAAAATAAAAATGTCTCTGACACCCTCTGGTGGATTGAAAGAGACATTACACATTATAACTCAATTCGAAGTGAAATGAATTCTAGACCCATGAATCTCAAAGGGTGGTGGTTTAACTGGACTAGAAACATATATACGAAATATTTATACCTGTTGCTCGTTGTTATTTCGTCTCCCCAGGTCTATTAATGTCAGGTGTAAAAGTGAAACCAAGACAACAGTCACTGTTCAACTTCACAATCAACCAGAATTTACTAAAACAACCAAATGGATAAAATCGGACCAACATCTCAATATGATCATCAGAACCCAAAGCCACAAAGAAGAAATTATCTTAGAAAAATGCAAAAATGCAAAGACGCGTCTACGGAGAGCGCTGTGGTGGACAAGAAAAACAGTCACACGCCAGCGATCTGACTAGCTGTTTTATCTCAATTATTTTTTTATCAAAGTACGTCAAGGCGGGTTTTTTGCTGCCTGATGCATTCTGACATACTGTGGTCTCTGCCTGTGTGCAAACAGCCCGTAATGACATGTTTGCACGCCAGAGACCATGCAGGTGCTACTAAGGTCAAGGGATGAATCTATCCACTGTCCAAGCCATCCTCCCCATGTGCTTTCCCATGGTCTGAACAATAGATGTGCTTATTTCACATCTATTGTGACAACATGGAACATTTAGAACATTTCCCATATCTGAAGTTGATCAACTATCCGTGTTTTTTCATCCTTTCAAACTGCTTCAAACTGGTTCCTGCGTCCACAACAAAGCTCCCCTGACCTCTCCTCTGACCCAGGACACTAAACAGCAGATTTTGATTGCAAAAATTACCACACGTTTCATATAAAATCTTCAAACTCATTTAAAACACACATGAGCAATTTCAATACTAAAACATTTATTACACTCAATATTTTCTGATTATTTTTTCTGCTTCTTTGGTTATAATGAACCAGAACGTTTTTCAGATGAATATATGACTTTTACACTCTTAAGAATATAATCTAATATTAAAAACTCTACTACATAGACTAATTTTAATCAAAACGTGAGATTTATATTTAAGAAAAAAATGTTCTACTGATTAAGTTATCTATTGATTAAACCATGAGTCTAAATCAAATTTAGGCCTATACTCAAAAAAATAATATTTCAATATGCGCTAAGTTAAATATCATTAAAACTAGCATAATTAAACTATTATTTCCAGCAACACACATATACATATACACACACATGTTTGCGTGGTTATCTTTGTGGGGACTTTCCATTGACTTCCATTCATTTCTACAGCCTAAACCTAGCCTTAGCCTTTCCCTAATCATTACATACCTATCCCTAACCAAAACTCAATTCACACCTTAGTCCTAAATCTAACCCCTGAATGAAAAACAGTATCTCCCCTTGTGGGGACTAGGCTTCGGTCCCCACAAGGAGCAGTGGGTCCCCACAACATAGTATGTGTCAGGAAAATGGTCCCCAGGAGGTATTACAAACAAACGCACATATACACAAAGGTATTAAAAAGCATTTTCAATGTTTCTTAAGAAAACATTAAGAAATCTCTGTGCTTTCAACTCTTTCAAAGCAATTGTAATAAAATGCTTGTTTGTCATATCTGTGGTATACCATGTATAAATCACGTGTTGAAGAAGTTTTCCCTCACCTTGTCACCACTAGGGGGCACTTAAGGAACTTTCTTGGTGTTGTTCTCTAAGATCATATCTCTTCTGACATTTATTTGAATATTCTGATCACAAGAGAGACAAATGAAACTGAATACTGATATTCCTTTGCAAGTTAAATTTTAAATGACTCTGACAAACCTTACAAATGTTATTAAGCTACCAGAAGGTGTGAATTTCTTAGTTAAAATGTTAGTTTTACTTGTAATTGAATGTTTGCTTTTCACACCTGTTCTTCGCTGTGTCTTCTTGGAGCAACATTCCAGTGTCTTAAGAAATGGTTGATCCTATCTGTTTAAACCGTAAACAGATTGGATCTGTGATGGTAAATATGTCACTATGTGACATATTTACAATAAGTACAGCTTAGTTTCACTTCTGTACAAAAATAGAATCATGAAGCCTGCCAGGCTTGAAGGTACAGGTAAAGGTGTGTCTGTTTACTGGAATTAAGCGGGTTCTATTAGGCAGTTATTGTTTTAGACTGAAGTCTTTAACGATTTGTGAAGAATGTGTTCACACACAGTTTCAGAGACTCACAGGCAGAGCGGAGATTGGCTGACTGAGAATGCGTGGCTCAGTGGGGAATCTGAACATGATAGATGAAGATAGAGCCAATATTAGAAGAGGAATGAATGAAGAATGAGTGTTTTAAAATTCCCTGCAAAAATCCCCTTAAAACTTACAACTGACTGCAGCTGCACAATGAAAGTTTGTCCTCTATGTACTAACTTCCGTGTTTGGTTTTGGCACCATGCAAGCCAGCTTATATCAACATACTTTTTAAAGGATTAGTTTATGTACATGGCACTAATTCAAATCAAATGTTATCTAAGGGTACAAGCAGTTTCAGTTCATATTCAGATACAAAATCAAATCCTGTCAATAAAATTCAAAATCATCAGCCCAATCCAAACATGGGCAGATTAAAATTGTGTTGCACAGATTACATTACACCCAAATTATAATATAATAAAGTTGGATTCAGTTGATCATTTAACACCAGCTGATATAAACTGTATAATGAAGCTCAGCTAACTGTACTGGATGAATCCATCATCCTGCACAAGCATGTGGCCAGAGTGAAACCAGTCTCACTGACTAGGAAGAGATGTCTAGGAAAATAAGGCTCAATATGAAGGACCATCTACCACGACTGGGATTACAGAAAGGGAGATAGAAAACCCCTCACAAAAGAACTGGTCCAATTGTACTTTCTATAGCAAAAGACAAACAAATGGTGCGGAGTATGTTGCAAAAATAGCCTCGACCATTAAATGCACTCTAAACTCACTAGTTTTAGAACAAATTTTAAAATAAATGGCACCATAAAGGCCAAGGAACACAGCAGGGTGGTTAGGAATAAGGTTGTGGAGATATTTGAAGCTAATCTGGATTACAAAACAACTTGTACAGTTTTGATTCTCTCTTGAAGCAATAGTCAATCATCATCTAAAAATGGAGAGGAAGGCAGTTTGCCACAAGCCACACAGAGGACACAGAAAACTTGTAAAAGAATGTGCTCTGGTCAGATGAGCACAAAGTTAAACTTTTTGACCTCCATCAGAAGGCAATGATGGTTTGATTGTACACACCATCATTGCCACAGTAAAACATAGTGGTGGTAGCATTATACTCTGGGATTCCTTTAATTCATCAGCACAAGAGAACCTGGTCAAACAGAATGGGACAATGGATGAAGTTAAAGAAAGAAAAACCCTGGAGGAAAACCTGTGAGAGTCTACAAAAGACTTGAGACTGGACAGACGTTAAACTTGAACATTAAAGTTCATGGTTTCCTTCCGAATGGAGCCAGAGCTCTCTTTAAATAAAGTAAAACAGATATAATTTTCACAATTATGCTCAATCTGGCATTGGCATTTTTGGTTATAATGTGACAAAATGTAGAAAAATTCTATACATTTGTATTCCACTGTGTTAACATTGTGTATGTAGGAAGAAATCTCCATGGGGAAATGCACAAACAGATCTGCAAGACAACTCTGCCGTAGGGTAGAACGAAAATGGCGTAAAACTCAACTTCACGTTCATTATGACGTCTATAAAGAAAGACTACGTAACTATCACTTAACACTAAAACATGCAAGGGAGGCTTTCTTTGCAGATGTCACAAACAAAAACATTAACAATGCTCGAGCTTTATTTGCAACAGTTGACAGGCTCATAAACCCTCCTGTGACGTTACCACCTGAATTTCAATCTAATGCCACCTACAACCAGTTTTCCAGCTTCTTTTCAGAGAAAATTCAAAAAAATCAGAGGATTAATCTGCACATCCACTGTAAAGCCAGTACCAATGCTGTGCCCTAACAAAACAAATACAGGAAAAATGACCCAATTTCAACTACTTAATTATAAAACCCTAGAGGAAATTATAAGTCAATTAAGCTCAAGTTCCTGCCGTCTGGATGTCCTACCCACACATTTCTTTAAGAAAGTCCTGCCTGTTATTGCTACTGATCTGATCCAAATAGTAAACTCATCGCTCTCGTCAGGAGTTTTCCCCCAGGCTTTGAAAACAGCAGTAATCAAACCACTGATAAAAAAGAACAATCTGGACAAATCACTACTGCAGAATTACAGGCCGATCTCCAACCTCCCATTCATCAGCAAAGTTATTGAAAAAGCCGTGTGTAAACAATTAAATAGCTTCCTAATGATAACCAACCGCTTTGACTTCTTCCCGTCTGGTTTTCGTGCTCACCACAGCACAGAGACCGCCCTCGTAAAAGTGTTCAATGATATTCATATAAATACGGACTGTGGGAGAACCACAGTGCTGGTTCTGTTGGACCTCAGTGCAGCTTTTGACACTGTGACCATGACATATTGCTGAATCGACTGGAGAGTTGGGTCGGACTCTCCGGTCCAGTGATTAACTGGTTTGAAACTTACATAAAGAACAGGGATTTCTTTGTTTCAATTTATAAACTTCTCATCAAAGAAGTCAAAGGTCACATGTGGGGTACCCCAAGGTTAAATCCTAGGTCCCCTCTTATTCAATATTTATATTCTCCCACTAGCTCAGGTTATAATGGGAAATAATATTAGCTACCATAACTATGCAGATGATACTCAGCTCTACTTTACGATGTCACCAGGTGACTCAGAGCCCATCCAATCACTGAACAGATGCTAAGAACAGATAAATGTGTGGATGTGCCAAAACTTTCTCCAGCTGAACAGAAACAAAACTGAAGTTATTATTTTTGGACCTAAAGAGGAACGATCTAGAGTCAATGCACAGCTTCAGTTATTAATTCAGTTAAAACTAAAAACCAGCGATCAGGCCCGAAACCTGGGAGTAGTGGTGGACTCTGATCTGAACCTCCAGAGCCACATAAAGACAGTTACAAAGTCGGCCTTCTATCACTTGAAGAACATTTCCAGGATTAAAGGACTAATGTCTCAGCCAGATCTAGAGAAACTCATCCATGCGTTCATCTTCAGTCGTATTGATTATTGCAACAGCGTCTTCACAGGTCTGTCCAACAAATCAATCAAACAGCTGCAGCTGATCCAGAATGCTGCTGCTCGCGTTCTCACTAAAACCAGGAAAATAGAGCACATAACACCAGTTTTAAAGTCCCTACACTGGCTCCCTGTAGCTCAAAGAATAGACTTTAAAATACTGTTGTTAGTTTACAAATCACTGAACGACTTAGCACCACAATACATTAAAGACCTGCTGCTGTTGTATCAACATTCCAGACCTCTCAGGTCTTCCGGTTCTGGTCTGCTCTGCATCCCCAGAACCAGAACCAAACGAGGACAAGCAGCATTCAGCATCTATGCACCACAAATTTGGAGCAAACTTCCAGAAAACTGTAAAATAACTAAAACACTGACTTCCTTTAAATCTCGACTAAAACCCCACCTGTTTAGGATTGTATTTGAAACGTAATCAATTACAAATTTATTGATGGAACCTGACGTAATGTCATGTTTTGACTGTTGATTCTATGTTGCATTGTGTTTCTGTGTTTGATATGATGTAATGCACTTTGAAACGCCTTGCTGCTGAAATGTGCTATGCAAATAAAATTTGATTTTTTTTTTAATGCATAATAAATTAGCATTATGTGGAAGCTGGATCTTATAACAATGCTCCACAACTCCACTGGGGGCTTTTCTCCGCTTGGAGGGGCTGTTTGAATATCGTGCATATTATTTCCAGTGACCAGAAAAATGGAAGTGTTCCTTTATAGAGTTTGTATCGCTTCCCTATTCCTGACACATTTCTAGGCTATTTGTACGTCTGAGAACTCTAGTTCTTACACAGTGAGGTGGAAGTATCTTCTCTTAACGCGACTTGTGGTCAGGACGCAGTGATACATGATACATAGAGGAAGGTGTTTCCCCTCGGATGCAAAATAATAAGATGAAGTGGAGTCGCAGTGGTGACTTTCAGGACATAGGAACCTGACGTCTGACCTTTTCCTCATTTTTGTGCTTGAGTTGTGGAATATAGAGCAAAAAAGAAGCAGTACTATGCTGTGATGAAATTCTAATTCTAGAAAGAGGAAGTGGTGTCCAATTTGAATGAAGGAGCAAAACCAGTTGGTTTTCATGCTGTTTGTCTAAAAACAACTCCCTCTCTCTGATTCAGTCCCATGACAAGTTCACACCTGCATGATTCAGATACTGAAAGTGTCAGGACCACATGAATGTTTAAATGTGTTGTCTGAATTCTGTAGAACTGGGTGGTTTTGTGGCACACCATTTTAGCGAGGATCTAAAGGTACACCTGGTCTATAAAGGTAAAGCTTCTCTTTAAAGCTTTCACCTGAAACTTAATTTTTTTTACTGAGGTGTCACAATCCAGCATCAAATCTGCCTTTAAATTAACATTACATAGTCCAGTTAAATGTTTTAACTTGGATTTTCACACGATTTTATTTGAGGAATCATGTCTTATAGTTGAAACTCAAAACAAATACAGAACTCGGACCTCCAATCTTAAAAATTAAAACCCTGTAAAATCCTACTGTAATTCGAGATAAAGTAAATTCCAGTGGCGCTTTAATGGTTGAAAAAGACAAAGGACAAAGAGCATACTCTGGGACGTGTGGTGATGAAAAAATAGATGACGCAAGGCAATCCCTTAACGTGATGAAACACGATCAGCAAGAAAACTTTCAGTTTCCTATGAAGCAGGGAGCTCGGGCTTTTCCGCATCCGGTGTGTACTGTCTCCACTTCTGAGCGGATGCCACGCCCTTAAAGGGGGGAGTTTATGACAGGCCGTTTTAACATAAAATCAATTTCACCGCACTCACGTTCAAGATATGTGAAGCTGGCTTATGAGTGACCATTAGTAAATTAAGTTATCTCTAACTACATTCTGACTATTATAATTGACGTCAGATTTACTGTTGATTTGTATGGAGGCTTCAATTTACTTTTAGCTTTTCAAAGCCTTTTTAAGTGCATTGTGTTTTGTCGCAAGTGACTAAACAAGAAAATCTTTGCAAATTTCTGAAGCAGTCTTCAAGTGCATGAAGGCATTTTCTGACAACTTTATATGTAGGGCACCCACAATTCTGCAGGCAACTGTTTGGACAGCTCAGTGGCAGCAGGAGGGGTCGACCTTGCAATTGTTAAAAAAAATTATGTTGGAGATAAATTGTAAATCAGTCCAATTTTGCACAACTGCACTGTGGCACACTTGCTGTACATATATTTACATATACATACTGTATCTGCATTTTTTGAATCTTTGCAAGGACTGCTCTAAGTTGCTTTTTATATTGACAGCATGTTATATTTTATTTTTATTTTGTCTACAATTGCTACTCAGTGGTGGTTGTTGTGTGTCTTGTCTCTATGCTGCTGTAACTGCGAAATAATTTCCCTGCTGGGATGAATAAAGTAATTCTATTCTAAATAAAGATGTGTGACCGTGAAATGAGCCATTTGAAATATCTCAAAAGGAATTTTGACTTGTCAAAATGTAGTTGAAAATATTAATCATTATACTCACTAGTCATAATATAAATGTAAATATCTTAACTTACTATTCAGGATAATCAAAATGTAGTTGCGTCAAGTCAAAATGCAGTTTTAGACATCTTGAATGTAATTATAGGCAGACGAAACCGATTTTATGTTAAAATGGCTTGCCATAGCCAAACCCCCTGGTCCACATCACGTCACAGATGTGGGTGTATAAAACTTGCAAAACTACCGAGACGAACTAGTACAGCTGGTAGTACCGTACAGCAATATTAATATCTCTGCGGCACAATGCAAAGGTATGGTGAAACATCTGCTTTTCTGCTCTGGGCATTTGCTATTTTATTTATTTTGAGCTGGTTTATTTATTGGGTATTTTGAACTTGTGATGTTTTCAGTGGAGTCGTTTTTTTTTTTTATGCACACAGTTCATAATAAATGTACCTGCATTATTGCTTTCTCTGCATATTCTCTCACGTCTATGTGTTGGCCCCTTTTGTTAAGTTGCTTCTCTGAACAATACAGATCTGTCGTGTTTCCTCACAGTCCACCCAAGCCTCAGTTTGCCAGTTGGCTGATCGAGCAAGTGGAGACGGGCCAGTACATGGGGCTGTGCTACGTGGATCAAAACAAATTCAGAGTGCCGTGGAAGCACAACTCCAGGAAAGACTGCAACGATGAGGACAGTAAAATATTCCGGGTATGTTTCAGCAGCTTAAGTATTTTTGACAGACAGACTGACGTGTCTGTCTGTCTATATATATATATATATATATATATATATATATATATATATATATATATATATATATATATATATATATATATATATATACAAACACACGGACAGATAGGTATATGCATATAATTAATGTGTGTAAATGAACATATTTAGCCCAGCCTTTTAAGTCCAGACTTAAAAACCTGTTTTTATCTACAATCAAGAGTATTCCTGCTCTGTGTCTGATGCTTTGGATGTGTGTGTCCACAGGCCTGGGCAGTGGCGAGTGGGAAAATCAACGAGTTCCCCAATGACAAGGCCAGATGGAAAACCAACTTCCGCTGTGCTCTTAACAACCTGTCTCAGCGCTTCAAGATGATCACAGATAATTCCAAGAATCAAGACGACCCTCATAAAATCTATGAGATTATGAACACTGACAGTGAGTAGCCATTTGACCTTAGCTGTGGAGAACCTTTGTTTAAGAGAAAATTCAGCAGGATTGTCTTTTTTCTTTAACTGCAGGCAACTATGAAGGTATGCCAATGCAAGAATCCCAGGAGGAATCTGACATGACTCCAGATATATTCAGCCCAATCACGGAGTATTTTCCCACAGGAAATGAGGTGCAGGATTAACTGAAGTGAACTTTCACTTCTGTTAACAAGTTAAATATTCGCAGACAGGCTGGTACTTAAATGGTAACCTTATATTTTGTTCTCCCCATCTAGCACAATCTGCATCAGGACTTCATGGCCCTGGATCTTGGCAACCAATCAGCAGGTAAAACTTATATGTAAAAGACAATACTACATTTGTCAGAGGTGTTTATGTTGAAGATTAAGTAAACAATCTTAAACGATCTTTCATTCTAAACAGAAGAGCAGTTGTGGACACGGCATAATAATCCTGTTCTCAGTTGTCTTACCGCAACTGAGAACCTTCCGCAATATTTACCAGCCGATCAGACGGCCTACAATCAAGGTATGCTTGATAAAAGAGACTAAAAAATGTTTATAATAGCATAAACATTTACAGTGTGACCTTTATTAATTTTATCTCTTCATATTCCAAGCAGTAAATGCTTCTCCGGTGATCAGTTCACCTCAGCCGTCCAGTCTGTACGACCTGGAGATCTCCATCCATTACAGGAAGAAGGAAATGCTGAAGACGACGCTACATACTAACCGTCTTCAGCTCCACTACCACAGCGAGGACCCCAAGTTCAACGCCTCTTATCTCTGCTTTCCTTCCACTGAGAGCCTACTGGACCATAAACAGGTACATCTTTACATTCACTGACACAGCAGTCAATTTGCCATGATTTTATATCCACACTTTACTCTTTTATACCTACAAAGAAATAAGATTAGTCCAATGTTCTTCAAACCATTGTATAAGAGTTTTGATTTCTTTTTGCTAAGCATTGGTTTGAAATGAAGGCAGACTTTTTTTTAAACAATCAAGACAAACTGAAAAGGAAATGTGTTCATTTGAAATTGGATGCCTCATTTGATGTGATTAGTTAAAAGAGAACATTTTCGTTGGCCAGCATCTGTAAATACTTTGTGTTGAGCTTATGTGTTTTAAAATGGAAATCAAGGAAATTTCAAATACAAAAAAGATTCCTGGATTTGAAAGAACTCACAAAGAGCTCCAACGGCTGAAAAACCGCAAGAGCCAGGGTTTCTTTTTATCTGTTATGTGCATGGTTTTCTCCATTATCCATGAGGGAAGGCTAGAACATGCAGTGAGGTCAAACGCAATATAAAGAATTTGTTGTTCTGATTACGTCTTTTTGTGCCTCAGATTGAGTACACCAACCGCATACTGAGCAGCATCCAGCGAGGCCTGCTCTTGGAGGTACATGAGACCGGTATCTATGCCAGGAGGCATGACAACTGCCACGTGTTTGCCAGCACCAGCGACCCCAACGTAGCTCATCCAAACCCCCAAAAATTGCCCAAAAACACAGTGGTGGAGCTCCTCAGTTTTGACAAATATGTTAATGGTTGGTCTGAACTTTCCATCCCTTTCGAATTTTGTAACGTTTCTCATTTCTGTTGGACTTCATTAAGTAAGCACTGACTTAAACCTATCTTCTTCCCATGTGTGTTTCCAGAGCTCAAACATTTCAAGGAGAACAATGGCCGCTCTCCTGAATACACCATCAACATGTGCTTTGGAGAGAAGTTTCCAGAGGGAAAACCGCTGGAAAAGAAGCTTGTCGTTGTGAAAGTAAGACTTTACTGCTTATTCTGTTCGATCCTTCTCCAGTCAGTAAAGTGATTTAACATGCATCCTCTATGCCTACAGGTGGTGCCTCTAATTTGTCGATATCTGCATGACATGGCCCAGATGGAGGGGGCTTCATCTCTTCACAGCGCCAACATCAGCCTGCAGATTTCACACAACAGCCTCTTTGACCTCATCAGCTCTGTGTTTTCTCTACCAGGAGCTGAAGAGCAACTAACCATTGGTGTGCCTTTCATCGATCAGACTGGAAACTTGATTTCTCACTGATCTCTAGTCAAAGTGATAACTGCTGAATAAGTTAAAATGCAGTAAGTTAACTAGCTATTTATAATTAAGGCACGATTAAACACAGCTCATCTCCTTTTCATTTTTTGTTTGCACTATTGAAACACTGACACTTAAACCACTACAAAAGCAGAAAGTCTCCTTAGCTAGTGAACTGTTACAAAATAAACCTATACACAATTACTGTACATCTAAGATTCTCTTTTTACATATATGCTTATTTGTTTTCCAGTGTCCAATTTCAGAAAAATGTTGTATTGGTTTATAGATAAGCTATAATCATGTCTGTTTTATTACCTCTGTAATAAATGTTTGTCTCTTAAGTGCTTGTAAATAGCAAATCATAAGCCTAACTCAATTACAATACAGTTCTACTCCAAAGAGCATATAAACTATGTAAAATGTAAATATATTAGATTATTTTCTATATTTAACAGAATATATTAATAGTTTTCAAATGGTAAAATAAAATAAACTGTCAAGAATCCGTGGTTTTCTTTGTTACTGTACATAAAGTTCAGTCAAACTTTACAATAATGATTTTCAACTCTAAATGTCAGTCTTGTCAATGCAACAAATTTTGAATCAAACATAAATGTGTGTATGTTTGCAATGATTAAATGTTGAAATGGGCAATCTTAAAATAATCATAGAAATAACTTTCATGCCCAGAAAAAAACTGGGCAATGAAATGTGTACTTCACAAGGTGAAGTATGTGCAAGTATGTTCACCTTGTGAAGTACACACCTTCACCTTGTGTGTGAAGTACACACAAGGTACTTCATAAGTCATAAATTAAAATAAAAAAACTAGTTGCATGCATTAAAAACTATAAAAACCTTAAAGCACAATGAGTTGAACAGCCTGACAGCAGAAATAAAAGTTGATTTTCAAACCGTTAGTTGTTGCTTTCACACTTCTGTAATGCCTGCCAGAAGGCAGAAGTGAGAGCAAGTACTGTGAGTTCTGGTTCTGACTTTGTTTTTAGCTCTCTTTGTCTTTGTGACCCAGGTGACATAGACGTTCTGAAGTGAGGAGAGAGAAGTTCCAGAGAGTAATTGTTCAGTTAACTAATCAAGAATCATTCATCTTTGGGTGTCAAACATAATATCCCAGAAGGAGTCTTTTACAAGGAGGCGAGATTGTGGACATAAAAAAAAGTTTATAGAAACTCTCAAAAAAACGATGTGGCCATCATAGGCCAAGAAATGACGTTCAAACTTTCAAAATTCAGTTAAGTGTTTTTTGTTTGTATCTACAATCTAATGTTAATCTATTGTAGTGTAAGGTTCCTGCAGGATTTTATGCCTCTGCTCCTGCATTTGGCAGGTCAAACACTTTTGTCTAGAGACTTGACCATCTCTGAAGTTGAGAGAGACTGAGGTGAGGAAAGCAACAGAGCAACAGGAAGACCTGTATCTGACCTAGTGAGGTCACTTTATTTTGTTCAGTTGTGGTACTGGTTCAGTTCAGGTACTGATTCTGATAGATCAAAGGTCATGCAATGTTTGGTCTTTTCCTACGTAGTTTAAATTGAATTTTAAGTTATCAAACTATATCACAGTAGTTGAATCTACACTTTACAATGGTGGTTGTGCCAGTAAATATGTGCAAACTGGATAAATATTAACCTTTATAAATTCATTTGCAAATGTAGATGTTTTTTAAGGGGCAGAAAGCCACTCTGCACCACAGAAGCATTTAGGATGCTCTACCTGTCGCTCTAAGAATGAGGAGCAAAATATGAAATGCGACAAAGTGTTGGCATCTTCTGATAGTACTGCTTCAGACCACAATAATATGACCAGCAGTATTAACATGGAATGCACTGTGAGCATAAACTTAACTTAAAATGACAAAAACTTGGTAATTTTTTAAATTACACAGTTTTATTTGTGTCCCATTTGAAAATCACACAGCCTTTTCAATCTAGTTAACTGAACAGAAATCAAAAACATTCAGATAAGGAGGAGCACCTTTTCTTTTAGCATCTTCCATATTTCAGGTCCCTGGCTTTATGAAGCCTATATACACAGGTTGTAAAACCAAAGTCCAACAATCTAGCCAGTAAATCTTTACAGTAAGCAACTAATGAACAGTAGATCCAACAATTCAAAATGTGTTTTGCTGTGAATATTTTAAACAGAAAAAGCAAAGTTAAGACTGAGACAAACTAAGTTTAGAACAAATACAGTTAAGCCTGTATCTGCTGCAGAAGGGTTAAAACCTTAATGTTGCTAGCAAAAGGCATGTTTATTTCAGTTGCACCTCTAGTGACAAATATTTACAACATGTGCGAAGGTGTATAAGCTGACCTCACCAACAAATACATCAATGCCAATAAACTTAGTCAATCATTAGTGAACACAGAGCATGAACAGCTATAAATGAAACAGATATTAAAGAAAATACAAGACATTAAAGCAGTAGGCTTGGATAAAAAGTGGACAAACATTTAGAAAGAAATGGAAGGTTGAAATAGTTAAGTTGTTCTAACTATTACATCTATATTATGCCCTGTGAAAATGCTGTCAACTAGTTAAAAACTAAAATAAATAGACAAATTAAGTATTGTTTATTCAAAGAATTGTTCAACTGATGACAAAAAAACTGACTCTAACAGCTGATTTCCTATATTTCTGTCATGAACTGAAGCA
The DNA here is from genome assembly GCF_001444195.1 of Xiphophorus couchianus. NCBI lineage: Eukaryota > Metazoa > Chordata > Actinopteri > Cyprinodontiformes > Poeciliidae > Xiphophorus > Xiphophorus couchianus. The sequence continues at coordinate 19,689,581 of NC_040229.1, forward strand.
AACCGTAGACCTGGTGTTACCCCCTGTGGCCTCCAAACCCGCCAAAATAAAAAATAAACAAATGTTACAAACCTCGTATACAATTTTCCTTCATTCAACTACATTTAGTAGAGTTAGACGTGGAAGACAACACCGGCTTCCAATTACAAAACTGAAATATCCTCTATTTTTTTAAAAAAAAGCAAACATTCAAAGACGGCAATTATTCACAACAGGTAAAACGGATGAAAGAATCCCTTAGGTATTTATATCAAAACTCAATTATTTACAACTGAATCTCAAATTCATTTGAGATTTAGGTCATTTTTTTTTTCTACAAAATTGCATATCAGTGTCTTTCCGTAATGTGACAAACGTCATGAATATGCATTAGCTGCATAATTTCACCACTTGAGGATAGACATTTAGTTTTGCCACTTATAAATAACTAATTTTCTTTATAGAAAACAATAACATCCATAGACAACATGAAGCCAAAAGCACTCTGTATCCTCAGAGTGAAATGGCAGATAAAGGATAAGGCTACCTGATTTATATTTCTTGGATTCCATTTTAATGTTTCTCAGCTGGACAACACAAAACAATCACTTTCAGTCAGAGACAACCCAAAATGAAGACACAAATGGGTAATTCAAGTCACTTTTAAAGAACGTAATACATACATTAAGCAAACATTTAAGAAACTATTCCATAACTGAGTGTTCACTTCAGTTTACTCTTTTGGGGTTGCTTGAGATATAGAACACAAAACTGGGGATGTGAGTGTTCATGAGTGTTTATGATTCCTTATGGACTGTCAGATAGTTTTAATGGCTCACTCTGATCCTCAGGGACCTTTGCTGAATCGTCTCCTTTTTTATGTCTCCTTGCATGTTTGTATTTTTCCACATACGCCTTGATCAGATTTCCCACTTTCACTGGGTTGATTTCCCCACTTTTGCTGTGGCACACCTTGTGACCAGAAATAAAAGATCATCGTGTAAGAATCCCTTAAAAAACTAAAGTTAATTATATTGAATTACAAAGTATTTTTTCAAAAGGAGTTTTACATTTATTTTTGACTCACCTTTAGAACAGCTTTACGCAAAATCTCTTTGTACTCGTCTTTGTTGATGTCTCTCCTTTGGTAGAAAGGCTTGATAGCTAACTTCACTTCTTCAACAGCTCTCTCCTGCATATGCAGCTTTTTGAGATACTATTAGGAATAAATCATTGCTCATGTTACAATCTAATCCTCAGATGTTTTTATATTTATTTCAATTTACTAGGCAGCTAATATCAGCTTCTTAAACTACTGATCACAACCTAGATCAGGGGTCTCAAACTTGCGGCCCACGGGCCAACTGCGGCCCTCGGGACGATAGTTTGTGGCCCCCGCCTTAATATGAAAGTTTAATGTTAGTGCGGCCCGCGAGTTTGATATAATTGGCACTTTTCAGTGTTGTGTGCGGAGCTGAACGAACTTACCAATCACGGTGGAGGATATTGCTCTCGGGGGCGGGACATCGGCCGGGCCTATTTGCATTTTCTATTTGTCATTATTTGCATGCGGTACATGTGCAATTTCCGCGGCCGCTCCCGCTTCACGTGCTTCAGCATCCAGTCTAGACCCGGAAGTTGCTGATCAGTGTAATGTAATAACGCTTGGGTTGTGTTTAAGGGAGGAGAGAAGGCGGCAGATTCGTCAGGACGGTCAAAAACTCACAACCACACTGGTACTGGGAATTCCACAGTGTTATCCTTTAATAAATACGCTCTTCACCAACCTTACAAAGCCCGGTTGAACGGCTGCTATATTATCAGAGATGAAAATTGAGCAGCGTCCAAACAACCCGTAACATTACTAAAAAGTTAGGGAGCTAACATGTCCGTCCAGCACGTTTCTCCCACGCTCTCTACAGAGAAGCTGTGGCGCACACTTCTGATATCATTAGCAATACTAGAGTATCTTAAAGAGACACTACACAATTACGGCTGTTACAGCGCCTGACTACGGCCAAATATGGTAATAGGCAATCAGAAAGGTTCGGCTGAGGAGACCGCGTGTGTGAATGCGGCCCAGCCTCACCCAGACTCTACCTCCAGCAGCCCCCGGGTAAATTGAGTTTGAGACCCCTGATCTAGACGGTATTGTTCAATTCTTTTACTCAGTGATGTGCCTGTTGCGCCAACGGGACACATCCAGCTCTGCAGTAATCCACATCAGGAAGTAGAAATTTCTTAAATTTTTTGCTCGTTTTTGCTAGCTGGGTCAGGTGGGTTTTTGCATTTTTTAATAGAAAACAAACTTAATAAAATTATGTTGAGAAAAAAAAGTTACAAAGTAAATGTGCTTAACATGAACAAAAAATCTAAGTGAATAAAATAATGTATATCTCTTTAATAATCTTATTTGAGAGCTAAAATGAATAAATGTCATTTTTACCTTGTCTTTCCTTGACAAATCCCCTTCTTCTGCTTCTCTTTGCTCAGTGGTTGATAACTCCTCAGGGTTGAGGCCTTCCGAGCTGGAATTAGCAGTCAGTAAACCAGCAACACTTTTCTTTGAGGACTCACACACAGTGCTCTGTAAAAGTATGAATTATTAATTTAACCTAATATGCAAAATCAAAAGGGAAAGTCTTGCACAGTACCATTCAAAATTATTCCCTCTTATGCATTCCTTCTGTGGGGTTTTTTGGCAGATCTAAATGTCTCAGACCAAATGTCTTTCAGCATCAGTCAATAATAATATGTACAAAATACAAAATGGCTTTCAACTATGATTTTATTTATAGAGACAAACTGCTTTCTAAACCCTCCTGGATTAGAGTGAAAAAGGATTCCTGCCAAACTAAACACAGGAACTCCGTATGTGGCTCAATTGCTTGGTGGAAATTAGTGCTATCAAGAGTTTCTTGTAGTATTGCTTTGCCCCATTGTTCTTTACACAACTGTTTGAATTCATTCAAAGAGGAGGATTTGAGCATGAATGGCCTGTTTACAGTCATCCCACAGGATGGGAGTTTAATCACAAGAAGCACCAGGAACACATGAATGAACTTTTGGAGGGAAATGACCGTGATCTCGTAGCTAGTTTGGGCCAACAATGAAATATTTGGGTTTATTTGAGTTAATCAAAATCATAACTTGGAGATTTTCCATTGCTGTAGCCGCAAACATCATTGGAGCAACGATGGCAGCCCACGGTCCTGTCAATATTCACGCCTACAATAGCGGGAAACAGACAGTAATGGAGACATTATGGTCATTACGGCTGCATTAGAACAATTCTGCAATGGGCCAAATTTCCTCCATAGCGCTGTAAAAGACTCATTGTCAGCTATCGCAAAATACTGATATCTGTTGTTGCTGCTAATGGTGGCTCAGCAAATTATTAGGTGTTGGCTGAAATCTCTCTCGCACAGAGAGAGATAAACCCACACATGTGGGTTTACTTTTTTTTCATTTAAAAACTGCATTAATCTTTACTTGTGTTGTCTTTCACTAATATTTAAATTGGTTTTATGTTCTGAAACACTGTGACAGTGAAGTATGACAAATGTGCAAATAAATGGGAAATTAGAAAAGAGTCAAACACTTTTCACATCACTGTAGATGTTCTATTATCCATTTTGAAATGACTGACACGCAAGACTACAGACATTGTTTTATGATCTTTTATAGACTGACAGATATTACTGACTTCGTTTCTTATCACTGCTTGAATCTATTTACACTAGTGTGTATTGCTTGTGATGTTGGAAGTCATTTACGACAAGTCAGACAGGTTCTATTTAAGGGATTTATGATTCTAAAGGTCTGGCAGTAATCATGTCTGAGTTTGGCTAAGGAGCATAAGTCAAACATGTTATTATTTACAGTTACTCCATGATTTAAGTAGTTAAACAACTTTATTATTATGGCCAGAAGGTTTGCAAGCAATTTTCACTTAATTGAACATCAATATTTGTTTTAAGATAATATACCTTTGCATTGCAGGATAATTTTTGCACATGTGGTCTGAATTTGCCGTTTCTATTATTATTTCATAGTGTAAAGATATTGTGTATTTATACAAATTACTTATCATGCATGGGGACACAGTCTGATATACATTAACACACATCAAAACAAGATCATAAGAGCAGTGTTTTCAATGAGTGGTCAAAGGTTTAGTGGAGACAAAGATCTAGTTTCGTTTCATCTGAAAATGCTTCAGAATCAGTTTCAACCATGTGACTTTTTCCAGAGACAGCCTTGAGGCACACACTGCCACCTGCATGTCAGAACTAAAATTATGTTGCACGCACTTTAAGAAAATGCATGCTGAGAAGCAAACAAACACTATGAAACAGCTCTTTCTGACCTGAGTGGATGCCTGGACAGCCAAAGGGGGTTTGCGAGATCCTTCCTGCTTCAGCTTCAACTTATACAGCGCTAGCTCTGTGGAAGTAAAACAAACACAAGGCCAGAGATTGAAATGGAAAACAAATCTCTAAACTTTCACTCACATAAAAAATATGAATGAAAATGAAGTAAAACAATCTGATGACAAGACTTACTGCTTGGAGATTTCTCTGGCTGAGGTCCTTCTGGCTCCTGTATGTTCCAGGTGACACGCTTCACTTGAGTCTTGGACTTTGATCCCGCTGCAGCTGATGTCGGCTCCGCCTCTTCCTTCTCCTCCACAGCTTCTTTCTCCTCTTCAGCGCTTGCACCACTACCCTCTGCAGGCTCCGATTTGATGTGATCGAGATTGTCCAGCATTACATCCACATTAAAATCCTCATCAGACTCTGAAGGTTCCGGTTTTGTAGGGTCCGCCGCCCCCGCTGTGTTTTGTTGTTTGTCAGACTCTAATGAGCTTAGCTGAAACTGACATACTGAGTCATGGAGAGGGTCTTCGGTGGACAGGGTAGGAGGTGAGGAGACAGGCGGAGAAGGGCAGTCCTGTGTGGGACTTGCCTCAGATTTGATTATGGTTGTTTCATACAACTCTGTCTTGTTCTGATCCTCCATTATCTCATCATCGCTCTGGGACACTGACAAGGAAGGTTTATCCTTTTCTTCACTTTTAATTTCTTTACCAATGGGACAATCTTCAAACATATCCACAGGTTGCGGTTTTTCTTTTTTGATTTCCTTTCTATTTTTTAATTCTACTGGGATTTCTTTAGCCTGAATATCTCTTCTTTCAAAGTTTTTGTCTTCATCTTTTACCTGAGAAACAAAAGAACAGGAAGGCAACTCTTGTTTTTTCACTCCAGCACATTTGTTCTTCTCTCTGCTTCTTTGTGTAATTTCCTTCTCTTTTTTTCTTTCCTGTGGAAGATTTGCTCTTTTCGAGGATGAAACATGTGAAGCTGAAGTTTTGTCTGTACTACTGGTCGATCCTTCCTCTTTCCTTCGGTCTCTTGAGCCGGTATTAGTCCTTTGTCTCCCATCTTTAGCTCTTGAATCCACTTTATCTCTGGATGAGACTGTTGCATGTTGCTTGGCACAATCTTTCCTCCTTTCCCTAGATCTAGACCGAGATCTTGAACGAGATAAGCAACGCTTACGATCCTTAGACCTCGATCTGGATCTAGACCGTGACTTGGACCTTGACTTGGAACGTGATCGACCATGTCTTCTGTCCTTGGACACTCTGCTTCTCTCTGTGCATTCATTTCGCTCATTACCTTTATTCTTCTTCATCTTTGAGTGCTCTCTGCTGCTAGAGCTCGAACAAGATCTACAAAACAAAATGACAAAATCCCTATGTGATCTATAAGATTTAAAACACAAAAAGTGATCAAGCAAGCTGTCACCAGTGGCTTTCAAATATTACCTGTGCAATGTTAAAATGCCCGGTTTTTGTGATGTTAAAAATGGGAACAAGATAAATCATACCATCAAATAATTGAGCACATTTGTGTTTCTTATTTCAATAAGTGGTAAATTTTTTTGCAATCTGGATTTGATAATAATTAAAACCAACTTAACATGTATCTTATTACCTACGACTGAAGTAAAATCTAATTTCTGATTTTGTTTTTTTATTCTTAGCTGAATATGATTTTTTTTCTCCTTCAAACAAATGTATTTTTAAGTTTATTTATAATAACTGTCATATATTACATGTGGAAAGTTTCAAAATTATTTATCATGGTGTACAATTTTTTTTGCATCACAAAAGTTTGAGATTTTAACAGCAATATCTTCCCTTTTGACAGCCACTGTGCTCTACAGCTTGAACAGCTTTCCACTCACCTGGACCGCCTCTTTGTCTTGTCTTTGGACCGTGATCCGGACCGCCGCTTCTTCCTGTAAACTCTGTCTGGAGAGTTGGGCTGGGAGCTGTCAGAGGTTGAGTGTGCCCTCTTTCTTTCTCTTGACCTTGATCGCCTGGAGCTCCTGTCTTTCTCCCTACATTTTTCCCTTTCCTTCTTTTTGCCATCCTTATCCAAGGCATGAAGGTCTTCTCTTCTGCCTCTGTCTGTCTCTGAGCTACTGGGATCCTTTGACGATTTGGAGGTTTGCTTCCTATGGCCCAAATCTCCCATCAGTGTACTGGAACAGGTTGGTGAATCATCTGATTTAGTCTCTTGCATCTGTTTCTTTACGATGGAACCCGAGCAGGAAGGTGATGAATCATTCCTGTAGTTGAGAAGAGATCTACTGGAAGTTCCGGCAGAAGGTCCACTTCTGAGGGGAGTATCATCCTCTGCTTTTATGTGTTTAACATGCTGATAAGAAAGTGATGTGGTATCTGCACTCTCACCTTTTATCTCACTCTCACTTACAACCCTGTCATCAGAACTTTCATATTCATCTGAACTTGGTTCTTTTTTAATTACAGTATCAATGAATAACTTTTGCTTCTCCTGCTTAACTTCGGCTAAATCGGATTTCTTTTCAACTTTGATACAATCTTCCGGAAATATTATTTCTGGTGTTACAGTAAGCTGCGAACTCCTGGGTATTTCCTGCGAAAACTCTGTCTCCTCTGATTCAGTTTTCACCTGAATTGCATCCCAACGTCTTGGCACTGAACCCTTGTTGTTTCCTAAAGTAGAACGTTTCCCTCTGTTAGTGCCAAATTGAGAGCTGAAGTTCAGGCTTGTGGGCTCGGTTTCGTCGCTCGAGCTACTTGAATCAGATAGCGTGGGGTTAAAAGGGTCGTAAATATTGTCTTGCTCCTTGGTGACTGTACAAGATGCCAGAAGTGTTTTCTTGTCTTTGTGCATTTGCTTCTTTTTTGCTTCCTCTTCTTTTTCCCTCCACTGTTCTTTTACGTTGCTTCCAGCTGAAGTGGATGACGTTATGCTGAGCCGCCTGGCGTGCCAGGAGTTCCCACTGGAATTGATGCGAAAACTTACAGCCGAAGATGAAGAAAATGGCGCCTGCCGAGTCTGGCTTGCAGGAGTGGTGGAGGAAGAGGAAGCGAAGGAATTTGAGAATGCTGATGATGAGCCGGCTCTTTCCGGCCTGTTCTTATGGCCATCAGAGAGGCCCTTCTGCTTATCAACACTCTGTTGCCTTCCTTTGTCCCCAGAAAGGCTGTTCATGCCACTTTTAGGCAACCCAGAACCATCGCCAGCACCAGCAGAATTACTACTTCCTCTACTACTGTCAGAAATGCCACCATGACCTGTATTGTCATTTGTGACACTACTATTCTCTCTTTTTATCTTCGGTATGCGAGGAAGCACAGACACATCTACCCAAGTGGGTTTAACGGGAGCTTTCTTAGGTTGGGACAGTGACAGAGCTGTTCCTTTGTCCCTAAAGTTGGAAACCTGGATGGGGTGAGCAGATGAAGAAGGCATTTCTGTTAGGCCTCTCATGCCATTGGCTGCTACTGATCTGTTCGGATGAGGAGGCAAACTCGGATTCACTCCAGAGGTTAAGTCAGAATGTGGTCTCGATTGGTAGTGGTTGGCAGAGGAGGGCATGAAGGAGGGTAAATGAGATGAGCTTGGTGTCAACAGTCCATTCACAGAGGTAGGTGAGGATCCTGATGGATTCCCATTGTGGTGCAGAGATGCAGAGTTGTCTCCTAAATTGTACGAACACCCTGGACTGTTGAGGGCGCTGGTATCACTTGAACTACTGGTGTTCCTGCTGCTTGGAACTGGTGTAGGTTGCATCACTGCAATAGAAAATATGTACAAAAAAAACCACATGGTTTATTTTAACTCAAGACGAGGTTTCTTTGTGATGATTGAAGACAAAATTTTACGTATTTTAGGCACATCATTAAACATTGTTATGTTTGAATAAATGTGATTAAATCCTCACCAATTTTGTGCAACAGGTAAGCACAAAGGCTGTGTAATAGTTCATGTTTTGAATAATCTAAATAACACATTTTTCTCTTTCCTCTAACCCACAAAAAGAAATCAAAAGGTCAACAAAGAATGTAAACGCATCAAAACACAAAACAGCTAATAGTTATGTTTTGACTGTGGCAATAAATAAAAGAAGGCTCTTATTTTAGATTGTCAAAAATAATAAGAGTGAACTAGAAATATAGGTAATTGCTCTCGTTTTAGTCAGGAGTGACATTCCAAAGAAGAAATAATCTGTTTCTGCTTTATCCCAGTAGCTCCAGGAAATACCAAACTGAAGCCAGCAAACAATCATTTTTATTCTGTCCACAGATCAATAATCTAGTTCAGGTAAAAAGTAACAAAATGTGTCAAATAGATAAATGAAACCCACAATCCAAAGAGCTGCACAAGATGATGACACCCAAGAACATAATAAACCACTTGCAGAATTCAGACATCATCAACATGAACAAAAAAGTAGCAACTAAAGCATACAATTTTAAAAATGACATGTCCAGTACTTTGTCAATTTTAGATCCAGCATTGATGCATTGATATCATCTGCATATAATAATAGGATTGCTGCCGATGTTGCAGAACGCTGAGTGGCAAATTTATAACTGGGGTTTTATGAACTATTTTCAATGGTCAATGTAGAACACATAGCCTGGCAGCTGGTTAGAGATATAGAGGCAAGTGTTTCAGGATTTGTTTTAATCAGTTTGTTTGATCCTGGGGGTACTCAGTTTTAGGAAGACAGAGGATTCCATATACAGCAGAAAAGTTTTAAAAATATGCCTCTGTATTTCTCCCATGATTTATGAAAACCTAATCTGAACTCTGAAAACAACACATTAGTACTAAAATGTTAGCTTGTGTGTAGGCCTGACACAATAATCAATAAATCAATTAATTGCATGATTAAAACAAACTCAATAACTTCCATTTTTCTCTTTTTCTACCAAGAACTGGATGATAAAAGTCTTCAGTTTGGTGCTTTGGTCTCAACTAGCACCGAAGGACAGTTTTGTTTAGAAAGACGTCAAAATTCATTTCATTTTTTATTTATTTATCTTGGATATTTAACATGTCTTCCAGGTGTAGCGTTAAATGTTCACTAGAATTTATAGAATTTTTGTGTTCCCATGACCATTATATTACTTATAAATAGTCTTAAAACAACAATATTATCGTTTATCGCAATAACTTCTGGAGCAATTTATCATCGGGCAAAATTTGTTATCATGAATGGCCAACTTGTGTGGACAACAAAAGCTGTGAAAACCATTTTCAAATATGTTTTGATGAACATATTTTACAAAATAAACAGGTAGAGTGTATTTACATTTTGCTGTTTTTATAAATGTGCAAGCCACACTTACTTGGCTTTGAAGCTTTAAGAGAACCATCTCGACTAATGACGACATCAGAACTGTCCATCAGGAGGATGCTCTGTCCAGAAAGGATGCTTCCGAGTAGATCAGGGACAGGAGCAGCTTCCACAACACCCGCCAAGTGAGGGACATTCACACTTCTCCTACTAGAGCGCCACAAATAAGATTCAATTAGAAATTTGACACAGATAAATCCATATTGAAATCACCAACAGCCAAAAAATTGTAATAGTTACACAAATTATTTAAAAACCTTATTTTGTGTATCTCGGGTCAACCTCCTCCCACTTTACAGTGTTTCTATCAATTTTCCCATTCAAAATTTTTACCAGAAATGCTCTTACAGAAGTTTGTTTTTATCATCTACATAGTCGACAGTCATGAAATAACAAAACATTGTAGCTGGATTCTGATTTGATATTGTCGTTACAGCACTAGGCACCTGAAACTAATTCAGTTCCAGCCCAGGAAGCTTAGATTAGAATAAGATGAATCATTCTAAAACTCTGGTTTAAACTTAGGTCATGGATTAAAGATTAAAGTTAACAAAAAATGTTTTAAATGTCTTTATTTTAAATCAGTGCATATTCATTTGTGGGTTTTGTCTTGTTAAGTTTGGTGTCCTACTGCCACCTACTGACAGGTTAAGCCAAAGGAGTACATTCACAACAAGCAAAAGAAAACACATCTCAAAAGGCATAAAAAATGTGTTTTCCGAGGACCCCAGATGCAGAGTTACCTCTAAAATTCAAAGTTACTAAAGACAAAAATCTGAGTGCTACCTGGAGAGGCCTGCAGTGACTGGACGAGCCACAGGCTGATGAGAGCGAAGAGCAGACCGAGAGATCCCTCGCCTTTTTGCCTCCAATAGCGACGTAACCTGGGCTTGCTCTTCAACCTCTTCACTGGTCAAACAAAGATCATACATCAAAATTATTATGGTATACGTGTTAAACGAAAATGCCTCATCACATGTGTGCTGTGTAACAACAAATCCTAGCTCAAGCTAAAATGCTGCTGTCTGTCAAGTAAAGCAAACAGAAAGCATTTTACATGATCAAGCAGTACTATGTCTCCTTACTGGTCAACAAATGGATCCAGGTCAAATGGATCTCCATAGATGGAGAGTGATGCGGCTCCAATGTCGGCACGCATGCTACTCAAAGTGTTCTCTGACGGTCGGTATACTGTTGGAAGTGAAGAGCTCTTCTTATCCTTTACAATTCCTAGATTATTGGCAATACGGCTTCTTGGAGTGGCTACCTTTCTTTCAATCTGATGGAAAAAAAAAACATACATAACTTCAGAGAAAGACCTCACACATTGGCAACATGGCAAATAATTTTACTTATGCTTTATAAATGAAAAGAAACAAACCAATACGGATGTTGAAACACTTACAGCTTTTCTCCTAGATTTGCTCTTCCTTGCCCTTCGTTTTCTCCTTTTGACTCTTGTTTTTTCTGCTTGACAATTGTTCCCCTTAGAAGATGTCTTCTTTCTTCGCACCTTTCTACGTTTTCCTATCAAATCAAACAAGGTTCATCATTGAAAACAACCACTGACGACAACAAACTGTCCAACATCTTTTCTTCTTCAAACTTTGCCTACTTTGTCAACTTGATTGACTTGGAGAGCATTTACTGACTTACTTACCAGTTTTGCGTCTCCGACTCGATGGCGCCCGAGGAGTGATGTCCCGTACATACACAGCGGTGTTGAGTCCAGCAACCACAGCATTAATGGTTTCATCTAGCCAAGTCGACTGAATCAGATATGTTGGAGCCAACTACAAAAGGTGTGTTTGCATTACTCTGCTGGGATGCTTTCAAAGCCTGATATCGTGCAAAAACCAATTTCAGTACATGCACTAAACTTTAAATGTTTTAACTGAATCTTATCCAAACACAGAACTTACTAAGCTGGAGTTACCAGTTAGTTTCAACCAGATGAGAGCACAGCAAGTGCATTAAAGTTTAACACCACACAAATGCTTTGCATGGGTTAGGATATTTGCCAAGACAAAAGCGTCATGCCAAACCTGCGATGTGCGTGCCTGGGTTATGCGATGTCGGTTGACGTTGGCTCGAACTCTCTCACTCTGTTGCGTTCGGGCGATAGCCCTGGTGGGACCAGCGGTGTGAGTTCGAGACCTACTGGTGGCCGGACGGGGAGTAGAGAACAGGCTGTCTGTGTCACTGATCTCCTCAGCTGAACCTCCTAAAACACATTTTACAGAGACTGATGAACTCTCTTCAAGTTTATTCCTTTTTCTCAAACTCTTTGTTATGCTGTTCAACATACCAATGGAAAAACTACATGATGAAAAATCTGTTTCATTATAATTTATAATTATAATCAAATGTGGAAATTCTCTATGTAGACAGTAGATATCTGCTTTAAAGTTATATAAATGTCCTCTCCCCCAAAGTACTATATCAATTTTACAGCATCTTTCACAATCAGCAAGTTTATTCCTACCGTGAATTGAAGTGTAAAATCAGAGAACATTAAAGAGAACCCAGATTTTAAAATCTCCTGATATTTCAAACAAATCATGACACTAGGCTCATGGAATCACATATCCTCCACCAATTTCCACATATCCATCATTTTGACCCACTCATCTTTACAAAATTGTTCTAATTCAACAAATTGGTGGATTCTCGAGTATGAACGTCCTTTTTAAGGTCTTGCCACAGCATGACTTGACTAGGTCCAGATCTAGATCAAAGTCCAGATCAGGCCTTTACCTTATCTGTCAAGGTCAGGTAATTACCCCAATTGTCATTACTCCAATATCAATTGAGGAAATTGTGGTCGGCCGTCCACTGCTGGGAAGGTTCACCACTTTCCATGTTTCCACCACTGGTGGATATTGGCTCTCACTGTGGTTCTCTGAAGCACCAAAAGCCTTAGAAATTACCTTGTAACTATTCCCAGACTGATAGATATCACTTACTTTATTCCTAATAAAGTAAAGAATTATGGAAGGTGTATGTATTTCCACAAACTGCTATAATTGCTTTTTGCAAAATAAGTGACTTTGAAAGGTAACTTAAAGGCTTACTTGACTGGCGATTGTTGGCCTCACACTCAGGACAAAACCATTCCTCAACAGGAACAGAATCAAGAGGAGGCGTGAGGCACTCCATGTGATACCTAGGACACAAGTAAGGTTTCACTCTCGTAACAATTCATTTTTAAAAGGGGCAGATGAAAACCTGCTGAGAACACTCTATGCTTTGGTAAAACCTCATCTCACCCCGCATCACACCCATCGCAGAGCAAGAGTCGGTCCTCGTGGTCACTGCCCCCACACACCTCACAGTTGGTCTGCTCCAGGTCCAAGTCTACCGTTTCCTCCTGACCTGCCTTCACAGGCTTCTGAACCGTGACCTGATCACACACTTTACAGAATTAGCCCACATGATACTAAAGGAAAATCTCAGTCATTTAACTTTTCAAAGTTTGTGTACAAGGAACCATACTCACAATTTTCTTTACTTTTCCTCCATAAGATTTCCTCAGATATATGTTGTCAAAGACAATGCGGTCCACAGGACATGAGTTTGCATTCTAAATGGGGGAGTGAATTAATATTTATAATGTCATGTTCTTTAGCGTGTTTTTTTTCTATCTCTGAGTTGAAATCGTTTCAGACTCACCTTAGTCCATTCTAGGATGCAGTCAAAACAGAAGTAGTGCTCACAGTTCTCTGGTGTTGCAACAGGTTGGCTACTGAATGAGTTCAGGCAGATGGGACACTTTTCTCTGTCCTCGTCTGAGCTCATCTCTGCAAAGTCAGCAGAACCTCCTCCAAAGGTTCCTTTCCCTGACTTAGCATCTTCCTCCTCTTCATTATCTAGAAAAAAAAACAAAAAACACCATTCCTTTTTTACAGCACAGCAAAAACTGTTTTCACAGAGGATACAACGGAATAACTTCAGCAGAAAGAAAACTCCTCAAAGAACACCATGGGTGTGTATGCTGCGCCATAAAGCTCATCCATTTCCACAGAGAAGATCAAGCACTGTGTCCATTACCATCCTCTTCCTCACTATCTTCCTCCTCATCGTCTTCTCCATTTGCAGTATGTTCTTCTTCGTCATCACCACTATCAGAGTCTTCCTCTTCAGATTCCTCGTCGAGATCATCTGAGTCATCTATAATCCACATAGCGATAATTCAATTAAAGAAGTAACAATAGATATAAAACCTCAAGGAATATGAAATAGATTGAAGCTAAACTCATTTAAAGAAATCACCTGAGATGGCCCATAATGCAGCTCTTTTTCCTTTGCTGTGCGATGAACTGCGGTTAATCAGCTCATCTTGGCTGTCGTCTTCATCCATGGCTGACCATCAAAACAACAGCACAGAAACTTCTCTAAAATTAAAGAAATTATGTAAACTCACATGACTTTTTTCATTACTATGTTGATGCTAATTTGAGAAACTGACCCAATGCTACTTCGGAATTGGACAGTCAAGTGGTTTGAAGTGAGGTAGCTGGAGTTACACTCCATTTCAAGAGGAGAATCCACCAGCACATACACTTGATAACCCGCTCACATTCAGCTAGGGGAGCGGCATACACCCACCTCAGCTGTGTGGCTGATATAGTCATAGTGGGCTCATGTGGATGCTGAGATTAAAATGTTGTCTTTAGTTATTAAATTAATTCATGCAACTGGTTAAATGTTGTAAATTTCAGATATCGAACAGAATGTGAGCTCTAGCAGTTTAAATAACAATTTTACACATCTTTCATATGATTGATGAATCATATCACTGACAGCGCAACCTTACTTAGAGCGACCCCTATCTAGGCCTATCACAATAAACAATAAATCAACAAATGGCATGATAAATTGCAGCAAGCTCAATTTCTATTTGAATGCTTTATCATTTTCTCTTTCTACCAAAAACTGGAAAACAAAATTCTCCTGTCTGGCTTTTTGGTCTCAACTACACCATGTGTATATTTTACATGTTATGTTTTATTTTTATGATTACACTAGTAAAAATCTAAGAATACTCCCACTGAGAGATAAATAAAAAAGGAAAGGTTAAATTTTAATCTTAAATCGCCCTGCAAAAAGATCATGACATTTTCTTTTTTACTCTTTCATATGAAGTCTTTCCACCCATTTATGACATTTAAAAACAAAACTGTAGAAAGCTTTCAAAATCTGATTCCTCAGCCGTTCCTTTTTAACTTGTATTCCACCTTCATTAAACCTTCATTCATTAGCTAATCAAATATTGCTACCTTTTTCATTCTAAATATTATTGCCGAAGGTTACTACTTAACATTTAAGAGCTAACCAACAGCAGAATTATGCAAATGCTACATTTGTAAACAAAGAACAAAATTCATGACAAAATAGTATTTTTCAGCAGTTTTCACATAAAGTAAAAATACAACGGAAATATGCATATTGATTTTTAATGCTTATCTCATGACAAAAAAGATGCCCAAATTTCATATCAGTCTTTTTTTCCAAGAAATGACGCTAGCTAGTAAAATTAGCTTCAGTGTAGCTTGTCAGCTAGCCTCGGAGTAGCTAACATTAGCGAACATTAACCACTAGCCCGCTTACACTCTGTGCGAAAACCAGTCATTGCGTGGAGCGTTTTGCGTAACATTAAGCCTGCTTTCATACACCTATCATTTCACGCAGAAGCATTTGTTTATATTTTTAAACCTACCCTATTCAGTAGAGAAAGATATGTTCATATAGGTTTGAAGTCTCCACTGTTGGTGAGTGACACCACCGGCTGGCTAAGGACGGAAATTACCGAGTGAACTTCGACATATCGGATTCTTAAAGAGACCGTGCACGTTTAAAAAGATCCTCATTTTCTGAATCAACGTAAGAGCTGCTGCATTCACGGTTCTAAAACTGTTGGTTGAGTTAAGTGTCACAAAGTTCAAAACAAATTACGTGTGATTTAGTGAAGCTAAACAAAGCAAAGCACCGTAAATGATACCCAGAGAAAAAAACAATATGAACGTTTACTGTTACCTGGGCAGTAAAAAACCTCAAAATTACATAAATATGAAATACATGTGTACATGTGTGCTTTTAGTCATTTTTGTTAATTTATGTGCACATATCTGCTAATAAAGTTTAATAATAAGTTTTAAGAAAATCCAATTAAGGAAGGAAGGTCAGTACTACAAACCTTTCTCTGAACTTGTAACTGCAAATTGTGATTGGTATTCAATGAAGTTCATTAAACAAGGGAGCAAAGAAAACACAAACTCGGCAACAGAAAACCCTACTCTTATCTTTCATAAGTAGTTTCTTTAAACGTTCAGAAGTATATTTTACTATTATATGTAAGTTAAATTTTGAATAGGCTCTCAAAAACCTGAGACTGCTGACACAAAATATCAATAGTTGAACCCCAAACTTAATTTTGGGAATAACCAACTTTTTTAGTCAGTCTTTGAACATACTTTTTTTAAAAGAGCGGAATAAATCGCCCTCTAGTGGCTTGAAAAAAAATTACAAAAATCAACAGTTACATAACAAATCTCTATTCCTGGTTTGACATTGGGTTAATATATCTTAACAGAGATTAATAATAATAATAATAATAATAATAATAATAATAATAATAATAATAATAATAATAATAATAAAAGAAGGTTTTTTAGAATAATTGCTGGAAACTTTACTCAGTTTCTACACGTCGTCTGTCAGATATCTTAACGCTGATCTTGTGACGTTTAAGTGTAAATGACTGGAACGTTATTTTATTTGTACATTTCAAAACTATTATGATGTTGTACAATGTGCTAATGATGTTCCTGCGCTGGTTCCTTAAATAATTGAGTGTTCCCTGTCCTCCCTTCCTCTCCGTCATCATCATCAGATCAGACTGTCATGCAGCATCCTTGGTACGTGCACAGCCACACTCCGCTCATGGCAACACGGTACACAAAGTAAGCCGAGTTCAACCACTCCACACCGGAGGGGTCGGACCGCTCTCAATCAAAACGGCTTTAAACCCACGCAAACCAGCTCGAATGGCTGCTGCCGCCTAACAGGGTGTTTAATTACGGTCAAAGGAACCTTTATAGTAAAGAGCTGCTTCACTAATATGAAGCAGAGCAGGGGACTGTTAACAGAATAATGGTTTATTCCTGAAGTACGACGTGCAGAACTGAACGCGCCGCACCCCAACTACAACTCGAACAATCGAGTGAACGTGCTGTTCTTGAACATCCCGCCCATCGAGCTCCGGATATGTCAATAATTAACAAGAGGCGGGGCATGGGGCTGCGGCGCGGCCTCCGATTGGCTGAGCGGGATGCCAGTTTGCTGTACATTTGCATAACCAGGTCGGGTTGCAGATGCATGGGAGTGGGCAGAGCGGGGGTAATGCAAGTGAACTGAACTTCTGCGGCGGTATAGGCTTTAGAATATGCCTAAATGCGGCCAACTTTAATCTTGCGCTGAGATTCCATTAATAATGAAAGGAAAAAAATCATTTTGAAAATATGGATATTAAATATCACAATGATGGAGCAGGAATTAACCTTTTTTATTTTTACAAAAAAATATTCTAAAAGAAAACTTGGGATTGGTAAGTACCGCTACATTTTTAATGAACATGCAGTCATAAATGTGATACGTTAATCACCGTGTGATTTTGTTATAAATGTCTTTATTTTGTGTTTACTATAACAATGTGTGAGAATGAAACTTTCTTTTTACCGTTTAGAAGCAGTATGATGTGAACTATATGTTAATGTCCTGACTGATCCATAGATCATGAACAGGAAGTCAAATCTCATTTCACTCTGATGATGTCACTATTACATAGTTGAGAAGATAGAATTATTATTATTTTTAAATACAGACTTCTTTTGTTTTATCCAGTTGTATGACATTGCATACTAAAACGATTATTTTTGACCAGTTGATTCATCAATGAATGATGACACAGTATTCATTTATGCTCCACAGAGTGTGTGAGGCGAAACACTGTCACTATAACCTCTGAGATCTAAAAGCAGGTAAGCCACTGACTAACGCACATTGTGCCAGTTGCCAGTTCCACTGTGCGTGTGACAGCGGCTAACCTGGTTTTGAGAATACCGCTCACTCCGCCTCGCCTTCAGACCAGCTCCAGCCAGACACCTATATGTACATGCTGTTCTTTATCATGTCCTGTGCGCTGCTGGGAAAGGCCTGATCCACTCGAATGCCCTCCCAGTGGTTTCCACTTGTACTGAAGCCACTTCCTCCTGTGTTGGCATACCTTATTTAGGACCCAGGTGGCTGTTGCTTTGCCTTCCCAGATGACCTTTTGCCATCAGTTGTGGCTGTTGGCGAGTTTTGTTTCAGTTTCTTTTTCATAATTGTGGGATTGATCCGTTTTCTCCTCAGCAATGAGAAGTTCGGGGTCTCTGGGTCTCCTGAAGGCGAGGTTATTGTTACGTCAGTGGAAGGTTTTGATACGAGTTTTAGCGATATGGGTTTTTGTCCAGGGCAGGGTGGAATATGAAAAGGACAATGCCGCTAAAATAGTTGCCATTGATGTTCAATTCTTGTCTTATGATTTTGTGGCAATAAAAGGGCTATGTGAGTGTTTTTTTTAATGAATAAGGAATTTCTGGTATCATTTTTAGTACCAGAAATACAAAACATTTCTGGTACATAAAAAAGACTGTTTAGTCCAAAAATGGCTTCTCTTTTGTTTGTTTTTTTGCTCTGAACATTGATTCTATCAGGCCCAATTTGAGATTTGTGAAAACTTTACTTTTTTTTTGTTGAAAACATTTAAAAACATTGTTTTTAATACTTCCATGGCATGAGAACTCGCCTAATTTGAGACACAGTATAAATGCACAAAACTGGACTGACTCTACAGTAAGTACAGTTTCTTTAAAACAGACTTTGTGAGGGCAACACGAGATGTAGCGGTACAGCGGGCCCATGTGAAGAAGCCGTCAGGCTTCGGCACATCCATGCGGGGTTCAACTCCTGACCTCAGGAGCTTCGCTGGAAGTTTTACTCTTCTTTTGGTTCCCCATCTTATCTGAATTCTCCCAATAAAGACTACTGATGATATTTATATTGATTCATGTAAAAGAGTATCGTTTTCACAAAATATAGCTAAATCTCTTTCAAATTTATCAGTCAAGACCATCTAAGATCCAATCAATGTTCTTTAGCTCTTAATGCTCTGACAGTATAAAGGTGTTTTGTGTTTGGTTGTGTGTGGGGTTGGGGAAGTAGGAGCTTGCCCAGGGTGCCATCCATGTTTGTTCCACAAAACCGCTAAAGCTGACTTCAGAATGTAGTTATTTTCCAGACTTTTGAATTCATGTAAATAATATTCACCGAATTTCTGAGCAACGTCATATCGTTTGTGCATAAAGTGTATTTGTATGTGCATGAAGTGAGAAGTAAAGTTGTGACTTAAATCATTTGTTGCCTAATCGCTACTCAATTTGTCTTGTCATGTAGAGCATGTCTTCACAGGATTCTTTTTATTTTTTATTCCCTCCTCATCTGCACATGATGAGTCTTTGTGACACAGAGGAAAAAGACAAGAGTGTGTCTCACCACTCTTGAACTTTAGCTGCCTGTCAACGTCATCCTAATATGAGACGTGCAGACGCTCACCCTCGTCTTCATTGAGAAGATTGTTCTTCCAGATGCTCAGCTTGATCAGTCTTCAGTGAGAACGAGATAACGCAAAATGCTATGCTAAACTCCCAACACACAGAACTCTGAAAAATCTTTAGAATCTGGTTTTGTATCATTATGGGAGTTTAGCTGTCTGGGTTAAATTTAAATGAGAAATGCTGAAAAGTTCCTCTTATTAATAAAGTAAAATTCTAATCTAAGCTTCAGTTCAATAATGCATTTATCTCTAGTATCCCTCAATATCAGCAATTTGAATGAGATAGTCCGTGGGGAATGATGAATTTAACAGTTTTGTAGTAGAACTAATATCTGTGTAATATTCTCCATGTCCACGAGAGGGCGTTAGTGTACCACACGGCTTTGGGTTTGTCCAGACAGTGGGAACAAAACAAGGATTTGAAGCTTATCTAACCCTTACAAAGCCAGACAGTTCTAAATCTCCTCATTATAATCCAATTCTGCGTAGTGGATCAATGTATCAAAACTTTTGGTGTCATGTGCTGGAAACATTGAAATGGGCAGGGGGGGGGGGAATGATTTTAAGACAAGGATGAGAAGAAAGAAAGCTTGAAAAATGATGTACTTGCCCCGGGATGGCAGAGGAGGGTATTTTTAGAAGCCTACAGGGTATCAATCCGGGGTCAGCCAGAGCACACGGGGAGGCCTACGTCATTCAGAGTGTGACAAACAGCAAATTTGGTCTCCAGGGTAAACAAACGGCAACTGGGTGGAGGACTAACGTGGAGAACAGGACCTTAATGGATGTGTATTTACCATGAAGATTTATGATCACTGGAGATAAGCTGTATAGTAGGACAGATTTATTTGATTTTTAGTATACTTAGGATTATTATACAAATATAAAAACTGAATAGCGTATAGTTACAGATAGGATTTTTAGGGTATTTCTTCAGCTAAGAAGAAATATCCTAAATGGAAACTGAAACTTGTGTCCATTTGACCTTGCAAAATAACTCAAGCTGAGACAGATTGGAAAGAGTACCTGTGCACAGATTCTCAACTCAATTCTGCTGTACTGCAGACATATTCTTATACATAATTAAATTGTTGTAGCTCTGGCTTTATATTGAGGGTCGCTGTCCTCATGGAAGGTGAAGCTCTGCCACAATGTCAAATCTTCTGCAGCTTCTAACAGTTTTCCTTCCAGGGTCATCCTTTATTCGGATTAATGCGTCATTATATCATGTAGGAAAAAAAGTTACCTGACAAGAGCTCCTCCTTCTTCCTCATGTTTACTATGAAGTCTTTGTGGCAAACCTTAAACCAGACTTCCTATGGCTTTTGTTCAGACGTGATTTCCTCTTTACAACTCTTCTATACAAGACAGATTTCTGCATCATTAACAGTAATCCTGTCTCCTACCTAAATTGTGTCCCTCCACAGTTCCTCCAGAGTTACCAAGGGTCTACTGGCCTCATCTCAGAGTAAGAGTAATTTGTTCAGGGTTTTCTTAGTTTAAAAAAAAAGAGAAAGAAATTAAGGCACAAGTGCACACTTGTAAGTCAATAGCTTACTGCAAGGATTTCAAATGCACAGTTTTCAAATAAAGTTTTCTATAATTTCATATAGAAGTTTTTGTTTTAAAAAAAATCACTCAACAAAAGGATATCTAAAACATGATTCACATTTTATTATTTAAATACACATTCATAGTAATAATCTCTATTGGTCAAAGGTTCCTAAATTATTTTACATTTCATACAGATACCTTGAAATGTTTACAGTAGCAAAATGTTGTAAATATATCTTTCTTATTTATATAAAGTACTTGTAAGGTAAATTAATAATGAATGGAAATGTTAGGAAGCAAAAGGGGTTAAACAAAAGGTGACGGTGACAGAAAAGTGAACAACTTTCCCTCGGCCCTGCTGTCCGTGTTTTATCTCCATGACGACTCTCGGGATGTCAGGACTGCAAGACACAAAAACAGGTGGGGGATGATGATACCTTTTTTTTTCCTTTTTAAGGGGATGGAGGAGGGTTGGTGAAACATTTTCAGCTAGAAAACATCCTTCCCTGCAGGCACACACACACACCTCCAGGGAATACAGTCTGACACAGGATCGGTTTCTGGGTTAATTAATTTGCCCACAGATTTGGGGTATTACTTGAGATTTGCAGTCCAAAACATTAATTTGAACACAAGTGAATATAAAAAGTGTCTATTAAAAGAACTGATATAGGCATGTATCTCCTATCTCAAAGAAAAATAACACTGCATATGTGAAGGAAATGCACACAAGACACGCACAACAGTTTGACCGATCAGGATATTAGGAGGATTCGTCCCAAAGTCCTACATGCTTTGAAACAGTACATAAATCTGAATTATAGTGTATGAATTTCAATAGTATTGATTGAAACATTTTTATAATTGTTATTAGGGCACACAGTGCCTTGGAGAAGTATTCATACTCTTAGAACTTTTCCACATTTTGTCAGAGTACAACCACAAACTCCAAAAACAATGCAAAGTAGCACATAACTGCAGAGCAGAAGAAAAATGATTTTCATAAATACATAGCTGAAGATGTGGAGTGGATAGCATTCAGTCCTCTGCGTAAAATCATGTGTAGTTTGACAAGGTCTGGTCTTTCAATAGGCTTTTCAAACACGTGACTATGTGTATTCTAATATGTGCGTATGATTAAGACCGTTCCTGCGATGGACTGTCGACCCGTCCAGGGTGTACCCCGCCTCCGGCTGGACAGCTGGAGATAGGCACCAGGACCCCTGCAGACCCCAATGGGATAAGAGTGTAAGAAAATGAATGGATGGCTGGATTAAGATCGTTGTCATGCTAGAAGGTGAACCTCCATAGTCCCTGATGTTCTCTTCAGCCTCTAATTCTTTTTTCTTTAGCTGGTATTCACTTCTATTCCTCATCTCATCAACTCTAATGCCTCGTTTCCACACAGCAGTACATCACAGGTCTGTGGAGTTCAATGCGCTATTTTGTCTGTTTCCAATATAAAGGTGACCCATAACACACCATTCGCTGACTTTCTTTAGTTGTAGGACCATTTAGGACAGAGACACAGGCTCCTATGCTGGACCATAAAAAAGTGTTCAGAACTCAGTAGAAATGATCCATAAGTAATTTCCCTTTTCTTAATGAAAAAAAGCATCATCATTGAAGTTTGTGGTTGAAACCTGACAAAATGTGAAAAATCCAGTGGGTACAAATCCATTTACAATGCACTGTACATTATTTACCTTTATTCCACAGCACAATGAGGTACATTGCAAGTTCTGAAAGGTCAAACTGTGGGTGTGAAGACAGCACAATTACCAGGCACATCCGTCCCAGAGGAAGGAACACAAGAAGCATCTCAACAAACGCAGCGCCTGTGGCTCTACGTCGGAAATGTATTTTTTTTTAAACAAGGATCTTGGTAAAAATAGACAATCCTTAAAAAAGTCTTCGGTAACAGGTCCAAAAAGATATCAATACATTTCTCTGTAAGCACACAAGGCCCAATGCTTTACACAGGAGGAGAATTGTGAAAGGCTCTTGCTCTTTGAAAATCAAGCATCATCAAAGTACAAGGCATTGTGCAGATACATGCTCCCACATGTAAATTAATGGTACTCATAAAGAAAAGGTCAACTGAAATTGTTTTGGCCCAGATTTTTTTCCACATCAAAGTTAAAAACAAACCCACAATCAGAACGTCTGGCACAGTAATATGAAGTGCAATCTATAAGTTACATTGAGATACAGTGAAGAGCAGCTGCTGGGAGTTGATTTTTGACTTGAGGGAGGGGAAGGCCACTCGGAATTACAAAAGGAGAGGATTAGCAGCAAATCCCAAAATGCATTAAAGAATAACAGAAGCAGTTTTGGTTAGTCCAGAAGCAAATAGTGTGAGGCAAGGAGGACATGGAAGTGCAGAGAAGATAAACCCTGGAGAATCTAAGCATAAAAGGATGAGAGAAACACTAAAAAAAGGAAGGTGGAGGACTGCATTGAATGCAAAAGGCTACGGACAGAACTAAGAGAAAGCTGTTAAAGAGAAGCCTCTTATCCTGCAATGGTTGAGCAAAGGGAAGGTAAGAAGTGGAAGAGACCACCAGTGCACTGATGGTTTAAGAATCAAACACCGTTATTAAAAGCACCCGCTTTAAGCACAAGAAAGCTGGAGTAGATATGAGGGCGAGGGGCTCTGGGACCAGGGGATGGAGACGTGGGAAGCAGCAGGGTCTCACACATACACACCCTCAGGGTTGAGACTGGACACTAGAGGGTTTTGCAGGTTCCGCGGATGTCCTAGAAACTGCTTGGCCGTCGGACGAGATGGAAATTCCACGGGAGTCGCACTGCGACCTGAAGGGGGAGAAAAAAGGAAAAATCTTCAGTAAATGGCCAACTTGCCATATATACAGAATGTGTGGCATCCATACTACCTGCTGCCAGTTCCAGCTGTTCAAGCTGTTCCTGCAGCTCTGTGCGTGAGTGGGTATGAGCCGGCACGACGCCTGTCTGCTGGATAAACTGCTGCAGATTACACTGCCTCAGCTCCTTATTCAGATCCTCCAGCTCATTCTGCTTAGCCTGAATGGTGAAGGTGGAGAAAAATCAAATGTGACTGGGCTGTCATTGGCTGCATGTGTGTGTTAAGCGTAAAAATATATATTTTTTTCTGGGTCAGTTAGATTTCTTAACAATTGTTAAAAAATAATGCTTCCAGCGTTTACCACAAGAGGGCAGACTCTACACATCTAAACGAGTCACTGGTGCAGATTACTGCTTATCAGGTAATTATCAGTCCATTAAGCAGAGCCATATAACCGCCTAATTTTATCAGATTAACACAACATGACGCATATTTACACATCAACGTAATGTTTATCAACCAACGTTATTGAAAATATAAAGTTCTGAGCTTTTTGTTGAATAGCAACTTCATGCTTACAAAATGAACTTTAATGCACAAAAGCAAGGTGTCAATCTGCTTCAATTGACCAAAACAAAGTATGCATCTGCAGGGCATTTCTCCCTTCCACACTCACACGTGCTATCTGTGCGTGTGAGTGTGTGTGTTTGGATAATTGATGTTGGACTGAGAAAGCCTGCTGAGGCAGTTCACACCTGCAGGTCTGCCTCCATTAGCCCGATGATAGGAACGCTGTGCTCATCACGGGCAACATTTTAACGCTCTGCTGGCTGCCTCGACCCATTCCGCTGACTGATGAGTGACACAAGATCTTTTTCATCAAAATGGACTCAGCCTTCTCATACTGTTTTATGTTTAGAAGTGTTAACATTTTAAGGAAGTGAAGGCTTCCTATTTTCTCTGGCAATTACTGTACATAAGGCAATATGTTTTTTTTTGTCCTACACATGCAGTGCTGTTTGCTAGTACAATATCTGATGTTTTAACAACCTATATAAAATAAAAACTAATCTTTGTACTCTATGTCAGGTACCTTTGTAAATCAGGGGTAGAGTGCTGTGACAGTCTATGACACACAGTTCCTCTTGGTCCTTTTAACTAAGCAGTAAATATGTCAGATTTTGCCTTGAAAGGCACTCAGACTGAAAAGTCAAATGAGCTTCCCATAACATAGTGGAAAAACTTCTGCTTCAAATTTCTGACAAAGACTCAACCTAACCATTCTCATTTCTGCTAAGCTATCATGAAGATGGAATTATTTTTTTCTTTAATCCTTTGACCACCATAAATTTTGTGAAAAGCACATACAGTCAGGAGAAAATAAGAATAAAACATCTCATGAAGGGATGGTCAATTATTGTATAATTTATTGTTATCTAAAAAAAATTGTATTGTAACAAGAAGTATGACTTATTGTAAAAATGATTAACTGTAATTGATGATGTTTAAGACGAAAAACTAACAGTAAGTTTGGGGTTGTTTTTTCAGTGTTGGTTTCATGACAGCATCAATTAATGTCTTTATACTTCCAATTCAATTGTACTGAAGTAGCTTATTTGATAATATTTTTTGTAAGAGCAGTTTTTGTGAGGTTCTGATAAAATAAAAGTTTTAACTAATCTATTTTTTAAACTATTACTTCACTATTACTTTTTAAATATCTTTTCACCGTACCACATAAGGTTCATATTGTTCCCTCCCAATAACTTTTTTTCAGTAAATATGTTTCTAA
This sequence comes from Xiphophorus couchianus, assembly GCF_001444195.1. Classification (NCBI taxonomy): domain Eukaryota; kingdom Metazoa; phylum Chordata; class Actinopteri; order Cyprinodontiformes; family Poeciliidae; genus Xiphophorus; species Xiphophorus couchianus. The sequence goes on from NC_040229.1 coordinate 19,715,096, forward strand.
TGAGGCCAATAATTTAAATAATATGAACATACAGTTAAATTTTATCTATACAGACGTCTATACAGACAGAATTTATGCACATTATCTGAGGAAGACTTCACTGCAGAAGCAAAAGCACCTCAAAATCTGATGCAGAAAATTTAGACAGGGTGACAAACTGCTCAGAGAATTTAGGAATTCATTTTCCTGTGAGGCAGTTATTCTCTTCGTTATTCATAAGTTCATTTAGAAATCAAAAAGATTTGTTGTTTCTGCTCTGAGGATTACATGGTTTATAAGCAACATCTGGTGGTAATTTTATGAAAAGAGGCTCAAATATTGACATGTTCAATACATATTTTCTATGCTGAATGAATACTGGGTTGGTCCGGGGCCTGGAGAAAGCTCAATTTTGCCTTTAAGCTGGGTTAGGCTTTTATTAGGATACCTGTGCCAATGACTCAAAGTCAACAAATAAGACATTACACAACAATGTGTCAAGGTTAAGTAAATCCAATGAAAGGGGTTTTTGTAATCCAAATAAATTCCTTTTAATCCAATTTTCTACAGACAGTACAACCAAAGGCACACAAATGTAAATATAGTGTAAACAACTTGAGTAATTATGAATTTGGAACATGAACTGAATTCAATGTGATACTTGCCAAACCAGTTTAGCTTGAGTATAAATACAACACTTCAATGAACAGGAAGATATGAGTATCCCATAATCATGTCGTGATACTGATAAAACGATCAGCTTTTGTTCAGAATTCATATTTCTCTTTTTTGTCTATTCACTGCTATATGTCTGGAGCATCATGCAGGCAGGAGAGGGATACAGATTGATGTGAGGCAAAATGGGGAATATCTTAACCCCTCTGAATTTATAGTCCTTTTTCCAAAACCTTTACCTCTCTCCTTACCTGCAGCAGAGACTCTGCCTTCTCCAGGGCCTTGTCACCTTCTGACACCTGCTCCTCAAAGTCGATCCCTTTCCTCTCCTGGATCCGTAGCTCTGTCTTCACAGCATCAAGTGACTCCTTGGCCCCGCTGGCTTTGCTTGCTGCCTGGCTCTCCCTCTGGATCTCTTGCTCCAGCTGGGCAGAGCGTACAGAGAAGTCATGCAGCCGCCGCCCACAGTCGTCCAGCTTAGCGTGCAGGTCCGTCAGCTTCCTTCTCATTTCTCGCTCTTTGTCCACCTCCACCTGAAGTTCCTCATCCCAGTACTGCTCGTGGGTGAGCTCAGCATGGTTCCTTCGCATTGTTTGCTCCAAAGCATCAATCTCTTCTTGCAGTTGAGATTCTGATACTGGTGAGGGGCTTGGAGAAGGATATGGACGATATGGTGACTCCTTCTCTAGGACCTCGAGCTGGCCCTCTATGGCTCTCAGTCTCTCTTGTTGTTGAAGGATCTTTTTAAACACTTCCTCCTTAGTAGGCCCAATAGGAGGTGAGGGAGAATGTGGGGATACAGGACTAGATAAGGGGGATGGTGAGACCCTTTGCTCTGATGAGTCCTTTGGAGACCTCTGAAATTGCTTAGGTTTGGTCTTTGGGGAAGTGGATGGCCCCAAGTTAAACGTTAGTGCTTTCTTAGGTTGGTTACGTTTCAGGGGCTCTGGCTCAGGATGTTTGGGCAGTTGAAGAGGAGACTGTCTTTCTTGTTTTGAACTAGGACCATCACTGCTGCTAGGGCCAGTACGCCGCAGGAAGAACTGAACCTCGTTGCCATGTTGGCCCAACTTGGCCAAAGACTCCAGGGGTCTCTCTGTAGCCAAAAGCTGCCTTTCAGTGTCCCTCAAACGTTGAATAAGAACATATCGACCAGTCTGACCTGGAAAACAGACAAAAAGACAGAGAGTTAAGCACAGAAGCATTATTATTTTACTAAAACCCTTTTATATTAGAGGAAGATATACTCTAGATTCTTTTATCTTGTGCCAATTTTTGAGAAAGCCTAAAATTGCAAAGCTTAAGATCAGTCAGATTGGATGGAGTCTGTGAATGTGCAGTTCCAAAATGTTTTAAGTTAGATTACATTTGGACTCTGAAAAGATCATTTTATTGCATTGATATGCTTTGATCAACATCCAACATGACAAAGTCAGTCCTCCAGAGTCAGTGTCCTGCATGTTTTAGATGTGTCTCTGATCCAACACAGATAATTCAAATGGCTGAATTACTTCCTCAATAAGCCATTAAGTTCTACAGAAACCAGTTAATGAATTATTTATTTGATTATGTTGTGTTAAACGATGGAGACGTCTTAAGCATGCCGGACACAAGCCCTTGAGAGTTGAAGTTGGGTCACCTCTGATCTAATCCACTTTGTTGTAGTCCTGGTTGTACGTTTGGGTTGTTGTTCTGTAAGGTGAATCTCTGCCACAGTCACAAGTCTTTTGCAATCTCTGAAAGATTTTCTTCCAGGATTCCTCTTGTATTTTTCTCCATCCACCAACTCTTACTATCCTGTCTCTCCTCAAAAAAATATTTCTAGTAGTCCATGGTAGTTGCTACTACCATGTTTCATCACGAGTAAGATGAGCTTAAGGTAGTGAGTTGCACTAGTTTTTGAGCATTATCTGATTCATACTGCATACAGTACACTGAGAACAGTGCACTGATATACAGCTATATCTCTATCAATGTGATTTGGAAAAATGTTGGATGTATACAACTCGCACAACAAGTGAAAAAAAATTCAGATAGAGTGAAGTTTCCACAAGGATCTGGAAATTAGGGCAAACACTCCCCAATGACTTGGCAACAAGCTCACTCACAGAAGGAGGAGAGTCTAAATGCGGAGTGATGCTGTTTAATGCTGCTGCAGCGTGTGGCTAGCATTAAGCCGGAGGACACAGGGATGGACACCCTGCTGAAATCCAAGATCCAGTTAAGGACTTGATTCAGGTCAGTGAAGAGAGATAAAAAGCAAGAAAAACAGGATGTCTTCTCCCTTACTTGTTACAACAATTTCATAATGCAGATTGCTAAGGGTTTTTATACAAACTGTGAAAAAAGAGAAAAAAATATACAAATGCAATATGCTACTCTTGGAGGACAATAACTGTAGAGGCTGAAGTACTCACCAATGGCCTGTGCCAAAGCAATGACGACATCTTGGCAGGAAGTTTCTTGAGACAGGCCGCAGACCACGCGCACCACTCCATCCACCCACACTTTGAGCTCCATCTTGGACCAAGCAGGACACACTGAGCGGTTAGATTGTCCTCAAAGCAGATCAGCTCAGTTAGGCTTGTCACACTCTACCGATGCATGACCCTCTGCAAAATAATACACAGCAGAGAGAGAGAGGTGAGTTAGTGTGACTGATAATATCATATTGCAAGTTTATACACCAAACAGTACTGACGTCAAAATCTGACATGATGAACGAGATGAACATACAGTGGCTTGCAAAATTCATCCCCCTTAAACAACTAAGTCATCCATAATTTGGAAACTATATGGTAGTTAACATTTTTTACAAATACAAAGCAGAAAGTGTGGTGTGCATTTGTCCCATCAAGATTAAAAGTTTTCCAAACCACTTCACTGAAATGTTTGCTTCTTTTCGGAACATAGCACAGGATCAGAGAGAGCCACTGTAGACACCAGTTTTCTAGTCCTGTTAATTTAGTTTAGGTCTGGACCTCCCACACATAAATATGCTTTCATTTGCTTCATTGTTTTGGCTTTGGCTACACATTGCCCTAGTCTCAAGTCTTCTCCAGTCTCTCAGGTTTTCTACCAGGATTCCCCTCTATTTAGCTTCATCCACCAACTCTTACCACCACCATGTTTCACCTTCATGCTTGTTTTCTGGCACACCGTGTTTAGTGCTGTTTCTCTAATTAATGCTTTCCTAGCTCTGTCTGTCATTTAACATTGAAGTCTATTGTTTCCTATTTCTAGATGACAGATTCAGCTGTTTTGTGGAAAGCTAAAAGCTTAGAATGTGGTTTTACACACCTAGACACCTCAGTGAACTTCCAAACAACCTTATCCCATACATGTACACTGTGTTTCACTGTTTGTTCATCAATGTTCTCTTATAAACCTCTGAAGCTATCACAAGACAGCTGTATGTATACTGAGATTAAATTACGCACAGGAGGACACTGTTTACTAAATAGGTGGCTTGGGAAAGCAGCTGGTTGGGCAAAACTATGAAGACTGGTGTCGAAGTAAAGGGGGAATGCTTATCTTTTCGCATTTTTCTTTGAAAAATCTTAAAAATAATGAATCATTTATCTTTCACTTTACAATTACTTTGTGTTGGTTCATCACATAAAATCACCACAACAGTCAAGGGAGATGAATACTTTTGTGAGTCACTGTAGTTATAGGGTTGAAGACTGTTGGCAAAGTATTAGTAGAGTGAGGCCAGATTATGTTATGTCCGAGTGCTTTGTTAATAGACCTGACAGTAGCTTGTAGACCTGTGAGCAAGAATGCTGACCTGTAGCCACTTTAAATGCTCTGTTGCCTGCCTCCAAAGATTTTATAATAGCTTGGTGCCAAGAGGAACTGACAGGAAGGGCACAGTCACTCATGGCTGTTTAGGATGTGTGTTGAGAGAAGAAAACCACAGAAAGACAAGAATGTGTATGTGCATGCTGGATTCAACTAGCCTCAGCAGGACCAGAGCTGGATTCAAATTAACTTTCCAGACCTGAGCAGAAGGTTTAACCTAAAGAAATGTCATTACACTGCCTCTATCCCCTCTGTGGGTACTTTAATAGCAAAACTTCAAAACAAAGTAATAAATCCTATGAGCGCATTTAAGAAGTGAAGTGCTGCAGGCATTTGTCTCCTGAACTTGGCATGGCAAATGATTTTTTTCTGTTCAGGTAGCTCAAAGAGAGCTCCTCAGCCAGTCAGACAGATGGTGTTCTCTTTATGTCTCCCTGGTTCTCAATGGGAGGTGTTTTACTTTGAACGCCACCATTATCTTGCCCTTCATTCAAAGCGTGGCTTTGCTCCACAGGCTGCTTATTGGGAGCAGCTCCGAAGGAATGCACTGACTTCATCTTCCAGCTGGAAGAATTCCTGATTTCTTTAACAAAAGCCCTTAACCCCACCCCTGCTCCACTACTGACCTGGTTGCCCTGCGCCACCATTGCTCTCCACTGTTTAAATGCCAAACAAAAAGTCTTGTGGTGAGCAATAAACTATCTGATGTGGCAACATTGCACGGCACATCTCAATACGACAGCACAAACAGAACAAATAACAGTGTGACTCAAGAATTGAACCAGCAGAACGAGATCATTGGAAAACAAGAAGGCGACATTAGCGGGTGATCACACACCAAAGGAATTTATTTGAGGGATGTAGGGGAAGGCAATTTTATCTGGCAGGATATGTGATTTGAAAGAGGAGCGTTTATCAGATATCAAAACGTTAAAATTTCAACAGCACACGTCCACCATTTTCTTTGACAGAACAGAGTGTGAACTGCTGTAATATATAATTAACCCTATCTGCATGCCATAAAGTGGGTGTAGACAATCATTCACCTCAGTGGTGAGGCTTCTCATAAGTTCAAGAAAACAAGACAGCAGGAGGGAAACATTTGTTTTTTTAAGCCATCTGCAGTAGAATCCTCAAGTCAAAACCCTGAGCTCATTTGTCATCTTTTTAAAACATACGTTTACTGAGTTTTAAACAAGCATTTGTATTGCTTCCTTTTATTTTTGTATGTTACAAAATAAACACACTTCAATGTAGATATCAGATCTGAATTTTATGATCATCAAAGATTAGTTCATAACTGTGAAGTGGAATAAATTTGACACAAATAGATGTGGGCATGAGTCAATACTTTGCAGAACCACATTTTGCTTTAGGTACAGCTGGAAGTCTTTTGTAGAGTGATTCTACCAGCTTTGTGCATCTAGAAAATAAAATGTATATCCATTCTTTATTGTAAAATAGCTCAAGTTCAGTCAGATTGGGTGGACAATGTTTGTAAGCATCATTTTTTAAGCCATGTATTCTCACTCAGGTTAAGGTCTGGACTAGGTCATGCTAAGACATGGATTTGCTATGATCTAAACCATCTACTGTAGCAAAAATGTACCTGTACCCAGGTAAGTATTTTTCAGCCAGGATGCGGTACCAGGATTACCCGGCATTGATTCCATCTGATAAGCGCGTAGGTAAAGAAAGAAGTTTCAAATGTGCCATAATTTGTTGCAATTTTAAGCAATAGCACGGACATTAAATAATCATAAATTGCAAAAAGGGCCAACATCTCTGGACAATTAAATCGTTTTTAAAACAAGGGTATTATTTAAATATTTTAATACTATCAACCTAAGAAGCAGGTACTGTCACTTTACCTCCCAGCTCAAATTGTTATTTTCCCACAATCCTTAGCTCTTGTACCTCTGGCTATTGAAATGTGATAATCTGCACTAACAGGAAACAAACAGGTCTGTGGGTCTCAGGTTGCTGTCTGTTCCTTTTGTCACAAGTAGAACGATACTGAGAACAACACGTCTGCCTGGCTGACACAGCTCCAGAGTCTTGTGTCAGTTCCCAATGAGATATAGGCAGAAGGGGAAGCTCTTCTATGCAATATCTGAAGAATAAAGTAGTACATTGGCCTAAATTACCTACAATAGTGACAGTGGCAGGGGTAGAGTCTGGAATAATGGAGAATCCAACGTTCAATCAAAATCTCTTCTGGTATTAAATTGTATTGTGTAATACTTGATGTCAAAGTTGACAAGAAGCTAAAAATGAACAAGCACATGCTGTAGGTAGTTTGCAAGTCGTGTGAGTCATAGCACACATGTTCACTCTTATCCAAACCATGAAAAGTTATTCAAAACTCACACTGTGGAGTGACTCACATGGCAACAGTCCACACCTCCCACAACCATGCCCTAACCACAAGTTGCCCTGACCCTACAATTTCCAACGGGTAGAATACCCCCCTTAAGTCCCCACCCTGACTTTCACCCATGCCCCACCCATCCACACAACAGAAGACACAGTTTCAACTGAAACTCTTTATGCTGACCTCCCATAAATCTTCTAAAAGGGGGGTTGTGGGGGAACTGGTAACCCACAACCATGAAACAATTTACAAGTCACACTCTCCTCAGAATCAGACAAAGCGAAGAGAGAAGAAAAATGACATGCTTGAGGAACTTGCCTGTTGAATCAACAAAAGAAAGCTGACAAGTTATGCTACTTGTGTGATGAAAGGGAGAGGAAGACAATCTAAGAACCTGCATAAAAATGCTGACAGATAAAAATAATGGGGAAAAACTAAAAAAAAGAAAAAAGAAAAGAAATACATGATTGGAGCCATACGCCTTTCTCTCTTATTATCACTCATCTATCTATCTAGCTCGCTTTGTGTCTTTCATCAGCCTGACTGCGTTCAGTAAAAACTCCAGCAGCTGCTCTGTGATTCAACTCAAAGCAGAGCTTGGTGTTGTGGCCTTGCAGACACTTGAGGCATGACTCTGCTTGTCTCTGTGTCCCTCTAGGCACACCGAGGTGCTGTAAATTGATGGCCCTCAAAATATCTAGTCCCTTTTTACTAGATAGGTGAGTTATTAAAGCACACAGTTGTATTGGAATTCTGACAAAGAGTGAAGATGAATTAACATGATTTTTTTTTTTTACCATTTTCCTCGCACATTTTATTGTCCACTTTGTGCTTGTTGATCACATAAAATATCCATAAAATTTGACGTGAGGCAATCAATAGGAAAGAGATAAGAATTGGTCAATGTGACAAAACATAAGAAGAAAACATGGAGAAAATCAAATAGAATGAAAACATTTTCACACGACTATATACTGTATGTCTATACAACTTGATAAAAATACCCCACATCTTCATTGATTTGATTATTAGTTTATGTAAATATATCGTAGCATGATAGTACAATACTGTTTATACTTAGCTGTCAGATTTATATTAAGTAAATTGATGCCGGTTTCTTTAATCACAGTTAATGTGGAATAAGATCATAATTATATCATACAGCAAATATCTTCTGTCTTGATATGTAATTTTTATTAAAGACAAACATCTAGCACAAACAAGAACCTGTTAGAAAACAACAAATAAATCTTTCTTACCAACAGTTGCACCGTTGTATACACGTCAGCAAATGTGTGTTAATCCTGCATCTGGACATATCTTTACCTTTACCTTCCATTTCTAAGAAAAACACTAAGAAAAATGTGCCACGTTTATATGTTGGAGCCAGTAAGTGCCCTGCAGCTACAATGAGAGTCTGCTTACTGGGTGTGGAAAGTGGCAAAAAAACACCCAGCATTGCGTCCTGCTTGTGCTAGTGAAATGGTCAAAGGTCGGCTTGCATGTATTTAGGTTTGTATGTGCAAGGGCACATGTCATTCAGTCCTATCTTTACGAGAGGCTGTTCCAGCGCAGAGTGATTGTGGCGCTATCTCCGCAGCAACACAAGTGTGAGTAGAAATTGCAGGGAGTAAAGGGCAGAGTGTGCAACACACACAGATGGAAACAAAAACACAACAAATCAAACGCAGGCAAACAGCTATCCTTATCAAGATCTGCAGAGAAAATAAAGGCCTCGCCCAGTCTGATTTCAGTTTCTATAATAAGATAGATGACTGATGTTAAGGAACAATGGGCAGTGCTTAGAGAAGCTGTTGCCTCTGTGCCACTCTGTTCCATATTGGCAAAGACAATCACTCAAAGAGCCAGTAACACACTGGCACCAAGCAGCGTGGGCTCATTTGTACTGCACAGACATTGTTGCTCTGGTTCTACACCAGGGAGTGAGCACTGAGTCTTTTGTGACTTCTGACATTGCTGGGTCGTCTGTCATGCCAACATTTACATCTATTCAGTGGTGAACTGTACCACTGATAAAACTGGTAAAAGGAAGAGCAGATATTTTTGTTATCCTTCCTCGCCTCCTGTTTTGCATTCTTTACAGCACCTCTTTCTTCTCCACATGCCAATGCTTTGGTCCACAAGCAAGCATATTTTCATGTGGATTAGACCTCACAAGAGCAAAAATAAAGTCATTCATATTATTTATCAGCAATTTATGTAAAAAGTTATTGTGCATAGACTTTTGCAGGAACAGTAACTGCATTTTTTTCAGAAACTGTGTTAGGCATGGGGAAACTAACTAGAACAAAAAGAAAAGTCCCAATTTGTAAATATTTCCTGTTGCAAAAAAGCTAATAAAAGCATAGTCATGGCGTGCTGCCCACCATCCTTAATAAGGTAGTACAGTTTTACACTTGGGAAGGTATAAGTTGCATGTCCGATAAATAGAAGACAGTGTTTAATCAATATTTCTGCTTAGTATAAAATTCAAAATATCAATAAATAAATGGTAAAGACATCAGAACTGCAAAAATGAATATTCTATTTAATTTTAGCAGCAACAGGATTACTTACTGTTTTTAAATCAGCAATTGAATCATGTTCCAGACTTTACTTTTAAACTCTACTTTAATGCCATGATTCGTTAATATTTTTAATCAAGGTTATCATAGCATAAGAATCTTAAACCGACCAAGGCCTCTACATCATATCTATAAGCTTAAGTGATTAAAAAAATTACAAATATTCAATTTAAAAACATCAGGTGTCCTCGGAAAAGTAAAACCTGCCTGCAGCTCTAAGCCGTACTAATCCCTGTACAAAACATACAGTTGTCCTTGGTACACTCTGAAGGCATCTGGGATAAAACTCACTTTATATAACACTCTCAAACTTCGCCTAACATTGTGTATTTAGCTCTAATGATTTTGTTTTCTTCCCAACATGTCGAATGAAACATTTTCTATTCTCCAGGAGCCTCCTTTTCCTCTCAAACACCTTAACTGGCAGACAGGAGGCCGCCACCACAGTGATCTGGCACGTGCAGGTGGGGAGCAGGGAGTGGTCCATTGGGCATGTGAGGAAAGTGCGTAGATACAAGATCTCTGGGCTTCTATTGGGTGGCATTAAAACTTAATAACTTTCCATGGTACGGCCAGGCTGCGGCACGCTTTTCAGACACGCTGCTTGTTAATTAGACAGCATGGACGCTCGGCTTACACAACCTTCACTGAGGTTTCAATGCACCTGACGATTAAGGTGTTTTTCTTAATAGCATCTTTGTTTGGCAGTTACTTTTCAGAAGTAACTCCAATTGCTCGTCACTGGCAAGTTCTTTGAAAGTGTCCCCAGTGAGCTTCTGTCTCTCCTCTATTGACATGCTAATGACTCAGCATGAATGAATTTGAAATGGCTCTTGTCATCTAAAATGCATACAGGGATCTTTTTGCCTGTACAGTACTCAGTCTTTTACATTATAACAAATCCCTCATCCAAGTGTGCAATCTCAATACAAGGATCAGAAGGGGTAAATGAATGCAGGGGGCACCTTAGCTGTTAAACTAATCTGAATGGGGCAGCTGTCAGTACCAGTCATATAGATCCAAAGTAACACCAAATGTGCATTAAAATTATTTACCTTACATTAATAATCTGAGCAACTGCTGAGCAATTACATGATTATTAGACTGATGATGAGAGCTTAAGGGTTAAAGGAAAACTTTCCACTGAAGCAGGGCATTAGAGTCTGCTAATCAAATCTAGCTGTCACTACCACTGCAGTCAGAAAGTGCATAAGCACTCTGTGTGAATTTCCACTCATTATGAATGAGTAGCATTACTTTCATGGCTGGTAAGACTTAGTAAATCTTATTACCTTATCCTGAACCACAAGAGAGAAGGAAAGCAAGATTACCAATCTGACAACACTCTTCAGTTTAGAAGTAGCTACAGAGGGAAGAAGAAATGTAACTAGCTCATTCCAGAAGATATTTAAAAATTAAGTTAGAGAAAGCAAAAAAAAAAAAAAAAGTACAACAAGCTATTTAAGATAAATTGCATTTTCTACAGAGGTAAGTCAATGTTTATTTAAGGCTGAGAGCAAAATCTTCACCATATAACAGGAAGGATAACAGTATAACAACAAGTTCATTTATTTCATTGTTTTAAATATTCAACTACTTTCTGTTACGTAACATGCGTCACTTAGAAATGTTGAGTGCATTTTGAAAATCCCAAGAGTTGAAGAATGGGTCTACATTGCGTTGTTTATTAGTTATGAGGGTTACTCATGTGCTAGCCATACTTATGTGCTAGTCTGTGCTAAACTGTAAAAATAAGTGTGACATTGCTTATGCTTCTAATTCAAATTATTAGTTACTTTTTACATCAGGAAGGCAGAAAAAATACATTTAACTCTTGTTTATTACAGTTACTCAAGAGAAATCAGAATCAGTCATTCAAACTTTAAAAAAAAAAAAACCCAACAAAGTTTATAAATTACCCACAGCTCTGTGATTATTACATCACTAATGAAAATATTATACAGTTTTGCTTATTTGTGATTGCTTTAAGTGGAGCGTGTTGCTATTATTAAGCTCTGATAATAAAATGTATCTGAAGAAACATTTGTAATTTATTAAAAGTTAATTATAGATAAACTACTGTGAGCGTATAGCCACAAGAGTTTACACAGTCCTGTGAACAATGAAGTACTACTTTATTATTCATCCTGTCAGATAAAAGACTTCTATCTGGTTTGGCAGTCAGCATTCATTTCACCCCGGAAACTAAGAAAGGCGAGCACATTACAGATGAGGAATTTGTTTGCGCTGACTCATGGATCCGCCCCCAGAGCCAGTGGCTAATGGTGAACATGATAATAAAGGACTGCATGTAGCCCAGAGAGAGCCAGGCTCAGGAAAAGAGGTTTGCTTGCCCTGCAGGGTGAGCCGTGCTTGTGCAGGAGTTTACATTGATGGGTGCGCTGAGGACGATGACTTTCAGACTGCTGATAGGCGCACATGTGTAATTATATACTCCTGGATCTGACTCAGCACTGCTTGCAAGGGAAGGAGGGAACCGCTAGTTTCCCAGCCAATCTCACACTTAATAAAGAGCACATTCAAACATGCTGCACATAGACTACATATACACGTATGCACTGTGCAAACAAAGAGAGGAAGATATTCTATTAGTCATAGCCAAAATCATATGTTACAAGGGTTTAAGCACAGACCGCCAGTGGTCTGACTCAAACTAAATGATGATGGATAGTTCTGGACTAGATCTGCTTGTAACTGAAAAAGAAATTCCTCATGTTTTCAAAGGGGAGCAATTTACACAGCACATCAGTTCAACATAGGAGTCTGAAATTCAACAGCGCACATTATACATAGGTCTGGTTGTAAAGTGATAACGATTCACCTCGACCTCCTCACCCATGTGTTACTGAGCAGTCACGACTACCACGGGCTCCAGTGTCACATCTCTGAAGCGGAACTCATTAGCAATTTAGAAGCTGTTTCCACATCTGCTTATTTCAATTATTCAATTTAGTTTTCTGTTTTCCTCTTTTTTCATTTTTTTTTCCTTCAGGAAGGAAACACATCCATAAATTATAAACAAGGCAAAAACTAGACTTGTCTAGAAAAATCAAGGTTGACTTGCTAATGTAGAATTAAAGTTTAACTAACAACTAGTTCCCTTCATGTTATGCTGCTCAAACAGGTAGGGATTCATTTCAGTTATTCGTTCCACCAACACGACTTCCCTTTTAAACTGTTTGCCACAAAAATGTTGTGCACCTTGTGCACTAAAAATATTGAGCTCTGTGATAGATTCCTCAGTAATTCCTGACATGAACATCACATCTAATCCATTTGACTCAAACAATATAAAGTCACATTCCAGCAAATAACTAACATATAAGAAGAACAAATCTTTCAAATAAATCCTCCCAAAAATCTACAAGCCAAGAAATCCTAGTGTAGAGGATTATTTTGAAAGTATAACATGGCATAGGTACAGACAACAAAATTAATTCCATGACCTGTCCAAAGCTTGTAAACCTTACTTAATCCTGTGTCATTTTTATTCTTGTTTATAATAAATATCCATACAAGTGGTTGGTAGATATTTACATTTCTAGAACTTATTCCTGACAATTAAATCTATTTCGGTAGTCACTTGTTTAGTATTAGTATGAAACTCCATTCAACCTATGATGTGATACGAAATTAAATGTCTCTAGATGATAAATAAAGGCAGACGGAAGACCTTTTTTAACTTAAGGTTAGTTAGTTATAAATCCAGGGGGGGAAAACAGGTGCACATTCTTCTGTGAGCTTATAAAGGTAATATTACAACAAAAACAACCATAAAAAAGGAAACACAGGGCTCTTGACAGAATTTATGTTTTCATGGCTGAAAGTGTGGAATCCCACTCAGTTTCCTCCCAAGACATCAATCTGCCATCAAAATCATTTCACGAGTACTTCACAAACCACCACTATGACTAATCTAATCCATGCACTGCTAGTTTTTGATGCCAGTCAATCTTTGAAATGGAAAATAGGGTTCCATGAACACAACAATCTTTGAGCAAGTGTCCAAAAGTTTGAGAGGCAGCCATCAGCTGCACAGTTCGGTGCCTCTGGTATGTAAAACATCCCTTCTGGCACCTTCCTAGTATTTACCTAGGGAGTTCCAACACACCTGGCCCTTAGAGAGTGGGATACAGGCAAACACAGCCATGTAGTTGAAGAGTTGGAATGTATACCTTTCAGTAACCTGTCACAGCTGAGCCTTGTAAAAACAAATCTTGTCGAGAATTGATAAGATCTTCAATTTTGTTACCAAAATGAGCCTCATCCCATAAAAATGCTACTTGTGAATGCTTAGATAAGAACTGGGGGAGGTTTGAACAGATAACCTCAATGGTATTTATAACACATCATGAAACTAGGTGAAATAAGACCATACAGTCACATTCCAAATAAAAAACTCACTGTGCTTTAGAAATATGGCCTGTTGCTTTATTTAAACTAAGTATAAAAAGCTTAAGAGGACCAGGAACTAAACACTATTATGAGATGACAGGCAATCAGGAGATAAAATATTTTTCTGAAGTCTACATAAATATTTTGGAAGGTAGATGGATGTTAAGGTAACAATGTCAAGTGTAACATACAATACACAGAGAAATCACAAAGAACACTAAGTACATGGTTGACTAGTCGATATGGCGGAAAAACATATCACAATATAAGCATCTCATATCAGTCGATATTGATAATTGTTGATTTGGGGGTTTTTTTGTTTTAAATATCTGAAAAAGAACCAAACTATTTATGTTAACTGTGTGTTAACTGTGGATAAAACTGTGGATAAAACTTGCAAAACTGGTTTTGCCAGTGTAAGGTGGAAAAATCTTAGACTGCTGATGTGTAAGTTACTCCGCAAGTTGTTGCTAAGTAGCCAAAGTTTGGGGAAACTTGAAGCTGTTTGTTGCCCTGCAGATTGTTGCTAGGTAACCAACAAGTGAGTTAGTTAGTTGATGCCACTAATCGTTATTAGCTGGCAGTGAGAGGTTGAGTGGCTAAAGCCTTTCCTCTGCCTACATCTCCCAGAATGCTGTGTGGTTCTATTGAGTATTCTATAAGATGTATTATTTATTGCTATTGATCACGTGTCTATTGCGATATATGTATGGTTATTGATTTGTTCTCCAGCCTTAGGTTGACAATGGTCACATAATTTTTAACTTCCTTTGTTCGTTGTACATATTCTATTTAATTACTTTACTTCACTACTATTAGTTTTATTATTTTAAAACTAATACAAAACTGTCTTAAACATCCTTTAGCGGGAATAAAATAAAATAAAAAAAAGAGCAGTATGTATATGGATACTTTAGGAAAAAGATGAAAAAGATCATATATACAGTTGTAACTAAAAGAAAATTAGGAACCAAAACAAACATCTGATGAAACCTTTTCAACCAGCTTTCTCTTAAAACACAAAGTAAAGGGTGGGGTGTTTGTGTCTCATGTGGTTCATGAGGCTTGGGTGGGCCTCTCAATAGGGTCTGATTTATAGCTTGATGGGTGGGTGTCATGCACGTCTCTGTCTCCCTGTCATTACTCTAAAGAGTAACGATCATAGCTATCAGAGCTGCAGGTTGGAGGATGTCCGGAGAGTTGAGTAAGGAGAAGGTGGGAGGGCACGGTGCAGATTTATGGCACCCTCTGAGCATCTTAGAAACTAAGATAGTATATCTGTGTGAGATGTGCCCTCAGCTCTGTAAAGCTGTCTTCCATAACGCTCACACATAATCACCGAGGCAACTTGGGCATGGATACCAAGCGCGTACGTGCTGATGAGAATGCTGTTGCTGAGTTAACATGAGAGAGATAAGTTGGCTGCCCCCTGGGAATGAGAATGAGGGGAGACGGGAGAGGCTGGACGAGGCAGCATAAAGACAAGTGTTTGCTGAAGAGAGACTATTTAGCCAGCCACCAGACTGACTCTAAATGAGACATATCAAAAAGAAACTGACCACGTTTCATCCACACTTTCCCCAGAGAACTCAGAAAACCTGCAAACTGGGAAAGAGCCCAAGTCTGAATTACGCCCCATTTAAAACCACAAAGATGAGGGTAATCTGACACTGAGAAGAAGTCTTATCTGTTTTTCATCTTTATGGATGAAAAACAGTGTCCGATGTGCTTTCTGCGTCTCAGACTAAGTAGTCTAAACTGTACACATAAAAAAGATAAGTGTGTATGTGCATGCAAACTTATAGAGGACTTGTAACATATTTTTGAGAGGTTCATGTTTCTATCCTTTGTATAACATCTTTAATGTCACTGGAATATTTAGTCCAACTTTTATGTAATTTTTTAATCTGGTCTCTTGTCTTTTTCTCCAGATTTATAGGAGTTAATTCATATATTTTCTTTGGATTTTGAATTTCAGGAACAACCAATCTGCCATTTTGGAAATATTCCAGGTAGCAAAAATATCGCTACCTTAATATTGCATGAAAAATAAAGGAGCATCTGAGTAAATAATCTACCTAATATAAGCCTGTTAGACTCTCAGTGTTAATCTTCAGACAACTGAACTGCAATAATCAATTACCAAAGGTTGTTGTTCTGTTTCAGACAAAATAGAATATATTATACATTTCCCCAAAATTACTCCAAGATTGTGATAATTTACGTAAGTTTATTAAGTCATGAGAAATTTATACCAACTGGTTCACTTAGCTTAAGACTGCCTAGTCTAACTCAAATTTGGGATTTGACTATATAGAAAAACAGCAGCACCACTGAAGTCAGGTCCCTCTCACTACTTTAAATCTAGTTTATTAAACTAAACTGAAGAAAAAAAAATTAAAACTGATGTCAGAACATAGAACATCAATGGATAAACTGAGCCAGACAGATAATATCAAGTTCTCTCAGTTTTAACTCATGCTATCACAGTTTTATCAATCTAATATCATACTGTTTACCTCTTGTATGATCAACTAAAATATGATGAACCCCTCAGATCCTGTCTCAGGTATTAGTTCATTTTTTTCCATGACTTTTTAAGAACACCACTTTCAGATTACATTTATGTAGAGCTCTGTACGGCTGAGTTTCCTTCTTTTAATGACTGTCAGAGCTCCCAAAGCTGCCAAAGCAAAACTGTTATCATAAAATCTATTTTATTATGTTACTGATGTTATGAATATGTAAATTTCAGAGAGGAAAAATAGAACTTCTTTCTGCTTATTAATGTACATTTTTGTAACTATGATAAGATCAGAACGCACTCACTTTGTCTGTAAGCTACTTGATCAAACACATCTACTTTCACTGACAGCTTCGCTGTCATGCCTTTCAGCATGAGTGATGGGTCTGTCAAATCCATCTGCCCGTTTCTTTACTACCAGCTGATTGAGTGTCTCTGCCCTCTGAGTCAGACCGTTTTTTTGTGCGTCTTTCCTTCTGCTGTCTTGACCAACCCCCACCCCTTTGCGGTCCTGTCCGCGTCTTTTTGGCTGAGGTGTCAT
Organism: Xiphophorus couchianus; assembly: GCF_001444195.1. Taxonomy (NCBI): domain Eukaryota; kingdom Metazoa; phylum Chordata; class Actinopteri; order Cyprinodontiformes; family Poeciliidae; genus Xiphophorus; species Xiphophorus couchianus. The sequence goes on from NC_040229.1 coordinate 19,731,994, forward strand.
GTTATTTACAACCCAGAGAGCTCTGTGTGCTGAAAACCAACACAGTATGGCTGCCCAGAGCAACCTGCTGCTCACACACAGACACACATTTCCTCTGAGATACCAACTCAGAGTCACATGAGCATCCTGGGAGGCTGAGATGTTTACCTTCACAACAAAAACTATACGTGAGCAATTAGGAGTCAAGGAAAGAGGAACAAACAGAGAAAGGTGTTCAAAAGCCTGAGCTAGGAGCAAGTCAGTGGTCACAAAAAGTTAGAAAACACCAGAATAAGTGAAGGAAAAGACTCTGATGATGTCACGGAGAGTACAATTGAAGGCCAGGAGAAGTTCACACTGACAGAACATGACAGTATTCACTCAGGTGAACTTTACGGTTAGCTGGGTTTGACTGGGAACATGGCTCCAGGTGGAAACACTCAACATGACAATTCCAACGGTAGCTGCTTTTTCCTCTGACCTTTGACATGAATATGCAGAAAGAATGAGGGAAGATTCAAGCTATGGATACAGTGCCTTGCAAATGTATTCATATCCCTTAACAATGTTATAAACGCAAACTTCAGTGGATTTTTCTGCCTATCAGCAACATATGCATGCTACACTTAAAAAACAGATCTGTAAAAGTGCAGCATACATATGTTTCTGAAAGGCAGATATGAATAAAAATCCATGCCATGTGTTTAGCTTCTTAAAAATGGCTGAAAACAAGCTATCACTTTCCTTACTTATTCAGCACTTTGTCCTGATCTATCAAATAAATTCTCACCAAAATCTGTTTGCGGTTGCAAACTGACAAAATGGGAAAAAGATTGCAATGTATGAATACTTTTGCAATGCACCAGAAGTGTGGCACTCTATGACCTTTAATTATCTTAATATCACTCCTCAAAAAAGCATGAAAGAAAACAGAAACACAAGAACAATGCCAAACACTACACCACAAATGAAAAAAAAGGACAGCTGGGATAAGTCCAATGCACTAGTTTGCTTACTTTTACAAATTTCAGTGCATACACAAGAGACGTTTTCAGGTGTGAATGTCTGAAGATCTGAAAACCTAACTGCGGTGAAATGCCTACACTAAATCCCCTCCTTCCTCGCAGTAATTACAGACTCCCTGGTGACAAACTACAGGTCTGTTATGTTTGTTTTCGCCTTCTAGGATAAAACAGGTGAAGAAAGGCCTGTTTGTGCTGGGCTGAATGCCAGTCTTTTACTGGTTCTGCTAGCTACACAATTTTTATCTTGATGCAACAAAAACTCTGAGGGAAATGCCCCAAAAGAATTGTCCCAATTTTAAAAGAATTGCAGACCGGATATAATTTCATAATCTTTGTATCCCTGAGTATTTGTAACCCTGCAAAGTACAACATCCCACACAAGAATACGTTTTCTTCTGCTTTCAAATCTAGAGGGTCAAAGTTTGCAACTGTACACTTGGTTAGGATGATTTATTTAGAGAAGTGCCAAAGATTTGATGTATTGGAAATTGGGTTGACTTTGGGTTGAAAGAGGAGGCAGGGTGTGAGGGATGAGAATGTGATGCAAGGAGGACTGGATCAATCTTTTATCACTGCAGTGTGCTTTCATCCCTAATGGATCCGGCATGAGCAGAGCACAGCGCTGCTTTCCATCACATTGCACAGGCAGGGGAAGGACACGGGGAAAGTAGGAAAGCAAGAAGGTACAGGAGAAAAGCGGTGCAAGGCACCTTCCAAAATATTATCGCAAACTTCTTCTTCTGCAGTCTGGCTATACTGTCCTCGATTATACTCGCACCAGAGATCGTCTGCAGGAGGAGGGAAACACGGCTGATAAGAACGGCAAAAATTAAGCCACTTCTCAGCTTCTAGAGTAATTCAGGAAGTTTCCATCAAGAATCCCAAAAGATAACTTGCTCAGCTCAGGCAGACCTGCTTTCTCTGCCATCCGAGCTGAGTGACAGACAGAGCCGCTGACAGAGATAGAGACTGCTTTGGACAAGGAGGGAGTCCATCTGTGTATTCAAGCATTAAAGGAGCATTAAAAATAACACAGCAAAGAACAAGGTACGAGCTCTCTCAGAGGACATTCTGCTCTCTCCATGCTAAACAGCCTCATTCATGCGATGGGAAATAACAAGTATCAAACCAGTGAGGGGGACATAAAGGGAGGGAAGCAGAGAGAAGAGACATGCAAACTAAACAAGACTTGGGGGGTAAAAAAAGAGTTTTAAAGTTTTATGATGTATTCCAGCCACTGACAACTTCACAGTTATCACCCTGCTGGTTTACCGCTTTAGGTGAAGTGTTCGTGGTGATGCTAAAAAAGGAGAGGGTGATGCATAATAATGTTTCTGCTTTTTTAAAGAAGCAGGAACACATAATGAGGATATTGCTGCCTAATAAAATGAATTTGTGTGGTACTCTGTGGCAGTCTAGATTATTTTAGTGATCAATGGCCAGGAATAGTACATTTGGACAAGTGACTAAAAAAAAAACAATGCCCCGAAAAAGCTACCTGGTAATGGAATCCGGTTGGTTTTACCTTGATCAGTCCTGAATAAAAAAAGAAGAAAAACTAAACTAACTCCAAAACTAAAGTCAAAGGAGATTATTTCTACAGGCTATTCAGGCTACGACAGCAAGACTTACAGTAGATAACAGGAAGGCTGAACACATGACAAAAAAGTTGCTGTTTAATCTTTTTGAGCTTTCAGCCTCTCTTGGAACATGTTGGATGTGGAAATGTTGGAAGACTTTTTGAAATCGCTAATGCTAACTGATGTAATTACACTAATAACTGATAAAAGCTGTTAAAGAAAGGTTAACATGTCCACTCTATTATAATGTGGCTTTTGCTTTTAAAGTAATTGTAAAACTTGTCTTACAGTGACTTACCCAAGGGGAGTAACATCACTTTGACTCCTAATATACATTAATATTCAATAAATTAAAATATATGTTTTGATGAGACTCATTTGTTAGATTAACCATTATTTTTTAAAAAGCTTTAAGAAGGTTTTAAACTTGTCATTAAGCCCAAATTTCTGTGCAAAATTGTTTTTGTTGCTCTAATATAGTATTATAATCTTAAATCTCTGTTTGTAATTAGTCTATATAGTGATTAACATAGTGACCTGAGTTACTAAAATGAAAGAAACATTTCAATATTACAGTTTATTCAATATAACTTACTAACGAATTACATCTCACAGCAGGAAAACAAAAAATTAATAATAATAAATTGTTCAAAATGTAGCATAAAATTTATAATAATAATAATAATAATAATAATAATAATGTGTTTAAACATAATCATATGTGTTTTTTAAAAGGCCAGGAAGTTCTACAGGAAAAATCAAAATGCCCAGACATAAATGTTTTTTTTTAAATAATTATTTTAAAAAGATTTTGGAAATTTGGTTCATTGAGGTTCTTATTGGTGAGTCTCTGCTGTAGAAGAAAAAAGGCTCAAACTTAGACTTGTTTTGCATTTAAAAAATTGGAACAATTTATTCTATTTTGTAAATTGAAAATTGAAATATACTTATTAAAATTAAATGAGTAAAATAAAACTGAACTGAAGTAACACTTTAGTTATTTCATGTTTTAGTTATTTCACTTCTTACTATCATTAATAATCTCTTTGAAAACAAGTTAATTGCATGAACCGCACTGTGATAGCATGAGGTACATTTATTAAGTTCCTACTGTTGGTCAGGGAAAAAATAATCACCCCCTTGTGTGTGGGGGGTGGGGGGGGGGGGGGGCACTCGGTGGGGTTTCAATCGATGGCCTTGATTGGATAACAAGTGCAGCCTGCTAATGAGCTCCACTGACTGACACATAGCATGCTAGGAATTTATAAACAAGATCTTAAGCCATGCATAAAGACAAGCCAATGTTTAAACAGGCTGTATTGAAGTGATTTGGTGCATTGGATTAGCATGTTGTTGGCATTTAGGATGTGTTGCCTAAAACAGCACAAACCTGCCAGTGCGCACTCTCCATCTCTTCAATAAATTAATCTTTAAACCCTTATCTCTTTTCGTGTACTGTAGTTCTAGCTTAGTTTTTGTTAGTAGAAAATAGACCTACGAACAGTCCTTGTACACAGAGTAAATTCAAAAATGAGCAAAAATAATAATAAAATAAGATTTACAAAGAGTGAATATTCAACCCAAACAGGTTTGAGTTCTTTTGTTGCACAGAGGAGTACTTGGGTGGCGGGTCTAGCTTCAACAGGTGCGTACGTGCAAAGACACGGTTCGACTCAGCGAACATACGACACAAACCCAATTTTGTCTCTCTGCTCATCACAAAAATACTAAGTTAGATTTATGAATCTTAGTAACACCTCTGCCTCTGCATTTTATATGCTGAGTTCAGAGAAAGTTCTTGACATAAAGATTCAAACAGCTCAAGCCAAGAAACGGTCAAATAATCTCTCGAGAAACCCTTACACTCACCTTCTTGTTCTTGCTTCTTGGTGTTTTAAACTTCCAGTCTTCTTTTATTTTCTCCTTCCTTCCAGCTCTGTCGGGAAAATCCTAACCTTCTCACCAGCCAGTGGTGCCGGCTGTTCAGCTGGTGTGCGAGGAAGAGTGCGAGTCAGTCTGCGAGGAAGCATGCGAGTCCAGCAGAGGTCAGTTAGATGTGAATTTAAAGAGTGTCACCACTTTTCTGCTCTGTCCTCCTTGCCTTTTTATTGCTGTCTGCCTCAGGAATGCACTTCTGCTGGATGTCCTCACCACAGGCGAGATCTGAGTGTGTGCTCCAGTTCTCTCTCTGTCTGCACTGCTCCTCCTCCCTCTGTCTCTCTCACCCACACAGAAACACACCCTCCCCGTCACTCTTCTCTTTCTCTCCACCCTCTTTCTATGTGCTCTGACAGATCAGATACTTCCACTTCTTCCAGGTATCTGAAAGAACAGTTTCTTCCTCACCAAAACCAATTACCATACCTATCCTTTTTTTTAAATTATTCAACATTTTCCATTCAGATGGAGATCTGCTCATAGAAAAATCCCCACAGAAACTAGAAACTCCTTGCATATATTTACATATCTGCCTCTAATGTTTGTACGGTCAATAACCTGAGGCATCTGACATCGAAGTTCTGCCCTCCAGTTACACAATCAGCTGATAATACAAATGAGTCTGTCAGGTGATTCTCTCTTCCTTTTCCTGGAATGAGGTCATAGTACGACAGACCAGGTGGAACAGGAGAGAGAGTGTGCAACTATTAGCATTTGAACTGGACAACGCCCTGAGAACAAAAAGGACAGTTTAGCTGCTGCACTTAAACCTGACCACTCGAGTGCAGGGAGCAGACCATTAAAATATTGCTGATGCAAAAAACAAAAACAAGTACCAAGTGTTCAACAATAAATTCAAAGAAATTCCTGAACTGTGACCCTGTGATGGCTGCCCCATCACATACACAAACACACATGCAGAGCTGAGAAATGCGTGACCAATGTTCCAGGTAGACTGTGCAGGAAGCACCGCATGGAGAGACAGACCCTGCTATTTATTAACAACTTTCATTTTCCAGGGCAAGTTTAACTGTATTAACTGTGCAGCTTTATTCACAGTTAATGTAATTCAATTTACTTTATAAGAGATTTTTTTTAAAAACCCACAAAGTTTCTTATAATCTTACAACCAAAGGTGCACTCTTAGTCACTTTAGTTAAATTACTCCAAAACTTGTTACTAAAACTATTTTACATGGGAACTGGCAAAGGAGTGAGAACCTTCAAATAAAACCTTCAAAAACTCTTATTTATTATTGCTACAAATTGAGCTGATTTTAGCCAACACCAGCTATTGTTGTTGAAACAAACTGTAAGAGACAGGTTTAATAGCTATTACATGCTTTATTAAACAGTTCCAGCTCAACAAATAGAGATTTTTCAAAAGCAACCCTGATGAATAAATTATTTCAGTATAGTTAATAAATAATAAGCAGTTAGATAACAAGTAAAGCGATGTATGTATTCTACCTTAACAAAAGCTTGTGATAAAGGAATAACACTTTGTTCAAGCTAGTCATTTTGTTCCTTCACAACTTTGCACTTTTGGAGCTTTGGTCTTTTCGAATTCAGATTTTATATATAGGTAAAGAGCTGTCAATCTATAAGATGTTTTTTAACAATCATGCATCAGTTGACTGCCTTGTGATGTTTTGGACAAGCTTTGAAACCCATAATTTAAAGGACAAGTCTATAATCTACTTATCATCTAACTTGATGCATGACTATATTTAAATCATGGTGGCATTAATGTTTTGGACAACTCTTAGGGATGTGGTTTTGTACATGATAAACAAAACGTTAGCTTCTTTATGCAGAAAAGAGTGATGCCATTTACCCTTTAAGTCAAGAGCTTCGTGTCTGCTTTATTTAGTGTCTTAAATATTATGAGGTCTTCATTTCTGTTCCGTCAAAGGGAACTTTATTTTCTTCTTCAGAAATGTATTTCTTTGTAAAATTACACATAACTATTGGACTGAGTTTATTTTGCAACAATAAAGATGTGACTTTTGACCAAAAAGAAATAAATGGAGAATCTTCTCCTAAATCTGTAACATCAGTTGGATTAAGACAAATGAATTTGCTCTGAGAGATCCTTTTAGGTTAACATCCAACTGGTTCCTTTATTTATTTACTCTGTTTCTATGGTGAAGTCAAACAAATAAGAGAAGACAAAATTAACAGCCTGTCACATATTAACATATGAGTAACAAGTACTTGGAAAATGTATACCAAAGAAATTATTATTTATTATTATTATTTTCGAACTATGCTGTAAAACTATACACTGTGTTTCTGGATTCAAAATACAATAATTAAGCACCAGAGGGCCATTAAGACTAATTAGTCATTCTCCCTTTTCTTCACCTCTATCAGATGTCAGATTTTATTTTCAGCAAACTAATGAGCCCAAGCAGTCACAGCACCTAATAACCAGTGTGCTCATTGCACAAAGCAGAACTTTTCCAAAAATAGATGGCTGGCATTAATTGCATTAATTAGACGAGCTAAATCATCCAAACAAAAGTCCACACCAAAGACTGCAGCAGCTTTTAGCAGGGCTGAGTCAGAGGCCCATTGAGAGCCAGTTCGCAGTTACGTGAACTGCTTCACTGTTCTGTCTATAAAGCAAAGCTTTTGGCACGTATAAGAGCTGTGTTGTCAGACAAATCTCTTAAACAACTCTCTCAAATCATATGGGAAGGAAGAACCTCCTGAGACAGGGTTTAAGTACCAAAGGGCATTGTGAGAAAACTCTAAGGTGCCAAGCAGAAGTGACATTTTAACAGCAGGTATTGGGGAAGTAACTACACTTCACAGGCCCTGACAGGCTTATATGATTGTCCTACATCACATTCAGTTCATTTAAAGTTGAGGGAGGGGTATTATGATCCAGTGGATTATCAGTCCAAAGCCTCCCAGATTTTGCTGACACCTTCCAGGCATTCCTCAGGGCACCTCCCACTGCTGTGCCCCCCACTCACCAAACCCTCCCTTGTAAAACTCCACATATCTTCTCTCTTTTCCGTGGGACTGAAACACAAACTCTTTTCTTCCCCTCCTCCAACTCTCCCTCTGCATTCAGGATAGAAGCTAAAGAGAACAATGAAAATAATTTAAGCCTAAACTTCTTTATAATATATTCAATTTCACAAAAACGAAATCTACAATCTGTTTTTACCAAAACAGCTTAAAGTTCTGTTTTAATTCAAATATAAAGTAAATATGTCAGAAGTGCCTAAATGTCGTGAGTCAAGGTTAACTGAGTCCAAATTGATGAAATAGATGGCTCTGAGGCAGAGAAATAGTCTCCTTGAGAATGGGAGTGCTGAGTGGAACAAAGATGACTCAATTTCTAATTGTTCAAGGCTTTTACTGAGAACAATCTTCAGCAGGTGGGTAACAGGGACTAAAAGTCTAGAACAAGGGACTATAAGGCTAGAACAGTGAACAAAATATACATTTGAAACAGCAGCACTATTCAGAAAAGCATTTCAAAATCGTAAACTTTTGTTGACACTGGTTTTCAAGCGGCAAAAGGTCGTGCCAAACAAGCCTAAATAAAGCACTAATGTCTCATTATGGTCAGACCAGGGTTGTTGCTGCAGAAGTTTGGCTGTGTTGTATATCATGATGATGATAGGATGGTGTTTGCCAGCTAAGGTAATTGCCGTGTTAGGATGTAATTATAGCAAAACATAAATTAAGACCTGACTGAGTTCTGTTTTCCTCAGAAACCTAGCTCAAGAGAAAATTCATGGTTTGACAGCAAACCACCATTATTTTAGTGGAAATGGTGGAGTGACTATGCATAGTTCTAAGAAATTCTGGATATTTCTTGAACTTTTTTACATTTTGAACAATAGAAAACATGTCTTGCATCACTCTTTCCATTTCTTTATCTAAACCCATGCTTTTTCCATCCACCTTGTGGATGTTAAAGTCACTTTCTGTGAGAATTCACAGTCTCTTGAGATAACGTGGCACCATTAGTGTCACACTGTGCTGTTGCTATCTGTAAATGGAAATAGGATAAAAAGAGCTTAAGCAGAAAGCTGGGACTTTGAAGAGAGACCTAAACTTTTCGGTCAATGATGGGATGCTGATGGCAGGTCAAAGAGACTCGTTCACTTCTTCATCTCCTCTTTTTTGTGAAAGAGGTGCCCTTTCTCCAAGAACAAAAGGAAGTAGAGTCATTAAGCCTGTCCTGAGCGTCTTGGGACATGTCCCGTGTCCAAGCACAGGCTTTCTTAGAACAAGGAGGAGGATAAATATTCAATCTTTGTCTGAACAAACGAGTGTATGTCCACTGAGAGACAAATGAAACAAAGAGAAAAAAATGACTTAGGACCTGCCAGATGGGTAAGAACCAATAAATAAATGACGATCTCAAGAAAAAAAACTAGAGAAGTGGGGCTCTGTATGGAAAGAAAACCTTGCTTTATTAAGAGAAGAGCAATCATGTGGGTGGGGGTCAAAGGTGAGAAGTGAAAAAAAGATTCATTCAAGCCCACCCTGGACACACAGTCACTGACACCCTGCCGATCCAAAATTAACCAGTTCTGCTTTGTTGCTCAACATATTTCCGTAGAGACTTCCAAGTATCCTCAATGTTTACTGTTGTCCTTCCGCTTTCTAATGCAGTTTACCGTACTAATCTGTTCCTTGTCTGTGCTGAATGTCTATGGGACAGAACAATCCATCCAATGTAAACACCTGCAGGAACTACAACCTTTAAAAGCTTTCACTGTAGCAGGCCTGTCATCTCTTTCCTTCAGTGGCTTTACTGGATCAAAGCAAAGCTGTCTTTTGTACTTACAATCATGCACTCTAAGCACACACACAAAAACAGGAGAAATGAGGGCTTGCACACACAAACGCATGGTGATGCTGGCACATAATAGAGATGGATCTCTTTAATCATGGCATTCTAATAACAGGCATTTTAGTTGAAAGTGCTGGATGAATGCATAACCGATTTGCCAAAGTTTCAAGTAAAGGCACTAGAAGATGGGTTGAATTTTAACTAGGCCGGTGAGACTGCCATTACCGTCTCTATTCAGGTTCAAGTGTGCTTGAGTGTGCGCTTGAGGGGGTATGCGCATGAGACTGAATTAATGACGTGTGTGTTTGTCGACGGATATGCCAGATTATTAATCAGCGCTTAGACAAAGGCCATATGTGTGCAAGTCAGAGAATCTCTCCCACATGTCTCTTGCATATTCTGCTCCACGCTGGTATAAAACACAACCAGCAAGAATGTTAGGATTGTCGGGTCAGCAGCACTGACATCATGGCAGTCAGAGGCAAGGCCCCAGCACCAGTTCCACCTGGTTGCGTCAGTAATACAATACTAAGCTGTAGATCAATGACACAAGCTCCAACCCAACTTCCTGCTCACCCTGACTCTTTAAGCATTTAATATAAACTTAACGCAAACTGAAAATTCATATAATTAAATCCTAAGCTTTGTTCTCTCCAAACCCTACATCTTAACTGAAACTATCTTAAAATATAAAACCAAAGCTGCACTTCATTTTCAATAATTTCTTGTACAATTATTATATAAAGTAGGGAAGGCTCAAAAATTACATTTTAAAGCAGAACTTCACTAAAATGCAAAGCCTTAAAATGCACACAAAATATACCCCAACCTTTCTGTATGGTAAATATCCAAGCCACCCAATGGTAAAGTAGGTTGTAAGGGTAGACAGTATGGCCAGTATTTCGACAAATAACGAGAGCTGACAATATCTGAGTTTTAGAGTCATTTACTGACATAGTCAATACTACCCTGGATTAGCAAGATTCTGGTATGGATTCTGAAAAATATTAATCAATTCAGACAGGCTTTTAGCTTGAAGAATACAATGCCAACAGAGGAAGAGTTCTTGCTAAGAGCAGTCCAGTATGAGTCTGAATCATCAGAGTCATAAGCCAATATGGATGGTAGAGTAAAGCTGCAGCTGAATCAATTGGTGATAAGGCTAATGATTATCTCCACAACATGAAACTATTTAAGGTTTTCAGTTTGAGGCTTTTCATTTGATTGTTTTCCATGCATGTTCACCAATGTACATGTCGTATTCTTCTGGTGTCTCCTCAGTTATTGTGACACAGGAGCACAACAGTCATACAGCTGACATACAAATCCCTGGTGGAGCACAATAGTCGTACAAAGCAGTATTACTTTGTCTCCCAAGTCCCCCGTGTGGTTACATAGATACAAAACAGTAGCATAGACTTTCTGTCCAAATATGAAATTAGTGTTGTAAAGTAAAAGGTAAAAAACTAATTACTTATGGTCTTCCATTGATCTCTCAACGTTATTGCAGGTTGTTATATTTGATAAAAATCAACTAACCGTTCCTGACGTTTATAAGTGGAGAATTGCCTGGCTATTTACTTGTCAGTCTTGTCAGTGGAGTAAAGCGCCAAGAGACTGATGATAGCTTGTGTCCAGCTTCTAAGTTCAAAGAAGTCTGCAGGTCATCTGATAAAGTGCACCTGAAGGGGGTGTAGGGAGTCAGTTTCTATAGTTGCCAAGGTAACCAAACATAGTAACAGCCACCTGGTTTTTTGGAACAAGACTGGGAGCTCAAAGATACCACTTCAGGAGGGTAACTGTGCCAGAAAATCCTCTTAAAGCAACACAGTTCCAAAACAGAAGCCTCATTGTGTCCATGTCATGATGAGTGGAGCAGGGATCATGGCCAGCTGTTGAATCTTTCATAAATAAATAAATACACTGTTCAGATCTCATTTAAGACAAAATTACTTCAGCCAATTTCATTTCTGGATTTCTTAGTGTAGTTTTAGTGATTGGTTGAACATTTTTTTAACAAGTGCTGAAAGCTAACCAAAACTAACCAAACTCATTTGCTGGAAACTTTATGTTTGCAACAGACTGAAAATTTTGTGAAAAGCGTCAATATATCTGTAAAAAAAATTCAAGTAAATCAATTGTAGAGTCAAATTTATTACATTTAGTCAGGAAATTATGGAAATATGTGTCAATAAATTTGAGGGATTGGCTGCTGCTCTTTCCAGCATTTGAATTCAACTTGTCACAGATAACTTGTTTAAAAATAACACTGATTTCTTCTAGACAAGAAACTTAGTTAATGACATAAAATGATAAAACCTTGACAAGATGTTGACTAAGATTTATTTTGTTCCATTTGTACAAAGAGGACAAATGTAACAAAACATCTATTTATTGTCTGTAACCACTTTTTCCTTGTTAGTTTCGCTGAGGAGCTGTTTCCTATCTCCAGAAATTACTGGGCGAGAGGCAAGTATACACCCTGGACCAGTCACCGGTACAACAGAGGACATCTCAGAAACTGAAAGGAAAAACAACCATGCACGAACCTGTTCACTCCCAAGAGCAATTTAGAAACCATTTCAGTTAGCACGCATGTTTTCAGACTGTGGGAGAAAGCCAGAGCACACATAGAAAACCTATGAGTGCATTGAGAGAAAAAAGTCTTGGTCAGAACTTGAACCCACGAACGTCTTGCTGCAAGGCAAAAGTCCTAACACCGTGCATCCTCTTTCAGAGTTTCAAGTTGGAAAGATTACTTGTAAGCCAGTTTGAGGACAGAATTCCAAATTGGAAATTTGTAGCTCAACCCCAGGTCAAATTCAATATGGATGCTGCACATAACAAACACTGAACGTTGCAAAGGTTCACTATTTATTTGCACCTCTGCCCACATATTCTTACAGTCCTAATCCGTAAAAATTATTCCTAACTCTTTAAATGAAAACTGTATGTTGTTTTTGGCTTTCATTGCTATCCTGATCATAATAGCAAATCCCACCAGTGAGTGCAACAGGGTTAGGGCTAATATAAATATGTAATATTTACATTAATCCAATCAGTTCCATGCAATATTGATATTGACATAACACCAACTATGCTATAAATGGTCCAGCCCTAAAGCCCATTATAAAAATATATATTAGGTTGGATATGCTCACTGTTGCTCATTGTGTTGTGCACATATTAAATCCCATTTCACAATTTCCCCAGTATGATAGTCCTATCTGTATTTAGCACTCATGCAAGGAAATTTACATTTCTCAGTCTTTCTATATTCAAAGGGAATAGTGAATAATCCTGATTTTGTTTTTTGTCTACATATTTTAAAAGAAAGGCTTAAGATGAGGGTATTTTCTACAAAAGAAGGGCTTTGACTTTGCCTGTAATAACTCCTTTGACATAATTTGACGTTTCAAATTTGAAATCACTACTGGTTACCCTTAACCAGCACTTAATAGTAAAATCAGCATTGTATTCCAGTATGCCAACAGGTGCAACAGGTGCGTAAATGGAAAGTTTTATGTAATGTGCAATTTTTTTTTTTTTTTGGTGTTTGTCAACTTCCCATTTACAAAATACATTGAAAGGTGTGCCCTATAAAAATCTTTTGTTTGCAACAACACTTTGTAATGTGTATTTTAATCTATTACATTTGGTGGAATCGCTTTAAATAAAAACAAATATCAACAACAGCGAGGATGTTTAAGCTTCTTGAAATGGTGTCTTTGACATTTTGTCTACTCTCTGTCACTTTGAATCCATGCCACTAGGTATCTAGTGTCTACTAATGACACCACCGTGGAAGAACAATGAGACAAACAAAACTCAGAAAACACATTAAAAGACAATTTGACTATTTTCTAAATTAAATTGTAGCTCTATTAAAAATAAATAACTATATTACTTTATCGGTATATGCTTGTTCTAATTAAACCGCTTGATGGTAAATTAGCGGTTATTTTATCTAGAGAAGCTTATGGGAAATAACAAAGCAGGAATGTTTCAGAACAACAAAACAACAATAACACACAAAACTGACTCCACATCAATTATAATGTATCAATACTTTCTAAATTATCTTCTCATGTGTCAGACTATAGAATATCTCCATATGCTCTGCCACGAGAAAACAATCTACGTTTCCACAAAACAAGGTCCGCGTCATGACAATTAAATGATGTGGTAACAATGACTACAGAAGGAAAGACGGTTTAACTATAAAAGGTTGAAATTGCTGCTCTGTTTAAAAGCACTAACTCTAATTTGTTGTAGTTTTGACACTGAAAACAACTTCAGCCACATGTTCAGTAAGAGAAGTAAAAAATAAAAGCAAAAAGAAAGAAAAAGTTCAAAAATAACTGCAGCAAAACGCATTTGTTTAACTCACCTCCTGCAGTCTAATAGTCTTTACAAGCGCCTGTCCGATGAGAATACGGGAAGAGTAAGAGGAGGAAGAGCGAGCCAGGCTGTCTGTGTTGTTCTCACATGCTACCTGATCCACCACCACAGGCTGCAGCGTCAGGGCGACTGGCTCAGAGCAATGCAGCGGGGAGGGGGGCGGCTGCAGAGAAAAGCAAAGCGGTGCCGCCATTCCCTCCCGTCACCCTGGAAACCAACGCTCTTTCAAAGAAAACCGGCCAATGGCGAACACCGGCAATTGTGTTTTCGCACAAAAAGTCACATGACTGCCCGAATACCATTCTCTTCGTGCTTTTGAGAGAAAGAAAGATAAAAATGAAAAATAGAAAATAAGTGAGGGCTTGGTGCGCTTCAAAAGGGAAAGATAAAAATGGAAGGAAAACCATTTTTATTTTATCATCCCGTTTTCGCATATTAATGTAAAACTTTAGTGTTTTTACTATTTTGTGGTAAATCCCCGCACTTATTTGAATCAGAAGGCTTGGTATTTCTAGAGATTGCCAGATTTAAATATATCAATTCTTTAATTTTTCAAAATAATACCGTTCCAATATATATTTAAAAGACAATAACATTTGAAATTCATTGCTAGCTTTCATGTGTCAAAGAATAAACAGAATGTGGGGCTACATTACTGTTTCAACAATGATACTGAATAAACACGAGTGTGTGTGTTTCCTAATAAAATGCAATCTTCATCTGGCCGGTAGACATGTGATAAGATTCTTATTGTATGACAATCTTGTGAGAAAATACTAAAAAGTCATTATTCAATAATAATTGTATCTACTTGATTTACTTTCTGTACTTTAAGCAAAGGTAAAACTGTTTTTCTTCAGCCTAAAATGAATGGATAACTACACAAAATTAAACCTTTTGTTATTCTCTGTAGGTTAAAATAGCCAAAATGAGCTGATGTCAACTCACTGAGCAGTTGGGCAATCTGCTCGTGAAAGCAGCTCTCTATTTAAAAAACATTTATTTATGAAATAAGCAAACTGCCTTTTTGAATATAGCTCAGGTGGCTTTAAACTACCTTTCAATGTTACCATTGTTAGAAAAAACAATGCTTTCAGAGTGAGTCAGGTTGTGTTTTCTGTGACTGTCAATTACATTTAATCACTTGGAACAGCACCCTGAGATCCAGTGTGAACAAATGAGGCGTAGAAAAAGGGGCATTCTGGAAAGCTGATGCTGAAGCTGACCTTAGAGCAAAAAGCTTCATATTTGATAAACCTAAAGCAAGGCAGGGTCAAAAAAGGCCAATGGACACAAATCACCCAGTGATGCAGAAATACAATCTCAGCAGAAAACTAAAGGCAGAGAATACATTCATTTCTGATCTTCTTTTCTCTTTTCACCTTCTAAGATGTTTGTTTTTAGCTTGGTATTAAATCTTATCTTCAAAGTTAACATATTTGGTTTTACTTGCATTCCGACAAAAATGAATGCAGGGGGGAAAAAAGAATAAGTTGCACAAAACGTTTCCACCATACTGGAGAAGGAGTTCTCTGCTGCTACTATTTTAATTTCTTTTTAAGTTTGTTGAATAGACAGATATATAAACATATACTGGACGATGAAATCCTTACAAAGTACAGTTACTTGAGCTTTACAGTTGAGTCTGACATGTGCCTGGGGTACTTATATAGTAAAACTTTCTCATGTAAATTCCCGTCATAACTAAGAGACAGTGCAGTCTTCAAGCTTTAGGGGCTGGCTTTATTGCTCAGGCTGAAATCACACGTCTCACTTTCTTGGCAATACACTCAGCACTTGAACACAATGATTTTTCATGTAATACTTTGCCTCAGAGCTAGTAAATTACCCTTCCTCACCAGTGGTGGCCAGGTCTGCTTTTCAGAAAAAGCAATTAGAAGAAAGAGGGGGTCCGTATTTCAGTAAATGTGACAAGAACAGTACATAACGTGTTACCAGTAGATGAAGCTCCAACCTCTGCCACTTTCCTTTTTCTTTTTTAAAGGTGATTCAGAAAAAACACCTAAGGATCAACAATCCTACATACGCCTGCCACTGGATAATAGGCATGTTTTGGCTCCAGGCTTACAGATAATTCTTGGGATACCCTTCAACCTGGAGATTGGGTCTGCTTCCAAGACGAGACCAAACAAAGTTTCATAACTAACTATATGCCTGTTCACAAAACATGGGCTGCCAATTTATTTCTCTTAAAACAGCAAAGCACTAATAAACGAAAAAGGAAACTCAAGGGTGATTGTGTGGTATACTTGCACTTCAGTGAAGCCAAGTCAAAACACAGCATTTAAATTTAATCACAAGGCTAGATGCTGCATAAGTATAGTTCCCTTTTATGACAGTCTAGCACATTTGCGAGACGCAAAGAAACCAGGTATTTACTAACACTGTGTAAGAAACATATAATCATTTTTCTTTTTCACTTTCTAATTTTGTTGTTGGTTTAGGCTGATAAAGAATACTGAAATCATTTCTTTTTCCTAAGTGCCAAAATTTAAAATGTATTTTATTGAAATTAAGAAGTTTATAGCATATGCACCTTCGAAAAGTTTGTGATATGATCTACTATGATGATGCATCACACTCCATTCACTTCCACAGACTTTTCAAAATTTAATACGTATCATTTCAACCACTATTTACTGCATCTGGCTTCTTCTTGTGCAGAATTATGATGCATGTCTCACGGCAATGGTGTAAAAGTCAAATGAAATGTGAGGAGACTCTGAGAAACATCAGCTACGTATCTGATTTAGTGCCACATATGGAAATGACACAAAATTGGATTTTTATTTGAGTGAAAAAAAATTGGAACTGGGCCATTCAGACAGCCACAAAAAAGACAGTGATGGGTTATAGGTAAAATAATTTAGATTTTAATCACATGTCCCTGATGTATGAAGGTAGCAAAAAAGGGAACAACCAAATCAATGTTTTCAAGTCGCAAAGTTGATATTTGAAAGACCATGTGCAAGCAAGGATGTTTTCTAACTTAACACAGTTTGGAGTAAACCTGACATTGACTTAATTCTGTCTGGATGAATGGACCAAAATTCCTGTAAACTGTTATAAGGATTCATAGATGTTTGACTCAAGTCGCAAGGTTTGGCATTTCTACCAAATACCAATGAAATGCATGTAAACATCTGAATTTGAAAAGAAAAAAAAATCATTGTTACATTTAGCAAATATGTTTGGTAATCCTGACAGAAGAAACATAAATTTAGTCAGACTTACCGTAATCTAATATCAATAAATGTGTCTTTTTATACAGTATATGTAATGTCTGGTTTCAACTTTATGTGTACTCATGAAAGTCATTAAGTCAGGGGCAGTGATGGGCTAGGAAAGTAAGAGATATATAACATATATCAAATAAAGAATTTGTTTTCTAACTGATATAATAAAAATCTTCTTTATTTTCAAGTGGCTGAATTATGGAAGAGGATTAGGGCCACCGAAAAAAAAAAAAAGAATTCTGAGATTAAGGTCAGAATTCTGACTGTAATCTCAGAATTCTGACTTTGAACTCAGAATTCTAACTTTCTGACTTTAATCTCAGAATTCTGACTTTAAACTCAGAATTCTAACTTTCTGACTTTAATCTCAGAATTCTGACTTTAAACTCAGAATTCTAACTTTCTGACTGTAATCTCAGAATTCTGACTTTGAACTCAGAATTCTAACTTTCTGACTTTAATCTCAGAATTCTGACTTTAAACTCAGAATTCTAACTTTCTGACTTTAATCTCAGAATTCTGACTTTAAACTCAGAATTCTAACTTTCTGACTTTAATCTCAGAATTCTGACTTTAAACTCAGAATTCTAACTTTCTGACTTTAATCTCAGAATTCTGACTTTGAACTCAGAATTCTAACTTTCTGACTTTAATCTCAGAATTCTGAATTTGAACTCAGAATTCTAACTTTTTGACTTTAATCTCAGAATTCTAACTTTGAACTCAGAATTCTAACTTTTTGACTTTAATCTCAGAATTCTGAGTTTAATCTCATAGCTCTGACTTTAAAGTCAGAATTTTTTTTTGTTTGTTTGTTTTTTTCGGTGGCCCTTATCCTCTTCCGTACTGAATAAATAGGTCAAAGCAAAAGGTATTTGTTCTGTGGATGGTACAATGATGCAGTAAAACTCTTTATGGCTTTTTTCTTTTGATTCCAGTCTTATGACGAAAGCTCTGCTGCTTTCTGATAGGACACATTGTAGTTTTCATGCTGTGCAAGTACTACATCTATTTCAAACTTCTGTGTCACTTATCCAGTCAAATTATTTTTTTCCAGTCATGTTAGACCTCATTGCCTAAGAACAATCCTGCCATGACCTTTAAAAAAAAATGTTAACATTTTTAACTTTGTTAAGAGGTGTAAATGCAAAA
Organism: Xiphophorus couchianus; assembly: GCF_001444195.1. Classification (NCBI taxonomy): domain Eukaryota; kingdom Metazoa; phylum Chordata; class Actinopteri; order Cyprinodontiformes; family Poeciliidae; genus Xiphophorus; species Xiphophorus couchianus. Next base: position 19,750,150 of record NC_040229.1, read on the forward strand.
TAAATAAATACATAAATAGCTAAAGTTATGGAGGAGAACAACAATAATTTGTTATGATGTCAAGAAAAATAAAAAAGGAACCCATAGGGTGAAATTAAGGAAGTTGGACAGAAAAGGTAAAAACCGACAGAAGAAGTTCAGTAAAATATGAATAGGAGGAAACAAATAAGTTCCCCCAACAGATAAGACATGCTATATAGCTCTTTTGTTAATGTTTACAGTAACAATTAAAAAGAGATACAAAGGGTAAAATATATATTCTAGCATTATTTTCACAGTAAAAGTAACTATTTTATGTTTTGAACACATTCTTAGGGGAATTCACCTATTTATTTATTTACAAAACCTTGCTTTTTGTTCAATAAATAGTGACGGGGTGAAATCAGTGATGATAAAACATGCCGACTTGCGTGTTTATCTCAAAATTTCTTTTACAGGACTTGCCCTGGGAGCACCCTGTTTCCATGGAAAACAGCAAATACTCTACTGCCTTTGTATTGACAATGTTTTGATCTACTTAATGATAAAATGCTTGTCCAGCGCATTACCGGTACGTGATGTAAGCAGCTGACAGATGTTATGGCGTTCTGACATAATCTCATTCTAAAATATGAAAACAATCAACCTGGCTGGAAGGTTGTGTGAGATGACAATAGATTGCACTGCAGTTTGTGTTCCACTTGGATCGCTTTTGAAATTCCCCTGTCCTGACTAAATTCGATTTTATCTGAGGTTGTGCCAGCTGACATTTCTCCCACAGGCCATGAGGTGGCAAATATTGCACGTGTTTAAAGCACATGAGTAGTAAAGTTACATTTACCTGATTAACTCAAAAAATACTTTTAGGAGTTTTATTGCGTTGAACTTTACTTTAACTTGTGTTATATTTTTATGAAGTATCATGCTTGCTTGAGTACAACGTTACTCTATTTTCTTGTGCTTACTTTCATTCTGTCTGGGTTATTAAAACGTGTACAGGCTGATGTGGGTTTATAAACATGTGCAATGTAAATAGCGTTATTTGTGTTCAGATATCCGATTTCTGCCCCACTCCAAAAGATTTTGCCTCACTCGCTTGAAAAGAAGATAACTCCTTGTTCTCCTTGCCACTCTCTTCAACTGAGACAAATAACCCTGAAAGAGAATCATACTTCATTTTTTCCAGTATCTTAATTAGGTATAGTCAAAGAATCATTAAAATTTGTTTCACACATTGTTTCTGATCTGTTGGTATCCAGCATGAGATTTACATCTTCAACTCATATTTTACTGCATTGAAACGTTGCATGATTGCATGAAAATTGAAGCCAAGTTGGCATTTGACCTTAAATATAACTGTACTCTGATTTGGTGGTAGATAATTAACATCACCACAAGAGTTGTTCCTTAAAACTTGTGCAGCAAAAGCAGTACAAATGTTGGTTTAGCATGGAGATGGATGATGTGATCAGACAGGAAGAAGAATTCAAGTGAGTGTACAGCAGTAAATTACACTGTATTTATACCTTTCATTTGCCATTAAGTGCTCCATGTCTCCACTTGATTGTAAAGATGTCAACAGAAAATGAGTTACAAGGCTTAAATTCCTCACGGAGAATGGAATTTTTCTTCCGGCAGAATCTTTTCCTCGGCCTGTCTGAACTCACACTAAAAGTATTTTCAGTTGTAACGCTAGAGTGAAAAAAGACGGAATCATTGCAAGTCAAAACAAAATAATGATAATATAATTGGACTAGGATGAGTTCGTCTCTCCTAATTGTTCACACCCATCCCCTTGGCTGCAGTCACAAGAATGTGTAGCATTATTATTGTTTTGAGGAATACAACTAGACCTTCACTAAACATGAAGATTATTGATTCCACTTAATGTCATTTGGTAATTACATTTGGTAATCAGTACATGCTGACATCTTGTCTTTCTTTGAAAATAATAGTTGCCATAAGGGGAGCTTTGTTCCTGTTGCACAAAACATTATCTATCCATTCTTCCATCTTTTTTCACTTGTCCGAGATTAGGTTGTGGGGCAAAAAGGTCAAGGAAGGAATCCCAAAGATTCCTCTCCACAGTGACACTCTGTAATTCATCCTCAGAGATTCCAATTCAAAACACATATAAAGCCCCTCCAACGGGTTCTGAGTCTTCCCCTTCATCTCTTATAATATGACCAGACCATCCAAACTTACTTTTGATGCAGTTGTCTTTACGTTCCCTTAAGATGATGGAGCTCCTTGCCCTGTTTCTTAAAGCTGAGTCCTGTCACTCTTCTGTGGAATCCAACTTCAGCCACTTGTACCCAGGATCTTGTTCTTTTAATCATGATCTGAAATGTATGACCATAACTGCAGGTGGGTCAGACTGAGAGCAATTCTACAGTCTCACTGATGGTAGATCTCTAACTCCGTGGATTGGAGTTTTGCCTTAGGGGAGCAAACTGAGATTCCAACTGGCTGAGCCTTGGCTGCTGGGGATCTGCCCAAAGAAGCTTAGGGAGACTCAATCAATGTGGACCCACCACCTGCAGAAACATTGAGCTTGGGTGTACAAGCTCCCACTAGTGTAACCTCCCAGGCCCACTAAAAGTGGGGAAAAGTGCATGCTGTTAAGTTTTATCTGTCACAGTTACCAAATAAAATTAGCCACTCACTTCAGTGCCACCTTTGTTTTTCTTTGTATCGGATGAATGAGGAAATCTATTTTTTCAATCACCTTTTATTCAGCCAGAAAACAGCCATTTCTGGTTTGTCTCATTATCTCTAATAACTGGAGTTTTGCAAAGCTTCTCTAGGATCAGACTTGTGAATAATACCTGTCAGAGAAATTAGAAGATTACTTGAACTGGGTAAGGTGAAAAGCACTGCTAGTTTCATTCCATTCTTCTCTATCTATGTGTTGAGATGTGAGCCCAAGACTTAAAACACCTGAAAGGATCTAAGGGAGTTCAGTAATCCTCATTATGAAGAAACTGGATGACCCAATCATAGGAGATGGTACAGTTATTGAAATTCTTCGAAGATAGAAAAACAGATTACATAACCACCGCGTACCAGTTCTGTACACATGGACATGTTTGCACAGTTAATGCATTCCTATAAGCATGCCATTATCTCTTAATCCGACATGAAAACTTATGCATGAAAGACCATAATATGCTGAGTGCTTATGATGTCTGTGTCTTGGTTTGCAAATGCTCATTTCAGATACTCTGGGCAAGCTTAGTAATATCAACTTTCTGGTTAAAGCAGTTCCCCTGAAATGAAAGTAGACATAATGATGTTTGTGACATCTTCGAAACAAACTTGTCTCAACATTATATACCCTCGGGTAAAGCAAAGATATTGAATGTGTCTTGTCCTCATCTAGACAGTGGTTTTCAGTGAGTTCTTGCGAAACATTAGTCTCAGATTGTCCTTCACAGTTGAGCAGAGAGGTGATTTCCAATTACTGTAGGGAAACAGTGTGCAATAAGTCACAATAACAAGATCTGAACTTCAATTGAATTTCATTTGTTCCACTCCATTGCTTATCATGATTCAGTACATTTCTTTTTCCCTTTAAATTTCATTAGTGTGTGTTTAAAATAAGTTCTTGCAAACGTTTATGATACATTACACTCATTTTGACTAATCTGATGGGGTGAAAAGATAGAAAAAAAGGACTTGAGTTTTACAGTTTATTCCATGGATTTTCAAAAGGTTGTGAAAGCAATGTTGATTTTAAAAAAGTGTACAGCTTGTGCCCTCTAGAGGCTGTATCAGATTCTTACATCAGTTAGATTAGCCACAATCGCTCCTATAATTCGAAATGACATTTGGGAAAAAAATTTCTTTAAGTTTTGCTTTATAGTTACATTTTCATGTGTAACTGAATAGATTCATTTACTACTTCAACTGAGTAAAATATGACCGTTTTGAGGGAAAAAAACAGTTCTTAAACTGGAAGTTTATAACAAACCTTTAATTGTGCTTATTTTCCAACAGCAACAGAATCCCTCAACATGGGTATCCTGAAAGCACTCAAAATCGTTTGATAAATAAATTATTTCGAACACATCAAGGGTACAAATCTTAAAATATAAAGATTCCCTGCTTTCTCAAAACATGATCTAAAAAATTATAATCAATGGATCAAATAGAGGGATGTGTCCCATTCTGGGATATTTCACATGAGGGTTACCTTTTTTGGGGGGGTCTGTGTGTGTTTCTTTAGGTCCTCTTTCCCCAGTTCCTCTGGCTGTGACCCAAAAACCAGGGTCAACACCACCTCCAAACTTATGTCTGAATTCCTACAATATTTCCCAAAGGAAGAGTGGAAAAAAAGAGAGAACTGCTGGATAAGTATGAAGGTCTATTGATGAGATTTATGCCTGTATTTAGTGTGAAACTACAATTAAATATCCATAACGGCCCTGAATGTGGTTTTATGGAGATACCAAATACAATATGGAAGCAACTATAAAACATTGGGCATCTGTATAAGTGATTCTCCGACATTGGTTTACACTTAGATGCAAGATTGTGTCATATTTTTTGGTCTGTTTCCTCAACGCCTCTAACCTGTGGTTTTGTTTTCTGCTTTGCTCCCATCTGCACTGCGAGCAACTAGAAATTAACCAGAGCTGAATAAAGAATGTACAAACTGAACAGAAATGACAAAGCCTAATGCCTAGAAGGCAGGCCGGCCTGGTGTCAGTCCAGGTCTGAGCTCCCTCTGGACGGTTGGAGTAGATGGTGCTGGGGATGTTTCTGCAGAACTGCTCTAGCAGTGTGAGGGCGGGATATCACTGGTCTCTGGAGGATTTTTGACATCTTTTGCTTGGAGGTCAAAGGTAGACTGGACCTGTCCATAACCGCACTGAAAGATAATACAAGTAAAAGTTCTAATAATAAGAAAAAAAATATTTATATGTAAAATTGAAACATTTATGATTCACAAATCTTTTTGTCTTGTTAACTATATTGACAATTTATTTTGCTAAAGACACATATTTTAAAAATATGCTTTTTAACTGGCACTTGTTGTAATTACACCTCCTCAACTGAAGACCTAAAAGATGTGATTTTGTATTTGAGAAGTTGCAAAATCTCATTTCTGGACAAAGAAATGAAAGACTATCAAATATTCACTGGTGTTAAATAAGCACAGCGTCAGTACAAAAACACATATCTGCGCATTATTTATTTGAAAGACAGCTTGTCTTTTATTTTGGAACAAAAGTCAACTTTGACATTTTTTTTAATATATAAGTAAAACACACTAAAATCTAATATGGTTAAGATTAATTTTAAATAAATGGAATACCTAAAACGGAAGAAACATTTAAAGCACAAAACTATGAATCATAGAAAACTAAGGAAAAAATAAAAGAAATAGACAGATTTTTTGGAATCTGAATAGTAATTTCAAAGAAATCTGAGCTGATGACCAATGGTAGGGATTCATGTAATGATTTTGAACACCTAATAAAGTTGATGCCAATTGAAAAACAATTCTCCATTTGCAATAGCGTCTGGATGTTCACAGTTAATAAAGTTTTCAACAGATGCAAATTAAATAAATGGTATCCTTGTTTAAATTGGAGTTTAACAATTTAAACAAAACAATATGAAAATCAGCCTAAAAAATAACTGTTATTATTGTCATACCTTGAAATCACTGGTCCTTCACATGGATAACTTTTCAGAGGTGGATGGGGTGAGTAAGTGGCCCTTGCGAAATGTCTCTTGGACGTCAGTTCTGTTTCTGTTGCAGCTGACGTTGTTTGAGGGGCCAAGTCTTTTCTGCCGAGCTGCTCTGGATGGGGCAGGGAGAGACGAAGCTTACGGGCACGAATGCCTGGCACCTTCGTGTTCATGGGAGCTGCAGTGACATGAACAGGAGGAGAAGGACAAGGTGTGGTGACTGTAGACAGGGATAGTGGGACCATGTTGGGGAAAGATGCTTCTTGCTGATTCAGGTCTGACAACAGTAAGAAAGAAAAATCCTTTTTAACTGTTACAGTTTGAGTAATCACGTACAGAAGTGTAAAAAGTAGTTACTTTAGTTGCTTTATGGATTCAATATTTCACCTGGGGAAAGAGACTGAAATGATGAGTCTGGTGAGCCAGTAGCTAAGCCGTCACAGAGTTTGTCTTCTTCTTGATCTTCGTCACTGCTGTCGCTCTTCATACCACCAAAGTCTTCTTCTTCCTCCTCCTCCTCACTTTCGTGCTCTTTTTCATCAGAATGGTGAATAACCAGGACCCGTGGCAATCGCTCTTTCTCTATAATTGCTAGATGTCTGGAAAACAAGTTAGAAAAAATACAGCAGTAGTTCCCAAATGTTTCATGATCTCTTCCACAAAATAACATGATCAGTGAGCACAGCTACAATTAGTTGAGGTATGCAATGGGGATGCATGATATAATAAGAAATAATGTAATTGTAATATGATATAATATTTCAATGACAAATAAATCCACATTTAACACCCCTTTCTTTTTCATGTCAACTTGCCTTTTACAGAAACCATTTACAGACACAGATAGTGTTCATCTTAACGTGTATAATCTCAACAGATTTACATTGATGAGCCCAATTGTTTTGCTTTATGATATTTACAGAAAAAGATCCATTTTATGAGGAATGTCTTGAAAAGGATTTTGTGTCTCCAGATCTCATAATAATACAAATCTCATTCCTTTTTTTAAAAGTATCCTGCAATAAACGGGCTCCCAGATTAAGAAAAATAATTTACCGTTCAGACATTTATTGCCAGATTTCATACTGATGAATGGTAAATGGGTTTTACTTGTACAGCACTTTATCAAGTCCAGAGGAGCCCAAAGTGCTTCACATTACATTCAGCCATTCACACAGTGACTACACTGTAGTCACAGTTGTTCTGGGGGAGTCTGACAGAAGTAAAGCTGCCATGCACTGGTATCACCGGACCTTCTGACTGCCACCAGCAGGCAAGGCAGGTGAAATTGCAGGATGAAATCCTACCACAATCACTCCATAAGATAAGATAACTAATATATTTTGAGCCAAGTGAGAAAATATTTACATCTCAGTGTATTTATGAGCACAGGTAGTTCCTACCCCTGGGTTTCCAAGTGTGCCCTGAAAGATCTCTGTTTTCTTCTTCTTTAGCGCTTTCTCTACCTCATGGATAAAACACCCTCCCCTTGTAAAGATATGGTTAAAGGCTAAAAATGTGATTCAACCACATCTGAAATGAGACGTGAGCCAAAGACTAACACAAAAAGGCTTTTACAATATTAAGCTAAGAGCATAAATAAAAGTGAGGTTTGCAATCAATTTTTACTTGCTGTGTTGTTCCCTCCAGGCCCGCAGCTCTGCAAACACATTGACACGCTCTTCAGGATCAGGCTCCTTTAGGTCATACGTGTGTTCTGGCACATAGATGGGAAGGTCGCAAGGGATCAAAGAGGATCTGGTTGGTGCCGTCTAAGAGACAGCAGAGAGAGATAGCAGGTATTTTTGTTTTACTGTGAGCTTACTTTTTGTACTGTATCAGACCAGTAGCAATTTTCATCTGTATTGTTTTGATCAGTGATTGAGTGTATTGATTTGGGGAGTCAGATAGATGAATTTGTTTCTCACGTTCAACTTTTCTCTCCTTGCTCGAACAGCCTGCACAGGATTCCCACAAAACAGGATCTTGCCAGCTCCTCCACCAACCAGCAGATGAGAGAGAGACAGCAGGAAATTACAAATGCATCTTGCAAGGTGATACAACGAGAGCCTCTTGGTGGCACTGTTAGGCCAGGGTGGCTGCTGTTTGGATTGTTTACTGTTCATGCGTTTCAAAACAGAACAGCAGATATCACTAAAACTAAATGCATGTCAGGATTAACCAATGCTGAGCCACACCGTGCGTAAGGGCGCTGGTTTCTGCTTCTACTGATGCTACATCAGAGTCTGAAGACGTTGGTCTTGATCCCGGAGAGGAAAGAACTTTGTGCCCGGTCGCCACTATGGGCCTCATGTTTGCAGACGACGTAGGTCTGACACCCGAAGGACCAGTAATGTGTGCACAATAACGTAGATGGCTTGCTATCTTTTCTACAAATTGAGAAGTTAGATGTCAATTAAACAGAGACATTTGCAATCAAATATATTGCATAAAGATGTGCATTCAAACATTTATTTTATTTTATTTTTACCAGCAGTCTTGAAAGAGTTGGACTCTTGAAAAGACATTCCTAGAATGTCCCAGTCTTCTTGCGTGGTGCTGCAGCAGGTCAACTTGTCCTCCTCCACCTTCACATCATCAAGGTAACGCAACTGAGGGACCAACTCCCTCACTGCTGCTCTGTAATTATACTCTTCAGCCTAAGCAAAGGAGAGAAAACAATGACGAGGAGAGACGATGTAAATGTAGGGGACACATCTGTGTTTCACCTCAAAAATTATTAAGAGGAAAATATTTAAAGATCGACACATAATTGTGTCTCCAAAGGGTCCAGTCAAAGTTTAAATCTATGTCCAGTATCATTTCCTTTCTGGCTCACAATTTTTCAATGACATTGTGTTGGTCTGACACATAAAATCCCCAAATAGACAGACAGATCAGTGGCTATTATTTATGTGCAGTCATAATTAATTAATTAATATGCAAGTTCCAATGAGGCTCCTTTGTCAGACTAAAAGTACCTGTTGCAAATAAGAAACTTTAAGCAGGTATCAAATATAGTTTTAACTAGGCCCACTTTTCTCCATTAAAACCGTTTCTGTTTTTTGGTCTGATGAATATTTTTGAACATTTCCTGCGTTTAGTCTAAAAGTATCTGAATCTAATGTCTGGAACAGGTTATTATTAAATGGAAATGATGTACTGCACTCAATGTTGATTTGCAAAGGCACACCCTTGCAAATTCATTGCACAGTGAATTTCTTAGCTACCGAGAAATCAAACTGGGGCTCATCACTCCTGGCTTTCACTAAATCCCACAGATGCTGTGAATAAAAAAAGAAAGAGAGACCGGCAAGGATAAAACCAAAAAGAAAGAGGGAAGAGAAAGATCATCTAACAGAGAGGAAGTGAGCGGATGTGTGCATTTGTGTGTGTTGGAAAGAGAGACAGAGAGAGAAGTGTTGATTTGGGGGGAGAGAGAGCAAACCCAAGAATCCCACAATTACTACAAAGCACATGCCTAATGCATATTCAGCTCAGCATCTCCACTCATTGCCCTAGTTTCCTAATTAATGCTCCACTGGTGGGTGTAAATAAACACATTCACAAAGGTCCAAAAAACTCACAGCTAAATGCGGCTTGGTATCGTGCATCCAGGAAAATAACAGTGGCATAGAGAGTTGATTTATCTGCTTGACATTTAGAGTGTATTGCCCTGTTTACAGTGAGATTTTGTTCTGCAACATCACAACAAACCTGTTGTTCGCTATGATGCATCTCTGTAAAACGCTGTCAGCTATTCAACTGTTAAGTTTTGGGTTTTGATATCTTTTGTGTGACCAGAGCAGATCGCCACAAATACTTTCATGTGCCAGCACACCGACAGCCTGCGAGCACAGGAGACACTGGTGGATGATCACAGGCACGAGCTGCATTTGCAAGCAGGCTTTTACAACACCAACTGAATACAACACTTCCTGTTTAGGAGCTCTGCCCAGCTCCTTGCACAAGACTTATTCAACTCCAACCGTTCACAGGCTTCTTTTAGATTTTGCCAGACTACTGCCACTTTGATAACTTCACCCTCTTGGGGGAAATTTAACTTGAGAAATCCTAAAATACAGTAAACATACGCAGAGTACATTTTCAAATGTATATTGTCAAGTGGTTGATGCACAAAACAAAGCATTTGGACTTTTGGTCATTTACATGTTACTGATTCTAGCGAAAAGCAACAAACAAAATTACAATGTACATGATAAGCCAGGACAATTCTTATCATATGGAAAAATGCAAAGTTAAATATATACAGACTGATTTAGTTGCATGATAAAAAATACCAAAAGAAATTCCCTACCTGAGGGGAAGCAGGGTTAGGGCGTTTGCTCACAGGGTTCCCCTCTAGGGTGAGAGTTTGGAGATTGGGACACAAACCCAAATACTGAATCTGGATAAGGTCGTCCACACAGTTCCCTTCCAAATCTAAAAGCTGCAGGTTCTCCAGCATGGGAACCTGACTTAGGTCGGACACATTGTTATAGGGTAGGTAGAGCTCCTGAAGCAGGAACAAGGATCACAGAAAGTGAACACATTGAGCAAGTTTAAATATAGAACCTTGGAAATATGTAAAAAAAATATATATATATTCACATCTCGTAAAAGTTTTTACATTTGTGTCACATTACAACAATTTCAATGTATTTTATTAGAATTTTATGTGATAGACCAACACAAAGTAGAGCAAAATCCTGTAGTTAAGCAAAAAAGGTTGAATAGTAGTTAATATTTTCTGCAAATTTTAATTTGAAAACTGTGCCATTTATTCAACCCTCCGGAGTTAACACTTTGTAAAACAACCATTCACGGCAATTCAATGCAACTACAAGTGAAGGTCTTTTGGGCGGTCTCTCTCCACCAGTTCTGCATATCTAGAGATTTTCCTCATTCTTCTCTTCAAAACAGCTGAAGCTCAGTCAGAGTTGATGGAGAGCATCTGGGAACTTCTGTCTGCAAGTCTTCTCAGAGATCCTCAACTGGATTTAGACCAGGAATCCTCAAATCCAGGCCTCGAGGGCCGGTGTCCTGCAGGATTTAGATGTGTCTCTGCCTCATCATACCTGAGTCACATACAGTTTGTTATCGCTCACAAACCTCTGCTGTTTTCTGCAAATTTTACTTTGAGTTGTTCTATCACATTGAAGGTTTTTTTTGTTGTTGTTGTTGTTGTAACTGAAGAGAAGTTCCTTTGGTACAGATACTTTTGCAAGGATCTTTACTAACAACGATAAATGCTGATCACAGTATTAGTTTTTAAGCAATCTTCTATGACTGTTATAATCTACCTTAAGAGAATCAAAAGTAGAAATGCCGCTTAAGTCTTGAAGGCAACAGTGAGACATCCACAGCACCTGCAGGTGGGACAGGGTGGTTCCCAGGTCTCTAGAGAGACAGTGCAGCACAAAGTAGAGGGACAGGCAGCGTAAGGAGATGATACTGCTGTCAATAATGAGAAAGACCAGCTAAGTTTCATTTTAGAAATTGAAACAATTTTTTTTCCATTGGAAATTCTATTTTGCTTTTCTTCTACGAATCTACCCCTATTGTACATTTTAAAAGAAGTCAGCTTTAAAATATATCTAACCCTGGATCATGCTCTCTGCTACAGCTCCTTTAGCCGTGAGCAGGAAGCGCTTTCAGAGGCAGCACGTGTCCAACTGGCTCTGCTCCACTGGTCTCAGAGTGGAGCAGACAAATCTTTAACTTTTTGTTTGCTCCTTTTTTAATCTTCCAGACATTTCTCAAATTATAACCAGAAATTTCAATGGCCCAGATGCGGCCTTCTGATGTGGCAGGACAATCTAAAAAAAAAAAAAAAAGTGGACGATATTTTCCGTCCTTTTCTTTGAGTGTGAAATGAATACATTTGAAATGTGATACGAAACAAAACCCCCTCTATTGTGTCATTGTGAAACAGGTGGTGAAGCTTAAACACGTGTATCGGTAGTATCTCCAAGATTGCAGGAAACAGCACACCTCTGGTAGTCTGGTTTACAAGCTGCAAACTGCACATCCTGTATTGTGGGAGAAATGGTGGAAATGTCGGAGTAAAGTACAACAGATTATAACAGCTGCACAACAGCGCAGCATTCCAGTGAACACCAACCTTCTAGATGCCTTGTCTAACTCAGAGGACCATTTCTCATAGCTCAATAAGTGAAGCTTAGCAGTGAATCTCCAATCATTTCCCCCTTCTCTTGATTAAGTCATAGATGTCTTAAGAGAAATATATAAATGTGAAAAAGTCAAGCAGTGGGTTTTACTTTTGGCTAAAGGGTGAAATCCTTCTTGAATAGTATGGAAGCTGTAATGATGATTTACTGTAATTAATTTCCTTCACATACTACGCATAAAAAGAAGATAACATCAGTGTTTTAGTACCTACCTCAATGACATGATGAAGCTGTTGTTCATTTTCAGTTGCTCTAATCTGGGCAAGTAAGCACCTGCAAGAAAAACTGATAAGCAAAGCCATATTTCTATCACTTTTAATGACAGATGTACTGCATGTTGTATTTCAATACAGAAATTTCCCTCATTTTCAGTTCATATCTTCAAAAGTTTAGTCCTCCCCAATCCCTATGTTAAAGGAAACGTGACTAAAACATGAAACTTGGGAACTGTACACACAGTTTCCATCAATCATGAACTCATGATGAAATTTAGGATTTTTGAGAGAACAAAGATGAATGCAGTAAACATTTTCCTTTTCAGTTATCACTGTAGACATCTAAATCTGCCTGATGGAACTGTCTTTTTCTAAAGCAAACAGCTAGAACAAGTAGAGGCGCTGTTGTTTCCAAAAAGATTTGATTGAAAGGCCTATAATACAGCTTGAACGTAAGTTATTTCTCACCAAAGTCACCCAGTGTATTTTCTTGGGTGTCTACGCAGATCTCCAGATGGTTCACAAGAGAGAGGTCATGAGTACCACACAACAGTTTCTGTAGAGGGACAAAAATAGTAGACATGCCATACCAGAACAATGCAGCTAAATTATATGTCTCCAAAATCTTAATTCTCTAAATGGTACCATAAATGTGGTGTGAAGGATTTTTTGTCTGGCCACATCAACTTTAAACACCACCAACAGTTCTCTCATAATAGTGCCTTGCAATAAGTATTCACACCCCTTGAACTTTCTCACATTTGTCAGATTAAAGCCACAAACTGAACTGTACTGTGGGAAGATTTTATGTGATAAACCAGCACAAAATATTGTATAAAAGTGAAGTTCCAGAAAATGATACATGGTTTTTAAAAACATTTTTAAGAAAAAATACAAAAAAGAAATGTGCATTTCAGCATCTTGTCAGAGATTCAGTTTCAGAATTGTACTTTGTATTGGTCTATGACATGAAATCCTTGTAATTTATGTGACAAAATAGGGACAAGTTCAAAGGGTATCAATATCTTTGCAAGGCACTGTAATTCTATGCAGCAAATCCTTAAAAGAAGATGTGTTTTATAGACTGCACACAAGTAACATGAATGTTTGTCCATTAAGATGTAAAATGATTGATTTTAAGGTGTTTTTGACAGACAGCGTACCAATCTTTTTGGAGAAAGGTATGGTTCCACTGCTTTGTCTGGGTCTTGATTCGGTTTACAGGCAGGAGTTGGGTTGATGCTCCCTGAACCGCTCAGCTCAGTCACTTGAACCCGTGCTGTACCAGGCCGGACCTCCAGGACCACAGAGTCATGACACACACTCATTTCTCACGACAATCTGAAGAAAGCAGCCATGAACAATAATTATGAAGCTAACGTTTATGAAAAATTTTTCTAACAGTTAGCTGTAAACAAAGTAACAGTGCGCTGTACGCAAATTATATAAAGTTAGATATTTTTACCTGACGCAGGGAGTAGTCTTGTCAGTACCGTTTACAGATCATCTAAACAGACAAAAGTTTACTTGGCAACCGGGGTCAACTTCCTGGATACGAACCCGTGGCTCATTGGGATATGTAGTTCCCGTCCGCCATATGAAACGTTCAGGCTACCAGTCGGGGAAAACAGAAAAGTGCTCACTATTAAGTTAAATATTTATTAAAAATGTATTGTATTTTAAAATGTGAGCATAGCAAACGTTATGCATCCTGAAAATGTGACAGTTTTCGATTACCATAAATATTTGACTGTATGCTTTCTAGTTACAACTGTATATGTTTGCGAGTTTGGTTACAGGCCAATTTATGGCTGCTTTGAGAGGACAAAAACGGAACCTTCATCGCTCATTTTGGATCAAAATAGGCATTCGTTGCCTTTAAAACTCAAATACCTATTTGTAAACTTGAATTTATTTTCGTAGTACTTGGGCGTTTTCATGGAGTGGCCATGTTTCTTACAGCCCCTGAACGCGTCTGTAACAGACCAGTAACCGGGGCGGTTCTATGTTTGATAGAGCTGGGCGTGGGCTCTGTACTCCTCATCTCCTTTGCTCCGCTCTCACTGTGGAAGCACATTGTTCTACGCGGGCTCATCATACTGAAAACCAGTGATTCTTTTTTCCTGCGTATTAACCTACCGAAAGATAAATCAACCGCCACATTGGCAAATAGAGGATATTGATAAGGCGAAGAGACGTTTGGACAGATCTCAGGAACATTTTTTTTTTTTTTCCATCTAACTGTGGCAACGGAATTGAAAGATTTCTTTCTTCCTCTGCGACTGACGAAACATCGCTTTTGTCGGTAATTAGACCTCTGCTCGTTGTGAGTATATACTTCACATTCCTGGGTTAGAAATATGCTCAGAGGGGATTGTTCCCCCCCCTTGTATGTGTAGTCTTTTTTACACGCTTTCGGTGTTTTGCACACCGCATAAGATTGCGGTCCACAGTTAAAACGTGTTAGCTAGCTATCATAACATTTTTTTTTTACGAGCCTAAACCTTTTCTACACAGCTCATAACTGATATTTTTCTTTTATTTGTGCCTGAATGATTAGACGCCGGGTTGTGTCGAGTTTTGCTAAACAGTTGTGGTGTTAGAACTTGGAAATGAAGTGATAGGAGGGTCACTGGGTCTCCCCTTTTATCCGACGCTTAAGGAGAATGTGGAGGCTATTTACATCTAGGGGGGAAAAAAAGTGAACGTTCTTTTTTTGTAAACGTTCAGTAATGTTGAGAGAATCTTTAGTGTTTGCTGATATTGGCAACACGGACAAATAGGGTGACGCCCCATCTCACTCCGTAAGAATTGAACGTATCACTGCGGAAGTCAAATGTTTCTACAAGGAATCTATAGAAACGGCATGCAACAATCTATTTTCTGAAAATGTGTTAGAACCAAAGTTGGGGGAAAAAAAATGCAAATGGATCGATCAGTAATGTCTTTTCAGCAGTCGTAATAAGTATGGTTTTGAAATGCAGTTGAACTCTTTTTTTTTTTTTTTTTCCAAATCACACGAAGATAGGTGGGTAAAATAAAAACGTAAACTTAGTGTTTTTAAAAGATTGAATTTGGGATTAATCTATATATTTTTAATATCTATTCTATCCTGTCGAAAGGTATGAGTCAAAAATTGCTTAATTACTAAAAAAAAAAAAAAGGTTTTTAGATGTCATTCTGAAACATTCAACTCCTTATGAATGATCTACATAATAATTTGAATAAATGTCATCTAACTGACTTGAAACCGTCTTTATTCAGTCTGAAGGTCATATTGCATAATATAGAATGCAATTTCACCATTTAAAAACAGTGATAGAGTATTCTGAGTATGGCAGACAAACACATTCAGTTTCTGGACCAGACTTATGGGGACAGTCTGTTGCCCTAGGAAAGCTTATTAGTCCATGAGATGAAGTATAATTGTGTGGATAATCAATGTACAACTATTTAGGGGGGAAATATAGACTGACCTTTGCTACATTTGGAGTGATTTACTGTTGAAAGCAAACATGCAAATATTTTTTTTTTTTGAAGAGGGGAGAAAAGCTATTTTTATGTGAACAAGATTTTAAAACCTTGAAGCTGATGTGTACTTAACTACTGATCTCTTACAATTTGCTTGCTTTCAATATTATTTTGCCCAGCTTGTGTAATCATGCATCAAATTGGTTGACTTTTAGTATAAAGGTACTTGAATATATAAATTAACAATATGGGTGGGGTTTTTTCTTACTTTTTTTTTTTTCATTTGACTTGTCTCAAGACAAATCAAACTTTGATATTCAGCAACAAGTCACTGCAGAAAATGTAGAAAATACAAATTAGGGACAGAATTATACATCAGAAAAATAGCATCACCACAAGGAAACATGATGACGGCAGCATCCTGATCATTTTTTCTTTTCTTTTATCTATTCTGCCTGGAAACAAAAACCAATTCAGTTGACATACTTCTTCAGATAAAACAACATGGATATTTGAAATTACGATATTGATTGGTTCAAAAAATTGCGAGTGATTTGCGAATGTTCTCACTCATAAATCGGTTATCATAGAAATTTCTCAAAACTGCAACTCAAAACACAAAGGTTTTTTTCAGGGTCTCAGCCAGTAGTTGAATCTCTACTCAAGTGACTGGAGCAAAATCCACAGACTTTCCAGAAGTAAAATATCCAATACAGTGCTATTAAAACTACTTTTAGCTGCAACAATAAAAACGAAGCTGAAATACAAAATGTATCCAATCACAGTAATTATGGCAGTATCAGCATGAACGCTACAGCCGTTGCAATGGACTGTTTGGGTGCATTGTTTGTTATGGTATTATATTTCAAGTGTTATGCATCCAAGCTCTGTAACCAAGTAATATATTTGGATAGCTGGAGTGACTTTCTCTGCCCTTGATGCACCTGACTAATATAGATTTTTGCATCTGAGACGCTAAAGCTTTTGGTTGACAAAATCCCAAAAGAGTGATGAAGAGAAGATGTGGTTTACTCCAAACCATTGCCCTCATTGCCATATTCAGCAACAATAACACAATTATGAGGGTTTTTTATATATTATATATAGTTTTTTTTATATTGTATATTGTGCTGCCTTAATGTGAACATAAGGTAGTCATAAAGTCGTTTATATTGGGTTGCTTCTAAATTTCTACAGTTTTCCAGTTTTCCTTGAAAGCCAAGGAAGGAGCCAGCCGGAAAAAGTCCAGAGATAAAGGTGTGAATATAATTTGCTGTCCTGTTCTGGGCACAGATGTGGCCTTGATATTACCAAAATGCGTTCCAAAAGAAGTGAGAGTTTTCCCGAGTTATAATTTTTTAACAAAAAAAAAAAACCTTGTCAAACATTGTAAGCTTACTTCCTTTTTCAAATGTGCAGATTTGAAGCTCTGGAGTTATTTTAAGCCCAGTCATACCACAGATTTTATATATATTGTCTGCCTTCTACTGTAGATTAGTAATTCTGAAAAAGTGCAATTCTTCTGAAATATGACTGATAATTAGTGAAACCCTGTGTAGGTTTCTGTTTCTCTAAAACATCTGGGTTCAGGGTTCACCAAATCCTCCAGCTGCAAGAAGAAGAAGAAAAAAAAGAAAACAGCAAAACATCCCAAAACCTCAAAGTTTTGGGATGTTTGGGGTATGATAAGCCTTGAACTGGCTGGGTTTTGTGTCTGTGTGTGATATGAGGAGGGGGTCAGCTAGCCTTTTCATCTCTAGCCTGCCGCCTGTGTTGTCCCACCCTGCCCGACAAGCTGAAAGGATGACCCAGTAGGGAAAAGGTCACTTGGACTCGAGGGCCTTTCAAGAGCAGAGTGTTTTGGGCTCTACACACTCACACATGTAGGTGTGATCTCGAATAAGAAAATGAAAATTCAGCTTCTCTGCTCATCTCTTTAAATGAGCAGATCAGAGTTCTGCTTTCTCGTTTTAACATGCTCCTTAAACTCATATCTTCGTGTGCTTTTGTTATGTTTTGCTCAAAAAGGCGACTTGTCATTTCTTATTCGCTGGTCAGCACTTGTTTCAGTCCTGTTTAGGATGATGATGATGATGATTATGATGTCATTGGAGAACAGCGGGAGGGTGTGGCGTACTGTCGAGGTTTTAGTCCGGCTCTCGGAGTCTCACTATCTGACTGATACTTCCCAGGAGAGGGTCTCCTTACCATCATTACGCCATTAAAAATCTATTATCTCTGCAGTGGTTCTGCTTGTATGGATTCTATAACCAATTAAGCACTTTAATGGAGGGAATGTATGTTTATAGAGGATATAACGGATTCAGTTGTCTTGCTTCTTGTGCATTGAATAGATCGTGGTGATGTTGAGGTTTGTGTAAACTAAAATTTGTTTATTTTTTTTTCTGTCTGACCTATTAGTTGATATTTACACTTTTTCATTCTGCCAGTGGTATCTACACATTTTCTCTTTTCCATGTTGACCCTTCATGTGTGTGGTAGTTGTGCTCTTGGCACGCAGTGAGTCCCCTCCCACCGACCCGTTGCTTCTCTGTGCTTGCACCCTCCGTAAGCTGTCATGTAAGGTTATCCTCTTAGTCCAGGCGATGCTCTAAGGTTTCAAAACGAAATGTTAATTTCCCATGCTGGAGGTGGTGTGCTATAAATACCTTTAAACTCATAGATGCTGGGGTAGTGTTCCCTCATCAGATGGGGAGCGTCTCTGCAAAGGTTTTTTGGGACTTTGGAACAGAAATGGACGCCACTTGGCATGTTTGGTAGCTGCAGCGACGAAGTTACTCTTTCTCAGTGTACTATTGCTTCTTCCGTGTGGCACCTGAGCTGCACGGTTGTGTCAACTACATCACTTTATCTTTTTGTAGTCTTGTAGGGTGTAACTAATGAATATTTTAGTTAATGATTAGTCTGATATTTGATTAGTTGGATAGAAAATTGGCACATTCTGTCAGAATTTTTTTATTTAACCACTTAAAACGCTTTTTTTAGTATAATATTATAAATGCACATATATATAGGTGCACATACCACATAATTCAGTTTGTTTTTTTAAATAAGACAACACATATTTTGTTTAAAATGCAATAACAGCATTCCTTTAGTGTACACTTTATCATTTGTAGCAAAATATGCATCTGCAACAAAAAACAACTACTCTACCTATAGATACAGAAGAGGCCAAATATCACTAAAAAGGTTAATACTTCACACTATGCATATCACATTTATTGCTTTATGAAGGAAAGAAAAACATAGAGATGTTGGACTGCAACTTTATCAATCTGTGTTCACATCAAAGACTGCAACTACTGTGCTAATGATGCTGAAATTAGCAAAGACAATGATGAAATTAAAGGTTTGTAAACTTTAAAATTTCCAGCATCTCTAACAAAGAGCTCAGCTGCTTTCTCCTTCTGTGTGGTAGAAAAGCGGACGAGGTTTCTGCAAACACAGACGACTGTGCTTTCATGCCTCCTTTCCATCTGCACGAAGACCAGCTCGGTTTAAGCCCCCAGTGACAACAAGTGGCTTCAGGAACCAGACAGCATCCATCAATGATTCATTTTGCTCTTCATCTCCATATGTATGTGTGGATTATTAATCAGATGCTCCCATGGCCTAGTTTGTGGAAAGATGGCATGAGTGTCTGCTTTGCTTCCTCTAGTCTCTGAGAAGCAGACGCAGGCAGGTTGAATTAGCATCTTAAGGCTCTAGATTTTGATCATTTGTTGAGTTCTAGCTAATGCTATAGTATAGCATTATCTAGTATAAACTAGTATTGTTGTGTGAAATTTTAGCTTACTCTGTACTCTGTTCTCTTTTTAAAATAGAAAATAAAAATATTTTTAATTTTATATTCTATTATAAGCATGAACAATAGAGGGGAAAAATGTACGTTTTAATCCATGAGATGGGGGAAAAAAAAAAACAAAAAAACATTTTGGTCACAATAATGGTTTGTGTTTGTTAAACCAGATGCCCCTCCCTATTGGTCAGATTTTTGGTGGATTGGGTTTGGTCATAACTGGACAAGGCCACAGGATTGCACATTTTAGAGCTTCGGAAATATTCCAACACTTAAACGTTTAGTTCTACATTTAACACATATGAGCAGCAGCATAGCAACAAAATACAAATATATTTGATTCTCTCAATTCAGAGAGTACACATAGCTTATTAGTAGCTTATTAGTTTAAGATACAGATTTAATTAATTGAATTTATTTAATTGTAGAGATGTTTTGGGTCTTGATAACCCAGAAAACCTCCATCTAAAGTCAAATTGTTGTATTTCTACGGGTATGTAAAAATGGACTTGCACAAATATGACCTTTATGGAAAATTGATGGGCTCTGATGTGCTAATGCTGAAATTACAAATATCTGCGCACAATGAACAAATATGTCTCAAGGAAAGGAGTGGAATATTTTGTTAAAAAATTCAGGCTTGTATAACAGGAGTGCATCTGCCTTGCAATGGGCTTGAAGAGGGAAGAGTGTATTTAATAAAATACAACCAAACCTAAGGAAACAAGTGAAACTCTGCTTAAATGAAAAAGGTAAAAAATATATCCAATGTCTTCTATTCTTGTACGCATCTCAATTTCCACTTAAATCAGTTGATGATGCAAGCTGAAGATTTGTCAGTGGTGTTACCCTCAAGCCAGTTAGTGAAAAATCATAACATACAACTTGCGTCTGATTTATTTTTATTGCAATTAATTACATCATTGTCACATTTTAAATGTATGAAAATTGAAATCATACCGTTTAGTAATGTAGTTTTTGCTTAAAGGCACTTGGTCAATTGGCTGGACTTTCATCGTCCTTTATGCCCAATCTTGATCTTTGTGACTAAGATGCCAAAACTCAGGGAAAGTTGTGTGGTGATGATCAGAAAAAAATACCGAATGCCGGTCCATCTTTGAATATTGGAATATTATTGAAAATGACATTGCTTGCAAGAATCCTATTCAAAAAGTAAAACACAAATAGTGTAAGTACACGTTGATATATTTCAGCTGTTTATTAATTTGATGATTAGAAAACCCAAAATTCTGTTTTTCAGCTAGTTTAATTATTACATGTGACCAGTAACATATGTATCCCATAACATAAAAGAAATGTTGTGTAACTGCTGACATAGCAGTTGTCCAGTAGACGCTTTCCACACGGAGGCGAATCCGTTTAGGCCAAAGAGGCTGTCCTTTCTGTAGGGTTTTGTGTGCAAGCATTTTCGTGAAAAGTTTAGTGGAAGATAAAAGTATGGTATGAAAAGATGCATAAGCATAAATAACCACAGTGTTGAGAGCATTGTGAAGCCAAACTCATTCAAAAGTTTGGGTGAGATTCACATAACTTAGGCTACGGCTTTAGTCTGTGCTTCAACAGCTCTTATACACAGATGTATGTAGGATAGGAGTGACAACTTGGCCATCACAATATATTACTAATTTATTGTTATAGTAGTATCACTCTAAACAGCATGTGTATTGTGAAGAAGTGCCTGAGCTGCAGTAAGTGTTAGCTAATTTTTTAAAGTGCCATGCATTCAGGCTTTCTGTGTCTGCAATATATTTGGTGACACTTGTTATTTAATGCAGCATAAAAATGTAAGTGGACGAGTCATTAAGATGCTGCAACTCAGCTGTTTTATAGCCAAAACAGCAATGTTAGCCAGAAAAAACTTTTTGAATAAAATGTGTTGAGATGGAAACATTTAATGTATTTTTTTTCTCAGTAGCTGCATAGATACACAGTGTCATATGTTTATGAACCCAAAGCAGGAACACATTAGTGCTGTTTATTTATTTGTTTATTTACCACAAATCATATCATTATCACACCATTCATCAAATTTATCACATTTGCTAATATTGGGCAGCTGTCACATTCATCGTTTTTAGAATTTTATACTTCTTGTTGGTTTTTTATGTAGATTGTTTTTCAATTATTATTGACAATGCAGGATTTCGAGCTACGTTTTCCCTTTCTACTAAATTCTTTAATATCTGTAATTTTCATGCAACTTCTTGCACTTGCTTATAACAATAAATTAATGTTTATTGAATAATTCTTTTTGCCTAGTAGGGGAAAACATTAAAGATGGCATTATATGGTAGAATTATGACTTTTGGACCTCACAAGGAAGTGGGGTTGTGGATATTTGCTCTGCCTTATTTATTTATTTATTTATTTATTTTACTTACACTGAAAGCCATATGTTTCAAAATGGTGTGTGGTCCAATTCAACAGATTCTGTCTGCCACTCAATATTGCAAAACAAATCAAGTTACACTAACCTAAAAGTGACGGAGTATAAAAATCCACAGTGGAGTTTTCTGTTACTGTTCAACTTGTTTAGGTTTCCAGATGTTAAAGTTGTCATAAAATTGTGATCGTATCAAGCAGCCATCCCAAATTCTGGTGAGCTTGGTTTGCTCATCATACATACTGAGTAAATCAGTTCTCCACACACACAAAAAAAACTGATTAATAGTTGACATATATAGTGCTTGTAAATAATCTACTAACAGGAGCTGAATCATTGATCATGCTGGTTAGGTGAAAATTACTGAAGTGGTCAGGTTATTTGATCAGATTAAGTCAAGTGTGGTTTGTTATAAACAGATTAAGTCGAAAAGACTAGGGACAATTGAAGTTGAATGTGTAATACACACTACATAGCCTATGTAGTGGCTATGTATGTAACCGTATTTATCAATTACCTTTTCTTTTGCTAATAAGTATAAATATATATATATTATTTTTTTTTTTTCACTTTAAAAATGTGATTGTTTCAGCTGGTATTTTTTAATATAAATAAAATAATTTTTAAAACTCAATAAATTGAAAACTATGTTAAAAGACTTTATTGTATATTATTAAAGTCCTTTCAACTAGTTACATGCAGACATGGACCAGCGTGATATTTTCATGGTATCATACCGTAATTGCTTTTATTCAAAACAGAAACGCATCAGTTATACCTTATGTTGCTCAAATAAAACACATTAATTAAAGAAGTTTGATACAGGTATTTTTTTATATACATAAAGTAGAAGTACAAAATACTCTAAACACAGGAAAGGTTAAGTATTCCTATGAACAGCAGTGAATAGCAGATGTGGTGAAGGAACATTACTCAACAAATAACATAATAGACAATTGTAGCTTTTTTTTATTGTTTTTTTTTTTTTCAAACTTTGATGTACCTTGATGACAAGATTGCACTTTTGATACTTGCTACTGTAGTTGATTTTACAGTCCACAATGAAGTTAAAAGGTTTCTAGGTGTCTTTACAGAAGGAGCATTACGTTATACATGTTCCACCCAGGTTTGTATATTGGGGATGTTATGCTGGAACATAAAGTGTATCATTGTGATTAAATGAGAGCAGTTAATGCCCATTTTCAGTATGGAGCCCTGCTTTCCTGTCAATCATTAACATCACTCTGGTCGTTCTGTTGGCTAATATTAGTCTGCCCACACAGCACAGTGGCACAGTTTATATGCAAATAACACAGCCTTTTTGCTCTGAGGTTCTAATAATACAACACCACACCCAAAGATAACACCAAATGTGACAAGTTGTCAGTTGTTTTTCGTTTTCCACTTGATTTGCCACATGAAGGCAGTTTTTGTAATTATTCGCTTTCTTTTTGTTTCTCTGACATGTTGCTCTGTTTCAGAGAATTTGCTGCGCTTCTTTCTGAAACTACACTCCAGGGATGACGTTGGTGTATTTCTGCTCTTACTAAGGAACTGAATTTTAGCTAAAGTCATTGGTGAGCGAAGAGTTTGTCTAATGGACAGAACAGTGAATTTCAAATGGCAGAAGACTTTTCTTTGCCCACACAAGGTTCAATGGCATATGTGACCCTTGCCTGTAATAGTACCTTAATGCACTGGATACACACTGTAACAGGTGGTGTGGGTTAATGATTTTCTTTTTCAAACCTTTCACAAAACATTAGGCAAGGAAACCTTATATGCTTTTTATTTCTTTGAGTGTTTCATCAAAACAGCAAGAAATGAGAGAAACATACCACTTAGGATGAAGGATTAAGGTGCGACGTAGATATTGATATTTTTTTAAAATATGCATTGAAAAGACATTTACAAATGTCACACATTTAAAACTATGATTAAATATCAATCAGTCAAATTTGCCAAACAGGAAATCTGACACAAACACACAATTAATATAAATATAACATGATTAACATAAGATTTGTTTTATTACAAAATTGAAGTTTGAAAGTGCACAAATATGTCCTGCCACATCGAAAATGAAAATATGAAGTTCTTCAGAACCATAACGTCTTGACGTCAATAGAAATCCCCGTTATTTTCCTAATTGACGTAATGAGAGGTGACATCATGATGGCATCACCTGATGTTAATCGAGTGCCACAAGCATGAGTCATGAACCTGTTTCTGACAAAATCCTCATTTGAGGATTTAAATCTCTTTTTCTTTTTTTTTAATGGGTCCATGAATCAGTTAGGGGTTTTTTTCTCTTTTGTGGAGGGGGGTAAAGGTGAGGTTGAGATTGGGTCATTCTTAAGTTATAGGTTTAGATACCTTTTTGTGATTTTTCCATAAACTGAGTCACACTGTGCTTCAGAACATTGTGTAAAACATCCAGATGTCTACTCTTTCCACTTGCTGACACCTGGAATTTTACAGGTGAGCAGTGCAGCAGTTTGTTGACGTCATTGAATCTGTGTGACTATCTCTTCTTTCTATTAGCTTTTGTTTTCTATAAAGAGAAATACACCAATGGTATGATTTAAACTATAAATAAACAAACTCTAGGTTTGCTAATAAACATCTTTCCTACTTTATGCCATTCAACCAGAAGCAAGGAAATTCTTAAACCCCTTTACTATAAGTCAATGAGTCCATGAGAACACCATTGTCCTTATGACAGTTAAGGGTTTTTTAAAGCTCTTGTCTTTTTAGACAAAACCAGGATTTTTCATGCATGTCAGTATTTGAGTTTTAAATTCTCCCAGTTATTGGAGAAGTGTTTCAATTTGATTTGGTTTTGAAGTCCATCCAGCTATTTTGGCGCAAAGTGACAGTTTGTCAAGATTTTGTTTTCTTTTTTCCTTTTTTATTGCACTGGGTAGACTTACAACTTTATTTAATTTTATTAAACTAAAGAATTTAGATGTGGTCCTTTTATATTTTTTGTATACGTCGGCCAATCTTAAATGCACCATCTAGCAGAGGAACAGACCCTCAGCTTGATCTGCCACCACCATTGTTACAATGATCTTGTATCTGAAAGTCACACATTTACTCCTCCAAACATTCTTCTTGTAATTGCGGTCAAATACCTTGACCCTTGACTTCTAAAGTTTTCTCCAGAGGGCATTTGGCTTCTCTTTGTGGAGAGGAGCAAATTTCAGTCAAGATGGGTGGCATCCATTTTTAGAGCAGGTGCCTGTCTTGTCTGTTACCTCTGAGTCCATGGGTATGTTAAACTTATACCACTGTTAAAGGAACGATGGTGTTGAGGCTGTTTCTGGTTCTTCATGTCAAAGCCGACTTTGGAATTGATAAAGTGGGCTAACTCTTAGCCTCTGGAATGTCCACTGACCTCAAGTCTTTAAAAATGTCTGAACTATGCATAAATGCCAGTTCTGTGCCAGAAAACCAATTAATCAAATAAACTTTATCTTCTCTGATGAGGGAAAAAAAAGAAAGGAAAAAGTGTTCGAAGATCGAGAATGGATTCTGTCCAAAGAGTATTGTTTTTTTCCAAAACTATTCAACTATGTATGGAACATTTAGCCAAATAGTGACAGGTGTGTGCTTATTTAAGAGTATGCATTATTTCAACCATTCATGGATTTAAGGGGGAAAAAATTTAAACCACACTCCCCCTTAACTTCCCATAATTTGTATTTCTGCTGATGTTGACTATGGAGAAAATTTGAGGTAAAAACAAGTAAAGATTCTGTTTCATGGAATTTGTGTCTTGCTGGATCCTTGGTATTTGTCTGTGGCCTCTGTCTATCAAGGTTAAAAGACAGATTTTAGTAATCTGAAGCCCGAGTGATGAGGATCTGTCTGCCAGTGTCATTGTGTTCTTCCTTCTTTTCTCTTTCCTTCGCTGCTCCCACTCTCATGCTCTCTCTTTACTGTGGTCAAGGATGGGAACACTGAGTACCGTCAGCACATTTTTCACATTCCCCTTTTGAGGGGTTCGACTTCAAGCCCCCACTGAAAACCTACTCAAACACATTGAAAATGCCACTTTTTCTCGCTAATGGGCAGTAAGGCCGTCATCGGATGTTTTATCTGTACCTCATGTCATGAATGACCTAATGACTAGAAAACTTTTCATAGCTTGGTTCTTAATTTAAACATTCTTTTTTTAGTCTTTTCCTAGCATGTTCATTTTTAACGCCCTCTTTCTTCTCTCCGTCAGCGTCGTGTTGTGGACGGCAGCGGCAAACATGACGGAGTATAAGCTGGTGGTGGTGGGAGCTGGAGGTGTGGGCAAGAGTGCGCTCACCATCCAGCTCATCCAGAACCACTTTGTGGATGAATATGACCCTACTATAGAGGTATGACTGCATGTTCTATTATTCCTGTGAATGTCACCCAGAGCTTGAAGTGGCACTGAGTAGATCATAATGCTAAAAAAATATTAATTATTCCCTCTTGAACTGTTGTGCTTTTGTATTAGTCCTGGTTTTATTCAACATTGGATGATTTATCTCTAGTTTTAGAATCTACCTTTATACTTTGGATATTAGGCATAGAGGCTCGAATCAGATTTTCTTTGGTTCTTACTGCCTGAAAACCCTCAGGTCACTCAGGATCTTCATCTGGTATGTTATTAAATGCAGTCTAAGCTGTGGAAATGCTTTGACATGACATTTTTAGCGGCTTAGATGGCAGAAGCATAGAGTATACTGTGAACCTCGCTGACATGAAGGCTTGATCTGAGCCATGTTTCTCTCACTAAATGCCTTTTAATCTTCTGTCGATTCTCCAAAATGTTCAGACTTTGAAGAAGTTTGCTTGACCCTTATATTTTACATCATCATGGATCTCATATAGAGAAAAAGGTTGCAATGCTTGTATCAAGAAGGCAGCCAGGGAGAATATTTTCCTCCTCTCTTTTCTCTTTTTCTATCAGTCTCCCCTCTCTCCCTCACTTTCTCACCACGCCTGCCTCTGGCCAGACAATGTCCTTTTTGTGTATTTGCATTCCTGGCCCCTATGCTCGAGCAAACAAAGGGAGAGCACTCCATGTTTTTTGTGTGACTGCATGTTGGAGGCTAAACATTGGCTCTGATACTCTGCTCCTCTGATCCCCTCATTTTTCATGTGATCTGAAAATGGGCCAAGATTTAATGGGAAGTAGAGATTGATTCCCGATGACCGAAATCTAACCATGTTCATCGTTCTACTGGACATCCTTCCTCACCCTCAGTGACCCAACAGCAAGACATGTCAGCTGGAATATGCAGCAGCCTACATCAGATCCCCCTTTAACTATTTGTTTGTAATTCACATATTTAGACAATGTTTCTATTTATTATCATTTAATTTTCTTCCACTTGCAATACAGTGTATTACAAGTGGACTGAACTTATATAGCGCTTTACATTAGAGTCACATTCACCCACTCGCACTCACACACATTTATACACCGATACGCAGATCGGTAGGCAATTTGGGGTTAAGTGCCTTGCCCAGAGGCACATCGACATGTGGCTGGAATCGAACCTACAACCTTCCGATCGCAAGACAACTACTCTACCATAGAGCCACAGTCACCCTATTATTATAGATAAGTATTTTTTTTTAAATCACTAAATAACTTTAATATGGACTTCTTGAAAAAATGCTAACTGGCTTTGGTATTTTTTCTATGAGCTTGTGGGAAAAATAGTGTACATTCATGAAGGTCTTGGAAGCTAACAGGTTAGTCAGGTGTATGCTGTATAAATCTCCCTCATCAGCTGATTTGGTGAATCAGCTAAACATGATTCCTTAGGGTTCATTTTCAGCAACAACTAGAAGCCCTTGAAGGCAGAGAGGATCAGAAAACATGGTCTTTGATGTTGTAGCACAGCAGACAGAATCTAAAGGTTTACTCTTTTTTTTTTGAAAACACTAAAGCACACTGGAATATTACAGCCTATGTGGTGGATTGATAACACTGCCAGGCACAGTTTATGTAACTGTTTATGGCCGTTGTTTGGCTGGAAAAAGAGGTACCAAGTGTCTGTTGTGAAATTGTAGCCCTTTGACACAAACACTTTCATTTTGAGTTGACTTACGTTGCTAAAGTCATCAAACGTCTGAATAGCTTACTAGCCATTCACTGCCACACATATCTATTTTTGAAAAATCTCACAAAATTATGAGTTTAGTAATTTCTCAGAAGTCAAAAGGAAAAGGATTTCATGGTCTAAGATGATGAATAAACTTCACCAACACTAGATAGAAGCTTTAGTAAAACATGGAATGCCTTCCTCGAGGTCCGACTGATTACTTTTTAAACTTGGACTGAGTCTCTGGTGATCCAGTTCCAGCATCCATCTCTCTGGTTGGATGAGTCCAATGTCAACACAACAGGTGATTAATCTCTCTGTGGAAACTTCCAAGGCTGGCTGGTGGTTCTGTTCCTTCCAGCATAGACACTGGATGTTTGGATAGTCACAATGTTGTGTTACGACAGAACTGGTTTGCTAATAGAAGGAATAAACAGAAACCTGTGATCTTACAACATTTTCAGTCTAACTTCTCACAGGTTAATTACTAAGTCTATGTACAAAATGGACAAACAACATTTGGCACAGCCATACTAAAGGAACAGGTGATCAGCTAATTTCCTGATTTTTGTGGTGGTGGAACTTTGTTTTTATTGACAAAATAAAATTAACCTTTATGAATCCCTTTGTTCAATGTCTTCAAAGATTAACCTTCACATTCTGTTAGGCACTCTGATGACAATACTCAATCATCCTCATATTTTGAATATACCAGTCTGTCACCTGAGTTATTAAATTTGACTAAATCTGTAATGGTGATCTGAAAAAAGACTTTTCTGTTTAAATGCACACATTAGATGTGTGTCTTCTTAATCATAACAGCAGTTAAGCATTTTAATGTGTGTGTGTTGCAGAAAGCTAAAGGTAGCAGTGTGATGGTTCTGCTTTTGATGTTGCAGTTCCTAAACTCCAAAGACTCTCTAATGTTTGAGCTGTTGCAGAAACTGAGCAGTTTCAGTCAGAGATGACTCCCCTCACTGTCCTCTTCAGGGCCCTCTTATCTGCCAAATTTCTGTTGGAGTACTATGCTGTTTTTTGTTTGTTTTTTTGCATAAATTAAAACATTTGAGTGTCTCCTTTTCTGAAGGACTCTTACCGGAAGCAAGTGGTGATCGATGGGGAGACATGCTTGCTGGATATCCTGGACACTGCAGGTCAGGAGGAGTACAGCGCCATGAGGGATCAGTATATGAGAACAGGAGAGGGCTTCCTCTGCGTTTTTGCAATCAACAACACCAAGTCTTTTGAGGACATTCACCAGTACAGGTGTGTTGAAGACAACCGGATATATATATATATATATATATATATATATCATTGTTAGTATATCTGATACACCTACATGTGTCTAAATGTATATATGAATATGTTACAAGGGCTCCTATGGGGTCTGGATTCAGAGGGCTCTGTGTCAATGTGTGAGTGTGCCAGCTCTCTGCAGTAGTAGGGTGATGTCATGCTGTAGTGTTTAACACAAGCTAAAGAAAGCTTAGCCCCCAACAGGAGGCTTACAGTGTGATGCCAATGAAATTGATCTTGACTCAATTAGAGGAGCAGGCAGAGATAACGCTCCCAAGGACGGGGAAGGAGAAAGCCAGCGGGAAGTGGGGAATTTCTGCTGGAGATGACAGGGCTCTTTATCTTCGTCAAATTTAGTCTTTCTCATCACATTAGACTGTAATTTCAGAGCTCTGTTGAAAGTAGAGTGTGTTAGAGAACGCATAGAATCGGTGCTAGAATAGATTTAGGAAGAGTTTGAGCTTTCGAGCTATTAAAGTAGCCCTTGTCTGTTTTTATAGGCAACAGTCGAGTTTTTACTCGAGTCCTACTGGTAGCACATGACGGTGCATTAAAATAGCAGTGCTGACTGTTTGCTGGAGAGGATCATATATGTGAGGTTATAGTGTTAGGATGAAAATGGACTGAGCTGACAGTGGCAGAAGCTTCCTGCTGTACATGAGTTGATCTGATGTGACCCACTGCTCTCACTCAGTCGCCCCCCCAACCCCCAGGCTGCACAACGTTTGGCACTTGCTGCTGTAGTGATGAGGTAATGCTGTTTGCTGCCTGCCTGTTGTCTATCCCTCCACCTCCCCCCTCCTCTGTTTCTCCCCACCGTCCTCCTTCGGCAGTGCAGCACAGCCCAGCATAGACCTGCCATGGCTCTACCTCTGGGTCCTAAAGTTCCCTGGGTGATAGGTTGCTTCTCCTGTGGAGGTGCCGGACTGTGCTTGTTTATGGAATCAGGAGGATCCCATAGACGTAGACATGCTATTGTGGATTACTACTACAAGGACTGCACAATATGTCACAAGTGTATCATTAGCATTTATTGTGTGCAATATTAACATCACCACAGACTGTTTGGAATGTAATAATTGGTGGCATTTTGTATTCAAAGTTTTAGGAATTCATGCTTTGCATATCAACAATGCTTTCGTTTTCACCATAACAGATGCAACACTATGCAGGGTACAGAAAGTATGGATTTTTTTTTTTTTCACAGCTGATATTGGAATCACGTGATTTCCCAGCATTGTCTGTCCCTAATTAATCCTTAGATTACCAGTACAAAGGGATAGGGAGAGACAGTGTTTTTGTAAAATGTAATCTCGAATTCTGCAATCTTTCAATTCCCAGAGAACAGATCAAGCGTGTGAAAGACTCTGATGATGTACCCATGGTGCTTGTGGGAAACAAATGTGACCTCCCAGCACGCACAGTGGACACAAGGCAAGCCCAGGAGCTTGCTCGCTCCTACGGCATCCCGTACATTGAGACCTCAGCGAAGACACGACAAGTAGGTGTTCAAAATCTGTTTTCTATTTTTCTGTTTTGCTAAAGTAATTCAAGCTTTCAATGATATGTATTTTTTTCCATGTCCGCAAAGCTTAAAGTGATAATTAGTATTATGTATTAATTGGGCAAATATCCATTTGCATTATGCATTAAAATCAAGTTCATTACAGCCTGCAGCTCTCTAATTTGGTCTCAGCATTTTACTTTTCACATATTCAAGCACACAAAGCGGTGCACGGTCTGTGGTGTGATGTAAGTTTTGTAGCCGAGAACATTTTTATTATGCTGCAGGCAGTGAGTCATGGCTTGGCCTAAAGTAGAGCTACATCATTTATAAAGCCTTTTTAGGTTCAGTTGCAGCTGTCTGTGACTCACTGTCACACATTATTTTCTAGGTACTTATACACTTCTACATTCCGACTAGAACCTGTTGATTCTTTGTCACTCACATTTTCTACCCAAAGATTTAGCATAGATCAAAGTTTTGCTATAAAGTGGTGAAGGGGTTGCCATGGTAGTTTTATCAGGTGATGTGCACACCTGCTGCTAGTTATAAAAGATACATAAGTGGTCCCTTGGTTTTCTCATGGTAGGAGCCTCCATTTTTCTGTAATCCTGTTTGTGTGTGCTTGCAGGGAGTGGAGGATGCGTTCTACACACTGGTGAGGGAAATAAGACAGCACAAGCTGAGGAAGCTGAACCCACCTGATGAGAGTGGCCAGGACTGTATGAGTTGCAGATGTGTGGTATCGTGATGCAGGTAAAACATTATGAACTCAGTAACAATCCCTCCATTGGTCCGGTAAAAGGTTTTCATACACCATGGGCATGAATGTCATGGAAACTGTGTTTTTTCTTTCTTTTTTTTAATGATTCATATTAAAATATTCATCCATTAAACTTGCACAGCGTTGTGGGGGTTGGTGTCTATCTCCTGCAGTCAGCGAGCAAGAGCCAGAGTGCTCCCTGGGTAATTAACCCAGTACTCAAACTCCATATAATCAAGGCCTCATTCAGGATTCAGCACATAATTGTGTCATTACATTAGTGCTCTAATAATACAACAAACATTGTTTTTAGAGCAGAGCTTAACTTCTCTAGTTTATCTGTGATTTTCCCTCTAATCCACATGTGGTCAGAATTACACACACCCAATTTGGTTCAGTGTCCCTCCACAAGTTTCAGAGGATCTATGCTAAATATGAAATCCAGCACAATATGCTGGGAAGGTAAATTGCTGTTCAAGAGTGAAAAGCAAAAAAGAAATTTTCAATTGCATCATTTAAATTCCAAAATGACCATAACATTCATACCCATGTTGTGTGTGTATATAAACCGTTCAGCGGCCCTGCATGTGACTGCTAGAAGTCATTTTAATACAGAGTTCTGTTAGTTTTTCCAGAAATGCTAACATTTCAGTGCTGTCTTCTGTTGTTTTATGTTTCAGCTCTCCATTACATGTTGAGGAGAAATGCTGCAGCATAAAGTCTAAAAGTGATGGCTAAAACAACCTAAAGATGACACATGAACTTTAACTAAAGGATGATGACTGAAATGAAAGCTCATAAAGGAAACCAACACGGCTGACTTAACCATAGACTCTTATGAAAAAGAGGATTTTTTTGGACTGTTGCCTCAGTGGCTAGCTGAACTGGATCGGTCCCATCTCCTAATTTCTCCTTTTTTTTTGTTTTGATCTGCATCGACCTGTGAGCAACACCACTAACGACTTGGAACAAGCTGTGTTGCTCCATGTTTCTCTTGCTAACTTATTACTTTCAGTCTCGACACTGGTTGTGAAGAGGGGGTGTTTCCTACTCCCTCCCTCTTGCCTTGAAACCTAATCCCCCTCTCCCTACAGAGCCTCTGGAAGTACTGACTGACTTTCATTTGGGAAAACAACTGGAAAGAACTTTTACTTTTTATTGTCACACTGCATAAATAATCAGCCTCCACGCACTCACTCTACCTGTGCTGGGTTTCCTTGGGCGGCTCCTGTTATTGGACTGTTCTACTGGAGAGAAGAAAAAAACTTTTTTTTGTACTAATTAGTGTAAACTGTAAAGGAAAAGTGTGGATTTTTGTTGTGATTGGTAGATTTGAAAGCCACTGAAACAGTGCTTATTTCACACGCCACCTGCTTTGTTATTTTTATTGACCTCTCTTTGAAATGGTAGAAGGTTCTTTTGGGATAGATGTGTTGAAGGGAGATTACTGAAATGGGTTGATTTCAAGGATGCAGCTGCATTCACTAATTACAAATGTCTCGTTGTGAAATGTCTTTGCAAAATATTAATTGTGACGGCTAGCGTACGTACGTCCTGGTGCAATAGAACTCCACCCTCCCAACTGCAAGTGTTGGAAATACACCTCCATAGACTTCTTCTCTATTTCAGTTTGATTTCACAAGGAAAGTTGCGGTGCGTGCAAAACGTGCAAGTTGATGTTGGTTTTTTTTTGTTTTTTTCACATTTCATTTCAGTAACTAGTGCTTACAGCTCTTACTCATGAATGATTCCTATTCTCAGACTGCAAGATTTGCTTCTTTAAATCATAAAGGCTCAGGAACCAAGGTCCAGGAAGGGCTCATCTAACTTGTCCTGGCAGCCAAAGTAAGGTGTGTCAGAAGTTGGTGTTGCAGACTGTTGTAGCGCACAAGTCCTGCCTCAGAGTCCGTCAGTTTTTTGGGAGGTTTTTTTGCCACAAACACACACACCGTTGTATCCTCAAGTTCTTCTTTCTCTGCCACCTACAGCTCTTTTAAGAGAGCAACAGCAAGTCAGGTGCTTATTTTATGAAACCATATTTACTGTACATGTGGGACTAATGTGTGAAACAAATGATGGATGGTGGGTTACAGGAGTGTGCTGCTTGGACTTTTTTTTATGCTTTTAGGCTTATGCTCTCTGTAACTAATTCGTTTTCTGCCTAAATGAGACTTATGTGTTTATTTTGCCTTATCTTTTATCTAGTCTTTACCTCATGCTTAGCAGCAAGCTCTACCAGAGGTGATGTTTGCTATTTTCTTTGTTGATTGATCTGAAAATATATGATTGTGTTAAACAAAATCATGAGGAAAAAAAAACACTACAGGTTATTATTATGTTTTGCTCTTCTGTAATAGCATCTTTCTGGATTGGATATTTACTTGTTAAAACCATGACATATATGTCAAATGAGAAGTGAGCTGGTATTAAACCTGTTGCCAAAATGGAACTAGTTTATAAAAAAAAATACATTCAAAGAAAATGTACCGGATTGATTTATCAAATGTGGAAATATCTTGACCACTAGCAGGTTTTGAAATTTGCTTCACTTGTGGATCTTGGGCATATTTTCAGCTTTCAGTGAATGATTTCAAATTTTACTTGGCTGCAATTTATACTATGTCTGGTCTTAGCTGATTGTTGTACAGTCAAAACCAGAAATATTGACCAGTCTGGTTATCACGTGGATTCTGGTGGCCAGTTTGTTTTTAATTACTTGTTCATTTCTCCTCCAGAGAAAAGACACAAACTGTGAATGTGCTTGGGTCTTTTAGATTTGGTTTGAAAGACACTTTGTGTTAAGATTATGGAAATGATGTAGGGGATTATCATTGACCCCACCTTGGGCCGTGTTGTTTAATTAGGGGGTGGAAAAACTGGAGTTTGTAACATGGAGTTACAGTTGTGGTGAACCCCCTTCACCCCCCTTTATTTTTATTTTTGATTTTTACAACAGTTCACCTATAGTATAATCATAGTCTCACAAATCTATGCACACAACCCCTCTCACCCCCCCCATCGCATTAGAAAAAGCAGCAGCATGTTGTTGCAAAACCCGGCCACCAAATCACCTACATCATACCGACTTGTTTAAAATCTTGGCAAGCATGACAAAGACTGTATGGACCATTGAGATGGGGCAGGTGATGGTTTGCACAAATGTAATGAGCTCAAGGGCTCATTTCTCCCCTTGCAAACCGTGGAATAGAGGCGTGAAAGAATTTTGTGAAAATGTCAGCTGTGTAGCTATTTAAAATGTATTTACTCTTTTAAAAAATGTGGCAAATGTATTGCAGGACAAGAATAAAGATGTCAAGATGAATCTTTCCCACTTTTCATTTTCTTTTTTCTGCTGCCATCTACAGGCCGATGCGTGTATTGCGTGAAATGAATAAATTAAAGGCTGTGGCCTATACTCATCCCACCAAATCTATATAGGCCATTTATAGAATGGCCTATATAGATATAGATTTGTTTACTGGTCATAGCATTGTGAAGAAATTATGTAAAGAACACTACAAATCCATTCAATAGATTAGAATATTATTGAAAGGTCCATTATTTTAAGAATTGTATCACTATGTGAAACATACTCACATAGATGGCCTTTATTTCTGGCAATTGTGAGGATTTCCTGCAGACGGTTAATGAAAGCATGACATTTAAAATTAGAATATTACATCAGACCAATTTTAAAAAGAAAGATTTGTTATAAAAAGTGTGCCCTTAATAACAAGTACATGTAATATCTGCTTAAATGTAAATTCTTAAAAGATACTATTAAAAGAATGTCAGACAGACCAAACTCATAAAGAGCTTTTCTAATTCTGACTCAAGCGCTTTTCTCTAAATCCACATTCATCTAGTTACACTTACAAACATGCACACATTCATTTATAGATACACAGATTGTTGGGCAACTTAGGTTAAGTTGCATTACTTGTTGTTCACAACCTGATCTCTAAAGTTCCCGCATGATTATTTTATTTGCTTTGGGCTGCCTGAGGTTGAGACGAGACATGTTATTTAGCAATACTATCGTTTCACAATTCGGTTCTGTATTCTAAAGAGAGGATCCACAACAATGTCTGGTCTACAGGATGCTAAAGATCCAGCAGTGTACCAGGCTCAGAGTGGTATTCTTGGGCAGACAGAATACCCGTAGGAGCCAAAAATAATGGAACCTAGTGACTAAATCCAACTGGGTTCAGAGAGAGCATAAATAACTTTTCTGTGATCACATAGGTTCTGTGTAGAACTCAGACAGAAAGTTTGACAAGGGTCACATTGGGATACCCAGAAATCTAGGTCAGAGCATCTCTATAATTGCTGGTTTTGTTTTCATCAAACGTATCCAAGGACGGTGATCCAATGACAAGCCTGGCTGTGGGCTCTTTCAGCAATATAGAGTCCTGGCAAAAGGCAAAAAAAGATTCAGGACCGGTTTGAGAACCAAAACAACAATGTCATATGTTGGATGCTAAACAAACACATCCAATCAATGAGGTGCCAACTTGCAACTCACAAAAATGCATGACATTAGGGCAGTTTTCTGCTATCATTAAGCTATTCACTACTTGTTTTTCAGATATATTGTTTAAACTAGAAAACCTGTGAATTTATTTGAAAATATATAAATCATGTGAGGTGTGGACCACTGTAAGAATAGCTGTACTGCCACAGCTAAATGTGACTTAAAACATGACTTAAAAAGGTTTGCTGCTAACATCATGGTAACAGATACTAAGGCACACCCTCAGAGTTCTATCAGTCTATTAACTGGTTAGGGCAGTTTTCTGCTATCATTAAGCTATTCACTACTTGTTTTTCAGATATATTGTTTAAACTAGAAAACCTGTGAATTTATTTGAAAATATATAAATCATGTGAGGTGTGGACCACTGTAAGAATAGCTGTACTGCCACAGCTAAATGTGACTTAAAACATGACTTAAAAAGGTTTGCTGCTAACATCATGGTAACAGATACTAAGGCACACCCTCAGAGTTCTATCAGTCTATTAACTGGTTAGGGCTGTTTTTGGAACAAGAAGAGAATCAGCACAGTATTAGGCAAGTCATCATACTATTATGCCTGATTATGACTGCAAAATGTGATAATATAGTGAAGCACAGTGGGTCAAGAGCATATAAATACAGTTAAAATAAAGAGTGTTAGTCACATGTACAATCTGCATAAATGTTCTTAAACTCACGCATCGTAGATGTTGTTTATAATATAAACTTAAAACCTAAAGAAAGAGTTCATTTTAAGTGCATATTCCCTTATCAGCAAATCTTAAAGGAAGCTATAATGTTGACCTGAAAATAGGTCATCTTTGTTATTGTGTTTTATTTTATTGCTCAACCTCAACTGGAGACAATGTTTATGCAACTTAGTTGCAAGTAAAATTTGTTGTAGGCTTATAATTGGAAAGGTTGTTCAGGTAGCAGCATTTTATTGCTATCTCTAGTGATAGCTGACTGTTATGTTGCAAACTTAACAGTAGCGCTGAATTACTTACCTGAGATTATTTTCTTTAAAAAGTGTTGAAAAACAGGCAAAATCATTCATGATTGCTGCGTTGCAAACTTGATCTAAAAAGAAAAACACATTTTCTTGTTTTTCAAAGCCATGTGATGCGTATCACTCTTTGTACGTACATCAAGTCATTTGCATGTTTGTGGGTCTGTTCACTTCCTGGTTGTCCAGGGTTATAAAAGACAGGAGATTGTCCTCAAGGTAGTCGGGTTGAAAGTTGATTGCAAAGAGAGGGACTTTCTCATTCCTTTGTTCTTTTTTTAAGTGTTTTCGAAGAGAAATCTAATTTTATCATGTTATTCGATGAGGAAATGATAAGGAAAATGCTCCCTAGGGTAAGTTCTTTTTCAATTTAACTAATAGCCATGAGAATTTTTTTTTTTCAGTTTTAAAACCATATCTTGGCTCTGTTGTGTTTATTTTAAAGGCATATCTGCGAAAATATGTGGCCCATCAAATTTACGTCTCCATGTCTTACTTCAAAAACCTCGTGCCTGTGATGGATGAGTACGGTATGCAACAAAATAACGACTCAAATTTTTTGTCAGTCTTAACACTGTGAATCCATACACCAGAAGAAATTATAATTTCAGATATCTGATATTTGGTTTACTATGTACAGTTTACAAAGACGGAGCCACAAAAAGCTTGATGAACCTAACAGGAACCATTCCTGTGATGTTTTCAGGTAACTGAGTTTGCACTTTGAACCATGTATAACAGATAACCTCATTATTATTGCTTGACTAACAGTGAAAGACCATAAAGCAGTGCTCTTTTCTTTTGCCTGAGATATATGTATAACCTTTTCTCTGTTTTTATTAAAGGCACGACCTACAACATCCCCATATGTGTTTGGATTGAGCCAAACTACCCCAATTCCCCACCGATGTGTTATGTGAAGCCTACACGTGAAATGATTATTGTCAAAGGAAAGTACATATCCAGTGATGGTGAGGTCACAATACCTTACTTGAAAGATTGGAAGAAGGTAAAAAAAAAAAAAAAAGAAGCTATTTTTAATTGACTGAAACGTGACTTTTATTAAACAAATCTATATTTTTAGGTTATTGTTTGTGGTTAGTGACATTCACACTTCACCAATATGTTTTTCTTTCCTCTACCAGGGTAAATGTGATTTACCTAGCCTACTGCAGGTGATGGCTATCATGTTTGGAGAGGTTC
Source organism: Xiphophorus couchianus (assembly GCF_001444195.1). Classification (NCBI taxonomy): domain Eukaryota; kingdom Metazoa; phylum Chordata; class Actinopteri; order Cyprinodontiformes; family Poeciliidae; genus Xiphophorus; species Xiphophorus couchianus. The sequence continues at coordinate 19,788,319 of NC_040229.1, forward strand.
CTCCATTAGCAATGCGTTCCTATCCAGAACCTGAGCAAGCCTCATGTAAGTAAGACTCCAACAGGGTTCAAAACAATAGCTTTGAGTCAAATACCAGCTATCTCTCCGATTCTGGCACTGGCCAACATTGATCTTTTCACTTTGAAATTATAACTGAGTGTTTGACTTGTTATTTATTGTAAACTGTTGTTTTATTTAGGTTGGCTTCAGTTCCACAAAGAAGCAGATGGGAGATATTGCATATCTATACCCAGAGGAGATGGCCAACCTTTCCAGCATGAAAATGAAACCAGTTGTTAGTCTTTTTGTATATATTTGTACAATTTGTGTAAAACAAAAAAAAAATAAAAAGGTTTTACTTTATGAAAAGATAGGCTTAAAATGCACGTATCACCCACTAACTGAAAATCCAAACCAAAACAGCACAATGTACAATGTTGTCTGCTAAAAGTTTATGTATAAACATTAAGACAGTCTTTAACTAGGTCTTGTGGAAATGACTTGTCTGTCAGTGTTCTAGTTTCTTCTATCCACCATTTTCACACTGCCTTGAATTACTTTACAACTAGCCTATAAAAAACCTTGTTTGCACTGACTGGGGATTTTACATGGACCTTTGAACAGAGAAGTCACATACAACCAAATTTACATACAGCTCATGTATGTAAATATTCGTATTTTAATTTCAAAAATGTTTTGAGAGAATAAAAAAACTAGAACTGCTCAAGCTGAGCAGGCACAAAGTCTTTGATGAAACGGTTGCTTTAAGTTGTTTTTTCATCTTTAATATGCAAGTTACTTTGCTTGAACTGTTTGGAACTTTTAACCACAACTTTTCAAAGACATAATAAGGAATATTTCTTTTCTTGGTGTAAATAAAATGCTTTAATAAAGAAATCACTGTTGTTTTGGATATATGTGTGTCAGATAAGAAGGGACGTGGTTCAACGAAGAATTGTTACTTGAGACAAAATATTAAAAACAGAAGAAAAAGGGAGATTTGTTAAAAAAAAAAAACAGTCAGAGAATTTATGGAACAGTTTCATTTTCCATTATTTCAGAGATGAAATAATGGAAAACAATAACAACATTTATTGTGAAAATGCCTGATAAAACTCTGGTTCTGCTTTAACAACATGAAATACAAATACTTCATTTTCTAGTCTTTTAAGTTTTGATCAGGTTGTTATATCAACAACAACAAAACACATCTAGAGGAGAAATATCCAAAGAAAGGTTGTGTTAGCTTTCTTGCCTAGGTAATCTCAAACTTGATTAATTTTGATTTTTAAACTTGAAAAACACTTTAAATGGAAAAGTGGATAAATATTGCCAAGTTATAATATGGGTTCTACCAAGGAGGGTGGAATGAATAAATTATCATAAGGTGCATCAGAGGTGTGTACCCTCAACTCAGTTATCACAGTTTTCTTTTAGTTTCCAAGAATGAACTCAATATTTTTCACTGAATTCATGAAATGTAATCAGACTTGTAAAGCGCTTTTCAGGACCCTCAAACCCACTTTACAATGAAATATGTTATTTCCATTCACTCACACATTCACACGCTGATGATGGCAAGCTAGTGGATTAGGATACATCATATTAACAGTGCAAGATATCCTGAAATTATCACCTTTTTAACAGGAATTTAGACTATGCTCAATTAATAATTCTGAAAACTATTTATTTTAGGTAGCATGAACAAAAACAAGATATGGCATTTCTTATTATTTGTGCTTTTTTTTAATATAAAACGCACATTTTTATTTTTATTTTTATTACTGCAAATATTTTCTTCGTGAGAAATTTTATCACTTATATATATTTATATATTTTGGCCAGCATGTTACTTGGATTTTGAAATTCAGATTTGTTTTTGCTTTTGCTGATCATTTATTTACAGTCAACTAAATTTCATTTCATTTTATGAATGAAAATCATTTTTATTTTATTTCATTTTCTTTTAATTCTAGCAACTTAATAGGTATTTTTACATAGTCATAATTTAGAGTGAAAAGTTTGTATTGAAGTTGACCTACAGCAAGCTAATTACGGAAAAAAAGACGTCACCATCAACGACAACACCTTACGTCATAGACCGGAAATAGTTGAGAAGACACCCGGACATTTCTTTTGTACACCGTCGGAATCTAGTTTTGTATAATTTTCTAGAACTCCAAATTTGCTGTTTTAGCTTTTATTAGGTGGTCTATTATTAAGCTGTAACTCAGAGATATTGCTTAAACTTACCTGGAATATTTTTAAGGAAACGCCAGGGCTGTCTGTAGTCGTCTCTGGGCTAGGCTACTATTAGCCTAGCATTTAACTCTTGCTAGCTAATAACTTCAATTTATGTTGCTTGTCAGAGCAGCTGGGATAAAATATCAACTGTTCAGACTCAAATTATTATTAAGGGCGATTTAAATACACGTTCAAGAAATATGGCGGTTGTCAACGAAAGCGCTCTGAAGAAAATGCTGAAGGTAGGCTTTGCTCTCAACGGCTATGGGTTACGTTAGCTAGATATGATCATGACTTCATGTAAATAGGCTAATTTTCCGCAGACTTACGGTCCAGGAAACAGCCTTTTTATTACAATGTAAGGTTTTGCTTTACGTGTACAATGATGTGATCCATTTTGTCGAGACACCTCACGCTAATGCGAGTTGTACTTTTAAAAATATATTTAGCCGCACGTTATACGTCAACTGCAGTTTTCATATTGTGACATGATCATATTCTTTATTTGTTAATGTCCCACCTTACAGAATGAACTTTGGTACCTTTAATAATGGAAAAAAAGTCACTAAGTAATGCTTGAGGAAAATCTGCAATGTTGAACTAATCCACCATAGTTCGCTTGATGTTTCATAGCTTTGATAAAGATAAATAACTTTAATGCAGTGTATTGTTTTACCATCACAAGATGTACAAACAATCTCTCATTTTGATCATTGCATAAATGTTTCAGCTTCGTCATGAGTGTCTTCTAGTTTTATGTAGAGGTAAAACAAAAATATTAATCACATTTTTAAATTGGTATGTATAAATCTTAATCTACAGTTTTTCTGTAGTTTTCACAATGAGTTGTATTTTATATGCTATTGAACAAAAGTAAAGATATGCAGATATTGTCTTTTATCAGCCACCAGCAAAGTAACATGATAATTCTTAGGCTCAGTTTTGTCAATGGTCAAAAGTTTTAACTGAACTAAGCTAAACTCGTATTCCTCACGTTCATTTCGCCATTTCGCCGCCTTTCTTTTTGTTGTTCAGCAATATAAATACAGAGATCTGACTGTTCGGGAGATTACCAATGTCATCTCCCAATACAAGGACCTGAAGCCGGTTATGGATGCTTATGGTAAACTAATTTATACCTACTTCTCTATTTTTGTCATATTGGTCTATTTTTTTCCCTGCATGCTCATATGAGGATTTGCATCTTCTTGTGTTCTAGTGTTTAATGACGGTTCATCGAGAGACCTAATGAGCTTGACTGGGACTGTCCCTGTGAGTTATAGAGGTAAAATAATTTTTCTCTCTTGATAATAATAAAAAACACTGCAAAAGAATATCTAGCATAATTGTACATTAAGTTTACATAACATTCCACCTGCAATTGATAAACAGCACAAAGTCACTGGTTATAGGGGAGAGGACAATATCCACGAACTAACCCCATTAATTTAATGGTACACTTTGTTTTACTTTTCTTTAGGCAATGTCTACAACATCCCAGTGTGTTTGTGGCTGCTGGACACATATCCATATAACCCACCTATATGTTTTGTAAAACCAACCAGTACCATGATGATTAAGACGGGCAAACACATTGATGCCAATGGCAAAATTTACCTCCCTTATCTACATGAGTGGAAACATGTAAGTATGGTGTTAACGGTCAATATAATAAAACAATTAGAATTATATTTTTTAGATATCTGTAGTTCTGGCTCTGTTTGTACCTGACCAGAAGAGGCGTGTGTGAAAGCTTTGAGAATATTTAGGGCTGAATGCTCAAACCACATAACATATTAGTAGCTAGTAGGGCTGTGTGATATGACTTAAAAGTAAAATTTACTACATTTTTATGCCAAATGTGAATCCAGGGTCAATCAATTTTATTTTAAAAAGGAATAAGACATTATTGAAAATATTTTCAATATTTTATGTCAATAGTCTCCTCTGGGAGTTGGCCTGAATTCAAAGTCAAAATCATAAATTGTATTTATTATAAACATTACAAAACGTAAAACATGTTTACAAAACAATATGGTAGGCCCTGGATGGGCCGATATCACTGCACATACTCTCCTGCCACACTGGAGACTGAAATTACAACCAGCCACAGTTTGAAATCAGGAACTTCAAACTTGCCAGCCAGGCCCTGCAGTGCAAAAAGCCCCGTTCTGAACCACTTTATTGTAGTATTTTTATTTTTATTTTTTACCACCACAGCGAGATTAGAAAGAAAACTAAAACAAAATTATAACTTGTTTTTGTCCTAGTTCGTAAAACAAATCTGTGTGCTTTACAGCCTCAGTCAGACCTGTATGGCCTGATTCAGGTGATGATTGTCGTATTTGGAGAGGAGCCGCCTGTGTTTTCCCGTCCCACCACACAACCCCCCTTCCCAAGCTTTCAAGCAGCTGGACCCCCGAACTGTAAGTGAACTAACGTTTCATCTTAGTAACTATCAGTATAAATAAAAGTTTTTCTAATATTTTTGACATATCAATTATGTCAATGACAGTATAATTTATTTTTGATACATTTTGTTATAAGAAGGATTACTTTTTGGGACCACATAGTAAATATTCCTTATGGTAACAAAGATGAAATAATATGCCCTATTTAGAGGATACATGCCATTAAATACATCGCTTATTTAATTAAGTCTGTTTTAAGAAAGTTGTAGGAATATTGTTCAAGTACTATTCAAAGTCCAAAACGTTGTACATAGTTTTATAATTTACAGCTGGTAATAGGTTATTTTTAGCAGTGGCTCTAATTAAGTTAGCTTTGTATCAAAATTTCTAGTCATCTTTTTTCTTTCTCTTTTCTACCATCATATTTCACACAATGCATGTATTACCTTGAGCACCAGGGGGTGCTCACATACCATGGTAGCTCATCAGGACTCAAGCTAAATCTTCCCTGAAGTTACAGGGTTTTAACTATTTAATCCTCAAAAATATATTTTTTAATTACTCTGAAATACCTTTTGTCTTCCTCAGCTTCTTATATGCCTGGAATGCCTGCAGTCTCACCCTATGGGCCAAATCCCAATCCAGGGTAAGATATTTCTACATTGTCAAAGCCTGCATAATGTGTTTTCTAACAAGCAAGTGCCATGCCACTTTGTGTTGTTTTTATTCATATGATTGTCAGACAGGTGTTTTTATTATTGATTACTTTTGTGCCTTTATATATACATATTCACAACAAAGGCCTGCACTTCAGGAAATGTAAGATGTGAAGTCAATAGAAATTAGAATTTGCTCTTTTTTGTTTGTTTATTATTTGCCTCATACTGTAATGACATAGACACAGTTTTAACAATTAGGTAAAAACCTGGAAAAAATGTAGGATTTTTAAAAATGAAAGTTAAATACTGCAGCTTTAAGGCCCATCATATATTTGCATAGAATTTCTATCAAGTATCTCGAAATACTGGCTTGAATTTTAACTTGTAACCAATACATACTTCTAGATAAATACTCACATGAAGACCTAATAAGACGAGGGTTCAAGTTTACACAGGGACAGTGGAGCTCATCTTGGGTAAACTTGGTCCAACATCTCCCTGGTTACCCAGTCTGAAGGAGCAGGACTCTGGTCCAAGTGACCCAGTGATCTGGTTTAACTTGGTCAAGGGTTCTTATGGTTACCAAGTTCTGGATCAAGAGAGTTCAGTCCAAGTGTACTTAGGGTTAATGGATTAATTATTTTGTTAACTTAGCCTATGCTCACCCTAATTACTCATTTCTGGTTCAGGAGATTTTGATCCGAGTTGATCTTTTTCTGTTGACTTTATTCTTGGTAACCTAGATCAAAAGTTACTCTGGATCTCTGGTTCCTCAATAAGGGAGTTTGGAGCACTGTTAACTGATTAGTCATTATGTTAAACAGAAATTACCTTATTTTTATCTTAGAAGGACACAGTAGAGCATTATAATGGCAAAATAGTTAAGAATAAAACATGTGAGATAAATTAAAATAAAGCAAGGTAGAGTTTGCTTCTAGTGTTTTTATGTTTAAAGTTTTGTTTTTAAATGGAAATATATAAAAAACTGTCATTTTAATAATGCAACTCTTTTCAGAGGTTACCCGGCTTACCAATACCCTCCTGGGAACTCTTATCCAGCCACAGCTGGACCTGGACACTATCCAACTCAGACTCCAGTCTCCACAGTGGGTATGTTTTTGATGTAGCCTTTTTATGCTTCTGTTAGATGTCTTCTTATACGTGCATCTAGATAGCTTGAGCAGAGTTTTTCCGAAGTTTGTGCTAATATTGGGAAAAATATGCAGATTCACAAACCGTAATCATTTGCACCTCATCTGGTTCTTCTTAATTTACTTTAAACACAGCATCTCAAGTCCTGGAATATCTTAATTTTATCCACAAAGTTCCTTAAATCTCCATGTTCCTCATCCAACCCTAAATGAAGACCCTTGACCTTTTTACTTACACTCTTTCACCCTCCTGGTGACTTCAGTGGTATGCCTAGTTGCTTCTGAAAGGCCACAGCTGTAACTGGAGTGGAGTGTATTAAAGGCCAAAGTGCTGGATGGTCTCTCCCTGCCCCCCACAAATCGTCTCACCACACACTGAGAATATCTTAAACAAAGACTGTTCTACAGTGGTGAATGCTGCTCCATCAGCAGCATGCAGGAAGAACTTTAGGCGGCTCCTTTAGTGATGGAAGAAGCTGGTTTTGCCTGCCATAAAAGTCAGCTGACATTAATGGTACTGACTTCAGACATAAGTGTCTCTTAGTTTTAGAGAAATCTGTTACATTTACAATGTATAGCCTGACATTGTTTACTTCTAAACTAGTCTGTCCAAGTATTGTTAATATAATAATAAATAAGATACAAAATATATAAATATTATATTAATAATAGTGTTAAATATACATTCTTTTAGTCTTATTAAAACACTACAATAACTAACCAATTTCAAAGTGGAGAGGTCCAAGCTTAACATTCTGGTATGGTGCAGTTATGTTTTACCACACTGTGTCACAGAGTATTTTCAATCTGTGTTTCCTAAGGGCCAACCAGAGACGGCACCATTGGCGAAGACACCATTCGCGCATCTCTGATTTCAGCCGTAAGTGACAAACTTCGCTGGAGGATGAAGGAAGAGATGGACAGAGCTCAGGCAGAGCTGGATGCCCTGAAGCGAACAGAGGAAGATCTGAAGAAAGGGCATCAGAAGCTGGAGGAGATGATCTCCAGACTTGACCAGGAAGTGGTAAGATCCTTTATCTGTTGTAGTTCTTCTATTTGATTCCTCCTCTAATGTTTTATTGTCCTCCAATTTTCCAACAGACTGATGTTGACAGGAACATTGAGCTGCTGAAGAAAAAGGATGAGGAATTAACCGAAGCCTTGGAGAAAATGGAGAACCAATCAGAGAACAATGATATAGATGATGTCATTGTACCCACAGCTCCTCTGTACAAGCAGATTCTGAATCTGTATGCAGAAGAAAATGCAATTGAAGATACAATCTTCTACCTGGGAGAGGCCCTGCGCAGAGGTGTCATAGATCTGGAAGTTTTCCTCAAGGTAGCTCAGTGAAGAACATCCCTGCTATCTGCTGACTTGAGTTCTCTGCAGTGGTTTCCACATTCACTCTTGTTTTCTTCTGTTGCAGCATGTACGCCTTCTGTCCAGGAAACAGTTCCAGCTTCGAGCTCTAATGCAGAAAGCTCGTAAGACTGCTGGACTAAGTGACCTGTACTGACCCACAATGACCGCTCAGAAACATGCGTATATTCACACTCTTACTCTTCTTCCTGCTGTTTATTTCCTTTCTACAGTCTTCTTGTATACCAACCAGCTGCCTCTTTTTAACAAAAAACTAGAAAAAGCATTTATGAAGAATTCTGTAATGTCTGAATGTGGCCTCTTTTATATTTGACACCATGTTAGATCACAAACTCAACCCAGATGATCAGCAATTACTTTGATTTCATAAAAAACTGGTACCTTTGTGAATTTCATTGTGTGGTTGATTTAGGAAGCTGTTTGACACACATGAGCGATTGGTGTAATATGCAGCTTCTACGACAGTAATGTCGATGCTGCAGTTGACATTTTTTTCCACTAAGGCTGGTGATTTGTATACAGCATCCTGCACTCCATCCATTAATAAATTTTGTCATTTTGGTGAACTAGATATTTTGTCTGGTTAGCATCGATAATATTAGGGACAGATTGCTTGAACAGGTTTTGGAGTTCTGTTCCTTTCCTCACACGAATATATATGTTTTTAAACCAGAAACACCCACAGAGGGTCCCCTAAATGACATGGGGTTAGGCCTCAAGTTGTGGGTCATGTTTTGTAATCTTGGAATCATAGGGATAATTTTTACACAGTTAAGATCATAACCTACACGGACTTTCTGTCACATATGGGTCAGTTACTGAGCTTCAGTTTTAGCTACACACTGTCTGATCCTCTACATTTTCCCCTTCTGATAGTACAAAGGTTTTAGATTATGCCTCACAAACCCAGGCTTGCACATCAGTTTGAGTGCATTGAAAAGTCTTTTAAGTTAAGTAGTTGTTTCACTTTGTACAGCCTTGGCATTTGTAATATTAAGGTATTACTTCTCTCTTTATGTTTACTTTTTGGTTGCTATCCACTTACGCTCAGACCTGCTGAGAGCATTTGGTTTTCACTAAAAGGTTGTGAATAACATTGAGGGCTAAAGGGTACAAAAAGAACTATTAAACTAATCAATATATTATGTTATGTAAAGTTTTGTCTTTTAAATTAGCCTTTTACTAAATGCACTTTGAATTGTATCATAGAATCTTATTTTTCTTGTTTTCAATTCAACCATAGACCACCTGTTCTTTTATATCTGTAGATTTATGTAAAGCATTCAAAATTAAAGTTGATTTAATGAATTGTCTGAATTTATTATGCAGTAATATTTATAAACCCACAAAACTTTTGGAAGTCAGTACTTATTCATAAATAAAAGAACATGAAAAGTACTGGAAAGCGGTAGTTATGGAAAACAAGCATAAGACATGTTTGTGGTCTTCCTTTAAACAGCCACAAAACCTTTTTACCCAAATAGGAAGGTCCAGTGCTTCGAGTTTGTGCTAGTTGGGTCTGGTTTGGCACCACTGATTTTGTGACTTTAAATGACATGAATAATCCCATTTATCAGCATTCTTTGACATTTACTAAATATGCCATGTAGTGATGCTCTACCAGCTGGAAATAAATAAAAGACAGACATCTGTTACTATTCTGGCAGGTTTACTTGATGTTACAGCAAATAAAAATATCCAGCTGCCATGACAGAAACAGTTCCTCTTCAAGTGATACAGTATATCTGAACGCAGCAGCATTTAATTATTTTCTGTATTATAGCCTTAGGTAATAATATAATCTATATTTGGAGTTGAATATAAAACCTCTGGGCATTTCTGTGGGCAAACGGTCTCAGAACTGTAGCTCTTTTTTTTAAACCTAATCTAAAGGTAAATATGCTGGTTGACTAGTCTCCACTGGCTCTCTGGGTAAATTAGCTCTGTTCCACCAGTAATCTCACCTACATCTCAGTGCACTTGTGGTTAGGTTTGCTTCAGTGGACTGCAGTTTTTGAAATAATAAAGGTACTTTGGTATCACAGGATTTTGGCCCAGTGATAATATGTGGCAGTGTTATGACTGTAAGTTGGTAATGGTCACTCCTTATAGAGAATGGAATGTCTCTGTTATGCTTAAAAAACAGAGATTACCAAGTGGAAAAATTGACTAGTTACAACCACAGAATTAACAAATACAGTGCACAGAGAACGCAGCAACCAACAGTACACAAATTACATCCAACTAAAATGCAACGGTCTGAAGTTCTTTTAGTAGAGAGTAGTAAACAGATATCCACTCTACTCAAAACAGATTGACCTTAAATACAGGGGGTAAACGTTTCTTGGCCACAGATGGACGAGGACAGGTGGGGGGGGGTTGGAAAAGCAAAATGATATCAGTGTGCGAGCATATAAGTGTTACACCTATCTTTGAATGGCATAGCTTTAGACACTTTGACTTTTATTATACTCAGAAGTCTTGTTGCTCTGGGAAAGACATGAGAGGTAAGATAGGAGGGGATCAACCGCAGCGTATTTGCTGGGATTTTTCAGGAGTGTTTAAGGTTTTAAAGGAGAGCTCTTCACAGAGTGAGCTCCTTCTGCACGCCCCAAAGGGTCTCGGCGCTCTTCACCAGCTGCGTTTCCTCCTCAGGTTTCAGCGTCATGTGAATGACATCGGTCAGGCCACTGTTACCCAGAACACACGGGATGCTCAGGAAAACCTCATCCTTCACACCATGCATTCCCTATCCAAGAGAAAGTAGAAGGAGTCAGCTGTTAGAACAATTCCATTTTACTGACAATTGAAATGAACTTCTTGGTTTCGTTCATACCTGGACAAGTGTGGACACAGGGTGAACTTTGTGCAGGTTCTTCATAATGCTCTCCACTAAATCAGCCACAGACATGCCAATAGCCCAGGAGGTGTAGCCCTTCAGCTTGATGACCTCATAGGCTCTGCAATGTACAGATACAAAGATTATGACAACAACTTCAAACATCCTGAACTGATCAAGATTCAGGCACTCTGTCATCTTCCACCTTTTTCTCCTGGAATATAAATCCCTGCAGAAACCCAGTTTTGAAAATTCAGGATTACTAGTACCACATGCTGGCTGGTCTTTCCCAACTGGTACCTCTTGTTGAGAAACATTGGGAAAATTTACCCTTCTTTGTTCCAAGACTCGAGTCTTTTAATACATCCGATACCTTGACATTTATGATAAGGTAACCTATTGTGTTCTACATGGCTACTCCAAGATAAGTCACATTCAGTGTTTGACAAAATAATGGCACGATGTCAAATGGAGCAATAGAGTAAACTTCTGCATCATGGACCAGCCAGAAAAGTGGCACTGCAAAGTCATGAAACACAATATAGATTGTTGGGCCTTCATAGGTTGGTTAAATTGATTTAAAAGTTTAAGCTGGCACCAATCTTTACCATTACATTATTTAAAAGCTCTAAAAACAATTTAAATCCAATGAATAACAGTCTGTGAGTAGGACTGCATCACACTTACCCATCAACCACCTTCTTATGCACGTCCTTCCAGTTCTCGCTGTCACCATCTGCACCCATCTTTGGGTTGAGACTTTGCAGAGAAACTCCAGCAATATTCACACCACTCCACACAGCCACTGTGGAAGCAACATTTAGACTGTTACATTCTGGCAGATATGTCCTAAAACACAGTAAAATATATATAGACAGAAGGGTCAGTGCTCCTTAAACTGTCTCACACAGTCTAAAACTACAATTACAAGCTTGAATGCTACTTATTGTGGCCTTTTCAGAAAGAATAACATTTTTTGTGCAAATGAAAACATGAGTGTGCGTTACATCTTTGTTCACATCCCTCCCCTCCCATTTCTGATATCCCAATTAAATCCAGTGCCTTTGTCTTCACAAGTCACCCAATTAGTAATCAGGTCTACCGGTAGGTAATTTAAGATCGGTCTAACTACAGCTGTTCTTCAAAGGCCTCGTGATTCTCATGGACAGAGTTGATGGGAAAATGGATGAAGGTAAATACAGAGGAATTCTGGAAGAAAGGCCCAGTCAAAGTACAAACCTAAATGCAATTGAGTAATAAGACTTGAAAAATTGCACATACACTCTTCATTCAATATGACTGATCTTGAGTTGTTTTCTTGAAAAAGGCCTCAGTCTTAACCTGGAAATCTGGTAGAGATACTCCAAAATACATGAAGCTGTAATGCACAGTTTTCAAATTTGCATTTCTTCTAAAGTGTGAAAACCATGTGTCCCTTTCCTTCCACTTTACAATTATGTGCACAGTTTTTTCCCCCCTACAAAACAAGGTCCCATCACACTGATTGTTGATGTCATAAGCTGTTAAATGTAAAATAGTTAAATGGGTGCTGTTGTTAGTGTGTCAATGTCTGAACTCTAGATATATTAAAAAAAAAAAAAAACTACAGAGGACACTTGGATGATTTATTTTTAGAAAGACTTGCATACCACTGGAATCTCCATGCTCTCCGATAATCCAGCCGTGGCAGCTTGCAGGGTGGAGGTGGAACTTCTCTCCCATGAGGTGGCGGAATCGGGCGCTGTCCAGGTTAGTGCCAGAGCCAATGACACGGTGACGTGGGAAACCACTCAGCTTCCATGCCACGTAGGTTAGGATGTCGACTGCAAAAGTACAAAATACATGATGAGCACATAAGCCAGTATTTTACCAGAGAGGATACACCTAATCTCATGATCATCTGACTAACCTGGGTTTGAGACCACCAGCAGGATGCAGTTGGGGCTGTATTTCACAATGTTGGGGATGATGAATTTAAAAATGTTAACGTTACGCTGCACCAGATTAAGGCGGCTCTCGCCCTCCTGCTGGCGGGCCCCGGCAGTCACCACCACCACCTTGGAGTTGGCGGTCACACTGTAGTCTGGCAAAATGACAGAAAGAGCATCATGTAGTTTGTTGTTTAGCGCTCTCCTGGCAGACTTAACATTAATGTCTCTCACCTTTGTCAGCCACAATCTTGTGCGTCTTGAGGAAGAGGGCTCCATGCTGGAGGTCCATGGCTTCACCCTTCAACTTGTCCTCCATTACGTCAACCAGGGCCAGCTCATCACACAGATCCTGAGTTTACACATGCGGGTCAAACTTTTGTTCTGTCACAGCTACAAAAAGCTTGCTCAAATTGACCAATTTGTGATCGTATAATTGTTTGTGTGTTGTTCATAAACTTAAGACATTTTTCCACCTCTAGATACGTTACAGTCGCAATCCTCACTGTAATCTAATTTTAGGTTTCTTCTTGTCACTCTACGAGCTTCAAAGACCATGCAATCAATAGTTCTCCTGTTGACTGTTTCCTCTACCTAAGCTGTGGATGTCTGCAGCTTTACGTACTTAAAATACACATGTATTTACGATTATCTAAACAAAGGGGACTAAATAAAAATGCACACCACACTTTTCAGATTTTCAAATTACATTGAACAGACAATGGATGACTAATGACAGGCTTTTTCTGTCATCCACTTAATTATTCTCCTCATTGTATGCTCTGTTGCAAAAAATACAGATGAAATGAAATACCTCTGCAGCTGCAATGTCACAAAATGTACCACACTGGTTCTAGTTTTCAGCCTGCACCAATTTATGACAGTAGTATTTTCTTTACAGTGCAAGCTGCTACTTTCTTGGTGTGTTTTTAACGTTCTGTGTTTGCAAAACTCCTATAAAATTTCATCTGGAGCTGCTCATACACACCTTGAGCAGTATGCTGATGGCGGATGCCATGCCCACCATGCCGACTCCGACCACTGTCACCTTGTTCCTGCAGCCAATAGGCTCCTCCTTCATCACATGGCTGATGAGCTTTTCCTGAGTGGACATCTGTGGAAATAAATTACACATAGGGAAGGAAGTTGGCAGATGAAAGGCAGCTGAAGCAGAGTCTGAGGCTTTTACCAGTGGAGTTACACCACAGAATACATGACTTATTTCACATCCCCTCCCCAGCAGGCTGAGTGAAACCAGGATTTCACTATTAGGTCATCACTACCAAAAGTGTGCCATTTCTGTAAGCACAAACCCTCTCGTGTCTCATCCCCATACCATGATACAGGTGGGGCTCTTCAGAACCTCTGTTCTCAGTGATCGCCAATGCCCAGGGAATTCACTGCAGCAGGGACCATCCCCTCCCCACGTCACACACGGCTTCTTGCTTCCTGGTTGGGCAGGCATGGCTGAGTGTTCAGACTAGCAGATGTTTACGTCACTGCCATGACAAGGCTGGTTTTCCGCTGTAGTGTGGAGGCAAGCACGTAGTGGGGGGTCCTGGCAGGCTCACCCCTGCTAAGGATTTTTAGTTCTAGGTGTTGTGATTCTTCACATTATTGAACACTGCAATAAACATCATGGATGTATTTTAATTATTATTCTATTATTGTTTCCTCAACAAATGAGAGGTCTTGCCCCTCATGAGGAGACTCTTTGGGCTTACAGGATTACTCTGCATGTGCTATACAGGGTGGAGGTCAGAATGGCTCAAATTTCCCCTGCAGCAGGCAGCATTTAAATGAAAATTAGTTAGAATGTAGAAAATGACAAAAAAATGTTTTTATCGTGAATACATGTTTTTATCAAGTCCTTTTAAGCATCACAGCTACAGACATGTCTCTCTCCTCATGCTGCTTGATGATTAGCACATGTTGAGCTCTTCAGGTCTTCATCCAAATCGAAGCAACTGTGAAGCTCCGTCTTCATTGTAATGGAGAAAATTCATATCCAGGAGCAATTTTAGTTCAGCTTTTCTTTCTAGAAGAATCGGTCTAGTATGACCAAGAATCATGTCAGGACGCTGGTCACCTCTATGTGAACATAGAGGTCGTACCCACTGCGTAAACCACAACAAATGGCTGCAGCCATTGAGACACTGCAAAACCGCTATATTGTCTTATAGTGGTTTAATTTGAAGGCGAAGCACCGGGAAATAGTGGAGCTACTGCATCAGCAAAGTGACGCCCAAACCTTCTGATCATCAGGTTGTTTTTAAAAATGCAACAAATGGTACACAAAGAGGCAGTGAATAATAAATAATATGTTTCTCTGCATCGTTGGTAAATGTTAAAACACAGATGCCTTACCTTTACGGTTTAAGTTAATCAGGTGAGAACACGAGGTGGAATGTCACGGCTCCTTCTCTCTTTCCGCACAAGTGCAGCCGCTTTTATGGAAAGGCTGTGAGTATTTAAAGGCAGCCACCGTTTGGGGGCGGTGGCATGCGCGCTGATGATGATGATGATTAAGAGGACGTCGGGTGGGATGATGATGCTGCGGCCGTCTGGCGTGTGGAGAGTCACGTTTGCTGCAGGATGAGCCACAGATTGGGGCAATTATGGAAAGATGGTCGTTTTGAAAAGAAAGAAAAAAAAAAAATTTTTACAATTTTATCATAATTTGATTCATGAAAAGGGTAAAATTGAAAAGAAAAAAGCAAAATACCCCGTTCTCACGTAGCCTATGTATGTGGTGGAAACACTGAGCTGGTGAACACGACGCGAATTTCCTGCCACGAGTTTATGACTCATTCTGCTCAGCCGCTTGGGTATGGGTAAAATTTCTTAATAATAAATGGGTGTATTTTAGCTATACAGAAAAAAAAAATACTGTTATAATGTCTTTAAATTGCATGTGAAGTAACATTTATTCAGAGTTGATATGAAACCAATTTAAGCATGTTTTGATTGCCTTTTTGGTAAGAACAGCATTCTTGCGCCATCTTGTGTCCACTCAGAATTAATGCAAGACAATGTTGCATTTTTCTGTAGCCTCTTCAGTGTACATACAACTTTACATCTCAAAAGAAAGTCAGCCAGAGTAATACCATATTTGATGTTGTAATTATTTTTATATATATATAACTTTAAAAATACGTGAAATTTGGAGCAGAGGATAGTGATTTCACATAATTCAGCTCGACACTGCTCCAAAAAACAAACAAAAAATAGAAGAAAATGTTGCCTGAACAAAGTAGGCTGCTCCAAATTTCACATATTTTTAAAGTTGGGATGATAATACATGCAGCTACTATTTTTAACAGCAAATTATAAAACATCCACGTTCTGGATTCATTGATTTTCCTCCTTCAATAAAACAAATTAACAGTCTCCAAAGGCTGACTGGGGTGCCTTACATGTCATGAACTCTAGGACTTTGGTCTTGGGTTTTGCATTACTTTGTGATTTGTCAGTCTTTTCATATTCAGTTCGGATTTAAGATTCCTTGCAGTTTTTTTCTAGAATACATAAATATGTGTTTTCTTCTGTTTGTTCTTTGTTAGCTCTTGGTTCACATTCTATAACATTCAAGTCTGTGTATTGTTTGCTTGTGTCAGCGTCTGTGTTCCAGATCTATTTCATAGCTGCCCTCAGTGTCTCAGCTGCCTGCACTCCCAAGCTGTTTCCCATCTGTCTGGCATTCCAGTAATCAAGCTGCCCAGTCTAAGTACTACTTGATTTTCCCATTCTGTTAGTTTTCTCCTTTAATGCCACAAGCCTGTGTCTTTGTGGTTCTGTCATACTGCATTAGTTTGGATTTGCCACTAGAATTTAGTTTTTGTACATTTTTTTGTTATTATTTTACAGTAAACTGTTTTATTTTTCACCTGTTTGGCTCCTCCCTGCTGTGTTTTATTGTTTTATGGCACAATATATTTCTTGTACTGTAGTTAGGGTTGTGTAATATTATTCCCTTTTATGTGTGTTAGGAATAGTTTTATGTATGTTAGTTATAAATTATGTTGATACTGCTTAAATTTTCTGAATATTTAATTTATTAATTGATTAGTCATGTCAGGTAGGCTTGTACTGTATTGATTTGTATTATACTGAAGAATATAGTATCCCCATGTGTATTTGGTGTAATTTTGATGTAACAAAAAACATTCTAGCAACGTTACAATTTACTACAGTGTTCTGTTGTCTTGAGTTATCGTTAATTTTTTTCTAATAGGATTCCCAAAAGTTGGATTTTTAAAATTTATTCTTTTTAACAAAATGTTTTTTTAGTATTTTGATTCTGATTTGAATGTGACTTGAGACTATTTTTCATTCTGTTATGTTCTAAAGATAACATAACAAACTGATTAATTGGCAGGTCTTTGATGTATGCGTGGATTTTAGATATTACCAAATTGTTGTCTGGAGTGGAATTGTTTTTCAAAGTGTTTTTTAATATTTTTGAAAAAACTCAGTCTTTATATATAAAGTAAACAAACTGGACAAGCCAAAGAGCTGCAGATAAAGGCCACTTCAAATGATTACATGAAAGTCTGGTTATATGAAAGCAAAGCTGAAAAAAAAAATAAAATTGGTGTTCATTATTTGAAATTTAATGTGAAAAAAGCATGTTAAGTAGTAAATGTTCTTTCTTGAAAATACAACATATCCTATGACATTTCAATATATGATCAGTCTTTTTTCAGTTTGTCCTTTTTTCAGTCTTTTATCAGTTTTAATTGATGGAACCTGGTTCCATCAATTAATCTATTAAATGATGGAACCAATTAATAATAGAGTGCTTCCATCTTCACATAGAAGAAATACGTCTTCACATATGTAAAGGAATACGTGAAGACAAATATGTCTTAGACATATTTCTGAAAGATAAGAAATGCTCAGTCCAAATGAAAAGTTAATGACTCATGCACTCATGATAAGTTCTTTATCGGTTTCAATTTCAAACCAATTTCTTACAGGTTTTGTCACATTTGCTATTGCCATAACAAAAAAGCCGCCTTTTAGAAGTCCTTGTTTTTAGTTATCATCAGCCGCTGTCTCAGTACAAGTTCTCCAGCAGGGGGTGCTGTTATACAGGAAACTGTATGGCTTCCAGTAACCATGAAACATGAGGTCTCCAGTATTGTGGAAACAGACAGTGTAGGATAACGGCATCCTTTTTTACAATTCAAGATAAAATTACAAAAACAGATTTTGTAATTGCCAAAATCATGTGGCAAACACATGGACTATACTTTATTTTTTAAAATGTGTTTACGGTTTCAATAAAATGGCTAATTACCCCCTTCAAGATGTATTTTTACAGATTAGGTAGTACTTAAAGTTCTAAGGAAAAATGTTCTGATTCTGCAGTTGAAAGAATATCTCTAAGGCATGCTCTTAGATTAAACCTCATCTGGTTTCTTTCGGCAAGATCTAAAAGTCTGCTCAGCAATAAAGAAAGACTTAGGTGCTGTGGTGTCAGTATAAGGTGCAGCAGAAGATAGATGAAGTTTCATTAGACCTGTTTGGGATCAAACTCTGTGTCCTGCTGTTTAATGTTCTCATTTAGCCCACTGAGATTCACCCAAACAGCTTCTCGCTGCCCTTACTGTTGTTTGGCTTGTCTTTGTCTCCAGTTTGCTTCCAGTGTAGTCTCTGGAGTGTGTGCCAACACAATCACTGCGAACAGCCCAGTGGAATAAAGAAACATCAGTTTGCCATGTTAGCTCACCTTCTTACACCACAGGGGTCAGTTTCCAACATGTTGTTATTGCACAGGGCATTGGGACCGAGGGGTTTCCTGCTTTGAGTGATACCTGTTTCAAGCTGCCATGGTAATAGAGAGCAATCTAATCACCTTGTTGCAGCCACCTCTTCCTCCCGCAGCCCGTGTTTAGAAATAGAACTGTGGCAGAGGAACAAGGCCTCATCAATCACCAAGGGATTCTCCTGGGATGAAAATCATGCTCGCAACTCTGACAGAACACCATCCAGCTCGCTGAACTGTCCTCATTTTCCTGCTCAAACAGAAACAACCTGAACATGAGTAACTTAACTGGCATCATTCCAGATTTCTGTCGTGTCTTATGCTCTGATCTGTGTTTTTATTTTAGCGCTTCACAAACATTTTCCTTCTATTCCTATCTTAAAAAAATCACTTGAAGCTCATGTTTTCCCCCTTTTCTCCTCTCTTTTCTTGGAACGTCGTTCCATGGACACCTTCTGTTGAAGACTGATAACATCCCTGATGGAGTTCCTTTATTAGCCACCCACAAGCAGATTAACCAGAGCAATAATACACCAATCAACAGCAATTACACACTGTTAAGCCCAGGGAGATCTCTACAGGATCCTGTATTTGTATGATGATTGGAAGCATTTTAGTACAGCAAAAAATGATGTGTGTCTATGTATGCGTTTACATGTGTCACACAAGTACATTCAATTAGGACTACTTAGGTTTGTGCCAAAGTCTTAATCTTCTCATAATACGGACTATCATGCTCTGAAGTGAGATGAGTTGAGATATTCAAAAGGAAAACTTCGAGTTGAGTGTAAACATGATTGCGACGGCTGTGAGCCAGATTAACAAAATCTGGTATAAAGCCAATTTCCCGTCATTACAGCACATTAAAAAACTTGCATGAAGTGTTGGCATTTGCTACATTTTTGCACATCAAATCTAAAACAGCCAACTGGCATTCCTACTGAGCAGCTACATGATAATGAAAACGAGGGAAATCATAGTTTTCCCGCCTGCAGGCATTCATACACCAGCCAAGTGTGATTTCAAGAACAGCTGTATGAATTTACCCTCTCCCCTCCCATATTGCTTTTGCATCCACAAATCCTTGTGTACATGGATGAATACACAAATGAGGGTAGATAATACAAAAAACAAAACACCGGACCAACAGGTTCTTCTGAGATACATGCTGGAGCAGCAAGAGGGTTCACGAACTGATTGGGTTGCTTTTATTTTTGTCATTTTCTCAGTGAACTAGTATAACTTCATTTTGATTAAATCATTTGGCTCTTTAAAGAGTGTTGTTGAGTGGAGGACAAAATATATTATATTTTTCGGAATCAAAACTTTTCAATAAATCATAAAAAATGAGAACGGTATTAATAGCCATAATGACCAGATGTGAATTTCTGACCATCTATCCCTGCCTGGAGATACAGTATATCATCCCATGTCGTCCAAACATTAATCCTGCAGTAGAAAATAAAACCCAAATTCAGCATTTCAATTGGGCACAAAATTAAATACCTTTTCTTTTTCGTTCCCAGCTCTAATTACTTTAGAGGATTTATGTCCCTAACATGGTTATTTGTTTAAGGGCAATGCATGCTCATGTATATTGCATTGCTGTATGTAGCCTCGCCATTTTTTTCCATGTCAGTAGAGGAGCAACCAGAGGCTTCTGTCTCCCAGCCCAGTGACCTTAACGCCAGTGATTGATATGGGAGGAGTGTTGTGCCAGTGAACGCATCGTCTGCACATTGCACATGTGCGTGTCGGTGTGCCGACCTGTGCCCACGGATGTGTGTGTATGAAAGGGTAAGGTTAATTGAAGTTGTTAGAGTGAAAACTATTCCCTCCGGGGACGTAGCAGGTGGAGACAGTGTGTGGGGTGCAGCAATGGGTGTAGGAAAAGAGAGAGTGAGATCAGGGAAGACCGAGGACAGCGAAGCGTACAGCGAAGGGTGGAAGGTTGATCTACGGGATTGTTTCTGCCGTCCTGTGCTTAGAGGTAGTGATACACGAGGGCAAAAAGATGAAATGGTTCATGTAAAGGTCACATGTGTCTGTCTGACCCTCTATGTGAACCCTAAGATCTTCCATCTTTTGCCTTTAATCTCCTTGTCTCTTTTTCTTCCTGTTAAATATGAACAAACTGGGTTTTTCTTAAAAAGTTTACACAGCAAAACTAAACTAAATCCACACATTCCCTCCTCTTACTGTCTACCTCATCACCTTCCTATCTCTCGTTCTGTCTATCCCATAGCCTGCTGTGGTCTCTCTTCTCTGCTCCCGTGCTGGCCTTCATTTCACAGATGACAGGTTGGCTGACTGTAATCCAACAGATGCCGGGGCGGGGAGGCCTGACCAACTGTTTTAACTCCAATCAGCTTTTATTGCTCTCCAGAGGAACCTCAGACAACCCCCTGCCAGCCTGACATTTCAGAGAGAAGCGGAGGCTACAGAAGGAGAAAAGAACCTAGAGTGTATACATACATATATGTAACTCTATGAATGTGTGTGTGTGTGTGTGGTTTAAGGTAGGGGGGTGATGGAGAAAAAGGGTGACAGTCAATTCTTGCTGTGCCTGGTGTGGAGCCGAGCCGCTGGCTTCAATCAACTGAGACACATGTTTTTGTGTGTGTGCGTGTCTGTGTCTGTGTGAGGCAGAGAGAGTCCGTTGTCAGCAGGGATGGAGATGTCGCCGGTAATTCATCTGCCAGTGCTGCCCGCTCCCAACAGCTTGAGCCACCCCTGCACGGTCCACGTCTGTCGCCTCCCTCCTCTTCTCCATCCATCTCACTCGCTGCTCCCCACATCCATCCACAACCCTCAACCTCACGCCATCCCTCCCACTGAGACAGAGACAAAGAGCACTAAGAGTGACCATACACAAGCGCAATTTTGAAGCTGTTGTCATTACTGTAAACTTTCTCCAAATGGTCTCCAGTCTTTTGTTATGTTTAGGCCTTTTTATGTTGGAGTTTTTCCCTAAAAGTTAAACTGTGAAGGTAGGTTTCGCTTTTATAAAGTTAATTTATTTCAGTCAATCAAATCAAAAAGTGAAACACATTTATATTCACATCGAGTGGTATTTTTAAAGTTTTATTTACATTAATTTTGATAGCTACGAATTTCAACTATATGTCAACTGAAAATCATTCGTTTTTTAATGAGCCAAGCAATGATGGGAAAGACTGCTGACTTGACAGATGTTCTGCTGACTATCTTTGAAACTGTTCAAAAGAAGTGTAAACCACAAAGGTAACCTCCAAACATGCTGGATGTTCACCGAATGCTGTACGCAAGCATAGTAATTGAAAGTTGAGTGGAAGAAAAAAGGGCACACAAGAACATTGTCAGCCTTGAGAGTATTGTAACAAAGCTCATTAAAGACTCTGGGAGAGATTTAGTTTTTCCAGGACCTCCACACAGAGGCATTCTCTGGGCAAAGCCAACAACTGTTACATTTCTTGTGATTAGCTACTCTTCAACCTTTTTGTAAAATGCTAATTCTCTTTTTAAAAAATCCACTACTACGCAAAATTCACATTTTGCATGTTTCAGTATTAGCATATAGATATCTCCTGCTTCTAGAAACAGTGAAAAAAAATTGAGGGAATAAGTAAATGCTCCGCTGGTGTCTACAAAATGACCTGTTTCCAAATTGTTGAGTCACAATTTATTTATTTGGTTATTTATTTATTTTACCTAGTAATCCCAGGCCAAGCCCAGCCCCTCACCTGGCCACCCAAGTTGAGCTCCACCCACCTCATTACAGGAGACGCCAAGTTTATTCTGCTGGATATGCAGTGTAATGACTGCTGGAAATTGAAAATATTTTGCTGTCGGCTGCAATACAGAGCATGTGTCCATTCATTCTCTCCCAGTCACATAGAACAGAGCTGCGTGGCTTCATTTTATTTTTGTTTGTGATGTCCTTGACGCCAAAGGAAGTTTTTGCACAAGTCATTTTAGGAAAACTAGCAACACATTCGGCAGGATTTACCAAAAGACTTGGACTGAAGGAACGTTCTGTCACTGTTCATCACAAATCTGCAGATGGTGGCGATGTAAGTACATAATTATATCTTGTGTGTTTTTCTGCATGCCCATGATTTGTTTGTTTGTTAGCATAAGCTAAGGCTGAATGATAGCCTCTGCTAGTCCTGTGTCTGACGTCACATTACTCACAACATTTACTGTCGGAACTGAAAGTAGTCTGCATTGAGAAGATGGGCTGTCTGTGAAAACACGACCGACACTCGCACAGCACCGACATTGTCAGATTTTTTTTTGCTTGTACAGAGAAAAAAAAAAAAGCAAGCATCCACAATGTATATTAAGCTCATTTGCATAATTGTGACGTAGCCCTTAAACTGTGCATTCCTTAATAAGATCAAAACTGGCAGAACTGATCGGGTGAAATCTCAATATCTGAGAATAATTTTGTGTATTAAATGTAATGACCATATTTTGTGTAGCCCACAGAGCTATCCTACAGCTTGTTCAAGGAAGCATAATAGTAAAATTTTAAATTTTACATTCAAAACTTTTATTTAAAAAATTAATGGATTCAACCTGCTACTGAGGAAAAGCAAAAATTCATCCTTTACAAAAAACGACTGCAACTATGATTGTTTTTAGATATTTACTTTCCATGTGAAGTTCATTGCTGTTTGGGGCTAACCACTGGCCTGCTGGGCCTTAGCAGTGGCTTACTTTGCCTTTGCCTTAGGCTAACTATGGAAGATGACTAAACAGTGTGCTGCCCTGTTGGTAATAGGGAGGTGTGCAAACTATTAATAGCTGCTATATTAATAACTGTGCCACTTGTTAACAATTTTTTTCGTAACTTGTAATCAACATGCATATAAATTAAAGACAGGATTTTAAAGCCATTTTACAGTGTGAGATTTTGCTGCTGCTGCAACATCAAAGAAATCTATTGAAAGGTTTTTTTTAGCAGATCGTTACTAAAGAATGCCAATAAATGTGACTAGAAATGTAGGCATTTTGTGAAAAACGGATCTAGTGACGAATAAAAAAAATGCAGATGTTTTGATGCTGTTATTCTATCAGTTTTATTTGCTAAGTCTCATGTAAATCCTCCAAGAAACTGTGAGTTGTTTGATAAATTCTACTTCTTATTCCTTGATGCCCTGCTGATGGAGTTGGTGTGGTGATGAGCACAGTTTTTTACAACGGGAAGTTTTCTGGAAAGAATCTTAGCTAAGTTTATGGATGGGTTTCCTAGCTCATTAGATGCATTTATCTAGGTGCTCTGATTCTATCCCATTGTCAACAAACTTGTACGTTTGATTAATTGGAGACCCCAAAATAACCCTAGGTATGAATGTACAGTAAATGTTTGTGTGTCATAACCTTGAAGATGAGCTGGAACCTTGTCAAGGGTGCAGCTCGCCTCTCGTGACATATAGGAAATTCTCCTTCTCTGCTGCATGTACACACAGACAGCAGATGGATGAATTTCTTAAGTCGGTGTAGAATGGGACATCTTCAACTCGGCAGGCAATTCAGATCAATATTAATAATACATTTTTTTACTGGTGCTGCCATAAAAAAAGCAATGCGACTTTGGCCATGAACAGGATGTTTATTCAGCCCTTACTAACAACTAACTTGCAAATGTTCAAAAATGTGCTTGTTTATGCAAAGAGAAAATGCATTTTTCAGTCATTTTTGTTTTGTAATACTTATTAAACAACCTGCACAAAAAGGTAAGGAAGTTTACTGTTTCTTGAAATATATTTCATGTTTTAAATTTTTTTTTTTTTTTTTTTACAATGTTTGACCGTAACATTCAGATGTCATGGAAAATTTAAAGCTGATCACCTTATAATCGTTATATTCTATCTTCAGCTAACATAATGCAACTTCCTGTGTAAAAGTTTGAGGTTTAAAACAAATAGATTGGTGCTAAACCTGGCAGAGCAGAATGGAAATCGCTGCCAACATCATTACATTGTGACGCTGCTGGGGAATAAGTTGTAGCACCACTGTAGTCAGCAGGCTGCTCATCAGAAACCAGTACCAGCTGCCTTTTCCTGAAGCTGTTTTCCTAGATGGGTCCTGGGAAACATTTTGGATCAGCTCTCAAAATTCTTCTTCTCTACTTTCCTGTTCATTTTTGGTTAACATTTTTATGATACTTGCAAATTCTACCATTTTTCTTTTAATATCTTTGAACTAATTCTTCTCCAATTATCAACTTAAAATTTATCTTAAATTATTGAATTTAAATGTAACCAAAAATAAAAGCAGTTCACTGTCTCATGCATCACCCCACTTCTTTGATATGTGCGTGCTGGTAATTATTCCTCAAAAATAGGACAGAAAACTCATGGGGGACCATGAAGGGAGTTGACTGTGGAAAGGTTAGTGGTTGCGCTTGGGGAGTGATGAATAATCAGGTGTCACGCCACCACAATGTACATGATACATGATGTAGTTTATGTGTTCGCTTTAAATAAGCCCATTAGATCATGTAGCTGGCACATATGCTGTAATCAGGTTTTAAAAGCAGTGGTGACATTGCCAGGAGCAGATTCCAAATTGGCAGGAGACGAAAGCTTGTTCCAGTGTGTAACTGAATCCTTTTCAAGGGTACAATGGCAATGTACAACAGGGAAAAGGTGACCTGTGCAACCAATTCTAAAACAAATGCTCTTAATAGCACAAAATGAAGTTAATTCTGCATAACAAGTGAAAAGTATTCATACCCATTTCACTTTTTACTTTTTGTTTCATTACAACCACACACCTCAGTGCATTTTGTTGGGATTTTATGTGATAAACCAACACAAAATGGTTGATAGTTGTGAATTTTAAGAACAACCAGGCATAGTTTTTTTTAGAATTATTAGAATTAAAAATCCCAAAAGTTATGTTCTTAACACTTCCTGAAAGTGTTAGCTTTTGGTGCGATTGCATCTGCAACACTTTTGAGTTGTGTGTATACCTGCTACACATCAATAAACTGACATTTTGTCCAGTCTTCTTTCCAAAAGATGCTAGGCTCATTAAATGTAAGGCATCCATTTCAAATCTTACCACTGATTCTTAATCAGATTTAGTTTCTGAACATTGACTGGGCCATCCTAGCACATTAATCTGCTTGAAACCATCATTGAATCCCTGGTTGTGTATTTAGGATTGATGTCTAACTGGAACCTTTATCTAAAGCAGGGGTCTCCAACTCCAGTTTTAGAGAGCCACTGCCCTTCAACTTTTAAGAACATCCTGACTCCAACACAGGTGATTCAGTTGGCTGAATCCCCAGCATGCCATCGAGTTTGGCAGATGCCTGGTAACGAGCCAGGTATGTTGGAGCAGGGAGAGTCTAAATGCCCCAGGTCAGAAGGTCTCGAGGACTGGAACTGGAGTCCCTAGTCTAAAGGGTTTTGCAGGACCAAACAGGCTGATCAGGAACATCAAATTAACGGGAGAAGGACACAAATGCACAACATATTTTTTTTTCCATATGTTCATCACATCAAATCTTGATTTAATACATTGAAGACTGTGGTTGAAAACTATATGCCGTAAATGTCAAGGGGTCTGAACAATCTGTAAATACTCTTATTCTTTCAAATGAAGAAATGGCACATTTGTGGAAGCCTAAGCAGAAACATGTAATGAACACCTGGTGATTATTGCTAATCACAGCACCCTTTATCGCTGATTTCTCCTAATAAACCCTGGCACGCTCACAGCGAGGGGATTGTTATATTCCCGATGTCCATATGTGTTGTGTTTCTCTAAGCTCAAACTTGATAATGAGTGAACAGGCCAATAGGGACCGTGCATGCTGACTGAGTGATCAGTGAATTTATCACAGCTAAATGCAGTTGTTTTAGTCCTTCGCTCTACGCTCCCATTAAATGTCCATGTGATTAGTGAGGCGCACACAGCAAACCTAATTATCCAGTGCCACAGCCAAACCCTTTACATGATTACCAACAGTGTGCTCCTTATACTGCAATTAAGGTTCTTCGTAATTGCAAAAAGGCTATGATTAAAGAGGAACTGCTTGATTTGAATGAGTGTGTATGTGGGTATTGTGGATGTAGAAGAATCTTGGCGGATGCGTCTGTGGATATTAAGTAATAAACATGTTTTGTGTTTTTATCAGCACTAATTCATAGCACCTTTGTGAATCCTCTTCTAGCATTAACCGTAATAGAATCCAAGTTATTGGATTTCCACCGGTTTTCTTGAGCATGTTTTGCTGCATGGGGGATGAAGTGCCAGGGTTTTTCAGCACTTAAAAGCTGCAGCGCGCAGAGGAGAAACAGAAGCAAACTGGGTCAAATGACTGTGGTTGGGATTTCACAATGAGGAGTTGTGTGATGCAAGAAATTCTGAAGCTAGATTTTTTTTCCTGGCATTGCCCGATGTTCTGTCTGACAAGACTGAATGATCTTAAATATGAGAGAGAATTTATTGTTTTTATGAATGTTGTGAAGCGGTGAAAGAAGTCCCTGCTGGCAGTTTTTAGGAGTGTGAGAATGTGGTTTTCACCAGTCAGCAGGGGGCAGTGCAGCTGCAGAGGAGTGTCCCTGCAGCTGCGTGTGCAAGTGTGCACTCCCTGTGCATGGGAGGGGGAAAGAGAGGCTTACTCCCTGCAGTGAATTTTTCCTCCACAGCCTCACTTATGGGCATGTCAGTATACAGCTACCATTCAGTAGTGACATTTAAAATGAACACCAGCTGGCCACTGATCATGCTACATGAACATGGGGGATGAAGTCCACTTCTGTGTCTTGATGATGGTTTGTTCCAGCACTTACACATTAACATGCATGTGGCATGAGAGGGTAAGTGTCCCATTTTTCAAAATCCTCTAAAACATATATGAGTTCATAAGCATCTTTGTAAATGGTTCAATTAAAGTTTTCATGTGTTATTCCTTTTAGTTTTACCTTTAGAGCGGTATCTGTTGACACCATGTAGGTTTGGTTACCCTTCACCTTTTATCCTGCCTGAACCTCAGCAGGAAAACCTGTATTTACTCCTGCATTATCCTGCACATCACGGATGAACATGATAGCATATACATATGTGTTATGGCCTGAGGGAAAGGATTTTGTGAGAAAACAAAAATTCTGAAATATTATCTACCCTGCATTCTTACCTTGTGGCCCCCTTAAGATGTTTTGGTTTATAATGAAAGGGCCTCTTATCTGTGTCACAACGGCATACTGTGATTGGATAGGTCATGTTGCTCTGCTATATTTTCTGTTACATTTTAGAGTGAAAGCACATCTTTTGTTTTGTTTTAGTTTCTCAACATCTTTGCTTTCTGATATTGTAAATCTGAAAAGCCAACAAGTAATAATATACTGATTTGCAGTTTTTTGTTATATGAATACAACAAACCATAATATAGCATATGACATATAACATATGAACTAACTGATTTAAGTTAGAAAGGAAATGGCATGGCAGCAGTTTTACTTACTTTTGCAGAAATTATAAAATATGCCAGCAAAAAAACTGTTTGGACATAGAGTGACACTGGTATCTGAAAAAGTTGAGTAGTTACTCAGGCTATCTGCTGCTATAGCCAGTCTGTTGTTGGATTTCTTACCTCTCACAGAATTTCCACTTTAGCTTCATAGTAAACTATAGCGTTGTGATGTTCACGAACAAACTGAATCTATTGTCCTTCTCTTTAGCACACAGCATTGGAACCAAATTACAGTTACAAGCTGTTTCTTTTCTTTGCAGTTTTACAGAAATGTGCATGCTAGCTCTTCCTTCACAATTCCACTGAGTGAGATGGAGAACAGGCGCAAGGGGAGGTGCGCAGCAGAATACACATACTCCTTGGATATGCCAATATTGCAGGATATCATCCAAGTTGTCAACACTGCCTTCAAGAAACTGGTTAAGTTACTTTATGACACAAAGTTTGTAGGTAATAGTTACATTTGTGTTACCTGAGGATGATTTCTTAAAAATAAGTAAGTGTAAAAGGGTACAGTTTTTGAATGACTGTTCATATAAATTAATCTACAATACCTGTACAAGCCTTCTTCAGAAGCAGTGGTGCTTATTTGTTCAACTGAAAATATTTCCAACCATTTGCAGCTCTCTTCTTTGTAACAGAATAAAAGTATAGCAGCCTGCGTCCAGTCAGCTGACAAGTCATCTAATGTAGTGCAAAGGGTGGAGCTGCAAAACTTTGCATAGAGTAGAAAAATAATTTTACTCTACCATTTTTTTTCTCTAGCATCTAAATAAAGGGAGATGATTAAGTCACAGGTATGGCAGAATGTTTTTGCATATTTTAAACTGCAAATCCCCCTGAAACAAACGCTCGTTCCCATTTCATTCCTTCTCCCTTATGCTGCTCTCTTGTATTTGTAAATATTTGCAGATGAACACTGGTAGTCTCCTCTGTATATTGATGACAAGCTAATTTGTCAAACACTAGGGCTGCCCAGTTCAGCCAGTAGCTTCCAGCAAACCGCTTGCCAGCAATAACCCATTTGTACAACTCTGAAGGGCTTTGAGTTCACCTGTGGTGAATGTTGCTGTATGTGTAACAATTGCTGCAGCTCAGGAAAAAAAAATGCAGCACTACAAGATGAATGGTTTATGTGCAGAAATTTAATGTAAGAATGTGTTTGTGACTATTTGTTGAACTGGTTAGACTCTGAAATAAACCTCTACATCCCATGGCAGTGGTTAAGCTCATAATTTTGTGCCACTCACCAGATACAAGGCAGTGAAAAAGTATTTGCTCTCTTATGGGTTGTCCGTGTTTTAG
This sequence comes from Xiphophorus couchianus, assembly GCF_001444195.1. NCBI lineage: Eukaryota > Metazoa > Chordata > Actinopteri > Cyprinodontiformes > Poeciliidae > Xiphophorus > Xiphophorus couchianus. Next base: position 19,817,481 of record NC_040229.1, read on the forward strand.
CCTTTTTGTCCAGATCAGAATGTCTTATATTGAAAATGCATTTTCAATATAAGATAAAAAAAACAACTAAACACACACACATAAAAAAAAAACTCAGAATAAACACAGTTTTCAAATTGTGATTTTATTATTAAGAGTAAAGAGAAAATTCCTTGTAGAGAGCCTGTCTGACAACAGCATGTAGGATAAAAATTCTCAAAAACCTGAACATCATGCCTTAATCTAAAGAAATGTAAGAACAGGAGAAACTTTGGGTCCATTGCAATCAGAGGTATAATTGACAAATGAGGGAAACTTGGAATAGCCTTTCAAAGCATTATTCCATATCAATAACTCGTCCAGGAGCTCACAGAAGAACGTAGAACAATATCTAAAGCACTGCTGGCCTCGTTTGCCTCTGTGGAGGTCAATATTCATGATTCAACTGGACAAATGTAATCGATGAGAGAGTTTCTTGGTAAAAACCATTGCTGACCAAACAGAACACAAAGCCACAACTTACATATGTCAAAAGCATCTCGATGATCCAGAAAATCTCTGTAGGCTGACTAGACAAAAGTGGAACGTTTTGGAAAGTGTCGATCCTGTCATATTATGATGTAAAGCTAGCACAGCATTTCAGCAAAGGAACACCGTACAGACAGTGAAAAACGATGATGCTGGTGTGATGGGCTGCGCCGACTATGCTGCTACTGGATCTGGATGAATTCTCATAAATTTTGCTCTACAGCTGAAAATCTTGATGAAAAATCTCTCTTTTTGAGAGCTTAGGCCGACATTATAGTCACAGGTCCTCAGAGCGGCTCATAAAAACAAAATTAAGGCTTAGCTGTGGCCTTATCAAAGTCAGGATAAAACCTTAACTGGGCCCTTTATGCTGAAGTTCTTCCAGTGCGGTTGAATTGAAACAATTTTGGAAAAATGACTGTGGTAAAATTCCTTTACCAATGGTGGTAAAACCTTATATTTTGGTGAAAATATTTTCTCTCATGGGGCCAGGTGAGTTTGTACAGTTTGTCTTCTTAATAAAGAAAACCATCATTTAAAAACTGGACTTTATGTTTACTTTGTTTGTTATTGCCTGATATTTAACGTTGACTAATGATCTGAAATATTTATGACAGGAAAAAGGACGCATGAAATGTGAAAACACTTTTTTTCACAGCAGTGGTTGCTGATGTAAACCTCACTGTGTCAACATCTTCCTCTGTTTTTTTCCTTCTGGTGAGTCTCTTTTTCATTTCTTTGTTTCAAGCAAACACAGAAAGGTGAAATGATCTGAAATGCAAACAATTATTCATTGTATAGACCGCTCACAGATTAAATCCCTTTTCAATATTTACACAATGTTTTTATTGCAAAATTGTTGAATCTGATCGTTGGTAGAAAAATATGACATATGTATTAATTTACCTTCCACTGTAGCTGACACTGTACTGCTTACTACAAACAACTGCTTGGTAATTTCTACCCTGCATAATATTTAATAAACGTCCAGAAGACAAAAGGCATTTTTGTATTTTACTCTTGTTTAAATTTAGCAGTTTTATGTCCACATTGGTAAACAAGCATAAATACATATTTAAAAGCAAATCCGCACACACAGTTTAGTCTTCCCATTCATTTGCTTAGGAGGCAGCCTTAGGATGTAGGAGGCCACGAAGCAGAGGAGACGGATTGATAAGAAGCATTGGGGTAATAGAGAAGGTGATTAAAAGCTCAGGCTGCAGATGTTTCTGGAACACTTCAAAGTGTAACACCTGCCAGCGCCAGTGCTGAGCGTGATGCATTATTGAGATGGTGCCCACCTGGCACCTGGCTCTGACATCACACGCCCTGTCCACCTGGCTTGGCGGCATGCACAGGAGTGGCATTTTGGGTCACACTTACAGAAAGCTGGCTCTCGGTGCGATGAAGGGCATCTGGGGGATACAGCGCACATTCCTAGGGCAGACCTCAAAGGCACTAAACTGGGGCATGTAAACTTAGTGTCACGCAAGAAAGTGAAGAGTGTGGGGAAAAGCTTTTCTAGTTAGGAACATGTTCTTGCTTGAATGCATTATTTATAAAACAAATGGAGTTTTAATTTTTTATTTGAGTTGTGTCTGCTTGTTTCAGTTAAATATAGAGAGATTATATGTAGGGGAAGAATCAGGAAGATTAAGTGTAATGAGCAAAGCAAACCGGGAAAGTTTTGAGTCATATCTCATTTCTTTATTTAAATTCTGAAATCTTCAAAATTATGCAGAAAATATTTCTTTAGATTATGTATTCTATTGTTTTGTCTTTTTAGCCTAGCATCAAAAAGAAATTAGGACTTTTAAAAATCTTTATGCGTCATATTTTATGCATGAAGAGGTCAGCAAATAGTTATTTACATGACATACAAACAGGATTCAATGTAAAATATGACAAAGAAAAACAGAAAAGAAAACTAAATATGGGCTAAACCTGGGAAACAAAGAGATGCAGAGAACAAAGGAAAAGCTAAATGCTAATTAACCACAGCAAATATATATATATATATATATATATATATTTACCAGTACGTGTAAATGGTAAAATAATCCAAAATCTGTATTAATTCTAACTGAAAATGCAATAAAACTACAAATAAATTCTGTTAAAGTTAAATTAAGAATTGATATTGTTATTTATTAAAAATGAATTAAAGGCAAACAAAAGAGATAAGTCCTACGTTTGCTTTTTAAAATTTCAATAGTCCTCAAGGTCTTTGGGAAGTTGTTCCACATGCAAGAGCTGAGATAGGAAAAGTTAGTCTTTTTGTGATTCTTTCTTTATTTGAGCATTATACAAAGACTTTACGAAAGACTGATTCAGATCTGACCTGGATTCCTTGTACAACAAAAGTAAATCTGATAAGTATGTGGAACGCGGATCATGGAAGATTTTGAAAGTCATTTGAGGCACTCTTCAAATGACTTTTAAAAATCAATTCAGTTCTAAAATGAACAGACTTCAAAAGTACAGCGAACTCTCATATGCTCTTTGTCAGTATTTGACTTTTGTGGAGGTTCTTTCTTTTTAGGAAAAGAAAGTGTTGGTGTTAAAATGTTCTGCATGTGTTAAAAGTGCATGTTAAAGTCTCTCCATCGGACTGAGAAAGAAACAGTCAAACTTTAGGATTGTGTTTCAGTTTATAAAATATACTCTTAGTAAGTTTAATGTGAGATCAGAAAGTCAGAATAAACCACAACACAACAAATACAACGCAGATTTCTAATTTGATCTGAAAAGTTAATTCTCTGAATTTTATTTTTACTGTCATTTTATTTTTCTGAAGGTCATTTCACATTATTAAACTTTTAAATCAACTGAATGAAAACAATTCCCAAACTCCAAGGATATTTTATTAAGTTTTTCTTAAAGATCTTATTTTTACACACATAGGAAGTTTATTTAATCTGGCACATATCTGATGCTTAAATTATTGACATTCTCTCTCCTTTTAAACACATGTAGCAAAATATGCACTTTTTTGTTAAAGGTGCAGTTTGTAACTTTTATAAAGAATATATATTTTTTACATATTTGTTAAAACTGACAGAATGTTATGAGACTGGTAATCTGTGAAAAAGAGTGATCTCCCCCACCTCCTCCATGAGCTACTACTGCTGTCTGAAGAAACGTGCCTCTCCTGACCAAAAACAACAGACCAGAACCAGGAGGAAGGTCTTAGCGCTGTCAATCAATGTTGCTCAATGTGCTAATGGTGGAGAAACAACGTACTATTACAGAAAAACTGCTTATCCGCCGTCATTGGCGGTCATGCTAGCTAGTCTGAACATTTTTTTTCACAGATTATCGGTCTCATACCATACAGCCACAACATAGCAAGTATGTAAAAGTATATTTTTCATAAAAGTTGCATACTGCAGCTTTAAGTACAAGAACATAGAGAAAGTTTAGAAGCAGCAAAATTCTTAAGAGAAATGTAAACACAAAACCATTGATCAAGATCAAAGCTTAAAAAAGACTGACTCCGAAATGAAAGAATACACACACACACGCCCACAGAGTGTGTATATACTGTATATATATATATATATATATATATAAACTCTTTTGTTTCTACATATTTCTCTGTTTAATATTTCAGTAGCCCCCTTCAATACAAATATTTTAGAGGTCACTTAGTGTGCTTTTGTGTGTGTGTGTGTTTCTCCTGCACGTGTCCCCTGACACCTGTACTCTCGCAGGGTGTGAGGAACAGACAGAGGCCAGAGCTGCAGTCACAGGTCTCAGACCAGTGGGGTGTGAAATGAATCGCAGAGCCAACATACTCTGCCCCTGCTGCACACACTTGAAATAACCGCAAGGCCGTGTTTGTGGGCCCTGCGAGAGTGAGGGGAATAAAGGATAGCGCAGAGGAAGGACACAGGAAAGAGGAGGGATGAGAAACTGTCATGCACTGTGGTTTTTCAGCAGCATTAAAACCACCCTCAGTAAATGGAGCTTGTGTAAATATTCATGAAGGCTGGAACACTTTCTTGTGCACAGTGCTGTTTGGAGTAATTGTCGTTTTGTTTCAGTGATGCACTTTGGTTCAAGACCTTAAAGCTACATAGCTGTAGAACACTGCCCACAGCAAACATAGCCCTAAGAGTTCCAGGCTTGCTGTGCTGCAGTTACTGTTGGCACTATTTATTCATCCAGAAATGTTCACCTCCAAACATTTGTCTAAATCACCTCCCACGCTAAAGTATTTAATTGTGCATATTCATCATCAACTTTAAATGATCCCTAACATTAATTCCTAACATATTCCATGATTTGCTCCAACCCAAATTCACATTGCGCTAAGATGCTTAAAACAAAAGCTAAGGAATGTGATAATCAGTTCTCTCCTTAAACCTGATTTTAATTTGAGCATTAAAAACGCCTCATTTTGTAGCCTTTTTAAAACCCTGGATTATGTACCTTAAAATGCAGATGTGATGTGAAGTGTAGAAATTTAATATGAAAAGACTAATGATAAACTTGATCTATCCAGTAAACAAAATTGGCTAAACCCATAAGCACTGAGTCAAGAGGACTTTGGGGCAGAACTACAAAGAGAAAACAGAGTAAATGGCAGCAAGAGCTTCATTTAAGGGTTTGTCAAGGAAATACGTTTAAAGATAGAAGTAGTAGTTTCAATGTCAAATAAAAGTAAAAAGAGAATACAAAAGATAATGGCGAAAATGCATTAATGAGTGGCTCAATTCTGGAATGAGATACATTTAAACAATGCAGCTCTGGGGCAGGTGCACCTTTTATAGAAAAACAAAAGAAGTACAGAAAGTCAGTGGTGGCCAACGCTGTATCAACGACTCTGTTCTGACACAACACAGAGCTGAAATTATTCTTATTAAATATTAACACAAGTAGTAACAAGAATCCCTTTCACTTATTAGGGATTCACTTCTCCTAAGTTAAACAGCATGTTAGTGTCAGGTTACTGAGTCTGTCTAAAAGATAATATTAAGAAGGAGATAATTGTTTGAAACTTAAAAATATTACGAAATATTTTCTATAATAATTTCGATAAAGTTAAAACCTGTTTTTGTAGCATTCGCGTGTCTTTGTGCTGCTCCTCTTCAGCGTGCCATCAAGTTCTACAGATAATGCAAGTATGATTTGATTCAGGTGCATTGGACCGAAAAGAGCGAACGGTCTTTGGACAATGCTTTTATAGAAGTATTATCGGATGTATATTGACATTAATTATATTAAACTTTCACAATCACAAGTTGCAGCTGTTATGTGAAAAGAAACAACTGTTCTGAGGCAAAGGAACTGGTCAGCGGAGACGGTTTCTGCTCTTGGATTGGCTGAACCCACTGCTGATCCATTCACGGCCGCTCGGCAGCACCTCCCACAGACGCACAGCGGCAGCGCTGCTTTTCTTTTTTCTACTTTTTTTTTTTTTTTTAAACCCCCACAATGATATTCAAGGCACTTGCGACTCGCCTGCGACTGTAGAGAGGGGGAAAGCACCCAGAAAAAGAGAGAACCTCACCTCCTCAAACAACGAATGAGGTAGGTAGGGAGCAGGAGGCAGAAGAAGCGAGAGGAAGAGAAGAGAAGAGGCTGTGGAGTTAAAAGAGAGGCGGCAGCGGCGGCGGCGGCTCAAGAGCTCCAGCGAGGAGTGTCTAATTGCGTGCGCTTTATTAGAAAGTGTCTAATTTGAAGAGATTCGACATGTCATCGTCCGGGAAAGACAACAGCGTTGCCCAGCACGCCAATTACGTGGGACCTTATCGTTTGGAGAAGACGCTCGGGAAAGGACAGACAGGTTAGTTGGGACAGCTTGCTGTCCGCATCCTCCTCCTCCTCCTCCCCCTCCGGTCCCCCTCTTTAATTGCACAATTTGTTTTCATCGCGCTCTGCAGCCGAGTTGAAATTTGGTGTGCACAGGTGAAAGGTAACTAGATGCTTTAGTTACGAAACACCTGCCCAGTCCTCGTGTGACACTGGTGCGTTTTGTCATTTTCAGCAGTGATCTGACATAATCATTGTTCACATAGTAGGATGAGGAAGGACTTGTGCCTGATGTTGCTTTACATAGGTTTTCCTTGTTTGTGCGTTGGCGTTGGATCGAATCTGCGTGTGGAACAGCGTCAAACAACAGACATGATGACAGTGCGATGAGCAGTGAAAATCAACTTTTTTTTTTAATGTGTGTGTGTTTGTTATCTGGGACGGCTCCTCCTGCTTGTTTGCGCACCCTTTGAGTCTTCTGTGATTGGAGCACAACGCCGTTAATCCCGATTTGCCTGATACATTGATCTATTCTTAGTCCGCAGGCACACAAGGAGAGCGAGAAAGAGAGGCAGGCGTTTCTCCTACAGGCAGCGACTGCAATTCGGAGCAGAACATCCCACCTTGACACAACATGAGCTGCTTGCAGAGCCACACTAATCTATATTCATACATCCCTCATGGGGATGTAAGTGTGGGCTTCCCGAATGAGAAGCGCATGCTTTCTGTCAAACCTGGACAGCAGTGACGGTGCATTTTTCTGAAGTTGCATATAGCACATGTGCTGTGCAGTCAGAGGATGCCCTGGGAACAGGAGCCAGTGATGTTCCATGCTCTCCTGAGGAGATGCTTGTGTGTTCCAGTGCAGCCCCGGCGCTTGCGACTGGACAGCCAGGATGCCTTGAGCTCAAATAGATGCAGCAGAGCCATGTGACAGGAGAGGCAGGTACAGTCCTGCCTGTGTGTGTGTAGGCAGAAAATAGCAGGACTGATTGCAGCTCCCTCTCTCAAAGCTCTCCAGCCTTTAAAATGAGGGGAGAGAGTTGGACTTTTCCTCTCTTCTGCGTCTATCTATGGGTACATTTTCCTCCCATCTGTTGTCTAAAATGGCTACAATAGGCGTTACTTTCCCCAGCTCAGTCCAGCTGGTCACGCTGAGTTGCCATGTGTGTAAATGTTTTTTTTTTTTTTTGTGCACTCCTAAGCAGTATGCTTTCTTCCAGATATCTCCTGGTCTCTTAATTCACCTGGTCACCAACTTGCTGTTTAGCAGTGGGTCTTCTCTACACTGTGGCCCTGTGGTCTTGTGTATGTTTGCCATTATAAATAATGCCATAGACATGCTTTCTTTCCAACATGACAATGAAATCACTGTATTCTAATAGCCTTCACAGTCACCATATCTCAGTTCAGTAGAGCAAGTTTGATATGCAAACCTGCTCTACTGATATGCAGTGGAATCAGAGATATGTAACATTAATCAAATTCTCTAGGGAATATTCTTTGTGCCTTTTTTTGAACCAATGCCATCAAAAAAACGAGCTACTTTTAAATGCAAAGGAGGACTGAGCTAATATGACATTTAGTTTTATTTCTATGTTTTGTTTTACTTGTTTGTATTAATATCAAGTAATAGTAAAAATAGCTTTATAGGCAGTAGAAATAATAGTTTCTGTTTGTTTTATAATTAAATTATTTTAGATCTGGTTATACTTTCTCAAATAAAAAAGTTAATAAAGCAAAAACACTGGTTATGATACGTTTCAGACTGTATTGAAGTTGCTTTTTGTTTTTTGTTTCCATAAATGCATCCCCCTCAATTTTATTTTGCTTGCAGGAGGAGCTTTTACTCAGACTCGTCTCGCTTTCTCCTTGCCCACTGTAGCCTCCCTAATGGGTGTTTGTGCTAGTATCGAGCTGGTATCGTCTGCTTGGTACAGACGTTTAATTATGTGGTGTCACTGAGATCATCGTTTCTGTTCACGGAGAGCCAGGGCCAACTCTGATGGATTTTTCATGCTCACTTCAGACGTCAGTTCCATGTGGGTGTAAGAATGCAAGCTACAGGTCAGCCAGACATGATTGACTTCAACATATCAGAGTTTCAGGACACACGGTAAAATTCACTTTCACGTGGAACACATTTGACCGAGTTTTCAGTATCATTTTACTTTTCTCCTTTGAACCAACTGAAAACACAGCATTATCTAAGTCTGCTTGTGCTATGTTGGAAAAAATGATTTGGAGTTTTTCTTTTTTCTTGCTGCTGTGGTTTTACCCATGCCAAATGTATTCAGATTAATGCCGGTGTGTAACATCCATTTGCCTGTTAACCATTTGTTAATCTGTCAGATCTTTTTCCCAGGCCTCCGTGAAAAGGGTTGGCCTGGCAACTATGAGTGCCCAATGGGCCTGGCTCGGTTGTGACTGGCAGCAGGGACTGTCCAGTGAGCTAAATCCCTTGTGAGGGTTTCCAGGCCAGGGTTGGCTTGCGTTGACACAGGAAGGAAAGCGGAAAGCGGTCGTCTTGATCTGGATCTTCAACTCAGGAGTTGTGTAGGTCCTTTTTTCATTAAGTGATTAGAGCATGTCCTGAGTCACACACACTGCCACCATGGCGGTTCTGATTTGGATCCTCATCTAATCCCCCTACACAGCTAAAATCCGCACAGCTCTCTCTCACAACGTTCACGTGGCACAAAGGTTGCATAGACTGTCCTCTCATAGCTTAGCACATTAGCAGTTCTTTGTCACGGCATACAACAGCAGATATTTACCATTGTTTCATTGCTAATAAATGGATGGTATGAAATCCAGCATCTTCTCCCAAATGCTTGTCCTGCTAGTTTGAGCAAGTATTTTTAAAGGGGAGACCACCATTACCCTTTAGTTTCTGCAGAGTGTTTGTATGACTCCTCCTTTGTCAGGTGTGCATTCAGCCCTGAAAAGGTCTGCAGATATGGAGTGTCTGCATGGCTGCCTGCTGATTGGCGCTTAAGCTATAGAAGAATAAGGCCTGTGTTTCTGTGGTTGATTGGTAGAACCTGATCAATACTGCGTTTCCATTTGATGGACGTTATGCAGGTTTTCTATTGTATATGGCAAACATCAAAACATATTGCCTACTGACATTCAAAGTGAACGGGGATGTTATCTTGACATGTGCTGCCAACCTAAACATTTTATTGACCTATCTGACCCAGTTCATTTAAGCTTTAATTGTACTCTGTGGCGCTCGCCTCAAATTTAGAAGACATTTGGTAGTCCATAAAATAATCTGTGTAATTGTTTTGATAAATACATCTAAAACCCAGGATTTAATAATTGCTTAGTGTTGCGTCCAAAAAGGGCACAACATATTTGAGGACAGGTAGGCAAAAATAAGGGTACAAAAATGATTTTATTTTAAAACTCTCTTGACCTTTTCTTTTGGTTCAGCTGCTTTGATTTTCTGTGGAGGAAAAAAAAGAGAGAGTTAAATGCCCTTAGTTCCCCGTGTTCCAAAAAAAGAGAGGGATAAACAAAACCCCAAAAGTATTAACAGAAAGTTGGACCTGGTGAGCCAATCAAAAACAACTAAATTGTAAAGCAGAGGGCCAACCCTATGCAGGGCCGTGCCATCACACTACCACTATTACAGGGCCGTCTATTTATTATGTAACTTTGACCTGTTTTTATATTGCTAATTTTTTTCTTATTAATCTATAAAAAATAGAGAAATTTTTATTTGAGAAAATAAAAAGAAATCTCAAAATTTGCAACATGCTGATGGTGGAGTGTCAGAGCAGGAACTTCCTAAAAAGATGGAGGTCAATTTCAAGGCATCAACTTGTGAAGTCAAATTTCTTAAGTTATTTTTGAAAAGTACAGCATTTTTTTATAATGACTGAAGGTAACATTGTTACTTGATTGTGCTTTGAAAGGGCACCTTGTGCCTGGAAAATACTTAATAGCGTTAAGACTGGCTGAATAACTGCTTTGTTCAGTGTTAAACACTACCCTGAGTTGCCATTACTTTGTTCCTGAGGGTTGTTTTACAGTGGAACAGGAGGCCTGTTATTTAAAAAAAAAACATTAAATGTTAATCCTTCGTGAATCCCTTTATTAAAAATTGTTCTAAACACAAATGTTGACTGGCTGAGAAGTGGGGTTGGATTAGGGGGATCTTTTTATACTTTTCATGAAGATTTTGATAGTAAAGTCATTTCTGCTTCAGGGACTTTCAAATTTACCGTTTGACAAAAAGCTGTTTGTGACATTGTTTTGATCTTTTTGTCTCTTAAGCACTCCCTGTTGGGGTCTGAGGACTTTTTGTTTGGGGTTCTCTGGTACAAGGCACTTAAACCAGTATCCTGCTGTTCTTGCTGTCTTCATGTCAGAAGAAAGACTTGCCAAGTTGTAACTCTTTCTGTGGACTTCACTGGACTTAACTCTTTGCAGCTTTGGGGTCTGCTCGTGCATTTTCTTGTATATTGGTGTAGAAAAACCTGTGACGTAACCTTACTTGGCCCGTTTCATTAATGCAAACAGGTGGATACATTCATTTGAGTCTTGATATCTGGTAAATTGTGCAGCATTTGTAAAACTGTTACAGCAGTATAGTAGGTTTAGGTCAATTGCTGTTCTCAACGATTTTATCTCTGTTGCAAGAAATTCACACTCGGCACAGGGTATTCCTCATAATGACAAGGGAGAAGGAAATGTTTAGTTTATGTTGTCAATAAAAAGTTACTTGGCAAATCTACAGTGATGTATTGCATTTCAGTCTACATGCTTGTGTGTTGCCAATGAGTTGTGGCTGTGCTCATGTTCTCGTTGACCCGGAGCTTTTGTGCTGTTTAAGATAATTGTGAAACAGGTGAAAAGTTGCTACTCTAACTTGGGGGAGGAGGAGTGGAGAACTAAAGATCTGCAATGATGGGCCTGTGTTGCTCGTGGGCTTGTTCAAACATTCAGGTCAGAGAAGCCCTGACCCAAAGGCTGTTCCATGTTACTCCCAGCTGGATTGCTCACTGTGTTAGCAGTCTGGATCAGAGCTGCAGAGCAGGAAGCCAAGCCAGCATGGTCTCAGCTGTTACACTGTCTGGTTAGAGCCAGAGCTTGACTCCCTCAGCCCTGAAATGCATCCTAAATGGTGGGATGCTGGTGTGCCTGTGTGTTAGCTACATATGCTGTCTATTTCTTCTGTGTTTTGAGCTCTGTATAACAGGATTTACAACATTAAACTCCCCTTTTGGGACTAATTAGGTATTTTTGAACTGAATTTTTTGAACTTTTATTAACAACTGCTGTGTATGAAGCATAGATGCTGTGCACACAATTATTGTCATTTTCAGGGGTGGCTGGTCATGGCCAAACTATACTTATAATCTGGATTCTCATGTCAAATTTTGTTGTTTGGGACTTCTGCTGAAGGTTATGTAAGTAGGCTCGTCTCCCTCGTCCTCCATGCTCCATCTCTCTTTCTCAGTCCCGTTTCCTCTGGCCAGTCCAGATTCATACAGGAATTCAGTCATGTGGTAAATCAGACAAGACCTCGGTGGAATTGCATCGATTGGAGGAATGTATGTAGCCAATGATTTTCAGAGATTAATGATGAGGAAAGAGGTGAAGAATGGGGGAGGAGCGAGGCGGGGCAAAGGGAGGAAAATGGAGTGGGAATAGAGGCGAGAAAAGCCTTAAAGTCCGAGAGGATGAAGTGGTCCTGAGCATTTTGACTCTGGAAGTTATTAATTAAGGAAACGTATTGATCATCATCTTCATGACTCTCTGCTTCTTCTTGATTTTTTTTTTCTTTATATTGGGTGGGGGGTAAAGAGCACAATCTTTAGATGGGAGGTCAGTGAATAGAAACATCTCAGTGGGTGATCGTGGATGTGTGTTTAGGGGTTTTTGTGTGTATTTTTATTTTTTTGGACAGACTCCATCACTTCCTATTTGACTCTTAGCCTAGCCCAGCACACCCAGTGTCTTTTCTGCAATGTTATGTAGCATGGAGAACGAGGTTAGGACATCAGAGTGCTATGGTCTATTTCCCCCATGTCATAGTGAAACGCGCCACACTCGGCACTCCACTTCGTCCATTTTGCCATCTGTCAAGGTTCCCACTTCTGTTTGACTCCTGATTTCTGTAATTTGATTTATTTTTCTTGCGTTGCTTAGAATTTCACACAACTTGTTTTCTAGAGTGTAAAGAAGGGAATGCAAGCAGAAAAACATAATTTTGTTTTTCATGCTGCTGCAAATTCTCATCATGGTTAAGTGAATGTATTTTAGCTGTTGCTTCACAGTTTGTTTTTTTTCTTGTTTATTGCTGACAGCTATTCAGCCAGTCAAGCTAGATGTGTTTGGCATTTAAGACCTATAGCATAGCGTATTAAATGTCTGTTGCATGTACACAGCAGTAGGCTTAATCAGACTGTCTCTCCTCTTTCACCCAGTTGAGATTAACCCTTGCTTAGCCACTTGTCTGGCTCAGACTGTGAGAATGCTGGGTTGGTTGCCAAGGTTGGTTGCCTGGTTGTCATGGTTTCCCTGCTTCTTGATGGTTCCCAGTCTTCCCTCCTGAAGGAAGAAAGGAGGTACTCCCTCCTGCTCTCACTACTGTCAAATCACTGCGTCTCTATCTGTGGCTCAATTTTTGTCCACCCTTCAGATTTTTGTCTGAAGGGTGGACATTCAAGGTTGAATCATAGCAATTTTGGGTGCCTAAAGCTTTGCATTTATTCAAATTGCAGGACTTATGTACTTGATGTATTATAATAATAGATGATCATATGGCCAAATGAGCGTAATTGTTTTCACATGCACGCTGCATGTGTACACATGCCTATGGAGGCTGTGTGTACTCAGACATACGGTGGTGGATCAGACCGGCTTGCCCTGCTCTGTGCTCTGTGTTGTGTTCCCATTTAAATCTGGGAGATTAGCACATGTGGAGAGCCTCGGAGTTAGTTGCCATCAGCTCAGCCAGCCTTGGCAGGCTTTCCTCGGAAATGGGGAGGCATGAGGGGTGGGGGTTCTTTATAAGTCTCCCCACCACTCCAGCGCTGCCTGTGCCTCTGAACTGTACCTTATCCTTCATCAAATGTGTGAGTGGGCCGGTGACCTTGACTTTGGTGCAGTTTTCTGCCATTTCTTATTCATGTAAGTCACATGGGTGTCTTTGTCATTTGCTGGGGATTAATTAAAAAAAAAAAGGTCCAATATTGTAAGACTCAACCTCTAATTTGGAATATTTTTTATAATTATAATCTTTTTTTTTAAATTACTAAGTTAACTTCTTTCTAACTGTGGTAGAAAGAAGACTATGTAAAGAGTATCTCATGGACAGAGTCTATTTGTATATTGTCTTTATATTGTCAGTGTATTGCTATACACCTAAGTAAAAATAACATGGTCACAAGGCATTCAATATGCACATACAACTGTAAAACAAAAATGATCTAGCTGCTTTTATTTAAAACAAAAAGACAGCAATTATTCCTGCCACTGCTAAAATTCAAGTTAATAACTATGGATGTTATATTTTCACATTTGATTATTTTTCCTTTTTTTTTAGGTTTCTGAAACATTAAATATTTTTTCTTCTTAGAACCAACTATAAGAAGCAGGGTTTCTCTGCTTCTTAATTTAAAAACCCCGGTTGTTAAAAACATTAGTCTACCTTGATGCAAAAAATTGGCCCCATGACCATACACAATATTGGGTTTGAGGATGAGTTTTTTCCAAAAAACTAAGAACCTCTATAAATTTAAACTGATAAGACTTTATCAGCAGTGTATCATAATTCAGTCAAGATTTGATCTGTGTTTTTCTAAATATGGTGGTCTTAATGCCACCATGTGACAAGATTTCTTTTCACAATAGTAAACCTCAAAATGTTGTTACATCTTTATTTACTACAGTTGTCCAGTTTCACTTTGACCCTGTTAAAGTAACTTTTGACCAGATGACCAAATGTGGCCCAGATTTTTGAAACAGTGACCGTTTTTCAACTTACTAATGGTAGAAAGGTTTAAATCAGTTGCAACTTGAGAGCTACTTCATTTCTAACTTCAAAATAAGCATTTCAAACATTGATACTGAATGGTGTCAAATCTAAAGTATTCCATTTATATCTGGTAAAAAATAAATACACAGCTGATTTTATTCTGTATTTTTTGAAATCCCATTATAAATCCTCAGCATGAAATCATGCTGGTGTGGCAAGAAATAATGTGAAATTTTCATATCACCCTGAGTTGGTTGTGTTGTTGCTAATCACTTTCCAGCTCATTGACGTTAAGATGTTTGGATGCATAGCTATTAATACAAGCTTATTAGCTTAGCCTATTACCTTCTGGTGGCACAATACATTATTTCCCCACTATATATCTATGGGGAGTTCAGCTCTCTATAAACAAGGTTCAAGAGTGAGAGATCCTTCAAAGTGGCGGTGTTTGTAAGCTCGACGTGCTGTGTGTATAAGCTGTAATTAGCTAAGGCGCTACTATTATTAAATCTTTTTGAACTGGGTTACACCTGACGCCTTCATGCATAATTTATTCAATATTTTTAACATTCTGAAGGCTAAACTGGATGCTTTTGTGCTTTACAGGTTATTAATTCAATTAAAAACTTTTTAGGTCATGTTGTTATGTAAGACCATACTTCTGAATGTTAAGTCAGGTGAGTTATGACGCCTGTATATATATATGGGTGAATACGCATATGGAATAACTTTTAAATTGCATGAACCAGTGAACCAGCAACTCCCTTTGGGTTGTTTTCCCGGAAAACATACATTTATGAAATTGTGAGCTCATTTAATGAGTACAGCGCATGACAGATGGCCGGGACTAGGTAATTGTGATGCTTTCAAAGTTTTCAATGGCAATGACTTGTCTTGGCTCTTCTTGTGGATTAAAAAATAAACATTGCCCTTTGCTTGAAACACCTCGGAAATTGGGCATGTGTACCTTTCAGAGAATTTGCTATCACTTCTTTGCAAACCAGATACATGAACTGGATGATTCTCTCTGACTGATAAACTTGTCTAAAGCCAGTGTTCAACATGTTCAGCTGGTCTTATTATACTGCACATTTGAAAATTGGGGAGTATTTTGGTTTTTGTAGAGTAACAGTGAAAGGTTTATTTTTCAGTTTTTATAAGTAGTTGGGAGCTTATATTGAAAGACCACCACAGACAACCTAGATAATAGTTGATGAAGCAGCAGAGTGGCAAATAAAAATAAATGTCTTCTGCCACTTGATCAGAAAAAGGGTAAGTGCTGTGTGCATGCTGCCAAGTTCCATCTGCTGTCATGTCCATGTATTGTAATAACTGGAAATGACATTTTGATTCTGCGAGTACACAGTGCTTTTTTTATTTATTTATTTTTTAAATGCATCAAGCACAATCTCCTATTTGGATTTTTATTCGACTTTGGCTGAGTCCACCAACCAGCGCTTAACTTTCTCGCTGCGCTCTGATGTCACATCAGCTACGCGGAGATAAGCTAAACTATAAATCCTTTGCAATGGAAAATTAACAGTTTTCTGCTAAAAAGCCCAAGAAATTTGGAATTTGAAGTAAAGGATGCTCAAAATTGTTTTTCCCTCAGAGAATATTTTTTTTTCAAAATGCATTTTTGGGTGCTTTGCTCTGTGCGCGTGGCTGAGTGTCAGTGTTTAAGCCTGTGCTGCATGTTGTTAAACAGGCTCTCTGTAGAAACAAAAGGTTGTATGTGAGAGCGGCACCTCTTGAGACACAGGCAAACAGAGAAAAAAGAAACAGAGTGAGAGGGGACACCCGCACCTAAGAAGTGTTTCTGAGGGAAGACAAATAAGTCACAGAAGTAAGGCATCTCTCAGGGTCATTGCCTCTTATTACTATTAATCAAAGCCAGCATACCCAGCTATGTTGATTCACAGAAGCACATTATGCACATACTGACACACACACACACACCCCTGAATGTGCTGTCTGTGTCTGACTGCTGTGGAGCTCATACATCGCTACTGGAGGAGATTCAGCCATGGCAGGAAGAATTGCTCTGGGCAGCTCTGCAAGCTTGACACACACTCATACACACACAGACACATAATTCCTCCTGCTTTGCGGGACATTTGGAAAGATTGGCAAACCTTTCCTCACTTACCTGTCATTAACGGTACATTGTGAGTTTTTTTTTTTTAATTACCTTTAATTCTGTATAAATTACATGCATTGGTAAACTTGTCTTGTCAGTGCTTCCATATGAGTGGCAATATCAGCACAGTGACCTGCTTTTATGAGTAATGGATTGTACTGTGGCCCGTTTCTGAACATGTTATTTTGGTTGGTCAGCTGTCTGCTCCCACTGCTGTTTTGACGCATTATAATTCTCGTGAGCTTAAATTAGCACTTGTCCATTTGGCTATGCATCTACGCAGATGTGTTGAGCACTGCCTGAGTCATGCATTACAGTGATCATTATGGCTTTCAGTCTGTGTGACATGTTTGACTGTCTGCTTTGCTGGAGTTACAGTAGCAGGTTCGCTGCTTTATCAACGGGTCTAACGAAACGGGTTTACCAGTACTTTCAACTCATGAGAGAAGATGATAGATGCTTGCCCTGGATCTTCATCAGGGCAAACAGTTTTTGCATATTGTTGCATGAGTTCTAGTAATATTTGGTCATTGCTTTATTACATTCAGTGTGTATAGTGAGTTAGAGTTGGGGTGCTCATGCTGCTCGCATTTTTTTTACATGTCCAAAAATCCATGTTTTTTAGATTATCTAGTTATCAAATTGTGTAGTTTAGTGTTAAAGACGTGAAAGGGCTAAGCTTGTATGATACCATATATTCCACCATAATTGAAATGCAAAGCATGTACGTAGTAGTAGTGTGATGGGACTGTATTTTAGATATTGAACTTGAAATCATGCATGTTTCAAGTTCCTTTCCATGGCTCATAACTTAGAATTGCTTGACCAGATGTTGCAGTTAGCGCTACCTGATGGAGGAAAATATTGTCATTTCAATGTCTTTAGATCTCATATCGCATGTTATAATAGCTTTTTTGTGCCCTTTTTAATTATGTTTGTTTTTTTTACTTGTCCTATCCTCTAATATATTTAAGTTGTGCCACTTTGCAAAACACCCATATTGAAACATGAATGCGACAGTATTTAATTAATATTTTTTTCAGTGAATTAATGAAATTGATTAAATAACTTCCTTTCTATAAACAATTTAAACTGATTACTGTAGGTCTTAATGGAAAATTATAGCTTACATCTCGTGCCAAATTAACTTAGATTGAAGTCGAACCATTTCTTTCAAATTTCCATTAAGCTCTTCTCTCTCACGCCTTGCCTCTGCCTTCATTCTTGACCCTTTTCTCCCTCTCCTCCATCGTTTCCTCTCTTTGTCCCTAATAGAGGTATTCCCCTGCAGCCCCCAGACCTCGTACTGCTATTCTGCTCAGGTAAGGCTCATTTCATGCAGCATGATTAGATCTCACTGGAAGCAATTCAGGGCTGGATAAGCCACAGTGCTGTGGGCTGCCGTCCTAGCTGAAGGAATTCAATTAAATCTTTACATATACTCCTGCTGTAGTATATTCCTGTCATTCTGCACATACACACAAAATGCACATAAATGTCATCACACTCACTACTAATAAGTAGTGAGTATGACTAAGTGTGGAAAAATGTATGCACTAAAATAGATATTAATTTGACCTCTTTATCTATAGCCAATCATTCTTTCATGTAAAATCACTGAATAGTGAACAATTTTCATTATTGCCTCCTCCTCTTTTGTTATCTTAATATTTCATTTTTATATTTTAATACGACAAACATAGCACATCTAATGAAAGAGCTATACTTTGTGTTGCTTCATGGGCTAACACTGGTAATTGGTTGGAAAGATTGCTTTGAGCAGAACATATCATCATTTTTTAACAAACTACAAGGGAGTACAGTAATTGTAATTGGACAATGATTTAAATGTGTGCATAATTTCACTGTCTAACATTTTGTTA
Source organism: Xiphophorus couchianus (assembly GCF_001444195.1). Taxonomy (NCBI): domain Eukaryota; kingdom Metazoa; phylum Chordata; class Actinopteri; order Cyprinodontiformes; family Poeciliidae; genus Xiphophorus; species Xiphophorus couchianus. The sequence continues at coordinate 19,835,761 of NC_040229.1, forward strand.
TCAGTAATTAAGGTTCTCTGGGGTTTTTTAAGACTCAGAACATATGCTAAGAGTTTATGGTGCCATAAGCAGTTTGTCATATTAATGGAGGAGTGAGGCAATGGATAGGAAATGTCATGCCTTATTTATGTGCATAAATAAGTTAAATGAGAAATATAGACATTACTAAAATAATTTATTGAATAGTTTTTTTGTGATTTTTGTTGATAGTTTAATTTAGGATTTGTGCACAACATGGAAGTAAAAATCTGCCATAACACAAATGAAAGAGAGGAAAAACATTTAGCTATTTTTAAAGTATGTAGATTTTGGTATTGATAGTGACAGGACTAACAGAGTGTGACAAAGTTCTCATATAGTGTCATATTGTATGGCATGACTAAGTAGATATTTTGTTTCTATTTTAGGTATCAGGAAATATGAACAGTAAAATTAAAGGTTTACACAGATTTAATGAATGTCTTGCGTGCTATAAGTAGGAACACATTAGGTGTTATTATGAAGAGTGTTTGATGCCCATAAGCTTACAACTGTTTCTGTAAAACTGGCATGTGACCTGAATTTATTACCAAGACACTTCCAGTGAAAAATCTCAACCTCTTATTTTCATGCCTTAATGAGGCTTTATGAAATATTCAGATCTTTACCTGGGGGAGCTCATTGTACCTGTGAATTTGTCTTCCTACACGTGCCCTGCTCTTTATTCTGTATTCACACCCCTGAGCAGGTATTTGCATTTTTTTTGATCGCTCTTTTAGCATAGACAGATGCAACAAGACAAAAGACAGATGCTGCCAGACATTACCGAGCGTCTGTAGAGAGGTGAAATTCATGTCTGTATACATGATTTAGTTTTCCAAAATTTACTGCTGTAGCTGAAAGGGTCCAGTCTTGATCACGCTTATTAAGACCCTCAAGACACGTGATTGTTGCCTAGGAGCATGTTGGCTTTACTCTGGGTTTTTCTCTTTTAGGTTCCTGCTTTCGCTGTCTCTGTCTTTGACTGTCTTTCCTTGCACAATCCTGGCAGTCTGGCAGACCTCTTAATTGAAAGGCACATCACTTGACTTTAAACATGCTATAAAAAGGGAGCTGCATGTGGATATCTCATCTGGTGAAGAGCGGGTCGGAGGTATCAACTGACCATTACCTGGTGGTGAGTGGCTCTGATGGTGGAGGAGAATGGTAGGGAGGCCCAAATGTATTGTGAGGGCCTGCTGGAAACATCTGGTAGAATCTCCTGTCAGACTGAACTTCAACTTCCACCTCTGGCATAGCTTTTAACAAATTCTGTAAAAGGCAGGGGACATTGAGTCTGAGTGGGCCATGTTCCCTGACTCCATTGTGGAGGTGGCTTGTCAGAGCTCTGACCACAAGGTTGTTGGGAATACCAACACTGTTTATGCTGAGAATGTGTGTTGCTGACCTCAATTTGGGCTGTAGTGGGTCAATGGGCAGAATACTACAGTGACCTCCTCATTTTCGTCAGCATGTCTTCCAGTGAGGAAGCAAAGCCTAGGAACCTCTCCAATATCTGGTGCTGATGTTGCCAAGGTGCTTAAAAAATGTTTCTGGGTGGCAAGACCCTGGGGGAGGTTGTGATTTTTCCAGGGTTCTAAAGGCTCTGGATTTTGTGGGAATGTGTTAGTTGAATTGACTCTGCAATGTTATGTGGACATTGGGAGCAGTTCCCATGAATTAGCAGACCAGGGTGGTGATCCCGATATTTAAAAAGGTGCACCACGGAGTGTGTTCCTACTGCAGCGGGATCATGCATCTCAGCCTCCTTGGTTAGATCTATTCAGGGTTTCTATAGAGGAAGGTCTGCCGGATAGTCAAATGTCAGATTCAGGAAGATCAGTGTGGTTTTCTTCCAGGTTGTGAACCACCGGTCTGGCTCTACACTCTCAGCAGGATCCTGGAGTATGCACCAGTCTACATATGTTTTGTGGACTTCAGGAAGGTGATTGACCGCATTCCTCAAGAAGTCCTGTGGGGGGGGGTTACTTTGGGAGTATGGGTACTAGGCCCATTGATACCGATTCCTGTATGACCACTGAAAGAACTTGGTCTGCATCGCTGGCAGGAAGTCAGGCTCATTTCCAGTTAGAGTTGGACTCCGCCAAGAAAGAATTTGTGACCAATTCTTTCTGAACAGAATTTCTAGGCGCTGTCAAGATGTTGAGGATATGTGGTGGTGTTGGAATCATGTCTAAGCTTGTTGCATTTGATGTGGTCCTACTGGCTTCATCAGCTCGTCATCTCCAGCCTTGGCTGCACCAACTTGCAGCTTAGTGTGCAGCGAACATGATCAGAATCAATGTCTCCAAATTTGAGACCATAGTCTTGAGCCGGAATAAGGTAGAGTGCATTTTCTGCATCGGGAAGGGGTTCTGTCCCAAATTAAGTTTTAGTATCTCAGGGTTTTGTTCACAAGTGAGGGGAAAATGGAGCACTGTACCGATCTTTTATAGTGAAGAGAGAGCTAAGCCAAAAGCAGAGGCTCTTGATCTATGCCAATTGATCTATGTTCCTACCCTCTTCTATGGTCACGAGCTTTGAGTAGTGACCCAAAGAATGAGATTCCAGATACAAGCTGGCAAAAAGAGTTTTCTCATTTGAACGTCTTGAGATTCTCCTGGAGGAGCTGGCCCAAGTGGCTGGGGAAAGGGATGTCTCAGCCTTTCTTCTTGGGCTGCTGACCCTGCAACACAACCTCAGATAAGTGGAAGAAAATAGATGGATGCATTACGAGACCAACACATTCACAAAGCTCTCCTCTGCCTTCTCTTTAAAGCACATATAATAGATTGCTAGTGGTATCTCAAATCAGTACTGTAAAAAGGTTTTACCAAACAAAACCTCACCCCACATATTTTTTCTTTTGACTTAACACTAGAAGTGTTAACACTAGTGTTAAGGCCATAGATGGCATCCCACTCTAGTCTCTGGACGTTTGGAGAAGACCCTCTCTACTGCCCTCTTCCTCTTTGAAGATAACTTTAACGAGGTTCTCTTGTTGAATTATATTGTTGCAGTTTGTGAGCCTTGTATGAGGAGTGCTTTCTATAACGCCACGGAGGTGAAAGACAAGCACAAAGAGCTCACTGGAACCCTCTCTAGAGGCTTAGAAATGTGTCCAGACTACAGAGAGCTTCATTAAGTAAGTCCCAGGACTCACTTCGAGCTTATTCCAGTTCACACAGAGTCTCTTCGCTTGATATGACCCCTTACGCACATGCTGATCCCTCAAGAATTTAAGATTGATTGGTAGAAGAGAGTTTAGAGAGCCCTCTTTATTTGTTCAAACATAGGCAAGTCTGAACACGCTTGTTGTTGGTGTTCTCTCTGTGGGGGGCTTCTTAATGTTTATTGGCCAATGCAAATGAATGGTGCTCCTTCCAAAATAGCTTCTGGCATGTTACATTTTTAATGTTTCTTAAATGGGTTTTAAATGCATTTTATCAATTGAAAAGGAGGCTTGTATTCGCAGTTTTTCAGTCATTGTTGTGTGTGGTTTCCCATTAAGAAGTCAAATTAAACACAATTGACTTCTGGAGGTTGTTTTTTTTTGCAGCTCTTTGAGGAAAAGTGCAATATGTACAGACTTACATACATACAAGACAACATGTGGCACAATGTGAATTTGGCCAGATAAAAAGAAAGATAAAATGGAAATGGAATGGAAACAATGCCAATTAAGGACATATATTAAATCACATTACATGTCCTAGTATTGTATCTAAAAACTGTGTAAATGTTTGCTGAAAACAACTACAAACTGATGATGGAGAGCTTTAGTGAGTGCTTGGTCACGTGTCATTTTTGTCTTGAGTTTTAATCCGAGGCTTTGATAGATTAAAGCCTCTTTTGTGTTGTGCAAACTAAAGCTTTGTACTCAGGCTAAACCCTGCATGAAAGCATGACTCGGCAACGACATATATCAGACATTAAAGTTCAGACATCTTTAGGCAGGTGTTTTACAAACAATATTTTTTTTCCTCCCCAAGTTAAAGTAATATACTTGGTTAAATTAACTGAGCAGTTGATGGGTTAAAATTTATTTTTAAACAATAGATGGGGAGAAGATGTGGAGAGGGGAAAGACATGCAGGAAATGGCCAGAGACTAGGAATCGAACCCAGGACAACTGTGTCGAGGACTATTGCCTCTGCATATGGTGTGTGCACTCATACCAACTGAGCCATCCAGGACCTTAATGAAATTCTTTTCAGGACTGTTTTACTTGAATCTGACATTTGGCAGTGGTTTAAAACGTACATTGCCTCACTGTTTACAGCTTTAATTAGTGGAACAGGTAATTACCAAAAAGAGGGCAAACGTTTTATTAAGTTGACATTGTGTTATTTTTAGAAACCTATACAACACCAACATTTCCTTTTGAATGCAGTCAAATAAAATCAGGCCTTTTAAGCCTGCTTTTGTTCTCTGTGCAGATGTCTGCTGCCAATTCGACCTAATACAGTTTTGGAAGCCTTGCAAAATGAAAACAGGATGATTGATTTAAAATTTGGCTGTTCAACACGCAACCACACAGCTTAGGGTCTTGTTCGACAAAATCAGGCAGACCAACAGGTATTGTGGAGTTTCAGCTGCGGTTTAATACCCATCATTAACAAAGCTTTAATCGAGTTCATATTAAATGATATTTGGACTTTGTTAAAATCTACAAATTATTAGAGAAAGCTGTGGAAAGTGACAGCTTAAGAAATACATGAATGCAATTTAACACAGGACCTGAGAAATTGGCTGAGAAGGTGTTTAATCGCTCCCAGATCAGCCAAGCAAATAATGGATAACTCAGTGTCACTTCAGACTGTACATTGCATAAAAATATACTCATACCAGATGGTTTCTTGTGAGTGGGTGCCTTTGCACGTGTACAGCAGCGATGGATTGTGAGTGTGATTAATCTCTTTGGGCCTGAGGTGCTGGGGTCAAAGTGGAGGTGCCTGTGGAGCTAATGACAGTGATTAAGATTGGGGTTGGTGGGGGCTTAACCTTCATCAGGTTCTTCTCCTCAACACGCTGTCATCTAACCAGACCAGTAACCTTAGCAGAGATGATGAGTGCAGAACAATACTGAGAAGAACCAATTTAAGTCTTTCATTTGGGAAAGGTGTCAGAATAACTAAGATCAAGAATGGTTTGTTATGACTGCACTGCTACGTAAACTATTGCTTAGTTGCTCATGTAACCACGTTAAGCCCAAAATGAAAGGTGTGTGCGTATATGCGTGTGTGTGTGTGTGCACACATTAGGGTTTTGAAGGTTTGGTAGGACTCTGTAATGGAATCCTGCAGCACTATTGAAGGATAGCGCTCATTATTTTTAAACTTGGACATCAGTTATTCAAAGAGTTGAATCCTTTGCTATTAGCAGAAGTATTATGTGACTGATTGTCTCATTTAGCTCAACTGTACTTTGTGGGAAGCGCTGGATTGGCCTTAGTCTTTTTCATCCTTATTTAAATAAATCTTGGGTAAATTGAAAGTCTTTTTTCATTTTTTATGTATATAGGGTTTTAAATGTCAGAATCCCTGAAAACCTAACAGAAGACAGTGTTCAGTAATGGGAAAGGCTTGTCTTTGTTTTGTTTGACAAAAGAAATACTTTTAAAGAATTTTGAACATTAGTCTTATGGATGAGTGATTAATCCAATTTTAATAGCACAAATAATGGTCCACATTTATATTGGTACAGGCACTTAGTGAAACAAGTTAATTAAGTCAAGCCACATTACTCTATAATTATGTTATTTGGACATGTAATAGCCTGAAAAATGCCTGACTGCACACAGATTTCCAATCAAACTTGCTACAAATGACACCCAACATATAAAAACCACTTGCAGCTTTGCGTTCATTTGATCTCCTTCAAATTTCCATAAGCTTTGCAGTATTAGTTAAAGCTATATCATTCTGAGCCTCAATAACAAGTAACTGAGTGAAAACTCTTTTTAAATTTTTTTTTTTAATCGGGGAGCTTTTATCTGCTCCCCTTGGCTTTACTTTTTCTGTCAACTTCTTTCTAACACCCCTCCCCCTCCTTTCGTTTTCCCTCAGCTTTCAATCTTTACTGCCTTTCAAATTTTCCCTTCCTGTCCTCAAACCCCCTCACCATTTTCCCCGTGGCATTCAGCATCACCCTGCCATTTCTTTCCTCCTCCGTCTCTCTGTATTACCCTTTTTCAGCCTAATGGGATCATCGGTGAGCATGTTTCCTTTTCTAGCTTTGGCCTCTAGTATATCCTCGCTTATTGCACTGAAGTTAATGAAATAGGGAGGAAGAATGACCCTCTTCATCTTTTCCTGAGCAGTTTCCTCTTTATCCTCTCTAGCCAGTCTCCTCCATTTCTAAAATATGTTTCTTGAAAACTTTTTATTCTGACCTTGTGTCTTTAGTATGTGCCATAGATCCCTCCAAATATTATCTGTATATGGCTGTAACTTCTCTCGGACATCTAAAACTATTTTTTACATACAGTGAACAAGATTCTAAATGTGTTTCCTCCCTTTTGCTACCTTTATCTACTTAAATACTTCCTAGATATGTTTTCAACTACATGCACGCAATGTGTGCTCTGTAAGATTGCACACCGCCAGCCTGCCCAGTCTTCTGACTGTCTTGATGCTTTATTTGCTCTTTTTGTTTCCTCTCTCAGGCAATATTAAGCTTTTTACTGGTGCCTATTCTTTATACATAGGTTGTAAGGAACAGAGTGCAGAGGTCTATATTTCTGTGCGTGAATATGGCTGTCGTCTGAGACCTGTCAGAAAAGCCCCTGCATACGTTACCAACACAGGAAGCTTTGTTGGTGGGTTTTGCATTGTGTGTGTGGGCGTGGGTGGGTGTGGGGGGTGTGTGTGCGTGTGTGGGGGTGAGTCAGAGCATTTACTGTGTGGCTGCTGGTTTCTCATTATAATATGCAAATGTTGCTTGCAGCTTTGCTTATGTGTCAAAAAGTAAAACTCATTCGTGCATAAAACATGATGTCATGAAGACACTTTAATGCTGAATAGACACACAACCCCCCCCCCCCCCCACACACACACACACACACCCCAACTCCAAAGCCGGGAACCTGGAATGGTGCACCTGGTGAGTTCAGACAGCATGTCAATGCAACTGGTTATGATCGAGTCTGTAGATATAAAGTCAGACCCCCAGCTGCTTGTGTGCAGTCACTCTACTGTGACCGAACCCATCTTCAGATTATCTGAATTTCTATAGAGCAATGATCGTTTTTGATAATTAAAACACTTCATGCTACTGAGATTGGAAGTTGAGTCTCTTTATGCATCTACTTCTCATATCTCTTATGTATTAAATGCACATATTTTTTTCTTTGATACCTGGCTACCCTCATTGGTGGACACAGTTGTTCTGATTTTCACCATGGTAACTGATGAGAATATTTATATGTATATGACCACACAGATGAAAAAAGTGGCACACATTGTTTTACTCCAAACACTTTATTTCCATGCCCCTGTTTCCTTTTTAGCAAAAAAGCTTGTTTTAAATATATATATATGTATTTCTGATGTAGTGATTAATGTAAATGAGATGTAATTACAGTGCTTTTTTCTGCTCACATTTATTTCACCTATCACTATAATACTTTTTCAAAAGTATTTGTTTTTCTTAACTTTTTTTCTGGTTTTGTCAAACTTCATTGTTTAGCATCATCAAAAAACCATAAATAAATGGAAAATACAGTTTTTAAATGAGGATAAAACCTAAATCTAGGCCCTAAATCTAATAGGTTGTGCCACCCTTGGGGTAACAACTGCCATCAAGTGTTAGTGATAACTAGCAGTGAGCCTCTTACATTTGTGTGACTAAAATGTGCCCCAGTCTTCCTGACAAAATTTGCTTTTAATTTGGCTACATGGAAAGTTATTTTTACTATGAACAAGATGCTTAAAGAGATGCCACAGCAATCGAGCGAAAGTCCAGACTTTGACCCGTCCATTCGTAGCCTGGTAAAGACCAGCCCCTTGTCCTATGCTATTTAGTCAATACAGAATGTCTGGACTCTCATCTATTGAGAAAACATTACTTCCTGGAGGAGTGGGTCTGTTGAGGTTTTAAATTTTACCCAATTGATAACGCTTGGCCGTAACCTATGTAATACACCAGTTCAACGCGATGAAACTTACCGGAAATTTACTGTGCTGCCTGTGTAACCTTTGTGTGCTTGACTGTCTCCAGAAATCAACACAAACATGTTTTACAGGTATGGTCGTCTTTTTATGACAAATCATCAGTTTTACCCCAGATGTAAAGGAGTGCACACCACCAAAATTCACTTTTTGGTGGTGAAAGGACACAGAATACTTTCCTTAAACTCATCAAGATATGGTTTTAGAGAATGCTTGATATGGACCATTGTGCTCATTTTTTATTTTGCTAGTTTGGTGATAGTAGGACCTGGATGTGCTAAGTGAAATTGTAGTTGGCTTTCCAGAAGCACTTAATTGTAGTTAAATCATGTTTGTAATGAGGAAATGATGCATTTTCCTCATACTGACAAGTTTGTTTGGATAGGACTTTTCACCCAAAGAAATGAAATAATTTTAAAACTCCTGTTTTATGTTTACTCGAGTTATTTTTTGCTGATTAAAAATGTTTTAAGCTATCCATCCATCCATTATCCAACACACTCTCTGTGAGGTTGCGACGGTTGCTGGTGCTTATCTCCAGTTGTTTTAAGCTAAACCATTAAAATGTTTAGTATAACAAAAAAGTAAAACAGAAGAACTCTCCAGGGGGTAAAGATTTCACAACTGAGTGCTTTTCAAAAAGCTGTAGCCAGAATGTTCGAGATTTAGCAAGTCCCAGTATTGCTCAAATGCTTTTGACTGGAGAAAACCAGTCAGAATTCTCCCTCTTTTTTGTTTTGTCTTCTCATCAGAGCTGTGCCATTCCAAGTGGTTCAAGCCTCTTTAATATTTCTGCAGTTTCAATTGTTTCCCGCCTGCCTGACAAGAAGTCTCAACACAAAAAGGAAACTCCATAACTAAAACTTGCTAAAACTTTGATGACTAATGATTTCTAGATTGACGAGGAAAATTGAAGCTCTGAAAAAAGGCTCTGCAGCCTGTAGAAGGATAGATTTCCTATAGGAAAGATATTAGATATCCTATCATCCAGCCAGGTACCAGAAACTGCCTATTGATCTGGTTTGATCCGTACCAAGCAGAATTTTTCTTCCATTAAATGGATAAAAACAAATATCATTCACTATTTTTGGTCTATGAGCACATTATTCAGCAAAATGTGCTTTGATACACTTTTTCAGTTGAATAAAAATACATTAAAGACGAGGGACATGTGCTTGGTTGCATATATAAGGATAATCTTGTAATTCCTTAATTTCCTGTAGGATTTAAAAGTGTGTCTCACAACATACACTGCATTTCAAATTTTTCCCTTTTTTGTTTATTTTTTTTCAGTTAAGGAAAATTTATCTCACTTGGTCAATTTCTGAGTTTGTTGGTCAGACCTTTAAAATGAAACTGGAAATTGATATAAGCCAGAGAAATCCAGATTGGTGCATTTCTAAAGGAGATGGAGTCATGCTGCAAGGATTAAATCGCTCTCTGGCCAAGTGAGATTATCAACTTCCCCTCTTGATTGCTATGAAAACACAAGGAGATTAGGCACACGGAGATACACACATTTGCTCATGCACACCACCTACACCTCGTGCATGCTCATAAATATGCTGTGTAATGGATTAGGTCTTGTTGCTAGCCCACGGACCGAGGTGGAGCAGATGGCTTGTCTTTGTGCTATTATGTAAGTTGATTGAGGAACACTGTGCACACAAACAGAGTGTATGTTATGATCCCATACATAGTGCTGACACAACCTTCTATGACATCCTGTTAAATGCAATATTTTCTGCAAAGTATCACCGTCAAAACTGCAAGGAATTCTTAAAAAAATTCAGATTTAGACCAAAAGAAGAATATAGAAGGAGCAAGACAGATGGAGCATCAGGTAGAAACGGGTTACTGGCAGAGCGCCAAGAGGTTTGGTGTAGTGCCAGTTACATAGGCTCACATACACATGCAAATTTGATGCACACAAAACACAGGATGCTTGGTGTAACCTGCCTATGTGTGATAGGAGGGTCAATAGGAGGGTCAAAGTGCCACCGGGGGCCTGACTGATGTGACCGTAGCAATCAGTGTCAAAGGGCGCTGGACTAGCGGGACAAGTCTGAAAGGCCTGAGGCTTTTGTGTGTGTTTGTGTGTGTTTGTGCTGCTGGTTATGGCACAACTTGAGTGTGTTGGAAAGTCAGATGGAGTCTGTCCCTCAGAGTATTCGCTGACAAGCTGACATTGAGAAAGTCTGTATGGTACAATATGGGGTGGTTGTAGGGCAAGAAACCCATTAACTGCGCCTTCTCTGAAACAGACGGACAAGGACATCTGATGGCTCTTACAGAGAATACACAAAGGTTTTGGGAGATCAGTGAATCTTGAATTAATGCAGTGCAAGTTGTAATCTTAAAAATGCAGTCTTGGTTCCTCTGGTTGCTTCTAAATAAAAAAAAATGTAACTGACAATTTATCAGATATTTACTTGAGATGCCAAAAACATAGCTGATCATGCAAATACAATTCTTGAAGGTTCTACATTATAGGCTAATCTGATTTCATCACTGTAGTATTTTAACTAGTTCATTATATTAGACTTTACAAATGATGCAGGCTACTGTTTCACACAGTTTGTCTGTCATTGTGTATGTGTCCAACAAACTTATTAAATAAGTATAAAAATACATTACTTATATAATAATGCACATTTCATTCAGGTGAATACACAGTAAAATCTTAATTCATTTTACTAGTTGGAGTGAATCTTCTAGAATTCATGTTTGCATCATTAATACAGTCACTGCAGGGAGTGTTTTGTCAATTTATAGAGTCTGAAAGGATTATGTCCAAAAATTTAGCAACTACAATACTATTTTTTTTTTACAACTTGAAATTTTAATTAGTAGATTTACATGTAAATTTGTAATCATAGGTGTTAATTACAGGCTTTAAGAATACTTTAAATCAGGGCTGGACAATATATCTGAAATTATCAAACTATAAGGATTTCCTATCGGCCAGTATTGAAAAATATTGATGATTTTATTTGTTTGTAGGCGTCTGAAATATTGGGTACGTGCCCTTTCCTGTTTTATCCACAGTTTTCCCTCCATGCCGTTTTTGTTTTTAAGCAATTATGAGGCTCAGTGGCAAAACCTGAAACTGCTGCTGGGCAAGTCACTCAACAGGTTGTTGCTAGGCAACCAAGTGAGTGAGTTGATGTCATCCATGGTTAAGCATTGTCACCATGGAAACTTTTCAGATGACTTTATAAAACATGCTTCTACCAGTGTATAATTGGTCTACATTGTGGGGTGGATGTTAAATCTATCAGCTCAGCACAAGAAGGTCTGGACTGTGACTGAGCAGCCCTATCTGTGTGCTCTTTCCATATTCTGTTCATTGGCATGTTTTATTTGTTTATTTTTTCCTGAGCATTATTGCTTCCTGGAGTAAATGTGAGCATACATTGTTTAACTCATGTATTTATATTTTGGCCCTATGAACTGACTGGCAGCCTGTCCAGAAAGTGTCCCACCTGTTGCCCTTTGACTGACCGAAATGTGCAAATCAGGTTGTAAAACAAGTCTCTTTTATTTAAAAATAGGCACTCTATTTTTCTGTGACACTGACCATAAAAAAAGATTAGGTTTGTCCTAGTAATTTGTAGAAATTATTTTTTACCTTAGATCAACTTAATGCATCTTTAAACAGGCTTTCAAACAGTGTGGTGGTTTAATTTGACATTTCATTGGCCATTAGGTGAGAACCTACCCTTCAGCATCTTTTTACCTATATAGTAAAATGAGGTACAACTGTTTAATTTTTTTTTTCATGAATGAGTCAAGCAAGAGGTGCGAGTAGAAGATTGTAATGCCTACCTGAGATGTAAATATTCCAGTTTGATAACTGAAAGATTTTTCAAGGGCGAAGAGAAGTCTAGAAGTCTATTTTACATCATCAGCCCTAATAGTCTTACTGTTGGCACCACAATCTCTTTTTCCATATTTGCAAGTTTGAAGCATCCTTGACTGAATCTCCAGCTGTCCTGAAATATTTTATGACATATATTCTGTACTACATCCAAAATAGTCCTTTCCTGTTTTGAATGTACTACTTAAATATATCTTTATAAGGACTTATTCCATTGTAAAATTCTTAGTTGAATCCCCTTGCTTTCCCTTTGTCTTGCTGTCACTTTTTCTTTTGTGTGTGTGTGTGTGTCATTATAAGCAGCAAGTAAGTTAAGTGTCTAATAAACACTGCCTCCTTGTATTTTTCAGTCCGTCTGTTGCCTCAATAAAACTGCAGACAGCATAGGAATCTAATTAGCCGCAATAATTCAGTGGATTTCATTATACATTAAATACATGATGGATGCAAATGGTTGGGAATTATTTAGCTACACCCACTTGGTCTGGATGACTTCATACTCATTTAAATATTTTCACAAACATAACATTTGGAACTAAAGTCACTCTCCAGTTAATTCCTTTAAAAATGTGTCATTGGGACACAAAAAACACTTAGTACTCCTTATTTTAATAATTCACACAACAAAAATATACCCTAATATACATTAATATATGGTGGAACGCACAAATACTGAACCATCAATAGACGAGGGTCATGTGTATTCAGCTACCATTACGTGAAATGTATTTGGAGGGTTATTAGTATTTTCTTTTTATTTTCAAATCAAAAACATTTTTCCAGATCAAGTATGGCGGTGGAAGTGACGCACTAAAGTTTATTTGGATAGTGCAGCACTGACTTTGGTAAATAAAGTGGCTTTCATAAGCCAGCTGATTGAAACTTTGGTGGCAGTTGGATGAGCCAACAGGACAATATTCATTTCAAATTGAGGCTTTAATCTGTGCTTATGTTGGTTGTTGTGGAAAGATGGAGAGAAGTGGGGGTGTCATCAAACCTCAGCTGTGAGTTTGAGTGAGACCAGTCATTGTCCTTTATACACCTGTCTTCCACAAATACTTGCATACTACAGACACAAGCACATCAGAGCTTCCTCTGTGACATAGAGATAATGGTAGCATCCCCTCGTTTTCTCTGAGAGCAGTCATTACTGTCATCACTCTTCCTCTGAATCACATACTGTCAGAGCATACACTCTCTTATACACATTTTTTATGTTCTCTACCATCACAACCTGTGCTCCTATATTTCTTTTTTTCCTGTGCACTTCTCCTGATGTTAGCGAGTCCCTGACACATCCCCCACTTTCCTCATTTGGTCCCCCATGGTGCTCTGTCAGTCTGGAGGCGACAAGGACCTGGATACATTTGCCTTTCTAAGAAGGCATCCTTTCACTTCTTCCCCTTCACCTACATGTGGGGGGTTTCTTTTTGGGTGTGTTACAGTAGAAAGCTGTTGAGGTATGGAAGTTCGGTTTAAAAGCTGACTGTATTGATCAGCAGTACTGTAAACAGATTTTACATTCCATAATAATTCCACCAATTGACTAAAAAATTAAGGCAGACGAATAATCTTATTACACCTACAAAAATTGCTCCTTCGTAACATATCAAAAATGACGAGAGAAAACACAAACATTGAGTTACCAAAATATACAATAAACAAGTCATGTCTCGCAGACAGTTTTGTATGCCACACACTTTTTGTACATCTTTAAAAATGTATTTTGTCTTAAAATGAACCTTTTTATTTTCCTTTTATACTTGTTTAATGTATAACTACCTTTGAATGCAGTTCAGTTAACTCTAATTGAAAATATTTAGTTCTATTAAATGGTAGAATTTTAATGCATACTATTTAATGATTATTTTTATTTGGATAATAGGTATCTGATCCATTTATTGACTATTGTAATACATTAGTAACTTTATGTTTTAATAATTTTTTTAAGAAAAAAAAACAAAGCAGAAAAAAAACTTTGGTTTGTCAGTGTAACGTTTCATCTTGAATAAGTGGGTTAAACAAAAAGATTAAAGTACAAAAAGACAGAGCACCCAGATTCATCGCCTCCCCCCACTTCGAGAAGGATTTATGTTTAATACATCACTGACAGAGCAAGGTTCAGCTAGAGTTAAATGCTTTGATCAGCATGCTGATTGCACCGTAGGCATGACCTCAGTGTGTGCGTAAACCAGGGCTTCTGAATTGGTGGATGCTGCAGAAGATTTCAGTCATGCAGACTGTGCTGCTCGCCTCTTAAGGTTGGCCGGCAAGCGCGCCTTGGGCACTTCGTCCTGAGTGGTCCCTCAGTGCTGCTCAAACTGACATAATGCTCATGCACACACACACACACTTAAGCAGTTGTACAAGCCCACCTAGGGATTGACATATGCATACACATGTGGTACACACACACACACATGTATGTGTGTGTATCTGTGAGGCTGTAACATGGACAAAAATACACATGCATGTACACGCCCATGGACACAACAGACAGACTTGCACAGTTTGGCCCCAGGCGGTAAGGATCAGTGTGGTGCTTAGGAAGGCTGAGATAAGGGTGAAGGCTCGGTGAATACAACTCAGAGCTGCAGAATATCAGTTTAGGTCATGGCTGCAAAAGCTCTGAACTTGCCACAGTGGATTACTGATGACACGTACTGATCAGTGATCTGAGAGTTGCAATAATCACAGTAATCAAAGCAGTTTTTTGAAGCGTGACAAGTTCCGATTCTTATCATATGAATAATATTTTTCGGACATGCGAGTTGTTTTATTACTACATCTGTTAAATGGCATACAGTAGATGTTCTTTTGTTTTTCTATGCAGTTTTTGTGTTATAATTTAGCCTTAATTTGTGCTTACTCGATGCCCTGTGTAAGGGAGGGGGGATGGTAGGAGTTAAAGGTGGTGTTAGTGGTGTTTGTGTGTGCTGCCAAAGTATGGAGCTCCAGTGAAGTTGATTCCTGTCAGGCCTATAGCACCATACTCAAGACAGGGTTTGACCAAGCGTTTAAACGCTGCTCCAGGATTTCCCGCTGGTACGGGCTGAGTGGAAGTGTCACTCGGTGAGATGTGTTTGTGTGTTTGTGATGGAGTGAGTGAGTCGATGCAGAACTGGAAAATTGAGAGAGAGGTTGCCAGTGCAGAGGTCAAAAGTCTTTGGAAGTCTAGGATTACTGACATTAAAGACAAGGGTTTGTTTGAAAAGAAGTGGTTGATTTTTACAGAGTGGAGCATGAGGGGTCTTGGAAATGCATTAAAGTAATAAGTGGAAATCTTTCTTTCACACTTTCACATCTTCAAATTGTTTTAGGAGTAAACTGTTTATTTATTGGTCATTGTTCAGCACAATCTATACACCCAGTTAATGTTGATTTTAGTGTTGAGAAGGACTCAGTAAAATGGGGTTTCTTGCAGTATAACAACAATGTCATATTTGCTTTGATTTAACTCAGAAAATTTGATTCTTACTACAGATAAAAAAAAATTATTATAGGTTTGTTAATTTTATTTAACATGCATTTATTATTTTGATACATGGACATTAACAAATATAGAATACTTGAGAATATCTGTTGTTCACATGCTTATTTCATAGACATACATTTTCATTATTCTGCTGCATTACTCTTTGCTGCACTCAGCTGAAATAAAAAAAAAAACCTCCTCTCACTGGGGCACGTTTTCTTGCACTTTATTAAAATAGTTTATTCTTTTGGAACAATATTACTGCAAATTTTAGTGGTTTGGAAATCGTAACTTTTAAAAATCTTGGTAAGCCTTTAAGCTCTTAAGTGGTTCATACCTAGTGTCAAGAGGTTGCACTACAGTTTTAATATGAGCTAAATGTAAGCCCATAAATGTTTAAAGTTGAATCCTCAAGAATATGTTAATTAGATTAATTTCTATCCCTTCACAGTAAGCCTCTTATCTAATCTAGTTGAACATTTTTGCTGGCATATTGAATTTTAGTTGAATTCACTCCAATTTTACTTTCCTCAATGCTTCATGTTGCCATTTCCCTACAACAACACCCCCAGAAAATGCTGTCCAGTAACACTGGTGGTGATGGATAGGTCTGAAGAGTAGTGACAGTTGTGGAGGGATGAGTGTGACTGTGTGTGTGATGGGAGGGTCAGTTTGAGCTCCATGGTCTGTCAATCTGTCCATGTTGGGAAACGTGAGGATGAATGAGTCTTTTGGGCCTTTCCATGAATGACTGATCTTTTATGCAGTGCATTTTGAGACAGAAGTAAAAATACAACTTTGTCACACTTTTTCGTTCTCTTACAGCCGCAACGCATATATGGCTATAAGTGGACAACTAAAAAACACTCTTGTTTTTTTTTTTTTTTAGAAAATGCATTCAGTAGTATCTTGAAGATATTTTACTCTATCAAGAAAATAGTCTACAATCATCAGAAGTCTGATATCAATCACGAGTAGGCGTGGGCTGACGTGATTTTCATGTTTACTTCAGGGTGAAATATCACAACTTCAAACTATTGATGCAGATAATTTAAATACGACAGTAGAAAATTAACTCATGATTGGTAGACATTTTGCCCTGTCACCTTTTTGTCACATTTGACATTTTACACCCATTCTTTTTGGGTACACCACAAGACATTCCTACTGACCAAGCGTCTATTTATTCCATTCAGATGGATGTTTCACCATTTTGACAACAACTTACAGCAACTTTCTGTAATCGACTCAGTGTAGAGACTGGGCTGACCCGGAGGTGTAGCATTGCAAAGGATGATGGACAGGCCTGAAGAGTTGTGACAGTAGTGGAGGGATGGGTTTGAGTGTGTGGGCGATGAGAGGTCAGTTTCAGCTCCATGGCTAGTCAATCTGTCAATGCTGGGTACTGAGATTTCCAGAAAACATGAGTGTGAGTGTCTGAGTCTTTTGTATGGCTGTGCCCTTGAAGTCCCAGTAAAGCAGAAGAAGGATGGGGGTGGTCTGACTTGCTGCTTCATAGGGGCAGCTGTTTTGCAGAGTGGGGTGAGGGGCATTTCGGGGAGCTGATGATTTGAATTAGCTTTAAGGGTATCCAAATGTTGAGAACATTAGTTGGTGGCTGCAACAAAAGAACACTTGTGTGTGTGAAAGAGAGATTTATAAAAGTCTTCAACAAACATGTGTTGACTTTCTTTGTGAGTTTTTGTTTGTAAAAACTGTCAATTTTAAAATTAGAACTCTTCAGCCAGATTTGAATGATAATGGACTCATTGACCCTGAGAAAAATGCTGTATTTGCAAGAGTTCAGTCGTGATTGTGGTGGGATGGATGGCAGTCTGTTTTGTGTGCAGACCTTTCTGTGCTGACCTGCTTTGTCCCAATCTACCAGCTGAAATGGACTGAATAGGATGAAGGTAGTCATGGTATCTTTTTTTGTTGTTGTTGCTGTTTTGGGGGAGGGAGGTTTCTATTAGGTTCAGATTTGTGTTTATGTTGTTAGAATGTGTTTTCCTCTTTAAATTGTGTGCAGGCTTTGGAACTGCAAAAGGCACTCAAACACAATCGCTTGGCTTTTATTAGAACAGACAAAGCGCACAGTAAAGCAGCTGGCAGTGGAACAGCAACAATAACATTAATAAAACCTCCATCCAAACACATTAACAGGCTTCGGGAAAATGGGGTTTTTGACCGTTTCTTCTTGTTGTCAGGGTTTAACAGTTTTAGAATCTAGATTTACAAAAGTAGGAGCTCAACGTTGCTTTTTCTTTTTAGAAAAAAAATCTTAAGCTGTTTTTTGTTTTTGAATTCTTTTTATTACAGCCATCTCCATTTTGAGCCCTTATTATCCCAGTCTATTGTTATTGTTAATCTGTTCTCTGGCTTTGCCCTTCAAATTATGCATTTATCCAGGTTCTCCCAGCTGATAATACTGTAAACCACTCGCATGTTGCACCTTAAAATTTTGCCTCTCTATTGTCACACCAGTTACATTCAACACATGGCAAACAATAGCATGGTGTTTCTGGTGACAGTCGAACTCAATCACAGATCCCCAAACACTAAGTGTCCCTGTTGATAACTGAAGCCATCGCTTCAGTTCACAGCTTAACTGCGTTCCTTTGATAAATTCACACATTGGATTTATGGGATTTATCACTCTGGACATTTATGCAGTTGACCTGCAACCTGTTTTATGCTCTGTGCGTACATCTGAGTGTTATCATGCTGAAATATTCAGTGTCTCCAGGCCGATTGTGTTTACGCAGGTTGCATCACGTGATCACTTTCTATGGAAATTAGTGCTAGTTTTTCATCATATTGTTTGAGTTAGGCTGCAAATGCCTTATTTGATAAACCTCGATAAAGGTTAGCTGGATCTAGGCTTTCCTGTTTGATCAATCATAAATGCCAGCTCCTCTAATTTCATTATAAAGTCCCAAGGGTATTTAGGAATGTATTTAACCTGAATTATTTGTAATGGTGACTAAGTTCCCTAAGAGGAAGATCAGCAGCAGTGGTGCTGGTAAACTGTCCTTGAACTCTGTGTATTCTGCAGCTAGCGATTCACATGCACATGTCTGCACATAGCCCTGCACTGACATACACACTCATTAACTAAGTCACCATCCCCAACCCATCACAATTTTTCCATTATTGTTCTTACTAGTTTTATCAACTTGACAAATAATCAAGAACACATTAGGTGTGAGGTTATTTTCAACCTTTCACTCTTGTGAAAGGTTAAAAACCCTTTTTTAAAGCACTGAGAGGCAGATATGTTTATAGTTGAAGCTGCAATAACACTCTTTAGGAAAAGACATGTATTGTAGGTTTTAGGAATATTTTATTCTGTCAAGTCAGTCTGGAAACATCAGTGTTGTCTTTAGTTGCGAGTAGGTCACGGGCTGGTTTGAGATCACAGCATTATAACCTTAAGGAATGCATCATTCCTTAAGGTTATAATGCTGACACTAATATTTATAAATTGCTCTAGTTGCTTTTATGTATATGAAGTGTGGGAGAGTGTGACAGCTACTTTCTTTTAGGCAGAGACATTTAGAAGATTTTTAATAAATCTGTGGCAAATGATGAAATTAAATGTAATGTTGGTCGGTTAGATGTAAGAGTCAAGTAAGCATGCTTATTGCAGAAAGTTATCCTTTTCTATCATGCTTCTCTTTAAAGTAACACGAGTATGGCAAGGCAATATTAGATGGCTAATTGGTTGACTTAATTTCTCAGGTAGCTAAACTCAATTTGGCTGCTTTATATGAATGCCCCTAACTGTACACTCAATATAGCATTACCTTAATATGGGTGGTGCTTGTTCAGTTTTTACAGTTTCCAAAGAGCAGATTTTGTTTTTTTTTAGGCAAGGGCAATAAGTGGTATTATGTCATTTATTGCATGACTATAAGTCAGGTATGAGTAGTGTTTTCAAACATGATTTTATCTTTTTTTTCACATTAAACGTTCAAATGACTTGCATGCATAGTTCACAAAGTGGCCATTTCAATCTTCACTATTGATACAAATGGTTATGGGGATGTGCCAGTTATTCATCTGCTGACTGGAAGTAGCAAGTTTTTTTGTTATATTTTTTATCTGGTCAATGAAACATTATTAGGTAATTGGCTAATTGGCATTTAGAAATCAGGTGTTACCTTTTCAACACATTATTCAACTGTTTACAAAAACAAAATCTCAAAAGAGTTTAAAAACTCTTTTGTTTGTTTTTTTAAGCTAATGGATTAGGAGCATATTTTGGATAAATATAACCTTTTGATTTTACAGAGAAATTGGTAGATTTAAAGAAACTGATACAAAACCACAGTTGGTGCATCACTGAAAAGTAAGAAGTCATTTGTTCTTTAATGGTTGTTTCATCATTTTGGCTTCTTTCAGTTTTCTTACTTTTCTTGACTTAGATTCTTATATATTGAAGGAAAGAAGGAAGCCTGAGGCTTGAGAAATCCAGTTTTCATTCAGTGTCTCTTGCTTTTCCTTTTGCAATCGCTTACTCGCATACGTATTAGCACAGAGGGACACATTCTCTCACGCTTCCTTCAGGCCCCCTTACTTTTTAGCTGCAGGTCAATCCTTATGTAATGATGTGAAATCATTTCTTAACCTTATCGTCTTTCACCGTCAGTTTGTAGATTAATGATGTGCAGTGTAACCTGAAAACTTTGGAAAGTTTTAGAAAATGGAGGAACTTTCTAAACCTGCATATATTTTGCAATCATACACTTCTCTGCCTTTTTGTCTTTGTTTTTGATATTTCTAGCTGACATGAAAGCTATTATGAATGCGATGAGACTCTAAGACATATTTTCAACACATGCTGCGCCAAATAGCACCTGGCACTTCAGAACACTATGTCCAATCATTTAATGTTACTGTGTTCTAACAGTTTTTGCATGCCTCAATGGATCTTTTGTTCCTTTTCCTTCTCGCGAGCATAAGGTGTCTCCATGATTCTATTTCGCAAGCAAATCATGTAATTGCTGTCACTACAAGTTTGACTTTCTGCTTGAGCATGATATTCAAAACTCTTTCACTACATTCATTTGTGAGTTATTGTCTAATCTGTTTGATGTCAGTCTGTGTTCCAGTCACCTTCACTTCAGTTTTCTCCCCAGATTTTGCCATACTCTCATGACACCTTTTCTTCACTTGTGGTATTGTCTTCTCATCTCTGTATACTCAAACTTCGTTACTCATTATTCTTTTACATGGCATTGAACATCCCTTTTTATTTGTACTGCAAAGGAAGCATAAACCCAAGCAATCAAAGGATAGGCAAAGGGTTCACTTCCTTCTCTGAGAAAAGAATTTAATGAGTCTTTGTTTAGATTGCAGCAGTTACTTTTTAAGGACTGCCAGGTCCTTGTATAAACAAAGCAAGAGTACTCTGCATTCCTGTCCAGAAGTTAGTATTTTTCCCAGTGTGAGTTCTCATGTTGATGGAAAAGCTATGAAGGTATTGTTGCAGTGGGAACGGTGTCTGGTTTGGGAGACTTTGGTCTCATCTGTGCAGCTTGTGGATGATATGGTGCTGTTATCATTTAACCATGGCCTTCAGGATGCACTGGAGGGATTTGAAGTCAAGTGTTGAGCAGCAGGGATGTCCCATTTTCTTTAAGTCTCAACCAAAAAATAAACTACTCTATCTTATGGTTTGAATTTCTTCTAAGGGTGCTCTGTTTTCTATGTTCAAAGAAAGAGCTGCTTCTGTATGCTTTACACCAAGAGGTGCTTTTTCTCCATGTAAGTTTGACTTTCGTTCTTTTTCCACTGATCTGGTTTTTGGTCTTTATGAACAGAATCTCTTGACTTATTCGTAGAGAAGATTAATCTGAATCTTATCTCTGCTTTATGTTGTTCATGTATTTCTGTTGGTGACTTCAAGCCAAGACCTTCAGCATGCGCTGGAGTGATGTGCAGCCAAATGGCGAATGTGAAAACAGTTAATTTAGGTATGAGGCCATGACTTTCAACTCAAAAAAGGTTGGCTGCTCCCTCCAGGTTGGGGTCAATCTTTCCTTCAAGAGGAGGAGTAAGATTCTTTGCCTTATTCACAAGTGTTTGTAGCATGGAGAGGAAGATGGAAAACATGGATTGGAATCTTATGTTTGCACTGTTCTTGACTGCTGTAGTAAAGAAGCATCAGGACTAGAAAGCAAAGGTCTCTATTCTGCGGTCCATTTACGTTTCATCTTCCACATCTGGTTATCAGGAATCAATCATGACCAAAAGAATAACTTTCCAGATACAAGCTCTCGTATTTAAGAGCAACATTATACAAGGAGAGCTTAGAACTGCTTTTCCTAACTGAAAGGAGTTCACCAACATGGTTTTGGTATCTGACTAGGGTTCCTCCCCCCTTTCCTTCGGATGTTCCTCTGATCAGAGGGGCAAACACAGATCTTGTCTTAGGAACAATAAGCTTAAAAGTGTTACTAATGAAACGTGTATCTGGATTCCCACCTGGATGCTCTATCTTTGTGACTTGGTCATGAATGAGCAGAACACAATGAATGGATGAATAGGGGTTTATCTTTCACAATCTTAATGAGACTCTTGTATTGCTTACTAATAGCTGGGACTTTGGGAAAGCAGTTTTTGATTTTAGGTTTTCATATGTTTTCTCTGCAGTGTAGTACATTAGCTTACTCATGGTCTCTTAGCTCGATGGGTTTTACTGTCTCTTTAAAAAAAACTGGTGCAGACTATCAACTGAAATCTTGATAGAGTTGGACATGTCTATCTCTGACTTGGCTCCCAACACTCTACACTGCCAAAAAAAAAATCTGTGGAAAATATTCCTGAAAAAGTTCCCCAGTGAGTAGCTCTCCGAACCTTGTACACTACACCCAAAGCTATTCTTATCTGCCTCTTCCAGATGAACCTGCAAGTGTAGAGTGCTGCAATGCTTTTGGGTGTATTTACTCAGTAGAGGTGTATGTGCAGACATTTCTGTTTTTATGGAGCATGTTTATCTATGTGTGCTACTTCACTTTATGTGAGGTCATAAACATGTCCCTCGGTTTTAGATATTGGAGGTGTGATAATTTACCCCAGCTACTTGTGAGGCAGCTGTCAAATTCACACACGACCTGTTTCTGGACCATCATGCATCAAGTTTGAACTACATAGTCTTTGACAGCTCAGGAAGAGGGATAGAAAAGTGCAATTTGTCACAGAAAAATATAGTATTTTTGCCAGAGCATAGCGGATGTTGTGGAGTGTCTCCTTCTTTTTCTCTAACCTCTGGCTTTCCTTCTAGTTACCTCCCAAATGAAATGGCTTTGTTTCCTGCCAGCAAAGTGGGGTTTCAAATGGCGCTCCAAGAAAATTGACTAAAATAGAAAATTCCACAGGGAAATGTTAAACCCCCAGCAGGATATACATCACAGGGACAATTATGAAAAAAAGAAGAGGCAAGGAGTTTTGCTCAGGGTTTGACTAAGTAGGTCTTCAAGTGGTAAATGGCTCTGGTTACACTGGAGTTTCGAGAAACGGCTCAGCTGGTTCATGTGAGGATGAAGAACTCCTTTGACTACTACTTAAGAGGTACAATGACCTTCACTTACTTTTAATTTCTGTGCCTATTTACTGGGCCTGTAAATTTCTTTAAAGAAGAAGTGAGATGAAAAAAGAAATGGCATCAAAAAGGACTTCAAAGTTGTGGGCACCAATATTTTATTGTATACTTTTTAATTAAAATTAAAGAATTTATAAAACTGGTGCTTTTTTTTCACTTCACAAATGGCATCTCAGTTACCAAGGATGGATTTCTCAAGGATCATTATCAAAAGAATAAGATCTCATTTGTGATTGAGCTTCTTCCATAGGATGGCTCAAAGATGAGGTGAGGAGCTTCTTCATCCAGGAGAAACTTGAAATGGATCAGGGGTTTTGAAAGTCAGTCCTCAAGGGCAGATATCCTTCATGTTGTTGTTCTCTCCCTGTTTCAACACCCAGAGAGTAACTACCTCCTCAGCATAGCAATGTTCTTCAGAGGCCTGCTAATGAACCGTCATTTGATTCAGCTGTGTTGAACCAGATAGAGAAGTAAAACATCCAGGATACCGACCTTTGAGGACTGACTTTTGACAACACAAAGAAAGTGGACTCAAACAGTTGAAAGCTAAAGAGAGCCTCTGACATTGTTGGCATTCATATGTCTCAGGATATGTTGCAAGATGGTAATTTTTGTAGCATAAAATGGTATCTGGGTCAATGTTGGAAAGGTGAGATTGTATGAAAAACATAAAAATAAGAAGACTTATGACGAGACCATGACTGACCTTTCATCTACTACTGAACAATAATTATTTTTTTGTAGTCAAAATAACAGGGTTCATTCTCCTCCCAGAGTGGCATTTCTGTTGTGAATATAGATTGGTACTAAGATGAAGGCATACATAGGTGACAGGTGTAAGAAAGCGGTGCACAGGTGGTACATAGGGGGGCCTTATTCTTCAGTGGGGTGATAGATTTTCTTCTGTGGGCAGCATACAGGGTGTTAGAATTACCATGTCTCAGGCTTCAAGGCAAAACCTATTTCCACCTTAATATAGGTTATCATTTCAAAAGGGTCGACTTTTGTGAGTACTGAATATTTCATACGAAACGAAGGCCAAGTAGGCTTAACATATTTTGTACGTAAAGTTCAACAGAATATTGTGCTTTTTTGGTTTTTGTTTGGAAGACTAAGACGCTAGGAACAGCCTTGAAAATTAGAATTTTTGCATTTTTCCAGACTAGCTTTGATTCTAAACTAGACTGAAAGACATGGATCTCATCTCAATATGAGGTGCATCATTCAAAACTGCCTGAAAGCACAAATATACAGATTTTAACCTAAACATCTCTTAAAATCCTACAATCTGAGAAAATCAGAAAATCCATCTGAAAATGTTTTGAAACTACTTTGTTGGAAATAAAAAGTGGTATGTGCACCTTTTGCTAGCTGCTGACAGCGTTAGTAGTTTTAATTCAGAAATGTAAACATAAAACTGTCCTCATACTGGTATCAGGACACCACTTTAAGACTATAAAGATCAGTAAATAGCACACCAACTTTTGCATGTTGTGGCCTTTCTCCTCTATGTGAAGTCCCAGTCGTTGGGAGTCTAGCACAAACCCTGACTGTGCTTCATCTTTTAATCTGAAGCACAGTTTAATCTTCAGCAGTTTAAGTTCCGAAATAATAGTTGATCCATTACTGTGCGTAATGCTGGGCTGGTCAGATACAGCATCCTCTGGATTTTCTTTCATTCATTAACACTGCCACTTTCACTGTGACCCTAAAACACACAAGCAGTTATCACATTGTATTACACACACTGGCAGTAGAGTCATCCTCAAGGTCATGGTCCTCCGGTCCTTTCTGCCTGCCACCATTCATGCCTGTATAATGGAAAGTGCTGACTGGTTTAGGATAAGCATTTTACCCCTGCAGTCCCAATTCCGCCACCCTGCCAGCAGAGGGATTTGGAAATGTGTAAAACTGTCATTAACAGCTTTCGTGTGAACTGCAGTGTCTCAAATGTATTCATACCCCTTAAAGCTTTTAAGGAGTATTGCCATGCTACAACCAAAAACTTCAATGTTTTTGTTTTTTTATTACATTTCTTTGTAACAGACTAACCTTTGAAGTCGGAGGGAAAAGCACAGATAGGTTACAAAATTTATTTACAAGTGAAAATCTGACATCACGTCACAATATTCAGCTTCCTGAATCAGTATTTTGTAGAACCACCTTTTGCTGCAGCTGCAGTTTGACATCTTTTGATGCACATCTATACCAGTTTGCGTGTGAAAGAAATTATATTTTTGCTTATAGATCTTTGCAAATTAGCTCCAGATTAGTAGGAGTGTGGCTTTGTCTTGCTAGAGATTCTCAACCTAATTTATGACTGGACTTGCACTTGGCCACTTTATCATATACATAAAAGAATGTAAAGAACATGATACCTTAAATAATCACACATTTCTGGAGAGAAATAGTCTTGCTTTTACATTTGGATGTGTATGTTTAGTAAACGTAGGGTTAACCTCTCCTAGTTTCTCCATCTATAGCTTCTGTAACCTTGTCAGTTAGCAAGACCAGGTAATTACCTTTGAATGACAGATCCAGAGGGCAGGTTGTGTATGCGCATGTGTGTGGGTTTGAGTAGGGGAAGTCTTCAGAGATGTGTGCAGTCTTGTGCTTTTTCACGTTTCACATGCTTATAGTGTGTGCACAAAAACCACCGTGTTTTATTCAAGAAGGTTTGCAGAGATTTCAGATGATGAGCAGCAGCATTTCTTATTCTATTAAATTCAGTCAGACGGGGCATATTGATGTGTGGCAAGGACCACTTGCTCATATATTCAGAGCACGCAGCAAGAGGCCTCCGTTTAATGCTTCACCTGAATACAGACCTCCCGTAAGATCAACTCTTAGTTTGTTGGTACAGTAAAATCTGCACTATTTTCCTTTTCTCTTTGTACTTTTTTCTCTCTCAAACTGAATAATCTAATTGGAAGTGAAAACTAAGGAATAGTTAAAGATATAATGGTTTTCAGGTGTTCTTCAAGTTTATACTATGTATTTTCAGGTGTTTTGTGCAGCTTGAATAGGTTTTGTTTATAATGCATGAAGTTATCACAAATATTTCAAAATAAGTTAATAAATTTGCAAACGACTATTGCCTTAAAAAGCAGAACCTCCTGGTTTCAAATCCCAGATAGATTCTATTGGAGGTTTACTTGGGTTTTCTTCAGGTACACAGTTGCTTCGCACAGAACAAAATATGCATTTTAGTTTATTTATTCTCTAACCTTAAGTGACAGTGTACTGCTGTTTGTCTTGTGGGTGTGTGTGTGTTGACCTCTGAATTTGCAGCATGTCCAAAGTTTATACCATGCCTTTCACAAAATTAAACGGGGACAAGTTGCCAGTGCATCTGCGATCATGCAATAATTATTAACTAAATATTGTAGTATATATATACAGTATATAAACTTAAAATATTACCTATTGCAAACTCACTGATGTATGCAGCTTATGAGACGAGATGATGTATGGTGTTGAGTTCATAAAAATCACGCGATATTTCACCAATGTTTTTGGGAAAACTGGAATTTTTTTCCCACTCTGTTTTTCACAAATGGAGGAAAGGTTTTACAGATTACAAAATGTATTATAAGGTGGATCGAATTGTTTAAAAAAAAAATCCTGATTGTGTCCTTGTAAATATAATAAAGGTTCACGTTTAAACAGCTACTTTGACAACAATATTTCAGGCTGATTGGCATGTTCCGACTTTCCTAGTCAGAATTCTGATTCATTGAGCAATCTTGTATCGCCTTACTGGGTTCAACTTCCGAATGTGTAGAGAAGACACCATAAAACAGCAATTAAATAGCCTTTTGTAATATGTGTTTCAACTACGCTGGTCTTTTTTAATATTGGAAGATTTAATATCATGACCTGTTGGCCAGATAAGTCCTAAATACTATTGTGCATGTTACTTGGGCATTTCACTATTTTGCTGCTTCATTGTCTTTAAAATGAAGTAGGATCATATTCTAGCTGATCTTGACACAAGGCATCAAATTCCCCTACCAGATGGGAGAAGATTAAACGGCTCATGAGATCACTAACAATACCGAGAGCTTTCTACTGGCATTGTTCCTTTAAAATTATGTTGAAAGAGGACAGTAAGACCCTGATGACTCCCTCAGCCAAGCTCTCTGATTTGCACAGATATGATGAAAGTCATCAAGCTGCATTATATTCTTAGGAGTCTAAACAAGGAGTTTTGTAGTGGTTGTAAATGTTCAGTAGCACTTTCTGGTAAACTCGTCATTTACTGTATCTCTCTATAGGCCATTAACGTCTTGATCTCTCTTAGCTAGCTTCTCTCCCTGGCCTTGTAGGAATGGATTCTTTTTGTACACACAAATTTGGAGACAGAGACTGATCTCGTACAGATTTAAGCTACACCCAGGCCTCCCCAAATGGCTCCTCCGTAGCAGAAAAGGCTTTGTCGAAGTATCTGTATATAACAATACCTTCTGTGCAGCATGTTTCAGCACCTTAATCCACTGTGGGTTATTGAGTGGAGGGGAAGAAGGAACAGAGGGCAGGAATAGAGGTGGAGGGAAAAGCAGCATGCATGAGGGGGTAAAGAGGTGAAGGAAAGCTTAGATTCAGAAAGAATTATAGAGTGGAACTGGTTTCATGCAGAGTGAAAATGGGGTACTCATCGATTCTTAATACATGCCGTTTGAGGTAATACAGTTCTACTCCTTTGCATGAAATTTCCTAGAATTATTTTCAGTGGAAAATGTTTCCATTGAAACATTGAGGGGAGGAAACAGTGTTTCTATATGGTGGCAACCACAACTTTACAGCTATGCACTAATTTCCTTTTTATTTGACACATCTAGCCTAGTAGAAGACTTCTTATAAAAAATATTTTTGAACATTAAATGTCAAGTTTTCCCCCCCAAGCTATGCCATCAATGTATGGTACTGAATAAACTGTGTGCTCCAAAATCTCCCAGTACAGGAATCTTAAGTGAAGCTTCAGTTCCTCTTAATCCTTCTTTCCCCTCCTGCTGCCCCATCCCCCAATCCTCTCCCCACTTCATCTGATCCTCTTTTCTGCCCGTTGACTTCTGAAGAAAGATATCTCCCCTGACCACACATCGTTCCTTAATCTCATTTATGCTGCTTCCATATTTTCTTAGCAGCTTCCGAGTTGGCACTAAGTGGCCTGAGCATTTTCAGTACTTTTGCAATTCCCTCAGGAGTTGACTTTTGTCGAGCTCTTACTCTGTTTGTGCACTGGCCTTAGTCCCATGATCACAATAATGAAACTAATTTAAAGGGCTTCCAGGAGTAATCTTTTAAGCTACACCTCCACACCATAATACCTCTCTTGTGACTGCCATTGAGAGGGTATATAAGACGTTTGTTTCTACAACTTAAGGCCTTTCATAATGACTTGAGGATCTTGTTTCGCCTGTGGGCTTCTTTAATTTACAGGAGTCAGGGAAGTTCCTTTTGCAGCTTTAATCTTTGTCATTAAAAAATCAATGCATATCATTCAGCAAGTTCCATAAAATATGTTTGACATGCATTTGCATTTGACAAGCCTGTGTCCTAAAGATCTAAATAAATTATTTTATTCATGGACAGGTAGAGGGATTTTGGACAGAAATTTGTGCACTGTGCCAGATTTGTGGTGCTTATGCTTGTAAAATACAGACTTAATAAAAATATTCTGCAAATTATGCTTAGAATTTCTCTCACTAAATGAACACAGAAACAAGACTGATCAGTTTATTCATCCTGATTTAATTTTCCAATTATTCATTATACACAAAAGATTTTAAATTTCACAAATTAGAAAATATTCAAGCAAGTGTTATTCCCTCATATATATTGACAACACTGGAAACTAATAGGATTGTTTTTTATTTTAATGGGAGAACAGGAGGAGATCCTGTTCTGTGTGACAATGTCTGGAAGAACTTGAATTTCCTAATGTTTCCAAAAAATGCAGTCAAATGTGTTTCTTTAACCAGGGTTCACTTTATAATTTTCAGGCTTCATAGACAAAATCTTTCATCTTGAAAAAATCTCAAGAAATTTGTTGCTTATGCAATTGAATTGGAGGTTTGTGGCGGTTCAGTGTGAAACTGTTAATTGAGGTAAAATTTTAAATATGTAGATATTTTTACTTCGTTTTCTTCCCCCTCACTTGTGAATAAGGCTAAATGCAAACCCACTTCCTGAGTAAGTGTAAACCCAGAACTGAAGAAAAAGAGAAAATGATAACAAGGTTTCTTTTTGGGAGAAAAGAGAAGAAAATCTAATCCGAAGCTATTCTCACTCATTGCAGCTTTCCCCAGACAGCTTTACTGGCCTTTGAAGGCTCCCTCTGTAGAGGCGGATCCTCAAAATGGGGGCCACTGGGTGAAATGAGGAGGTGGGCTGGGGTAGAAGGTCTGGAGCTAGACAGCCAGATTAGTATTGCTGCTGCAGCTGTGTGTGTACCTTCAGTTTTATTTTTGTGTTTGTATACTGCATGTTTTCACATACTGGTATTGATTCAAAGGGATGAGAGAGAAAGAGGGAGAGGTGTGACGACCAAATGCATACATCCATGCACACACACACAAACACACACACACACATCCATATACATATTCATACATAAAATATTGTTGCTGTAGAGCAACTAGTCAATCTGTTTTGTTTTTTTTCTCCAGAGAATTACCAGCACTTATGTCTGGTGTTGTTTTGTTTTTTGTGGCAGCCATTATGTGAATCTGCTGTTTGTCTTTTGTTTGCTTCTTCCTTTGTGCAACATATTAAATTGTCATAATAATGCTACTGCCTGCCACACTTGTATGATAACCAGTCTAAGAATGTTTCATATGCAGATTAAATATTTTTTTAATTCTACTTAAAACTACTAAAATACCATACAGCTAATTAGCTTTAAGGTGAGAAACACCATGTTCATTAGATTATATTGAACATATAATCTATGTGGATTTTAAAAAAATAGTTCTGACCATTCAACTCCTGCACCATCTACAGATATGTCTAGCATAAAATCAGATGGCAGAATAATGCGTATTGGGAGTTGTTTGGCCACGCATGTAATTTAAAAATACCTTAACTGGTACCATAATTGATACTTGAATAACATAGGACTCCAATCAAGACACATATAAATTACATTGCGACTTTCCACACACAACAGTGAACATTTCTGTTCACTATTACCATTTACTGTATTCTAAAATCTTTGTGGTGGCTTGCATGTTTTTTTTAAGCTATCCTCAAACTTGAAAATGTTGACATAGCTATATTTCTGAGTTAAAAAGTTTTAGTATGATAGATTTTGGTGCAGTAAAATTAATTTGGTATTTGTGCCAAATTGAAATAAAAATCAAACCCTTTCTTGAACATGCACATTGTACCCGGGATTAAATGTCAACTGAAGTGCACCTGATTATGTCTCAAATTATTTTTCCGTGGTTTGTTAAAACAAAATGATTGTCGATGCTGAAAAACAGAACTACAAAGCGTAAGACTGAGAATTTACAGATATTGTGGTGTTTCTTAAGTTCTGATTTAATAATGTATGGATTAATTCTTTTCATAAACGTTGGGTAATTTTCAGGGTTATTATTGATTCTTTGGAGGAAAAATTTTGAGCTTTACATATTTTTATATGTCAGGATGGATCTTTCCTACCTGTACTGAACTAATGCTTCACACTGTAAATAAAAATCTTTAAACATTTTCAGTCAGTTTCTGGCTCATGTTTATCAAATGCAATGTAAGACCAAAATATTACATATTGTGCAAAAACTGGGCTGTTTGTCTTGTTGCAGATATTTTTGTGCATCTCTGCATGAGCTGTAGTTACCAATGAATGGATTAGTTCCAAGCCTCATTTTCCATTCCTGTCATCCTTTGTTCAGTTCATGTTGGTTTTTCAATTTAGAGTTGCTGAATAAAACCTAAACTCATACCTCCGAGGCATGAAAGTACCCACAATGCAGCGCTCTGCATTGCTAATCCTATTGGCTCCTGACGAATCACCGGCGTCCTGCCGTGTGCGTCACTGTCGAGCAGAGAGCCAGAACAAGGCAAAGCTAAATGCTTAACTGCATTTTAAGCTCGTCAGATATGAACAAGCTGGAGGTCGGAGAATCGAGCAGAGCTGGGATTAGTGACTTTTTTTTCCTTTTTTTGGGGGGTGTGCAGAAGCCTGAACGATGCTCTGCAGGAAAAAGTTTATGCAGCTGCAGTAAGTTGGGAAGAGGAGCAGCTGATATTTGATAGGTGAACATGCCTTATCCTCCAGTGAAGTTGAATTAGCATGGTTTTAAAAAACAATTTCACATTAATGCTGCCAAATTCAGTTTCTTAATCCGCTGTGATTCCCTGCACAGCATGGTGTTACTCTATAAGAATTTCCTGATTACTCTTCTATCGCGTATATTAATGTGTATTAAACACCAAATGGTCTCAGGTGTGATTTTAATGCGTTGGAGCACACAAACTAATTTTATTAACATATGAATTAAACAGTAACATCTCTGATTTAAACTCAATACTGCAACAGTTGTTGCTCACAAAGCAATGAAAAATCCCTTAAAGAATTATCAAATTAAGAACAAACAAAGCAATAATGCTACATGCTCAACCGTCTCCCCTGCTCACATCCTCCTAATCACTTGAGGAAGAGGGGTGAGAAAGAGGTGGGGTCCTGAGCAAGAACATAAGGGGCAGAGGCAGCGGAGGGGGTTCAGGGCTCGGGATTTAATTTCCGCTTTGCACTGTGAGATAAGTCGAGCTTAATGAGCTGACAGAGAAAGATGGAGGGAGCAGAGACGTTATGAGAGCTGGGGCAAGGCAGTGCATGGGAGTAAAGGGAAGGAAGAGAAGAAAGGTTGGAGAGAAGGAAGGATGAATTGTTGCAGAGAGAGGGGGGTATCCCACTGATCCTGTCAGGGTATGGCATACAAGATGAGAGGGAGAGGTGCTGACACCGTGAGGGGTAAAAGTCAGCTGTAGTAAGTGCTTCTGTGTGTGAACATATTTTTATAGTGGAAACATAAATCTGCTTTGGAAGTCATGTTGTTCAGAGAGTGAATGTTCTCAAAGGCAAAAAGCAGTTCCCTGCTACCCAAAGTCATGCTTTTACAAAGGAGGAGATTTAGACTCCGTGAAAATAAAAATAAAAGATTCCGTCATTTGGGTGGTTTGTCTGCGACTTTATGAGTTTAAACTGAGAATTGTTGAGTCTTTTTTTGTAAACATATTAAACATGTTAAGGCATGCCATAAATGTTGCAATGTGGGTTCTACACCAAACAGATGTAGCATTATGACCAGTGGGGGCACTACAAGTGATCTGTCGCTGTGCAGCCTCATTCTCAAGCAACTGCTTGTCGGCTGGGTCAGACCCAACGGGCCAGCTCTCTCTCCCCATGTACATCAGTGAGCCTTGGCCACCATTGACCCCGACACTGGTATGCTACTATGTGTAAAAAAAAAAAATTTATTTATTTTTTAAGATACTAATCACTCCAGATCAGGAACATCCTACAAGAGATGAAGTTTTGGAGATGCTCTTAGCCAGTAGTCTAACCATTACAATTTGTCCCTTGACAAACTGCTCCAAATCCTTATACAAGCAAATTTCTCTCTAAAGATTTTTGCGCAATAAATAAAGCTGGCACTAAATGTGAGACCAAGACCATCATAAAAGATTTAAAAGCCACTATCTACACTGTCAACAGGAACGTACAGAATGTTACCAACAGGGACGAGCTGAAATTCAAAGAAGAGATGGAGAGGACATTTTTCAAGAGTGGTTTATTATTAATCCATCAATAGACAGTTTGAGAAAACCACCTATATTAGCACCAGTATACTTCATGATTTTTTTTCACATTGTATTTCTCAGAAGCTAATATTTTTTTTGCCGCCTTTATTTTTACTTTGTGTTTTAATTCAGTTAACTGATCCATTTGGCCTGGCCTATTAATATTTCCTCCTCTGCCTCTTTCTGTATAGAAACAGTCTGGATTGCAGTCATTGGATGCAGTGTTTGTTACAAGTCATGGCATACACTTGAGGCAAGCATTTAAACTTGTACAGCAGAGAAAAATGTTTGGAGGCTCACAGATGGAGCTTTGGCAGAACTGTCAGAATGCCGGTGGTGCAGATCTGAAGCTTGGAGCTATCCTCGGTGCTGAATAAACTTTTCCCTTTTCCTTTGACTAGACTTGGGTTTCCTCCACTCTTAGACAATTCCTAAGCTTTATTGACATGGCTTAAGTTTATTGCAAGGTGCCAATAAATCCTCTTTTTATTAGACCTTCTGTATTGATTCATGTTTGTTTTTTTTTATTATTTTTTTTTATCTCACATCTCTAACACTGTCTACCCATTGTAGTTTAATCCTCTCTGGGTTTCTTCTGTTTTTTTAAATTATTATTTAGCAGAAAATGTCAAACTCTCTCTCCATTTGGGAGTCTGAGTTTTCTGCAGAGGTGGATAGAAAGAGGTTGTGCAAGGGAGGAGGAAGTGACTTGTCATGAACCCTTTCTCTGGGGCTTAAGATGAAGATTTGCCTAAATGCCAGCAGTGCTTTGACTGGGAATGATATTTACATTTTCACTCTTCTGGCATCATTATGGTAAAGCAAAAACGCAGCTGATGATTGGTGGACCAACAGTTACAAGAGTTTGCATATTGCTGTTCTTTGTCTCTTTTCAAAGCAAAATAATGTTCCTTTGTTTTGCCTCACGCTGATCCGATTTCTCATGCACATAGGCACAAACCTGAGGCATCCTAACAGGTGTGCGTCAAGCTTGAATGATTTCTTGTGTGCATAAATGTGTTAACACCTGTGATGATGGTCCCCTGAGATGTGACTTCTGATGTATGACGACTTGTGGATCGGTGCACGTGTTTGTGTGAAGTGGTGTGAGTGTGATGTTAATCAGCCTGTCACGCGAAGACAGAAGACCTGCAGGGAAAAAGCCTGTTGTCTGGAGTTCTCCACAGGACAGCCCAACCACCATTACCACCCTCCTCGCATAGACAAGACACAAACGCATCTTGCCTCTCTGTTTTCTGCTGGAGAGTATAGTGAGCTGATGTTTGTAGTACAGGAAATTTTAATAAATTACACACAGGTTCTTAAATGTATAAGAAGGGTTCCCACCCGATTTAGTAAAGGCGCCTTTTCAAAGAAATTCATCATTTACTTGCATTGACTATCTTTGCTTTTTTAGACTAACCTTTTTTCTCTCCATTGTTGTTACATTGTGGAAATGATGAGATTAAAATAGTTGATAAATTCTTTAATATCTTAATCATAAATGTAACCCAAGCTTTTTATATAAAAAGACTTCTGTAAGTCTCACCAGGGCTGCTTGATTGTGTAAGAGTAATCCCTTCTATATTTTAGTTAATCATTTTTTTCCTCCTTTTAAAAGGTTTTAAAAATCGGCTTAAGGAAAACAATATGTATTGTCACTGTTGCAATGACATTGGAAAATGGCTTCATATTGATCACAGCTACATTGTCATGATGTTTAGAATAATTGACCCAAATGCAGCAAGCGAGAGACATGGTAGAAAATTTAATGAAAAGAACAAAGAATCAAACTTACAAAAATATGAGAGTCCACGGAAACAAAATCCCAAAACAAAGCCAAACCAGAGACAAAGGGAGATAACAATGAGACCAGGGAGAAATGAGGAAAGTGATGAGACGGACCAGCGATTAGTGACTGAGAATGAGGAGCTTAAATACTAGAAGGTGGTGGTGAGAACAATGGAGCAGGGCTGATGAGATAATTGATAAACAGGTGTGAGTAGTTGAGCAGGAGTCAGCTGAGGGTCGAGCAGAAGGTGGCACAGGGAAGCGGGTAAGATGCACAGAGGAACACAAGAGAATGAGGGAGGGAGAGCACAAGGGAGCTGGAAATAATTCTAACACTAAAGAAACACGGAGACTAAAGAAAACATGATAAAGTTGAAAGAGACAAAGACAAGAGGGGGAATTAAACAGAACTAAACAGAAACAAGGCTGATCTAAAAAGTAAGAACAACTTAGAAACACAGAAACTAGAATAACCAGAAGGACTAAACAAAGAAATAACCTAACTAGAGTCACAAAGAAAGGCTAGACATAGACTTAGATATAAAACAACTAAACCTAGAGTAACAAAATAAGATATGCAAACACACTATGAAGGGGGCTGATACAAAGAAACGCAACAACGAGAAAGATCAAACAAAAAACCAGTGACAAACAATCAAGAAGAGTAAAACAAAAAGTGTTACATACTAACACATAACTGATAAATTAAAAAGATGAATGCCAAAACCACAGAAGTACACACAACCAAACCCAAACACCCAGAGTCTTGACATACATATATTATTCAGTGCTCCTCTATTCATTTTGTTGAATTATAATGGTTTTTCTTATGATGATGTTGTTGTGAGTCTTTGGAGTCAAAATCAAAATTAAGGTATTTAAGTGCACGTTTGCCTAAAATCATCACAGAAATAAATTGGAAAATAAAGTGGGAAAGAAAGGAGTAATGGTCTACCTTCCCCACCTAATCTCAGGTGTTCCTCAGCTGAGTGGGATTTCATGCTGTGCACATCTACACAAACACAGCCCTCTCCCTATATACACACATACACACACACGCATATGAAACCCAGAAAATTTTTTCAAATCGTCACCTCGACTTAACAATTCATATTCCAGCTGGTAAAGCCACTAGCATGCTCACAAATTTTTGCATGTCAAACATCCTCTTAATGCTGTCACAAACATGAGCTAGTGTGCAACACCATAAAAAAATCACACACAAATCCATGTGCACACATACTGGCCATAGGGGTTTAACCATTATTTAACCATTATTGCTGAATGTGGCAAATGGGAGAAAAAGGAAATGGCAAACAAGGGCAAGGAATTTGTGAGGATCTAAAAAAAATTTTTTTCTTTGTTCAACTTCTGCGTAAGACACGGCTAGTAACAGACATCCTGCCTCTGTGCTGCAGAGGCCAATGAACCCTTGACATTAGCATTATTAGAAGTCCCTTTCTATCTTCTTTATGGTTGTGAAGGTTACATGGTGGCATTTCTGAATATCCTGTTAAACTCAGTCTTACTGCACTTTCTTGTTCTATGATACTGCAGCCTTATATCTGCATGTGTGTTCACACAGAGTGATCTGTATGGCATTAAGAAACCAAGAATCTCTACATTTCAGTGATTTTTAGCAAGAATGACTAAAATGAAAATCTAGCAAAAGTAGTTCTGTATACTGAACTACTTCAAATTGGGTTTTTTGACCTTTAGTTTTCGGGCTGCACAGTGGCGCAGTTGGTAGCACTGTTGCCTTGCAGCAAGAAGGTCCTGGGTTCGATTCCCGGCCAGGGTCTTTCTGCATGGAGTTTGCATGTTCTCCCTGTGCATGCATGGGTTCTCTCCGGGTACTCCGGCTTCCTCCCACAGTCCAAAAACATGACTGTTAGGTTAATTGGTCTATCTAAATTCTCCCTAGGTGTGTGTGTGTGTGTGTGAATGGTTGTTTGTCCTGTATGTCTTTGTGTTGCCCTGCGACAGACTGGCGACCTGTCCAGGGCGTACCCCGCCTCCCGCCTGGAACGTAGCTGGAGATGGGCACCAGCAACCCTCCCGACCCCATTAGGGACAAGGGTGAACAGACGATGGATGGATGGATGGATGGACCTTTAGTTTTCCATGGACTAAGTTTAAATTTAAAGGTATATGAGTGCTTAAATGATGAGTTTGTCTTGGCTTTAGCTGTTTATATTAAGCTTAAAACTCTGAAGTGTCTGGATCCATGGAACAAAATCCAGGATTCTGTCCGGTCTGAATAAAAAAATTCCTTCCTTTCTCCAATCATCTCCTTTATTTTTTCCCCTCATATGTCTAGATCTAGATAATACTTAATTTGGGTCTGAATCTGGACCCAAGTCTGACATTTGCAAACATCAAATAGATCACTGAACTAAAGTTATTTCTATTTTCCTTTTTCAGAGTGAAAATAAAATCAGTAAGAGCAGTGACATAGTTGTCTTTAAAGCAGCCACCCAAATGGATTCTCACTCCAGAGAGCAGTGCATGGTGGGATAAGGTCATCCTGCTCTGAGAATTGGCTGCTTCATTTCCTAGAGTGCTGCTTGAGTGACTGCTTCAGTGGCTGTGTATATCAGTGTGTTTATGTTAGAAGTAGAGTAACGGATGTCAGGGCCCTAAGAGGACCGCCTCTTTTCTGCTGTTGTTAATCGCACTCAGTCTCAGAGACTGAACGTCAGGCCCTTTGCTGCACTTTTAGCTTCTACAGCGACTTTATTTTCTTCAAGAGTTGGTCAGTTTTTTCTTTAACTGCTTAATTTTGTAACCGTGGTTTCCAAAACCCAAAATGTTTGGACATAAAGTTATATTAGCTGTTGATCCAAAATTGCTATCTGAATCTTACTGCTCATCTCCTTCACATAGAATGATATACAGAACACTGGGATATAGTATGAATCACCATGATGATAAAAAAAAGAATATGCCATTTAAGCTATATATCTCTGCAGTGCAATAAACTGAAATATTGCTGCATAAAATTTACCAATGGTCAAAAGTGTTACTTCATAACCATTTTATTTTATTTATTTATTTTTTTCTCCCCGCCAGGGGGTCTTTTGTGGGCTCTAGTGTCCCTTATATGAAAGTAGGCCGACAGGAAAGGGGGAAGGAGAGGATGGAAGACATGCGGCAAATATCGCCGGGTCTGGGAATCGAACCTGCGACGGCCTCATCGAGGACCCAAGGCCTCTAAACGTGGGCCCTATGCCACCACAGCACGCCCTACAATCATTTTATTGAGATGTTGAATTGAACTGATGAATAGAAGACAATAATTGCCTTAAATATTTTGAAACATAATAGCAGCATTCATTGAAACTCAGAGTGGATAGATGAAAGGTTCTGGGTCGTCCCCGGATACCCGGTTCAGTGGGACATGCCCAGATAACCTCCAAAGGGAGACTCCCAGGAGGCATCCTGATCAGAAGCCCGGGCCACCTCAGCCGTCTCCACCTGATTGATACTTTGAGCTTTCTTCATATGATGGAGCTCTTCACCTTATTTCTGAGGCAGAGTCCTGCTGACCTCTGAAGGACGTTCATTTTGTCCACTTGTATCTGGAATGTTGTTTTTTTCCGTCATGAAAAAATCTGTCTCATAACCAAAGGCGAGGGTTGGAATGTACTGTAGATGGACCAGAAAAATGAAAGTGAGAGTTATATTTCTTTCTAAAGAAATTCACCAGAATTGTGTGGCCATCTTCTGATCTGTGTTTTTATTTGTACAGCTTTGACTTGCTTATATGGTTTTAGACAATTATTTCTCTTTAACTCTTTAATACAGGAACAACTTCCAAAGTATTTTTGTAGCCCCACCATGTCGTTGACAGGAGCCTCTGTAAAAGAGAGTTCATACATTGGACAAAATGATTAGAGCTGATATTACAAACTATCTTTAGGATATTATATTGACAAATATTGTATGTTAATGTTACTATCATTATAAAAAAAAAATTTTCTCCAAAAATGCAAGATTTCCAATAAATGAATATTTTGTAGTACATGAAAGACGGTAATTGAACAAATAAAGCTGAGCATCTTTGTTTTAATATGTTAAGCATTTATGTTAGTTTATATTAGTTTCCATAACATAAACTTTTAGTATTTTTAGCTTTTGGTACCTCTTTAAGCATCTTTTAAATACTTTTCTGATACTAAAAATAACCAACTTTGAGTCTAATTTACACAGTCGCAATTTCCACAATAAAAAGTTTTATGGTTACCACGACCCACCTGAAACTGGGTGTGGTGTTTTTTATAGAAGAATAAAAAGCTTCCAGAAATTTTTTTTATGGAAGAACTGTCGTCTTCTCAGCCATCAGGGTCGATCAAGCTGAAAATGTACATTTGTTATTCTTGCTGACAAAAAATTCAGTCGCCTGGTCAGTATCAATGAATAAAAACTAAAGTGAACAAAAATACTTTAAAGCCACCGTGTTACTCATCCTAAAATCCTAGAAGTTAATTCAAAATTTGGGAACAGCCATTCATCTATTATTTAACAATGTGACAAAAAGCAGCGTAGTGAACAATATTCAGAGAATGTAGAAGCTTTTTTGGCATTTTGCAAAGGAGGGAATATGGCATGATCGTAAGTCTTAAGGTCTCATTCTAGTGGGCAGCGGCACAAGAATAGTTGATAAAATGTGATGTCTGACCTTCTCATTGCAGTTCAGTTACACATTTATCTAATATGCTATTAATGCACCCACACAAGCTCCAAATAGCTACATGCCCAAATGGATTTTTTTTTTTTATCAGATGCTCATTTGTTATGAGAAAGTGAACATTTGCTTCCACTGACATTTTTGAAAGGTCATAGCAGCATTTTGTCTTAAAATAGTTTTCAGATGTTTGCACCTCATGAGGAAAAAAAGGTTTTGCATCTTAGTTTAATGTCTAACAAGGAGCGCTATAAACTCTGCTGCAAACCCAACATTGCAGCTTTTCCTTAGTTCAGGAGGTACAGACTGTTAACTGGCAGAGTCGGGATTTGAAGAACGAAAGGATAGTGAAGGGGATCGCCGAGAAGGTAGTTCTTGCATTATTAATTTACAGAAATAGAGGCCTGTATAGCTGCATATATTATTGATTAAGATATCTCTAAGGGGTGTTTAAGCTAAAGTGGCAGTTGGCTTAATTGATTGGGAAACAGGTAAAGTGAGAGTAAAGTTTTCACCTGTTTATGGCTTGAGGTGATGAAAGTAACTGATACTTTTAAAATCACTCGACGTTCACAAATCTGTGATGAAAGAAGCTAGAACGGTTTAGTATTGTAAGGGAGTGGGTATCGGCCCCACCATATGTTACTTTGATTTCATCTCTGCACAATAGTTGCAGAATACAATGACCAAAAAATGTTCTCTGCATGCCTCTGTGAGAATGGAAAACCTAGTATAATACTGCCATTCTTCCAGGATTGAGCTGTGTCACAATTGGACAAATCAGCAGTCTGTCAAAAAACATCAACCTTCAGACTTTGTTTAGAGTTCATTGTCCCCACCTTTTCTCACAGTAACAGCCAAAATATTGTACCTGAAATTAGAACATTTGTGAAATAGAAAGGAAATCATTTAAGAGGTGAAATTTACTTGGATCAAACACACTAAAAAGTCACAGATTTGGATTTAAGAAAGCAAATAGATACTCGCTTACTGGATTATCTTTCAACTGCAACAAGTTATTTAACCCCAAATAATGCAATGAGTAGCTTCTCATTTCTTAAATAACCATGTTGACAAACACACCATTTGCTCATGGAAAAGATGCTAAAGTCTGTTAAAGAAGAGTCCAATCATTGGCATTCATCAAGTAGAGAAAACATTGAAGACCATTGCAGAAAGTACTAAAATTGGGTTAAGAAACGTCCAATGCTGCATTAAAAACGGGAAAGAAAGTGATGAATCATCGTCTTTGAGGATGAAATGTGGTGGAGGAAGAAAAATCTTTCATGATCGTGAGCTGCCATCACTTATGTTAGAAATTAGATTGAAGAACAACAAAAGAGGAACTTGCAGCTATGTTTAAAAGTAAAAATAAGAGCACTTCCACACATACAAGGGAACACAAATATAGGACGGAACATGTGTGTAACCATAAGAAAACCACTAAGCAAAAAAAAAAAAGGTTTTATGTAGTAAAAGAGCATAAACTGGAGAAGTGGAAAGTCGTGTGGTCTGAGTCCAGATTTACCCTGTTCCAGAGCGATGGGCCCATCAGGATAAGAAGAGAAGCAGATGAAGTGACGCACCAGTTATGCCTAGTGTCTGCTGTGTGAGCCGGTGGGGGCAGTGCCATGATCTGGGGTTGATACAGTTGGTCAGGTCGAGGTTCAGCTTCATTAGATGACCAAAGCATGAGGTCAGCTGACTACCTGAATGTATTGTATGACCAGGTTTCTTCATGAATGATTTTTTTTTCTTCCCTGATGGCATTGGCATATTCCAAGATGACAGTGCCAGAATTCATTGGGTTCGAATTATGAAAATGGTTAAGGGAGCATGAGACATAATTTTCACACATGGATTGATTCATTCCAGCCTACAGAGTCCAGACCTTAACCCCACTGAGAATCAGTGGGCTGTGCTAGAGAAGGCTTTGTTCAGTGGTTGGACTCTCCCATTAACATCTGGATGGAAATAAATCTTGTGACATTGCAGAAGCTTCATACAATACCACAGCGAATGTGTGCTATAATTAAAGCTTTCTGAATTAAGGTTTTGTATTGATCGGAAGTAATATTCTAATCTTAAATGTTATATTCTGTATAATTAACAGAAGTAGAAGTTCTATATGTTTCACTTTGAGAACTGAGTTAAAGAAATTAATGCACTAATCTTTTATTGAATGGATCTGGATTTGTTGTAATATATCCCAAGGTTGGTTTGGGTAGCTTAAATAAATTTAAAACTGCATTTTGTATCACAGACTTTGCTTAATGTAAAACATTCAGGTGTGGCAATAAATAAAAAAAAAAAATTCTCCCAAATAGACATTATGTTTTACTATGCCGCTCAGCATAATTATCATGCCTCTATGAATATAAGACTGAGTCTCATTCACCATTGTTGTGCAGGACCACATCTGACACATTTGAAAATGTCTGACAAATTTTGAATTGACAGCTTTCCCTTTGTAAAAAAAACAAAGCAAACTACTCTTTGCTGTTTTTGCATATCTTATAAACTTCTTTATACATGTAAACGTTACAATCAACACATAGAAAATGACAAAAGGTGATAATGACTGAAATAGTTTCTCTATATTGCATTTAATGACAACGTGTTATAGTAGAAAAATTTTAATTTCGAAGTATTTCAGGAGTAACCTGAAAAGGGTAAAACCTGGTAGAAAATCCAAGTAAAAAGTTTAGGTTTTTTTTCTGCCTGTGACACGTGGTTAATGTGCAGATTTTTGAATTA
Source organism: Xiphophorus couchianus (assembly GCF_001444195.1). NCBI lineage: Eukaryota > Metazoa > Chordata > Actinopteri > Cyprinodontiformes > Poeciliidae > Xiphophorus > Xiphophorus couchianus. The sequence goes on from NC_040229.1 coordinate 19,877,955, forward strand.
CAAAAAATTTAAAAATACAAGTAACATTTTAAAAATGTCACATTTGTCACAACTTGAATTTTACCCAAATAAACAGAACCCAAATTTTAAGTATTTGATTGAAATTTTAGCTTTAAGTTGAAATTTTTTTTTTTTTTTTCCTGTTTACAGCCCCTGATGAAGCTCTGATAGACTATTGGTAGTTCTGTATAAATCAGATTTTTCTTTTTGAGCACACATAAACATTTCAGATTTCAAATGTTAGTATTCATTGTCCACTGTGAGAAACTCTTAACCTTCTCATGAAACTGTAATAAGTGTCAATTTCAGAGTCTCACATAGTTTATCTTTTGTTTATTGTAAGTTGTTCCTAATATTGCAGCAGCTATCTGCCTTTTTCTCAACACAGAGATCTAATCTGATATTATTAGCTTTGTTTTCTGTTCTGCATTAGCATGCAGTGTTGGCTTTCCTCCTTCGTATTGTGTAGGTGTATATAAAAACATGACACTGATAAAGAGAATCCGAAATGAGAGATGTTGATATGCCTAAGTAATCTCACACTTCATCTCTATTGAATGATTTTAGTCATGAACTAGTACACAAACACACATGCAAAGGAGTGTAGTGGCTAGATTGTGCAGCTTGGCGAAGATTGCGTGTTGCTTTGAGTGGGAGGAGTGTGGAGTGATCCCCTCCGCTCTGTGGCAGGTCCTGTCATTGGAAAGAACAGTATCACTCTGCATTTACATTGATCCTTATTAGAGCTGGGGATTAAGTCCTTGCTGAGTGTGATTTAGCTGTAGCTGGAGCGCCTAGAAGTTTCACATAAAACATATGACACGAGCATAACACACAAATGGTTCCTCAGAGCACTTGTCATACTTGTGTTCGAGGAAAATAATCCCCAGGTAAAATTTCTCTCTCTCTCTTTATATATATATATATATGGCCTACATATTTTTTCCTCAAATTCATGTTCCAGATCTAAGTCAATTCTCATTGTGATTAAGTTCACTGTAACTGAAGCATTTGCTGTTTTGAGTGATGAACTACAGCAGCAGAGTAGGCTGCTACAGGTTCCTACAATTTTCTGCTCTAATTAAGCTTCAGACTGGCTCCATCAGTTACCTGTTATTATTAGCCACATTAAACTCCAATGCCTGTACAACTAAACAGAAGATTAATGGAGAGGGGGTTCACCAGGTTGTTTCATTGCTTCACTGTTTAGTAGCCCACCGAGCTGTTGGATTACTAACCTTTTCGTGCGTTAATTCATATTGTGTTGCATGGTGCAAAACTGTGCACCTGGGAAGTGTATCTGGGCTGGGGAGCTCAGATCGACAGCACACAATCATTGGGCTGTTCTTGTCCATGCGGCTAATATTGAAACATATAGCATAAATGTACATCATCCAGGAAGCTTGCTAATCCTCTGATGCACATGCAGGAGCTTGACTGACCTTTTTAAGTTGCACTCAAACATTAAGTGTATTAACGTTAGTGCACTTCGTACTTAGTATCTTTCAGCATTTAATTTTTTTCCTGTCTGGCTTGTTGGGGGAGCACTTCCAAACCACGATTTGTGTTCTCCTTAACAGCTAAAGAGGGTCTTTTTTTTCTTTGCAAGATGTACTCACCATGTTAGCACCATGTCATGAAAATAAATTGATTGGGATCTTCAGAAAACCCTGGAACCTACCAGGCCACAAGCCAATCATACGGTCCAATGTTACTGAAGTGAGTTTTACATAAACTGAAAAGGTGCTGACCAAGAAACTAACCCCTTCCTCAAAACTTCAAGCTCAACTGAAATTGACAGCTGGTCTCAAGAACAAGGCAAATATTTTCTGGAGAAAAGCTTTATGGCCAGATGAGAAAAAAATTTAGATGTTTTACTGCAGTGACAGGAAGCTAGTTTGCAAAACTACGGTAGCTTTCAAAAGCAATTCACTATACAAACCTCTGTAAATGATGGATACTCTAATGTTGAAGAACTAACTCAAGCAATTCATAAGTCACCTGAAATCAACATGGTTCAAATATGACAATTGGGCCAAATATTATTTGACATTTGTGGTAATAATTAGTGTGTGGAACTCCAGTTTTTAAGTGTGTTAATATTTGTGTTTACATGGAAACATAAGCACTAGCACGAAGACAAAAATCGTAAAGTTAGAAAGGGGAAACAAACAAACCCATGAACACTGCCTGAAGCACATTCATTAAAAATTCTTGCACACTCTGAAATAGCAGCAAGGGGCAAAGAAGTAATGACTTTTATGTGACACATTTAAAGAAACCTAGGTTTGTGCGTGAACACTTTCTTGCAAATAGCAGGCCACATCTTATTTGCTGTAATGTTTTAGAAAACAAGGATGGAGCTGTGTCATTTATGTAGAGCACACGTGCTACCAAAAGGCCCATAAATGTGTGTTTTGCACTGATAAAGAGAGGTTTATGCATTGCTTTTTCTGTATTCGGACCGGAAACTTAAATCATATGAATTCATACATACTTTAACTTGCATCACAGAAACATGGAGAGATAGAAAGGAGGCTGAAGAAGAGAGGGTGAATATCATTTGTTGGGCGTCTCACATTGTGTATTCTTCTGAGATTGGGGAGATACGAATCGGGGTGTGCTTCTGTTCTGACATGGACGAAAAGCCGCAGAGCACAGATAGGGAGGGGACCTGTGTAGGGACAGAAGAGGGGATGGAACAAGCCAAGAGAGAGTGTTGGAGAGATACAAATCAGGACCTGGAAGCAGCACTCATGAGTCCTGTCATAGATGAGAGGCGAGGTGATAAGGAGAATGAGCAAAGGACAGAGTGAGGAGGCCATGGAAATGGAGAGGTGAAGAAAGGGCAACATGAGGCATTTTACTACTTGTACAAATGGAACGCTGGGTGAAAGTATCAGTCTGAGAGAAATGTCATAGTCACCACAGTTAGTTTATTATGGAGGCAACGCCAGATTAGCAAAAACACATTTAGTTTTTCCAATCTTCCTTTACATCATGAAAACCAATGAGGCTGTAGTTATCAGCCTTCCATGATTGTATGTTTTCTACACAAAATCATTTACAGTTAAGAAAGCCGGCCTGCGTCTTGTATGAGTATAAAGAGAATTTGTCCTTAAAAATGAGTTTAAATGTGATTAATGTAAAATCATTCAACCCTGACAAATTCTGTCTAAGTCGCTATAAGGTTCTTATGGAAACACTCCAAATTACTGGAAATGATGCACTAAATGTAAAAAGGAGCTGTGGAATTATCCTTTACGTTTTAGTACTTATTTAACCACACGAGATACATATACATTTCTCAGCTCACAATCTTTTTCCATTCTTTTTTGATAATTAATTAGACATCATAGCTTCTTGTTCAGTATTTATGTTCATCTCTATGAGGATGTTGATCAAAATGACAAGGCATCATTTACTCATAATGTGTAGTTTATATTTTATGCAGTGCTTTGCAAATGATTATACCAATGACTCTTATGTGCACTTTATGTAATTGAAAAAAAAATTACTAAAAAATCTTGTGTGTATTTGTACTAGGCTCAATAGTGTTGAATTGCCACAGATGCATTACAGTATGTGGATAACGATTGAATTCTCTTTATAGATTTTGTCACAAATATTTACTGTAGAATGCGCTTAATAATGGATTTAATTTTGAACCAACATTTCAATACAGGAACTATGTAAATATTGCTTTTATTTGCACAGATGCTCTCACAAAGAATCAGCTCTGTTGGGTATCACCCTTCACATCTCGTTGCTGTTATTCCCATCCTGTTGCCCAGGAGACCGGTGGCATGTAGCTACAGGTGAGTGTGGAGGTAGGTGTTGATGCCTTCCTGCTTCCCATCAAAGCCCAAAGTCTCAAGATCACATGCTGACTCCAAACAAAAGATCCATCCACAATTTTGTCACACAGATTTGTCATACAGAATATGACTGTAGCATTGTGTCTCTCTCTCGGTTCCTGTTAGTCAGTCACCCCTCTACTGTCGGTGCCTTCCTCTCCGTCTCTCCCCTGTGTGTTGAGCATGATTATGTTACTAAGCAGAAGTCTCCTATCAGAATGTTCATTGGTCGAGCTCATCTTCGAGAGGGTATTGCATAACCACTTCCCCCTCTAATCTCAGCACTGACTTGGTTTGATCACGAGATAAACACAAGTTAAGTTAAAGCAGAAAACTTTTCCCAGAGTTCACCACTCACTCTTATTTTCCTGGCGTCTTCTGCTAGAATGTCGGCACGTTGCTTGAAACGGGGAGCAGATAGAAGCAGAAAATAAGATATGCAGATACGCTTACAAGCTTCAAAACATTGAGTGTGGAGTCAGAAAAATTTACTGAGTGACGAATGAACACTTGAGCATCATCTTCGCTTGAATCAACATCTTTTTTTAAATGTTGGATAAACTTGTGTATGCTGCGGTGGTGTGTGAGAGTGAACTTACACTCCAAAGTTCTAAAAATGTAAAGAAAGAATGTCTCCTTTTTATTATGGGACTTCTGGAGCCTCACTGGAAGCAGTAAGACACTAGGATGTGTGAATTTGTTGAGACCACTGATAAAGCTGCTTAAAATAAAATTGTGTTTTATTCCCACAGTCTAGAAAAGTTTTAGTTTTGCATGCTTATTCATTGTGAGGTAGAAAACCCCATGTCAGGGGATGGTTTTAACAAAATTACTGATGCACTTGCTGGACACATTTTCCTTGACACCACACCCAGTGAGGTAAAAGAAAATAAATAAATACTTCACTTCTAAATCGATCTTTAATAACTTTAATCTCTAATGATTGGAGAGCATATATTCCTACTGAGATTTCTAAAGAGGTAAGTACAGATTTCAAAATATAAATCAGTGTTTAGCAGATTTTAGGATGATGTGGATTGAGATGGTAGAGAGCATTCAGTTAGAAAACTTATCTAGATCGTTGAGAGCAGGGTTACCAAATTATTGTAGCAAGTGGTATTTTTTTTTAACATTGGGGATTTTTCCCCTTTAATGTACTGTAGCTGAGTTTGTTTTTGTGAACTTTTGAAGATGAAATAATGCTACAATATTTGAGTAATGTTTAAACATCTTTTGATTGATGGCAATAAATGCGGTTGTACATGTAATCTGAACAATTGGTCCATTTGATTTTTCAATCATGGAAAGATAATTTTTTTTACAGGTTTTACAGAAGTTTTCTCAGCATTACAGTAAATGTTTTGTCATTGTGAATATGTGCATCAGGTGTTAGATATAAAAGGAGGAAGGTAATAATGTTTGAAGCTGCCAGCACTGAACATAAAAAGCTGGAGGTGTAAACCGCTTCAAATAGACTGCTGCATCAAAGCAACCCCGTATAGTAGGTTATGCCTGGTATAACTCGGGGGCGAATGACTTCAAACATACACCAACCAAGAAACCAAAGCAGTTTCATCTGTAAAGAAATATTTGTCGTTAAATATGTGTTTTGTGTGTTGGGCTCGAATGTACGTTTCGTAAACATTTTCCAGGAAATTGGTTGAAAAGCATACTCTTTTTCAGAACAATACCCCACATATAAATTCCTTCATGTTTTCATGTTACCCCTTGTGTTACCCACAATCTAGCTGCAAGTTTGGTGTATTTTTCTCTGTACCAGATGTGATGCCTGATTTTTACTTTTATTGCTTTCTTGTTTTTTCTTACTCTGTCCTTTGCAACATCTCTACTACAGGAACAACCCCCCCTCGCCCCCCCCCCCCAAAAAAACGAAATAGTGCACACAGACAATCTGAATGCTATTGGGTATTATGTAATTTGGTACCTTGACATGCACATATCAAGTTGCAATGACTTTCTTTACCCTAAAGGCTACTGGGTGGAGTCTTCTATAAAACCAATCAAACTAGCTTAACATAGTTTTTTGCATAACAAAACATCACGCTCCCTCTCTGAGTTTAGTGGGCGTGTTTGTCAGTTGGAAATGCTTCTGACTGGCCAGATTTTTTATTGAAATTTGGTGACAGGCAGCATGGGACTTGGCCTAATCAGAGAAAAGGAGGCAAGTAAAGATAAAAACAGAATAAGTATTTAAGGAAAAGTAAAGGCAAAATCAACGAACTTACCTTTTCCCTGTCTTCTTTTTATTATTTGTCCTCCCCACCTTCTCATCATCTTCCACTCTTTGAGTCTACATCATGTTCTTCTCCTATTGGGTAAATTCCTGTGCTGCCTGTCATCGGATTTGAGCTGAAAATCCAGCCAAACACTAAAGGAGAGTGAGAGCAATTTTATGGCGTACGGATCGGTGCAGAGAGCATGTTTTACTCTCTCCTTGCCATGCTGCATTCATGGACCTACAAATAAAAGGAAATGTGGCCATGATCAGATCTATGCTTGCTCTCGATTGATACTGTGAAGTCTTCAACCTCAATAATCACAATGCCCAATGTGAATTTTGTTTCTTTACTGTAGTTTTAAAAATATGTTTTGCGAATCCCTGTTGTATAAATCCATACTTAATTACCAACCTTTGTTTTATTGTCAATGTTTGAGTTAAAAAGAAAATGGTGAATAGTATCCGCCGTTCAGGGTTTGTCTTACTTAAGTTTGCGTGCTTCAAATATTCTTACATGCAAAAATAATTGTACAGTTTTTTTTTTTTGTTGTTGTTTTGGTCAGAACTGCGGAAGATAAAGACATACTTGTTCAATCCACTGTTTTCTTTTTCTTATTCTCTCCTTTTTCCCCCTCCTTGTTGGAGCCTTTTGAAAAATAATAGGTTTGCTCAGGGAGTGCTATTGATCTGGTTGTACCAGGCTCAGGAAAAAAAAAAAAAGTAAGCTTCATCTTCTCCAAAATACAGACCAAAGAGAGAAAGATTGGCCATGTTTTAAAGGTCCTTTCACAAGCAGTTTATGGATGCTTTACTTTTTCTGCCCCTTTGTGCTCCTTGTAGTTCACTTAGTTCTGGGCTTTTCTTATTAATGCCGTTTCTATTCCAGTTCAAGGTCCTTGTGGTCACACCAAACAATTTCTCTCTGCTCTGTCTTATCATATCGCTCACTCAGTTCTGCAGCTGTTTACGATGAGTCTGGGTTGTAAGTCAGACACCGAGTACTTCCCAGTTTTCACAAACACACTTACATACTGCTCTGGCTGCCCTTATGACCCAGGTTTCAGAGAGTCTGGGTGTTGATGTGAAAAAAAGATAGGCACAGACAGAAATGTGGGTGGGGGTGCATATATGTTCACACACCTACAGGGTGGTGCTTGTGACTCTGAAGCAGTGGGTTGCCTTGGGCACTCCTCCTGGCTACTGATGTAAGTTTGAGCCAAGTGGTAGGCCTTTCATGTTGCTCAGAGTGTGACCATCCATGTCAAATGTTTGCAGGCATCCAGGTGGAAAGTGAAATGATAAACTTATTAACTCACCTTCAGGCATGTAAATAAAAAAAAAAACAGTTGCAAAAAATGAGTTTATTTTTGAGTGCAACAGTGAAATTAACCAAACTGACAGTGTTTGTGCAGTCAATCCTTAAAGAGTAAAAGGCATGTCGGACCAGGACAAGTTCTCTCATGTTTGGTTACTAGAGATGTTGTTGTAGAGCTGATGGTTTGTTTAAAAATGTCCAAGCGGGAAAAACACATGCATGTGTAAAATCACATGTGATTAACACGTCACATTATTACAAGTGAGACATATTGAAGCTCTCTAAAACTCAAGATTTTCACATGGGAAATTTGGTTTTGGAAGAATTTCAATATTATGTATCAACATGAAAAACACTGATCCCTGGAAGAGTCAGAAAGTAAAATTAATTTCAATAGAACCATTAATAGATAATATCACAATATAATGGGGTTTATTATAAAAACAATAAACATAATTGAAATCTCTACTAGCATATGAAAAATGTATTTTACAGTAACTTAATTTTTTTTTTTATCTTCCACATTTGGAATGTTTCCCAAATTTGCTTCAATAATTGAAATTATATTGTGTAGTAATGTGAAACGACATACTTGCAAAAAATTGTATATTCAGTAGCTTAAATAAATGTTCTTAAATGTGGAAATTATATTAAATGGTAACTTTTGAAATGGATAAGAAACCTTTAACATGTAAATTGTTGTCTCTCTTAATGAAATGACAATGTTTTGTAAAATGTGAGCAAACTTTCTTTTCACATAAACATTTTAGTGTGTACTGTAAAACATGTGGAGAAACCATACTAAAAGGCTTCCCTGATGATTTTTTTTTTCTCATGTGGAAATTTTCCAACATGTGAAACACAGATTTTCACATGTAGTTTTTGGTGTTGTCATGAATATGTGGCTATATATTTCTCCTACTTAACTTTTCTCCAAATGGGGGGAAAAACATGAGCGTCATGTATTTTCACCATACATCATGATTTTGAATTAATGTTTGCTTGGGCTGTTTTGCAAAATCTACTAGGAATAAGGAAAACCTCTTGCTGTCTGAGAGAGGTAGCCCCCTTCTTCTGTAAGCAGCCGCCTGCGTCATCACTCTGATTAAATTGCATAAGAGGAAAAATTTGGCCTCATTTGCATCCCCTGGGAAAGAAAAAAAACACTGAGCGGGCTGGTGGGAGAGAAGGGGGGGAGAACACACAACAAGGTGTCCTTGTGATCACATTGCAGTACTTTGAAGGTGTTTTGCTTTTGATTTTACTTTTCTTCAAGACATAAAAAAGCTTAGTCTGTGTAAAAGGAAGTGAAGGGCAGAGGAATAGAAGGTGCTAGAGAAACTGTGCTCTATAAATACACTGTTCCCTGCAGCCTCATTGTGGCAGGGTTGACTGCAGACTTAAGTTTGTGCACAGTTAACCTGCAGGGTTTTCCCAAGCTGTAAGCTGAGGTTGGTCTGTTTTTGCACGATAAACATGGTGATAATTGAAGGATATCTGCGTTCATGGACAGCTACTCTAGAACGTCATCAGCTCAGCTTTGCATCTATTCAGTTTTAACACCATCCAAAGTATAAAACTATGCACAAGTTTAACTTTCATGAAGTGCATATAGTGGGACCTGCGTGACTCCTCCTGGTGCTTTTTACTCCCCACTATGCGACTTCACCTGGAGATGTGTGGGGCTTGTTCTGTGTTCTTGAAGGAACCCACATGTTTGCCATCTCTGGGGCTGCTTTCTTTCACGATGACTCAGTCGTTTACACTGAGGCTTGAAAAAGTACCAAGAAACAGGTTTTTGAGATTTAATCTGTTCACTTTTAACACATTTATAATAGGTGGTTAACATGTTCATTCTTCTGTTTCTTATCAAACCATAAATGCAATGGGAAAACTCCCAAACTCCACTGAACGGCCCCAGATGAGATTTGAAAGTTATTGCAGCACAGAGGATTAGCGCAAAATGGTTCATGCAGTCAGAACTTTTGTATCATCTCCTGTTGTAGCCGTTTAGGGCTGTCTAAATATTTTCTTTCCCCAAGGTTCGCCTTTTCCACACAGCTCCTCCTTGAAGCTGCAGACTCCAAGCCGAGCTTCTGTGTAGCAGAGCCTTACACTGCCCTACTCAGCTCCTTCAAAATAGCAGCAGCAGCAATTAGCACACACCTGGTGGAACACATCTGCTGAGCTTAAAAAAAGCTTGAAACACTGGTAAAATCCTTGTTAAAGAATTAATGGTGAAATGTTGTTGCGATGGCGTGTTGGAGTGGGACAGAGGCCCAATTTTAAGGTGTTAAATTTGCAAAGTCCAATTTTTTAAAGTCATATTTGATATATGCAACATTTTTATAACTGAAGTTAACATAGTTACTCAATTGTGCTAGAATATGGAACTATGGTCCTGAAAAATACATGATATGTCCCCTTTAGTGACATTTGTCTTCTGTTTTTAGCGGGTGGATGTATGTGGACATCTGAGCGCTGCTGGAAGAGCAGGTCACGTGATACAGACAGATGGGAAGCCTCACTAGCCTTTCCTTTTGATTTGATGAAGAAAATAATCACACGTCTACCTGAGGGTTTGGCTGACACAAACAATAGACAGGCAGAAATTGAGTTTCCTTCCTGGCGTGGAAAAAAAAAGTCAAAAATTTTATTTAGAAATCCAACTGATACCTGGGATCAAAAGAAACCTGATAACTCATTGAGGATATTTCAGCTTGAATTTTGAGACCTCATCTTTAAGCCTGCTTTAGTTGTACATATAGTCGCAGGGATTGGTCTTGGAGTACAGATTGACTTTCATTTCTTACAGATGTGTGATTTTGATGAAGTAGATGCAAACTGCTTGAAATTCACCTTCAACGAAAGGAAGGGCAAAACATGTGAGAGAGGCAAATAATAGAGGAAATTAATGTGGTATGTTAACGCGTGCCATGAATGGTAAACATCCTTTTAAAAAAAAAAAAACAAAAGCAAACATAAAGGATAAGGATACCTTTCCTTTCTTGAAATGCCTAATATTTGTGGACATCAGTCCTCTGAGGACTCGCATATACAGATTAAACACCATTAGGACAAAATGGAATTCGATAGTTAACTCAGTTTCTAACGAGCTGATAATGGAAGCGGGGATAGTGAATGTCTGCAGTGATCAAGAAATTGCTGCTGCAGTGAAATGTAGATGTTTAAAGTGTGTTACTGACTCTTTATACAATGCCAAACAACTTAATGTCACTGCTTTAATTGATGCTGATTAATCAATTAAAGCATTTCTCTTTTCTTTCCTCATTTTCAGACTTACCCATCCTATTCTCTCAGAACATAAATGTAAAATAAACAAAATGTAGGAGAAAATGTGAAACAATAAAGTGGGGTTGATGGAGTAACAGGTGAGAGAGGAGGTATGGAGGGGATAGGAAATTATAAAACTGCGCTGGTCCATTAAAAAAATGCTTATGTAAATGTTTGAATTTCAAAGGTGCTGCTGCTGATGTGCTGCACACTACACCCCCACCCAGCTCCTTCTCTTAGCCAATCATCATAGCACTCTGCTGTATTTGGGTCATGGCAACGTGTTGCTGCTGTCTCCACTGGCAGATACATTGTGCTGTAATCTCCCCAAAAAAATAGGTTAGGGGGAAACGAATGTGGAAGAGAGAGACTCATAAATTTAAACCTGTTTTTTTGTGATTTTATTTTTAAGAAGCAGTGGCTTTAAAGCAGTTTTGTTTCTATTTATCTATCAATCCACCCTTTCTCCTCTGTGAGCTGTTAAGGGCTTGCACGTAGAGTCCCACTTACCCACCAACCTCTGTCCCTTCCCCACTCGTATTCATGAATTAATTCACACTGTGCCCATGTCATCAATAAAATCCTCTTAAAACTTGTACGCCTAAATTGGATCTGAAAATCACTGGTGTTTAAAGGGGAACGTCTGAGCCATTGATTTTTCTTACTGTTTGGCAACCCTGCTGATAGTTAATGGATGATCCTTGGGGAGAGGGAATGATGGAGGGAGACGTGGTGAGATAAAGATCAAGGAGAGGAGAAAGAGTCAGATGCATGGCAGCAGAGATAAAACAATTTTTGGGGGGATTTGGAGATGGAAATAAATTATTGAGACAGAAACAGACATCTAGTTTAACCTTCAAATAAAAGCCAAATTGGGTGGATGTAAATACAAGCAGGTGTGATAAAACCATAAATTATATATATAAAAACGATATGTGCCTATGTTTAATTTTAAACTTATAAAAACCTACACCATTTAGGGATAAGGCGCAATAATACACAGGGCTTGAACAATTTAAAATCAAATTTTCAGTGATTAAATTTTTGTTTCAGTGGTCCAGAAGTGCAATAATTAAAAAAATTATTTTACATTTTAGTTATTTTAAATGCGTTGTACAGTCATGTAAAAACTGAAATAATGAGGCAGTTTACCTATAGTAAAGGAAGTTGTCACTTTCCACTGTTAATCTTGCGTTCTCAGGATACATTTCTACAGACTCAAGGACTCCATGCAAACAACTGTTGTGTAAGTTGACTTTAACACAGAAGTGAGCACAGACATTTTATAAACTCTTTTATAAACTAAAAGGAGTGCAGCCACACTTAATGAAAAACTATTTCGCAGAATTGTTGATACTAGACTAACAGTTTAAAGATCTAGTCTTCTGTAACTCCAGTGTGGTTTTAGTTTTCCATATTATCTACATAGTTTTTTATATTAATTATAATGTACAAAACTGATATTGTGGACTTGAGTTTGTAATGAAGGTATTACTTTATGGTTAGATAAAGTTTTGCAGTAAGGCTTGGATTTAAAATAAAAGGTCTATCTCAAGTGAAACAGTTCCTGAAGATGCCACAAAACTTGTATTATTAATTAAAAAAACGACCCTTTTTAACGTTTATTTAAAACATGTTTCCAGCTACTTGCAATGACAATCTATTATGGTCTCAGATGAACTTTAAACATCAACTATATTGTCAAACTACCCTACATTTTCTCTGTTTGAAGTGGGAAAGCTGCTAAATCAGAATAACAGACATATTGTGGTGGTACAGTATTTCACATCGCTAAATCCCAACTGTAATACTCCTCATGATCTCGTATATAATTTAAATGCATTACACAACCTTGATGACTTGCTTTGATTTTGCCAAAGAAAGCCCAAAAAGATCTGCTGTATGTCACCTGCAATTTTGCCCCGTTGTGCAATTTAAGTAATTATTAATCGATCAGACTGACACAAAGGAAGACGGCAGACAGATTACATTTTTTTAGTGCACACTGCTGCTGTATGGATCCTCATAAATATGAATAGGGCTATGAGTCACACCCAGTTCAGAGTGGTATCTGTCTAACTTGTCTGCCTGGTCTTCATTTAGATACTATGTATTGAGCCAAAAAATAACGCCCCCCCCCGAAGGCATCTTCATGCAGTTTATTATGCATCAGTCTCATAACAACTTGGATCTCTCCATCTCTTTTCCTTTTCATTTGTGACCCATCCTTCCACTTGCTTCTCCTCCCTGGTCTGTTCTGCTCCCACTCGCTCAGCGTTAACAGTCGGTCTGCCTATTGTTTTGTTGTTTTTTTTTTTTTTACCTCTTCTTTACAGCTCCCTCCCAGTATGTCTGTCGTGCTATTTCTCTCTGGTAGCTGATGTGGGATGTTGAGACCACATCACATTTTTTCTTGCATCATTGGTATCTGGTGGCAGTGATAATGATGGCAAGGAGGAGGGATGGAGTGGGTAGGAAGAGGAAAGAGGCGGGATGGAGTAGAGTTCCACAGCGGGTGCCAATGACTGCATTAGGCAGCCCTTGTACATAAAACTGAAGCTCTGATGAGTCATATTGTCATCTGTAATATGTAAAGTGCTGCTTTGTGCCTTCTCCCACACACATTGGAATTTGAATCTGGGTTTTAGCGCAGTTTAATGGTTGCTAATTGTCTTTAGGTGTGTTCATAATGAGTTGCATTGCCTTGTAAATGTATTCACACCCATTTCTGTATTTTAAGCCTGATAACTTACCAAATCATGCCTAAGCATGCTGTCAGCACTTGGTAATTGTGATTTTGTGGAATTTACTCGATCATAACTTTGATGAGAAATGAAACACTTGAAACTAGTTCATTCTGTAAATGTTTAATAATCCCATTGCTAATATTATTTTCTCCTTTTTTTCTCTTCCCAACCTTCCCTTGGTGGACTAAAACTGCTTGAACGTGAACACTTCCTGTTCTCAATGTACTGCTTTACTCAACTCCAGGTAAGGCAAAGCAAGATCTTTTACCTATAGCAGGAAAATGCACAAGCACATCCATATTTTCAAAATATTTCCCCAACACAGATAACATTTGTTCAAAATACTAACTATGTTAATCAATGTATGGATATATTTGTATATATATGCAGTCAAAATGTATTATTTATGGCAATGCATGCACAAAAATGTGGATTTAATTCTGAAATCAAGTTTCAAGTCCTCTCACTCAAGTTACAGTAGGAGGGTTGATCTAATGCTACAGTATTTTATATGACACCACTCATTCTTTTAATCACTGCTCTTATCATGCAAGCTCAAATTTCTCAGGCAAGCATTTTTAAAGCCCTCCTGGGGTTCACAGCAGAAACACATGGAGTATAGATTGATGATTCTTTCAAAAGTCATCTTGGTTGTAAAAAGTTTGCCTCTGTGTAATTCAGTTTCATCCAGAAAGGACAGGGTTAATTATAAAACAGTAATTTCTGGTCCATGCACATTGTGAAGGTCCATCAAGGCTCTGGCTGTGTGAGCCTGGTCCTTTGCCCTTTCATATCTGTTGTAATAAACAGGAATTCAGTGTGCTAAACAAGAAATGGTTAGTCTGATGTAATGTCAGGGTCAGGTGTATTTTTATGCAGCATATGCAAATATTATCTTCATCCTGTAGGCACACATTTCCTCTGAAATAAAACAAGCAGGGGGGGGGGGGTATACTGAATGATTCTTCGTCTCTTGTCATCATTTTCAGCTCTCTTTAGATCCTCACTTTGACTCTGTAACCTCCCTCCACCTAAACCAACCGAGTCAAAAGCTTCTACTGTCTACATCTTTTTTTGACAGCCAGTCCTCTTACTGGATGACCTGGCTTCAGCTCTTAGATCGCTGATGCATTTACAGACCTGAAAGTTTACTGCAAAGCTCTCATCTGTTGCTTGACTGAGCTTTAGGTTATTGCTTCCTTAGATTTTTGTGTGTACAGTATGTGTAGCCATGCATGTATTCTTCTTTGTGTATTTATGTGTAGGAGGGAGAGGGTGTTTCTCTGCCCTGTTGCCTTTCCATTTGACTTAAACTGGTGAAGCTTTTTCCACCATGGGATAGCGGTCACAGCTGGCCAGAGTGTTTCCAGCCAGGACAGCAGGACTTAGCAGAGGTCTGGACTCTTTGAACAGTGCTCCCAAAAGGCTTCTTTCAAAAGTGTGCAACAGCTCAACAGGGAAATAAACCACAAGTTTCCAAAGTGAAATGGACTGTGCATCCAACAGAGCCTCTTTCATACCCTCTTATTCTCATTATGTCCACTCTTTCCACTTAGTGTTTTTTTTTTGTTTTTTTTATCTCTATAATATCCCAACCCTTCCAGTCTCTCTGCTCACTTCTCTTGACTTTGGGGGCTGAATGATGCTCATTACTGAAGCCTTTAGACCAGTGTTGGTGGCAGTGTGGCACTCTGCAAGCTGTGAAGCAGATAGCTGTCTTGCTCTGACTGTCTTTATGTTTCTTTCTTGGAAGCAATGAACACTCTTCTGCTATCCTTGGAGGCTAAAGCTCCCAGGCAGTTGCTTCAGAGTGTATGAATGATACAGCTGTACTGTACGAAAGATTGGAATGACAGACAAAATGACTGGAAATGTATGTTCTTGAGTGAGATTCTGCAGTCTTTTGCCTCAAGGATATACCCACGCAGGTTCTGGTGTACAACAACAGAATGTTTATGTTAAAAATGTAAGTGGCATTGCAACATTAGGTAAAAATAGATTCAATTTACTACCGAGGGATATTGCCTTGTGAAAATATTAATTCCCATTTAACTTGACCAGATATTTAAGCAACACCTCATTTTATTGGGACTTTGTGACAGTCATAACAGTACATTTTATTATAAATTAATGGTTTTAGACTTTTTAAAGAAATTTTAATTCAAAAAATGTTTTATGCCTTCAATTTCGCTGAGTCATCACTTTATGGAAGCACTTTTCACTTCAATCTGAGTTGCAGGTTTGATTTGGACACTTTTGAAGATATAAAGACAGAGCTGTGTCCAATCTCTTGTGAAATGGTTCAGATTCAGTCAGATTGAGTGGAATCTCAAGTGTTTTTCACTTGTGCTCATTATAATTCATTTCTTGTAAAGGTAAATCATTACCTTGTAACTCTGACTGTAGGTTTAGAAATATTTTTCTCCCACAGGTTGAACCTCTGCCTCATTCAAATCCAATGCAGCTTCTGAAAGGATCCAGTTATTGAGCTCTGTCTATCCTCCCACCAACTCTAATGAACTTCCCTTTCCCCATAGCATAATGGCACCACCACCATGTTTCAAAATTTAGATGTTATGTCAGAGGTTATATATTGTTAGTTTTCCCCACACAGCATTTTGCATGTCGGCCAAAACCTTGTCCTTGTCTGACGTGCGCGTTCTTGCATGTATTTTCTGTTCCTTCTATATTACTTGAGGAAGAAAGCAAACAACATTTTTTTCCTTCTCACATGAGCTGTGGGTCTTTACAGCTCTTCCAGAATTACCATAACACTCTTTGCTGCTTCTCTGATTAATAACCTCCTTGCTTGGTCTCTCAGTTTAAGTGAATGGCCATAGCTTTGTAGGCTTGGTGTTGTGACATTCTCTTTCCATTTTTTAATGATAGATTAACAGTGCCTCATGAGAAGATGAAAGCTTTAATATATTTCATTAACTAACCCTGATTCTGCACAACTATAGTTTAGATCTTTCTGATTTGTTTGTTGGTCTACATGATACTGTTAATTAGTATTTTAGAACCCCTTAGATCTTCACAAAATGCTCATATTGAATTATACACAGATGGACTATGGTTACTAATTAGGTGAATTCTTAAGGAGATGTTCTGAATTTGATTTAACTCAAATTTTTCAAATAAATGCATACAATAGTTGTCAGATTTTTATCCAAGTACCACTATTAATTAAGCTTTCACATGAAACTGCAAGAAAATATGTAGAATTTGGGGATTTTGATGACACAAGATGTAAAACCGTTAACAGTGCAAATGTACAGTATTTGCAAGGCACTATTGTTTTCTCTACAGAAAGAGTATTTTCTTAAAGATGAAAGATTTACACCACTTTCCATCATGCGGGGCTTTTGATGCCTCACAGTGAAAAGTAAAAGCAAATCATCCAGTCAAAAAATTATAAACTTGTCTGGCTGTAGCTGAGAGTGGGATTTGTTTTTAGTATTCTCTTGATTCTCATCTTTCTGATGCTATTAATGTTTGGCACATGCTTACAAATCACACTTAAGAGCTTATCACCATAATTTAGCCTTATTAGCTGTCCTCCAGTGTTGCAACCTCTTTCCCCATAGTAGGTGAGCTGATATTGATTCCCAGAAACCTGGAACTTGTCACTTCTGAGATTATTAATTTCCTCCTGAAATGAACTCCGACCATTGTTTTCACTCCGATTGACGATGGTGGCGTCATTGAGAACGCTTACAAAATGTCTCCTTTTATCTCTGTGGGCGATCATGTGTGCAAAGAGTCAACAGGGATGTCTAATCACCCAACAACCTTGAGGGACTCTGATACTGAGAATAATCTGAACTATCTATGGTCTGTTTGGGAGGAAGTATTCCAATATCCAATTACAAGTAAGAGTTCTCAAGCCCTGAGAGAGGTGCTTGGCAACTGGAGCCCTGATGGTTTAAATATTAAATAAAATCCTTAGCATTCCCTTTTCATGTCCTTGTAAGGTTTATTTTTAAGGATTTTTCTTGAAACCGTACATCAAGATGTGTGTCGGTACAAGCAAAGAGAAGTGTAAATCCCTGAAAGAGGAGGGAGAAACTCCTTTTGGAGACAATAGGTCTCTCTATGTGAGCCCGTGTACTTACAAAGATGTTTGACACTGGTATGTGTAGCAGTATTAGGTCGTAATCTAAGAATGATTAGCTGATTAGTCCCCCCTATAGAGATGTAGTAGGGTTCATGCTGCTTAATGAGCAGTGGGAATGACACACACACACAGCCACATACTTTCTTCATCCACCAAGAGAAAATGTTGTCTTTCTTCGCTCAGGTGTATTTTTCACTGGTAATCATTTAATTTTCTGCCTGAAAGTGCATTACTTTTTTTTTCTGGGCAAAGCAGTGTTGGACTGTATCCCTCTGATTCCTGATTAACTTTCTTCTGTGGAAAGCAGCCACAGCATCACCAGAAGCCCATCAGACTGGAAGCTGCCAAATGCCAAACTAATACGTTAGATGTTTACAGATATGGAGAGAAATATCAAGACTTTTCTATTTCAGCAAAATATTTTTACTCCGTTAAAAATGTAAATGAGTACATATTTTTATATGTTACATATTCTACATATTTTAAATTTATTCTCAATCAAATGATAGTTTTCATTGTCAATGGAAAACCATAAACTAAACTTTTTACATGAGACTGAAAAAGTAACTGTTATTAATATGTTAAAAGAATTAATGATGCTCATAGAAATGTAACTCTTGTATGTATACTGTTTAACTTGGTATAGAAAAATAATTACTAAATCTCTTAATCTGACAAGTGAGGTTGGTTTTTGCCCTCATTGAAGGCTCTTACAGTTTGTCTAAACTGTATTTCAGTGAAAGGCTATTACTCCAAAATAGACAATATATCGAAACATACAAAGGTATCACACCAGCCCGAATAAAGGCAACAAAAGCAACATCATAATGGCATGTTATGTTCTACTTTTTGTATGTACATTTTGCCCTTCTGTCCTTATGGGAAGTAAATTTCTCCATCTTTGTGGTTAAGGATGGTTTTGACAAGATTCTTCTCCATAGAGAGTGTGACTAATGCATTGAGATGATCCATTTAATGGGAACACAATGCAAATTCACACAGCACCTATGAAAAGTAGACTATTGTATTACATACAGGGCCTCTTCTAAGGTATGTTCCCCACTTTTTCACAATGCAGAACTGCTATGACTTAAAACATTGCTAGACCTACACAGCACATTTAGCTTCTATCTCACCTCAGGAGTCATACCTGTCTTTATCCATGGTGATCGGTACATGCAATTAGCCAAGCCTTGTTGAGATGTTTGGCTGATCACGTCCAAGGTCACCTCTAGCTTCTCCTGATATGTTCTTGTCTCTGAATGTATTGTTTTAAGTGAAATCACTGAATTATTCAATTTCTCTTGCTTCATTTCGCATCTTTGTCCGATCGTCTCAACTCCCGTGGCTTGACTGTCAAGCGGTAACGTTGTGACAGACGGCTGTGACGTCAGCCCCGACATCGGACCCTTGGTGGGGGGTGGTGCTATGCAAATCAGCTATGTATGCAGGAGTGGTGCTCCCCAGAATGCTCCTATGTGTTGTGTTGAAGAGAAGCTGCTGCACATGTACAACTTTTAATGAGAGTCTATAGGCAAATATTTTTACGCTGGAGGCAGAAATACATCACCAATCAGACATTGCTGATGCACAAAACAATTTTACTCATCATTAATTATAAAATATTTATCTTACACAACTAAAAGAATATATACATATCTTTCAAGATGTTTTCATTTTATTATTTCATTTTTACAAATTTTTTTTTATATCTTATCCAAGGTAATGTGGTGAGTACTGAGCGATGGAGTTCTCTTGGGCCTTCAATTGGCTAGCCGCCACTGTTAGGCATCCCAAAAGGAAAATAAAGAAGAATTACAATTACCTTTATGCACAACAATATGTTGCAGTATGTTAATTATCATGAGTTTTACTTCCAAGAATTTATGTTATTTAGATAATCTTTCTCAAACCTCTGACAGTAAGAAGTTACACGGCTTTAAATATGTGTGTATTTTCAACCAACTTAACTAAGTCATTAGAAAGTCATAATTTTTCTGGTGTTTTTTTTATACCATATTTTCTGCAGATTAAAATGACAATAAAATCTGGAAACCAGATTACTTTCACCTGTAATTGATTGACTTCACACTAATGTGCTAATTGTGTTACAGTACCTTAAGAAAGATTGGCAGAATAGATTAAAAACATGTGTGGAAATAAGACACTGACAGTATTTGATATGAATGACTTTGATTTTACAGGGTGAGATCACAGCTGGCCACTAGCACACACTCACACTTTCTTTCTTTATACAAAAGCCTCCTGAGAGAGAAGTAATGGAATATTTGGTCTCCTGCAGTTATTGAATGCTTGATATTGCGATCTATGCAGCTTTAATTTGTTTTTTGTTTCAGTTTGATCTAGTTGTACCTCAGATTGTGAAGCAAATGACAGATTGCAAGGTTATGCAATTTATCTATAATTCCCATCTAGATGTTTATATTACTTATTGTACAAACATACATTTTCTAGGATGCGTCATCTAGTTTGGATTGTGTTAAACTATATACACTTTTATGTATTTAGTTTGCAGTATGTAAATGATTCCAGCATATTTGCATTTCACTGCTTTTCTGCCCTTCTTCCTTCCTTTTTGTTTACATAATTTTCCTCATTGATTTCTTGCCGAACTATTTGTCACCCACTTACTCAAGTCAAATTAGAAAGCAATGTTCATTGAATTCACAGTTCAATCGATTACCTGGGGAACCACTCCCAAACTAAATGTAATGAATATAATGTTTACTGGGGGGATATGGGGGAGCCTTCAAGGATTGTGCGTTTGTGTGGAATTAATCGTAAATTTCCAGCTTGACAAAGCATGAGTTATTCGGTATGCGTGTAGATGGAATGGAGCTGTGGTGCGGGGCTGGTAGGTGTAATTTATATTACCACGAGTCACTGCTGCTGTGGCCCTACCCTGCACATGAGCCAATGACGTGCCCCCAGAGCCTCCTGGATATGAACTGTATTCAACACAAACCTAATTAATTTGGATGCTATATGTATAGGTGAAGTATTTTTTTCCTCCCAGGTAATGCTTAATGAAAATTGGCTTTTTGGTTCAGAACTGAAAAGATTATAGTTTTCCAACAAATAAAAGCTGAAAATACTTTTGGACTTTGTTTCTCATTTTGCTAAAACCTGGTTAAATGTTGCAAAAAATTGATTGTAGCATTTGATTAGAAACTATAAATGTGTACATATAAAGCATTATTGGCATAATTTTAGATGTGTACAAACGATTTAAAGTTTCAGGTATAATTTGGTGTGCCAAAGACCCATTGCTAAAGTTCTTTATTAGTGAACCCAGCCTTACAATTCCCTTCATTAGCATGGTTGCTTCTTTTTCTAGTATTATTGCCCCACAGAAACACTAATCACGAGTTTCAAAATAAAATTTCTTAGACATGGAAAGCTAAAGTTGAACATAAATGAATAAAGTGCATACTCCAAACTAAATATGTAAAAGTTCTTATTCATCTCCATCAAACTTATAGATGGAGAAAAAGTCCATCCATGACCTTTTCTGCAGTTCTTCTTTCTGTCATGTCAAGTTATTATCTGACCATTTTGTTCAGGATCAGGACATTGTATACTGCTCAAAAGAATAAAGGGAACACTTAAACAACAAAATATAACTCCAAGTAAATCAAACTTCTGTGAAATCAAACTGTCCACTTAGGAAGCAACACTGATTGACAATCAATTTCACCTGCTGTTGTGCAAATGGAACTTTGTACAGAACAAAGTATTCAATGAGAATATTTCTTTCATTCAGATCTAGGATGTGTTATTTGAGTGTTCCCTTTATTTTTTTGAGCAGTGTATATAAAACCATAAGGCAGGGAAAGACTTTTCAGCTGATGATGTAACTGTAAAACTGTTCAATATTGTTTCTTCATACACACAGAGACACAAATCTTTTTTATGGGGCACTGAAAAGTGGTGTTAATGAAGCCTTTTAACAGAGTGGTCTTTGCAAAAGCTGCCAAACAAAATGGGTCCTGCTGCCCCCTTCAGTAGTCACCTCTCCCACTGCAACAACCCATTACTGTCAATTAGCCCAGCTCTCAGACATGTAATGATCCCTGTTACACTTGTGCACACTCAGTTTCACACATCTGTTTTACAGCCAGAAATGTAAGAGTCTAAAAATAGCTGTACAGCTGCGAAGGTGAGACTCAATCACAAGTATTATGC
The DNA here is from genome assembly GCF_001444195.1 of Xiphophorus couchianus. Taxonomy (NCBI): domain Eukaryota; kingdom Metazoa; phylum Chordata; class Actinopteri; order Cyprinodontiformes; family Poeciliidae; genus Xiphophorus; species Xiphophorus couchianus. The sequence continues at coordinate 19,899,730 of NC_040229.1, forward strand.
TGTTCTGGAAATATCAAACGTATCAAACATTATTATTATTAGTAGTAGTATTTTTACTTTAAAAAATGTAGGTTAAAGTCAAACCTTTTAGTTTTTGGCTAGAAATTTGATTTGAATTTCATGACTGATTTCCAAGTTGATTCCTCTGTCTGAGTCAGTTTCTTTCTAAAAAGTGTAACAGAAAAAGGTGCAATAACATAATTCAAATCTGGTTACAATCGCTCATATTTTCTTCATTTGCATTTTGTGTTTTAGTCTTTTTTAATGTAAATAATCTACATCTTTCTTTATGTTCTGACTTCAATGCAGTACCATTTTCTCTATTGAAATGCAAACAAACAGACTTGCAGAAGCTCAGAGCAGCATTTCTGCTGGCAATTGTTTTGTTTCTTTTTAAGGTAAACTTCTGTTTAAAGATTCTGATTATTTTAAACGTATTTTTTCTAGTCCTGAATTGCGAGTGAATCTGATAAACCCTCTTCTGAGTGACTGAACTGGTGTGGCCTCAGTTAATATTCTCTGATCTTGTCAAAAGCACAATCCATTTACAAAAGATTTGTTTCTGGGAGGGTATCTGGATGTCATGTCCCATAATCATGTTTGAGAAAAAACTTATCTCTACTCTAAACAAAACAAAAGAAACAAGCAAAACTCATCTATGAGAAGAAAAGTGCAGAGCGTGAAGTCACAGTGAAGATAATGCTGCCTGTACCAATCAGTTCAGCATTCGGGCCATCAAGCATTAACCCTGGTTCTTAGCAGGGGGAGCATTACACAGTGCCTGAATTTGACAAATCTAGTGGGTTAACAAATTTGGTTTCCAAGTTATCCATGAAATACAATCTTGCACAGTTTTTAAAATTTGGCAAGGCATAAAATAAAACATAAATGAGAGGCAGGCATAAACAGGCAGGATGGGAGGTGGTTGGTTTGAATGTGATTTAGAATAAAGGGAGGTAGGAAATGGGAATAAAAGATAGTTAAAATAAAGAGTTTAATCCATATAAAAATAGGATGAACAAAATAAAACAAAACAAAAACTAGGCACCAGAGGTACTAAGACTCTGGTCTCAAAGCACAGAGTCTATTTTCAGAAGTAGTTCCCATGGTGAAAGGAAATAGTCTTGGGTAAAAGAGAGTTGTACATTGTATTGTTTGTAGTTTAGACACAAATCTGAATTTTGTCTTCCTATGCTGTTGATTCTTTCCTATGCAAGAATTAGTTAATAAAATAAATGAAGATCAAATGTAAATGCATTGAGCTTTGTTTTTTTTTTTTTTACTTTAGTCAAAAATGTTTGACTTTGTGTCGGTAATCTTAAAAACTCAAAGCCAATGAAAGATTTCTAAAGTGCAGTGACTGACTTAATGACTCTGACTAGCATCAGTCACTCACACGTACCAATAGTCATCATAGATGTTTTTTCTGCATGAGATGTTGGTTCATATGAAATTGGGCATGTAGCCACATCAGTAGTTATACAAGGGGGGAAACTCAGAAGTATAGCTTCATCACAATATTTTAATAAAAAAAACTAAATATAAGATGTATAGCAATGCCATTTTGCTTTAATTTTAGTCAGAAAAGCGAGAGTTACTGTTGCTGATAACATAAAATACTATTGATTCTTATTTTTATATATTGTTATTTTTATTTTTATTTTGATACACAGCCAAAACACAGAATAAAATGTTACTGAATGTATTAGTAGTAGATGTCAAACTCCAATCCTTCAGGGCTGGTGTCCTGTAACTTTAAATCCGTCTCTACTTAAATATATAAATCAAATAACTGGGTCATTAGTATCACTTCAAAGGACTTGACTCCATATGGAAGAAATTATTCAAGGGTTGGGCCAGTGATGCATCTAAAAGATGTGGATGCATTAGAGAGAAAAGCATTTACCAGGCTTGTATTAATCGGTTAGTAAGGCTATCTGCACTGGTAGAGCCTGTAGTCAATTGTTTACTAGACCTGCCATATTATTAGCTCAGCAGTTGCTGTTTTAAAACTGTTACATTCATAAGAGGGAAAAGTGCCACTTCCTTAATTTACATAAATGTTGCCAAACTTTTGGTCTTTTTTACTTGCAAGAAGTGGAAAAGAGTGGGAGCCTTTCTCAGCCAGCCATTTTAACTGTTGATATGGTAAGATGGAAAATTTTCAGCAGTTTTGAAATTCAGCAATGTATTAATCTTGCTATAGAATGATACTTGTACCCAATCTATAAATATTCATAAGATAAATGTTGCAGAATGCTGTCTTTTTCTAAACTATGTTGACTTTGAAAAAGAAAAAAAAAAACAGTAATCAAAACACTTAGTGAGCTTAAAGGAGCAGTATTATGTACTTTGAAGACACAGGGTCATTTCATAGTACAATCAAGTTACCTTTGGTTTTTAGAAAAATGCTCTATACATCAAATGTGACTTGAAAAAGCTCCTACTCTCTGACGCGCCACCATTAGCACATCCATAATGTGTGGCTACAATCCTGCACCCTGCCACCATCAGGTTGTGAATGGGTGAATGACTGCTTTGTGAAGCGCTTTGGGGTCCTCTGGACTTGATAAAGCGGTATGGAAGTACAGGCCATTTACCATGTTGTGTAAAACACACATTGGTCTGAAGATGGACAGTCTGAAAGTATTATTGAGAAAATAAATGTTAGAAACCACCCTCAACTCCCCACCCAATAAGTACATGTATATCAACAGCAGTCAGCAATTTTACACATTTAGAAAAATAATTAGTCTGCTGAATATTCTAACATTTTTAAAGGTTTGCAGGTACAAAACTGTTGACTCTGCTTTTCTGCATGCTGTTTGGAAATGAAGGTTTCAGTCTTCACCTTTCCTACATTTTGCTCTAGGTTATTTGGGCTGTTTTGATGTACCTTAGAGGTGAGATGTGGAAACTGATGTAAAGAAAAAAAGAATAAATAAGGGAATTGCCAGCAGTGGGCTATATCTCTTCTGGGAAATACATTTCACTTTCTTCTTTGGGAGTTAAGGCATGACTGAGACTTGTTACATCACTGTGCTTTTTTTTTCTTTTCAGCAGTAATTTCCTTCTCAAGCCTTTACATGGAGACATTTAGTAATTCATTTATAGTTCCTTCTTGAAGCATATTTGTTTGTTCTAATTGCTGTGACAAGATTATGCAGTTCGTACATTAGCTTGGTAAACTTGCTTAATTTTCTGAATCTTGAGGCAGAAGCTAAGGAATGTCTACAGTTTATGTACGTAATAAAATTTGACAATGCATCATTGTTTGACAAAATACTGTATTGACAAATACAGCATTTGGCTTTTAACATAATAACAATAATAATAATAATAATAATACTAATAATAATAAATCTGTTAACTGAACTAATGTAGAATAGTTTTGCAGTACATCTAGTTTATGTTGTATATGTGTGTGTTCGTCTGTGCTACCTGGTGATACAGCTAAAGAAAGGTTGCAGTGTGTAGCTTTGTGTTCTAGTGTGTATATATTGTCTGGAATTGATTTATACATAGCCATCGTCTGCTCCTGCTTTTCCCTTTCAGTCTCTAGTCTGAGGGGGTGTGCGCGCGTGGGCGTGTGTGTGTGTGTTTAGCTGAGCAGGGAATCCCAGATCCCAGTGGTGTTCTTCTCAGTTCAGTGAGATGCACCTGAGCCCCGCTCTCAAGCCAATCAGACACTCATGATTCAGATCAGGTGCTTCACCTCAGGTGTCCCAGCAGCAGTGCTGGACACACACACATGCTTGCACATACCCAAACACACAACTCCTTTTGGTACTTGACTATCAGTACACATCTGTTGAGACCATTCTTTGCACAGTTACTTTATTCTACTGTTTGCTGGGAGTAAAAGCAAATTTGAAAATTGTATTTATTGATCTTTTGCTGCCGTCTTCTTTGTTCAGCGTGTTACTGTGGCGGGATTAGGGATGGGCAATTATATCATTGATATTGTGATTAGTCTTGATAGTGATGTTGATGTTGTTTTCAACCTCAAAAACTGACTGTAATGCTGGGATAGTTACTTTTGCTATTCAAACTATTTTATTCCATTGTTGGTTTCATAAATATGGAAGCCCATTTCCGCCATGAAAAAAAAAAAAAAGACCAACAGGAAGTCATAATTTCGACTTTCAAAGTCATAATTATGAGATTTAAAGTCATAATTTCGACTTTCAAAGTCATAATTTCGACTTTCAAAGTCATAATTATGAGATTCAAAGTCATAATTTCGACTTTCAAAGTCATAATTATGAGATTTAAAGTCATAATTTCGACTTTCAAAGTCATAATTATGAGATTCAAAGTCATAATTTCGACTTTCAAAGTCATAATTTCGACTTTCAAAGTCATAAATATGAGATTTAAAGTCATAATTTCGACTTTCAAAGTCATAATTTCGACTTTTAAAGTCATAATTATGAGATTCAAAGTCATAATTTCGACTTTCAAAGTCATAATTATGAGATTCAGAGTCATAATTTCGACTTTCAAAGTCATAATTTCGACTTTCAAAGTCATAATTATGAGATTCAAAGTCATAATTTCGACTTTCAAAGTCATAATTTCGACTTTTAAAGTCATAATTATGAGATTCAAAGTCATAATTTCGACTTTCAAAGTCATAATTATGAGATTCAAAGTCATAATTTCGACTTTCAAAGTCATAATTTCGACTTTTAAAGTCATAATTATGAGATTCAAAGTCATAATTTCGACTTTCAAAGTCATAATTATGAGATTTAAAGTCATAATTTCGACTTTCAAAGTCATAATTTCGACTTTTAAAGTCATAATTATGAGATTCAAAGTCATAATTTCGACTTTCAAAGTCATAATTTCGACTTTCAAAGTCATAATTATGAGATTTAAAGTCATAATTTCGACTTTCAAAGTCATAATTATGAGATTTAAAGTCATAATTTCGACTTTCAAAGTCATAATTATGAGATTCAAAGTCATAATTTCGACTTTTCCAAAAAAGCAGACATGCTGTCTTGTGTGACATTTACACAGTATTCAATTTGATCTGTCTAACCAGGAAAACACAGATTTTTCTCCTATTAATGGATTATAAACAAATTGAGGAGTATTTCAGATGTGGTTTAACCAATGATGAAATTCTTGCTTTGCTGGCTGAGGTTCATGGGGTTATTCTTAGCAAGAGGACACTAGAAAGGATTCTTAATAAGAAGAAACTTTGGCGCCGAAAGAACAAAAGTGATGTGAGTGTAGTGGCAGCTTTCATTCGTCAGCAACTTGAAACCTCTGGACAATGTCACGGATATCGATGGATGCACCAAAAATGCTGGATGAATGGTATTGTTACAGACAGGGAAACAGTTCGAGTCCTTTTACGCTTACTAGACGGTGAAGGAGTAGACCTAAGGTCAAGAAATCGACTGAGGAGACGGATTTACTATAGTCGTGGTCCAAACTATGTTTGGCATATGGACGGCTACGATAAGCTCAAACCATTTGGAATTGGGATCAATGGTTGCATTGACGGTTTTTCCAGAAGGCTAATATGGCTTGAGGCATACAAAACAAATAACGATCCAAGAGTCATTGCTGGATACTTCATGGATGCAGTGATTAAAGCTGAGGGTTGTCCTGAAAGACTTAGAGTGGATTTAGGGACAGAAAATGTTAATGCAGCTGACATGCAAAGATATTTGCATCTTACAGAAGACCAACCTCAAAGTGATAATGTAATATTTGGTCCAAGCACTGGAAATCAGCGGATTGAAAGATGGTGGTTGACCCTGCGAAGTGAATGTATCCAGTTCTGGATGGACCTCTTTGACAAACTGAAAGCAGATGGACACTTCTCGGATAACTTCTTGGACAAAGCCTTGATCCAGTTCTGTTTTCTCCACATAATACAGGTGAGCTTGATTTGAGCTGCTCTGTCTTCTCACCTATTGAAAATATTTATGATTGCTATAAAATGGTTATAATGTGCAAAGATGTATTTTCTGAGTATGATACTAAATTAATAGCATATCTTAAATATTGCACAGATTGCATGTTTGGGTAGTTGCTTGATTTAAACTTCCCTGTTTTTGGATAAATAACAGTCATGCTAGATTTACACTTCCGTTTTACTTTTGAATGTTTATTTCAAAGCTATGAGTTTAGTCTGGTTTTTGTTTTCTTCTAGAAAGAACTAAATGAAGTTGTTTCAGCTTGGAACCACCACAGGATACGTCCAACACACAATTCACAAAGTCCTCATGGGCGACCATTCATGATGTACACAGTACCTGAGGTGTATGGAACCAGAGACTATCTACACAGCATTGATCTGAACAGGGTTGAAACCTGCTTGGAAAACTGTGTTTTCAAAGACTTTCCATGTGATGAAGATGTCTTCAGTATCTGTGTGGACCTGATTTCAGAGCATAACCTGAATGTCACAGATGATGTGTTTGCAACAACTGATCTATACATAAGACTCAGGCAGCTGATTACCAGAGATTTGGAGCTGCATTGATAAATGTAAAAACATTTTGTTGCGTTGACAGTTTGCTACCTCGTCCCTAATTTGGACTTCAGTAGATATTTGATGACATTGTGAGAGTGGCAGCATTTGTTTCAACACATTGTTGCACCAGTATAAAGATGGGTCAAAGCCATTCACAAGCTCTGTAACTAAGCAAGAAGAGACACTAAAATAAGATAAATCATGCTGAGCTGATAAAATAAGTCTGACATTAGAAAAATATATTGATGCATTGGACAGATGATTTTTGGTTTTGATATTTTCCCTTTATTATCAGTATCATTGCATTACAGTTTGAACATTATGCTTATTATTAAACAGGAAATAAAGGAATTGAGAACTGCTGTAGAAACCTCATTATTTTTCAGGTGTGCAACCCAATGCTGATTTAAAGCTTCCCCCGCCCCAAATAAATCACACATATAAACTGGAAAAAGCGGTTTATTGAACTTCAAAATTAAAGTCTCTATTCAGCTATTAGAGAAGCCTTTGAGTGTTTTAAAATAATTCTTTAAGATAATGACAATGCTTCAAGGTGTAAAAAAAAAAAAAAAAAAGAAAGTGTTCTTTTTCAGTTGTTTTCTGGTTAAATCTGATATTGAGCTACTGCAATGGCACCAATCTGTTATTGAAAATATTTTAAGGTTATGTTTACTTAAAACAAAAATATAAATAAAATGCTGAGTAAACAAAAGAAAATTTTTGAGGAATAAGGGTAAATGAAACACTTTACTCCATTTCTTCCAGAACTGCATTCAAACAGAGTAGCAACATGTTCATCCACTGAACATTTAAATTATGTGACTAATATAAGAAACAAAATATCAGAAATTATTCATAAATTATTTATGCAACTAAGAACTGCTTGTTTACAAGCGCGGCGGCCATATTGTATTTTTAATTGTGTAACAAACCAGCTTTTGCAGCCTCAAGTAAAATTAAAAGTAAAAAAAATTCTAGTAACAATATAAAATATTTCAATTTAATAAACAGAAAATATTGAGAAAATACATTTTACTGCCAACTCAAATTTATGCTTTAAACTTTAACTTTGGAGTACCTTAACAGAAACCCCCCCCAAAAACACTAGTAGTAGAGTGCCTGCTATGACATTGCAGGTCTTATAAATACTCCAGAGAAAAATAAATTGCAAAAAGTAGAAACTCTGTGGAGTTAAGATGAGGTAACAAACTTGTTAAGATAATGCTAAACTTTGAAAGTTTAATACAAAAAGATTTGGTAACACTTTATTTGAAGGGGTGTGCATAAGACTGACATGACACTGTCATAAACATTCCACTTCATGTTCATGACAGATGTTATGTCATGTTTATGATAGTGTCATGTCAGTCTTATGCACACCCCTTCAAATAAGGTGTTACCAAAGATTCCTTAAACTCACATGTTCTTCAGCTGAAGTCTGTTAGACTATATCCATCACCCATACACTACTTTCTAGGACCTTGTTTATTTCGTGTCGAAACTCTGGATAGTTATCATAATTAACTGGCAACTCTAGGTAGCAACCGCATGTGTGGGCAACTGGCCGTCTCTGAATACCTTGAAGTTGAGTGAAGCTAACACTGATAGTTTTTTGAAGAAACAAATCAGATCCTGTGCAGAACCGCAGAAAAAGTGACAGGTGTTGTGAGTCTGATTCTCTGAGATAAGAACTTAAATATTTGCTGATGTTTTTCTGCTGTGCATTCATGACTACAGGGTATACAATTGAATTTATAACCTTTCTTAATGTTGGCTGGAGATTTTCATATGCAGCTGTAATACTTTCCATCTCAGACCTCAGCGGGGAAAGGACAGTGCTCCACTGCTCAATAACAAAGGCAGGTTCCTGAATGAGCTTTTGGTGGGCAAGCTCCTCAAGTAGTAGCTCTATGTTATCAGCTGTTGGTACTCTTCGACAGTTATGGATATCCATGATTTCCAGAAGCTCTTCTTTGTCAACACTCTGAAAATCTGAAAGGCAAGATTCAAACACCATCCGATCGTACTCTGTAACATACCTTAAGAAGCTATCAACAAGAGGACTCTTTATAGAACCAAGAACTGCTTGTTCCAGTATTACTGGAGCAAGTTTTATAGGCAGGTACTTCTGTTTTTGCCAGCCAAAGGCAATAATTCGGCCAATGCTTTCCCATTGTTGCTGTCCAAAATCATGACGCAAGTAGGGCACCTTAAAGTTATTGCCCATTGTACACTGTTCATAAAAGTCCTGCCAAAATTCTGAGAGGACATCCCTCAAAACTCCTCCATCATCAACAGCCTTTTCTCGCCTTCCATCAGGGAGCACCACTTGAATACATATGTCCTCCTGAGTGACACCTGGATCACAAAAATGTGAAATTAGTTCTTTCAGGATCTGGCCACGGTGAAGAACAAGGATTTTCTTAATCCCTTCTCTCTGAACAATTGGCTCGTTCAAAGAATCAAATTGTGAAGAAGAAAGCACTGGACTAGATGGCTGTGGAGACAGAGGAAGGGTGTCATCAAGACTGACACTATCTGTGTCAGAAATGTGTCCTGTGAAAAAGGTAACAGTGCCACTGTCTTCTAAAATGTCCCCATTGATTCCTGCATCTAGCTCTTGGACATTGGACAAATCACCCATGTCATCAGTAGAGTAAACTAGGTGAACATTATCACTGCTGCTGTTTGTCAGGACACTGCTGGTTCCAACATATATGGCATCAATGCTGTCTGGTGCTTTGGATTGAGTCAGTGGTGTGCAAACTTGAGAGTGAGTAGAAAACCTTAAAGTGTCTTGGTCATTTCCACTGGGGTTGTCTGGTTCTGAGTCGCTGCCAGTGTCCTTCTTTTTGGTTGTTAGGTAAAAACGCAAAACAGGTAGTTTTGTCTGCTCATAAAGTTCTCCAACTGTAATATGTTCATCAAGTGAATGTTCCTGGAAATCTGTCATGTCAACCTCAAAATCTGTAATTCTTCCATGTGAATTTCTTTGAGACGGAAAAAACAAACCCACTGCCTTTTCAATTAAGTCATTTTTTCTACAGTCCTTTGACACATCAATTTTTCTTGTTCCACCACCTTTCTTTGTCCGAACTTGTAAAAGCTCCCCATCTCGAGAATTCATCCATCCTATCTCAACTTTTCGAACAGTTTTTTGAGCATTTCTGATGTTAACATTTGCTGAGACCTGCTTTTGATCGTTGCCTTTGTTCCTTGAAATCTTGGCTCTCAATCGGTCAAAAAGTTTTGATTTCCGGCCAGCAGGATCATTTTCCCTTCGTCTGCAATATCCGAGAAGTGCCAGTCGGTCACCATAAGATGGAAGATACTCCTTAAGCTGCTCATCTGTCATGAGCAGAAGGACACTGGAGTCAATCTAGAAAACAAAAGTTAAAACAGTTATTTAACCTATAAAAATGGGGGGGAAAACCCAGTAAAAACAGCCACATGATAAAACTGATCTGTCTTCACCATGTCTCTATAATAGTGTTGTATGATAACTTCTAAATGTACTGATTTCCTTAGCAATCTAGCTACCTTATCCTTTTGCAGTCGTTGTATGACTTCCTCTGAAACATCCCGGGATTTTAGGAAGTCATATATCTCATCCATCCTGTGACAATTACACACAATAACTAATGAATAATGTCTAATAAAACATAACATTCCAAAAAATTTATTATGAACATGAGAATAGGGTTGAATGATATTACTGAAAAACATTTCACGATACAAGCATTTTTTATTATTTTATATCAATTATTTTTTTTTATATCTGAAATATTGCCAAACTGGTGATGTGACCTTTCCCATTTTATCCACAGCTTTCACACCATAATGTTTTTTAAAAACATTTATGAGGCACAGTGGTGAAACATTAAACTGCTGCTCCGCAAGTTACTCAACAGCTTGTTGCTAGTTCACCAGTGAGTTAAATGAAGCCATCAACCTAGATGAGCTAGCCTTGAGAGGTTGAGAAGCCTTGACTGTGCCTACATCCTCCAGAATGGTATGTGGTTCTGGATCACAGTTCAGAGAATATTCTATTGAATATTCTGTCAGACTTACTATCTATTGATATTGATCACGTGTGTATCGTGATACATATAACTGATTTATTGTCCAACCCTACAAGACAGACAGAAACTGTATTTCAGACTCAAGCTCCTGCTAAAATAAAGACAATAGACAACAAAACAGCTGTACAGATCTGCAAAAATAAACCAATACACAAAGAAACTACATAAAAGTAATAAAGAAAAATCTACCAGTGTCTCCACAACTAAATGGTAAAGTGTAGAGCTTAGGTCTGAAAGTTCTGTTTACATTTTTCCCCTAAAATATTTCAATGGTTGAACAATTCTCAAAATGAAATTCCCATCTTTATAAAAGAGTCAAGTGCATGAACATCATCAGAATGATTTTAGTTTTGATCTTAATTACTTTCATTTAAACAGATGATATGATAAATTGGATTTTCACAAGAGTTGCAATTTACCTCTGTTTAGGTTTAGGTTCAGGTCAAAGGAACCTCCTCTGTCTCTTTTGTAGGTATCCTGAAAGTTGAGTAAAGTTGAGGAGTTAAAATTTTCAACAGGGCCTGCCTGTTTTGGGGATTTTTTAAGTTCCTTGTTTTTCAATTTTTCTTATTTTGAATTGCTTTTGTAAATATTGTCAATGTAAAGCTGTAGATCTCCAGCATTAGCATAAGTGTACATAAAACTGCTAAGAAAACAGTTTGAAAACTGATGCATTTTGTACTTCCATATTTTACTCTTGTCTATGTATCAACAAAAACAATTTAACGGGAAAGATAGTGAATCACATTATGCATAACAAAACGTGCATACAACAAGCTGTGGAGCTTGTTTTAACCTACTAGCTATTGCTTGTATTAATGCCACAAAAAAATTATACATATTAACTTATTGAATTTTTGGAGTATAAACTTCTTATCGCACTCTGAAATAAAAACAATCTAATTAACGGACTACTTAAAAAAAACCCGGTTAAATATGCTAGAACAAGGTTAGCACGCTTTGACGGTTAACCTGCAGCTAGCTCATGTTGCTAAAACAACGAACGATGTACATAACACCACACGATCAAAAAGCATTCAAAACGAAGGAATCTAAACAAAATCAAAAAAGGCGAACCTACCTTTTACTGACTCTTAACGCAGTAGCAAAGGTTGGACCTTGGATTTAGGATCATATTTAACTGGGAGCTGGAGCATGCTGTTATTCTAAGGAGGCCTGTCCCCAACTGCTCCGGTATCTCATAATTATGACTTTGAAAGTCGAAATTATGACTCTGAATCTCATAATTATGACTTTGAAAGTCGAAATTATGACTTTAAATCTCATAATTATGACTTTGAAAGTCGAAATTATGACTTTGAAAGTCGAAATTATGACTTTGAATCTCATAATTATGACTTTGAAAGTCGAAATTATGACTTTAAATCTCATAATTATGACTTTGAAAGTCGAAATTATGACTTTGAAAGTCGAAATTATGACTTTAAATCTCATAATTATGACTTTGAAAGTCGAAATTATGACTTTGAATCTCATAATTATGACTTTGAAAGTCGAAATTATGACTTTGAAAGTCGAAATTATGACTTTAAATCTCATAATTATGACTTTGAATGTCGAAATTATGACTTTGAATCTCATAATTATGACTTTGAAAGTCGAAATTATGACTTTGAAAGTCGAAATTATGACTTTAAATCTCATAATTATGACTTTGAAAGTCGAAATTATGACTTTGAAAGTCGAAATTATGACTTTAAATCTCATAATTATGACTTTGAAAGTCGAAATTATGACTTTAAATCTCATAATTATGACTTTGAAAGTCGAAATTATGACTTTGAAAGTCGAAATTATGACTTTGAAAGTCGAAATTATGACTTTAAATCTCATAATTATGACTTTGAAAGTCGAAATTATAACTTTGAATCTCATAATTATGACTTTGAAAGTCGAAATTATGACTTTGAAAGTCGAAATTATGACTTTAAATCTCATAATTATGACTTTGAAAGTCGAAATTATGACTTTGAAAGTCGAAATTATGACTTTAAATCTCATAATTATGACTTTGAAAGTCGAAATTATGACTTTGAAAGTCGAAATTATGACTTTAAATCTCATAATTATGACTTTGAAAGTCGAAATTATGACTTTAAATCTCATAATTATGACTTTGAAAGTCGAAATTATGACTTTGAAAGTCGAAATTATGACTTTGAAAGTCGAAATTATGACTTTAAATCTCATAATTATGACTTTGAAAGTCGAAATTATGACTTTGAATCTCATAATTATGACTTTGAAAGTCGAAATTATGACTTTGAAAGTCGAAATTATGACTTTAAATCTCATAATTATGACTTTGAAAGTCGAAATTATGACTTTAAATCTCATAATTATGACTTTGAAAGTCGAAATTATGACTTCCTGCTGGTCTTTTTTTTTTTCTTTCATGGCGGAAATGGGCTTCCATACATAAAAGCATCCCATCAATATCAAATCATTTCAAATTGGATGCTATGTAGCAGGACAATTACTTTACTTAACGAGACTGGTTTATAGAAGGTTATTTACATTTTATTTTCAGAGCAACATTTGTTTGTGTGGCTCTGATGGTATCGATTTTTAGCCACAAAAATAATTCATTCTTTATTCATTGTCGTTTTTGGAATAAATAATACAAGCTACTGTGATACTTCTATATTGCCCATCCCTATGAGAGAGAAATCCCACAAGTTAGGTTGAAAAGTTTCATTACACAATCTCCTTAAATGTCCATAAGCTTTATTGGGGACGAAATAAAATAATTTTGCGGTGTTTTTTCTTTTCTAGGTCATGATTTTTTTTTTGCTTCTTTTTGCAAGGGTACTTTGCCAGTTCTTCTACGAGGAGCTATGTACATGTGAGAAGGTCTGGTCAGGTCAGAGAGAACAGCATGTCTGATTGTATGGGCTCGACAAATGCCAGCCGCTGACCTCACCTCATGACAACACGGCGCAGCACGCAACACAGCTCGGGGGCAGCAGGGCGATGGGATGGTCGGAGCGAGGTGAGGTGGTTGAAGGTAATTGGAGGAGAGAGGACAAAGAACAACAGAAGATGCTGGTCAGGGGGAGATGGCTACCGAAAAGAAAAGGATGGGCAGAAAAAGGGTCAAATTTTACAAGACTTAAGAAGGAATATTTAACTGTGGTTGAAAAAGATTGTTCAGAAAAAAAGGATGATTATCAGAAATGTATATAGAGAATTGATTTATAAACAGATTTATGATTTTAAATATTCAAATCTTATTTGGGATCTTTTTTCCAGACTATTGAACGCACCTGAATATAAGACAACTTTGGCCCCCAAAAAATTACTCGTACAGGCTGCTCTTGTCTATAAGCCGCAGATGTCCACATTGTATGTGCCTTGAGATTTTCCTTTGTTTTTTAAATTAATTAATAAAATATTTGACATTTCATTTTTTTTCCTGCTAAAATATTGGCTTTTGAGTCAAAACATCTCCATCTGTGGATGTGGAGCAATCATACATCCTAAAGAAAAAATTAAACGGTTTGTTTACTTTGGTTCATTTGGTACCTGGTGCTTTTTCTATAAGCTAAATGTGACTGTGTAGTGAAGCCAATTAAAAATGAGTAAACTGACTTTTTAAAGCAGTTAAATCTTATTGAAATATTTGTCAAAAAAAGTAGAAATGGAGAAAATATCTTAACTTCACCTGCATCTCTGGATGTCATAGACAAAGGACCTGACCCAGCAGAAATGTTTATAGGTAGGCTTTGTTTTCCTCTATTATTATTCAGGGAAATTTGTAACAAATAGTCTGTGTAGGCATGAAAGTGTGTATGTATTGGGCCTTGTACAGGTCAGACGGAGTGTTTTGGTATGCCATACATACCATATTTGTGTGGGTCAGGAACTTAACGTCAGGTGTGCAATGCAACATTTATGTTCCTGTGTGGTGTGTACAGTGTGCACATGTGGCTTGTATTTGTGTGGATCAGGTGCATTGGACTGGTTTTGTGTTCCACGCGCACTATTCACATTGGGGATATGGTTGTGTTCATGTGGGTCAGGTGCGATGATGGTTTTTGTGCGTGCCCTCTTATAATATCCTGCAGGGCATCCCTGGCCTCACACAAACTTCTTCATCCCCTCTTTCGTTGTTGCTCTCCATGACTTTTTCACCTCGCTCTTGAGGTTGTGCTGTCCACTTCATCACGCAGCAGTCTTTTTGAGTGTAAATCTAAACATAAGACTAAAATCTGTGTGGTTAAAAAGGATTATTTTATGTTAACAAGTCAGAGTTTTTAACAAACCAAACTGTGAATAATGACTGGTTTGTCTACGATTTGTAATATTACCAAGTCTATTCTCGCTGTTCATATGGTGTTTTTACAAATGGAGTTTGCAGTTGGCTGTGGTCAAGAGCCGGTTACAGAGAGCAGCTTGTTTTAACTCTGATGGATTAGAGAGTGACATCTAAAGCTGGAGTTGGATTAATCTCTAAAGATACCAGACCTGTTTCAGATTACACGCACAGAGAAATATACCTTTTAAACATGGACACAGTTAACCCACTTCTGCACCAAGTGTGCATGTCTTTTTAATTCCACAGCTTCCATCCCTTGTTTTCACATTTCTTTATTTTCTTTCAGTTTAAATGGCTTTTTTATATTCCTGTCCTCTTCTTATTACCTGTAGCATTGCAGTTAACTTCTATAAGTAGTTTTTTTTTAAAGCCACTTTCCTCTTAACAAGATAACTAGATTAATTTATTTATCAAATGTTTTATTAAAATTCTTACATGTATAAACATCAGTTTTGGGACCCGTTGATTTGTTGAAATGTGGCACGGTTGGCTTTTTAAACCTGCTGCACTCCAAATGGTTGGCATAGTGCTTTAGTTTACAGTTTAAGTGACATTTTTAGATTTGATCTTTTAAGTGCTCTGAGCTGAACTTTAGCAGCAATAGTTTCATTGCATTCACAGCCATGCACCTCCAGCCCAGATCATGTCTACAACTGTGAGGAGGCATCTGGTAGTAACATTAGGTGAAAGTGGACTGGAGAACGAACAGAAAGCAGGTTATACCTGTGCTTTGAATACCTGTGTATTCCTCAGGTGATAGTCAGAGTACAGTTTCTTCATATCTTGAGGGGGCCAGGCTATTTTCTTCTCTCTGCCTGTACTGCACAGAGCATTTTGTACAGCAGCCTAATAAACTCAGTCAGAAGTCGTCTACACCCAAACTAATTCTGTGTTTGGGGAAAGAGATGTTTTTCCCCACTACTTAGACCCGGGCTTTTTAAATCAAACAAAAATAAATAAATAAATAAATAAATCATATATTCTTATTCAGGTTGTACAGCCAGTAAAAAAAGAAAAGTGTCGGTATGCAAGGCTTATGTTTATCAATAAAAATAAATATCAACACTAATCTGCCAGCCACATTTTACGTACAAGTGCAGTCCGGGACATGATGTAGTCTCTCTTCTTCAGAGATCTCTCATAGCCTTGGTCTGGACTGCCCTTGGGGACAGATAAGAAAAAAGGCAATAAAAGGCCGATTGAATTTAACGGTGTGACACCACACCGTTAACCTCAGAGTGCCCCGACGCCGCACTCCGTTCCACAGCTTGACAGCTCGAGAGGCTGATGGTTGTGCTGGTTGTAAACCTTCTGACACCATTGCTGTCACTACATTTAAGTCTGACTTGTAAAACCAACGTTGCTTGTGTGAAAAAATGTTTAATGGGATTGGCAAATGCATTTAATTAAATTGCTGCTTAACGTGACCATGTAGAGAATTTTGCCTGAAGATTGGCCCTTACACATAGTGACATAATTTCTGTTGATTGTGATAATTAGGTGATTTAGATGTTATACTATATATAATGCTAAACAAATCTAACACTCTATGATATAAGACTAATTCTCTCAAAGCTGTGTTTTTTCTGTTTCTTGTGCACCTTTGTTTTTCACTTTACTTTCCAGTAATATTCCTGCATTCAGTGCTCTTTTCTGTCTTACCCTTTTTGTAGAGAATGGCATTAGCCATCTACTGGATAAGTGTGAAGTCAGTAAGGCTATACTATGTACTCAGAAGCTATGAATTACTCACAAGCCTTACTTTGCTGAAACAGGCAAGCACCTGTAGTGAAATTTTGATGTTTCACTATGTGCAAAAGGATCCATGATCCACAAGAGAACATTCAGTGGATGATTACTTCATTGAAAACTTAACACAAAGTTGCTCTGTCTCCTGGATGATGAGACCTCTACTCCACTTTCTACAAAAATAAAAACTCAACAAAAAAAACAAAGTTTTGATTTGTTTGAAACTAAGCTTTTTTGGATCAGTGTGTATTTCTTTGTCACCTGTCACAGCATGTTAAAAAGTTTAACTGTAAAACGTAGTCTCTGTGTGTATGTACACACACAGTCAGATATTCTGCTGCTAATGAAACATCTGTCTCTCAAGATCAACAGCTGATTCCCTCTGTTCCACGAGTCTGAGACTGCCACAACAACACTTTTAAAAAGTTTTCCGTTCATCCAGATAAAACTTTATCCCTACGATCACCAGGATAGAGACGAAGGGCTGGCGGAAGGATGAGGGGGGTTGAAGTAAGTGTGTCACACTGTGCCTAGGCAAGGTGGCAAAAAACGCGAAGGGAAACTCTTACATTAAAAAAAAAAAAAAAACATAAATAAGAGGACGACATCAACATCTGTGTGGGAACTTCAAACAACCTTTGAAAGGGAAAATGTGATTCCGTTCGGGATTCTCTAGGTTGGTAAACAATTTTTTTCCTCTCAGTTAGTGTGTGTGTGTGTGCATGTTTGTGTTTGTTGGGAAGGCGGATGCTTTGTAGAGAATGAAGGACTGTCAGAGCTAAGATCCAGCTGGATGACAAGAACATATTGAGAGGAGATGGGGGCTTCAGCTGCTTACAGCACCGTCTAATGATTGGCATGGATGTAATAAAGAGCAAATCCACTCTAGCCATCGCCCATATACTTTTTTAATCACAGTGTTGTCTGCAGTGATTCAGTGGAATCTGCTTGGTCATACATTAGAGGAAAAAAATGTCACTTGAACATCATTTATTCTGTATATTCCTCAGTATTTCCACATGCTGGTTTTCTTTTCTCTGACACTTTCCTGCTTGCCCTTTAAGAATGAAACCACAGCACTTCATATAATTTATTTACTGCTTTACTACTCACCAACCAGGTGATCCACAGCCAGATGGTAAATGATTATTTAACTAAAGTAACTACTCATCCTTAAATTATGTTTCAATATTGTAAATAAATAGAATAAACTGCACCTCTTGCATTCTTTGGACAGCTTGCTTAGAAAAAGACCATAAATGTTATGTTTTTTATTACTATTATTTTAATATACATGCCTTAGAGGCAGCTTGGGCTTGATGGGGAGATTAGTCATGTTGTAATCTGAAAGTTGTTGTTTAGATTCCAACTTCCCACCAGGCAGAAAACCCCTATTCTGATAAAAGAAAAAAATAATAGAATTAATGGAGATTCTTGTTTTCAGACCAATTTAAGTAATTATTGTTTTCCTTTATGATTAAATCTTTACATTACATAAACATATGCACACATAAATTTCAGAACAATAAACCCCCAATCAATTGTTTTTTTTTTTTACCATTGATTGGTCTTCCTGGACTGAAAACATTTGCTTATTTACTGACCCAATAAAGTCCCCTAGCAACATCAAACTGTGTGCTTTCACATGGCAAGCTGGTTGCTCTTTGTCTGCATCCACTGCAAGCTCAGAGATTCAACAGCAATGCCCCACTCTTATTTATTCAGTCATTACTCACAAAACAGCAAGCAGCAGGCACAAAAAAGACTGATTTAAGCAAAGTAGAGCAAAAGGCTTCCGTCTTCTGTCTCACAGAAATAGCATGGTATAATTGGAACAGTAACACGCTGCGTCAGTAATAAAAAGGAGAACTTTCAGTATGTTTTTAAATAATTACTTTTGTAAATGTGTTAAACATGTGCATGATGCTTTAACAAGTTTCTGTAATGACAAGGTGCTGTTCAGCAAACTGTCATCAGCTTCCAACAAGGCTTCCAATGAGCCTGCTATGATATTCAGATTTTTTTATAGTCAAAAGGGAAAAACACAGTTAAACTGTAAAATCAGTTGTGTCATTTGTTCTAAATAAATGTGCATCTCCATTAGTTTTTTTCTTTCTTGTTCCTCCCTCCGTGTTGTTGAGAGCGGTAGTGGCCATTTGTATGTGTCAATGTGTGTACAGGTGTTTGTGCTCTGAAGTGGAGCACAGTTCTGCACTGAGGTGATGTTATGTGAAATCCCTGACATTACAAGAGCAGAGAGGTGTTGACTTTCCCGCAACAGTGTTGTCCTTTAAGCAACAGGAGCACCATCGCATGTAACTATCACCTCTGTCTCATGTGTCCTCCCTGTTCAACAATTTTCTTCATCCAAGCTTCATTTGACTTCTTTCGTCTGTGTCCTCCTTTTTCTTGTCTACTTCTGCAACCTTCTGCATCATCCAGCAGCAAGGATGCCATCTTCTCTTGAAGATTCCTGACTCTTTGAATTGGATATTTTCTGAATAATCTGTTATCTAAATATTGCCTACTTCCTAACTATGTAAAAAAATCTGTTTTCTAAGTCCTGCTTTAGATTTTGGCTCATCCGTGCCACTAGTGTGAGATTTCTGCTCTTTCTTATTGTTTTTATTGGTGATATTTCTGTGCACATCTGCAGTAAAACTGTCTGGACAAGATTGCAGTGCCTGCAAAAAGAGAATCTCAGAGAAAGGAAGACAAACTGGTTGTGAACTTTACAGAAAGGGATCCAAATAAGAGAAAAGAGAAAGTAAAATTGAGAAGCAATAAATAGAAAAGTGTACAAGACTCAAATATAGAATGCTCCTTGCAGATTTGAAAAGAATCAGAATAAAATAAGAGGGGAAAAATTTTGAAGAATCTCAAGAGGCACTATGCATGTGATAAGGATCCCCCATCTGGCTGGAGTAGGTATTAATACCATCACCCTATCTCACCCCATCTACTGCTTTTTCCTGTCTGGTCTTTGTCTGATTGATTAAGACTGAACGCGTAGATGCTATGCCCTGTAGGTCAGCTATAATCTCACATTTCCATATGGCCCATGCTGGTTTGTAGATATTTGAATGACAATTTTTATTGCACCTGTAGATGCTGCTGTTTCTTATGATAATTTACACCCTTTTCTTTTTAATCTGTTTGTGTTCCGTCTTTTTTCCTCAATCTCCTATTGTCCCTGTCTGCACTGGAATACCGCACCGACTCATTGTTATCAGTCTATTTGCGTCATCAGCTCTGGGCAGAGGTTTTTTTTTTTTTCTGTGTCTGCATGTGTGGGTTTGACCTGAGCTCCACACATCAGGGTTAACATTTTAGGTTCCAGCATCTCTATCCCTTACTGTATTCCTGCAAAGGCCAGGGATTAACACAGAATAGGAAGCAGCAGAACTGATGTCATCGTAGCATTTATGTAAACTTCAGGGCACGCTCTCAAGTAAACACTAGTGACCTTCTTACACATAAATGCTTTCTCCCCAAATACTTCTTCTCAGAGGTGCACTGCACTTCAGTGTCTCTACTACTACTCCTCTTTGCCATAGCAACCATCTCTCGGATCCATCAAGATGTATCAACCCTTCACTTGAACTCAAACATCCCAGACAACTCTTTGTTGGTGATTCAGTCTCTGTATTGCTATTCTGTGGAGACCTCAGATGTCTATCATTATTGTTTGTTTATTATCATTATTCACACGCTGTTGCCTAAAGTGAGCTGAGAAAGTATAGAATTAATTAGAAAAACAACCAAGAGGACTATGGTAACTCTGGAGGAGATGAAAGGATTCAAAGCTCAGGTGGAAGAAAAGCTCATTAGAAAAGCTCAGATCTGTTGACAGGACAGCTGTTAGTCTTATTTTGTATCTAGTCTTTCTGTGAAAGCGGCAAATCACAGCAGACAAAAGTCCAATTTAGAATTTGCCACAAGTCATGCAGGGAAACATAGTAAAAATCTAGAAGAAAATTGATCAAATGTGATTATAACTGAAATTTGTTGGGTTTTTGGTGAGTAAACGTTGTAGGGACAGGCCTTAAAAGATTTGAAGAGTTTGTATTGGTTGTCACATAAAAAGCCAGAAAAAAAAGAGAAAACATTTTAAAGTCAGACAGTTCAAGGGGTATAAATGTTTTTGGTTAGTTTAGTGGTACCTTAATTTATCCACCAAGGAGAAAGCTTCAAACAGAAAACATTTTGTCCTTGATGGATGAATATATTGTAAGTGTATTGAGTCGTATCCATTTCTCTCTGTGTGACTGTGTTTGGGCATTTAATGTCGATGGTCTCTCATAGATGTCTACATTGAAGTTTAATGTGTCACAACAATATGTCATAGAAGCTATGGGAGGATTGTCATTTCTTTCCAGTGTTGTACAGCATGTACTTGTATATCTCATGGATGCATCCTATGTGTTCATTGCTACTGTGACAGCTTCATGAGCATTCGTGTTATATATAAGCATCAACATCTTCAGTACAAATGTGTTATTTTCTGCTCCTCTCAACTGAAAGTACAATGTTGGCTTTGTCTGAAATTTGATCACAAATTGCCCGCGCTTGAAGTAAGTGATAATTGCATCCCTTTGTGCAGCAGTAAAGAACTCTTGTATCGACTTCAGACACAGACACAGATCATGCTGTATGTAGAAAGCAGAGGCAGGCAAATGCAGCTATAGAGTCCTCCTCATTAGATGGCCGTATATCGGTGTGAGGCAGCAGGGATGTGAGAGGTGTTGGGCCTGATCAATATGTCTTCAGTCTCACTGACTGTATCATTATCATTTTAATGACCGCAGTATTTTACCCACTGATAGTCTTTGAGATGAGCAGCACCAGAGGTCTCCAAAAGTTCACAGCTGCTATTGTCTAACAGGGGCTGCATTCAGGTGTTAAGTGATGGCTGCTGACATTTTGAAAGCAGCAACCAGGTAATGATGAAAACAATGTTTAATGTTGTAGTTGCTTCAAAATTGCCAGTTTAATTTTGTGTATTCTGTCATCAAACGTTTATTCTGAAATGAATTTGTTCAAAACAACTTTTGGTTTTGCACATTAAATGAAAGAAATTATTTTCTGGCTGACACGTTAGTATATTCTACACTCTAATAGCTAAGATGACCCTTTTTTGCTGCAATACTGTCTTGTGACCATTGACTGGTCTCTGTAACTTGTATGAGGAACGTTTTGCGCACTTCTCACTTTCGTCTGTGGGGTGTCTGATGGGTTACTTGTATGTCCAGCCCATTTCTATTCCCCTCACACCATCCCAAAGAGATCATGATCTCTGCATTGTCTCTGCCCAGGATTTTCAATGTAAAGCTTTACAGGTTCTTGATGGTTTATTTGTGTTCTGTTGTCATCTTGCAGGGTCACATTCAGCTCTAATATTTTTTGCAGAGGTTTTCACATTTCCCTCAACTCAGCCTCTAATAGACTGCAAAATTTATGGAGCATTCTCTTATGGTGAGCTGCCCAGTTACTGCAGAGGCAAAACCTTCTCAAACCATTGAATACCAATTTGTGTTCATAACCATTGGTATGGGTTTATTTTCTTGGAAAATTAATTTTGGTTTATTCCAAATATTTCACCTGTTAATATCCAAATCATAAAGTTTTAGAATCAACTGTCCAAAAAATATCATTCAAATGGTGTGTGTATGGGTATATCTATTTGACTTTTTATGCAATATTTAACTTAGAATACCGGACCTTTCTGGTCTCCATGTAAATGGATTTCTTTCTTTTTTTTTAATGTTACAGTGTACAGTAGTTGTATTAATTTATTTTATCAGTCTAATTCCATAAACCTACAAGTATCAAGGCAGCATTCATCCAAATGCAAAGTAATGATGATTATCATCTATTGAATTTTATCACTGGTTTTGGAGATTAATTCATCCAAACTACTGAAACTCACCTGCCTTTGTGGTTAACAGAATAAAAATAAGTTTATACTTCATTTAACTCAAATTTAAAAAGATCAGAAAGGTTTAGAGATTAAATCATTTTTCTATTAGTGTCTTTGAAAACTTTTTTTAAGGGGAGAAGATAATGTGATCATCTATAAAAGGGATGTTAATGTCTTGTGTTGCATTTGTATGTTTGCACGTACCTCAGGGTCTCCACATGTTTCATCTCACAAGGCCCCTTATGTGGCTCAGGCTGCCTTCAGAGTAAAAGCTCCCTGAAGGTGTCGGACTAATGTGTCTGTATTTGCGTTGGAAATGCATAGACCTGATACTGTGATGTCTACTGTGCCTTTCTTCCCTTTTCTGTCTTCAATTCTGTGTTTTCAATTTACTTTTCTGCTCCGCCAACATACTTGTCCAGCTTCCTCCTTTTTTCCACTTCCAGTTTTATCTTGTTTCACTTGCCATCTTGGCAGAGTTTTCCCTTCGGCTTTGTGAAGACATCTCGCTCTCAGATCACTTTTTTTATTCAGTGAAAGGCCAGGTGAAATGGACCCTCACTGAATGGCTCTGATATTCTGCTGCGTTTGCTTTCATTTGGCCATTCTCGGCGTGTGTGTGTGTGTGTGTGTGTCCTTTCTCTATGCAGCTACACGTTTTGTACAAGGCAATGTTCCAAGCTCCTGTGACGTAAACCCAGTCTCTGAGAAAGTAGGCAATTTTGACATTGGATTGTGGCCAGAATTGCTTTCATTTTTAGTCAGCAGTGAGTTGTTACACTCCACTACACATGTGTGCACATTCTCCATGCGGCTTACGTATGCATAAAACTAAGCAGAATCATTGACAATTACATATGCTGTGGTTTTTTCCAACCAGGTCAATTTCCTGCTTTGGCTGCTTTACCAAGAATTATTTTAGTGGTTGATATTTTTTGCAATAAAAGAGTCATTCTTTATTATGGTTCGTTATGCATTAATAGAAAAAAAAAAAAAAAAAAAGGTCTCAAAGAATAAAAAAATTATAAAAAGGAGTGTGTTGGAGATATTAGTTTGATTATCCTAGTTTTAGTGATGTATAACTTTAACTTTTAACTTTAGCAGATGTGGAAATATTAGAATGATCATGATTGTTTTGAGTAGGCCTCAATTTAGGTTAGATTTAGATTTATGATTTAATCAATATAAATATAATCTGATCAGTAGAATATTTTTCTTAGACATAATGAGCAGGATTTGATTAAAATTAGTGTAATCAGTAGTTTTCTATGTTAAAATCACAGTCTTAACAAGTTTGTAAGTCATATATTAATCCGAAAATGTTTTAGTACATTAAAACATTATAATGTTGAGTGCAACAGATGTTTTGGTATTGAAACTGTTCATTTCTGTTTTATAAGAGTTTGAAGATATTAGATAAAACGTGTGCCAATTTTTATAATCAAAATCTGCTGTTTGATGCACTGGGTCAGAGGAGAGGTCAGGAGAGCTCTGTGCGGTTCAGGAACCAGTTTGAGGCAAAATAACCAATTGACTTGTCCTGCAGTGAGTGCTAAGTGGACCAAGTTAAACATCACCTTAAAGTTGGAAAGGTTAAAATGGACAGAGGGATTCTGCCTTTGGAAGAGAATATATATTCCCCTGACATACAGCTGAGATGCAGACGTGGCTCTGAACAATGAGCTAGTTGCTGCTGAGGCATTGATTTAGCCAGAAGAGTGGCTCAATTTATCCTCCACCCTGACAGTGGTGTCAACAACATCACCGGTGGCTGCCGGGGTGATTACCAGTGCTTTACTCCCACCATCCACACTTTGTTGTATATTCAGCTCTTCTACACAGTGCACTCTCTCCAGCCTTTTCATTGTCATATATCCCTCCTCCTGGGACCTGCATTGGTCTGATATACCAGACTCTTATGCACAACAAGGACTGCTGCTGGAAATCCTCCACGGTGGTTCCAGTTAGTTTTTTGTCTATCCTTGCTAGAATTAAACAACAACAAAAAACAAACAAACAATGGTGCCAATTATCAACAAGCAGTATAAATAGCATCTAAGTCTGGATTGATTTTATGTCAAACTAAACCACACTTTCCTGATCTTTTATAATCAGAATCTGGTGAGCACATGAAAGATGCAACCTCAATTACCGGTTTTGGTTAGACACAAGTGGCATCCTGTGCAGTCTTCTACATCTGTAGCTCATCTGGTTAGAGATAGTATTCTGAATATATTGGTTTTGTTGAGTGGTAATCTGAACGACTGTTTCTTTTTTATTTGAAACCAATTTGCATATTGTCTTCTGGCCTCTGACATCAATGAGGCATTTTCATCCACACAATTGCTGCTAACTAGATTTTTTTTCCTACCCTTCAGACAATTTTTTGTAAACCCAAGGGCTAGTTGTACATGATAATCTCTGTAGATCAGCTCTTTCTGAAATATTTGGACCGACCCCGCTGGCATCAACAACAATACTACATTCAAAATCACTGAAATCCCTTCTCCACTTTGATGCTCGGTTTGAACTTCAGCAAGTAGCCTATGGCATCACGTTTCTGCCAAAAACTCAAGGAGCTTATTAAGTAATCACAACAGAGCATATATTAACTGAGAGAGCATGGCTCTGATTGCATTTCTGTTTTGTCGTGGGCCCATAATAGCAACCTAGACCCTGCTGCAGTAGTAGCAGCAGTTTTTACGCTCTCACCAGAAAAATGCACTCCTCTCTGTATGTGGTGGATGTATTTCTCTGTTAAGGGTGGCAACTCCTGTGATTGATCTCATTGGCTAGATTTTCAGCTCAAAACTAGTGACAGCCATAATGAAATTTGGTTTAATAGAAGAAGAGGAGGAGAAGGTGGAAAAGGATAAACACAAATGAGAAGGCATGGAAATATAGGGGAAACAATAAAAAACCCCTATTTTTCTTAATCTTATTCTTCTTTTATGCTTTGAATTCCCATTATATTCTTCTCCTATTCTGCCTTACTGGCTATCACTTGTTTTTAGCTGAAAATACAGCCAATCAGAAGAGTTACCAGCCCCAGCTGACAAACGCTCAATAAACAGGGTGGGTGTAATTTAAATGCTGTGGGCAGAGCGTGTTTTACCGCTCTGGGTAAAAATAAATGTGAATGCGGCTGCGATCAAAGCCAGGTGCTTTTTTGATTCATATATGTGCTGTTGTGAATGCTTAATAAGCTCTTCTGGTTTTTGGCAGGATTGTGACTCCTTACTCATCTTTACCACATCTAGATACCCAAATGTATTGTGCAGCTATTATGTAACTGCTTGATTTGCTATTTACATTAATAGGCAATTAAACAGGTGCACATATTAAAGTGGTCAGTAGGTATGAATACTAAGTGATTCAGGATCATTAGCTGCTTTTTTATATGTTGAAGGAATTAGAGAAATGTCTTTGCCAATCCTTTATCAAAGATTATTGTCAGATCTCATTACGATCTACTAACTTAACATTTGCAGCAATGAGTCCTTAACCCACTCTGCAATTTGAGTAAGTAGCTTTGAGGTAAACTGCACAATAAGAGTAGCTTGAACTTTTATTCTGAATGGTTTTTGTTCTATGCTTGTGGAGGACTTCAACTACACAACAAAAAGCTTTCAAAAGAGAATGAAGAGCACAGATAGAAGTTAAAGAAGTATTGCAAGTATTCTTTAACCTGTTGACTGTTAGATGCTAAAATGTGTGTAATATTGCTGCACAGCAGGACGCTGCCCCAACAAACCCACTACAGTAATATTGCTTTGTCTACATTGGTACAAGAAATCATTTGCTAACTGGTTGGTGTGGTTTTTGTCCCCCCCCCCTTTTTTTTTTCTACTGTTACACCCAATGTTTTCCCTATACATCGAACAAAGGTAAATTTAACATCATTTTATACCGGAAGGAATTGAGTTTTTGTTTGATCTGGTCACTTTCCACTGTGGAAAATTTCTATGTGTGTGTGCCCAAACCTCCTTCTCTGCCCCCAAAGCGGGTAGACTGCTCCCTCTCTGGCAATTAAACTTCAATCAACAAATGAAGATGCAGTGACACGTTGAATTACAGCCAACATCCTCTTCCATACACAAGCCTATATCTGCCAGCCATGGATTAGCTTGCAAATTAAGGCGCTGAAGAAGAGAAAATTTGAGTTGCTTGATAAGAGCCAAATAACATCCTGCTATTGTCTTGATCCGCTGTTGCAACTTGGATCCAGCTTCCTGATTTCACTTGAAGTGGGCAAATAAATTTACTTGTGTATTTCCTGGTTGGACTTTGACCATCCATTTCAATCTGCTTTCTGATGAGTTACCAAGGCAGGCTGATTAAAACTCATCTCACTGAAGTCTTTTCCGGCTTGATCTGGGGCTTATAATGAAGATGTTGCACAGACAACCAAAAGCTGTTAATTAATGAAATAACTCCAGTCAAATCATAGATGAGGAAGGCTTGATTAATTGCATCTCTTCTTCTTTTTTTTTTTTTTTTGGCCAACACAGTTGGTCCGCTTGCAGAGCATTCCTGTGTTCTGTTCACCGGTGTCAGTGTGTAAAATAAAAAGAACCGAAAGTGCACATTTATCTGCACATTATGTGCTATTTATGCATTGCTTTCTGTGGTTAGAGCGTGAGTTTACAATATTACCCAGTCAGGTGTTTAATAATTTATATGCTGATGCTGTGGGTTACCTAACACATGATAGGCAGGCAGCGTGCAGCTCTTTGAGGAGTGTCTAGGGCTCCTTTTAAAGCAAAGACTGTCAAAGTTCCCGCCAAGGCATTTCATTTGGCTTCTTTCTCCCAGGAGGAATGTGTCGCTTCGTGTTTAGCAAACACATACCATCAGAAAGTGCCATTGCCATAGAAACTTGTTTTATAATAATAATAATAATAATAGTTGTGGTTAACTCGTCACATTCTGGCAAGTTCAAGTATGTGTTTACAGTTTTGTGCTGCACATTCAGTTCATGTGTTTGCGCACATGTTTGTCCCATCTTCAGCTTCTGCATTGGGGCTTGGTGTGGCTAATTAAAAGAATCCTACTTGCATTATTCATGTGTCTGTAATTATACATTCCTTTTGCTGATCCACAGCCAGAGACATTAAATATAGATCTGAGTCTCTGTGCCCTACCCTTCTAGGCCCCATTTTCTCTCTGTGTGTTTTGACTAGGCTCTCTCAGCATCTCTCTGTGTATCTGTCCTTATGAGTGTGTTTCCATCTCCCTGTCACCAGCCTCACTGTTGAAGCCCTCTTTTTGTTCTTTCTTTCGCTCCTCTCATCTCCTCCGCAGAGTCCTCGTTCTGATGTTCCTGTTTGGGATTCAGGCAGAACATTCGCCTGACAGCGTCTGTCCCTCTCGGATCTGTGGGCTGACCTCAAGTCACATCAGGCCAAATTGCAAACATGAGTATTAAAAATTGGCGATGACATGTCCACGGAGGGATTTAGCTGAGAAGACCTTTTGCCATCTCTGATCAATGTAGCGACAACAATTTCTCCTGAACAATAAATTCTCTACATAAAAAACCTCAAGTCCAAATTGCAAGGAGGGATGAAGGCATGTTGCACCTCAATATCTTTCTTGCAGAGAAAAGTAAATCATTCAAAACATTCAGTGCCATTTTCAATGCTTAGTTCAATGTTTACTTACTGGCCTTGTTGATGGAAGTGAATCTTTGAGGCTCCTGACTTCCAGCATGCAGAGATTTTGTGAATATATCCTTTCACATATTTACATTTTGATGAGGATCATGAAGAAAGTAGGATTTTCTTTTTTACAACTAAGTGCATCATTTAGAACTTGTCACCTAAGGGTGACGCTCACAGTTGTTTCAATATGTGTTCCAGAGTATGACAAATGAATAACTGCCTTGAAACCAGAACTTCATTACTTCAAATCACTTTTCACTTTTGTTAGTTAATGCTACAATCTGTGTATCACTGTCATGTGCACTGTGAATAAATTCCACATCCTTGTATGTACATTGACTCATGACATAGATGAGATATTTGAAAGCTGAGATGCTTGCAGACTCGAACATTACTAATTCCTTATGTTTCTGTATACAAAGAAGTAGCAGCTGGATGAGAATTGGTACCAATGTGAAAGCAGAAGCATGAATATGCTTAGATGCAGAAATCTTGTTTTATCTCTATTTTGATATATTGGGTGATTTATTTGCGGTTTGATTTGATTATTACAAGAAACAATAACTATAACTTTTGTTTACTTAAGGACAGATGTGTAATGGAGCACGCAGTTAATTGGGTAATATGAGTGATTTTACCACATCAGGCTTTTTATTTCTATTTTAGTAAGACTATTTTTAATTAATGGATTTCATACTTAAATACAATTTCTGGTTACTCTACCCACCTCAGCTCACTTTACTGGATGACAAAATAATGACTTAAGCTGTTCATCATCCATGTGAGAACTTGGTTAAAAAGCATTTAACTAGCTTTTCACCAAACCTGGTTAAATTATATGATTCAGTTCTACTCAAAGCACCAGAACATGGACATGATGTAATATTTTGTCTGCATGATTACATCATTTCCCCAAATTGCACTAACCAAGTACTCAGTACTTAAGTAGCCCTTTTCTCCAGAATCCCTTTTTACTCTTGAATAATTTTTTGGATAAATTTTTGTCTACTTTAGTAAAAATGTATTTAAATAGTGCTACTCTTGAGTACTGCTTCAACCCCCTACTAATATAGCATTCATGTGTTCTCATTTAAATTCTCCATTGTTTGGCTTTACATGTGTTCAGCTGGATCACTGCAGTTATGTTAAACAGCGGATGATGCTGCAGGTACAATGTACCTACATTCAACTGCTGGTAGAAGAAGAGTCTATAGAGGAAGTGCATTCCTTATAAATCTCTAACCACAAAGGTCCGCCTCGAAAGGGTAACTTTTTAGTCATTTTTACAAGTCTATCAAAGATTTAATGATAATTATTAACTTTGTGTTTTTATTCATATGTGCATATGCTGCTATGCTTCCGGACTCTACATCGCTGCACTTCCTGTTTGGTGATCGCTACTCTGGGACTGTTAAAGGAAATGGGGATGTGTGTGACTGGGCTAAAAGCCTAACCCAGGCCATGTTTCACAATACAGTCCGCATGAATCTACAGGTTGTTATGTGCACTGAGAGAAAGGGCAACCATAAATCATGTCTGCCTTTGTCTTTTGGTTTAATCTCACATTTTTAAACACTAGGTGGCTTGACCTTTTAATCACCTGGGGTGCCCAATTAGGTTCCAAAGGTGACTAATGCTACGCTGGCCGGATATTTAGCTCTGCCCAGTTTTTGCCCTGTGTTTTGTCTTTTCTTCTACTTTCTTGTGCTGCAGGTGTGTTTTATAAGAGTAGCCTCTTGTTTCTGACTGGAATTAGTACTGCTTAGACTTTGGCTCAGTTAATATTTGATTCATTATTCATAGCAGGGAGAAAACTTACTTTGTTCCATGGGAGCAAGTTGACTTTTTCTGTCTTCTTTTTTTTTTAACCTCAATGGAATCATTATCTGAAAACTGCTTTTTTCTATAAACTATAGCTATCTTCCAATGATATCAAAATTTGTTGATTTGAAGTGTGACAAAAATGCAAAATCAGAAGAAATCTGTAAGTTTTTATCCTATTTACCAAGAGTTTGGGTGAGATTCACATGGTGGTGACTTCAGCTGGAGCCAATAACAATTTTAATGACACTATGCAACTTGTTATATATATTTGAAATATCTAAACTGCTGGAGGTTTACGTTCCTGCATTTTGATCAGGGAAATCTCTTATGAAGGAGCTGTGGGGGAAATATATTATTTTACACAAGCTAAATAAACTGTTTCTTTATGCATGCGTCAGTGCACATCCCTTCTCGCTTCAGCACTCCAGGGCTAAACTGTTCTTCCTGCTTTTGAAGATGCTTGCTTTACTGACGTTGCTGTTGCTTTGGCTCACAGCAGTTACTGGGGAATTCAATCTGGGAAGACTAACGTCATGACTGACTGAAAATGTTAAGTGTGGAGGAGCAGAGGAAACTGTATTCTGGGAAATGAGATGAAAAAAGCAGTTTGAGGGGTTGAATCTGCTGAGTAGTGAGTTCACAGTGTTCTATCCTACATGACTCTGCGCTAATTTCTTGTACTTATTAAAATGATGACACAAATAACAATGAAAGTCCCCAAAATGCATTTTACATTAAAGAAGACAGGTTTGTGTTGTTAAACATACCTTTAGAACAATTTTATTAAATCTGTGCAATAAAACCAGTAGCAGTAGCAGCATCTCAGTAGGTTAGAATTTCACCACAACTAACTTATTTTGGTAATTTCATTTTAAAAAATGAAGCTCATGTTATATTACACAAACAGTCATATAATTCAAGCATACTTTTTGGTGATTGTGGCTTTCAGTCAGTTAAAGGGAAAATAAACAAACTTTAAGGAATAAGAATACTGAGATCTTAGGCTATACCAAAAAGTTTATCCATGTACTTTTACACACATGTGCCCTTGGATTGCTTTTGCCCAAACTGCATTAATGCAGCATGTCATGGAGCCTCTGCTAAGATGTCGAGGAAACCCTGGTTGCTTTAATAGCAGCATTCAGAATATCTGTACAATAATTGTCGACTTACCCTTGTTTTTAGAATACTCCATAGATTATGTATATGGTATTGTGAAGCAAAGAGTGGTTGAGATCCAAGGATGCCATGGTCATTATAGCAGGTGTTGGTACTGTTGACATTGTGGACAAATAAATATATGGTTCAGGCTTTTTCCTTCCGAAGCATGAGGAAGCACAGCAAGCCCCATAGCTTAAAAGTAGGGCAGCACTGGTGTCAGAGTTTGAGTTCAGCTGACTGTTAAGGTTCAAAGTTGTTGCTTTTAGAAAAATATGGCCGTGTTCTTTAGGGTTTCCGTGTTATTTCGTTTTATTACTTTTGCATGCGTCTTGTGAAGAGCTCAAATGGAATGGTGTTTACTACAGTGTGTGTGTGTGTGTGGGGGGGGGGGACCCTTGAAGCACTGAGTCAAGCTGTAGTCAACACTGTAAATTTAACCCAAACTCTTGAATGGACTTTGCTTTACAATCCTTTCCAGGCTGTGGGCATCCTTTCTTTTATTCAACTCTACTGTATATGCTTAAATGCAACTCTGTGAACAGCTAGCATCAGTGGATGTTTGCTGGACAGCTGTGAAGTCAGCAGTCTTACCTCTGATTGTATAAGAGGGGATCACCCTTTCCTTTCTTGCAGCTCCACGGTCAAATCGGTTCTTTTATTTTCATGAGGTCTTGAGAGTCTTGACTCATTTATAAAGTAGCTCATTTTCACATGTACTTTTGCTCAAGTCTTGTTAAGTATTTTGTCTTTAATTATCTGTCTCATTTAGTTTTTGCACTTTGTATCATTAATCATATTTAAATTTTTATACTTTGTCTTACCTTTGAATGTGCCATGAAAAAGAACATTTCATAGCAAAATGTTATGGGACACAATCTTTGGGGAAACTGAATTCTGGGTTTTCATAATTATCAAAACAAAATTTAACAAAATAAATAGTTAAATAAAAAGTTTAAATGTTTTGGTTATACTGTTGAAAGAAAATATCTTCAGTTATATTTTCCTTTATTGGTTACATCTGTACATAAATGAGACAAGTTACACTGTTGGGATTCCTGATGGGATAGAATCCGTTTTCTTGCCGTGCTGCAGGGGATTCCCACATCCTGCTCCATGGGCTTTTCGTATGGTTGGAGAGAGCAGCAGGAATAAGCCCTGGCACCATACTGGATTTCCTGTCGAATGCTGAATCCAGTGCAGAGCGGTAGTCCTGACGTAGAGCATTCAGGGTTAGAGAGCAGAAATGGAAAGCAGATCACAGATCTGCGCCTAAGGGCAATGAGCTTCTCAGAGCCACCGCCTCAGGGAAAGAAAGCTAAGCCAGCATAAGCTACTACCATCTGCCAGCAGTGGTTTAGCACCTTTGAAAGTTGGAGAGGTGTGAAAATGAGAGCATTTCTTTCTGATCCTTTGTTCTCCTGATGTTGGTTTGGTTTCCATATAGAAATTAATCTAGTAAGGATCCTTTAAAACGCAATCATGCTGGACCATGTGTGTTTTTGTGGTCAGCAGTTGGAGACTACAGAAGTTTTGCAACTTGCTCCTGCTCGGAAAATGAAAATCATGAGATGGCTTAATCTATCTTCTGAGGTGATCTTCATTCTTCCTTTTTGTGGTCTGACGAATTACAGCTGCAGTAGGTAACTTTTTGTTTCCCAAAAATATATTTTTTACATTTGTTAAAACTGTGTTCATCACATGACAAAAGAATATGAAACGGGCAATATGTGGCTAAAAAAAATAAAAAGTAAAAATCAAGCACCATTGGATTATCTCAGTGGTCCTATTGCCATATGCAGAAATTTGCTACTTCCAGGCAGAAACAACTAATCAGTCAGGAAGAATGTCTTAGCACTGTCAATCATGCTGCTCATATCCTGCTTCTGCACAGAACACACTGTCATTCAGGCGCAAGGTTGCCATTGTGCTGCAGCTGTGCTAATGACGGAGAGATAACATAATGTTACAGGAAAACTAACAATTTGAGTTCAGTACAAACTCTGCTGCGGTGGAGGAGATATGGAGGGAGGACTTTAGTGTAGCGCAGAACAAAGAGGGAAGGACCTATAAGTTGTGCTTGTTAAACTTTTCAGTCAGTCCATGGTTTTCTCAGAACTCGCTACTGCAGCTTTAAGAAATAGGCAAATGAAAACACAACAATGAAGGCATATTAGTAGCGCGTACGAGTAGGCAATCAGTTAGGAAAAAGAAATCTTAGCATTTGACCACATGTTAAGTATTTCTCAAAAATACTCTTATGTAAAATAATAGGATGGGGTTGTTTTATGGAGATTATTTATACTGTTGACCTATTGCACCCTAACCCTTCCTACAAAAGGAAGGGTTAGAGTCCATACACATCCAAAAAACAGGGAAGGTATGCTCAGTTAAGTCAATTAGATAGTATCATTGTTCAAGAAGTTACGAGTAGATGCTGTTGCCACAAATAAACTGTAGGACCCTCTTGGGATACTTTTCAGGACAGCATGTTCAGCAGTGATGCTCTTCCATGAATCAAAATAACTTATGAAGACACAGCAAAGTGGGCCGCGAAGCCCATTAAAAAATCAGTGGTGGCACATGGCACTGTGGTGTAGAGGAAGAAATCCACTGGAATAATGTGTTTTATTTTATGACTTCTTCAGTACAATGTTTGAACTTTATGCATGTTTTAGTACCAATTTCGCTCTGCAACTTATGAGAAAAGTGAAAAAAAAAAATCTTTATTATTGTAATAAATTTTAAAGTTCTTTAGTCTTTGAATGTGCTGAGCTCAGCGTTTGATAAAGCATTTTCAGTCACCCCTAACATGTCAAAAGCTGCAGAGGGGTGATTGAAACCAGGACTTTGCAGCAATGAAGCACCACTTTTACAACTTTGATGCTATGAGCCATAGAGCAATGTTCTCCCTGTCTCTTCCACCAGCATTCCTTCACATTACATCATTAATCACAGGGAGATAAAAAATTGCAGAGCTGGGACAACAGCTGGTGGTAAGTCAGTGGTAACCTTTTGGTGTTATTGATTTTGGAGAGGGCCAAAGAGTGAAAGACATCAATATACACTGGCACACGCCATAAACTTCATAGCACAGCAGCCTGCTGTTTTCCATACACTTGCTGCTTCTCCATTATGTAACCATACTAGTTCATAATTTACCTATTGTTAGTCCTGGACTTGTTTTAATTTGGACATTTCCCATTTTGGCTAAATTTATTCATGTTTTATAACTCTTGGATCTTAATCGGATGTTATTACCGTAGCTGGAATATGAGGAACCCTGTGTTTCAGTGGTTGGAATAAAATTGGAGCATTAATTAATTGAAGCTGCCTCACTGACGGTTTTCTCAGTGAGCAGGTTTGATACATTATACAACTGATTGTACACATAATACAGGTCAGCAAAAAAAAAAAAATAGTTTTAGCTTGATGGACAACCAGTAGAGCTCCAAACCATACAGTAGAGATTGGATATTTCTCAAAATAATTTTAAACAGTAATAAGAGATTGATGTTATAATGTTTCATAGAAGTACAATGGCCCTAAAAAATACTGTGAAGTAATTTAGGGGTAAAATATTCTGTAGTTGCTATTTTGATTTGATAGTGAGCTAAAATGGCAATTACCTGCACCTAATAATTTCTAAAATGGAAACTGAAAGACAAAAAAGACATCTTTAAGCTGTAAAACATGCTACTCACTTGCATATAGACATTGAGATTACAGACAACTTTGATAAGATTCTGTTCCCTTATGTATCAGCCAAAGTTTTGCATTTAAACCTACAAGGTCAGACATTTTACCTGTTTACTCCAAAAAGATCCAGATGAAACCCGAGTGTTACCGAGAGCTTTCCATATACGTATATAGTCTTTGTAGCAACCACTCCCATGTCTGCTTACCAATTTGTCATCCAGAGCTGCAGTATTCCAGTGAGATTAGCTCTCAATCCCACCTCCCCATCTCAAAAGGGAAAACACTTCCATCAATTATTCTTTTTATAAAGTGCCAGATTTGTCATGCAAATTCCTACGTTGAACGTTTGTTAAGCTATTTTATTGTATCCATTTAATTTTTAAGGCATACTGTTTATGTATTTTCTGTCTCAAAGCAACCTTAGATCTTCCATTATTGTGCTCCAAACGTCCTTGTAGCTCACAAAGTGATTGTAAAATCATAATGTGCTGTGTTCCCTGTGCACGTTTTTGTCTTCCTTAATGTGCCCTCAGCTCAAGAAAAGCCTGGCT
This sequence comes from Xiphophorus couchianus, assembly GCF_001444195.1. Lineage (NCBI taxonomy): Eukaryota > Metazoa > Chordata > Actinopteri > Cyprinodontiformes > Poeciliidae > Xiphophorus > Xiphophorus couchianus. Next base: position 19,935,214 of record NC_040229.1, read on the forward strand.
CTGTCAAAAGATGGATAGTGAGGCAAACAACTCTGTTAACTTTTCAGGCATTTGCAGATATATTTTCTCTTTTAATGTGTTTATCATGACTCATGAGCTTCTCTATAGCAGCCATTAACATATGATTATCGTCTCAAAGCTAATAGCTTTGTCTGTTGTTCTCTTCTTCCTAAATCTTGTCTTTTTCCCCATCTTTAATGTTCCTTTCTTTACTGTTTCCTTCCTTTTTTCTGTCGTTTTCTCTCGTGCTTTCACTCTTCTGTGTGACTCCACATTCTGCCCTGCAGCTCTTCAACATCCCAGATTGAAGCCTTACTCCCACACAATGCTCTCCATTATTGCTTAATTATCTGTGGCCTGCCATTTGAATAATGTGCAATCTCTTAATCTCTTTCACATTTGCTTTTGCTTGCTGTTATTTTTATTTCCTTCTAACTTTCTCTTGTTTTGTGATGTCTAAGAATCATCAGAAAACTTCTTTACACCACTCCATGTTTCACTTCCTCCTTAGAGCCAATTGACTCACTAGTTAGTTCATAAGACTGTAAAAAAGACACAACTTAAAGTGTAAATAACCCCCCTCAGAAAGCATAACTCCACCCCTGGCAAATTTTGAAAAATTCCAGCAAAGTCAGCAGAGTCGAGAGACCCAGCTGAGTGTGGGGATGAGCGAAGGGGTGAGTCAGGGTGTGATCAGGACGAAAGAAACACTGTTGTCAACTTATCCACTTTATCGCTATATTTAAAAATTTTAAGACACTTCTAGTGACATTTTTCAAAACAACTGGTGATAAATCTAGCATCTCTTTTTCTGTGCTGTTGGAGACTTTTATGGCAAAAACTTTCTGCAGCTCAGCTGCAGGCAGCATGTCAGTCCTGAGTGAGCAGCCATTAGCCGCTATCAGCATATTTTGCTTCCTATTTTTTTTTTTTTAAGTAAAGTGTATTTCAGCTACATTGTAGATCTGTTCAACACTATACCTTCGCTAATAGTCAGAGCAGAGGAGACCTATTCTACTACATATCTGCGTTGAAAATAAACCACACATTTGTTAAGCTAAGTAACGCTATCTATCAATGCTCGCCAGTCACCATGGCAACGCTCAGAACAACTCCTGACTCACCACCTGGCGGGGACAAAGAAGTGGGGAGGGAGCGCTGTGCTTTTATACCCAAATTGATGAAGTTATAACAAACCGTGAGGACAATTGAACTGCGTAAGAACCGTTTGACAGGAAAGGCCAGGACAAATAATGGCGACTCAAAAGAATTGCACAAAAATGCCAAAATTTGCACAAAACATAAAGATAAACTATTTAGATAGTTTATCTGTAAAAACGTTGATTTGGGGGCGAGTTTCACTTTGAGAGTTTGGTAGTTGCAGCTTTGGTTGGCAAGATGTAGCAAAGTGCCATTTTTGAGTAAAGCCAAAGACATAAAATAAACAATAACCACTGTACAAGCTCATTGCAGCCATTTCTCTCTCTTCGAATATACTGTATATATGCCTGTTTAATGAACTGTAGCTTACCTTTCAACTTAAAAATGAATAGATAAATCTATTAAAGAAAAAAATCTCAAACTAACAGAGCTAGATATACAATTAAATAAATATAGTATAGTATAGCAGTTTAAAAATATTAAGTCCTTTAGAAATAATTATTTTTCAGAATTAATTCAATTCTGTTTTTTTTCTTCTTTAAATTCTTTGTGAGATATATCAAATTATTACCTTTATAGTCTTCTGTTCTCTGAAGCACCGTGGCACCATAGGATAATCTATTAAAAGCATGAACTGACATGTGTTTATATGGGTGCATTTGTTTCAGTTTGTTAAAAGTTATCTGATTGAATTTTTTGAAATGTGTATGTGTCTGCATGGTCCCTGCAGAAAATCAATTGGAGCTTTTCTCATGGCTCGTCCCGTATCAAATGCACACGCTGCTTTATTCCAGTGAAAATGTGCTCATTGCAGTCTCCCTGTCTGTTGTCTTCACTGTTTGTGACTGATCATTTACCTGAAGCAACAGTACGTAGGGACATTAAGTAAAATAGAGTAGCAAAAGTGCTTTTGTGTTCAGTAGAAAACCACAAGATTTGTTTGAGATATGGGGATTATTTGTAAATGTATTCCTAGTAGAACATCAAACACGCAAATGTATTTTCTTGTGTTGTTTTTTTTAAGTAAAGTATTATTATTTCAGCTACATTGTAGAAATATGCCATCGTAATCCACTTCCCTCGGCTTTATGCAATTTTGTTTTAGTGTAATAGTTAATAATGAGTACATGGCCATTGCTTTTTAAAGCTGTTTGTACTCAATTTAAATTGCAATTGTTTTCCATTGGTTTGGTACATTACAGAAATCAATAGCAGACAATAAACACTCACTCACTGCTTTTATGAGTCAAATAAAACTTAGAAGGGCAGTTCAAGTAACTGTGTTCACTCCAGAAGTCATTATGGTCATTTTGAACAAGAGTTTACAAGCCATTTTACATGTTTCTGATCAATACACTTATTAGTCTTAGCAAAAATATAACAATAATTTTCATCACAATGCTATTTAATCTGCATGTTTGTAGATCCAATCACCCTTTTGTTTACCGAGTAACTTTCTACATGCGTTTTACACAACCAGCTTGTTCATTGTTGCCATGTTTTTGCCTCAAATTAGAGAATAGACATCGTATTATTCGGAATTTCACATTAATGACCTTATTGTCTTTACTCTTTTCACAGGGTTGGTAAAGCTTGGAATTCACTGTGTGACATGCCAGAAGGTTGCCATAAAGATCGTCAACCGCGAGAAGCTCAGCGAGTCGGTACTAATGAAGGTAAAGTTCCAAACTTAAGATTTATGGTTTTAAAATCTTAACCCAGTCGAATATTTTGCATTTTTATTCTGCATTAGGTTTTGTGTTACATTAAAGAAACAGTTTTCAAAAGGCCTCATTGCTTTTTTTGTTGTTTTTAAACAAATTATTTTGTATCACAGATCAACTTTTAATCCTTTCTCCCATGGTATGTCTTGTTCTTTTTATAAATATTTTTTTTTCTTCTGTTGTCACAAATCTTAAACTGCTGCATAATAATGACATATGTTTTAAGTCTAGTGTACAGGAAAGTCAAGCTGATACACACTTTGATATGTATTTCTAGAAAATGAGTGGGGTGTGTTGAAATGACATGCAGCACTAAACAAAAGTATTTTAAATGAGATCTTGTATCGATTCCTGAGTGACAATGTAGTTTTCTGAACTGTGCTTTCTGTCACTTTTAGATTTACTCACCGCTTTACAAGTTCAGTTTACCTCTGTTCATAAAAAAAACAAGAGTTTAAGATTGATTCATCCTCAGCAGCTCGTCATATGCGAAGCAGTCTTGATAAAGTTGTTTTCAAATTCGACAGTCACTCGTGTGTTCAATTTTGTTAGAAAAGGGTCAAGCAAACTAAACCTCCACTCCCACTCATAAAAATCCCATTTTATTAAAGGATTTATAGTGAGCTACTTGAAATGTAACTGCTATTAAAGTCTCAGTGCACATCACCTGCACAGTGCCTTGGTAGCTCAGATTTCATTTCACTGTAAAAATACTTTTTTTTTTTCTTGCCAATCTTTGCTAGATACTCAACCTTACTTTATGAGTGAACAGCCAGATTTAGTTGCAAGCTGGTCACTGAATTGCTGTTTCTAAAAATGACTGTAGCACTTCTCGCAGCAGATACACTGAATGACACCTATGTGTGTTGTGCACACATATAGTGTGCACACAGATTGAAAAAAAAGTCTGCGGCATCTCCAGCTTTCACCTGAATAGCATATCAGGCAATTTTTTGTCTTGTTCATTGTGAAAGAGATTCACTGCTATACAACACTTAAAAACAAAATAAAGTTGGGCTCTTTGCAATGGCTCTCCATAGACATATACAGGCAGATGTAAAAAGTTAGAATATTATAAAGGTTATATGGTATATTGATTTCTTACACATTAAGTCAAATATTTCAAGTGTTTATTTCCTTGCCATTTTGATTATTTTAGCTCACATATAGTGAAATACAGGTAAATATTGGTGCTAAAATGTGAATAATATTTTTTTGTCTTCATTTAAATAAAGTAACTTTTTTAGATAGTCAAATAGACTGTAGATAATATGATTTTAAGATGGTGTACATATTTCAGTAATTTACACCATGTATTTATGTGGTCTTTTGAGTCTGTTACAGGATGCCACACCCTTCTCTATAAATGACACGACGTCATAAAACACTCCAATCTCTGTTCTGGCTTTGCATCAATGTGTGCCACCCTAAAATTCTCACTCACTCCATCAGGCCAACCCTTGCAAATATTTCTAGAGTTTCCCAAAAAGACTTAACCTTGATCACTGCTAACTTTTGAAAGCTCGGGTAAACATAAACCCTTTTTTATATCCTTTTTTTGTATAACATTTCTTATTTATGCTGTTTGAAAATAAAGCACGTAAGGAAAAGAACTACATGAGGCTTAACTGAAAAATGGCTATTGAAAGCTTTGAAGCTGCAACTTTAAACACATTTTTGCTTAATCTTAAAGAGATTAAGCAAAAATCTCAACCTTACTTTACTAAATAAGTATCTGTACGTTCCTCATTAAATGTCATGATAATTTAGTAAGTGTCAGAAACTTTGATTGGCCACTTACAAAGAGAGAGCCATGAAAAAGAGAGAGTTTCTCTCTCTCTCTTTTTTTTTAAAATCAAGTTGCTTTTTGCTCTTTCTCAAAACATCCCAGGACTCCTGCAGGGCAGCTTCATTCTATCTCAGCTCAAAATAGTCATTATATGAAGAGTTTCTTGAGTTGATGGGATGGTTATAAAAAAAAAAAAAACTGGAGGTAACCAGGAAACAAAGGACTATTTCACAAGATGCTCCAACTTGGAAATTTTCTTTCACTGGATCCAAGCAGAGAGAAGTACTTACTGTAATTGGAAAGCAGGAAGTGAATGGGTTTGCAGTCAGAAATTTGAAATTCCCTCAGTTTTCATCATTTCATGCAGTAACACCATTAGACTTCAGATGAAATGCTCTTTGTGCTTGGATATTGCTGTTTGATAAACATTCTGTATACATCAACTCCTTGCTGTGTGGAAATCCTCCACAGTCTTGTTTTTTTTTTTTTGCACTCACTCCACTGCTTGACTCTAGAAATAACTCTTTGTCTGTCTCTTACTCCACTCAACATGCAGTCAACTATTTCCATGAAGGAAAAGACTGGCCATTTCTGTCGCCTTTGCTCTGACAGAAGTATTATTAGGTGTAGCAGAAGTGGTTGGTGGAACAGCTGCAATATGTGACAACAGTAAGGTGCGGCAAAAACTGACAGGTCTCCGACAGGACACACACTTGCTGAAGCTGCAGTTCAGAGCCAATTACCGAGCTCTGACATAGTCATTCTTCGCCTAACTGCTGGTCCTCCGTTGGTGCGTGTGTAGCAAGCAGATGTGTACTCATGTGAAATATCTGCATTGAAAGACAGAACTATTAGAGAGATTATTTTAAAGATATTAATGTAATTTTTCATCAAACTTCTTCAGAGAATTGTTAGAGAACCTTAGGGGACAAACAGTATCATAAAGACAGAAGCTCAATAGAGTTTTGGAAAAGTTTAAAACAGGATTTGGTTATTAAGAAGTATTTCAATCTTTGAGAATCTTAGATGGCTCTATGTAAACCAGTCACTGAAAATTGAAAGATTACACTTCGCACTTCTTATTTTGCAAATAAGATCCACAATCAAATCTCCAGTTCTTAGGTTTCTGCTGCTCCTGGACAGATGTTGACTGCATCCTCCAGCCTCTTTTTCACAATATTCCAATTGTTTTGCACTGCAATCTCTGGTGCTTCTTTTTGTCCTGTCTGCTTGTTTGCCTGTCAAACTGTCAAAGTCACCGGGCAGCACTCTCCTGCTAGGCTCCGGCTGTGAAATGTCACCTTTTAATATGATAATGTCTTTGGTCCCCGTGGTGCCATTAGGGAGAAAATCTGACTCCCCTGGACAGGTATGTGTGTGCAGCTCTGCTGAAGATACACTCGCGAACAGCTACAGATAATAGACAGAACTGCTCAATAAGAAAATTTCTCCGATACATATACCGCACAGGGAGAGACACATTACTATGTCTGTGCATGTATGTGTCCTTTATGACCTGTGTCATCCCTCTCCGTCTGTCCTTCTGCTGACTGGCCTTAAGAGTCAAAGGTCTACGGAGATGAGTAGACAGGTTGAATTAATTGTCTTAGAGATTTTTGGCGGAGACCTCTCAGCTCGATTCACTGTGTTGAACTTCATATAACTAATCTCGAACATTTTAATCCATGGCCCTACAGGCTGTGACCTAATAGAGCAGAGAGAGCACTGAACTTTCTTGGATAACATATTCATCGGTGAACTTCCTGTCAGTTTTCTAACAAGAGAATAAGCCTTGACTGTTTTAAAGAACAAGCAGAAGCCAGTGTTTTTATTTTATATATAAAATGTAGCAATGCAGCTACTTGAATAATAAGTGTCTCTGTCTGTGGGAAAAGCCGCCTGTCATATTTTGAAGGATGAGATAGAAACAGACACATAGAGAATAAATTGTATGCACATATGACAGTATGTCAGCAGTATTGGGCACTGAGGGTAAACAGAACAGGGGACGGCAGCCTGATCTAAGGACTGTTGAAAATCAACCATTATTCTGTGGGGGTGTGTTTGTGTGTTTTGAGTCCATATCTCAAGACCCGGGTCCATGTTTCTGAAAGTCAGCCAGCTTCTCTGTCTATATCTGCCACAACTGTGCCGTGGGCCTTGAAGGATGAGACTCAGTGGGAGCAGGAGGTGGGGTGAAAGAGAACCAGGCAGAATAGAGAGAGAGATGGAGATGCTGTGTGGACCCCCCACTGAGACATGATAACACAGATGCCTGTGTAGGGACATCGCATCTCTACTTACATTTCCTCCCTAAAGTGGGAGTGTTTTCTATTGATCTGTTAACATGACATTCACACAAACAGAGCAGGCAAGTTGTCATGGTTATTACTGGGGTTTCATGCAAATAAAATAATATCACTATAAAGTGACAATAAAGTCTGACATTTTGCTAAGCTGAGCATGCATGTCAGACAAAGCTAGTGAACACATATAAGAGATGTGTGATTTTAAGATCAAGTTAAGTATAAAAGTATAGATAAGCCAACAGAGATTCAGCTTTACAGCTTTAACTGTATAGATATTAACCAGTTTGAGATTATCACAACATAACCTTACATTAAAATGTCATGGTTTGACTATATTGTGCAAAACTTTGTGGAGTACAATATTACCACCAACATTTTATTTATTTAAAATAAAATGTAAGAACTGTTGTCACTGCTTGTAAAATATATATTATTGATTGTATAATAAAATAACATTTATTGATTTTGATGGGAAAAGAAAATTGCTCAAGTAACTTTTAAAGCCTAGTCACCAAAAAATGTGGATTAAACGTACTTATCAACTGCTTATTGTACAAAATGTTACACATTTTTTTAATTTTTTGACATTGTATTGAGCAACAATAGGACCCTAACAAGCCAGTATTAGCCGGCTCATCTGTCAAGCTATCAGTTGCGGTAGCAAGCCTACAGTCAGCTGCTGAATAGACATGCCATTCATAGCTTGCCAACGATAGCTGTAAAGCTTTATTACCTTATTGAGAGTGACGGATGTAGCATCTTTAGTTTCAGCATCATCACTATCCATGTTTTTTTGCAGCTGGATATATTTCCAAAAACTCAAATGTGTTTTGAATTTAAGCTTGGGAGGTTTTAAGGAGGGTACTAGGAGTGTATTAGCTTTCTTTCAGCCAGATGACTGTTTTCAGCAACAGGTTGTTATTCTATAGCCCATTTCAGATCATAGTGGCACAAAAAACACTGAACAGTGAACCCTGTATTTCAGATCATTTTGTCCTTAAACAAGATACAAGCCAATCTTCTGAAATCAAAGGTCTTTCAGAGATTGCAGTTTAGAGTCCTGAAATAAAGGGAAGTATACAACTTCGGGGAAATGTTTATCTCTGCGCAAACAATTTCGAAGTGGTGTGATGGAAAACATTAACAGTTTTTTAAAATCGTATACATTTAATATCTTTACATCTTGAAATGTCCTTAACTCTTTAAGTATAATTAGAAATATAAAGAAGTTGTTGTTTTTTTCTCCAATTGCAGCAGGGGTTTGCACAAATAACATAAAGCAAAAAATTATGTTGAATTATGGTGTATATTGTACCTTAAGATTGAAAGTGAATCTTTGTGGTGTCCCTTTAATTTAAAGTAAGTTGTTTATACATATTGTTATTGTTATGACTTGAAGAAATTTTTTTGTGGTTCCAAATTGATTATACTTTATGATGTTGGTAGAAATATGTATTTGTGTTTTAACAGCTTTGACTTTGTTAGTGTGAGAAATTAAACATCAGTGAAGTAGGTACTGCGCACTTGTGTTTTGGGCAGATTGATATTTTCATTAAGTTGACATATCATTTTCTTAATTTCATTTTGGCTTGGCAATATTGAAATACTATCTTTTCAATTGAATGTTTGTCATCACACAATGGTACTTCTGTCTGAGATGGGTTGCATATAAAAAAATTATAAAGGGGTCCAAGGACCCTCACAGACTGGTAGAAATGATAACATTGACATCAAAGAGACCTTTTGGTCAGACAGAAAAGGAAGCGATATTTGAATTTTGCTTAAGTTGAGCAGAACCTTAATAACTCAAGATAATGGGATGCAAGTACAAGGGGCACCTTCTTCTCTTTTAACACTCAATGCATAGAGATGCATAGCAGCAGGAAGTGAAAATGACAGAAACCCCGAAAAATAAATTATGGTGTCAAAATAATTAAAGAGCATGCAGACTGTCGCAGCATTTAGATCAATTTCTGTCTAATTTAGTTACTATGTTCTAGTTAGCAATATTTTATTTCTTATTTTGAAAAGTGGCTCAAAGAATTGGGCCTTTAGAAACAGGAAGACTACTTCCTGTTTCAGATTAATTACTATCTGAATGTATACTTCCCTCTGATCAACTTAAAAATATACTTATAATACAAAAAAATGCAACTTTTTACTCTGTCAGTCATAATAAATCTACATTGTACATTCTCATCTTTTCCTCATATATCATTGCAATCCCTAAAACCTTTAGCATTTTGGCCACCATTATCTGTATAAGGTGTTGGTCTTTAACCTAGTAAAAGTTGGTCCAACCTACTAATTAAATTAATTCAAGAAACAAATCCAGTGACCTTCTAGTTAGGTACTTAGGATTATGTCCTAGATGACTGAAAATCCACACCTGTGTAAATTAATGGCAGAGTGTGAAGTCATGACATTTGGAAAATAATAGTCATCATTTCAACACACAAAATGCAATGATACCTTCTTAGAAAATGTTTGAGGGCTCTCTAGGTTAAGTTGTGCTTCAGGAGATTCAATTAAAACTGTAAGATGGAAATATTTTATCACATGAGAATATTGTGCATTTTTGTTAAACTTTGAGAAAGCCTAATTCTGTTGATAATGGGTGTTAGACATACCTGCTGAAGACACTGATATAGGGGAGAACGTGGATGAAAACGAAACATTTACTGGAGCATAATATTAGCTTTACCATGTCTTATACAACACAACCTATCTTTCTAGAGAAAGGGAAAACTTTATTAAGGCTCAGCGTAGTCTAGGGCTGAGTTAAATCATTACAAGCTTGCAGCACTAACAACTGGCACAGGGAGTGGGGGTATCTTTGGCATGCAGCAGTTGGTAGTTGCTGTTGTTGCCTGCTCTGTTTCTCCCTCTGAGCCAGCGAGCTGGTGGCGGCTGCTGCTGTCGGGATAAGGACAACTAATTAGCCGGAGTGACTTTCTCTCCTCCTAAAGCTGCATGACATCAAAGTCACTCTGCTGTCCCCAAGACCAGAGAGAGAACGAAAGAGAGGGAGAGGAGGGATGAAGAAAGAGAAAGGTGCATGTGGGGGGAGGGTTGGGATAGTGGATGAACTTAAAGTTTCAATATTTTCTGAAGATGATTTGGAATATCAATGCTTTACTTATTTTTTAATTATGTATATTTTTTTAATTAAACAGAGGTTTGTTTTGTGTCTGTCTTGCCCTTGATTTACAAAATTCTTTAACCACACTTCCTTAATTGTATTTTGCTTCATATTAGTCGAAGTTTGAATGTCATCATTTAGATTTTACACTACCAGATTATAATTAATAAATATAGTGAACTATAAGGCAACAATATAAAAGTAATCTCTAACTCAAAAGTTGATGTTGTGTTGAATCTATACATGCCAAACAACGAGAACATAGAGCTACTAAAGATGTGTTTTGCTATAACAATCAGGCTGAATGGAAGATGGATTTCTATCAGACTTTGGTTGCTATGTTTTTTGTTGGCAGGGCTGTGACTTTTCTATTCTACTAACAAATACACACTGATCTGAACTCCTCCATTGTAGCTTCAGCTGCATGTTTCGGGTCATGGTTCTGCTGGTATGAAAATAGCCTTAGTGTCACGTTTTATTGCCTCCTCTAACATTCATGTAGTTTTTAAAAAAGACATATTTCTGTAGTTGGCTTCACCCATCTTCCCAACAAAAAATGCTATTAGGAAAAAGTGTCTACACATGATTTCCTAATGAGGATATTTTATTTATGGTGACCGTATGAAGTTTTTTTTTCTTTTTTTCTTCTTGCTGCACAAATCTCTTTTTATGTAAGAAAAAGAAAAATCCTTTTGTCCTCATCCAGCCAGAGCACATTCTTTCACATATATGTGCTGTACTCTACATATGGTAAATATGTATGGTAATATGGTATTATGGTAAACTGCAAACAGGTTGTTTTTGTGTCTTTCTTTCAACAATTGCCATTTCTTGTCATTTTTCCATTTTGACCAAGTTGATGGAGTGTACAAATAACGGTTTTCCTGATAACAAATATTTCCACCTATGAGCTATGAGGCTCTGCTGCTTCTCTGACCTTGCCACAAGTATCTTGTGCATTTCTGACTTACTCTACTCACTTCATACCCTTTAATATGCCAATGATGCATTTGAACAATGCATGATGCTGTTTGGTCACTAATGTTCTATAATAAACATTGAAGACTTTCTTAGATCATTTGCATTTATACTGAGATTACATTGTAAACAAGTGGACTCTATTTAATAATTAGGTAACTTCTGAAAGCAAAAGGTTGCAACGTGTTTTTTAGGCCTATCAAAGTAAAACGATGTGAAACATATGTGGAACCTTTTATTTGTTTTAAAAAAATCAAATTATGGGCTAATTTGTGTCGATTCACTTAAAAATCCCAATAAAATAAAACAAGATTGTTGTGTGAAACACTGTAGAGAGGAAGGGGTATGAATACTTTTTACAAGGCTTTGTATACCAGCCAACATAAACTGTTGAGTGAGTGAGGAGCGTAATGCTTTGACCACATGAATCAGTTTTAATCATGTTATCCTGACACCTCAGTGACTGCGACACAGCTTTTCTCTCTGCCATCTTTTCTCTTTCCCTCCTAATGATTAGATTGGCCATTTTGTATTGCTGCCAGTGGGTTGGGTAAAGAGATGCCTGTGTGTGGATTGTGCACATCCATGCCTCGGAGCGTGCACAAACACTGCTTGAAATAAATGGCTTTCATATGTTCTGCCCCTGCGAGCTGATCTATCAGCTTTGTATGGTTCTCAAGCAGAAGTTGGGGCTTAACTCACAGTTAGATCTTGATAGCTTCACTGCACACCAAGCCTTCTGAGGTGGTTTAGCTGCTCCCTTCACTCTTTGTTTGTTTAGTGCATTCAAAGGTTATTTTTTACCCTACAATTTATAGAGATAAAACACAAAATAGTAATCCAAAATCAGCTTCTTCTTGTTTTTTTTTTTTAGAAAGTCTATTTTACATATTTTTGTGAGCTCATTTGTTCCTCACAGCAATGTGAAGGAATGAATCTGATGTCATTAATATTTCCTAACAGGTAAATCCGATAAACAAGCTCTTTTCTACATATGAGCCAATATGAAGGCCACTCAGCATTCTACTTCCTAATCTGGTGTCAAGTCACTGTTCATAAATCAATGTTTATTATGTTTATTTATTATTATTGTTTGTGTTCTTCACCAGCTTTGTTGAGGAAGCTCTGTTGAAATTGGAAATGTGCAATCAATTTAGTCCACAGGGTGTCAGATATTTGTAGTTTGTAGGGAATAATATAACGTTAGCTTCACCAATGTTCCCTTTTTTTATTTTGGTTGTCATTAATTGAAAATGCAAAACATTAAAACACTATAAACTGATCTCTTGAGGGAGTCTTATTTTGTGCCGCTTTAAACAGCTCCTTTTGCTGTTGCTTCATGCGATGGCAAAGCTTATCAAGCACACAGTGTTGTTTGATTTTTACCTTTCATATATCTTATCAAGATAAAACAGAGATGAGTGTAGACAGAATAATGAAATGGAGGTGAGCAGAACAGAAGATGTACCGGGATCCCCCATCGAGCGCGACAGGTGACAGACGGACGTCCAAATCGATGGTGTTTGTTTCTCCTTTCAAAGGCATCAGCCTCTATGTTGCCAGATAGATGAGATATTTATTTGCTTTCTTTTTGCTATGTTTATTTATGTCGTACTTATCATATCTACTTCTTTCATAAAGAATAATGTGTAATGATTTGCTCAGTTTTCAAGCGCTTGTTTATTTCTTGGTTTTATCTTGAGATTTGTTAATCTTTTAATATAACATTTGATCTAGTGTGTTTTCATGTGTGAATACGCTGTAATCTCTTATCTATCACAATTTGGACTTGTACATTTGGTCTTCATATTGCAATTTTTTTCTTTTTCTTACAGTGCCTAGCATTTTTTTGTTATAGGCATCTCAAGTAAATGAAGGCACCCGGCACTTTTAGCATTACCTGCTGCTTTTTCTTTACATCTCTGAGCATTGATTGTTAATGACCTCAGTGTGCTGACATCTCTCCACTCACTAACAAATGAGCACTGAGTTCATTTGACATGAACTCTGTAAATCCTAATTAATGAATGTGGAAGCTGAAGGGGATGTCAATTTTTAAAGTTTTTAGTTAACTCGTTGTCCATCTGATATAGATTGAGCTGTTTGTAGCTTATGTGGCGAAAAGTAAAGCATGTAAAGTAAGTCTGTGTTCAACTTTGTGGTACTTGTAATTGCTCATTCATTCTACTATCTCCCTCATACTCATAAATTTGGCAGATATGTTGCCATATTTCTCAAGACAATTGTACACTTTAAATGAACTTTTTTCCCCATAATTTGGTGAGCTCATTGCTGCAATTCCATGGTAAGGTGTGGAGATTTTCCATTTAATTCCCATCATTTTCTCTTCATTGTGCGTAGTTGCACAATATACTTGTTTTAAAGTTTTGCAATTTTCTGACCCAGGTATCTCAATACATCTGCGTCTTACTTGAATGATTATATTTTCTTTCACCATTTTAAGATTTGCTAATAGAAATGGCCACTGAGTTGCATCAGATGCACAGGGAAAGATGCATTCTTGAATATAAAAAGAGGTCTACTTTAGGTTAATAAACATAAGAGTACAGAAGATGATCCTCGATAATGTGTTAAATGTTAATTGGTTTATGAACTAAAATTATAATCAGAGAAATATTCTCAATTGTGATCTCCTCTTCTGTTTGTTTCCAACAAATTTGGCACAATAGACATTCATACCAGAAAGCTGAAGCAACATATGAAAATGTTGTGGAAAAAGTTCCATATTTTTTGTTTCCCATTTCAGAAAGTGGAACTGTTGTATTAAACAACAAAATATATAGCAAAATATTTTATCTTGAAACTTGAAATGTAGTATTACAGAGAATTAGAAAATTATATAAGATCAATAAAAATATTTTAAAAAGAAAAATGAAAAAGTGTTTTTCAATGTTCTTGGTTGGGGCTCCAACGCAGCCCTTCACTCCTTCTGAAGATCCCATAAATTATCAATGATTTTGCATGATAATCTTTTTAAGGCTGTGGTTATCTGTGATGCCGGTGCAATTTTTCCTACCTTTTTTTTCTCCACTCAACCAAGTGTGTATAAGTTTGAATACAACGCCACAAAGTTATATAAAACAAATGCTTGAAATATTAAATATTTTTAATATATTATTAATGTCCTATATGTAATGAATGTATATAATGAGTTCACAGACTAGGGATATAAAACTATTACTACTGACTGCCTGAAAAATCAGTTTTCTTGTAAATCGCCTTTGCATCATCATGTTGTGCCACAGAAGTACTCAAACACTAACATGGTCTTTACAACATGGCCGTCTCTACTTTTACACCTACATAGAAGTTCATTATTACACCCATTTGTGGAAGACCTCTGCCATCAAAGTCAATTAGGACCAAGGTTATCCACGGACATGTCTGTTAGTATGAAATGATGTGGCTTGCCATGAGTTTAAATGTCTTCCTGATGGATCCGTCAACAGAACAGAAACATGATTACAGAGACTGAATGAGCGAAACCAAGAGTAAATGAGGGGCAGGACAGAAAGATGAAGGAGGGGGAGGAATACTAAAATTGGGTTTGGGTGGGTAGCAGTAATGAGAGCCATTTCAAAGCATGGTAGATGGATAAAGGATACGGATTAGCAAGCCAGCACAGACTGTGTCCTGATTGATTTACATGTCTCTGACATTGATCAGACTCCCCAGTGTAGGGACTTTACCTGCTATGTTCAAAGGATGACTGATAAAGTGATTATCAAAAAACCCTGCTGTGTTTTCTGACTGTGTATTTGTGTTTATATGTGTGAAGATGTGCAGTTGTATTTCAGGAGGTTCCCAAGGTGGAGAGAAAACCAATAAGGAAAGAGAGATGAAAGTAAGGGGAAGAATCTTTTTTTCCCTTCAGTTTAGCAGCTTTGACAGGAATAGAACTGTACAGATATGGTTTTATTTCATATTTGTCCTGCTCTCTGTGGGCCCAACTCAGTTGCGGAAGATAACAAAGTTACCTGTATGGACTTGTTACCTCAACAAATGCAGTTAAATCTGTGACCCTGAACTTGTCTTTGTAGATTCCTTATCCAATTTGGAAGAAACAGATTTTTCCAAAAACAGATTTTGTCAGCATAAAGTTGAAAATGTTGTAATGAACAACAAGAGTTACGCCTTGACTTCCTGTTACGAAGGTCTTTAAACACAGCTGTGAAGTATATATTTGAATTGTGGACACAGAGTGTCAAATTCTTCTCTATCTGCAATAAAGAGGAAGCTCACAGACACAAATCCATGTACACACCAGTTTGGTCACCCTCTGCAACTGGGAGAAAACACAATTTGTGTCCCACTGGCTCACTGACCAACATATGGATGGAAGTCACTCATGGCTTGCAGTGATCAGTGATGTGTGAGTACACTGTCTGTTTCATCATCATGTGTCCACATGTCACAAGTATGAATGGATGACTTACTGACTGGTGTTGTTTGTGAGCCAGTAGCCAAGCTTTGCCATGGTCTTCCCATCTGCTCATTTACAGTTTCCCAACTGTCTTCTTCCGTCGCTACATCATTACTGCTCCTTCATCCACCTGTCAAGTTTACATTTATTTGATATATGCACACAAAATTGATCTGTTTAAAGACCGTATTAAAATGTCTCAGATTTTAAGAAAGGAAACTAGACAAAATCTTGTCTTCTGGTCATCTTTTTCTTTTGGGAGAAGGTAAAGTTGAGTCCAACTTTATTCCTACACTTGGCTTAGATTTAAAGTAACAAGAATCTTTTAAGAAATAAGAAACAAATTAAAAAGAGTGAGTTTTGAATACCATATTTTTTTTTCCCTTGCTTAATTTTTCTTAATCTATGGGGACATCTTTCTAATTGCTGATCAATCTTTTGCATGTTTCCACTGGTAATTTGATCATTTCTATTTTGGGACAAGCTCAAAGACTTTGACGCTGAAAGGCCTTCTTGCCGTTAACCTAATCTTAAGCACAGATTCACAGATTCTCTTTAGTGTACAATTATTTTGGAGAAAAAAAATGTAGCATGCTGAAAAGTAATTATACCCTTTCATAATGGGCAATAAGAAATCAGTTATTGGAATTCTAGCAATTAAATGCTTCTGGTATTTGTAGACAGAAAGTAAGCTTTTTGAGCGTCTCAACTGGTAATTTTGACCATTCATCTGTCGTTGAGGTTGAAACGTCTCCTGGCTCTCTCAGATTCAAGTTGGGACTCTGGCTGCACCACTTCAGACCATTTATATTACAGCCACTCACCCAACATATTGGTAAAATGAAATGATTAATTTGCCTCTAATTCTGCCAGGAGAAAAACTCATTTTGGGCTTGACTGAAGATGACTTGTCTGGTGAAATCCAAGTGAGACAACAAATAGATTGCCTACTGATATCCAAATTTGTGGCAGAGTGCATTAATCAGCAGCCATGTTGAAGTTCAAATTCAACATGGCTGCTGGGTCTTAAACTAGAGAAAGTTTCAGAAATACATAATTTATTTTCTTCTAAGACTTTGGGTCTTGTGAAACCAGTCACACACAGTACTGTAAGTGTGAAACATCAATTTGTAAATATGTCCCTTTGTGTTTGATAAAAAAAAAAAAAGTTAATAGGCATTTTTATCTTAAGTGGCTAAGTCTGCTACAGCAATTAGCAAGTCCTACAGCCCCACCTGAATTCAAAGTTCTGAGACATATTCACTGCAAGGTTAAAATTAAGAAAATTACAAATTAAATTAGTCCAAAAAAAGCAGATTCATGAATGTAGCAATATTTAAAAACCTTACTGTAGGATAATTTTAAATTTTATATTTTTAGTTACACCTACATGTTGTATGTGTTGACCTGATTTCTATAAATACTGTATGTATTCAGCGTTTGTATTCAGAAGCTGAATTAAAACTGCACCGCACTTTTCAGATTTATAGGTTATAACATGTCAAACCTAAACCAAATGAAATGGAGTATACATTTTTTTCTCAAGGCACTCTTATTGAATTAATCCCTTGTTTCCTTTAAGTTTACAAGCTTAGCACTTTTGATTGTTTGCTCATCACCTTGTTATCGCATGTTTGTTTTGCATTATGATGCTGCTGAAAAGGCGTCCGTTCACCGTGTTGTATTAATTAATTACATAAGAGCCTGCAGGACCTGAGGGGTTTTTGAGGCAGGTTGATAGAGAGGGCACTGCCTCTCTTTACTCCCAATCCTTAACATTTATTACTCATCAATGCAGAGAATTACATATTTTTCTCTTTAGAAGCCTTCCAGATTCACTGCTTCTCCCTTTGTTTATCCTATTGTGTTTTTTTTTTCTGTCTACCCAGTTATTCCTGCATTTACTTTGGTCTCCATGTTGGCAAGCCACCCGCATGTTTTCTTTTTTCTTTTTTTTTTTCTGACACACATGGCTGCCCTGTTGACTTTGATCCTCAGATCTCGGTATCAAGGGACCTTTCACTGGCATGCCTGGGGGAGGTGACAGAAATATCTGTGTTTTCCTTCTGCGTGCAAGAGAGCGAATGAGGTAAAGGACTGAGACAGTGTGAGGTGCAATAATGGCTGAGTGAGAGATGACAGAGCCTGTGATCCAATATTTTCCCCTTTGAGATTTTGGGCTGGTCCCTCTGTGTGGTCGTTCTTTGACATATGCAGCATCAATCTAATCACCTCGCATCTTTTTGCCTGTCTCTGTCTTTCTTTAATCCCCCGTCGTCTCTTGCTAACCACTATGATCTAACCAGTAATTTGTTTGTGCATCCATTCAGTCATTCAGGTGCAGGGCTGTAATTTAGAGAATCAATTGCCAGCTGATGGAGCTTTGCTAAAGTTGTTCTCGTACTCTGAATGTGGAGTGTCATTTTTTCATTGCCTCATTTGTCCTGATAGCCGCCACACATTCCAGTTTTCTCGCCTGTGCCTTTCATACACGACTTTATGAAAATAATACATTATCCATACCTAAAATTCAGTTTTAGGTAGGCTTTTGTCATAGCAAAAGCTAAAGGCCAAGATGAAGAAAATAGTCATTTTTCTAAAGGATCTGATGAAGCAAATTAATGCAGTGTCATTGTAAATGTCTCTCTGGGATTATTATGTTCACTGGCTACCAAAAAGACCTCTGATTCTATAACTGAGCAGCTATAACATAGATATAAAGTTTAATTTTGAGACATGTTCATCATATAAAATCTGCGCCCAACCATTATACTAAAACTTTGGTTTACTCTACAACAAGACTCGCCAACTGATCTACTTTTGTGTGGAGTTATGCGACTCAAATTGGAAACCCTGTGCAAGTTAGAGTAGGCAGTCCCAATCTTCACATTCTCTAACAAGCGCCTCTTCTACTCATAATCACTAAAATAATAGCAATCCAAATCCACTGGATTTTGATTGTGTTTTTCCCCCTCAGTTTTGTCTTGGAGGATTGATTAAATCGGTTTTTGAAATTGTGGCAAATCACAAGAGGAAGACAGAAGGCAAGAGTGATAAAAAGCTAAGGTGTGTTCAGCCGACCACCTGTCCACCTGTGCATGTGTGTGTATGTGAGTGATCGGTGCTCAAGAGTCTGCTAATGAAGTGCTTTGGAGAAATGGCAGCTGAATGGAAGTGCCTACACTCACAGATGTGAAACTTAATGAGAAAGAGTGTGCTATATTCAAGATACAGGCCAAGACAGAATAT
The DNA here is from genome assembly GCF_001444195.1 of Xiphophorus couchianus. Lineage (NCBI taxonomy): Eukaryota > Metazoa > Chordata > Actinopteri > Cyprinodontiformes > Poeciliidae > Xiphophorus > Xiphophorus couchianus. The sequence continues at coordinate 19,954,010 of NC_040229.1, forward strand.
GGCCACCTGGAATTTAAAACTTTTGGAGCAGGTGAATTTGTGCATTTGGCGGTCTGATAAAAAGTGAGAAAGCAATTACTCACTGTCTTATGCATGAAGTAGATGAGCAATAATTTATTCAGCAGCACAACACATTTTTTCTCTCCTTTCGCAATTAATAGAAAGCGAGTTGTCACTGTATTTTCAAATCGTTGTGGGATAATCACTGTTGTTTAATTCAACAGTTTTGTTTATAACATGAAAGAGCAAAACCTGGTTCACAGATTTACATTAGTGCATTAATCAGCAGCTAATCTAATAAGAAGGCGGTTTTAGTGGTAAGCCTTTACACTGAGCCTCATTTCTCTTATTTTAATTAACAAAAGACTGGAGAGGGGAATCTTAGGAAGCCAGCTGCCTGATTTGAGGCATTTCAGCAGCTCATCCCTGCCTGAGACCTGCTTAGCATTAGTCTCTTTGCAGGGAACCCCACTGCTAACCAGGCACCATGGACTTGTTCTTAATAACACACCTCAGCCTAAGGTGAGAAAGTGGCATAGTTTAGGGCTGCTGATAGAACTCATTAGTTTCTGGATTAGTGCTTTCATTACATGGAACTTCATGGTACTGTTAATTATGCATTTGCCACTTTACCCCATTTAGATGAGCTTTTGTTCTTAGATTTAACACCATTCCCACCAGTGACTTTTTAGGCTTTACTTCGCTTGCCCTGTGCTAGGCTTTTCCTCAAGAGAGATTAAATATGATCGCTCAGCAGGGGAGAGGTGTCTGTCAACGAGCTGTAAGATGGGAGCTTGACTTAAAGGAAGAATACCTTAAAAAGGTTGTATCTTGTGAAGCGAAATCACACAGAACTATGTAGGAGGTAAAAAAAAGTGTTGGAAACAAGATAACAGATTAGAGCATGTGCAGTGCATTGGAAAAGTATCCATAACTCTTAACTGTTTTAGTTTGTCATATTACAACAATGCCTTCAATATACTGTTTTGGGATGTTATGCTATTTATGTGACCAAATAAAATTAGAATGTTAACCTCTAAAACAGTATGTTTTTCAGGCTTTTTTTTTTTGCTAGGACTGCACTTTATTTAGCTCCATTAGTATTCTCTAAAACTTTAAACGGCTTCCCTGTTCATGCTAAAGAAACACATGTTTTATAATGAAAATGCTGTTGGGTTGATGTGTCGTTTTCTATTCATGTTTAGATTTTTTTTTTTTTTTTTTGAGGTCAGAGAACAAAATTTTGGCCTCTTTAGATTCGTCAACCTTTTTCCTTAAATGTTGATTCCATGTCTTGTGGCTGACTCAAACAGGAACTCTGGGTTTCTTTCAACATGGGTTGTCTTGTTGCTACTCTTCTACAAAGGCCATATTTGTGGTTTCTATCTAACATTTAACAAGTCACAGTATTCTCAATTTGTTTATAGATTATTAGCGTATACATTTTTTAATCTATGAAGTAAATAAAATGCTGACAAACATTTAGTCATTCTTGAAACCTTTTTCAATGCCTAAGCTGTATGTTGTCAGTCAGCACAAGAAGAGGTGTATTTATCAACTAGCAGGTCAAATCAAGGACTACTTCCTTTCTTGGTTCAAAATAAATGGTAAAATGGTAAATGGACTGAACTTATACAGCGCTTTTCCTTTACACTAGAGTCACATTCACCCAGTCGCACTCACAAACTCACACACATTTATACACCGATACGCAGATCGGTAGGCAATTTGGGGTTAAGTGCCTTGCCCAGAGGCACATCGACATGTGGCAGGAGGAAGCTGGAAACGAACCTACAACCTTCCGATCGCAAGACGACTACTCTACCATAGAGCCACAGTCGCCCAAAAATAAGAGACTTGAGCAGGGACCCATTTATTTGGCGATCACAGTAATAGCTTAAACTTACTTAACAAGATGAAATCACATGCTGACATCAACTGGTTAACTATTTGAGGAATAAAAATAATATAATTTACATGCTGAATACCTCATCAGACCATGATGATTTAGAGTAAATTGTTAATCTTAGTTGTATTAGTACTAGTAAAAAGGCAACTCTAAAAGGCTTTTAAAGTAGCCTTTTTACTGTAGGCCACTTTAAAAGCTTCATATTTATTTATTGGAAAATGAGTAAGTTTAATTAGACTGCATTTTCTTTTTTATCATGTTTTATGACTTGTGACCTTTTCAAGTGTGATGATGAGCGTTGTTATCTTTGGGACAATAATTATGAATTATGTATCTAGATGGATTACAGGTAGAGCTGACAGGAGCAATTATTGTCTCGCACAATTATAAATGACATTGTTTAAAAAATAATTATTTTTGAGGGGCTTTATTTTACACCCAGCTGAGCAAACAACTTTATAGGAATTTAACAGAAACATGGTGAGCCGACAAATCAAAGTGTGCCTTCGTTCCACAGAAATGCTCACAAAACTCAAACACTGTGAGGAAGACATAAAAGCAACGTGAAGGCTGTCACAGGCATGGTAAAACTGACTTTGATGAAATCAAGTTAAGACAGAGGAGCCTTTAATTCACACGGTTCTTTGATCTCCATCTTTGTCAGGAAAAGTTAGAATCCATTTGAAATGTGAAAGAGTAGGGTGAGCAGATAACATGGAAGAGAGCAGGGTTGCAGAGGATTAGCTGTGGCTTCTGTCAGAGTAGTTTCCCATGCTGATTTTCAGTGTCAGCTGAACATGCTGACAACTATCTCTAGAGATGCTGACACAAGTCCAAACTGATCAGCTCTATTATGGTGAATTTCGACTCTGACTGCTCTCAATAGTGAACTGAAAATATCTCTCAGAAGTTATAAAGTCTAGAGTCGACTCCTCGCTTGTTCTGACTTGTTCTGTCTTTATATGAACAATCAATATGTCAGACACTTGTGGAATAAAGGAGCTACTGAAGCAGCTGTCTGGACATTTTACACTCCTTTGTACCCAGAGGCTGCAGGCTTGGTGGACAGAAATACCCGATTATGACAGGTTGCTCTCTGCGCTGCTGTCTAAACAAGCTGGCCCTTATACAACAAAAGAACACCACTGGAATATCAAATAAAATTCAGTATGTACAGTGTATTGAAAAGTATTAGACCTGTCTTTTATTTTTTTAGTATTACAACTACAGTTTTGCTTGGGTTTTCTCATGAAAATAAAATGTGAATGTATGTCGAGCCCTGTCTACTGTTTTAATAAAGCTAGCTGAAGCTCAGGTTGAGTAGATAACCAGTACAGTTTTTATTAGATAAAAAATGTACAAAAATGCAGTTTTGTGTGTTTTTGGTTTGTGTACTATAAACTGGGCAAAATATCAAATGTAGGAACTTGATAGATACATCCTCCTAAAAGAGTTACATCTGTAATTGCATCAGAAAATGTTTGTAAAACATGTAATATGTATATTTTTACCTTTCCACATCACAATTATTCACTACTTTGTGTTGATACCAACTCCCTGGCATAAAACACATAAAATGTTGATCTTGTGGTGTAATTTGAAAAGGAGGTATAAATACTTTTGCAAGCCATTGTAGTTTCTACCCTTATTTTAAGCAGCCCACATTTCTACTTGTGCTTGGAAGATAAATGGTAGAAATAAGTTTTTGACTTACATGTTCCATCTGCTGATTTTCCTAATCTACCTCACAAATGACTCCCAGCTAACCTCAACATTAACCCACTGGCTAGATCTCATCTTAGAAAAATAAAGAAGAAGGATTGAGGGGTTATTAATATTTGTATTGGAATGTAACTGTGAATTTTTCAGTAATCAAATCCTCTTTTGCTCTTTTCCCTCTGAATTTTTCTGTTTCTCTCTTACAGGTGGAGCGAGAAATAGCTATTTTGAAGCTCATAGAACACCCACATGTTTTAAAGCTTCATGATGTCTATGAAAATAAAAAATACTTGTAAGTATGAGCTATTTATTTCACCAGTCAAAACATAGTATTGTTTTCATAAATTACAAAAATTATGTTGTCACAAATTTTTGTTCAGTTGGTTCCTACAAAGTCTGGAGAAAACTAGGCAAAATATGAAGTTTAAAGTGTCTCTCAGGTCTGGATACATAGAAAAAAAAAGTTTGGTAAAGATGTTGTACATTCAGACTTTATCTAAATGTTGCATCTATTCAACATTGTCCATTTATAAATCAGTTTGTCTGTCAGTGGAGCCATCCTTCCATTTGTCTTTTCTTTATTTCAAATTTTCCTTTATTGCAGTCTCAGGTTACATAAAGTATTTAAATTGTAACATCTGTAGAATTTGTCCGCCCTTTCATTAGTTTGTCTATCCATTCATTCAGCTGCCCATTCATCTGTTTGTGCCTTTTTCAACGGTCTTGCTGACTGTTGCAGGTTGCAACTAAATGTAGAAATGTTCGCAGTATTTAAGTTAAGTACGTGTCCTTTGAACATTGGCTAAAAAGGCCTGACTGTTCCTGAAATTTAGTCTGGGAAAGTATGGAACTTTTACATTAAAAAAAAATTTCAAAGGAACTTTATACATTATATTCACTGTTAATGATATAATTTCTCTCAGGTGGTCTCTTAGGAGTAGTGATTTTAATGCAGCAGATCATCTTCTGATTGCAGGGCAACTGTGACTGCCTTCAAGGACTTGGATGCTCCATTAGTACTAGCATTGAGCATTTATTTGGTCACGCACACCAGGGGACTGCTAATAGCAAGGGGGAAGTCTCTGTAATAAAAACGCCATGATGCGCTTATCAGCATCAACACCACCGTATTAAGAAACATTTTCCATGGAGAGGCCGCTGCAGCAGCTGTGTTTACACACAGATGCTAAATGTATTAACTAAGTTTAACAGCACTGAGTGACAACCCCATCAGTTAGTAGACCCCCTGATCTACAGAGGATTGCTTGTCAACTAAATTCAGTTACCTCTTATCTTCAGCTTATGGGTCATGTACAGTATTGAGCATGCTGAATACTGAATAAAAACTGTACAAAGGTTTTTACAGTGCATGCCATCCTTTTTAGAGGCTATGGCATGCAGAAAATTTGAATTCAAGTCAGTAATTGGATTTTGAAAATCTCATTTTTTGCTCATTGCTTCATCACTTTTGACAGTCGGTCACCAGTAGCATCACAGAAGACAAATTGCTTTACATTTGTGTAAAGCGTCAGACCCCAACACATAAACTCGTATCACTAATGTGATTTTGCTCTTCACATGGTTCAGATTCCTGCTTGGATATCGCCACTTGAAAGCCATCAATTGATAGGCATGCGGCGTGTTTGGTTTTAGCCCTCCCAGGGCTTTAAAGATTTATTATTTTTGCTGGCACAAATCCTGCAACAAGCTGTTAAAACTAATGTGGTGTTTATGTATATGGGAGGTGGCGAGAATTTGATACCTAACCCAACAATAATTTATTTATAGGTTGAATGAATAAACATATTATGATACTGAGATGAATTATGTCTTTAAGAATGAAAAATGCTCACGTCTGAGACTGCAGTGCATGTTAGAACCCTTGATTTGTGCGTGCGTTGTTTTCAGTTTATTTATTTGCGTTTTGATGCTGTAGAGCTCAGGTAACAAAATGGTAGCCTCAAATTCATTTTACATTACGAATTAAAAACATTTTATTTATTATATATATATATATATATATATATATATATATATATTGCAAATCCTGTAGTTTGCCATAGATTTTGTAAGCCATTTTCTTTCTTTGTACAATTGGAAAAAAAATTATGAAGAAACCCTTAAAGAAATAACTAGTTATAACTGGTAAGCTATACTCTTGTAGGTATGGTAGCTCCTACTGGAATAGATATCTCTTCAAAAAATTACGTTTAGTTTGTCTTTGATTAGTTTTTATGTTTAGTGACCCAAGATATATATAATAGAAAATATTTAGAACATATTGCATAACTGAAAATAATTTAAATACCAACTCATTAAACTTAGCTTAAATAAGTTGTGGCAAATTATGGACCACCAGGGCTGTGTGTTTTGTATAATTTAGATGTCACTGTTCCAGACACACCTGTTCTACATCATTGGCTCGTTAAAAGGCCTCTGCAGAAGTTGTTGACATGCTGAGGTGGTAATAATCCATTTGAATTGAACAAAGTTCCAAATTAATGCTGTTTTTTCCTTATATTGTTTCCTGTGTCTTACCTAGCTTATGCAACTTTAGTAGCTATATATGGCCAAGGTTTCAGAAAGCTTTCTTCTAACAAAATGTGTCTCAGAGTAAGTGGTGCCTTGAAAAATGTGTATTTGGCCTTGTTCAAGAACATTTCATAGAGATTTAAAAAAAAAAAAAATGTTGTCTATATGTACTGGTTATAGAAATGAACAAAAACAGTTATATAGAGATCTACTTTGCACCAGAAGCCAGGGAAAACATTAGAGGAATCTTTTTCTTTGTTTTGTCTTACTTTGTTCTATTTTTCCATTAAACTTGAAATACCCTTGTTAAAATCCCATGTTAAATTTATAGCTGCATAGTGCAATATGTAATGCGAGTATTTATTTATCTAAATCACAAAGACTGCTAATAGTCTTTGAGTTCTGATGAAATAGGAACAGTTTCTATTTTAGTTTTCTTTTCTTAATACTGATTTAACAAAAATAACAAAAATAATAACTAACAAAAATAATAAAACAAAACTTGTGCAGATGACCCATATATAGAGTCCAAGAACTGCAATCATACAAAGTAACTTAGGCCTGCTGAACCCCTGTTAAATGCGAACATCTTTTAAACCTCTGTTTCACTGGTTTTCTGTATAAACAAAGCAATCGCTTCACTGTTGTTGTAAAAGAGAAACGTTTTGATCTTTTTATTTTTATTTTTTTCAGAAAACCTGCCTTTTCTTTAACCATAATCTTGAATGTGCATGTTATGCACCTCTTGAGTTTCTTTTGACTAAGAAATAAACTTAACATTTACACCCAAAACAATCTCACTGGTATAAAAGTAAATTAACGTGCCTCGACTACAGGATTCTAAAACAATTGTTGGATCGGAAAAAATACTGTAGTGCTTTATTCAATTTTAAACCCCGTAAAGATAAACATCCTTGTCAATTCTCCCTGCTTCTTAGGTTAGTCTATATTTCATGTTTACATGTATCCTATTTCACTTATTTAGAAGTAAATGGCATATGTGCTGTAGTTCCTGAGGATTTACTGCAGCCAGACTTTTGGCTAAAGGGAGACCATGCTTGGTGGCCAGTACAGTTTGCAGCACCATATGGTAATCAGTGAAACTGAAATGATGGATGTGCTCCTCATATTTTTTCCAAGTAGATAGTTAAAAAAAAAAGCCTTTTTGTATTTCAACTTGTGCTTGTTATGAATAAAGTACTTTCTGTGTGAGACATATGAGCAGAGCGGTACTAGGGGCCAGCTGGATTTCAACCCGGAGATGAAGCTTTGTTCTTGGGTCAGTGGAGATTTATCTTCATCCTGTCCCCTCAGAGCTGCAGACCATGGCCAAGCTATATATTCAGGATGACAGACTGGCTCTGTAAAAGTCTGACCACACAGACTCGGAGGCTACCTCAGCAACGACTCTTTGAAAAAAATGACACGGATATGTTGGCTTTCTTTTCTAAATTCATATGATTGCACCAGTGTTTGTGTAACACAGAACGTCAAAGAATCAGAATTCCCTACATATTTAGAATATCAGGCTGCAAAAAACTCATGTTACATCAGTTCTGACAGTAACGTGAGGTCTTTGGGCTTATTTTCTTCTTGGCTCTATCAGGGGACTTTATTATGAGATATAAGATACTCGTAACTGAGTTTCCCTTTCAGTTCTTCTGAAGCTTTTTTATCTTTAGATGTCTCCCTCAATTCTCTGTGCCCTTCTGTCTTTCTCAGGTACCTTGTGCTAGAACATGTGTCTGGAGGTGAACTGTTTGACTACTTGGTGAAAAAAGGCCGGTTAACACCAAAAGAGGCCAGAAAATTCTTCAGACAAATTATGTCTGCCCTGGATTTCTGCCACAGTCATTCAATATGGTAAGTTTTTCAATCTTTCTATCAAACAGCATACTCCATCTGTTTATGATCGCTAAATGCTGTTAGTTGTGTAATATAGAAGAGAAATTTTGACGTCACTGAATTTTACCTTTACTAACGCTAGAACAACAAACTTCAATGAATTTAATTAGAATTTTATGAGACATTCCAGCACACTACTATCCACAATTGTGAAGTGCTACTTTGGAGGAGCTGCAGAGATCTACCACATTGGCAGAATCTCCCAATCAGACAACTAGAAATTGTGCACTCCACAAATTTTAATTTGGAAAATATGAACGTTGAAAACAAACTGTGCAAAAAATTCTTCCATGTTTGGGAAGGTGGTCTGTTTGCGTGTGACCAATATTTTATGGCCTGCATGAACAGTGTGTCAGAATAGAAACAGCTAAGTATTACAATGGCATTAACAAAATCGAGACCAAGTGAGAATATGTGGGGAGGTTAGAAAATGTATGTTTTCAGATTCTGATTGGGTGCAGATTTTGAAAATAATGTTTCCTTTCCCTTCCTCAGTTCTACCCTGCTTTGTGTTCTATTACATGAAATTCTAATGATAATTGAGATTTATTGTTGTGATGTGAAAAAAAATAGGAATATGTGAGTGTGAATGTATTCGCAAGACACTGCATATAAGCAGTGTCTTACATTTATTTTTTTCTTTAAAGAGATGAGAACTTTTAATTGATTTCTTCTTTAAAAAATGTCCAAAAGTACTTAATGTGTTTAGGCTCCAATATGAGTCCAAGTAATGAGATATTTGTGGCTTTAAAAGTCACATTTCTCACCTCCAATCCATAAAAATATCACTTACACTCTTACTCAGGGGGGTAGCACCGTCAATTTAGTTATCATGCACCATTGAACAAATAATGAGCTCTACAGTGATGAATCCTGCAATGAAACCATTTCCTCCTGAAGCGAGTCTGTGATCCAGTCTTCAGGATCTTTGGGAATACTGTTCAGCTATAAATCACATGATTTAATATAGAAATTAAGCATAGAGAAAGCTGGATGTCGCATGTTTATGTGTTTAGTATTTATAAACATCTCTTTAAAAGATTTATACATTAAACTCATGAATGTCTGGTGTGCTAAAATACAAATACAATATAATGTAAATACAAATGTATTACTTATTATAAAGCAGTTTAGGTAAACAGGATTGGCTAAAAATGAACTCTTAATTAAAGATTTGTTCAGATTTGTTTTCTGTTGATCCAATGCAGCTGACACAAATTATCTGATACATTTTGTTGTCGTTCTGATCTGATACCCTGTGTGGAGCCTCAGGGGGTAATTTAAATGTTTACCAGCTCATAGACTAGAGGCAATCATATACTTCAAAAGTCAAACAAGTCAGCAGGGACTAAATTAGAGGGTTGTGTTTTGTGTTTTTTTTCTGTTTGAATAAATGTGTGTATAATTCACAGAAGCTTTTGTGATCCCAAAGCTTGCAAAGACTGTGTGCTTCTCTGGAGATTTAGTTTATAACTTTTTATAACATATGACTGTTGTAACTTTGTAAAGAACATGAGGGAAAAAAAAAACTGAGGAATGACAAAGAACCTATATTAATTCTTCAACTGAATTAAGGTAAAACTATTTATTTTTTAATTAAGCAAAGCTTGGTGCAATATCTGTTATGTAAAAAAATGTCACACTGCAGATAAAAAACTGCAAACTCAAGGATATTTAATAATGCAAACAATGACAGATTGAGAGTTAAGACTGGGGAATGGAATGCATCTTTTACTCTATCTCAAACTTCTAACTTGTTTTGGTTAAACTGAGAGTGGCAGGGTTTTTACACATTAAAGTTGAACCTCTGCTACAGGGGTGAGCCTCTTTTTATTTTTTTTCTAAGTTGAAAATAAAAGGTTGGGGTGAAGTCTGAAGGTACGTCATGGAGTCAATGATGGATCTACGCCAGCAGGTTCTGGTGATGAAGTTCTGTTTTTAAAACCATCTTCCGACAGACCTGACCATAACAGGCTAAATTAGCAAAAAAATATTCAAAAAATAAAGGAGGATAATTTGACAATAACATATTTAAAATTTGAGACTGTTTACAAAACACGAAGCATGCACTAAATGTGATCTCAGATTAAATATTGCAGAACTGCCAGCACACTCATGGCCAAATATGGCAACTGACCTTTACTGACCCTCTTTGTCTTGTAATCAGCTCTTCTTTCCTATTTTTTTGCCTGAACTTTTGTCAGAGAGAACCAGGTATTTTGTCATCTTCATGCTTTTATTATTCATGCATTATATATTTGTCAACATTTCATCCTCAGAAATTAATTTTATTCATGTTTCATAAATGTTTGCATAATGCTTAGACACAGTTTTAGCAGTTAAACATGTCAAACTATCCCTCTTTGAGAATATTACATCATTCTTTAATTCTAGAGTGATGCATTTTAGTTTGTTTAAAATTGAAAATGCATAACTGATGGATTCTGTATTGAACTCTGAGACCAAAAATAAGATGAATTTTCTTTCACAGCAGGGAATAGAGGAGAATTGTCCTACCTAAAGGAATTAGGTCTTTTATCAGCCTGTGTAAATAATGCCTGATAATAACTGAGAAGAACAGATTAGGCAAATTAGAGGAAAACATCTGGGACTGACAATGAGTGCATGCACGCACATAAATGATCACAGCCCTTTTATAGCCAGACTCACCAGCATATTTATCTTTCTTGTTTTACCTTGGTGCCTTTGCTCTTCAAATCTCTTCACTAACACTCTAAGAAAATGATGCCTTGTGAATTTATCATGAGAAGGATTATTTAGGGGAGTTGGATCGTCCGCTCAACCTTCTACCTTCCTCAATTAAGAGCAGACAGACAGAATCAGCCCTCCTCTCCTTTCTTCCATCCCTTCCTAATGAGATCCCAGCACCCCTCTCAGCAACTTAAAAAAAGACTTTCAGTAATCATTTCTTCTGTTTCTGAGCGTTTGCGCAGGGGACCTGGGTAGGCCATTAGAACTGCTCTGCTTTCTCTGTGACTCAGTATCAGGGTAAGGGCATGTGAGGGAAAGTGGGTGGGTGGGGATTTTGGGGAGAGGGTTGTCACACATGCCTCTCAGCAATCCTTTTGTGCACACCTCCCACTTTTTTTTTTTTTTACTTCATGTTGCTGTTCTCCACCCCCGTTTGATCCCCAAATATCTCTCTTGGGCCAGATTGTTTCAGATCTGTATATAACTGAAAAAGAATACATAAAGAAAGCCCTGTTATGACTCAGAGTTTTGCTTTCCTGACTCAGACTACACTCTTGTTCAGAAAGATGATCTTTTTCATATGGAGGGAGAGAAAGGGAAAGCATGTAAGAAAGAATCTATAGCTAGAACAAATGCATAATAAATCCTGGGGCTGTGGAAATGATCACTGTGTTCTCTGTTCCTCTTTTTAAAAAGTTTCTTGTAAAGCTGCACAGATCAGAATTTTGAGTAATTTGGAATATCCGTTATTTGTATAACGTATTGCTGAGTTTAAAATGCATTTACACTTATTTGGATTTTCATTGTATTGTTATCTTAGAGAACTAATGTATAAGACCATACAGCTGAAACTAGATATCTTACATAAATTGTTTTATGCATTTTTCCCCCTTTGTTTCTGAAATTAAATCAGAACAAATGTTTATTTTTTAGGTTTGTTAGGATCACAGAACCTATTAATATTTGCTTAACTCGGTGTTTGTTTTATTTTTTACAAAGTTAAATGTTTACATAAATTAAGATTACTGTAACTTTCAACAGTTTGGTGAAACCCCAGTAATATTCTACGCTAATTAGCATCTGACAAGTTAATACTCAAAATTAATTTAAATGAAGTCACGCCAGTGGATATATATTTAAGTGAAGTCTTTAAACAAGGTCTGGGGACTACATCAATAACAATACATATTGCAATAGACCCGTAGTCAATATTTTATAGAATATACATTCAATAGAATTTTCCAGTCCGGAACCACTCAGCATTCTGGGGGATGTAGGTGTGACCGGTGGACTTCTGCGTTGTGTGTTTATAGGACAAACCATAAAAACACCGAGTCTGGGTTTGGAGGCGGACTCCGTTTATTCAGCCTGTCAATCGGGAGATATTAGCATTAGCACGTAGCATGTGCTCCAGTTCTCCAACCCGATCTCTTCCCAGTGGAACGATTAACAAAAGGGCGCGCTAACATACCTGTCAATCGGGAGATATTAGCATTAGCACGTAGCATGTGCTCCAGTTCTCCAACCCGATCTATACAAAATCATAATGTTAGCATGCATCAAATCTTATAAATGCATAATAGCAACTCGAATGAAAATATTAACCTAACATTAATACAGAAGAAAAAAAATAAACATTTGGACAATATAAATGAAAGGATTACAATAGATTATAAAACTTGCCTCTTCCCAGTGGAACGATTAACAAAAGGGAAGAGGAAATGAACAACTTAACATTTATAATGGTGCTGGAGGACCCTGAACAAAAGAAGAAGAAAGTAGGGCGGAGCTGGAGGACCAAACCCCTCATAGCAGACACAGAGGAACACAAAGACAGACAAGTATAAGAGGGCAAATAAATTAAAGAAAACATTTTGTGAAAATATACAACAATATAGACCCAGTTACATTCACCCCCCTAGATTTACACAAAATTATAAAACCATAAGGAAAACAAACATACACACAAAAAAACATACATCACAGGCCAAAAATTACCACAGCCAATGGGCAAAGTCGGCGGAAGAGCCATCTACTAAAAGATTAAGAGGTTACAGAAACCTATCAGACAGGATGTGGTGCCCTATACACCACACCGTTTTGGCTAATTACAATATTCAGAAATAAAAGCCTGTACACGCCATCCATATACTCAACAAAGTACTTGCCTAGAAGCATAACAATCAGGAGACCAAGGATGAAGTGTGGGGAAAAACAAAACAAACAAACAAAAAAATAATTACACAGTTCTGATAGGAGATTTTTGATTCCCAAAAACAGACTCAATCTGGGCCATAGACTCAATCAATCTACACACCGGCTTGATAATCCTGCCAAGACGCGTAGTGACTCTGTGACCTAAACCCCTGTCCTGAAGGTCATGTAAGTCCCCTTGATGACTATGTGACTCAATGGAAGGGAGTGAAGGAGCACCTGCACCAGCCCACCCAAGGGAGGCAGAACACATCCCCTCAGGAGAGGGTAAGTCTTCGCTCTCACATGATGACTGTGCCTGAACCCAGGATGCCGTACGGACCTCACTAGACTCACAGACACAAGGAGGGATAAGAGGCCCTAGGGTGTCAGTTCCTCTCTCTGAGGAGGAGGTATCGGGCTTCCCTGGGGCAGCAACAGAACTAACAGAGCACTGCTCATCCAATGAAGGGTCCAAGGGCAAGAAGTTGACCTGGAGTAGGAGGTTGCGATGAACTGTCCTTTCACGTCCTGAGGAATCCCTGATCTTATAGAGGTTAAGGCCGGGTTTAGAAGCGACTACCTCAAAAACTGTAGACTCCCATTTATCTGACAGTTTACGTTTCCCTCTCGCGCTCTTGTTTGCCAACAGCACCCGGTCCCCCACCGACAGAGGTAAGCCCCTGACCCTTTTGTTGTACTGCCTTGATTGGTGTCTCTGCTCAGCAGCACTGTGTTCTTGAGCCAGGACCATAGCAGAATGTAGATCATTCATGAGTGACTTGACATAGGCATTGTAATCACAAACTGTGTCATCACGAAGAACACTCTTGAAAATGAGATCAACCGGTAACCGTGGAACCCGTCCAAACATCAGGTAAAATGGCGCAAACCCAGTCGTTTCATGTGCAGTACAGTTGTACACAAACGTCATCGACTGAATCATTTGTGGCCACTTCTGTTTCACTCTAGGGGGCAGAGATCTCAGCATGCTCCCCAAAGTTCGGTTAAACCTCTCCGTAACACCATTGCCCATGGGGTGGTAGGGCGTAGTGTGTGATTTCATAATGCCCCCCATGTCCAATAACTCTGCCACCAACTCACTCTCAAAGCTTGGGCCCTGGTCAGAGTGTATGCGCTGAGGGAAACCATATATGCAGAAGAAACCCTCCCACAGCTTCTTTGCCACACTCTTAGCTGACTGGTCACGACAGGTGAAGGCATGTGCCAACTTAGTAAAGTGGTCAGTGATCACAAGTACATCCACAGACTTGTTCTTTCTGTCTTCAGCTGACCAGAAATCAATGCACACTAACTCAAGTGGGGCATAGGTCTTTATACTCTCCAGTGGTGCCCTGGCAGCTGGTTCAGGGGTCTTACTGGCAACACATCTTGAACACTGCCTTACATAGTTACGCACATCCTTGTCCATATCAAACCAAAAAAAACGTTGACGAGCAAGCGACAAAGTGCGCGGCTGGCCTTGGTGACCGGCGTTGTCATGTATGCCAGAAAGTACCACTGACCGCAGGGACTCTGGTACAACAAATTGGAAGCGCTTGCACTTCGTTAAGGGATCTTTGGTGACACGGTAAAGAATCCCATCCAAAAGCACAAGTCTATCCCACTGCTTCAAAAGTTTTAAGGTCTGCTGACACTCATTGTAGCGTTCACGTCTAGAAGGCCTCCGCTTCCTGGTCACATAATGGAGAACCCTGGAGAGCGTGGCATCATGCTCCTGTTGAGACTGAAGCTCTGCCTTGGATAGTACAGAAGAAGCATCATCAGGAACCACAACTGACGGCAAGTGGTCAGCTAGGGACGCAGCTCGGTGTCTGGACGCCACCTCAAAGTTGCTGATGGACGATAGCACAGAAGAGACATCATCTTCAGACATGGAGACGTTGACAGCCATTGAGAACGGTAAGTCAACCAAAGACTGGGGGTGGCAAGTCAGATGGAAAGCCGCCTGCACAGACTCATCTGTCACATCACAAGCCTGCTTCAAGAGGTCAACATAAGGTTCCGCCAGCACACGTTCAGCCAGCGACCTGACAAATGGCCTTCTGCTCAGAGTATCTGCCACAATATTCAACCTGCCCGGGACATACTTGATGTCAAAAGTGTATGGAGAAAGCTTGGAGACCCAGCGTTGCTCACAAGCATCCAGCTTTGGCTTGGTCAGAATATACGTGAGAGGGTTATTATCGGTCCAAACAGTGAATTTATGACCCTTCAGCCAATGACTGAATTTATCACACACTGCCCATTTAAGAGCCAAAAACTCAAGTCTGTGAGCAGGGTACTTGGTTTGGCCACGACTGAGAGACTTGCTAGCAAAAGCAACTGGTCTTGCCCTCTCCTCACCCACCGGTACCTGAGAAAGAACAGCACCCAGACCATCAGTGGAAGCATCTGTGGAGAGGATGAAAGGCCTGTCAAAATCCGGGTGTGCCAAAACCACAGAATTGAGGAGTGAATTCTTCAACTGCACAAAGGCTTCCTCACACTCAGGGGTCCAATCAAGTGGTGTCAGTTTCCTGAACGTCCCAGGTCTCACATAACGACTGCTGCCCTTGTGTCTTCTCTTCTGGCAAAGTCAAGGCAAAAAGAGGTTTGGCAACACGAGAACATGCAGGGATGAAATGTTGGTAAAATATTACCATTCCAAGGAAAGATCTAACCTTCTGTTGAGATGGGGTGTGACCATCAGCCTCCATTAGATCAGCCTTTGTGAAGCCAGATATTACTCTCACCTTCTCCTCATCAACAGAAACACCAGATGCACTCACTACATGTCCAAGAAATGCTACAGACCGTCTCAGGAAGTGACACTTCTTCTGAGAGAGTTTCAAGTTGCTGGACCGCAGCCGGGAGAATACAACGCTCAAACGGTTTAACGACTCCTCTTCAGAAGGCGCGAACACCAATAGGTCATCCAAGTAGCAGAGGAGACTGGAGAAGTTTAAGTCACCAAAGATACTAAGCATCATGCGCATGAACGATGCAGGACTATTATAGAGACCTTGGGGGAGACGATTATACTCATATAGGCCAAGTGGTGTAGTGAAGGCCGTCAAACGTCTGTCGGACTCATGCAGAGGCACGTTGTAAAACCCGGAGGTCAGATCCATGGTGCTGAAAAAGGCATTCCCTCCCAGTGCGGCAAGACAATCAGTTTGGTGGGGCAGTGGATGGGCATCTTTAACCGTCCTAGCATTAAGCCAACGAAAATCAGTACATATTCTCAAGTCGCCATTCTTCTTCCACACCAACACCAAGGGTGAAGCATATTCACTCATTGACTTACTGATTATGCCTTTCATCTCCATCTCTGATAGCACTTCTCTCAGCACTTGATAATGTGCTGGGGGCACCCTGCGGAAAGGCAACCTGAAGGGGCGAGCATCAGATAGATGGATCCGGTGGACAAACCCTTTTGCTTCTCCACAGTCCAAATGGTCCTTGGAGAACACATCCTGAAAGCTCAACAAGAGATCAGCCAGCTTCCTCCTCCACTCATCAGACACTTCACAACCCTCCAAGTCCACATCACCAAGGCCACAGTCCTTTAGCATCTGCACAGGATCTGATGATTCACATCCCAGAGAGAATGAAGAAGTAGTCTGGCTAGACTGCACCATACATGAGACCGGAGTGACAGGGAAGTCCTCAACAGCCACACAAGGGAACACATCAGCTAACTTACTATTGCGGCGCAATATAAGAGGCTTATCAGTGGGATTAAGAACCTTCATGGGAATCCAACGATCGCCCCACATCGGTGTAATGACCCGACCAACCAAGATGTTTTTTGGTGTGGAGCGAGCTGAAGTCGGTTCCACGACGACAGTGCTCCCAGGAGACACAGGGGCAGAGGGAGGAAGCCTTCCCCAAACAATGTATTCCTTTCGGGGGAGCAGTGTAACGGCCTGCTGCAATTTCACAGTACCCACCTTGTCAGGTACCTCTGGGCTCTGCCACCGGGAGGTGCAACTCAGTAACTGGAGGAACTGTTCACAATCAGGGTCAGTCGTATGAGAGGACACCATCTCCCAGTATTTCCCATCAGACTTCATTCTTTGGATCACTGATCGAAGCACATTTGTGCCAATAATCAACTCATCCCTCTGTCCAGGAACAAGGAACATCGGCACCAGACAGTTAAGACCGTAGAGCTTCATGCTCAGCTCATAAATGCATTTAGGTCGTGTAATAAGTCCACCACAACCAACAAGGACAACTCTTTCAGGGACAGGTTGCGGGGACAGGACAACACCTGCCGCTCTCAGCTTAGCCTCCCTCATTTCACTAAGTGTACATGACATGCTGCCCGAGTCCAGCATCCCTCTCAGTGACGTCTGGCCACCAATAGACACAGGGGCATAAAACAACTCACTTGCTTCCTCAACTCTTTGGGACCCAACCAAAATTATTGTTTTCTCGTTGGGGAAGCTTTCACAGCAGTCAACATACTCTGAGTGTGGATTAACAGAATCAGTGAGGGTGTTGTGTACAATGCCCATGTTGCCCCTCTCATCACACAGGCCAGTCAGTTTAAATCAACATGCGAAGCAGCATTTGAGGATCTCTGTCCCACTTCCTGCCTGCAGTCACGTTTCACATGTCCTGGCTCAAAACAGTTAAGACATAACCTGTATAGTCTGCAGTGTGAATGTGTGGAGTGTTCACTGGACCCACAAACTCGACAGGCTAGGGGCTGTGTTCGCCGGGGAACCTGAGATCGGCCCGCTCTCTGGTGACCAGTAGCCAGAGACGCATTACACAGAGAGAGGACCCTGTCAAACATGGTCACCATCTGTTGAGAAACAGGTTCAATAGTGGCAACACTGCACGCCCCAGTGGGTTGCGGGCTTGCCACAGGGTCATGCAACGTATCGGCACCGTCAACAGCCTGTGTATTTGCCACTATGCTCTTGACTGTTCTCACACGACCATCCAGGCGTTGCTGGACCTCAGCTACTGTCCACTGTTCTGCTGGCTTCATTTGAAATGACAAGGAAAGGGTGGGGTCAGGGCAGTGACTGATAAACATCATCACAACCTCTGCATGAGGGTCCTCCACACATTTACCACGCCTGTGGAGACACTCATCCACAGCATCAATGGTCTTATTAAGACGGATCCAATAGTCCATAGCATCCTCCCCAGTCCTGGGAACAGTACCATAAAAGTCTCTCATTGGCAGGTTGGAACATGTAAGTTCACTGAAATGGTGCTTTAATACATTAAAAACAGCATTAATTAACCCAGCACCACACAGTTCAGGACGGCACCGTAGAGAGACCTTCACCACATCACGGGCTTTGCCTGTTAACCTTGACATTAGCAGCCCATATTGTTCTTCAGGCGTCCCACAGTTAGCCCGAGACAGGTAACACCTCATCAGATCTTCCCATTCTTGGATGGAAAATGTGTCACTACTGTCACCCCTGAAGAATGGAGGGGCTTTGGCTTCAGACTGCACCACAACCTTCACATGGGGAGACTCCGGTAGAGTAGGAGATGCATTATTAGCAGGGTACTCCTGGGAGTGGCTGGCCTGTTGCACGGTGCACATTTTAGCTGTAATATTATCTCCAATTTGTTTTGCCAGGTCAGATATTAAACCACTGAGTGCCTCATGTGAAACATGTGTAGGCTGTGAATTAACAAAAGGAACTGGCGTGGAGTTTGCAACAGGCACAAACTGTGGATTTATCACAGACTGGTCAACTGTGCATTCATTGTGACCAGGCACCACAGGCCTACCCCTCCCAAAACACGGTGAAGCATTATGTGGATTGTTTGCTGAACCAAAACTGACACCACTGCCTACATATTCAAGGTCCGGCAGATTTGCATGAGACATGTCTGTGAATTGCAACAAAGCAAACAATTAAAAGAAAAATGACTTAAAAATATATATATAGAAAAAAAATAATCACACACCCAGAGCAAATACAGAAAAAAAAACAAAAAAACACAGCTTTTAATGGGAAACTTATTTTGTTGTTGTCGGTGTTGAGCGTCTAGCGCAAAAAAAAAAATATATATATAGTAATATGAAACCTGAAAGACCGCACTCAGGGCAAAGCGGCTCTAGTGGCGCAGCTCGGGATCACGAGACAGCCAGAGATCGTCACAGCTCCGCTGGACTGGGGTTCGCTGACTGCGGACTCGATCAGAGATGTCTCGGGTCGAACGGCACCAAGTGTGACCGGTGGACTTCTGCGTTGTGTGTTTATAGGACAAACCATAAAAACACCGAGTCTGGGTTTGGAGGCGGACTCCGTTTATTCAGCCTGTCAATCGGGAGATATTAGCATTAGCACGTAGCATGTGCTCCAGTTCTCCAACCCGATCTCTTCCCAGTGGAACGATTAACAAAAGGGCGCGCTAACATACCTGTCAATCGGGAGATATTAGCATTAGCACGTAGCATGTGCTCCAGTTCTCCAACCCGATCTATACAAAATCATAATGTTAGCATGCATCAAATCTTATAAATGCATAATAGCAACTCGAATGAAAATATTAACCTAACATTAATACAGAAGAAAAAAAATAAACATTTGGACAATATAAATGAAAGGATTACAATAGATTATAAAACTTGCCTCTTCCCAGTGGAACGATTAACAAAAGGGAAGAGGAAATGAACAACTTAACATTTATAATGGTGCTGGAGGACCCTGAACAAAAGAAGAAGAAAGTAGGGCGGAGCTGGAGGACCAAACCCCTCATAGCAGACACAGAGGAACACAAAGACAGACAAGTATAAGAGGGCAAATAAATTAAAGAAAACATTTTGTGAAAATATACAACAATATAGACCCAGTTACATAGGCAGAGGAAAGGCCTTAGCTTCTCAACTTCTCACAACCAGCTTAGCAACATGGGTGGGGTCAACTCACTCGCACACTCTTTGGTTACCTAGCAACAACCTGCTGTGCTGTAGGAGTTTCAGGTTTCGTCACCGTGCCTCATAACTGTTAAAGAAAGAAAAAAAATGGTGCTGAGTGAAATTTGGCAGTAGGCTATTTCAAATATTTAAATATTGAAGATTAAGCTAACTTTAATACAAAATGGTGCCAATAATTAAAAAAATACTGAGCAAAACCTCAATGGAAAGTGAAATCAAAATATTCATTGTTCAGACACCGGTCATTTTATTCTTCTATGTCTATGCATCTTAAAAGTTTGTAAAATCATTACATGTAATGATCATTTAAGCCAATGTCACATTGTATACTATGGGCCAACTGGTCAACAAATGGTACCAATAAAACAATTTTGACTGTTCCACTAACTAGGTCACAGATTCAAATTACATGCAAAGACCCAGCTTCTAAAATATGCACTGTCATGCATACTTGTACACGCTTCTTGAAATGCTGTATTTGCATGGTGCTGCTGCCTCTATATGAGCATGATGAGAAGGACCTCATCCAGCAATCCCATTGAACCCACACAGTGGCATAATGATGGGTCACAGAGGCTCTACTGAAAAGATTAAAATGAGAGCTACTATAACTATGTAACTCCAGGACTGGAGGGAAAGAAAAAGTCAAAAAGGAAACTGCCTAAGGTCAACTTTGAGGGTGGTTGCACAAGCAAATTAGTTTCCATCCTTACTTTAGTTGTCACAGAAAATGCAGTTGTTTGCAGTGCTGTTGAGAGACATTTTGCTGAGTTGCATCAGCCAAAATATCTTTATGTCCTTGGTTGCATAATGCAATTGCTACAAATTTGCTGGCTGCACATTCAATGATCTCTGTTGGCTTTAAATTTAGTGATGATGGAGTAGAGTAAATTAGTCTGTGACATTTAAATGTTCAACTGGTGTAAATGAAGTATGCCAAAAAATACTCCCATGCCATTGCATCACCACCAGTGGCAGTTCTCCACCTTAACTAATTATTATAATTATTATAACTATTTGTATTTGCGTGGGTTTTTTGTATTCCTTCAAGGATTTGCTAAAGGATAACTTTTTCCCAAAGCACCACCAAAACATGAATTTCACAGCTAGCAACAGATATGTTAGTCTTGTTCCCTATTCCCATTTAGTTCTACATTTCATTCTCTCTGTGGCAACTTTCATGCCTTGATCCAAGTCGCTTAAATCTACTTTGTACTTTTGATATTAGAACTTGAGCAAGTCATATTTACCAAGTCTAGGTACTTAAATGTGTTGAGTCCCTGTCATTAGCTCATTTGCTATTGCTGTTGGGAAGCTGTTCAGCTGTACCTAATAATAAAGTGGCTCATCAGTTTAAACCTGAATTAAAACCTAAACACCTCCATTATTTTGGATGAAAAGTATTCAGTTTGTGGAATGTTGTAGCAGTGACTTTGATACATACATGGTCACTCTTGACAGATTCATCTCTTGAATATTTAATAATACATTTTCTTGAAAGATGCCTGTCAGAACATTCAATGTCACCTTAGAAAAGTGAAACATTTCTTGGGTTTAAAATCACATCTTTATTTCTAGTGGAGTTGTCACTTTTCAGCCGTTCCACCAGAGAAACAAAATGCTGCAATTATCCAATGCAGATTTATTTATTTATTTATTTATTTATTGATAATAGCAGATGTTTTGGAATCTGAATAATATATCTGACAAATTTAAAATAAACTGTGATTAAACTTCCCATCATCTGTCATCTTTTAAATGAAAATGAATAGTTCAGCAAATTAATGTTGACTGATTTGTCATTTATCATTCAAATCATGTCCAAATAATGACAATTTTAACTGATGAAGAAAAGTCATTTAAGATCAGGCATTTAGTGATATTTTTTACATTTCCTGTGAGCAAAACATATTAGTAAAGCTGTAGTCAGCTAAAGTTTACAGCTTCAGCCAGCCTGCATTATGCCACATGCACCAGAGCTGACTTAATCCGTTTGACAAAAGTGTTCTTTCATGTGAAAACATCAAGTTTGGTAAGATTTCAGTCCACTGATGATAATTTCTTTAACGGTGCCAGTTAAACCGTTTGGGTGTAACTTTAAATTAGAGAAGTTTGTTAGACTGAAATAAAATGAACAAAACAAATTGGGGTCGTAGTGTAGTGTGGTTCACAGTTTCTAATTAAGGGAAAAAATGACTATAGTATGGGATAGATATAGCAGTAAAAGACTGAGAAGGAGAAACGTAACGGAAAATTTTAAAAATGTAAAATAAGAAGTTGGAAATATTCCCAAGTGTGTGTGAAAATAACAGATTACATCTCAAAATGTATTATGATTGTCAAGTTTTCTCATCACACTTACTTAGTACAAAATATGGATAACTACTTTAAGGAGCAACTTGCTCCAATGGTTACTGTTATTAAAGATCTTAAGGTGCTTCAGATTTTTATTATCTGTGGCAATCCTGTGCTCTTCTGGCAGCTTGTTTGTTTGTTCTGCCTTGAAGGTCTGTTGCTCATCCCATCATCCCCTGTCAAACTCCTCCGGATTAAGAGAAAACGCAGTGTTGCACACAAAGATTTGGCACAAATAGGACATGTTTTTTATATGTGTTTTACAGATCTGGCTGTTATTGTAATCCCACTTCTTGGTCACTGCATTACATGCAACAATACAGGCCTGGTTTAGTGTTACTCAAAATTTGAAAAGAATAAAGTGAAATCCACCAAAATAAACATCAAAAGCTTAAGGAAATATAAGTTTCCCTTTTTCTGGTTAGAAATCCACTGTAATTGCTGACTCTTTATGAGGTAGCTAGTAAAACTGGAATGGTCTTATTGGAGGAAATAAAATGTGACTGAATAAAATGTACTCTGAGTTTGCATCAACTTTAGACTTCCTCTGATGAGTTTAACCAAAATATGTGAAAGATTTATTTCAGTTTTTTCTAGACTGAACAGACACCCATCAAAAATATACATATACTTGTATTTTTGATTTAACAAAACTACACAACAATACTGTTGGCAATTGTCATATGTCTTTGACTATATCTGTTTGCTTCAGGAACATTTTTATTATAGTTATGAATTTCTGAAGTCAGTCCTGCTATTAACCAAGGGGTACATATTTAAAGGATGTTGTTTTATGATTAAGTCATGTGTTAAAATGCAACACAATATTTGACATTTCATTGGGAAATGAGTTAATAAACTTAACAGGCAACCAGGGTAACATAATTTTAAGCAAAACAGCTTATTACGTTTGACGTTTTTCAAAATATTTCAAATAGTTAAATATCTAAAAATAAGAACAAAAATCTTCAATAATATTAAATTATAGCGTATCTAACACAAGTTTCATGATGTATGTTATACTGTGGAGTGTAATAGCTAGCCAACCAAAAATAAAACATACAGACACATAGTCCTGCACTTATCAGACCTTCATACTGCAGAACAATTAGCGTATGAGTTTTTCCTGTTCATCTCTGTAACCTTCAAAGGGGGGTTATGTGCATCAGATATGCTCAGATCATAGACACACTGTCGATGTGGATTTGAGGTGCAACAGAGAAAACAAAGCTGTCAGTTCTGCACAGTTCTATGATGGGACAGATAGGATTAATTTGATGCACTGCAGGGGAACAAGACATTCTGATTGGCTATGTGACTTAAACCTTTTATATTTTTAAAGAATACTCCATATATCAGAAAATCTTTAATAAAGTAAGAGTTAATGCATTATGAAAATAAAGAAATAATCTGTGTACGTTTAGTATGTTTCTGGAGGAGCAGATTTGCACCACACATATGCTATTCCAGGCAGTATGGGAATCAGTGTTAAAAAATGGTTTGTGTCAATGTACCAACAGTGGAGAGCTGTGAACTAAAGGGCGTGGTGATTTGTATCTGAAAAAACTGCAGGCATTCCGTTCAAAGATGTGGCGTCCTTTTATTGTCGCTCAACTTACAATTCTTGATGCAACAAAACAAAAATAATCAGCAAATATCACACATAACTCCCTTTTGATAGTACAGTTGCTAAACTATTGAACTACTGCAAGCTACTACAAAAAAACACCTGTTCTGCCACACTCTAGAAAGTTCCAACACATTAAGGCTCTGATAGGTTGTCATTGATCATGATTGACAGGCAGACCAGCCAATCACAGTCCAGACAAGTCTACAAGGCAAAGTCCAGCGAACTTGTGGTATTTTCCACAGCTGTCTTTTCTCTATTAAGCAATTTCATGACCATGTTGATTGTATAATGAAGGATGTAAACTTAAGGACTTTGTCATACTACTCTTATTTGCAGTCATTGAATGCAAACAAGTTGTCATGTCTGACAATTCCATGCAGTAAGAATTGCTAAATTAAATTTGAGGAATTATAAAACATGCAAGGGTTCTATGCTGTCAAAGAAAAAAAGTTGAATGCAATCCAGTTCAGTTCCTTTCCTTCAAATGCTGTCCAGTAGGAGACAAATACACAGTGACAAGATAAATGTATTTATTAGATCTTTATGTTGAATTTAAATCATATCAAGAATTGATTATGTGCAATGAGTTGGAATGACCAGCACTGGTTAGATCAGAGAGGATGTTGTTTAAAACATGAGCATAAGTTTATCTCAATAAATTACAACATCAAGGGACTCAGTGATTCAGTTCTAGATGTGAAACTCATGTAGAAGACAGATCCATTACACACATTCAGTGCATTTCAAGTGTTATTTCTATTAATCATTGTGACTTACAGTCAAAGAATCCAAAATGCAGTCGATAGGTTAAGTAAAATATTACATTTTAATTTATGGAATGTAAGCCTACGTGAAAGTATGTCCATGTGCTGCACAGTTTATGCCAAAAATACCTGGTCAAGACTCCTTTAAAATAAAAAAATAATACACAATGACTCTTCTGTATTGTCGGTTCTAAGACTCATCTTCCTTTTTGTATCTTTTGTGGTTTATTTTCTTAGCCAGGTAAGATCCTCCTGGTGATGTCTCTGGTTCATGAGTCGTTTCACATATAGAACCAACAGCTGCAGCGTGTGATTTGGATACATAAGTGCGTGGTGGTTCAATTAAGCACCATGTCTTATGAATCTCATTGAAACTTGAATGGGCTCTGCTTCACAATTCTCAGTTCTGCTCTTGTTGCCTGAGTACCATGGACACATTACATAAAACATTGTGACAGCCAAACTCTCTAGGAATTTATTTACAAGTAACTGAATTTTAATTTTTTTTGTATTTTTTTTCTTACTGTTCATAAATGCTATGCAATGATTCTTAATTTCACTTTTTGAATTGAATTGACTTTAATATATTTACTTTTATGTTAACACCATCACTAGTGGAAAAATATTTTGACCTTAATAGTGTCCTTGGTGGTTTTTCTATGTTTTTGTTTTGTTTGTTTTGCCTGTTGTGTCTCATGCCTTTTTTCCAGGTGTTTTGAAAATAGGATTCTTGCAGACCTATTTACCTTGAAGACAATCAGTGTTACTGCTTAACATGCCAATAGCTATAACAGTAAATGTTTACGTCTGCCTCATTTGCTTTGACATTATTAACTAAAACTCTGACTGACACCACCTTCAACTGATTCCAGTACGAACTAAAAGGGGTTATAGCCTAGGGACAACTGTTTTAAATGCTATCTGTATCTTATTTCAATTATAGCTTGGATCACAGAAACTGCCAGCATGATAACGAACCTGCTGACAGCTTCTCCCCGAGGGCAGGAAATGAGTTGTACAACAATTGATGTCATCTGAGGTTAAATGTCCATTCTGATGAAGCATTGTTCAAAGGCTGACGTATTCAACTGTGGTGCCATCTCCCCTTTCCCAACATTGGCTTTAAGAGAAGATGAAAGTAAAGCTTATGACGTTTAGACAGCTCTGTGGCTTTTCAACCCCATTTGGGAATGTATTGTGAGAAGTTAAGAGAGTCTAACATTGATTAAGTTTGAAAGCATGCAGCTAAATATCACACAACATTGAGCTTATTTAGTATATATGCTTAGTACAATTTGGGAGTTTTAAAAAACAGGGACTGGAGAATTAAAGAAAGAGAAGACACTGCAGAATTAATAAAAAGGAATATCAAAGAATTCAGCTTGACTGTAGAACATTTTTGAGGGTGGGGCAGACTCTAGAGAAGTTCTGCACAGCTCCACTGTCCAGCTCATGTCCTAATGTAAAATTCATTGATGAAACCTCTGAAGAAATCTTTTCCTCTGCCTTTGTCAAAGGCAGAGTTTTGTCAGTGCTTTACAATGCTTTACAAACTTCAAAGGTTTGCCAACGAACATCAAAAATAGTGATTAGATATTCATAAAATTTGGTAGACTAATAAGAGAGCTTTTTAACAAGAACAAGGGAAGTCATTTTGGAGGGTAAAAAGTTTTTTTTTTTTTTTTTTTTCACAAACTTAGTGCTTCCATGACTGTACCATAGCTGGTATAGCTGGTTCTTAACTGGTTTTTTAGAAGCTTGCTTGGTTTTTCACATCAACACACAGTCATGTCACAATAACATGTAAAATGCATCTTCCGTTGCATTGTCTTTTGCAATCTGAATTTCTGTAGATTCACATAGAAGGAACACAGTTTACAAACCAAATCACAGTATTTGTCTCATTATCAATCATATCTTAATGTTAGCACTCCAATTTATAAATTGTTTAAATATGCAACATGGGTTTATCTAAATTCTATACAATGTCAAAAAGCATTTTCAGAGTTGTGTTGCATATTGTACTGTGCTTTGCAATATGCAAGTAAAATATTACGGAATATTTTACATTACAATGACATAACTAGGATTTTATAAAATAGACAAACTCGAAATAATGCTCTACTGTGATTTGGATATACAATAAGCATATATGTTTTCGGTTATCTTGAGTCAATTCAAAGTATTTACTCAGGACAATATTAAGTTGATACTTTTGTTTTAATATGGCTGCAAGTCTTATAAAGTCTCTATCAACTTTGCTGTTAAAGTTCTTTGCAAAATACCTGAAATCCACTTAGATTTGTAGGAGAGGGTTTGTTAAAATCTCATTTTAAGTTTAGCTGCAGCCTCTCACTTCATTCAGGTCTTGGACTTTGACTGAGCCATTCTTGCACATTACAGTGCTTTGATCATTTTGGCTTCTATGACTCCTCCAGAGTTATCTGTAACTTCTTGGTTGCTTCTCTGATTCACAATAGTGTTCCCTGGCTTTTTTTATTATAGATGGACAGCCATGTCTTAGGAGATTGCAGTTGTGTTACACTCTGTATTCAGGGATTGAACTGCTCTAAATAAATAGGCACGCAGGATTCCGGATCATTTGCTTCAAACCCTAGTGCCTTATTGTGGTAATTTTGCACAATTGGAAAATAACTTTGTCATCATGCTTGAAGTGCTAAGCAAATATTTTACCTTCATTTTAAGACCTTTTGGAAATGTTTTGCTTGTCCACAGAAATGAAATGCTTGACTGAAACAGTGTTTAAACATTTATGTACAGCTTTTTGGATAGTGCTGACAAAACAGATGGATTAATATCAGTGCTTGCACACAGTGTTTTGTACACACTTCTAAAGTAGTTCTCAGTCTTTGCAAACATTTCCAGAGTGAAAGAGTCTGATGTAACATAACCCCAATCCCTGAAAGGGATGCTAAATGCACAATAAAATGGTATCCCAGCTCCTCTTACGGCTGTTACTCATCAAAATTGAGACTTTAACCTCAGACACAGCCTCAGCATCCACGACATGAGAAGGTTATTCCTCTCAGTGGTCCATTTTAAGTCGGAAGTTGATGTCCACTGGATATTATCCCCCCTGCTGTGTTTAGTGGTAATGAATGGCAGTTAATGAACACCACCGCTGAGGCAGGCTTCCCCTGAATCCCCAATTTCGCCACCCATTTGCTGGTGGCTGTCTGGGAGATGAGAGGGAAGAAGATGGGGGGAAAGGACACAGCAGGAGGTCTGTCACACCTTGTACTATCCCAACACTGAGGCGGGAGCTGTGCGGCTTCAACATGACAGATCAAAGAGAGATGTTGCACACAGAAAGGGGCAGGTTAAGATGCTTTGTTCTTTCCAGGCACAAAAATGTTTATGGTGTTTGATAGACCTTTCAATAAGACCTTTTGTTTCTCCTCAGTTTCCTTTATTAGATCAGATAATCTTGTCTTTTTCATGTTTCATTAACTGGTTTCTGTTCCTGTTTTACAGCCACAGGGATCTAAAGCCTGAGAACCTTTTGCTAGATGAAAAGAACAACATCAGGATAGCAGACTTTGGTATGGCCTCTCTTCAGGTTGGAGACAGCCTATTGGAAACCAGCTGCGGGTAAGTGCAGTCAAAAGCATTTACCACTATAACGCATTAAGTCATATCATACAGTGTAGAAATCTAGCAAGCTAGAAACTGCTATAAATGTAAATATTCCTTACAGTTTTAGTAGAGGAGTAAAAAAAAAGCAGGGAATGATTAGTGGAGTGAACAGGTCAGCCGCTATCCTAAACCTCCCAGTGTAAATCTTCGGAGTAGAGACTTTTGCCATCTACTGTCTCGGAGCACGGTCAGGGCCTTGGCCAAACATTACTGATCTCCATCTCCTTCCCTCTCACAGAGGAGTTTATGATCTAACATTTACCATTTCACTAACCTCATCAATCCTAGAACTACAATGAATTTGCCTGTAGGTGAAGTCACTTTCAGAGTTGGATGGCTGTTATCAAGTAGAAGCCTGAAGTCCCTGTGTTATGAGTGCTCCTTTTTTAAACCTGAACTGTCTGGATTAAATAACTTTTTCACAGTTTGCTTTAAAAACACCAATCACCGGCTCCTTTTGTAATCTCTTAAATGGCAAACATTACATTGTTTTTGCAAATATAGCATATCGCTTGACAGAGGTTGAAAGTTTCAAAAAGATAAAACAGCAGTATTTCTGTAGCCATTCAGACTTCTTGTTACTGACGTTAGGTTTCTCACACTCTTGCTGCCTTGACCATAAATAAAATTTATGAAACGAGCCAGATCAGAATTAGGATAATTCGGTGTGTTTTAATGTGAATGTTGTCAGGAGTATTTTTGCTTTGTCATATAACTGCTTTCAGATTTGGGTGATTTGAAGGCCCTGTGACATCTGCGCCCTGCACAGATTGTCTCCGTCCAGATTAAACTGAAATGTCACATCCGTGCAATTTAGAAAGTACATATGTTCACGAGGAAGAGATGAGGATCTCAGTTTATCCCTCCCTCTTTCTCTGTCCTTCTCATCCTCCCATCATATGCATGGCCACTTCACCATGATTATGCAGATGCATTCATCCAGCTGAAACTGTTGCATAATTTTTTTTCCATCAGTAGCACTAATGCCTAAACTCTTGTGACTCATTGGTAGAGAACAGCCCAACTGTATGTGCACATATTTTCATGCCTATAGAATATGTGAATCAGAAAACGTCACCTTTTAACAGTGATTACTGTGAAATAAGACATTTTTAGCACTACTTACTCAGCAGTATCTATTAACTAAGTCCATCTGTTCTTTAATGTACTTTACCTTGCATTTTCTTGGTTGAATTTCTAATGTCATCCAGGTGCACTGCATTTGCTGAGTTTAATGTTTGAGGTATGCATATTCCAAAGTAGGTCTAGAAGTTTTTTTTCTTCTTCTTTTTGCCTTCAGATCCATCATCACTCTGTGAGCGTGTCTCAGAAATGTGTGGGCAGTGTGTCTACATGTTTATCTGCTGGAGTCCAATACATGTGCCATAAACTGTAATTGTGGTTATTGATTATTCATGCTCTTCTGGTTGCCCCATCCCTAAGTGCAGATATGACACTTTTTAATTAAACAGATTTATCTGGGTCCCCTCTCACCATGCGGCAGTCTGACACAAATGTATTCCATTTGCTTTGGGTAATGGAGCCGAGTGGAGATGAGACTTGCCTCAGGTAGTGGGGGTGGGGGGGTGGGGGTGGCGAAGGGTGGCAGGGACCTCAGAGAACATCCGACATATAAATACACGGAGACTTGCAGATGCGTTAAAGGAGCAGAGGAACTAGCAAGTGTTTACAAACATGGAGCAAGGGAATCACATGTCTAAACAAACTCAGCAGTGTTCAGCATGTTTCATAATTATATTTGTAACATGTTTAAAGTGGTGGAGCTATAAATATGGCTCCAAAGATTAACATTGTGCATTATACCAGCACACCTATGTTTGATATGGCAGAGTACTGTATATTGTATGCATTATAGTAAAAACTAATTCAGCTGTGAGAAAAGAAAAGCAAGAGGGAAGAAGAAGAAGAAGAAGAAGAAGTGAAACTTAACACATACAATTCTCCTTTTATATCTTATCAGTCACGTACACGGTGCCTTCCACCTATCTCTCTCCTGTAAGGAGTTTCTCTAAGTTTCTCCCATCTGTGGTTAATTGGTATCTCTGTCCCTAAATCAAACCTGGTTCAAAGGAGTTTCGGTTGGATTAAGAAGAAAAAACATCTTCACTGAAAACTCCGTTATCAGTTCCATAAGTATATAACACCTGGTCTGAAACATTCATTATCAGTTCATTCTTCCCAGTAAATAAGCCAAAGTTTTATTTTCCAAGACAACACATAGCTGTTATCAGCAGGTCAGTGTTTATCGAGAAGAGTTGCAAGAGTGTGAAATATTAGACTTATAAACATGTTTGCACATCTGTTGTTTTCAGCTGAATATCTACTGAATATTTCTCTAAATCTTAAGTTGTTTTTTTTATCCAAAGCACACATAGGCAGTGAAATAAGTCGACCAACACTACCTCATTGTTTACTCTGAGATTGAAAAAAATTTATTTGTTCCATTTCACCTTGCTGCTTAAAAAAAAGTTGCAGGTCTCAGTCAGTAGAGCTGATTCTGGGAAAGAAGCATCTCATTGATATTTTTGACCACTTAAATGGAAGGAAAGATATTCCATACTTTTTTAATTGAATGCAAAATTTCAGTGGAAGGGAAGGGAAAACTTTTATGACTGGCATGTTCTAGTTTCAGATTTTTTTATCAATAGAAGAGTGCAAGTGAGAAGATGGACTGGAGAAGTAATGATACTTTTTCAAGTCTTAGATGCATCTACTTCTATTGAAGTTATCAATGAAGTTATCCACTTTACATTTTTGTAAATGTAAAGTGAAATTGCCAGATGACGAGATAATGAGCCACAAATGTATCCCCAATTTGGAAGACAAGTGGCAAATCCGGCAGCGCTTATTATGACGAACTAAACACCATGGATTTTAATCTTGACTAAAATATTTGCATTGAGCAAGCCATGGATTACTTTGAAATTTTTGAACCTCATTTTTAGTAGTTATTTATTTGATATGTAAATTTATTGAAGGTCTTTTTTTTTTGTTAAATCTCTTAAAACTATTGTAAAACCTTAGAGGCTCCCTTTTCTTCCTAGATTACTTTTTGAATCAGGAACTGTAAAATTGTCAGCATGTTTTTGTTGCTGTTGCGTCTGTAAGCCTCTTTTTGAGATTAAATTTCACACATTGTAACAGTGTTTTCCCATACACAGATTCTGCCTTAATAGATCATATAAGCAAACAATGTGTTTGCCAGAACGTATCAGGGAGAAGACAATCTGCACATGTGCTGTGGATATACTGTATCTTTGTGACATTTTTTTCTAATACTAATAAAGGATTAATCTAAGGCATATTTTATTTGTTTTCTCCTCTGCACTGTGATCAACCTTTAAGACCTTTAAATACCAAGTATATGTCTAGGCAGATTCCAGTTGTGGTTTGTATGCTGTGATGCTCATGACACATTGATACTACAAATGTCTTTTTTTCCCTTCCTACTTAAATGCATTGTGCACTGTGACACTTCAAATCAGGAAGGACATATTTGCATAGGCTCACTTACCCCATTGAAGTGCTGGTGGTGTGATTGACCAGTATTGTGACAGCTCAAGGAGTCGGGTCATCAAGGCTAGTATTTATGAGTTTACAAGAAAACAGCCCTGGATGGGCCTTCATTAACGTCAGATACCCTGGCACTAGACAGAAGGAGACGGAGCCGTGGAGGACACATCTCAAAGGGTTCAGAGGTTTAAGTAGACAAGTGAATGGTTTGTAACAGGCTGTTTAATGAAGCTAATTACAGGGTGATGCAGAGATCTTATTTTTACTCCAAGTTAATTAATTTTGAAACACGAGAATGTCATAGTTCTGCAGAAATTTATAGAAGGAATAACAAGTTTACTCCTCAGCTGCAGCTGGAGGATTACAGAGGAGTTTTAGTGGGCTCGCTCCATAAATCTTCATATGATATTGATGTGTCAATCTAGTCATTGGCTTTACTGTCAGGCCATCCAGAGGCTGTAAAGATTAGTGGGTCTGGTTACCGTCTGCTGTCGGAAGATGCCCTTGACTGAAAAACCAAGAGGACGACATCCGAACACCCTCAGGGTGTCTAAACCATGGAAGCACCTTGATCTATGTACAGTGGATATGTTTACTATCTAATGTGTTTTAGAGAGCTGTTTGTTTATCAGACTACAGTGACTGCATTACTGACTTACTTTAGAGTCTGTTGACTTTTCTCCTCTTGCTTGTTTATTTTGTTTTTTAAGCTGTTTTTCTGTTTCCCAGATCGCCACACTATGCATGCCCAGAAGTCATAAGGGTAAGAGATTTTTTTTACTCCTCACAATATTTTTTCAGCATTAATGTATTCAGTTTTTATTAAAAATGTTGGTAATATCAACAACCCTGTCTGAACTTGATAAACAAATCCTCTTTCCTTCAGGGAGAGAAGTACGATGGGAGGAAAGCAGATGTCTGGAGCTGTGGGGTCATTCTTTTTGCTCTTTTAGTGGTGAGTCCCAACTCTTTCTTTGCTGAGAGGTTGAAACCGGACTGAAAATCAGGTTAAAGTCTGAAGGGCTTCTGGCCAGCATGATTTCCTTCGGGTTTCTGCTGGCAACTTGAATGAATAGACTTTTAGATGTTACCCTGCTGGAAATTAAACTTTCATCCCTGTTTCACATTGTTTAGAGCCTCTGTCAGGTTTTCTTTCGGAAGTGTCCTGTGTTTAACTGTATCATCCCCACCAGTTTCTCTGTGAGTTTGGTGTCTTCAGAATGATTCATGGTGTTGGTTTCCCACCACACAGTGTTTTGCATGTGGTCTAACAAGTTAAATTCTGGTCTCTCAGGACCAGAGCGCCTTCAGGGACTTTTTATAGATTTCTTTGAATAATATCTTTGCTCAGTGCACAACTAATGGCCACTACCAAGAGACTTTTGGCTTCGAGTTTGATTATTGCTCTACTTGCCTGAAATTACATGTCTCAGCCTTTCTGAAGTTGTGGAATATTTTATATTTTTGGCATAATGTTGGCAGTGGCATATTGTTTTATGATGTAAGCCGTTCAATGTCACTTTATTCCCAACCTGTCTGGCGTGTTCCTTGGTCTTCACGATGCAACGTCCTCTTAACAAATATCTCCTGCCTTCACAGCCCCACAAAGATAAAACTATTTACAGCCAACCTTTCTTTTGCTGATTTGGTGATTTTTGAAAGCAATTTGGTTGAACTTATATCATTTGGGATCCTAGGAGTAAAAATCGGTAATAGAAAAATGGTTTCCAATTTTTTACATTTTTTTCTTTGTATAAAACATAAATAGAAAATGTGTTTTCTTTCTTTTGCCTCTCAATTGTGCAATATGTTGTGTTGGTCAATCACATAAAATCCAGATAAAATACATTGAAGTTTATGGTTACAACTTCTTCCAAGCTCTTCTCCCAAAATGTCAAACACATTACTTTTACTCAATTGCAATCCAAAGCGTCTTTTCAGTGCTTATCTTGCATTAAACACTCTGTGGTATCTAAAATAAGATCTATTCTCCAGCTACATTATGTCTGTGGGTCCCCCAGCCATACACCCATTTAAGCTTTGTTACATTAACTGCTGTAGTGGAGTTCCTGCACACTTCTGCCTAATAAATAATTCATGTAGCCAAGCTGAAAGAAGGGAGCCCAAAATAAATATCAACACTGACATGGCAACTTTTTGCTGCAGGCTTTGTGTATTTCTCTCTTCTTTTGCTTCTTCCACTCCGTATTACTGTCTCAGACAAACTTTTGGTATGTAAACCTGGGAATGTTTACTGTTTTCTGATCTTGACCCTTCTTTCACACCAAAAAAAGTTATATATATATTTTTTGGCCACTGTTTGCCTGTAGAAACACTAGAATTGTTTTTCTGTTTCCTTCTGCTGTCTGGCTGGGAGATAACCATTTGTCTGATTGTGAGAGACAGGGATACTCCCCAGCAGTTACACTGCACTCAGATAATCTGTTACACAAGTCTACCCTTTCCTTTTCTCCCCCCACTTACTCTTCATTTGTCAGCCAATCTGTCTGTCTTTCCTGCCGGTTTCCTCTCCTCCATCTTGTCCTCTGATAGAGGCTGCCATTCATCACACAGCCACATCTGTGAGGTGTCAGTACTCTTTGATAAATGACTCTGATGAAAGAATGCCAAATGAGTGAGGTAAACGAAAAATCAGGGTAATTATTAGAAAAGACCCATTTTCGGCTCCCTGCTGTTTTTTTTTTTTTGTTTGTGTTGCTTTGCACTTAACAGAATGCTCTGCTGTGAAAATTAAATAATTGGGGTTGGGGAAACTATTCTGGAAGACTTATAGGATTTTTGTTTGTTTGTTTGCTTAGTAGCATTGCGGATCAGTTATCTTTTTCCTCTTTCAAATTACACTTTGTTGAAGGGTATTTATCTATTTCAGCATCTATGAGTGTCTTGAGAAGCGATTTATAAATGAAATGTATTATTACATGTTACAAACTGATTTTTTTCCCCTTTTTGCTGACTGCCTCAACTGATTCTCTGCTTCCTTGCTTCCTCAGGGTGCCCTGCCGTTCGATGATGACAACCTAAGGAATCTTCTGGAGAAAGTGAAGTTGGGAGTGTTTCACATGCCACATTTTATTCCTCCAGACTGTCAGAACCTTCTGCGTGGCATGATTGAAGTAGACGCATCCAAAAGACTAACGGTCAGTTTCAGAGGCTCAAAGGCAGAGCAGTGATTATTTTTGTGTTTTTGTATTTTCTTTATTAGCCAGTTTCAATTTGGCAAATTTGTGTTAATCCATGGAAGTTACCAGTTTGTGGAAGGACTATTCCTTTAACATTACATTAGTTGCTAGATTATAACTACAATTTTCAATGTGTTTTAAGATTTTGTGATATACTGACACAAATTAGTGCATAATCTAGAAGTTAAAAGAAAAGGTTGCATTGTTTACCAAATGGCTCTACATATTCAGTTCAGAAAATTGTGGTGTTCATTTGTATTTAACAAACTGAGTCTGTGTGGAACCACCTTTTACTGCAGCGGCCTGTAACATATTGCTTAAAAACAATATGTTATGATCTAAATATGATCTAAAAACACAGCGGTGGCTGTGGTCTTCCTGGTAGGTGAACAGTTTCCCTAGTTTTTTTTGATGATTAACAATTCCTTCCACTTTTCCTGTCCATGTTTGAGCAAAGCATCTCTAAAGATTACAATGTTTCAAAGTGAGAAATGTGTATTTGGTGCTTTTTTGCCATCTCTAGCATTTTGTGTCCCAAAAAGTAAAGTATGTGTTTCATCTGACCAGAACGCCTTTTTGCACATCGCCACTTTGGCTGCACACCGTAAAATGAAGCAGCGGCTTTTTATACACATTCTGCATGCACACACCCTCTCGAGGCGCTCTGGTATCTTTATGAATCAGTGCAACAGTTTTCATCCTCGTGCCTGTGAGGAAATGTGGTGACACCGCAGTTGGTAAATGTTGCTGCTTCATTTCCTTTTGCCGTAGCTTATCTTTCACATTGTCAGAATAACTTCAAGAACGATGACAGCATTTTACAGCAAATAAAAAATTTAATACTGTATTTTAAAAAAGGTATATTCTATTTGCAAGTATTTTAGCTACATGAGGTAAAAAAAACAAAACACAGCTCTTTATTATGCTGTATACACACTGTTTTGCTTATTCTCATCTCCCCTCTCTCAGATGAGGGCAGGTCACCCTGAGATCCCTGGATATGCCCACCAGAAAACAGCAGTGTCCTCGATAAAGGGTTACACTAAGACCAAACTGCTGGGAGAGAATATGGTATCTGTCTGCTCCCCGCTCCTAGCTCCAAACGGAGCTCAGAGGATGTGTTGTAACCTCACAGAATGTCAAATAGCTTTTCAGAGTGAGAATCCTTAAAGATAAGTGGTGAGCACCACCACAAGAGGCAAGAACACCCAAGGGCAGACAGCGAAACAAGAGGGGGTCTGAGGTTATTTGGCGAGGGCTTGTTTATTCTTTATTTTCTTCCTGAAAGTTTGATGGATCCACTTACAGGATAATTATACAACTGTCTGTTCGCTTTGGTTAATTAGATTTTGCTTGTTGATGCATGAAAGATCACATCTCACAAACCAAAGGTTCCACAACAATAAAAACTTTCTCAACTTTCTCTCTGTGGTTAGTCATCCAGAAACCAGTGGATATTACGATTGTCTTGTGCTCTCTAGTCGAAGTACACAGTACGTCATTAAAACAGCTAATCATCCCAGACAGAAAATGGCCCCATGTGGAAGACACACTTTAAAGGTTGCAAGAACTAGAGTAAATGAAGTCATCGTTTTGTGTGTCAGGTCAGATAACTTAAACTCGAATCACATGATTTGGTGTTCAGACATTAATAGGACCATTTAAAAATGTCTAAGCGCCGAATTGTTACAGAATCTCTTCCTGAAATAGAGTAATACTGCTCTTCATGTTCTGTCATTAAAGTTATCTGATGGGAAAAAAAGAAGTTTGAATAATGATCTAATATTGATCTTTGCAACATGAGGGGGGGAAATTAATTTAGATTTGAAGCTTTTTGGCAGGGGCTGAAATGCAGCTTGTGTACAAGGAGAAGCCTAATTTATCACACACATTCCCTTTTCTCTGTTTGGACAACAACTAGAGAACTTTTGTCACAGTGGTGCTGGTGTCAGTGAGTAATATGTCCATATTGCTTTCTGTAGCCATTAAAATATCAGTATGAATATTTGTTATTATCCTATTTTCTTGTTCAATAGATAAGTTCTTCTTAAAGCATGAGAAAGACACAATAGAAATTTGACAGAAACGTGAGCTCATTGAACGCTGATGTTTAGACCACTTTACTCTCGTCTACCTATTTTTCCTGAAGGCAGACAAGTATTTCTTCACAGAGAGAAAACTGCTAAGGTTTGACAACACCTCACCTAAAACATAGCTTTATCATTTTGTTCTAAAGATATATTTGTCAGTTTTGAATAGTTTTATGTTTTGAGTCAACTAAAACTACTGTAAACCCTTTTGGGACGAATATCATCCTAAAAGATTGAAAGCACTGAAACACTGAACAACTGCTCTGAAAATGAGACACAACAAGTCTCTTTTTTTAGCTGGAGTAACCACTTTTACTCCAGTTTTCTTTTAGAACCTCATGCCTAATTTCCTATCCAAGCCAACCAAGCAAAAAACAAATAATAATAATCAAATTTCTAAAACGGCAAAAACTAAAGAATTCTTATACTTTTTCACAGCACTGTACACAACCATATAGGCTTTGCCTCAGTATGTAATGATCATGTGCAGTTAATGGTAGTTTTTACTTCAGACCACATTAGTGCGCATCATATCACCGTCCTGCCTCCAGGCCCCCAATAAAATGCAGCGAGAGTAGGTCACCCACTGGCCTGTATCTGATAGCCAGGATATCTCTGTCGATACCATGACCTCTGCGGACGCAGACACCAGTCACTGAAACTCACTAACCAGCCTGAAAGCCTCTCTGAATTGCTCTAATATCTCACACAGTCATTTATCAGTACTGCCACACAGAGGTAGGTACTGTGGGATGTGGGGACGATCAAGACATTGATGGAGACATATACACATGAACTCTGAATGAGTGACAATAATTAGACTTGCTCTGTGCATCTCCTGTGGTTCTACAACAGCAGCATGAGGAAATTAAAAAGTCCCAGCAGTGACATTGATCTTGTTTCTGTCTGTGGCTTGTTGAAGAAAGGAGGAGTCATTGAGGCAGACATCTTCCTTTGTTGCCCTTTGGCTTGCTGTTTCTGCCTCTCTTTGCTTTTGGCTCTTTAGCAATCTACATCAGTAGCGCGATTAAGAGGGGAAGCAAATCTTCTAAAACTTTAGAGAAATGGAAAAAGAATGACGATGGAAGATTCTTCTCCAGACCGGAACATTGTCAGGATCAGCAGTGTGTGTGTTTTAAGCTCAGTTGTGTCCTCTCTTCCTCATTCATGGCTCAACCTCTCTTCATCTCTCTTTATATCTATATGATTTTTTTTCCTTGTGCCTACTTTTTAAAAGTACATTAACTATGAAATTTTGTTTCTCTGCAATATTAGGGTTAGGGGGACATAACTAACACTGTGTAACCTCTCCCTTCTTCTCAATTCTGACCCCACACCTGATTATTTTTATCATGAGACAATGTCACAAGAATTTAATTGTACACTAATGTCTTTTTTTCTTTTCTTTTTTTTACAGTTAGAAAAAATCCAGAAGCACTCATGGTACATGTAAGTTCTCATCCTTTAACCAGGTTTTTACGCCCCAATTTCATCCTTCGTTAGACTATTCTGCACCTGAAGGCAGCTTCCGTATGAAAAATGACCGAGCTTCAGCTATGTACACAAGAGTACATTTATGCAGGGCATGACTTCACTCTCGGGGACATGGGGGTAAATTGGTAGCGCATGAAAGGAAATTTGAAGCATATGGTCAAGTGAACAAGGAGAAAGCCTGAGGGAACATGCTGGGATGTGGAAACTAAACCAGTCTAACCTAAGTTTGCCCTATTGTTTGATATTAAAAGTACAATATATCCACTGTAATAGTATAAATCATAAAATAACATTTAGAGAACTCTTGTTCATAAATGAATGCATATTTCATTTCTGAAAATATGATTTACACTAATAAAAAAAGAAACTTGCATAATGAGAATTTCTGCAGCTACCTAATTGAACTGAATGATTTAGTTTTAGGACAAACTTTTGTTAGTTGAAATGAAGAATCACTGAAAAAAAGTAAAAGTTCTCTGAGCTCCTTATCTTTGATTGCTGGATTTTATGCAAACAACTAGAATGTTAAAAAAAGAAACAAGAGCCAAGAGTTGACAGGAAATTGCCCTAGTAAGAGTTTTGTCAGTGCAGACGTTCACTTTCTTTCTGTCTGCTCATTCTAGTACATTTCAGGTGACTAGTCTGAATGAAATAAATCGTACAATTATATGAATCATGAATCATTTATCACGACAGTTTCAGTCAAAATATATGATTAAATTGCTGTGAACAATCCATATGTCTCTTTGAGTAAAGACTGTTGCTTTTTATGCAGGTTTTCCATTTGAATAAATGATTCATTAATTTGCCTTAGTTTATTTGGACTGAAATAATTGAAGTTCCACTCAGGATTTTTGATTCCCATAATGACACAAGTAACTTAGGATTAAGCACTTGTTGATGCTAGCTACTTACTTAGTTTATGAAACTACTGTGTAGTCTATAATGTAGTCTTGTAACCTGTACATTAAACAATAGGCAGTAAGAAGAATGTGCTGCATGACCGAAGACCACATGACTCTCATGAAAGAGTGAATATCTCTCCATTTTGGCCCTTATTAGGACATCAATGCC
This sequence comes from Xiphophorus couchianus, assembly GCF_001444195.1. Lineage (NCBI taxonomy): Eukaryota > Metazoa > Chordata > Actinopteri > Cyprinodontiformes > Poeciliidae > Xiphophorus > Xiphophorus couchianus. Next base: position 19,993,703 of record NC_040229.1, read on the forward strand.
AACTTTTATTAAAATATTTACATCTACTAAGCAAGTTGTAACACCTTTTCCTTCTTAATCTTAAATTAAACGTTAATAAGATTCAGAATGTATATTTCTTAATTAGCCTTAAGGACAAATAGGATAAAACAGTGTTTTCTTACCTACAGCGACAGGGTAGACTAAATGGGAATATTTATTTCAGCCACTGAGACTTGTGATTTGGCTTGGACTTGTCCCCTCGATGACTTAAGACTTTACTTTGACTCGAGAAACATTACATGTAAACATGGTTTGGTGAAAAAAGGAGTGACTGTCTCATTATGCAAGTACATTTTATATAAACACTGTGAAATGGTAGAAAGGGAAGTTAGTTAAGGCATTAATTTAGATCTCCTTCACAAGTTCACTGCATAGAGATAACAGAGGACGTGTTATTTTAATAGCTGCCGATGGGGTTTCTGCTTCAGTGAACTCACCAGATGAAAAATAATAGATTCAGGAAAGAAGTAATGAGGAGCATATTGAGTCAAATCTGTCTAAATGTCTGTGTATTGGCATGTTTGTAGAAAAGAAGACAGTATTTCTCATTGTGTTTTGTCGGAATTGAGAACTAAAACGGAAATCTTCTGGAAAATGGTGTCGGCATAATTTCGCCTTTCTTGTTAAGGCCTGCCTGCATTCTCCCTCGAGACAGGCAGAGAAAAGATGGGGAAAAGTGACATATCTGGGTGTTTTAGGGGAATTGCATAATAATGTGGAAGCTAAGTTTGTAAAGTGAGCATCACTGAGAAAGGCAGCCTCCATATCTCGACAGAATGAGTCGCATACTTGTCAAATGAGCAGGATTACCCATGTACTTATGTGGAAAAACTGCAAATTTTGGAGAAATATCTTAATTAGCAAAATGATCAGCTGTGCAAGAAATGGATATGAAAATCTTAACATATTGCATTTTTATTTGTACAATCGTAAAGGAATATCATAAATGCTTTTATAAGTGAAAATTGACTCACACACACACAAGAAACTGACCATAAGCTTATTTGTTGTTTTGTTTGTTTCTTTGTTTTTTGCATTATTAGTGGTGGCAAAAATGAACCCGAGCCAGAGCAGCCTGTGCCCAGAAAGGTAACAATCCGCAGCCTGCCTTCTGCAGACGACATCGACCCAGACGTACTGGACAGCATGCACTCCCTGGGCTGCTTCAGAGACAAAAACAAGCTCCTGAAAGACCTGCTCTCAGATGAGTGAGTGGATGGAGGTTCATAAGGGAGGGATCTATAGTTGATGAGTGTGGTCTTGGGTCCTGCTTGCACACTCAGCTTCGGTTTTTCCCTGGCTCTTACAAAATCTTGTGAAACTGTCGCTTCATATGTGAGAGACCATGGATCACTAAACTGTTAGCACACGGTGTTTACGTTACTTGCTGCTGGATACTTCTTTTCCAAACTTGTCATGGTTTGCACTACAGACTCGTTTTTGAGATGCCCTGCTACTGCCAGCCTGTTTTTAAAAAAAATATTTTTCTTTTGTGAAAATGCATTTCGATTCATGTCTGCTGTAAATATGAGCCCACTACTCTTTCAGTTCTTTATTTGGCCCATCCCTCCTCTTTTAATGCTAAACTGTAACTGCTCTCTCACTATGCTTTTGCGCCAACTCCTCCATTTGCTTCCTTTCTCCTGGGAAAATTTTGTAATTGTGCTGCATGGGAGGAAAATCTGTGGTCTCCATTTCCCTTCCCCTGCTTCATTTTAGCTGAAGTTGCAGGTCCTTGTCTCTTTGCCTCCCACCGCTTTCCAATCTGTCTTTATTATAGAGGCCTATTCCCTGGGTATTTTGCATAGAGAGTGCAGCACAGAGGCTAAAGACATTAGGTTTTCTGATTTGCAAAGAAAGTAAAGGTCGAACTTGTGATCTTTTCATACTTTCATTGGACTCGATGGCTACCAGCACACACTGTATGTTGACATAAGGCTGAGCATGCTAAAGAAAATATATGTATACTATGATATGAATGCTTAATCATCTGTAAAACTAAACTTTTATTTTAAAGATGAAAATAATTTATCATCTATTTTACTGTGCACACAAAAAAAGATTAAAGGACATTAATCATAGTGATGGGATTTGTACTTTAATCTCACATTTATTTATTTAAACTGCTAACATTTCAGTCAGATAATGGGGACGATTGAAGACACTTTCAAGGCAATTTTGTTTTACATCTGTTAAAAAAGTTTAGTAGTTGGCTTTCTTTTTACTTGAACTGTTACCCCTGTGCAGTGAAAACCAAGAGAAGATGATTTACTTCTTGTTACTTGACCGTAAGGAGAGGTACCCCAGTCAAGAGGATCAGAACCTTCCTCCTCGCAACGAGATTGGTGAGCAAAGATTTGTTTTGTTATAGCCTTGTGAAAGTGAAACTAACCCCCTTGTGAAAGCATAACTTTGCTCCAGACAACCTTTGGAAAAAAAATCCTCTAAAGTGGGCGTAGAGACAGAGAGACGCAACACAGCTATATGTGGGAATAAGAGGAGGGTTAGGGTTGTAGTCAGGACAAAAGAAGCACTGTTGCTAACTTTGTCATTATAGTTATCATCTTTCCAGACATATCTAGTGACAAATTCTGAAAAAATAAATAAATAAAAACAAGAGACAAATCTAGTGACTGTTCTTTTCCGTGTTGTTAAGGAGACCCATTCCACTCGCTACTTGAACTCTTGGCTCACCATCAGACGCCATGTGTCAAAATTAGATGGTTTTATACCCCAAAAAAGTGCTGCATGACATGAAGCTGCACCATGTGGTGTAAAGTTTTAAACAATAGGAGAATTCAACTGCTTTGATCTAAAGGTGCCAGCATTGAGACAGTTTTTATGCCAACTAATGCATAAATAAATTTAAACAAAAATGTTAAAATTCACTCTGAAACATAAAGATAGAAAAACCATAAGTAATCTATTTAAAAAGCTTTTCTGCAAAAGAAAGGTAATTTGGGGATTAGTTAAACTTTAAAGAAAACAGTACAAAGTTTTGGATTTATTTTTCTAATGAAAATGTTGTATGGCAAATGAACTGCCATGCAGCATTTTACAGTGGGTGAACCCTAACCCTTATCAAAAACTCAAGTACTTCCAAGTGCTCTGAATGACTTAAGGTGGGCCTGCCTGCTCTAGTAAAGCTGACCAAAATCTGACCAGTTAATTTACAGAGAAAATGTTCAGACAATACTGTGCCCATCAGGAAAAAACTGTTTTACATGCAGGTTTCTTTGGAAGCACAATTATTTTTAGCTTACGACGACTGTCAGAATTTGGAACCTATAAATAAGTCCATGTTATTTTTATGTGTTTATGCAATACCAATTTTGAAACAGAGGGTTTTTTTTCAAACAGATCAAACTAATTTACATAATTTAAAAAAAAAAAAATTCTTACTCATGAATGCTTTTTGTGGCTCAACCAACCTGCCGTGTTTTCCTCCACCAGAAGAAATTGGTTCAGCTCCGGCTCACGCAGCGTTAGATTGGCTCTTCGATAAACAGATGAAAAGAGCTTTTTGTTTATTGAAAATGAATTACTCTCTCAATGAAAAACACTGGCTTTAAATAGAACGGATCAACAGGGTTTTCAAAAAGCTGTCGTCTGATTTAGGTCAAACATTATCTGATGAAATAAAATTGGTGCATCACATCAAGGAGTTGATTTTTAGGCATTGAAGTCTGAGCAGGGATGGTGATGCTCTCCTTAAATTCCCTCTTTGGTTAGTTTCTGACAACAGTGTGTTCGTATCTGCTACGATACGCTGACATTTTGATAAATGGACTCCTCCTTCAGTGAATATGATACAGTCGATACAGTGGCCATTAGTTCAAGGGCTGGAAGGAAACCATTACTTATTCTCTATTAGTTAGAATGTCAATGTGTGAACAGCACTAAAAATCAGTCAAACGCTTCCATTTACACAAGCCATATGCAAAACTGCTCATTACTTGCACTGATTTTGTGCTTTTTTAGCATTTTCTTATTCTGCTTGACACAGATCCTCCAAAGAAGCGGGTTGACTCTCCAATGTTGAACCGTCATGGGAAGAGGAGGCCAGAGAGGAAGTCCATGGAGGTTCTGAGTGTCACTGACGGTGGTTCACCAGTACCAGCCAGAAGAGCCATCGACATGACACAACATGGACAGAGGTATGCATGCTGTAATCGCTATGTTTTGAAATGAAGGTGCCTCTCAGTAAAGTCATTATATTTCAGTAATTCAAAAAGTGAAACTCATTCATCACAAATTATTTCTTATCTTTTTGATGATCATGGCTTACAGCTGATGAAAATCCCATCTTTTGTTTCTCAGAAAATTAAAATATTACATAAAACCTAGCAAAAAAGATTTTTTCTTATTTTAAAAATATTGTCATATATTGTGAACAAAATCATGGTGAGGGCTGGTTATTTGAAATTCAAAACGTTATGGCAAAACCCCAACTACTTTCAAAGTGCATGAAGACAAACAAAAATCTAATTAGATGAGGAGTGCAACAACACTTTCAGCACAGAGAAACATGGTCCTTAAAGGACAGCTGTTAATAAAACTACTAGTCACAAAAAGGGCTAACCACAAACTGTAATTGTTCAAAGTGCCTGACCCAGTTATATTAATGGAAAGTTAAGCGAAAGGATAGAGACAGTGTGATAGAGAAAGCTGCACCATCAACAGAAAAACTAAACAAGCCCCATTAGAAACATTTGGAAAAGATGGAGTCTGAGCTTGTATTCAGGATGTGTTACAACTAACACATTCCTTTTCAGACCACTCCTGAGCCAAAGACAACATCAGAAATATTGTCTTTGGCTCAGAACTAAGAAGAAAATGGACTGGACTACTTCTCAGTGGTAGTCCACTCTTTCAGATGAAAGTAAATTTAGCTTTGTATTTGGAAGTCAAGGCCATCATGCTACACTGCTTTTATGCAGCAAGTTATGCCAAAGAAGCACTGACAGAATATTAAGTTGATATCTTTTTCGAATGTCAGCTTCTTTTCGGTAAGCTGACATCTCTTTTAAAAAACAACAAACAAAATTTTATGTTGGTTTTATTTAACATTCTAGGTGAATTTTGGGTTTTCATTCACTTGTAAGTCCTAATTAACATTCATAAAAATAAAAGTTTGAAAATGTAATTTGTAATGAACCCATATATCATATAAATTTCACTTTTTGAATGGCTTTATAGAAATAAATTACCTTTTTGATTTATTTGGTGAGTTACACCAAATACACACGCCTCTCTTTCTGAGTGTTCTGTTTGTCTGGGGATTCCTGCTGCCCAGTTTATGTTTAAGCTACTCTGACAGTGAGTTTGCAGCCGTGTCAAAAAACTGCACTGCAAACTTAAACATAAACAGAGACTGACTCTCTGCTCACTTTTTCTTCTGTCTCATCATAGTAACTCAGTGTACAGTAAAAGCTTGGATATTCCTGACGCCAGAACAAAATGCAGCAAAGAAGAAAGGTACTCACTTGCCTTCACTTCCACATGCTCCCCCGTCCCCGCACTCGCTCCATGCCCCCGCCACGCAAGGGCAGGAAAAAAGATGCAGAGATCCTGTGTGTTGAAGGGACAGGCTTTAAAGTTCTGTTTTAATTTGTGGCTGCTTATCGAAAACAATGAGGACGTAATTTTTTTTATAAAGTTCAGCTCCTAATTAATTTAGTTTTAAAAACTGAAGATCGGTGCACATTTAGAATTCAGAGGCACAGTATCAACAGCCCCACTTGTTCCGGCATTAACTCAATTATCTCTTCTCCTGATAATCAGTTCTGCCATAATGTGTCCTACTTTCTCTCGATGCAGAACATTTCTCCATTTTGCTATTTTGGAAATGCTGAAGTCATGCCAGGAGCGCACTCCCACGAGGCTGAGCACTCTGATTTAAAAATTCGTTTCCACGTCTTATTTCAACAGCGAATGTATCATCACGTCACACATTTGTGCTCACAGGCAGTGACATTTGTAACAGCAGGGAAGATTGCATCAGAGTGAGAGATAACATAAAACTGGTGAATGTTAGTGGGACCAGTAGAGCACCGGGAAAGGCTGATGTGGTGACATCATTGCAAAACAGGCACATTTAATTCATAAGTCTGTTGTTCGTTCACCAAATGTGAGATGTGTTGGACTCATTTTGAAGGTTTTAAATCCATTTTAATAACTTTCATTTTTATGGGGGAAAAAAAGTCTTTCCTTTGGTGGCTTTGAATTTAAGATTCTTCTTCTTCTGTTATATCAACTCCTTCCCATTCCTTTCCTTCAGGCGTTTCCAGAAATATCTGGTTTTCATTTGAATTAGTTAGGGAACTGCTTTATTCAGCTTTTAGCCCTGACTCGACTGTTTCAGTGCGCACCTAGATTGCTGGAATTTTGCCCTGATTTATTTAAGCGTTAATGATTCCTGTACCACAACCTTGCAAAAGCATTTTTTTTCCCTTAAAATTGTTCACACTGAGTCACAACACAGTGACAATTATATTTCATTTCGATTATGTGGGGCAGAAAAACACAATCCAGAGCATAACTTTGAAGTGGAAGAACATCTTAAACAAAAACTTTAATTTAGTGTCTTAGATTTTAACCTCAGCAAAATGTAGTGAACAAATAATATAATGAAAACAATGGAACACTGCTGATAGGTCAGGTTTAAAGTTATAGAGAAGTCTAAAGCAGAATTATCTGAAATGTACATTCAAAGTGCAGAATGTGTCAAAACTTGAGAACTAGATGTTGTTAGAAGTTTTCTATCTAATCTGACTATTTTTTACTTATTTTACAAAGAATAAGCAACATTTTCAGTTCCCAGAAAACCTGGAGATATGTACACCATGTTCCAAATTATTATGCAAATTAGATTTAAGTGTCTTAAAGATTACATTTTTGTTGTGCTATTAAATTTATAGATGGTATTGTGTGTCAGGGCTCTTTGAATCACTGTAATTAATTTCAGAGAGCTGGGTTGATTAGTTTGTCTGGTAAACTCAATTAAAGGAAACCTACTTAGGAAGGATGTTTCTTATTATTAAGCAGGCCACAGGTTTCAAGCAATATGGGAAAGAGAAAATAATCTCTCTGCTGACGAAAATCATCAGATAGTGTAGTGCCGTATGACAAGGTATGAAAACATTAGATATTTAATGAAAACTGAAGCGTTATCATCGTACTGTGAAGAGATTTGTGGCTGATTCAGAACAAAGATGGGTTTGTCCAGATAAAGGCATAATGAGGAAGGTTTCTGTTAGACAAATTCATAGGATTAAGAGAACAGCTGTTAAAATGCCCTTAAAAAACAGCAAAGAGTTATTTGAAGCTGCTAGTGCCTCTAGAACCTCAAGGTGGAAGATCTTCCAGAGGCTTGCGGTGCATAAACCTAGTATTGAGAAAAAAAAGACTACTAGGATTATAGCAAACAAATCCTTCTAACTCCTGACCAGCTTTTTTGCATGTTTTCACTTGTTTTGTGAACATTTTTATTTAATTATGAGATCCAATTCTTTAAGGTTAAAAGGCCTTCTTGCCATTATATTAACTTCTTCATATGTCTCTAACACAGTCTAATTGTAACTCAGGTGGAGAAAGCACACATTAATATTAATTCTAGTCAGAAGAAACTTGTCGGTAAAGTTTGAAAAATATATTAAAGCAAAATCAACTGAAACGTGAGAAATGTTGTGCTTTATATTTATGTAAATCTTGAGGAAAAATCCTGCCTTCACCCCACGGGGCAGCGTATCAAATAGATCTGAATCAGAATCCCGTATTTTACAAAAACAGCTTGTCTGCATCTTTCTTCTATGCTTCTATTTATTTGGGTGTAAGTTGTACTCTTCCATCTAGTTTTCCTCCAGAAACTCCTCCTCTCCCCTCTTTTAAAACACCTTTTTCTCTCTTTCCAGTTGTCCCTCGTGTACTTCTGACCTTCATTCCCAAACGCTCCTGCTGCTAGTGCGGAATTGCTATGCTAATGTGGAAATGCTGCTAGTTTTGCTCTGCCTGGCCTCCTATCAGTTGATATAAATTGGAGGAGGAGGGAGGTTGCGATATCGTAGCCCCTCTGCCTCCAAATCAAATCAAATCTCTTCTTTTTTTTTCTTCCTTAACAACAAACTTTTCCATCTTTTATCTTGTGTTCGTCTTTGCTTTGTTTGATCATGCTGATGTTTGTGTGTGTGTGTGTGTGTGTGTGTGTGTACGAGGTCCTGGTGCTGGGAAGAACATACAGAGCAGCGAAATGTCCAAAGATTTAACTGACTTTCTCTGAACCTAACCTTATCTTGCCCCAACAGCAAACTTTTGTCGACAGCTCAGAAGATTCGTAGAACTTGAGATCAGAGGCTGTCAGAGAGAGGGCTGACTTTGAAACATGTGTTTTGACATGATACATTTCCGCCAGCAAAAAGGAGTGAAAGAGAGAGGAAACTGCTTTATTTTAAATTACACAACCTAAATGTTGGAAGCTCATACTGAGATATATCTAGTATTTTGCTCAACACTTAAAATCTGATATTTTCTGTGAAGTGTAATTGAATAGATTTGCAATAAATGTAGTTGTGGCAGTGTGGCATATTAATAGAAATGACAGCATCCTCATCTGAATGTCTACTTTATTCATTTTATTCTGAAGCTGGGCTTAAAATTTATATAAAGCATGATAAATCCGATTGATGTAACTTTGAATCCTAATAACATGCAAGAAGAAATGAAGGAAGGTTAATGAGATGGAAATGAAAATGGAAAAGTGCTGTGCTGCGAAGAAGAGAATATCCATGATTTTTTTTTTCCTACAGATGTGCTCTAGTTGTTTCGTACAGTCCAAACGTAGTAGTTTAAATGGTGGTAATAAGTTAGACTCCCCTGGTCATTACAGACTCAGATTTACTTAAGAGGCTAAAATGAGTAAAAATAAAACACCTTTTACTCTGATATCTGCTGTAGAAACTGCAGGGGTTGTTCTGCGTTGCAAAGCTGTGAATATTAATGCACAAGTCCTCAGGGGGTTTTCAGGGCTCAGAGGAGGAAATGAATTTAAACCATATGTTGATTTACATGAATATTTACTCATGTTGAGAATCTCCATTGGTGGGACAATCTGTGACAAAGGAAGAGAGAAAGTAAAAGACTGAACTTTTCCCATTTACTTTTAGCCATGGAAACTTTGAAAGTCTTCTTTTATTATTTTAGGTGTCAATCTAGAAAACAGAACTTTGTAAGGTATTGATAAGCTCATACCTTAATTATTCCCCATTTTTAAACCATTGTCAATTTTTTAATCTTGACTGAATGTTTTGTGTTTTAATTTGTGGTATTGCGATACTCAAAGACAAATTCTTTACCTTTGGTTGAGACATACCACATTTAATTTTGGTACTTTAAGTAAATTCTCCATATGCAAAATTAGGTCAAAAAATAAACCTGAGAGGGGTCCAACAGCAGATGAAACAAAAAGAAATTAATATTTTAACATGTGCCTTTTATAGTTTAATAAGTGGTCGTGCCTCAGATTTACAATTCAGTTTAAGATTGGTGTTCTTTGCTTATTCTCATAAATGAAAAGTCTTAAGTGTAAACTTGGGGTCAAATTAATGTAACCATTTTTCCAGTTCCAATGTAACCAGTAATTTCAGTTTGGTGACATTTTACGTCTATGTTACATATATTGGATATATTTTAGAAATAAATTCCTAATATTTCAGTGTGCTCCTATCTGCAAAATGGCAGCATATGTTTCTTTTTCTCACAGTGTCAGGTCATTTTTTCATTTGCCTTTTTTAGTGATGAGCTGACTGGCTTAAATTAAAAATTCAATATAAGAGATGTAATGCCTCCAAATTGTTAGCTGAATTAACCTGAAAATTGGGCAAACTCACCATTGACAAGCTAAGTACCTTTAAACGCTAAGAAAAACTAACATTGTAGCTGCTTTTGCTTTGCACCGATTCATATCAACATATAAAATGCTACACTAAGAGATGTACGGAAAACAATTGTATGAAATGTTTTTTGGGTGCGTCTTGACATCTCCATATGCCAAAGGCAAGTCAGATGCACAACAGTTTAAGGAGGAATACATCCTTGGCAACAATTCCTCAATTGTGTTCACAGTATTGGAACATAAAATGTCAGACTGTTATTTAAAACAATGTATTTTTCAAGTAATGTTTAAGATATACTTATCTGTTTCCATAACCTGTAAAATAAAACAGGTTTGAAGCTCTGAATGTCATTCATCTCCATCTCAGTTTATACACATTTTCAAAAAGTAGGATATATTATTCAGATTTAAATGCACCACATAACATACTCTGAAACTCCTTTTTCTTGTCCAAACCAGTATCGGTATATACTGCATATACCAATGTGCATGGACGCAGCTTTAAAGCAAGCAAGAAGCCATATACACAAACATGCAACATGCAACTGTTGATCACACAGCTCATCATGTATGACTCAATGATGTAGCGTCTGGGTTTTCTAATATATGATGAATGGTTCGCAAATTGTGTGTGCTGTTCATTGTAAATTAATCCCTCAACAACAATAATTCATCTTTACTGTGAAGCAGTGGTGAGCCTCTGACAGCCCATTACTGTACAGCATAACCATCTGTAACATAAGCTTTATAGACCTGCTGGTCCAACACTAACAGATGCAAAGCGCCTCAGAACAATATGCTCAAAATGGCCGGAAGTTCTGGCCATGTTCAGATTAAGTTTACAAGCATTGTCGGGGTAAGCAACCGTGGCTATGTCTCAGTGGACTGTTGGACCTCAATGTAAATGATAGCAACTGTCTGGTCTGCTCCACACAGTGAAACAAGAAATCCCTGCCAATATGATCTCACCATCGCCTACTCATGCCCATGTGTGACTGAATGCGTGCAAAATATTCTCTCTGAAAATGGAGAGTGGAAGATTGACAAATATAACACGGCAGTGGGTGTTTCTAAATTTGGCTATCTCACATGGTAGCTTTTAAGGGACCTTTTGTTATGTTTGTCTGTCTTGCTGAAGACTAAAACTGATGTTAACATTTCTTTTTACCAAAAGGAAACAACAATTCATGTACATCCACATGTTTACAACTGCATCAGCACCGAGATGCAGAGAGAAAGAAAGCGACCGAGCGAAAGAGGAGGATGGGGGTATTATTAGACCGAATGACAAAAAGGGACAGTGTTGTGACAGTGAGCAGCTGGTATTTCCAAGTGTTGACAGGCGCCTGTTTTTGTGTGTTTGTGTGCGTACATGTGTGTGCTTGATGGAGACAGATTGGGCTGTGATTGTTCATTTCTGAGCAAGACTCTTCTCATTGGGGGTTATTGACGGCATCTGTGAGGAAAATGACAAACATGACAAATGGCACTGAACCAAATGTTCCTCTTTATTCTGCTTCTCAAGATACTTAGCATGCCCGAAGGCATAGAAAAACCCCAATTTGTTTGTTTTATTATTAATGTGCCGAAAGGAGGAAAACTAGTTTGAATGATAGTCTGTAGAACATTGGCCATGGATTTATCGCATCAATATAGTTGAATCCAAAGGATAAGTGGTGTGCAACTAATTGCTTGGAGTCGATGTTAGTAATGCAGATTGTCAAGTTGGTGCTGGTGTTTTTTTGTTGTAGAGCAGTTACCCTCCTAGTGAGATCAGCTGTTGTTTGACGCACTTAAAAGCAAAATATGGTTGTATCCAGACATTTATATACACTGTATACAAAGGCACATACTATTTTTGTTTTTCTTTTACTGTCAGACAATAAATTAGAAAAAAAAAGTTTCTTGTTATTTCTGTTGGGATTGAATTTTATGTCCAACAGTATGAAAGAAAGGCTATGTCTTTGAGATAGTCTTAGCACACAGCATGTGCAGACATCTGGTTTCAGCTGTATCTGCGAACTTCAATGTGCCGTTGTGCCTTCTAAACAATACGTAGAATGTAAACCAGCCTCACACCTCCCTATATGTTTACTGAAACACGTTGCAGGCCACAGGCTGATCCTTTAAATTACCCCTGCTCCTTTGTGTGTTGTCGCTTGTTTTTGCCACAGGTCGAGGTCTATTAGTGGAGCCTCTTCTGGCCTCTCCACCAGCCCCCTCAGCAGCCCACGGGTAAGTCATAAAGCTCAGACACAATCACTCACACACTCTGTAACACACTCATACTGGTAAACGACCATCCAGCTACTGCTGAAACCACCTTATTGGTGTTGTGTTATTGTTCAATTTGTCTGCAAATAAAGTAAAGTAGCCTTTTCTATTGTATACACTGTATACCATATTCACACCCTTCAAACTTTTTAATACTTTTTTACATCACAACAACAAAGATTCCTTTTAATAGGTGGTATACAAATACGTTTTGCAATGCTATGTATATTTTTGGGGGGACAACTGGTCACTGCATTATTGTTAAAATGCACCCACCTTGACACTTTAATGTTAAATATTGTAAAGATACACTGTTTTAAAAAATCGTTATTAATCCAATATTGCATTTTAATTAATTTACCTTAGGCTTTGAATTAAATTATTAGATGTCCAACAAAGTAAGGATTCCCAATATAAGTGAAAGTATAACTCCCAGAGTGGATAGCACAACAAACTTTCACCAACCCTGAAGCCTCTTATCCATCCTCTCAATCCTATATACTTACATTATCCCAGCTTCTGTTTTCTCTATTCCATTCTCTTCAGAAATCCACATATAAGAATGCTTTAGAAAATCCAACTGTCCTTGCTCAGAGCTGGGGAGCATGTGGTAAACTTTTCCAGTTGGCTAACCTTACAAGACTCGAGATTATCCAGGATCCAAAGACAACCCCCTTTACACAGACACACACACCACACGGGTTCTTTGAGGTTGATCTGAAAGGGAAATTGATTTCTCAGATGTACCGAACACCAGGATTGTGCTCGCCACAGGAGACTCTATTTGGAGTTATTTCTGGAAAAAGGGGTTGGTGTCCAAGGCAAATACTGGAGTTTTGTCTCTTTGGTCTCTGCATTAAAAGTCAAATGGATCAATAAAGCTATTAGGAACCTAGAGATCCTGCAATACAGACTCTACCTTCCATTTATTGTTGAGTCAGTCCACACTGTGTTCACAGCTGGTCTTATGTCTTTTGCATCTATCTGTGTTTGCTTGTTTTTTTTTCTGCTGTCAGATCCTCTTTTGTTTTCCACAAGAAAAGCCAGTCTTATGTCTTGTTTGGACTGTACTTCACATTAGTTGTATTTTTCCCATGTCAGTTTAATTCTGTCTTTCACTGTCACTGTTTCATGTCATGATTATTTTTTGTTTTGTCTTGTAAATTTTCTATTTTTCCTCCTACTATTCCCTCCTCACCTTTGTGTGGTTGGTGGTTATGTGTGTTTCCATGCATCCCCATGAGTTTTTTTTTTCATCCACCTGTTCTTCCTCTTGGCTGCGTTGTGCTTTGTGTCCTCACATTGCTTGTTCTGACTCCAGCCAATCAGAAAGTTCTGCGTACCACCTCAGTCCCCTGACTTGTCTGAGTCCCCTAACACCAGGCCGTGTCCTTCCCCTGAACCCTGTCCAAATCGCACAGGCCCACGCATCTCCACACCTAACTCCCTGGCTCCAAACAGTGAACCGCTGCCTGGAGCCCTCAACAAGACACAGACACTCCCAGCTAAGCCCAAAGTTGCCCCAAAGCCTCTGCAAGCCACTCGATCAAATCCCCTTCCTGAAACCTCCCCTGATCCAGCACCTGCTGCCAAATCAGAACCCTCAACTCCCTGCCAGTTGCCATCACAGCCCCCCTCTGCCTCCGTGCCTCCCACTCCTACTTCTCCATCCTCACCTACTCCTTTTGCCTCTTCCATCTCTAGTACTCCCATCCCAAGCAGCCCCCAGGTACGCCGCTCTCATTATGCTGCCAACCCCCAACTCTCTGTGCCCTTCAGTCCGGTCACACCCATGTCACCCATCCGGCTACACCACTTTCACCCTGTGGTGCCTGTTCCTTCTCCATTTACTGACCACCCACCCAAATCTATCCCCCTCATACAGGTTACCCCTCACCCTTCCCCTCGAGGCAGCCCCCTCCCAACCCCAAAAGGCACTCCAGTGCACACTCCCAAGGACAGTCCTGCAGGAACTCCAACTCCCACACCGCCCCCAAGCCCATCCATTGGAGGTATGCCTTGGAGGACGCGCCTTAACTCTATCAAAAACAGCTTCCTCGGCTCACCACGCTTCCATCGCAGGAAACTCCAAGGTACTTGCATTCCAGTTGAATTAATATTTCCTGCAAACACTGAACTAGAACCGCATCAGTCAGCATTTTGCTTCTGATTTCTGATCTCTGGTTTGTGTACACTTTGATCTGCCTATTTCAACTGATTGTGGCTTCTGTGTAAGGTTTACAGTTTAAGAAGATAAAAGGATCACTGTAAAGCTGTGTTTTATTATTTTAGAATGAAGACAAAATGGTGTGAAGTTGACATCTCAGTATCTTTAATTGGCTATAAGTGTGGCTAGCTGAAACAGTGATTCCTACACAGCAGTGTGGATTCTTTTGAGAAGATACATTCTGAGATTTAAAAAGGCTGTCAACATGTCCTAATGAAAAGCATTGCATAACACAAATTGAGAATTTAAAAGTACAAACCAGGGAAACCTTCTTGGTATGTTTAGCCTTCCCATCATCTCTTAAAAGCCTTTCTTTTTTTCACTCTCTTGCATCCCGATTAAACTGCAGACCTGTGTTGTGTCATTTTAAAATGTATCTTAGATCTGTGTGTGTTGGATGTAGTGTTGCTTATGAAAATATCAAAATTTGGATTTTTCCTACTGGCCAATAACTAGTTGAGACTGATTCGGCTGAAAATTGTACTTCCAACCAATGTCATAGTTAAATGTCTGAAAGGCTCACATTTATTTGATTAACTCTGATTACTCTGTCTCCATTGCTTCCATAGTTCCTACGCAAGAGGAGATGTCCAGCCTCACACCAGAGTCTTCCCCAGAGTAAGTGGAAACTTGCTGACATAACTATGCATGATCTGTAATCATTCTGATGCTTAGAATCATTCTGCAATCATTCTAAGCATCAAACCTATGCTTAGGTTTGATGGCATAGTCATTTGAAAATGTAGCATCTACAAATATTTCATGTCTGCCTGCATTTTTTTATGCTTGCTTAGATTGGTGTGATGACCTCAGGTCCTTGTTAGGTTAGACATGTTTCACGGTAGCAGGAGTTAGTGGGTTTAAGGGGATGCGTGGTGGAAATGGTTGGGGTGTAAGCTCATGTGAAGTTCCAAACTCCTGTGACCATGATTACTAGTTATGGCTGCTGTATAGTTTCCTCACGTGCACCTGCCTAGAAAGAAAATATTAACTGTACATATGAGTAGGAAAGACTCAGCTGTCTTTCATGCCAAATATCTTGGCATAATTTTATGGTAGCTGTCCTTTTTGCTTATTTTGTTTTTAAACTCCATTGTAGACCAAGGCGGGTATCATTTTTTTCTGGATGAACAACACATTTAAGGTAACCAAGAGGTTACTAAGGTGACTAAACACACACACCAAGTGTTGTTTTCAGACAGGGTAAGAAAATTACTCTGTCGTAATGAAAGTGTTCTAAAACATCAAAGTTCTGAAACTCACCTAATGAGACAATGAAAAGTATTCCTGCAGACATGAATGCCTCAAAACATATAGGTAGTTATGGGGTGTTTTCTTTTTACCAGTGTCTTTCTAGAGGATGTTGTCATCTCCAAAGGACAGGTGAAGATGAACTCTTATGTCTTGCTGCTTACTTAAGGCGGTACAATGGATTTGTACAACATGTGAATCCATACTGTGGAGAAAGTTTGTTTTTACCAGTGTGGAGAATTCTTTTTTTTTCTCTTCATTTACATCCTGATTGAACTGCAGATATGTGTCATTATGCCATTTTAAAATGTGTTTTAGATCTGTGTGTGTTTAGTTGTAGTGTCCCTTATGACTCACTAAAATATGGACTTTTTGATTTTCCAAATGGCCAAATACCAGTCAGGCTGATCCAGCTAAAAATTGGATCAGTCCTTAACGTTAAGGCATAGAGAAGACAAATGCTCTCTTAGCATTTGCAGATAACTTGTAAATGCACATAACTGCATTTACAAGTTATTTATAGTTACAAGTTTGTCCCACAGCACTGGATCTGGGATGGAGTCTCTTTTTTTCAGTGGATCATTACAGGTTTGGGTTACGGTGATGGGGATGTTTAATAGCCATGTGTTCCTTTTAGACTTTAATTGTGTTATCCAAAACGAGTAACAAAAGTGTGTGAATAGCCAATAAAGCCCCATATCTGCCAGCTTGGAGTTTCTCCCACACGATGAAACAGCTCAGGCTTTCTCTGAAGACAAGCTGAATTCAAACACAGTTTGCCATTTCATAACTTGAAACTGCTATTTAAAACATGAAGTGTTTTCTTAATGACTTCTACTACCACATATTGAAAAAAGAAAAACTAAAATGACTAAAATGTTTTACTCAGGAATTGCATTTTTTTTTTGTCTGTTACTTATCGACTTATGTGACTTATTCCAAATTTTCTCATGGCTCATCACATGACATGGCAACTTAGAGATCTTTGAACTGCAATTGGTCTTAGAAAAAAAAGTATTCAATATTGGGAATTCACATTTTTTTAATTAATTGGAAAAGAAGGCCTGAGGAATACTACAGGTAGGTATTGTACTTAAATCAACGCACACCAGATGCCCACAGATAACTTTTATGTCTGCCACGCTCCTTCGCAGCTCAGTTGAAAGGAGTTGATAGGGAGGAAAATGGCATAGTGTGCAGTTTCTGCTTATATGAAACACATTTGATAGTAGAAGTAGCAATGGAAAAATGAAATATGAAAGGGAACAATATTCATTAATTTTGAATCCGAGAATTGTACAATGCTGTTTGTCAGATGGTGAGCTGTAATCACTTAATTTTCTTCCTTTTAGACTTGCCAAAAAATCCTGGTTTGGTAACTTCATCAACCTGGAAAAAGAAGAGCAGATCTTTATTGTCATCAAAGACAAGCCTCTCAGCTCCATTAAGGCAGACATTGTTCAAGCCTTCCTTTCGGTAAGATCATCTTTGACTCTGCTTCCTACATCTATATGTGCATATGGTGAGGTCTTGATGTTTGTTTTCTAACATGGCTTCTTTTTATGTGTTCATTCAGTGGACTGTTTGTATTTTACTATGGACTCTGTTGAGGTCAATAGAAATAACATACATTGATCATTAACATATAGATGCCTTTGCCTCTACATCGTCAGCAGTGGGCTTACGAGCAAATTGTAAAGATAAGTTGTAGATTGCATCTGGGTTTTAGTTTTATAATGCTGTGGATGTACATTTTGGGGCCAACATCAATAAGTTCAGAACCAGTTTGACCAAACACGCAACTGCGGTAGTTGATATTCAGTCAACATAATTGAACAGAACCCATCCTCACCCCAGTTAAATTTAACAAAGTCTAAGTAAATGCAGCTCTGCCGCTGCAGGTCAATGTCAGATCTGTTTCCCCTTCCCTGAAGGCAGTTATTTTCTCCTCTGGGTTACGCAAGCTGGTGTTCCAGACAGGAGATTGGCACCTGAATCAGTGGAATTATACCTCAGAGCACACTCACATTAATGGAATGTCAAAGCCTCCTCAGCACTGTGGCAAAACGTGACAATTTCAGAGCTCACCTGTTCGTTGGGCATAGAAATTCATTTTGGTAGGGAGAGGGCCATGTTTTGGATGACTCCAGATTATATTAGCTTAAGTCTCTCTGGCACACATGGCTACTCCCTGAGGCATTAATCTTCTTAGAGTTTCAACTGGGGCTCATGGTATGTGGAGGGTATTTTAATGAGGGCTCATTCACCCTGTCATTTGTATGGTTGGGCAGCAGAAGATGATATCACTCCTTTTCTATTTATTATCATATTACCTGCAATTGTTAGCTACCAATTTTATTCTCAACTGTACATGTTTGTTGTTTTTTTTTTTGTCTTTTTCTCCCAGATTCCCAGCCTGAGCCACAGCGTCATCTCTCAAACAAGTTTCCGGGCAGAGTACAAGTCCACCGCCGGCCCCACAGTCTTCCAGAAGCCGGTCAAGTTTCAGGTGGACATCACCTACACAGAGAGCACAGCTGCCACAAAAGAGAACGGCATATATTCAGTTACTTTTACCCTGCTCTCAGGTGAGGACTTTTCTGCACCCATAAAATGTATCTCCTATGAACAGAAACTGATCTAATATCAAAACACAGTGCTATGTAGGCACTGTTTGCATTTCCAACATAAGTTTGCACAATTCTAGCAGATGCAAACTTTTAACCCTTTTATTGCTTTTCCAAGTGAATCATGGTCAGCAAAATTTGACAACAGTTTCTGGAAACTCCATTCACTGGCTAATCGATATTCCTGTCTGCTGCTGCAGCATGAAGGCCAAAAAAGGTAATTCAAAAGTTCAAGTTGGGAGATGGATATGAAAAAGTCTTTAAGGCATCCCCTATAGGTCAGTTAAATCCATCCGAAAAAAATGGAAGGAATTTGGCACATGTGCAAATCTTTTAGACCAGGCTAACTGAGTGAGCATCCAAGATGTGACTACAGAGAGAGACTACCAGGTCCTTCAGTGTAAGCTACCTGTTGTGTGTTGTCACACTTGTGACTGAACTGAAGGAGTTAAAAGCTTTAGGAGCTGAAATGGGAAAGACTCTTCACACAACCTTTCCCCAGGATCTTCATCAGTACAAAGTTTTATGAGAGAGTGGCAATGAGAAAAAAATCACCGGTACATGAAATTCATATTAAGGCTCGACTAGAGCCTGTGGAGTCATACATACTAGTAGGGTATTCTTAAATAACCTATTTTCTCCCACATATTTAGGCTTCTAAAAATCTAGGTTTCCAAATCAAAATTTGTGAAACTTATAACGTTGCCACTTACACTTCAGGTAGAATGCTTTCATGCTATAAACTAATGGCATAAAATTTACTTTTTTAAAGTACCAAATACATAAAACTAAAATTTATTCTTTTTTCGGAGGGGGCTGTTTTCAAACTTTCTGCCAAAATGAGCAACTGCCTGAGAGTTTCTTGGAGTTTCTGCCGCCCCGAGTGCTCGATAAGATTTTCTTCTTACCTCCCTAAGCGTAACGAAACGAGGTCTGGCAATGCAAGATTACATACGGAGCAGCCATGTGTGAATGCTTAGTTGTGCAGAAACGGATGTACGCTTCCTTTCACTCCTTTTAGTCTCTTTCACTCAATCAAGTACAACTACAGTAGTTTGATTCTCAGAGCTGTGGCTCAGCGAAGGAGATGGAATCTTTCACCTTGATGAGTAGGGGTTCATTTACCAGCCATGCCATGTGTGATTGCAATCTTATGAAAAACACAGAAACTAGAAAAACTAAAGATGTATTTGAATAGTTTAATGGTGGGAATACATTTGAATTGCAAAGGAAGAATTGGATGGATAGGTTTGCATTACAATGAATTTCTGTTAATCAAAAAGATATAATCGATATATAGGCTCAAATATTTCCCTCTCAAGGTAGAATAAATGCCTCTTTAGCAGATCAGTCTAAACATGTTTTGTATCAAACATGATGAAGCTTATTTAAATTGGTTGATTTTCTGGTTACAGGCTCTACTTTTAGCCATAATTCATACATTTTCAGTAGTTTTAAGGTCTTTACCCGCCCAGTAGTTTATTATTAGTCTTCAGTTTCTTTCTTTTAAACTTCCTACTCCATATGAGCAGGTAGCCTGTTGCAGCAGCTGCCACTCATTCCTGGTGAATCTTTTAAGATTTAATTTTTCAACAAGTTACATGTTTTTGTCCTAACTTCCCCCACTGTGGGACAATAAAAGTTTTTTTTACTATATCTATCCAATCAATGTGAGTTTTGATGTGTGTTTGACACTGTGACACAACTCCATTTATAGCTTATGCACCCAATTCTTGCTATAAAAACTCACTGAAATTGTGTTATCATTCCACCCTATTAAAATAAGCTTTCAAAACAATAATGAAAAGCCCAAATAATCCCCATAAAGCATCTAATCTCTGACTGCTCCTGTTTGCTAAATATATGAGCTAACTTCCATCAAGTACAACTGAATGTCACTCTTAATTAGCTATTGTCTTCTAGCCTAAAACTGTCCCTTATGATGCCAGTTAAGCTAGTGGAGTACTCATGGCACTATCAGTCCTGATAAACATAATTAAATCATAGGTTTCAGATCATCACAACATACAAGTCCAACTGCATGGATATTTGTAAGAGAGAGGAGCAGACTGTAGCAGTAGTTTCTTTGTACTGGAACAAAGCAAGTCGATTTCATTCCAACTTGCTCTATACAACGGGATTTTGCAACTCCATATATTCCTCGTTTTGTCATTCTACATCTATGTCTTGTGGCTCAAACAATTGACATGCTGTTAATATTGAATCCTGACTCAAATGAAAACACATTTTGACTCGTCATTGCTTGGAAACCACAGGTGTATTCATGATAGCTACATGTCACTCAGAAAGGTGCTGCTTTTATGCTTTTCTGTTCACTATGATTTCCTACTGTAGTGAGTGACGGAGCTGAACCAGAGTTTATTTATGAACTCCAGCTGTACGTCCACCTTTGCAAATACTTTCAGGTTGATTAAGCTAATATTTTCCGTTTTTGTGTGCAGGTCCAAGCCGACGTTTTAAGCGAGTAGTTGAGACGATTCAGAGCCAGTTGTTAAGCACACATGATCAGCCTGGGGTCCAACAACTCTCTGGTGAGTGAAAATGTTCATTTCAGATGAAGAAATATCTTTTTCCCCAAACCTCCTTCCCAAATTCCCCCCCTACCACCACATCTTTCTATGCCACCCCTTAACAAACCACTTACATCTGAAGCCAAGATAGATCTTGCCCTTCTTTTTGCTCTTGTAGTCTGCTTCTTTAAATGGCTTCCTTGGCTATGCCTGTGCCTCACTGACTTTAAGGGGGATGGGGTTGCTCTCAAGCACTAACTGCAGGCCAAAGTATTTTTACGTTGTATGGAAGATTAAAGATTAAAACAGAGGTAGATTAAGTTGATTGGCATTGGGTTATTCCTGGTTATTCCTATTTTATAGACTCATCATCCATGCCTGCTGCCATGGCAACACTGCTGTGCCTCAACACACTTCCAGAATTCACAGAGCAGCACGCCTGATAAGTGCCTCTGTCTTTTATGATGTTTTAGTGCATTCAAATAAGACACCCTGCCAGTCTCTTTCATATTGGCCTCTTTTGGTGTCTTAAGGCTTTAAATAACCTGGTGACAATCTGTTTATTACCTCCTTTGTGTCATTAGTTTCAAGGCTGCTACAGTCTGTTGTTTCTCAACAGTGTCTATATTAAGTTCTTCTAATGCATGGAGTGAAAGATGAAGAGAATAGAAAAAAAGCCACAGGAATCTTATTTTTCTTCCACTCTGTGTATGTTTTGTCTTGTGAGTCACCTCTGTTTGTGTTATTTATTTTTGCAATACCTCCATCTTCTGGTCAGCAGTGAAACTACAGATAAACTGGCGTTAATCAACTAGAAAGTGCCTTTTTTTCTCTCAAATAACAGTTTCATCTCATGCGTAAAATATAAAAATGTTGGACACATCCTACTCCACTTTGATACTTAGTAGATATTTGCTCTATAACCCACTACATTTGTCAGAAGTGAACTCTTTGTTTGCATTGAGCCTTTTATTCATTTTTAGTGATTCCAGTTCGCATAAGTAATGGAGGATATTTAACAATTTGCTGTAAGTGCTGTACTATAATATATATATATATATATATATATATATATATATATATATATATATATATATATATATAAACTTAAGCTTACCAGTTGTTAATCTTTAGAATTGTTTAGCTCATTACCAGACTGAGTTGTTAGAAGGGTCACATTAGGTTACATTACATTGGACTAGGTTATGATGACTGCAGGTTGCCACACAATGAATAGAAATGAAAGCAGTTTTTGTTCCACAGTAATAACATCCACAATCATGCATGTTGTGGTCAGACTGTCCTGATAGTGCTAAGGTACAGGGAGTTCACTCAGTTTTCAAACTAAGCTTTACTCAGGGCCTGTCAAAATATGACAGATTTAAGCCAAATCTGGCACATTCTCAAGTCAACATGCAGAGACATTCTGGCAAAAACACAGAGCAAATGATAATCCTTGTTAATTATATTTATTTGACTTACAGACCGTTTTCAACAACAGACCCCCCTTTTGCAGAATAGTTTGTTAAATACATGTGCAAATACATTAAATATGTTACCAGCATATGATCTCTTGTTTCTTACAAATAGCAGCTCAATGGCTGCTCACAAAATGTGTGTTTTTACTGAAACGTTCCAAAGATATGACACAGTAATTAAAGACCATGACTATGCTTGCTTCATTTCTAATATTTGGGGTTCCTATGGCAGTTGCTAAAATAATCTTTCTATAGAAAAAAATCCTACATGCACTTTTTTCCTACTTAGTATATAGCCTATGTGTGTTGACTCATTTACATATTAAAAATTGCACAGACATCAAAGTTTTAATACATCATTGAATAGAGCTTATCAGAATATTGACAATTATAAGTTGCGCTACTTCGAAGAGCTGTTGGTTGCAATGTTGATTTAGTTGGTCAAGTATTGCAAATACGTGTCTAACTTTGAAATCAAGTGATCAAAGCTTTTGGAAAAAGAAATACTAAAATGATTGCACTACATGTGGTTCACTTGAGCCTGGAAGCCCCTGTAGACAACATGTGTCATCTTTCTCAGTATACTTAGATTGACTCTGGAAATTGGTTCTTGATTGAGTAAACTGTCAACAGTTTGGGTGAGCAAATGGGATGAAGACACTGAACTGTTTTTGTCATTTGTTGTTGACTTTTTATTGAACCTTTTAGGTAATTTATCCTAATGGTTCTGTTTGAATAAAACAGCTGACCAGACTATTGATAGGATTTAGGCCTATGTTTTATACAGTTCACAGTTCATAAAAAACGTTGACTTCTATACGAACATTAATCTTGGATACAACAAATGCAATATATTTTAATTTACTGTACTTTAACATACGGTGCCTGTCAGAAGTGTACTCTCATTTGTCATTGGCATAAGTAGTCTAACAACTTTTCCGTGGAATGATTGTCTTTGGTCATGGAATACTCCTTTGCTCTCTCCATCTTGCATTGGTCCCCATTGTCCTCCAGTGAACCCTGTTCTTCCTATATTTTCCCGCATTTGTGTGCCTACTGTATATTGGACACTGAATAACTTATTTGACATAATCAACCAACTTTTTTCAGATGAGAAGAATGGCCAGGTGCCCCACCCTTTCGGCATGCCCTCCAAGCACTGCCCCTCTCCCATGCACGTCCGGAGACACGAATCAGAAAACAATGACACCAAATTTCCAGCTGCAGGCCGAGACAGAGCCAAGCTGTCAGTGGCATCTGTGGGGACACAGGAAGAGACTTAGCCTGAGATATTTTATAGATGAACCGATGAAAATCCAAACCAGGCGCAAAGACAACATCTAGTTTGCAGACATTATTAGAGTAAACTTTCTTCGTGCAAAAAAATACACCACAGCTCCAGAACACATAAATAAAATGCTGCGACTCTCAGATTTTTCATTTCTCTACAGTTTCCATCATCATTAACACTTCCTCTCCCCGACCCACCCATCAAACCCCCCTATGTCCCATGCTTATTTGTGTCACTTTCTGCTGCTAACTTCTGTAATGTCCTGACTTGTTTTTGACACCAGGAATTATCCAGAAAACCTATTAAAGTCCCTCCTCCTGCTCCATGTTCCACTTGCCCTCCAACAACTACCCCAATCCACCCCCTTCAAATGTGCCAAGAGTGGAGGACTCCTCTTCAAGGGGTGCCGAAAAAAGACTTTCTCCTTCGACTTCACCCCAACTCCACCTTTGGCATCCATCAGTAGAAAGTAGATGAAAGTCCTTTTAGTATTTCTTCCATAATCTTTCAAGCACACACCTGCAATCATACTCTCCAATCATCAAATGGCTCATCTTCTTTTTTTTTAAGGGATTATTTTTTATCCTATTGAAAATAAAGCACCAGTCAAAACACTCAAGGTACAGTATACAAAAAAATATGGACAAAACACTCTGGGATGTACCTATGTTGATGAAAAACATAAAATAAACCTACAAAAGACTTACAGAAATGTGAGGAGGAGCAAAGAGAGAGCGTTGTTGCTGAAGTCCAAACAGCCAACACAGGCGTTTGCCGGATTGTATCCGTTTGCTTTGTATTGTACTTTCTTTGTGATGAACTGGGTTTGAATTTTAATTTTTATTAGACTTGATACAACTGCTGCAAAATGGACTGAAATCGTGATTTCAGAGAGGACGTGGGTGTCAGCAAAACAGGCAACGGGGAAATGGGGGAGATAAAATGAAAGTATTGGGGGGAGGGTACAGGGAGGGTTATGTGGGTATTTAAAATGAATGATCTATTCTCTTGTACAGACTGAAAGCATTTTTAATGTAAAAAAAAAATGAAATGTCTAGTTGTGACACTGTTAGATATCATAGAAACAGGCTGTTGAAGCTACGCCTGCATCATTCTGTCATTTTAAATTCTGTGTATTTTTGTTACATGATTATCGCTGTCCTTGTTTGATCGACCTGGAAATTATCCAAACATTCCCTGTTCTCTGCAGCACTTTCTTTGATTTTCCATTTGTACCTCTCTCTTAGTCTCAAATACCAGCAGTAGGAGTAGAGGAACAAAAAAAAATGTGATAAATGCAATTGTGAATATTTTTGTATTGTTGTCCTTATTTATTCATATTTGTTCATCTCACTGTTTAATTCCTAATTTATTATAACTTGGCTATTTATATGGACAAAGCTGTTAGGTCAGTTGAATGTTATTTACTACCCTCTTGTGTGTTGGTAAATGGGACATTTAAAGAAAAAAAAAGCTGAACTTTATTTTATTTTATTTGTTTTTGTTTCACTTTAAACAGAAATATGTGAACTTTGACAAATTTCTTTATTTCCAGACCTCATTGAAGAGGAAACAAGAACTTGTTGGAGCTCTGGAAAAAGAATGGTTTTACCAGTAATTTAAGAATGTAGACTTAGCCTCTTTTGGAAGAGGGAACATGCTCTTCTATTGATATTTGTCAGTTTCATAATATTGTGCATTGTATGCCAGGCCTGAGGAGGATAATTTGTCAGATCGTGATCTGCCTCTTCTCTTTGTAAATAGACAGACAAGCTGTGGGGGTTGATTGTCTTCTCAACCATGCTGGGGATTCCTGCTCTATGCTTTTAGCTTGTATTGCTGTGTGCATGTCAAACATGAGCTTTTCTTTGCATGGCTTTAGTGTTTAATGTTCCACGCCAAACTCACCCCTTCTATCAGCCTTCATTAATTTTTCCCTCAACAGTACTGTGTTTTAAAGTTGAAATTCCCTTCTCTCTGCTTTTAATTCTGGCCTTTTATTTTCTTACTCTCCTTTCAGTCCTGCTGACTTTCTTTTCCTTCCTCCAGCTTGTGCACAAAGTTTTTAAATGATGCTTCCTTTACTATGTACCTCTCTGCGGAAAGCTCAGAGGTTTGGGCGTTCTCTGCCTGTCTGTTGAAGAGGCACAGGGAGGGAATACCAGTACTACAAAATCAAAGCAATACCTTTTATTCACCCTCCTCTTTGTTTACTACAATGGGAAGCTGACAGCACTGAGGACACATTTTGGCCTGGATGGGTCTTTTCTTCTTTTTATTTATTTATTTATTTTTATTTTTCCTTTTTTTTTTTTGGACAGAGCAGGAACAAAACTTACTGATGTAATCCCCATTCTAAATAACTGTGAGCATTTTCAGTGCTGAAACAAATAAACTCATTCAGTTGGGGTGTGTGTGTGTTCTCCTTTTTCATATTGGTAAAGATAGCTCCATTCCTTTAAGAAAAAATAAACATATAGATAAATATACTGTAAATTTGGAATCAAGAATTAAGGGTACACTTAAACAACTCAATATAACTCCAAGTCAATCGCACTTCTGTCAAACCAACCTCACCTGTTAGGAAACAGCACTGTGAATCTATTTCAACTGCCGCTTTGCGAATACAACAGGCAACAGGTGGTCATGAGAGGCAATTAGCCAGATGACCCTTTTAAAGGACGAATTTTGTAGTTGGTGACTGCAGACCACTTGTCTGTTCTCATCCTTTCTGGCTGACATCTTGGTCACTTTTGTATGTTGTCAGTGTCCACATGCCAAGCGGTGTCATGAGACGGGAGTGTACAACTCGCTGCCAGATCCCTGCAAAATAACCTCCAGTAGGCCATTGTGTGTACGTTTCTGCTCAAATTGTCTGAACTTACTCCATGAGGGTGGTATGATGGTCCGACATCCATGAGTGGGGCCTGTTCTTACACCCCAACTCTCTGCAGAGTGGTTTGCATTTGTCAGAGAACACCAAGATTGACGGTGTGTTCTCTTCACGGATGAGATCAGGTACAGATGTGACAGTCTGGACACGCCATGGAGAATGCTGTGCTGTCCGCAACATGACCGGTTTGGCGGTGGGTCAGTAATGGTGTGGAGAGGTACAGTATGTCTTTGGAAGAACGCAATAACATCTGAGGTTGAGACCTTCAGACCCATTGTGAGACCACCTCTCGGTGCAGTGGGATCTGGGTTCCCGCGTGTTCCTCAGACCTGAATCCAATAAAGCACATTTGGGACAACATGTTTTGTTCCAACCACAAGCGCCATTTTGCACTGCGGACTGTGCAGCAGTTGATTGATGCTTTAATCCAAATCTGGAAAGCGATCCCTCAGGAGAACACACACTACTAAGCCTCATTTGGACTTTTCTTGAGGAATTTCCACGGAAGTTGAATAAGCTTGCAATAGGATTTTCCACTTTCTTTTGAGTGTAATTTTAAATGCGTAAAACTGTGGGATAATGTAGATGTACATTGATCTTTTTTGCTATTTTGTTCTCGATGCTTTCAATTGAAATATTTGATTCATTGGGATCTAGAATGTTATTTTAGTGTTCCCTTTATTTTATTTTGAGCTGTGTATCTCTTTTTCATAACCTTTCCTTTCTGGCTTTTTTATAGGGTATTTTTTATTTGTATTCTTAAAGGTTGGTGCATTTAAGAGACCACTGTTTTCAGGTAAGCCCACAAAGCCACGTATAAGTTGACAAAGTGAAGCAGGAGTTAAACCTTGATATGCCTCTTCAGATCATTATGGGTAACATAGTTTTTGTACCTTCCTGCATATTCAGGCTATGCCCAAGGTATTATTTAGATTATACCCATGAGGAACCTGATCAGAAATCCGGACTTTATCAGACTTCTTTAAAAGTGGATTCTTCTGCAAGCCCCCCTTGGATAATGGAGTGTCACACTCTGTTTCCAGACTTATGTCCCCCCACTCCTCCCAATCTTATGATTCATATCTGATAAAAAGTGACATTCTGAATGTAAACAGACTGGTAAATCAACAAACTTCAACCATTTGTTTCTATTCATGTTGATATTTATAGTTTACAGTTAAGGAAAATCCAGAATTTTGGGTGCTAAGGAGGTGTTGCATTTGCTCAGCTTGGTTTAATTATGCCCTTTCTGCATAGTTTTTATGTTCTCCTCGTTTATGTGTGGGTTCTCCATTACTATGGCGTTCTCCCACAATACAAAAACATGACTTAGGTTAATTGGTCTGTAAACTGCCCTGTAGGGGTGAATGTGTGTGTGTTTCTTGATGACGGATGGGGGTCGGGGGTACCTGATTTATGAATATCAAGTTTAACTTTTAGATGTGCTGGTTTACCTTAACACAGCCTTGTAGAAATAAGAGCTCATTGATTCGAAATTAAGATTTTGTGGATTTTTTTTTCCTTGCTGCTTTTCTTGTGAGAAAGCATTTGTTTGAATATGCATTTGCATTTCTCTTACAGGCTGTTGCAGCTGCTGCTTTCAGGTGAGTCCATACAACTACCATACAAAAAAAGTTCCAGTCAAAGTCACAAGGTTTATTTCAGACAAAACATATTTTTCAAATCCTTCTGTTGTGGCTGTGTAAATATGGTAAACATCAAGATAAGCATAATTACCTATTAGTATGCCTGCATAAACAGCTGAAGCATTTTTAAAATATTAATTAGCTTGAATTAAAATTGAAATAAAAAGGGCATGTCTCATTAAATACTTTCACATCTTTTGTTCTCATTAAATAGAAAATGTCCATCCCACTTAGCAGTAAATGTCATTCTGGTCATACTTTAGTTTAAAAAAACAAACAAAAAAAAACAATATAAAAGAGTACTTGCTTTTTAATATAAACATTTCCTTCACTACAGTCTGGACTGAGCTTTCCTCCCACTCTGCATCTTCAGTCTATGGTTACTGTACATAGCTTCAGTCAAAACCCAGGAGTTGCTGCAAATTCCAGTCCTTTCATGATTTCCACTAGATGGCAGCAGTATTTTATTTTTGAAAGTTGCCTCTCCATTTAGGCTTCCTGAGCCTTGGAGAAAAAACAAAACACAAACCACCCTCTTTGAAAAAAGTACTGTTCGTCACAGTAACCGCCATCATGTAGTGCTTGGCACAAAATAACACTGTTCAGAGTCAACAACTGCCAAATCAGTCACTGTGCCACACTGTACACAGTATTGCAGCATTTTCTCTGAAATGTGGTTCCTACAGAACCAAGCCACCTGTATTTACACAAAGCCTTCTTCTGCAACTTTCACACACTTGTTGCTTTTTGTCTCGTCTCATTGCAGCCGCTCACATCTTCAGACTTGAGATGAAATGTAAAGCGAGCGTAGACGCTGAGCCAGGATGGCCTCCAGCTCTTCCAGAGGTGAGTCACTGCGGCTGTGAGCCAGAGAAGAAGTGCAGTTGGTTCCTAGTAACAGGGTTCTGAAGCCGTCTTTTTCCAGCAGTGCCGGCATCTGCTGCAGGAAGAAACTTTCGCAACATGAACTCAGGTCCACCGAACCATTTGCCTGTTCAAGAAAAAAATAAAATAAATCATGTCTTAGCTGCTTACAAAATGTAGACTAGATTACAAAAGAGTAGCATAGCCTTCTCAAAACAGACATTACCTTGGCTGTCTTGTAGATGCTGACTGCATTGTCAAGGTTTATGTGCTTGGAGCAGATGAGCTCACAATGTCTTTGTAATGCCCCCAGCTGGAACTGATTAGCAGCCGACAAAAGCTGTAGGAAAAAATAAACAAACATAATTTTATACACTTTTCATAATCTTTTAGTTCATAAAACCTCCTGGTTGTATCTGTAGTTGTAGTCTAGGTTTAAATGTATTTATTTTTTTATCAGTGGCATCCAGTTATAGAACAAAAAATTATAAGGAGCTAGATCAGTTTCACAAAGCTGCATGTGTTTGCATGTCCCCAGAAGCAGGAATACACAGAGCTGTTACTGCCTCCGGCTGATGAATATATCTCAGCAGTACCCAGAGATTTAAATCGCACTCATTAAAAACTTGCAAATATTTTTGAATTTTCCTGTTCTTCAGAATACATATCTAATTTCAGTTTCTACAAGTATAACCTACATAACTGAATGCTTTTTGATGATCTGTCATGACTAGATCAGGTTTAGGAGATATAAATTCTGGATCTAAGTTCGGTTCCTCCCAACAAGGTGGCATTTTGATAGTTGTTGATGGAATAAACAAGTCTATTTAGAATACAGATTGATTTGGTGTTCGTTCTCCTCTTTTAGTAAGGTAATATTGAATGAAAACATTTAGTCAATGAGTGTACAAATGAATCAACTTTCAAGTAAAACGAATGTCCAACTTAATTTGAACTAAACTAAGGTTGAATGGTGAAAGAACACAGGCCATGAATTCACATTTCTTGTATTTATTTTGGCAAATGAGCCCAATTTCATGGAGTGAACTGGCATAAACTGGAGGAGCAAAAACATAAGTTTGATCATGTGCCTTTAGAAAATAGATTCATATGATCCACGTGTTCTAATGACCAGTTGTCTGTTCACCTAATATACCATAACATACTGTTCTGTGATCTCACAATGACTGTGTAGTAAAAATGTGGTTTTACATGAACATATTTGTCTCTCTGTGCAATTCAAGTCAATCTAATTAACATGATCTGAACCTTCAGTGCTGTTCTCACCTCCAGTAAGTCCTTCACATTTGTTTTCAGTGATTCTGTTCCTCCACAGTACAGGTAAGACATCATCATCTGTAGAGAGGTCAAATGTCTAGTTTAGCAACATTTCAACATCAGTATATCTAATTGTTTTGGCATGCACAGGGAAAAGAGAGACTACACAGTAGAAAATAATTTCTTGCAAATGAAATTGTCAGATTAATGTTTTCTTTTGGCTAAAGGAAACATTAAGACACACTGTGACCCTTAGGCTGAATGAATGTCAATAAGACACTTCTTGAAGCCATTGGACGTCAGTCTGGGGTTTATTTCATGTATAGCCCTTGTAGAGTCACATCAAAGCATCTGAATTACATCTAGGTCTGGTCTTTAACTGGATCTAGGAATTTATTTCTCCTGGGATTTTCTTAGGCTCATTATAGTGTTCCAGGTTACAAATAGCGTTATTTTCCTTCCACATCCTCTGGTTTATGGTAGAATTAATGAATCTATGATAATCAGCTGGCCAGAGCAATGAATCTCCAAGCCCCATCATGTCCAGCTCTTCTTAAAAGTTGGTATGTGATTATTTTCAATTTCTGATTCAATTAAAAAGGATAGCAAGAAAATTAAATGTGAATGTCTGTTCACCCAATAAATCATCAAAAACATTCTGGACAATGATCCTCCAATTACTTCCTGTTGTCTCCTTCATGGATGGCACCAGTGGAAACATCCAGTTGTTGATTGTGTGATTCATGTAAAGCATAAAGTGTTTACTTTTTTTTTTTTCAAAAATTGCCATGTTTCCATTATTTTGTCAAATAATTCGCCAACTTTGGCAATTAAATGGAAATGCTGCTAATATTATGTACCACTGATGTGATTTTCAGAGATGATTATGAAAAGTAATAAAAATAAAGGGTGAAAAATGAAAATGAAAATCACATCAGTGGCTATGGACATATGGGAATTAACATGGGACTGTATATTTTTTACATTTTTTATAATTTTTTTTGTTTTCAGTCCTAGAAATTAAAAGTAATAGGGTACCCTGATCTATATTTCAGGTTATTGTATCCTAGATATTTTTCATACCTGGAAAATATGGTACTTGACATCGCTGATCTCAATTTCTTTGCTGGGGCTTCCATCTGATTCAGAGGATGCCAGCAGAGATTTGAATCTAAAAGGAAAAAAAAGTAGTTTTATCCATGTCCAATTAGGTTTTTCTCTAAAACCCTCAAGTAAATTAAATGCACTGATAAATTGGTTGCTTTTAGCTTGATTGGCCCTCACAAGTACCAACTGGTCAGAAACCTAAAACATAAGCTCAACCAGGTAATGGTGTCAACAAAGACACCAAAGAGATGGTGTAACAGAGTTAAGCAACAATAAATGGAGCACAGCTATAAAAACAAATTCAAAAGAAAATAATTTTGACATGTTGGGATATGTCTGCAGTTCTTTCAAGTTACAACAGAGACTGTCAACGTATAATAGAGCTGAACAGTGTAGAGAAAAGTCAGAAATTCTCCGTTACGGAATATGTCCAATTTGGAAATCTCAGTTAGGGGAAGTCTTTAACCACTAAAGCGTAGGTTCCCATTTGTGGTTTTCAGTGAACTGTCCTGCATATTTTATTTGTTTCCCTGCTGCTACACACATGGCTTAAATGAAGGGATGATAAACTGAGTTCTGATCTTTTAAAAAGCCTGACCTGCTGATTCAGATTTTGGCCGATACCATTTCTTCTCGTCTGAAACGTTGCTAAATAGAAAGTTGTTGAGATGGCAACAGTGGGGTATCTATAGTTAACTGTAAATGTGCAGACGCGACCTGGTGGGCCAGTCTGTTGGTCAAACCTCTCTCACTGGAGAACAGAAAAGGGCCGTGGATGATTTTTAAGACTTTGCTAACCTTAACCCTTTGATAATTTCACTAAAACATGCAGGACATTAGGTCCCAAGGGCTACGGTTGGGAATCTCTACTCTAGGGAAGACAAACAGAGGCTACAGTTTTAGAAAAGTACTAAAAGGTTATTCTAAGGGCAGTTTCAAACTGAGCTCTTCGATCATTTTGTTCTTCCCTAAAAATAACTTTTACAGTGACTCCTTTCACAAATGTATTACATGTCAGTCAAGAAGGCAACAATAAAAGAAATTTGAATACATTTTGGCAGATGAAAACTCAAACAAAATTCTACGTCTAAAATTAATGCATATCTGCAAAATGAAGAGTGGTTGCACTTACTTGTCAGAAGCAGTTATCAGAAGGACTTTGTGTCCATAAAATGGTTTTCCCTCCACCAAAAATGTCACATCTGACATGTCTGGGTTGTTCAGAAAGAGTGGATCTGTAAAGATCAGATTAACAATATGTAAATGACTCAGATTTCAGCCCATCACAGCTTAGTTTCAATGTAATAATAGTTTATTATATTTTTTGGCAGCATTGTTTAAAATTCACATTTTAGGACGGTGAACTACATTGATTCATACAGTCATTAATCAAAGCTTTCTCACCCAACTGAGCTGAAAGAGACGCCTTCATCTCAGGGATGGCTGGAAGTGGTGCTGAGCCAAAACAGTGACTAAAAATAGCTGCCAGCTGCTGTATAAGGGCATCGTTCTGAAAGAAAGAACAGAAGATCAGGATTATTTCTTATTTTGAAGACTGAAAAGTAGTAAACATGACAGGCTTCATGTTTGACAATACCTTGGTGGTTCGCAGGATAGTGAACATAAGGGGCAGGCCCGTGGTGACAAGTTCATCACAGTAGTCCTCTTCTCGGACTGTGGTAAACTCTCTGAGAAGAGAGAGGATGGCCCCCGTCTTGGACTGCTGATGGGCACAACGAAGAGATTCCAGCCACACATGTAGTTTCCATGGCACACCTAATTAAAGATAAGTTTTGTTTTAGAAGCATAAATAAACAAAAGTCCTGTTGTCTTATGGCTATCTGAAAGGTACCCATTGCATGAAGCTCCATGGTGACATCAAGATATCCGTGCTCAGCACTGTAGTAGCTAGCTTCTTGAAGAGCCTTCATCCTGGCCTTGCAGAGCTTGGGTATGTCTGCCTCCTGCAGTGCTGGACTGCCATTGGAAGGTGTTGGAAGATAGGGACACATCCCTGGAATTTCATTCTCCACTCCTTCTGCTAAGATCTCCTCCAGAGACAGGACATCCTCTTTGATCTGCTGGGGTTGAGTCAGTAGCTTTCTCAGCACGTTTCTGATGGAGGAAGGAAACAACAAGCACTAAATCAGTTATCTGTGCTAAATGGTAAAACATACTTAAATTTCTGTTACCCTATGATCTATGTGATTAGATAATCCATCACTCTTAGTGTGGAATGTGAAGTGTTGAGTCTACACAGAGTTCACATGAACATACAGCAAACAGGTGGAGAGGATCACTCTACCAGTTGGTTTTTAAAAACAAATTGACAACACAACCCCCTGCTCACTATGCACAATAGATACAATGCATCTCCACTCATAGTGAACTTAAAAATAAAGTTTCAGTTAAACAATATTGCATATAAATTTAAAAAAAAGAGTTATTACAGAAATGTTATGACTTATGGCCTTCAGAAGGAGTCTAAGCCACAATAACTCATTACTAAAGACATTAGCTGATCAGAGAGCATTGTAAGTTGAGTGGACGAAAAAAGTGTGGTAGGATAAAATATGAAAATACATACAATTTTTAGTTTCTGTTTTGAATTGAAGTACTGAAAAAAAGTAATGTCTCAAAATGAAATACGACAAACCTGTGTCCATGTGCAGCAGCATGACTGAAGCAGTTCATGTCTTCATAAAGAGATGAAGTAAGAGCATTTCCATCATGGCTCCTTGATAAGGGGTCAGCGCCACGTCCCAGGAGCAAAGTCACCATCTCATAGTTACCTAAGAAACACATAAGCACCTATCAACTTCTAAACACATTTCATTAAAATCAACTAAAAACTTAGTGTTGAAATTTTAGTTTTTCTCCAATTATGTTATTTTTTTTATGTACTCAATGTTTACTTTCCTGAGATCAGTGTATCACAGTTTACATTAGATTCATAAACCAGCAGCACATTCACATTAAGGCGTTTGCTCACTGCAGCTATGTGTGGACCATGTGTCTTTTACTACACTGTATGGCTTTCAGATGATCCTGTGGAGGAATGTGGGCCAGAAGGGACTAAACTACTGCAGGCAGCATTTCTTTTTTCACCACACTTTCATTTTACACTCTAATTCCACTAATCCCTCCTTTCCCCTCCCACTACCCCTACACATTCACAACTTAGTGGTCTATGGGAAAAGTAGTACTGTGTGATATTGGATACCAATGAGTTATTAGATGTTTCACAGAAAGACAACAACCTTTCTTATTAATTTACCTTCTTACAGCTGCTTTGCATGTAGTGTATGAAAAAAATACTGGCAATGAATCAAATGAGAACACAAACATAGACATGTTTGTGTCCATGCACATAGGCAGCACTCCAACATGAGCTATGCTTTGAGCTGAAGTGTCTGCGTTTACCCACCTGCTGCAGACGCCAGCTGCAACGGAGTGTCTGCTGTGGTCTCCTGACCATTTCGGACTGCTGCCCCCTCCACATTGGCTCCCGCATCCAACAGAAGCTGCAGACAAACATCACATCCATTTGTTAAGCATGTCTTGAAAGTAGATTAAAAGGACACTAATTTATAAACGAGGTATAGCAAAGTGGTTAATTGTGCTGATAACAGCACATGTGAGAAGATGTTTTTGTTCACCAAAAGCATAAAAACTTTTGAAAATGTTTGTTTTTTTTAAAAAAATAGAGGTTGAATTTACAGCTCATAAAAGTTAGTTTTTTTATAGTACGAGGGAACATATTAGCAGGTATTTTAACACTGTTTTGTCAGGTCTATGGTTAGATAGACAGGTCTACAGCAAATGGTAAAAGTGGAAATTTACCATTATATTAAAATTCCACCATTCAGTGGAATTTTAATATAACACTAAGGATGCTAATATGTGTATATGTTGTACCTGCACTACAGGGATGTGTCCATGCAACACTGCGAAGGTGAGAGCTGTCCAGTGTCGACTGTCAGGATGTACAGAAGGATACTTTGGGGAGTACAATGGAACCTGCATATACAGAACAGATTAGAAAAGAATAAATTTTTTCAAGGCAAAGACTGGAAATGTTTACATGCATAATCAGAGTGGACTTTGGATGCTGTTTTTGCAAATATGTCTGTTGACAAATTGTTTGCAAATACATCATAAAGGTTGAGGACATCTGTTCTTTATTTACCGCCACATCAAGGTTGGCTCCAGCATCAATCAGCATCTGGACAAGGGCCTCATCTCCAGCTGCACAGGCATACATCAGAGGGGTCATACCCTGAATGACGAAAAGGAAAACTGCAAGATTAGGCAAAAAAGAAAGACATTTTTTTATGCATGCAAGCTTTCCTGCCTTCAGGTGAGATTACTTTGAATTTGATGAAAACTGGTGTACTTTTATAAAGAATCCCTGATCCACAGCTGATTTGTTCTTAACTTATCCACAAAAAGATAACATTTAAATCAGTGCATTTACATGCACTTGTATATAAATCCTAATTACTAAGTAATTAAGTGCTCATACCTGGTCATCCATGCTGTTGACCCCATCTGGCCTGAGCAGGTCAATAGCTTGACCAATGAGATCAGTGCGTCCACAATTGAGCATTCGAAAACCCAAGTCCAGGTTGAATTTATCTATGGCAGCTTTGGAGTCCAGACGCTTGAAGGAGCTAAAGCAACACTCCGGCCTTAAAAGGAATCAAGATTTATAATCTAATTAATTAAAATAATTTCCCTGCTGGGATGAATAAAGTAATTCTTCTTCTTATACACCCTATTAAAAACCTTTTATAACCACCAAGTGGCTCATGCTGACCATACGTTAACATGAAATGTTTTTCTACAGAAATAAACTGTACGATAACACTATGCAGCCAGTGTGTAGTTACTGGTCTGCTTCTCACAGCCTCTGCTTTTTAAACATAAAGCTAAATCAGTTTACAAGTGCAAAGGTAAAAGACAATACATCCGAAGGCATAACAGAGACATAGCTTTAAGGTTTTTATCGTCTGCCTTTTTTTTTTTTTTAGGTCAGACAAATTGAATGTATATGTGAAATATTAATTGACTCAACAATAATTCAATTCATAAAAGGACAGCAGTTATGTGTTGATTTACTTCAGTTGTCTTGGTTCACAGTCAAGTCCAGGAAGGAGGAGCCTGGCGGTCTGTCTGACATCATCACTGTCCACCAACAGACTCTTGCGATGCTCGGCATGAACTATGGCCACTCTCATCCACTCCATCAAAGGCGGCAGCAGCATAAATGGCCTAAAAGAAAAGATCATTCATCTTTGTTGATCTTGAAATAATAATTAGTAGTCTTTAAAGCCGTGTTTGATTTCAAAGTCAAAAGCTTAGATGTGTACCAACCAGGCGTTCCTAAAATATTAACCATAAAAAACAAGAGCGGCCGCTGAACCAAAAGATAAAAGATTTTGAGTTTGAAGATTTCGTAGAAGATTACACAGATTTTGCAGAAATAAGGATGATTGTATTGTTGTAGCTATGTCTGTGACGTTCTTAAATGCATCTGGATTAAACACACCCTTTTGCTTTGTCTGTTTGTCTTCATCCTCCTCCGTCTGATTGAGCAAGAGATGATGTGGTCCTTAGTAATGCACTATCCAGCCAGTTATCTAGTGCTAAGCCTTTTTGTCTCCACCTTGCTCTGACCATATGTGCATAGAGTATGCTTGTGAACAATAGCGTTTTACCGTGAATGGGATTGTTTGCTTTTGGTCCTTGAAGCCTCAGTGACATTTTGTTAATGGTTGCATGAACACTGCCATTGTGCTATCTTAAGTTACTGGCAACTGTCTTACTCCTGCTGTGATGTTTATTCTAAGTGAGCTTACATCTGTTCTGGTGTGATCCAGGGTTCAATGCAATTCATGAATACGCCTCCATTTGTATTCATGAATTGCATCGAACCCTGCACTGTGCAGCTGCAGTTAACAAGGACTGAAAGTCTTGCAGTATTATTAATTTTGATATGACTGCTTAGATGACATCAAAATCTCTAAGCAAAGTGTAATATTTTGGTTTTAACTGACCTTTGGCAGATTTTTTCCTAAAATATCCAACAGATCAAAATGCATTTAAATACCTGCAGTTAGTCTGACATGAGCACTGAAGTCTTTTTTTAGATTTTCTGTCAAATGCTGTTTTGTCAGTAGCAGATCAGTCAGGAGGGGTCTCACCATCAGCCAGGCCTGACTGTGAACAAGCAGACTGGGAACTGATGAGCTCAAGAAGGAGGGAGGGGGTGTTAAGTGTAGCTGTTGGGTGCATATAATTAAGGTTTAAGTGTTTTGGAAACCACTAGGAAGCAGGTGGGATATGTCAACGTGAGGCAGGGGGTTGGGAGGCAGTCTGCCACTTTTTGGATAGTGCTGCAGGCATAGAGTGATAAGAATGCCATGTTTCTGAGAAGAGAAGGCCCTGTAGGTTTGGGAATCAATGTTTATAGCTCTCTTATTGGGCTCCACTTAACACAAAATGGATTTTGCAGGTGGATGTATTTATTCATTTCTACATTTATTTTTTTTTCTTTTAAAAACACAGCACTTGGAGTGCAAATTCTTTATTGTGTGGCTCTTTCCAGGCAAATTCTAAGCAAGTCAATTAAAACAAAACTGAACCATCTCCAATTTAACATACTTAGCTATTTGCACTTTGCACCCACTGCTCCAGAGATTTGACATTAAGATCTTTTACCAGTAAAAGATCTTAATGTATCTATTTAGAAATGCATGTTCAGTAGATGCAGCTCGTCTTCTCTTATAAGTACCCCCCATCTTTCTTTCCTCTTCCTCTCATTAAACTCTTCACATGACCGCTGCGCTAGGTTGTGCCCTTAAACCTGAAACAAAAACTGCAGCTTTGTCAGAGATTAGATTAACATCAAAGCCTTGATGGCAGTTAACACTGAAACTAGATAGCACCCACAGCTAGCCTTGTGACCCGACATGCTGAGAGCCAAGCTCTGATAGATGCAGATGATGGATTTACACAGACCAACATGTACAAACTTTCCCACACCTGCAAATATAAACATTGGCTTTGAATTATTGCACTTCTTCAATCATAAAAGAATGATTAGCTGAAATAATGCACGGGTGTTTTTACTTTTCATGCAGGACAGATTGGAGTTCAAACATTTGTTGATATATCCAGTAGGGACTAAAACTTAAAGCTTATTAATTTAAATATTTACATGCTATCTTCTCTTAATCAAATTAGTAGCAATATGACAGACAAGTTTAATCACTCATCTAAAAGCTACATACGATCTTCTTTTAATCTATATTTGAGAACAAGAATCATAAAATATATCTTATCAATTATATTTTATTAGTGCTCTAATCTACCCTTTAATAGTAAAGGAGTGTCTTTAGTCATTTGAACACAGGATGATTAATAATTTCTATTCAAACATTGTGCAAAATCAAGCATATGCTCAGACCAAAGTGTTTGCCCTTCTACGTTTCATGCAGTTTAATAATTATCACATACAGCCATGCAGCAGCTTTATATGGGACCAAAACGAGTCAGCTCTTGTAGTAAAAGAGAATCTGCTGTTAGTCTCTCACCAGGCTCCCTATAACATTTGATGATGCGGCCCACACAGATTCTGGCAGTTTTGAGTTTCTGCCAAAGATTTTATAAAGTTTCCAATAGAGGGTGGGTCCAAGAGATCAAGAGGCCCTCTGTAGCAGAGAACTCTGCAGCATGAACAGACTTTACCATTGTAATCACTACCAGGTTTGCACTTCCATAGCCTACCACCTGAGTTGGCTTTGTAACATTTGCAGACTGTGTGCAGTGATGAAGAAGGGCAAGTTTCCCTCTAGCAGATGCTTTTAAAGAAAAACCGAATGTTCAAATGTTTAGAAAGAGGGCTATGGTTTTATTCTGCTCACATAAACCAGTGTGATATACATCCAACATTAAAAACATCTAAGGATTTTGAAGAAACGGCCAGGATAGGAAAAGAGAGGGGAAGTTTTACTGGTCTGTTTTCTTTGATTTTATTGAGAAGTCCACCTTAGCACACTTATACTGTGTATGTTCACTATTAAATGTATCAGAACCAGATGGTCTCATCTCTTTCCCCTTAAACACATGCATATAGTCTAAACACTTCTAAGAGAAGATGATGCATCATAACTTTCTAATACTAAAATACCTCAATAATGTGGACAAAACTTACAAATAGAAATTATTTGCTAAATGTACACTAATTTAAATTATATTTAAATACTTAGGTGCTTTGGAAAAGTACCCATGCCTTATATTTAAAGTCAATTCATTAACCTTAACACAGAAAGAAAAACAGTACATCTTTTCCCAGACTCGAGGACAAATGCAGACATGGTGCAGGTCCTTATCGTTTACATTTATTAACCTTCTGAGAGATTTACACCTTGGCAAAATGAATCTGTTCATTCCAATTAGTATTTTGGTCCTTGGGAAAAAGAAATGTAAAGCGATTCATTTGATTTCAAGGCGTTTTAAGGAATCTTCTATTGACCTAAAACAGACAATAGACTAAAAGGAAAAAAATCCCATAACCAGCTGGCTCATTGTGCTGCTCGCCTGCATGGAGGCAAGCAGCATATATAAGTCCTCTGTTTTTTTAAAACAGCAGAAAATATAATTTCTTTGACATTAAAGCTACAGTTTAAATATGAAAGTCATTTGCAAATAAAAGAGGCTTAAAATCCAATTGCAAAAATTATGTGCAAATATCCAGAGAGTGCAAATATTTTCCAACTGCCTTTCTAGATACTCTGTACTTAGAACTGTTTAACTAAACCTAACTTAGAGTGGAATTAAGGAGACAGAATTACAGAGCACACATGCTTCTTTAAATGCCTTAAATCACCACTGATCTGCCTAATTTACACCTCAGGGTGCTTTTAAGTCATCTTTCAACCCAACTTAACACCTGGGAGCATTTTCTCCTAGTAATTAACTTAAAAAATAACACTTAAATGACCAGAGGGCAATATGATTAGACATAGATTCAAAAAAATACATTTAAAAAATACGAGTTTCCAGTGGAAAAGCTACTGATTTAATTTTAGAACTAAAGCAGTAATTTCAGAGGTTTAAGGGTTTTTCTATTTGCTGTGGATAAAGCTGTGGCTTTAGTTAGATCTCTGTTAAACTCATTACAAAACCTCTAATCTCTAATTCCACTAAGTAAATGTATGAAAAGAAAAATCTTGAAATAACATTTAAACCTCTTAAACCTTTTTTCACAATGTGGCACTTTACGTACAAACCTCAATGTATTTTTGTAGATTATTCTTTGTAAAATACCCCAAGTGTAGTCAGATTGAATGGAGAGACTGCAGATGGAAATTAAGAGCCAGGGTCTGGTACCAAGCACCATTGTTTTTTCCATTGATGCTCTTATTTATGGCTTCTGTCAAATAATCTCAAGTTTTTTGCAAACCATAAACCAAAGATTATGGTTGTCTTCCGTAATTGGTCTGTAATTCTATCCATCTGCCCACTAGTTCTTCCCAGCTTTCCTTTCCTTGCTGAATAAAAGCATCCCATAGCATTATGCTACCACCATCATGTTTCACATATCAGACAGTGTACTCAGCGCAGCATTTGGTTTTCTCTACACACAGTGCTTTGATGTAGGCCAACAAGCTTAGCTTCAGAAACATCTGATCAGGACTTCATCTCACATGTTTCCCAAGTTTTCTAAATATTTATTTTGAAACTGTTCTTAGTCTTTCACATAAAATAAAAATAAAAAATACATAGCATGATAAAATGTTGCAATACTCAAGGGTTCTTAGTGCTTTGGAAAGGAAATGTATGTGTGTAAAACTTAAATTTCAATCAAACCCCAAGTTTAATTTTGATATTTAATAGCATGTTACATCCTGGCAGAGTTCAGTCAGCCATGACTCCTACCTCTCTTTGCTAAGAGCCATGCGTGGGGGATCCAGGTTGGGATTCTCCATGGACTCCATTTGTGGGCAACGCAGGAAGTAGTAAAGGGTGTGGAGGGCGTCAGGCGACCAGGACACAGGCTGCTGGGCTCGGGCGTGACGGGCAGGGCTCTGTCCTGGACGCATTGAGCTGAGACGCTGCATGTGGTGCATGGCACGGGATACCAAGTCACCTGGAACAGAGCAAATACAACAACAATGAACATCAGATAAAACATTTGATCTAATTTCTCAATTCCTGGGAGATGTGCAAAATGCTGAGTAGTAGATAAAAAAGTTTAATTGGAGTTAAGTGTGGTCTTCCAGTCAGACCGGATTTCCTCCTTTCCTGAACAACTTTCCTCCATGTCTTAAATGAACTCTGCCATTAGTAGCGTCATTATCAGTAAGCAAAGCCAGACAGCCAGTCTAAAACAGTCATTCATCTTTAATCACTGAGGGGGTTAATGGGAGTATAGACAGCTGATCACTGGCTCTAATGAACTGTTCAACTGTTTATTGCCAGAACAATTAGATCACTGGAGTCAGCATATAGATCTCAGTTTCGGTCATAAAAAAACAGATTTGTTATATAAAATCTACAATTTTA
Organism: Xiphophorus couchianus; assembly: GCF_001444195.1. Lineage (NCBI taxonomy): Eukaryota > Metazoa > Chordata > Actinopteri > Cyprinodontiformes > Poeciliidae > Xiphophorus > Xiphophorus couchianus. The sequence goes on from NC_040229.1 coordinate 20,035,652, forward strand.
TCTAAACTAGTCTTTATAAAAACATTTAAGAAAAAAAGCTCCACTATATAAACTTAGTGGGGAACGGTCAGCATTTAGGAAAGGCGTGCTTAGATAACAGGAGGGAGAAAAGAAAACAATCAGAAAAAAAGAACAGGAAAATGTGATAAACCTTCTACATACTGTTGGGAGACCACAGCCACTGTCAGAAAAAGACTAATCACACATCAGCATTACACAGGCTAAACTACATTCATTTAAAATTATTATCCTCAGGTGAATGTTTAGGCACATGTTCGAAGGCACAACAAAGTTCTGTGTCCAAAGATGTAGAGTTCAGTTGTATGAGTGTGTGTTAGTCTATGCTAAGAAGTTCTTCTGGGTTCCACCATTGGGGTAAGGCTGGGTTATACTGACCAAAACAGACCTCATGTAAAGCTGAAGGGCCTCCTTTGTGCTAACCAGGACCAAATATCCCTCCAGGAGGGCTCACTGGAATTCTTGCACTACATGGAGAGCTTCTCTCTTAGATTCCAGTCTACATTTTCCCCCTCAACCTAAACTTAGCTCCAGACAGACATGAAATGCCAATTCTTGAATTATAGATTTCACCCAAAGTCTTGTAAGAGCCACAAAGTCTTTTTTTTTAATGCACATTGATATATGTCATCTCTAGAATATTTTTGATGTATGCAGAATGTTTGTGTCTATGACAATATCTAGTGCAGAAATCTATCTCTACAGACGTTTCTCTGATTGGAGCCAAAGATTTCAGACAGGCAAAGTGCCAAACCTGCCGTATTTCTGTTGTATTTATGTGAAGGGACATACACGTGTGTGTATGTTTTTTAGTGAATGTGTGTAGATGCCAGCCCTACCCAGATTTACCCCGTTTCACCCCACCAGAGAGAAGTGGCACAAAGAGGCCACTGAGTAGAAGTGAGAGAAAGAGCGTGTCTGTACTTTCTTAATGCCTCACTATAACGGCGGCAACGTATGAACGTGGCCTTGTGCTGCAGGAACAAATGACAGAGTGTTAGTTCATTTGGAGTAGGAAACTTATCCCTCACCAAAACTATCCTCCATCTCTTTTCCTCTCTCCCTCCCCTAACATCAGTTTTCACCTTTCTACCTTTCAATCATTTTCCCGTAGAACCTTTACCCTCCATATAACTAAACCCTCTCCTATAAATCTATTTTGCTGCCTCAAGCTACACCCCCAAACAATATAATTTCCTCTCAATTATTAATAAGTCATATTTCTGCTCTTTATCACAACCAAATCCTTTGCAACCTACAGCTTACCCCCCTCCACCATCACTATGAATGCTTAATTTGCTTAGGCCTTCATAGTCCTTACTCACATGGAACTGTGCTACAAAGATTTTGTTTAAGATAGGTCAGATAAATAAAAAATTTATCTGAGACAAAGGTATCTCACTGTATTGCTCTTTTTGAGTAAAAGTGCTTAAATCGGGTTTATAAAATCTCTATAATGGTGTCCAAACTAAACCATGACCCAAGAAGGACCAAATATGGGGACAGTTTATTTGGCAAGTTAGTCTCAGAGGAGAAACACGAGCTGGATTCAAAATATTTATGTAATACATTATACCATAGCAACAGTATTTATAATGTTCTGGTTTTTTACTTTTGATTTGCTTAGATCAGTTCATTCTGAAAGTCAATTATGAACACAGTAGTACAGTAATTTAAGATTGAGAATTTGTAAAGGGTTTTAAAATGTATGTTTTTATTCAAGGAAATTTGTCGTTTTGTGTGTCATTACCTAAACAACTTCCAGAATTTTTTTTTAAACTTAAATGCTAACTGCAAACAAAAAAAAAATGTAGAAAGTCTGACAGGTGTAAAAGTGATTATTTTTACTCACTGAGCTCTGAGATGCTTCCCACACAAGTGGCCAGAAGAGATTGTTCCAGTGTTCTCAGCTCCAGCTGGGCGTAAGCATCCTCTCTACTGTCCACAGTCTGCTGGTTCTCTGTGTACGGACTGAAATGGGCTGGGAGTGACAAAACACCTACAGATGCAAAGACAAAAACTTTCATGTAATTTCATGTGATAGATCTCACAAAGAAGCAGACTATGTTCAAGAGGAAGAACAAACATTTTCAAAATTTAAACTGAATTCTGAAATTTATATTTAAGCAATTTTATTTTGGTACAACTAAATGTTCCTTAAAAGTCACAATAAGTAAAATATATAGATAAATAGTGTCCGCCTTTAATGTCAGGAACATGACAAAATGGTGAATTTGTAATCTTGCCAAAATGTAATTCACATTCCAAAGACAAGATAAAAAAAAAACTCAGTGAAACTGAGGACGTGCTTTCTTTCATGTTCATGGGGCAAATAGAAAATATGCATAGTAGCATTGAGCACAGAATGAAACAAATAGTTCTCTGAAAAGAATCCAATGCTACCATCTCTACAATATTTCACATTGTAGAGATAACACTTTACACTGCATGTTTTTTTTAACCTACTCTTGTACTTTCAAGACAAAATGGATGTGTTGCCAAACAAGCATGTCCAGCAGGTTAAATAAACCAAGAAAACATAATAAGCTTTATCCTGGTCAGTTGTGGCATTTCCTATTTGAATTGAACCCCTGAGGGCTCAGGAGCCCAACCCATCTTTCAACTTATTTTTTTAAGTAAACATTTCTACAGTAAACACCAGAACTATATTTAAAAGAACTCTTTCTTAAAAGAAATCTGTTGCAATCAGTCAGATCAGATTTGCCCTACGTGACCTCCTACTGTGAGTCTACACTCAGGCAAAGAGATACGATCCTCTTTACATAACTTGAAGATGGCATCTTGTTCTTTCACTGCTGTAATTGTCTTCCTGATACAAGATAAAAGTAGCAACCAATGACGAGAAGACAGACTTCTATTTTTTTTGCCTCTTTGTATTCCTCTACCTCCTTTTTGTTTGCTTTTCTGCACAGTGCGTGTATAAACCAGGCTGTGTTGTAATCTGATGTAGATCAAACCGTTTAGTGTGCTTGGTGAGCTGCCTGAAGGACAACTTTTTTTTTTTGGGCTCCAGAAAGAAGCACATACTTTATGCCATGCAGGACAAAATGAGTGGGGTAGAGCTGGGGATAATAAAGAGAAGAAGAAAAAAGGTTTCTGATGTATTTATGATGCACAAAAAAACAGCTGCTTCATTTTTAACTTCCACCCCTGGATATTGTCCTTAAAATTATATTCTCATGCGTTTCTGGTCCATGGTATGATGTTACTCTCCATAAAGGAGACATTGTTTCAAAACGCTGATGAGAAAGGAAACAAGAAAACGATGTACCGCATACCTTTATAAAGACAACAGTAGTGGATTAGATGAGAAACTTCAAAAATGAAAATCAAAGTAACTCAATTACAATATTCTCAGTAGCATTGGTCTGCTGTCAAAGACTGTTCAGTCTCACTCAAAGTAACACTGCATCTATTTTTACAGTACTTGCATTTTTGCAAGTATGCAATTTATACAATGTGTATCTGATTTATACAATGTGCTAGTACCTGTTTAAACACACAATAGATACGTAGTTTTTAAAAATAAAGTAGAAATCTCAAATTGGCTAGAGTTCATTCAGATTGGATTTATAGCATTTAACTGCATTTTCTAAGCTTTCCCACCAATCCTCAATTGCATTTAGCCTTTGACTGGGCCATATTCAGGGCCATATTCAATTTGTTTTGATTCTACAGCATTCCATTGTTGCTTTGGCTGCATGTTTAAGGTCACTTCAAGTGAAGCAGCTGAGAATGCCAACATGCAGTCAGCAGTGAACGCACACATATCCTCTACTGGCATTCAGAACAAAAGAACTAAGAAATTTGAGGAAAATACTTAATATAAATCATCACATATGCGGTACCAAAGCAAAACCTGTGATAATGTAAATACAACTCCAATTGATTCTTTTAAAACCTACGGGTAAATGTCAGTTTTTCCCACAGTACCAATCCTCTAGTTTCTTCACCACTGAACCCCAGTCTGCGTCATTTGGACCTTATTTTGGTCTGCAAGCCAACCAGGGCCTGTCCCCACCACCACTAATACTAGCAGCTCCTCCAATCTGCACATCATTTTTTGGCACTTCTGAGCATACAAGGAAGCGAAGGGAGGTGGTGACCATGTCGAGCTTTTTGGAAATGGAATGAGTCATCCAACTAAGGGGGAACTTGGAGAAAAGTATTGGACTGAGTTGTGTAAGGCAGAAGTTCGAGACAAGTGACACGAGGGATTCATTCTTCTGAGGCTATTATGATTCCATTTCTGAGGTTGACCCTGCACATGTCATGTGGGAATCTCAGCTGCAAATCACAGCTGAACCTTACCACAAAGCCTGTGGCAGTTTTACACACCCATCCAAACTTCTCTCCCTCAAGCCATTTCATCTTAACTTAGCCCAAGGGTTATTACCAAGGTTAGTATACATTTCCAATGTATTTGTTTTCACACAATTTTTCCATGCAACAAATACATATCTAGCAACAACATAAATGGGAAATAAGTACTTCTTCATTTGAGTTACTGGACATGAGCACAGGAAAGCGTTTTTTTGTAAAATTGTTAAACAGATCAAGTTTCTTACTCACTAAAACTACAATAAATTGTAGCTTACAAGTTTGTCCTAAAAATGCAACTTTCTTTATCTTTTTTTTAAAAGACAGAAAAAACATTTTAAAAAAGTAAATTCTTCATGAGGCGATGTTCCACTGCGTTTCCACCACATCACTATGCTGTATCACTTTGTTGCTAGTGAATTATCTTCTGTTATCTCTCAAGTCACCTTTTGTCTAACCCGACTCATGCTTGGGAGTGTTGTTAGATTAGATAGCTAGACTATCGGGAATGTTTACACTTCTCGTATCAGTTATTTGGGTTGTTATCACCATTTATTTTTTCCAGAGAACCACACACTTGTCTCATTTTGAAAAGGACATTAATCGATACACAAAGTTTTCTTTGATGTGTGCTGGAATAGCACAAACTAAATCATGATCCTCATCTCAGCATCAGTGTGGGAATACTGCTAGGATAAAGTATTTGGTAGGCTATTGTATCCCAGGAGCCATTCAGTAGCACTGCTCGTCAATAACGTACCTTTTACTCACACCTTAAGTATGTATCGTACTAGTACGGTAATTAAGATTTAAAAAGCTATGGGAGAACGCTGGGAATACTTAAGGTGAAAAATGTGAAACAGTAGAAGAAAGTAAAGCGCAAGTGGTATATTTTTCTAGACTGTGTAGGTACCCTGTTGCTACTTTTCAACAACATGTCTCAAGTTTTATGTTATGTTTGTCGTTTTTGTTGCCAAATTCTTTTCCCACCCACAAGCCATACTTACTTTGTTTTGTCTACCAACGAGTAAGTGTGTCTAGGACAGAATGATACAGTCATGCTAGCTTGCTCAGTGAACTCAAGGAAAACTGTCACTCAATTCAAAGTGAGACAGAGGACAACATAAAAACAAAAAACGCATCAATACATGCCATTTCTTCTTTAACAGCCACCTCATTCATTACAGAGTGGACAGATCAAAGCATTCAGGAAGAGAGGGCTTCAAAGTCACTTCCCCTGCCGAAAAAAGTAGTTCTGATTCTGGTCCAGGGAGTTGTAAGCTTCTTCCACTGCACACAACAGTACGGTGTTTGACAAGGGTGCAATGGGGTGTGTGTGTGTCACTCCCACCACCTTCTGATCCCTCGTCTTTCAGTGAGCGTGTCTTTTTCCACACAAGAAATGAAACAGTTGTGCTTCATTTCTCCTCTGTGGAATCCATACGCCAGATGTGATCCCTCACTCAAAGGACCAACCTCTTGTTTTCCACATGTAAATGCTCCAAAACACCTGTTTTTCACACATCACCACATTCCTTCTCCCTGCTTTTACATTATGTGCAATACATAGGTCTTTTGTCAGAAGCAATGAGCATGAGGTTCCCAGCAAAAAATGCTGACTGAAGACTAATACTATAAAGGCACATGTATGTCTCCGAAAGTCTAAGAAGGACCGTCTTTATTCAGTTACACTAACTTCAGTGTTTGAGCACGTGAGGTAAAAAATGTGCTTGCTTGTTCTGCTAACCCTCCTTCTGATACTTATTTAAACAAACTCTTAGCAAGACAGAGGAGCATTTAGAAACTTAGTGTGGTGTATTACTATTTGGGTTAAAAAAATCATCATCTGACATGTTGACCTACAAGTGTGTCTTTAAAAATAGAAACTACATGAATAGGCGACAGACATATTCATAACCCAGAACGGCTTATGTTTAATCTCAGATTTGACTGAAGTGCCCATTCAATGAAAAACTTGACCTCAAATAGATATGGTACTGATTTAAATAAGAAGTGGGAGTGATCTACTATATACAGAGTGACACATTTGTGTCAATTTGATAAATCACAGGTAGTGACAGACAAGCAAAATGGGGTCTGGTCAGCATCCTCCTGACACCTCTGTCGACCCTGGCTTCAAGGAGTCAGAGGTGGAGCACATCTGGGGTCTAGAGTGGAAGTAACCTTATCAGGTGTATGGAAAAGGACTTCAAGTCAGTGTCTGAATAAGCACATACGTCATTAATCACTGAAATGGAACATTTTGACTAAACCAAGAGGAAACATTTGAGAGAAAACCGGCTGCTAGACAAATAAATAGCAAAGAGAAACAAAAAAACAGTAACGCTTTCTGATTAACTTAATTAGGACTGACCTTGAAGTAGTAAGTTTTAAGACTCAAGTCCAATATTTTCCTCCTCATCAGTTAGCGCACCATATCTAATGCTGCAGTAACAACATTTATTTGATTTGGAAGTTTTTACAGTGTGAAAAATGCTGTTATTCTAGAATAAATAAGGTCTTTTAAAAAGAAATCAGATTCTTAAACCTTGTGTTTTCTATGGAGAGATTTTGGGAGTTTATTCAAGCTAATATTTAAAGAAACCAAAACTTCAACAGGTAATAGGAAGGCTGGATGTCTTACAATAAAGTTTATATTTCTACTCTATGAGCTTTTAGCTTTTTCAACAAATGAGATGTCAGTTTTTAAATGTATGCATGGTTTTAGAAAAGTTCAGCATTCTCCAGAGAAAGTAAGATACTGGTATTTGCAATTAAAGTCAACTTACTATAAACTAGTTGTTCATATAGGATAGTAGCTTAAATTATGTAATTAGTCGTTGTTATAGTCATTTCTTATAACACTGACTGCAATGACATGCAGTTTGACATTGCTCCTAATGTAAATAATTATTTATAAATTTGAATAACTGGCAGGATGCCAAATTAAATAATACTGGCATATAACAGTTCTTAAAATCCAAATCTGTTCAAACATGTAGCAGCTGGTCAAAGCTTTAGAAGAACTAGGAATCAAATCAAATCTGATGTGTGTCTACTGTAATGTCAATTTATCATGTAATCTGCCACAGGGGTTGCCATTTTGGTGGTTTAAAATTCTCCCTAGATTTGTTGAAGGATTTGTGATGAAATGAGCCGACTGCTACATGAAGTAGCATTAAGCAAAGTCCAACTTAAACAACACAGCTGGGATACAAAGAAGAAAGCTACTGAAACTGTTGAGTGAAACTTCTCCACGTGGAGTTAAACCGACTTCAGGTACCTCATCGACCCTATTTACCTTGTGAGGATTACCTGTGGTAAGTAAAGGTAAGGTGAGCATTTCTAACACCACTTTTACATACTGCAATAAAAGTAAAAATCTACAGTATATGACTGTCCTAACAAAGGACTGGGTTTCCATTAAATGAATGTGTTGTAATTAGACAGTGTTGTCATCAGTATTATGATTATAGACTTGATTATTGTATGCAACAATGTCAATTACATTTTATTGCAGTACATGATGATGCACTGGCACATTAACTTACAACCAGAAAACAGCAAGTATAACTACTACTACAGTTACAAACAGGCTGAAGTAGTTTTTCCACAACCCTAGATAAAGTCTAGATACAAATCTGCAATAACAGGCTAAGTGTAAAAGCACCCACCCTGCTTATCATAAACCTTATTGTGAACGACGTGAACAACCATTTTCTGATCACGATTTTACAGTAAAAACATCAAGATGAATAAATGTACACGTTGAGTAAAGTAAAAAAAAATCTCAATGTAGTGAAAATAAACCACTTAAGTACCAACCTTGCAAAGACATGACTTTGAGGTTGTAAATGTGGTATGCAGCAACATACCTAGCAACCACCCTCAAACAAATCGTACAAATTAGGAGAGGTAGGATTCAGAACGATGAGTTTTAGATTCCCACAGACCACAGAAAAATATCCCCACAAAATCTACAAAACTAACCCTAATCCTCAACATGACTTGAGCTTTTTTCCTCCTTATTCTCTCCCTCCTTTACTCCCTGATCTTCCAGTCTTGTTTTACGTTTTACATTCCAGGCTGTGAAAGTGGAGCCTGTGGCAATCCAGTCACATTCAAGAATCTCAATTTCCATATGTGCCACCACATCACATACTTTTCAGCAAAGGGACAATATTACTCAATGACCAGTTTTTATTGGTCCATGGTTCCCCATACTGTATGGGATTGAAAATATGCTATACAGTAAATGGAGGTTGGTGCTATACAGTAAATGGAGGTTGGGTCTGTCCCTCTAATGACACAGAATGACTGTTATTACAGACACACATACACAGCAATAACAGATTCACATAAACATCTAACCTCAAACCCGCTTACTCCTAATGCAATCAACTTTTACAACGATGAAGTCACCATCAGTCTCAGGAGGAGAAGAGCTTGACAAGAGCAAAATGAAAAACTCTGTCATAGATCTATAAGCTACATATGATTATGTTTAAATGAATATAACAGATCAAGGCTGGATGTTTTATTTGCCAATTTCATAAAGGAACAGTTAACCCCTATAAAGAACAAGCAAGCCTCTATTTAGCTCTGAGCTAATACTACTACGGCATTTGGACCAGAGCTAAAAAAGTGTGCATGTGCATTTATAAGAGTGTGTGTTCACATTAATTGCTCTCTTTCTGCACATGTGTGATCAGCCAGTTTGCCCTCAGCAGGATCCTGGGAGTGAAAACAGGGAACTAGTCAGTTTAGATGGCAGACAACATGCCCATTGAGCAAAAGGTCTGAAGTTGAACCCAAGACTGACTCACTTTGTAGTAACACACACAAACACAAGTAACTCACTGAATAGTGTTCAAGGGTCAATTCATATAAATCGAGTAAAATACCTTTACATAAAAACTAGATGCCTTTTTTTTCTTTGAATGAACTAGTTGTCCCAAAATGTTTGATTTTAGAACAATTGTTAGTCTAATAACCTTGTAGTAGCACTACACTACTTCTCTTAATATTTTCAAGTTTTTTAATGGGTTCCTAAACGGACAAACACAAGAGCACCTTTGTTGAGCAAACCTGAATTTATCAAATATGGCTGCCCTACATATAAAATATAATGAAGGTACTATCAACACTTCCCTCAGGTTGCATCTCAGTAAAGTAAAGTAAGTAAAGTAGTAGTACAACTAGTACTTAAAGTATATTTTCTTCACATGTCTTGTTTCTGTATTAATTTTGGATTGCAGAGCTAATGGTAATTAGCACCACTATAAACCCTACTGTTTTCTGAGGAGAAATTTCAAAACTTGCAATATTTTTTATCTGCAGATGTGCACATGGCACACTTCTCTAAGAGCGGGCTGTAAAATATATCAAACTCCAAGGTAAAGAACAGTTGTGAACATGTTTGCAATGTCCTCAGTCACTCCTGAGAAACAATGCATTTTTGAGTCCATGTGCTTCTTATTTTCATGTTTTTCCCCTAATGGAGATAAGAATGACCTGTGATAAAGGGTGGTTCTTTAACAGCTTGTTATGGAGAAAGGAGACAGCCTGGTATGCAGAATTAATCTCACACTAAAAAATCCTAACACCTTAATATAAGATAGAAACTCTCAACTGGTGCTTGGTTCTCACAGAGCAATGGGCAAGTTTGACAGAGGGACTTAGAAGTCTGACGTTTCAAAGAACTGGATCCAAAATTCCCCCTTGTAAATAAATCTAAAGCTGCTTTCTGCTGACTAACATTCTGGGTTGGGCTAGGAAACGAGTAAACAGTGAGTCAAACTGTAAGGAAAAAAAATAAGGGTGGTGGCAAAGGGATGATTATCAGGATTAGTGAAGCATTTGTACTTAATTCCTTTTATCCTGATGTGCATCTACCCTCCTTTTTAAAGTCACCCAATCTAAATATTTCAATTTAGTTTCACATAAAGTGCCATTAGGCAACATGTGATTTAGTATACATATTTTAGTACACATTTAAACTTCCAAAAGCAAGGCTGTTTAAAAAGTTTTTAGTGAAATAATGCAAACTTAATTGACATAGAGGACTGAAAATTAACTAAATTTGTTGTTCAAGTAAAGCAGACACCATGAATAAATTCACTTTTCATCCCACCTACATCCTTAGGTAATCCAAATCTGCACAGTCAGCTCCCTACACACTGGAGCCCATTCTGTCTTTTTAAAGATAGAAACCCACTTGTACAGGAGTGCTGCATTAACCTTTCTACTACTATAAAATTCCAATCAAACTCGCATTAAGAGAGAATACCCTGAACATTTATTCCATCCCATTAAAACTTGATGGGGGTAAGATAAATATCATTGGACATTATTGCAACTCAACATCATTTTGCTCCAGTAAAGTGAAGTGAGCAGGGCTTGGTTCTGAAGGCCTGCAGCACTCTAAAAGCAGTAATGAGAAGGGTTGCTTGACTCACATCTGCCCGACTCTAAAGCTAGGAGGCATTGTTGAGAAGAATCACCCTCTAAGCAGAAGATTAAAAGAGTTCAATACTGGGAGGAGATGCATTATGGTCATGTTGGGAGTGGGAAGATCACCTTGTGTAATTAGTCAGGAAATCAATGCCATGGATGGAACTTGTTTTAAAGCAGCATAATAAAAACTAAATCAATGGACCACCCAACTTCTGATCAACAAAGGTTTTCTGATAAGTTATGTGTGTTAAGTTTGGACACACACAAACCCACACTAGAACAACCTTAAATAATACGACATGTCAAGTGTTCAGATATCATCCAAAGCAACAATCATTGGGCCATGTGTCAGGCTTACAGACGACTGCAGGAGAGCACATCAGGACGATGATGACCTGGGTGTGTCAGGAACCGCAAGGGTCACCTCTTTAGCAGGAGGTCGTAAAATACCTTTCACTACACCAGTCAGTTTATTCAAGAGGCTTTAGGACCCATCTGACACCCAAGTAGGTTTACAGCTAACCCTTGACTCTTGTGGTCCACCCCCACACTCACACTGAACAGAGAGGGAGTGCCTTTATCTCAATAGATCCTGCTAAAAATGACCTTCCTGTTATGTAGTTATGGCATCTCTTGACCCCAAAGTCAGACTTCAACACACAAAGACACACATTCAGGGCATCCTCTTTAGTGTGTCAATGAGCCTACAAGTGTCCACGTGGTGGTCCACTCTATAGAAGACCCTGAAATGTTAGACAAAAGTTTATTGTGGTCATTTTGCCGATACAAAATCACTGATATTTATGGCTAAATTTTTTCTTAAAGTGTGGTTTGACAAATTGGATTGCAAATAAAATAATTGAAACATGTGTAAATTTAATAATTTGATTAGTCTTTTTCTCCTTACGTTATGTGTTTATTTTAATCTATTTGTAGGAAATGATGAGATGCTGCACCTTATCATTTTTGATAATAGGAAGATGCTGTTATCTGTATCACATATTTAACACGTTAGCTACAATAGCCCCGTCACACAGTCCCTATAGTTTTAGGTCTTTATGGGTTTTCAGAAGTTCAAGAATGACAATAGTCCTCCCCCACCTATTGCTTGGAAATTTTAGTTAGCTAACTGAAAGAAGGCTCCTACATTTTCCCCTTGCTTAAGATAGAAAAAATGAATAAATAAAAATACTACAATTCCAGCCGTAAATGCAGTAGGTAACCTGTTACTCTTCTTAAAAACACTTCAAACTAAAGTTGGATAGCTACAAGTAATCACGTCTGTTACAATGCTGACTGCAGGCTGGATACCAGAACAGCCAGCCCGATTAAATTATTCGAACTCCTGGAGTCAAAGAGAAATACATGAAAAATATATAATCTAAATTTAGAGTGCTAATTCAACACTTATCAGTCATATTAATCTATCAAACCAAGAATGTATTAACCAATATTTCAGATAACAATCGAAGTCTCAGTGTTTGAGAACTTCAAATGCTTCAAAGTTATCTATGACACTAAGTCCAAAGTATGCAGGTCCCTGCCCCAAAATCTGTTAAACAAAAGCAATTTCAGACTCAGACACAATAAACCTGAGTTGCTCAAAGTACTCTTTCTGCAATCAAGTGTGACCCTCAGTCTGAGGAGAATTTGCTGTTTAGTTGCTACAGTGGTCACTTGCGCACACATTTCTTAGCCACTAGCTCGGCAGCAACTCAAACAAAGCTACAGGAGGCGAGAATGTGTGCACATATGTAGATGAGGTTGTATTATGATGCATTCCCAGCTGTTACTATTTCAGGTCTCAGAGACAAGCTTGACTTTGTCCCAATTATATCTTTTAAACAGACATCTGAGGACCACTTAAAATGCCTAATCCCAGTAAACTGTTTTAATGAAACTGTCTTCATAAATGTATTGCTGTGTGTACATAGATGTACTAAAAATGTAAGAAAATTTTGTTCCATTGTTCTCCATGGGCCACCCACTAAAGCTCAGACAAAAGGAAACAGGAGAAGGAAAGTAAAGAAAAAAGGAGAAAATACAGATTTTGTTGAAGAAAGATAACCATTTTCAAATCCTTGTGCATTTCTTAACTTGTCACATTTATTTATACCACAAAACCAGAGCACACATAATGTTTTAAGACAGAACAAACAATATAAAAGCCAGGGTCAATTTGCCTTTTGTGAGTTTAGGAAGCTGTGTAATTCTCACAAGAGTCTGTGTGTATATGAGCATATGTGTGCCAATACAATTCTTCCCAAGTAGAAAACGAAGATTCATCTTAAATTCCTGTGGTGCAAATCAAACAGACTGAATAATGGCCGATAGATTTTTACTGAATTCTAATGAACCCAAGCATTGAAACTTAAGATGTTGGCAAAAAAAGTTTTGATTTGTTTTGGTAAATCCCTCAAACAAAAAGATAAATCAGTATGAATGACATGTAGACTGATTAAATCTTGCTTATAATGTGAACAAAAAGAGTGAATAGTTTCCAAGCACCTTTCACAGTAAACCAACTCCGAGTTGTGATATGTGCTGAGTATCTGAGTCTAACCACCATGGCATTGTTAGTAAATCATGACGAGTGAGAGGTGCAAGCCACATCCTGACCACACACACTAAAAACACACATACCCCTCTATCCTTCCCAGACAGAGAACATTGCCTAGCAGCTAAAGACATTTTAAAGGAGGTGGCGTGTGTGTGAACATTTTAGGGGTAATGTTTGTGTGCAACCTACTGGGAGATGAGAGCTATTCTTGTGCACACACTGACAAAGTTCTTACACAAACAAACAGCATCAACCTTGTTTTCCTTCCATTTTCCCCCCCACAGTCCTTTTGAAGGCCGTGATAACAGCTGAAAATTCCCACAATACCCTCGTGTCTTAATTTTGTATATGAATGTTGTCCGTCAGATTTTATATAAGATGCATCTTTAACTTTCGCATTACGTGTTAATCCATTTTTAAAGCCACCATTACATCTTTGAACTTCCTGCCCTGTTCTAAGCCAATAACCACAAATAGGCAGACAGACAGGGGAGGAGGCTGTTGGCACATTTCGTCCAGCTGCTCGCCAACCGTTCAGGGTTGGGGTTTGGACGACGCAAAGCAATAAGCAGGAAAAATGCATGCATTGGTTTCCCCACACTTGACAACTCCCATTCTCCAATTTCAGTCCCTGATGTCTCAAATGGGCTTTCAGAAACAGAAGGGTGATAATTACTTACATTTTACCTTTTGCCACTAGAGACACCACAACATGATAAGAACAAGCTGGGGATATGATAAGATATTCTTAATGGTGTTTGAAATAGAAATACAGAAAAAAAAAATTCTTTGCCTAAAGTGAGGTCACGCTTAAGTGATAAAAAAACACTTTGTAATAAAATGAATAAGAACATTTAAGACTAGGTGCTCTATATGTAGAATGGCTTTCTAAAAGAGTCCTCTCTCAGCAGCAGGCTCCCATGAGTCTAAAGGCAACAGAAGGTCTGTGAAGGAAATCACTGGCTCACCTTCAGCCAGGAGGGAGCTGGCAAAACCAAACTGCAGCTGGGAGCCAAAAAGTAGAAGTAGGAGAACCAGAAAAAGGAGTGAAATAGTTACAAAATAAGTGGCCAAAGAAGCTTGAATATTTCTCTGATTCATTTCTCAGACAGCAGATAATGGCAAGCAAAGGCCACGAAGAAAAGAAAGAAAATGTTCAAAAGTATCAAATTAAAATGCAAAACATATATTTGGCCATCCTGTGCTTCTCAGTTAGCAGTAAATCTCATTTCGCTACCAATACCTAAACATTTTGTTACACAGAAAATTCAGGTCCATAGACTGATATAGAAGTGAATAGAAGCAAAAAATCTCCCTTGTAGCTTGACTGCAGCTCCTCTGTGCTTAACTACAAACTTAGAGTGACCTTTGGTGGTACTCTGAATATTTGGCATAAGCAACTACAAAGTAAATACATTTTAACTGTGATACACAGCTATGAAGCACTCATGGCAAAAAAAAAGATCTGAGAGTTCAAACCTGATTTTTCCTTCCTCAAACGTCTAAAAGAAGAAGTTCAGTGGAGGAAAGAGACGAGTGAAAAACCAATGGGGATATCTAACAGATATACTCAGTGACCACACCAACTGGTATTACCAACAAAAGCTAATGTGTTTCAAACTTTGTTCCAACATGCTCACCACAGGATGGTGAATAAACCTTTTTGAGAGATTTGATGAGAATGGAAAACCTAATGACTGCAGAAATGACCAACGTTTTGCATCCTGGACAAGCTGGAAGCAAAAAGTTACTCAGCCGATTTCCCCGGTGGAACTGGCCCAAAAGTCTAAGGCTCTCTGCTTAGGCTTTTGCCGCTGCGACCGGACCCCGGATAAGTGGAAGATAATGGATGGGTGGATGGATGGATACAAGATAAGCTGCTAACCTAGATTTTGAGCTTGTTGGGAAACTAAATTTTTCCACTTGAAGTCCAGACAACACAGGGATGTGCTGGCTAATTTTCTCTATTTGAAATCTGGAAATGTTAGCATCTGAATAAAAATTTTATCCATTGTTAAATGGCATTTTTCAATCACATGGTACCAATAAATACAGTAGTTTTTCTTTTCTGGTTTTATGACATTACACAACAAACTGTCAAAGCACAAGTCCTATTTGTAAAATCTATCCATATAGTAGTACTTTGAAAAATAATAAAACAATGGAGTCTCACTGCTTTAATGGATTTAATGCATACTTGAATTGCCATTGTGAACCACCTCAAAATCCCACATTTGACACTTTTTTACTTGTGCACCTTTGTAAAAGTTCATAATGCTTTTC
The DNA here is from genome assembly GCF_001444195.1 of Xiphophorus couchianus. Lineage (NCBI taxonomy): Eukaryota > Metazoa > Chordata > Actinopteri > Cyprinodontiformes > Poeciliidae > Xiphophorus > Xiphophorus couchianus. Next base: position 20,051,310 of record NC_040229.1, read on the forward strand.
ACTTAAAGGCACATAAAAACCAAAGCCACACTGAATGCACTGTCTGTTACTAGTTTTCTATTACTTCCCTTTCACAAAATATAATAATTGCATTTCAAGACTCCACTGCAGAACACAGGGATCAGCAGCTGCATGTGGCGCAAAAACCAACAGAGGAAGGTCAAAGGAGTAGAAAAACTGAGAGACGATGAGCTTTGGGAAAACTTCCAGCCTTCTACTGGGTCAAGGCAGGACTCAGCCAAGGTTTTTCTTTCCCTGCATAGAACTAAAGGCCACAGTAATCCATTCAAACGTGTAAGTAGTAGTAAGAAAAAAAAACAAATGAAAAAGTAATTCCACTTATATTAAAATGTTTTTTCCAAGTTTGTGTTTAACTAAGAAATTTGGGAGTACTTTACAGATTTATTTCTAAAAAACAATACACAGTGTAGTATGTTGTGCTGTGGGGTTCTTCACATTTGGGATTAATGTTAGAAAGCAAAGATGACACCAAAAAGATCAGACCTTCATCCCACCTCCTCTTTCCTAAAAATAAGCTAGATATCACAGATATCAAATAAAGTCTACAAATTCCATATAAACAACAACAGAAAACACTTTCCCCATCTGTTTGTGTCTTCATCTAAACTATTTAAGTTTAGCTGAGTGAGTATGCAGTTGTATTCATTTTATCTATGTCTATTCAGGCAGCAGGACAGAGCCACAATGTTATCAGAGTAACAAAGAATCTCTAACACATCTCCTCCCACTTTAAGTACACACATATGTGTTTGTCTTCCAGTCAGATGTCATGAGTTTTAAATCCATCATTTCCTTAAAGTCAAATCATTGCCTGTAGTTGGGAATTACTCTGTGCTTCTCATGTGAAAACAGAAACCTTTAAACATAGGAAAATAAAACCACTTTGTTTAAATGTTAGCATGACAGAACTTGGATTAGTCCGTGCTGCTCAACTGGTCAGCTGTATCTCTCTGGGATACAGCTGACCAACTGGGTGTGTGTTGCTAGTTTTATGACGCACTGCTCCTAAGACTTAATACCTCCCCATTGAAACTCTAAACCACTAACACATCTGCCTCCTACACCTCCATTGTCAAGCTATACAATCCCTTTATTCGTGCAAGACTGAACTTTCCAAAAGGGGTCCTTATTTAGGGGACAGAAAGCTTTGAAAGGGAGGAGACAATTATTGAACAAAGCATCTAATTATTGGTGAAGTTGCCTAATAGAACACTGCTCCACTTATCCTCGTTAACAACTTCCTCTTGACCCCTGTTAGTGAATTTATGGCACACTACATTATAATTGCTGTCAGTGTGCCTTTACGATACTTTTATTACACCATTTAACAGCTGTATAAGGAAACATGGAGTGTTGACATACATACATACAGCATATGTATTGTTACTTAAAACTTAACCAAAAAAAAAAAGATAAAAATAAACAGTACAGAAATGTATGCTTGTGACTACAGATCAGGTAGATGGAGTTGGTGCATGCAATTTTTTAATGTAGCATCTAGTCGAAATTAATAAAATACACAATGTTTTCTGAACTATTATTTTGGTTAGAAGTGGAGTCATTTGAAAAGCATTTGTTTAAAACCTGAAGTTAAAAGCCCTTTAATGAGGTCAGAGAACAAGCTGGAGTGAAAGGAGTTTTTCCAGGTGTTAAGAACAATACAGCTTTACCCCTGAAAGCTGATTATTTCTTGCTCATAAGACAGACAAATTTGGCTTAGAAATATGTTTGACTGCAAACAAAACAGAAAAATCACATATTGAAAGTAGTTTTAAAACAAGTTACTTAAATAAGTTACTATCAGCAAGTTTTTACTGGAGGTTGTTAAACCATGTGAATGTCATACCCAACACCTCAATTCTAAAGCGGCTAAAAAGCAGAAATGCTCTCAGAAGTTGTGGTCTGTTAAGTTTCTGTCTGACTGACTTCCTCTGCAGCCTCCATGTGCAAAGTTTGAAAAAAGAATGGGGGGAAAAAAAAGAAGATAAACCTGTGCCAAATCGTGACACAGCAACGGTACTCTGGAAATGGTCGCTTGGGTGGAATGTGCTTTGGAGAAACTGGTGCAAAAGTAAACAAATGATGGAAATGGATAAATTCAAGATTTGAAGAATCCAGTCATCCTGCTTCGTCACAAAACCCAAACCACATGTCACAAAGTATGACATTGAGGAAGAATAGCACATATAGGAATCATAAGAAGGTATCCTTTTGGTGAGAAAGTCCAGCTCACATCACATGACCGATCTTCCACCTCCAACCATTTACATCCTCTATAAGCCGATCATACGGCCACTGAGGGGAAAACTTGGCCACTTGGCCAGAAAGCGACGGAACAGATGTCACTGAATAGACAGACCACTAATTCACGCAACCCATCCAAACACAAACTAACTCTGACAAGAGCCACTCATTACAGATGTTCCCAAATTAGTTGGATGACATCCCAAGAGACCTATCATATAAGGACCACCATCGCCCTAAAATGCAAAAGTAAGTATCTGGTTGGAGTGTTATTGCAAAAAGAATAAACAGGCAGTCAGGGATTGACTACCTGTCACTTAAAACCCAAATCAGATTATTATGATTATGATGATTATGTATATTAAAAAAATGGGTTTTAGGTCTACAATAAAAATAAATGAACAGTTCCACCAAAAGATTTGTATTTCACTCCTCAGCAAATTGTGACATGTTTTGTAACTGACTGCACTGAAAAGCAGACGTTTTCTTTTAGTTCCCTCTGGGAACTGAACTGTTTATTTTACTTCCTGAAAGGAGGTCCACACATGGTGGACACAAGATGCAGATATACTGTCGAAAGAAAGGCAACTGAACACTGTAGAAGAGTGTGTCCTACTTGATGGCGTCTGCTTTTCCTGTGCCCACATGTGCTCTCCAAATGGCCCGCTAAATGTGCTCCTTCCCTTCACCAACCACAAGAGAATACCAGGAAGCCTTACTCTGAAGTTTGCTCCAAATATGCAGTGTGTGTGCACCACTGTGGCTCTGTTAATCGTACCATATGCTCTCCAAGATGACCTTGACCCAGCAGGTGATGTATTTTAGATGACACTATGAACAGGGGTTCATGTGTAAAATGAGTTTAGCATACTGTGTACTCCTAAGAGGGAACTACAAACAAATGAGAAGTGCAATGCAAAACTAACAAACAGAATAAAAAGATTGGGGAAAAAATGATTGCAATAAATATGAATTGAGTGTAACAATGATTTTAAAAATCCCAAAATTGGATGTTGGGTCAGGTCTTAGTGCAGATCAGACAATGTATGACAGCACACAGACAGAAAACCGTTTTGAGATCACAGTTTAAATTAGTTCAAAACCACACTGGTATAGTTATCATAAGTTTGGGAGGGAGGGAAATGCACTGTGATGTGGACAGAAAGTGGTTCAAGCAAGTTATGTTTACATGTGTGTTGTTGCTGATGAAGCTCAAAGCTTGGTGATCCAACAAACACATTCCACAGTGAACAGATACAGGATTACAGAAAGAGCAGTGGGTGGTGCAAAGAACAAAAAAAAATATAGAGAGAGGAATTAACACTGCATTCATGCAATTATCAATGGAATTTTCAATGAAAAGAAAAGCCAAACTCTTTCAATTTGGGTTTTTCTTTCACAATGATCTGCATTTTCTTGGCTTGAGTCAAACAGGTTCAGACATAACCAGTCGCTAATTGTCACACAGACTGTATGCCTATGTTAGTCAGCATTCAAAAACCCTAAAGCAACTCATGTAAACACAAAGCAGTCCCCTTATAAAGTGCAGACACCATCACAATAAGATTACAGAATGGAAATCAAAGCAAAAACCTTGGAGGAAAAATATCAAACACAGCAATGACCTACTTATGACAGGAGCATAATTTAGCCAAACCCATTCATTATGGGCTAGCTGCTGACAGAACTTGGCACAGTGGCCAATGGACAACGACACGCATGTTTAATTCTAGCAACAGTTTTTCATGAGCGTTCTTGCACATTTTACTTTGTAACAAATTTACCTCTCAACCATCCCTCCATCTGAAGAATAAAATGGCTGAGTTTTTAAAAACTTTCCTTGAAAAGTAAATGAGATATAAATTACTGCTCAATACATGAAGTGAACTGTGTTTTTTAGGCCATTTTATCATACCTGCCAACAATATTAAAAGACAGCAGTTAGTCGCAATTATCACTTTAAGTCCTAATTCATAAGTCCCAGTTAGCTCAGCTGTTTACCTGACCACAAGGCCGTGTGACGTTAATGCCATTTGTACCTGCACATTAGGGTTCACTGGGACTCTGTGTGCACATTAAAATCCCTGATTATTGAGACTACTCAGACTGTGCTTGCCTTCAGCAAAACATTGCTGCCACCCTTTCACTGGTAAACACACAGCAGATATAGAAAACAAAAGATAAACTAAGAGATATTTGTACAAGCAGAAGAAGAAACAACAAAAAAGCTTGTTTTTAAGAAATGCGGTGAAAAGAGATCTGCAGATTTCCACAGAGTGGATACTTCTTTCAAACAAAACAATACAATTTTTAACTGATATTTGACAAAACACTATTTTCTTTATATTTATTTATTTATTTCCTCTAATAATACATAATCCGGAGTATTATAGCATCTTGTCAAGCTTCTGTGAAAACCATCTCCAATTAGAACACCGTCATTCAGGTAAGATAAATATAGTCTGAAGAGACATGCATTTGTGTCCATAAGGTACCAGCAGATTTGAATTTAGACACGCAAAGGCATTTTAAAGTTGTAATTTAGAATGTGTAAACAAAACAAAAATAAACTCAATAAATTTGGTGTTTTGCATTTACAACATAATGTTATTTAACGAGCTAAAAGCCATCAAATCTTAAATTCTTGAGCATAGTAAAATAAAAAGCATATAACAGTCAAAACAGTTTGTCTTTCAGTGAGTGAGACTAACAGAAAGTCACAGAAAACCCAAACTTTTTAGCTCGACCAAATACTCCACATCAACTTCAGCAAAGCTCAGTTAGTTGTACATTAGTAGTACATTAAATGTGTGAGCTTATAACATTTCTGCCTTTTAAAAAAAGAGGGAGTAAATATACTTTTCTAATTTGACTGAAACATTCAGAAGCTACATTTGTTTTTCTTCTGATGCATACCAAAGCATTTGGAGCTTTAGTATGCATGTACATATATGCATTTACTCCAGCAATTCTCCATCGAGAGGCTCCGCTTCAGCAAAGATTTGGCTCAGACTGACCAGAGTCAGACTCAAACAAATTTCTCCAATGAGCACAGCAAGGGGTTATTATGTCCACTCCTTAGTTACGCAAATCTGGTTCCACACAGTCCCCAACACTCATATGAGCTTTCTCTCCTTATCACAAACATCCAGCAGCACCTCGTTGTCTGAAATTATCAGTAATTCAATTTTACCTCCAAATCACCAAGAAAATGCTTCAAAACTAACAAAAACAGGTTTCTTGAGTTAGGCTAGCACAAAACACAGTGAAAGCAGTGTAAGGAGATGTATAATTCTTTAAATATCCTGAACAGTAATGATTGGTATATTTTATCCTCGGAAAACGTACCATGAAACAAATTTATTTTGGTGGGTTATGAAGACCACATTACAAAGACCTCAGTTTACCATTCATGAGCTCAGTGAGCGCTTTAGAAAAAAAAAGACTAAATGCAGCGTTGTTTGTTTCTCCTTTTTGTCAAATCACGTAACTTTATCTAACCATCTCTAAACAAACTTTGAGAGGGTCGAGGCTGTTGCCAGATGTTTTCATACAAAAATTGCAGCCATTGTAGGGCATGTTGAGAACATTTATTGTTTTCTGTAGCACATGCTGCCCCCAATATGGTAATTAGGGGGGTAGATGTTAAAAGTGATGAATGCACAGTCCAAATGTATAACCAGGGTCTTTGTTAAACTAAGTGAAAGGAAAAAGTAAGGCTCAATCACCTTTTAATAAACACCTGTTAAGCATTTCTAGGTTCTAAAAGACAAAGTCTTGCTTGTTAAATATAAAACCAGGCCATAGCTAGCCATGATGCTCCCCTATTTTTCCTTTATATTTTAAATATTAACATACAAATTAAGGTGTGCAAATTGTAGCAACCAAAGACATAGTCAAAAGCACCAAGATGTTAATAAAGGTGTGTTTGGCTCATTCTAAAGTAAAAATGTTTTCTCAGTTTTGGCTCTGCAAATCAGTAATAACATTATTTCAGTTTATTGTGCCATCATAAATGTTTTCACAACTTCCTCAGGATAACATCTTTGTTTTACAGCTCATGATGTTTCAAGCATTGAAATAGGACAGCAATTAGCTGTAGTCTGTTACAGCCATTATACTGCAGATTTAAAACTGCAACTAAGAACACAGGGTCTGTTGACAGAAAGTAGAAATAAATTAAAATAACAATTAACTAATCAGAAAAACATACTATTAATGAGATAAAGGCCTACATGGTAAAAAAAAAAAAGAATTGCTACATTTGAAGGGTTTTGTTTGGATATCTAAAAGATCTTGGAGAATGTAAGTTAACAATACTTCTTTAGTTTAGGTGCAGAGATTTTTTGAATGACACATTTAAGACTCTCAGAATATAACGACTATGCTTTGACTCGTAGATACTCAGGGTTGCCTTTATTCATCCAGTGTGGGTTTTCAAATTTTGTTTAACAAGAGCAACTTCTGCAAAAACCCTAAAACCTGATTTCCATTTGACTTATCCATTTGTACATACTTGTTTGAGCAAATAATAATTTTTTTGTGGTTATTAAGTTTGGATGTCCAAGTTTCAAGTTGGAAAAATTATGTATGTATGTCATATGAGAAACAAACTTTTTTTTAAAAAATCTTTTGATAAATAATTAAAAGAAAAATGCATGTGCATAGATGACTCATTTTTGCGCTGTTCATGTTTACCAACTCTCCAGTTAATTTACTCAAATTTGCTTGTTTATATAATGAATAGTAAAATGTTTACCACTAATGGCACTTCTTTTACAACTTATGATCTATAGCTTTAAAGAAAATATACCTAGTTTGGACAACATTTTCCATCTCTAACATCAACAACTATTATGATTTCACCGTTTCCATTTTAAATTGGAACTATCCAAAAATACTTGCATGATGGCCATCTCAATTATGTGTACAAGTAAGTAAATAATATTTATCACATGCAACAAAATGCTAATTCTATAACTATACAATACAAATATAATAATATAACCCTTTCTATAGAGAGTAGTAAGTTAGTCCGATAGCTAGAGTGTCAATCATTGATCTATAGAATATGACATCTGATAATAATAGACAGTTTGGTCTGTAAACCAGATTACATCCTGGGATGGTAGGATTTACTGTGACCCCTTTAAATTATTGCAATCATTAAAGCAATGCACTCAGCCATTGCAAGATTCCAGCCATCCTTCAGTCAGGGATTTTGCTTCCCACATTAGCTAATTGGGCCGCAACCCACCATGTCAATCAGATTTCCTTAAACAAACAACAATTGCGGCTCTGTGGTAATCAATGTGCCACACCTAAGAAACATTTTCCAGGGAAAACAAGCAGGGAAGTTTGAAGTCAATCAAGCTTCTTCAGTTCTCTGTGGGCACAGACTTCGTGTCCACCGGACAGTGATTTTAAATGTACATGTGTATGGTTTACTTCATGTCCTGATCTCTGTTCAATACGTTTTCTTCTTGAACTTCTGCTCCTCTCAGCTTTGTTCCTCCACATCAGTGGATTATTCTTAAGCAGCATGACTCATGGTGGTGTGATGATACAAACGGCTTTGCTGAAAGTTAAACTATGTCTTATATATCAAAACTGAATCAAATATTAAAACAGCTACAGATGGGAAAGTTAAAAATCTGTTAAAATGAATATGGGTTTGGTATTTTTAAACATCACAGACTTTGCAACCTGTATTAGGGGGTAAAAACCAGACAAATACCTTGTGGTGTCATATCTGTGAAACCATTACTCATGGTTTTACAAGAACGGCTGGTGCCCACAAAAACAAACCTAAGCTCACAAAGATGAGTGCATTTAGACACATGTGCACACCACTGACCTAATGGGGCAGTGTTTTTACAGCTGGCACCAGACAAGAACCCAGTGAAAACAGTGACATGGACTATCTCTATGAATGAGAATAGCCTGGGGTGAACCATGCACCCTAGCATAAAGCTGACACATGTTCAGCCACAAACAAATTGTACTGTCTAGCGAAGGATTATCCTTTATTATTCACTAAAGCCAGACATGATTTTGGCTTTGAACACTGTCCCGTACAGGGGGTTTACTCTGTGTCATTATAATCAGGCAAAATGCTGAGTTGGTAAAATCTCTGAAAATTTACAGGGTGTATATTCTCAAGATTTCTCCATTAAAAGTAATGTCCACATGCATTACCACCAAATCTGAATTTGATCAGCCTCCAGGTTTGTGAAACATTGAGTGTATTTTCAGAGTGCTGCTTTCCCCATCTGTGTGACCACAGTTCTGGGCTGTTTTCACTGCATCCTTCTGCCCACGGTTCCCACGCCCCTTTCTGGACTAACTACATATTTAGGGAAATACTGAGCAGCAAATCACATGTTTTTCCCCTTTGTCAGTGCACTCTAAGCCACCTTTAAAAAGCAGCTGAAAATTGCATTTTGGAACTAAAAACCCAAGTTCTTACAAAATTTACTTATGTTTTAAGCTCGATCTAAATGAATCTGTAATGAACTATGTAGTTCCATAATTACATTTAAAGAACACAATTATTTTAATAACATTCTATTTTCAATTGTATCAAGTCTAGTAGCTTACAACTGTATTACTTTCCAACCTACCGCAGATATGCATAAAAAAAGCTTTATAGGAAAAGAGAAGTACATGCTGAGAACATAGCTAAATTCAGCTAGGGAGCACTCTTCTGGAATGCTAAACTCAAGAATATCACCATGGTCATCCGTGACAAAAAAAAAAAAAAAAAAAGAGAGCAAAGAGCAAAAGTTGGATAAATGCAAGTTAAAAGTAGCTGTTGGTGGCCAGTGAGCTCATATGTGTGATAGTTTGCATATCAAAATTCTTTCCAATTACTTTATTAGTCTCAAAAGAAAGATGGAAAATGGTCTGAGTGAATTTTAATAAAAGCTGACAAGTACTCAAACAAGACTACAACTGGAAAATTGTTGTAACATCCAGACCAAAGCTTGAAAGACATCTGCATGCCATTCATAAAGAATGAATGATTGAATAACTACTTCCACTGTCCATTAGCAAAGCTTCTACTCTGCACTTAAATGTATTCCACGGTACAAACTGAACAAACTGTACAGGGAAAAGTTTACTCTCTTTCTTGTGTGAATAAGTGAGTGATGGAACAGATTTTCTTTATAGTGGTATTGTGTAGAGGGTCCAACCGGAGCTATTTGAACACATGCAAAACAAGGCTAAATTGGTTTCAGGAGCATGTACATGCATGTGAAAGCTTATGGGCAGATGAGTATGTGCACGAGTAATGAATGAGATCCTGGCACATCGCAACAGAGTTCTTCTAATGCACTCTCAGTAGACCAGAAGAAGTAAACAGATAAAGATGAAGCAAATGTAAATTCAATGGTAAAGGGAAAAAAAAGAGTGGGGGGATGGTGCCAGAGGTGAGAGAAATAAGTGGAACTTAGTCTGAGAGGGCAAGACAAGGGGAGGGGAAGAAGGAACGGAGAAAGTTTTGTTTTTGGAGCCGTTGAAGTCATTTCTGACTTAAACAGTTCCAGATGTAGAACCAGCATTAAATTAAAAAAAAAAAAAAAAAAGACAGACAGACAAAAAGAAATTAAGTGAAATTGAGGAGATTTAATAGATGGAGCTGTATTCTATTTCTTCTAATCTGCATTGAATGGGTCTTTACTTTTTGGTGGTGGTAGTTGTGGGGAGGTGAGTAGGGTCACCAACTGTATATACTTTCAGTTGTGTGGAGTTACAGGTGGTAAGGTGGTAGAGTGGTATGTGGCTTTCACGGTCAGTATTGATTCTATAAATAGCCAGGTGGTCAGAAGAATGGTGTGTTGTTATTACTCACACATGCACACAGATGTTCTTTTTCCCCCTCAAAAACCTGAACTCACCAAAATAGTTCACTTAGAAAACTCAAGCAAAAGACATCTGTTTCAATAATGAACCCATTTTTCAATGATGTAGCGCCAACTTGAGCATGTGGCAGCCGTCAAGTCCAGTACATTGCAGCTGACTACCTAATGGGGTAGTTAAAGTCTCTGGAAGCTGAACAGAATCGGAAATTTAAGAAACCAGTTTAGAACTGTGCAAGCATGTATATTTAGTTAAATACTGGCTTAATTTAGCTGGAAGTAAATGCAAGTCTTTGCTTCATATGTGCACTATATTTGTATTAAATGATGGTACTTCATAATAAAAAAATTTCCTCAATGCAGGACTTTTGACTTCTATATGTACCCCTCAGTTTCTCCTTCTCATTTGTCTATAATGCACACTGGGGCATGCGCCTCCCCAGCATTTGTTTTCAATCCCTCTGTATTGGGTTAAGCTGCATGATCACACAACAAAAAAACCATTGTACCACAATAAAGAGCTCTGCTCCAGGGAGCTGGTAGTAGGCCACAAACAAAGGGTTGTTACATTGTCCCAGCGCCAGCTCATGAATCAACTCATCGCTGGACTACCAACACAGTCATGGAAATTGTGCTATGTGGATTCTTGAATTGGAAAATTTGGATTTTTAAGCAAAGGATTTCGATGGGAGGGTGCAGGAAATTGATGACCAGAAAGCAGGATGCACAGCTGGAGCTGGAATAAAGAGGTATAAGAAAGATATAAGATCTGTGAGGGTGGACATCAATTAAAGCAAGTGAAGGAAAGGTGCACAGGATAAAACTTAAACTTTGAAACAGTGATGTGAACACTGTCAGTTAAGGACAGAGAAGAAAACACGAGGCTGTGGCAACAAACCAGTATCTTGCCTGGGTTTTAGATGACTTGTGACTTCTCCATTTCTGAAATTAATTAGGGGCAAATTTGGCTGCCTAAAGCAGAATACAGTTGTCTTTTCTCTGTGGGAAGCTGCTTAGAGGGAAAATACTTTCTTTGTTCTTCATATATGCCTGAACTGTTGTTTTCCTATTCTGACAAATCAAATTAGGAACAAATCCATCAGGCGTTCATTCACAAAGAGCAGCTATTGTATGCAGCAGGAGGTTACACTTCACCTTTTCCATACAAGGGCTGTGCCAGAGTGGAAAGCTGCAACCAGCACACAGGAGGGAGACTTTATGGCAGAGCAAAAACTTTCTGATGAAGTTTTCTCATGCATGAACACATAGCAAAACAAGTCAGAGGAATATGTAAACATAGTGAGTGTTGTACAAGAAACTAAGCAGAGTTCCTTTTGGGCTCAATTCCAGACAAGCCCATTACAAGTATAACAGACGTTTTGGTGTTAAGAAAGTGTTAAAGTTAAATAGTATTGTTCGTAACCACATGGTGTAAAAGTTAACACTTGTTTACTTAAAAACTGTGAAAATGTATCCCCACTTCAGACAGAAGCAGAATCAAAATGACCTGAATGTATAACCCTATTGATAAGTTTTAAATAATTAAGTGCATCTGTACATCTGTGCTAGATAAATCCAAGGTCTCTCTGCTGCATTAAGCTGAGGTACCTAATAAGCTTTAAAGTCCAAACAATTTTCTCCTCAGTTAGTATTGAACTGCAGTTTTCTACAGTTCAATACTAGCTTAACACAAAAGTTTAACAGTTGTCGTCCATGCCCTGAAAACATGTGTGTGGTGACTCTTTAACTACTGTACATCTGCCTCCACAGTCCACAGACCTCAGGAGTCTGCCCCAAATTCAAGAATGTGCTTTTCCTTCCAATGTTATTGTGCCTACCCTTCTTCTTGGTGCTTGTGCACATTTTGAACAAAACTTTTTCCTTCCACTCAACATTCCATTCATAAGCTTGCATCCAACCTCTTTGGCCAGTCAGTTTCTTTACCATGACCTTTTGTAGCCTTACCTTTCCCATAGAGAGTGTCAATGGTCCTGCTCTGGGTGTAAAACACAAACAATGTAGTTTAAAATTTACTTACCATTGGCGTTCTTTCCGCAGATGAGGTGCTCATAATGTTGCAGGACTCCCCACAGCTCGGCATCATTGTTCACAACCGCCTCCAAGGCCTCTGCAGTCACTGGGGCACATCCTGACCCCGAATCCGGGCCCCAATGACCTCTTTCGGCCATCAGCACCCGGAGCCCTATCTCCTCCACCAGAGCCTCCATGCACGCAGTCAGGCTGATTGCCGCGTACTCGTGGATGCGGACGGAGATGCGAGTGTCCACCATCCAGCGGAAGAACCGCCCCACGGAGAAGGAGAGGCCGCAGCGGGCAGACTTGCCCTTCCTCAGCAGTTCACCTGCGCTCATGCAGTACATGGAGATGGCCTTGACGGTGGCGGAGACGCAATGATCCGCCAGGGCCCAGCTGAGAATCAGCCTCATGGCGCTTTGCACCTCGAAACGCGTACACCGACAGTGCATGACGCTGAGCCGCTGGGCCTCTCTGGAGATGCGGATGAGAGCCCTACGGAGGAGAGCGCACAGACGTCGCACCGCTTCCTGGGAGAAAACAGAGGCAGACCCCGACTTAGCACTCCAACCACTCTCGGCCACTTTGCGCAGTATCCTGGCCACCTCCTCCTCGGTCCAAGGGAACTCCTCCAGCTCAGGTAAGCGGTGGCACTTGGAGAAGATGTCCTCCGGGTCTTCGGGGAGGACAGTATTAACAGTGTCCCAGCTGTTGTTCCTGCTGTTCATAGAGCCAGAGTAATACCACCAGTTTCCCCGGTGAGGGGTCGTCATAAAGGCCTGGGAATTTGACTTGGAGGAGGACAGGCTGAGGGACTTGCAGGAGTCCCCCGCCCCATATCCCGAGTCTAGCGTCAGGTCCTCCAGGGTTTTCATGTGGACCTTGCTCAGACCTGCCATTGTCGGGAATCGAATGTCACTTCGTAGGAGTGAAGAAACCTCTGAAGTTAATCACAGCGGCCGTCGAAACTTCCCGCAAAGCTGGTTAAACTGGTTTACACAACGCAATGCATCCCTGACATGCTGACTGTTAGGAGCAGAAGAGAAAATGTGTTACTACGAACTCTATCAAACAGTCACAATTACAATCAGCTGGGAAATTTTGAAGAGAACCCCTCTTACCTTTCCGCCGAACTCTGTCTGGAGGGGGCTTTAAACTTTCCCCAAAGTAGAACAGTCTTTTGAAACTCGACAGATCGTGCTACCGCTGTTAATATTGCCAGACTCGGTTTCATAGATTTAAAAAAGTCCGGTATAGCTGCTCGGAAGTCTGAAAATTATTGTAAAAGACCATTTAAAAAGCCGGTTAACTGATCCTCTCTCCTTCCACAGCGGCGTTTCACATACAATCATCAGCAGGAGGCTCAACAACTAACTACAGATGTGTCAGAGGGCGGAGCTGCAGCGGAGTGACAACACAGTAGGAGATTATCTACGAATCAGGACATGGCTAAGATTTCTATCAGCCAATCAAACAACTCCAAATTTGACTGTAGTAGTAACTGAACGTACCTGTACTGTAAATGCAATAATTCCTATAATTAGTGACCTCTATAATGCTGCAATTACAGTAGAAGTTTAAAAGGTTTAAAGGTAGAGGACCACGTCCCTTTCTTATTGTGTACATACTTTTTTTTTTGCAATGTTGCATGTTGTCACTAACATAGACCTAATAAGACAATGACAAATTAAAATAAGCCTTGCATTATGTGTTTTATTTCAAATTATCTGTCAAATATTATTTACATTTCCTGCTGTTTCCTCATTTAAATAATACATAAATTCAAAGAATTTGGGGAAACTAGTTGTCCACACAACTATGGTGAAGCAGAAGTATAAAAAAGTGCACAAAGGTGGAAAAATAACTTTTGACAGTTTAATTTTTGGTTGTGAATCTCATTAACAACAACTTATTTTTCTATTGCATTTCAATCTGTAGTATATTGCACTGTCTGTTAGAAATGATAACAAAAGTGACAAGCATGTGCTCAAGATATTAACCAGAAATCCAAACCAAGTTTGAAAGACATGGAGAAAAAAAGTGCTGTCTCTCGCTGGTTTATGTACAAAGAGTTATGATGTCTAAAATGTCTTCCAACCTCACAGATCAACTCAACTATTTAAATGAGCTTAACATTGTGACTATTAATATAAATTTCATATGTTAATAAATGTGTTGATGTTTTCCATAACATTTACAACTTGTATGTATCAACATGTCTGCTACAAATTTAACTTTTCTTAGGGATGCCAGGCTAATGATTTAGAGTTGTGGAGTCATTTGTAAAAAATAAAAAAATCTTTATTTTTCTCATATATTTGTCTTATGAATAAATAAATTTGCTTTAGCTCTAAACATTTATGTTGGTATCAATAAATCAGTGGTTTGTACTTGTACCATATTGTGTGTCTGGGGGAATTCTGCTGTTTAGTCACTTGAAACTGATACATCTAACATCTGTCCACACTGTGGTAGAAACTGTCTATGTAAAGCCTGGGGATATAAAAAGTTGGTTATTTGTTTACGCTGATTTATAGAGGCTTAGGATTTTTCACTGAAAGAGCATTTAAAAGCTTATACTCAATGGGAAGGGGTTTTAATAGCTTAAACATACATAGGTAAATACTTCTCTTTCTGTTTCCCCTAACAAAGTCTGCATTGATTCTTGACGTAGTACTTCTTCTTTATCAGCTCGTCAGAAGTAATACCCAATTTTTGTTTTTTAGCAACAAAAATTGTGCGAATCTCTTATGTAAATTCATCTAGAATTGGTTAAGCAGCTTGAAATGCTTAAAGTGAAATGAAGAAAACATGCTAATGAACTGTTTCTAATCACAGTGCACCCAGTCACACAGCAAAGTAGGGTGTGTCACAACCGGGACAAGGTCCAACTGTATTACATAATGGGTTTATGCCAGAGATGTCTAAATCAGGGGTTGTATTTCTTATAAATATACAAGCTTAAATATACTAGGAAATAGCATCCCTGTACAGTGCCACAGGGAAATATTTATACCTCTTGCTTCTTCTGTTATCTTGTCATGTTAGAACTATAAACTTTAATATATGTTGGGGAATTTTATTAGAAACATCAACACAACATAGTGCATAAATGTGAAGTGGAAGGAAAAGTTTAACCTCACGTTATATCCTGCTTCCTTTACTCTGACACCCTCAAATAAAATGCAATTAACTGCTTTCAGGAATCTCCCCATATAAACAGATTTTCTATGAAGACCTCGGAGATGTATTAGAGAACGTTAGTGCACAAACTGCATCATGGAGATCAAGGAACACACCAAGCGTTGGATTGAGTTATTCTGAGGTTTAAAGCAAAACTAGGTTATGAAACAATATTTCTTATTGGTCTATGACTGAAACACTGAAACACTGGTCACTACAGCAGTAACTAACACTCTGCATCAATCAGAAAACACCATCCCACCACAGTGAAACATGTTGCATCTTGCTGTTGGGATGCTTTTCTTCAGCAAAGACAGAAAAAATGCCAAGAGTTGATGAAAAAATTGGTTAGACCTTAATATAAAAAAATTCTGAAAGAAAACCCATTAGAGCACAGGTGTCAAACTCCAGTCCTCAAGGGCCACTGTCCTGAAGTTTTTAGATGTGCCACAGGTACAAAAACGCTGGAATGAAATGGCTTAATTTCCTCCTCCTTGTGTAGATCAGTTCTCCAGCGCCTTGCTAATGACCTAATTATTCTATTCAGGTGTGGTGCAGCAGAGGCACATCTAAAAGTTGCAGGGCAGTGGCCCTTGAGTGGAGTTTGACACCCCTGCATTAGAGGCTGCAAAAGACTTGAGATTGAGGCACGGGTTCACCTTCTGCCAGGAGGAAGCTTGTTATAACGTGTGAAAAGTTTCCAGAGGTATGAACACCGTATTTAAAATGGAAAGATTTACACGCATTACATATCTACGTACTGCGGTCTGTGAGTCATTCAGTCAGGGGAACTGGGAGGTGTAAGCTATTCAGTCATAATAACACCAGCCTGTACTGTGCTGTCGATGAAAGTCTCTCATGAGTTGATCAGAAGTGGTTAACTCTTGTCTCATGCAGACTGCATGCACAATGACTAATAAGTCTTACCTCATGGTCTCTCCACGTCACACAAAACAAATCTGCAAACTCAGGGAGTGCAAGCAAATCCACAAACATTACATGAAGTCCAAAATCATGTCAACTCTGAATAAACACACAAAATGTTTATTTTCCACTGCACTGGTCTTATGATAAATTGATTTAATATTCATCTGACTGGTATTCTGAAAACATAGTTGCTGTATGGTGAGTGTAGGGTTTTGTAGTTTTTTCTCTGGAGTAGCCTACATACATCTGTAGTTAGTGGATTGTAATTAATTTGATCATCTTTTTCCTCACAACTAAATAACCCCACCCTTTAAAAAACTTTCACGGACGTTTTGCTTGTTTATGCATTCCAAACTCCCTTGTGAGTTAGTGTACGTAGTTTGAGCACCACCATGTGGCGAGATGAGGCACAACGTGTATGTTACTTTATCTTCATTTCAGATTGTCAAACATTACCTGAAATTACCAATCCACCCCCCAAAGACCAAACAAATGTAAGATATTTTCCAGACATAGGCATAAAATTTTATTTGCAAAAAATGACAAATCAAAATAAAGATACAATACATTCTTAAAACCTCTTCTCTACAAAACAATTTCACAGAAATTACCTCAGAATGTATTTTCCTATTTAAAGTTTTATTATATATACTGTCTTGTACTTTGTTTCTTTTATTTTTAAATAGTCACATGTCACTGTTAAATAATGTACAGCATAGGCCTTTTTCCCTGTAGCAGATAAAAAGGTTCTTAGAGGAAATTCTGACAATCAAAAAGTCAATATCAGATCGTTAGCTCTTATACTGTATATGTCCAATCTCAAACTCCCCAGATGATGCCGTTTAATATAACACCATTGAAAGGACAGCCTCCAGACAAAATAATGGGAGCCGATGGGATCCTGTTAGACTGCAGCTGCTCCCGAATTTCAATCACCCCGTCTGCTCCTACTTAATTGTTTTCAGTGTTGACGTCTACCCTTTTTCATTTAGCATGACACACGAAAAATACACCGACATGTCAATAAGCCATCAAATAAAACATAGAAAATCCTCATTTTACAGTGTAACCGAGCTTACAGTGACAATACAGTTTGTTGATAAATAACTTTGTATTTGAGTCTGTCCCTGCCTTCTACGGAGTTTAGAGTAATAGTAAAAAATGAAACTGCCTGCAGCCAAACCCTGATAAAGGCACACATTTGTGAAACAGCCGAGCATCAACGCATAAGCACATAAGCTGGTCTCTTCAACTTAAAGACAGTTGATGTTTTTTGTAGCCGTTTCTCTGACATTCTCGTAAAAGTAGTTTTAATCTCTCCAAATCACAATTCTTGGTAGTCCGTGTAAAGATGCATTAAAATCTTTAAAATAAATTCATCTCATAATTCAGTTGCATTAGCTCACTTTGAAAAATATATAACAAAAAAAAACTTTAACTGCTAATTTCATATTGAGAGTTTTGAACACACAATGGCCCTCTTTAAAACACTGAGTATAAACAGGGGGTAATATATATGAGCATACCCCTGGCAAACAACAGGTAGTGTCAAAGATCCTAAAGTCTCTGTTGAACTTAAACACATAATAAATAAATTAAAGACTATTTCAGGTTCATTAATTTTAAAGTTAAAACTTTAAAGAAAACATTTGTTTTTACACATAATTTTTTTTTTGCCATCGAGTAAATGTACTCAAATTAAGGCAGATTTTTTTCTAGGAAAAAAAAAAAAATTAGATGAAATAGATTAAAAGACAAATTTATTTTAAGGCTTTATTCGCATCTTTATCAGGGTTGCTAAATATTTAGCAAACACTGTAATGCCAAAGATGCTCAGCTGTCAGTACATTAGCTCAAACACTGCAAAAGATTTTTTTTACGCTGCATTTACTGCTCCTTTCTCCAGATCAGAAAGAGGTTAGGGATAGGGAGGGCATAAAGTTTCCTGTTTGTAGAGGTTAAAGATGACAACTTCAAGTGTATTCAAACAAACCAAAAAGGAGCACCCACGCATGTTACTGCATCGTCACTAAATCAGGATAAATTAACCTTGTATTTAAATAACAGCAGCATAAACGCAAGTAAACTTAAACAGAGTTCTCACTGATAGCCATTTGTATCTTATTCTGACATTAGAAAGCAATGTTTAGGAGCATTTAAAAATACCTTGACATCAACAAAATGACAGAGAATGAAAGTAACGGAGAATGAAGAGATTCATTAGGTAAGAAAGAGATATAAAGATCATGTATCTCAATATTTTTTAAAAAAAAATATTTTTCCCCCTTTTTGTTATGTTTACCATTGTAAGAAGAATTTCAGCACCTCCGTCACCCAGCAAATAGTAGTTAATGCATTTAGAAATACTGCGTAACCAAGCACAGCTCCTCTACTCAAGCTACCGTACGTGAATCATACTGAGATAACATTTTGATGCACATTCTATTTAGCTCTAATGTAAGAGCGAGTTAGAAAAAGGTCTTAGGTTGTTTTTTTTTTTTACATCTTGTTAGAAAAAAAAGGTGCTTCCTGTAATTACAGCACATAACCAGCACTCACTCAGTCACTTACTCACACACACGCATACAAAGCTCCACATACACACACATGCTTGCACGCACGTGTGCACACAAAACAGCTGCTTTCCATTCTGTTTGAAAAAAAAAATTTGCACCAATTAGGACAGAGAAAGAAGACAAAAATAACTTTTCTCTGTACAGTAGTTCAGTCAGTGAGGCGAAGTGATGACTCAGGTCTCTCTGCGGAGAGAGACAGACCTGTCTCCAAATTTCCCATTTGGACTCAGTTTCCTCACCCAGACAAATTTGCAACAGAACCCGGTGGCGAAACAGACGAGTCTCTCATTGGAGCCAGTTCTAAGAAAAAAACGGGCAGAGTTCAGGCAGTGAGTGAGCTCTTACTGGTCTCTCTGTAACACACAATGGGTCTGCAGGTCGGGTTTAGGATGCTCTGGCCAAAATAAAGAGCTATCCTTTTGAAGTTTTCTTGTTCTGAGAATTCCACATGCCTCTTTTAGAGTGGTAGTAGTGAAAGAAGTTCCTTAAACGTAGTCTTTCAACTTCCAAACCGTTCTGTAGCACTCTGGAGGAAGAGATGAGGAAACATTACATATATAACATTATATAAACTTGCATTCAATAAGTTGCCTTACATAGTTAAGGCCAGAATTATATAAAAAATCTGACAAACTAAAATGTGAAATAGTTTTCATTGGATCCAATTTGGGCTTAGTGTTTAATTATTACAAAATACTGAAACACATAAAAATAAATTATGCTTGTTTTTGCTGAGATTTTAGTTTTTCACTGGGGTCTATTTAATTAGACTGATTAAACATTCTGATAATATTCTAAGGCTGAAGGGAAGAACTAAAGAAAAAATATTTGCATATATTGATGTGACAGAGGAGCCGTCACGAGCTGGGATTTAATTATAGAGTCTGTGTCAGCATGCGAGCACGCCCGCACACACATGCACAATCGCTAACTTACTTTTTGTTGCAGCTTAAACTGACGCGGTTCATCGTGGGTGCACACGCGATGTTCCTGCTTCAGTTAACATTCATCCTAACCTGTTATTTTCAGCTTCAAACATTTTCCCGGTTCTATTTTCAAGCAGGGTTGTTTCTGGATTATGGCGTGCCGGGAGGGAGTCGCATGATGACGTAGTGATGTCATCAGAACGTACTGAGTGTTTTCTATTAAATTGAGTATTGTATTTTTGTTTACAAGTTTATATTATTATTATTATTATTATTATTATTATTATTATTATTATTATTATTATTATTATTTTGTATACTTTAAGAGGTTATTTGAGTTAGAAGTAATTGCTTAGTTTTTTTTGTTTTGTTTGGACTTTCTGTGGGTGGAGCCTGTGGCTTTAAAAGCAGGGCTCTGCTCCACAGGGAGGCACTCTGTGGCTAGACTCTTGAGAAGTCACACTGAAGGTGATGGACTCTTACAATCAAAGTACTGCTGTTTGTCTGATTTTAACCTGCCTTGGACATCCTTTGTATATATTCTGCACCTGCCATCTTTGTTCACCTGAAGAAAAGCTTAATAAAGTTCAATGAAGTGATCTCCGGCCTTGGCCAGTCATTTATGTTTGACCAAGTCATAATAGAACCCTGTCACACTTGAAAACAACTAAATAATGATGTAAAGGTAAAGACAAGTTTGCTTTCAAAACTGCTTTTGCTCATTTATTTATCTTTTCCAAATGTGTTGTAGGGAAAATATTGTGACATTATAAAATCTTTACAAGAACAAGGGGAAAATGTAATATCTAGAAGCAAACAAGTCGGGATAAAAAATAATAAAAACTATTATCTATGACTGGTGACTGTATTTTTATGCACAGATTTGCTTTGTGATTTTTGGGGGAAACTAAGTCACATTTTATGGAGTCTACATAAAATCACTGTATGACTGTAAATAAGGTGATGAGTCCAACAGGTTCATCTAGTTGAGGCCCTCGCTGGTCGATTAATCCAAGAACAGTCATATTTAAGGTTTACAAAGTCTAATGTAGCACACATAGAAAGGGAAAACATTATAAATTGAAAGTGTGTTTACAGAGTTTCAATAATGTATGCTGCGGTCTCATGCACACTAATTTTAAATAGATAAATTTCCCTGTTTCTATATTTAAAGTTAGCATTTTTTCCAATTACTAGTGAACAAAATATTAAATCTACAATCCTACTTCCCAACCCTATGGAATCTGTCACAATGGTGGAACACACAGATGTTGGATTTTCTGAGCTGCCGGTTTGTAAAACAATAAGAACATAAAATAAATTTAGAATGACAGGGAAAGTCAGATGTCACCAAGTAGCCTTGAGCTTAAAAGGTAGCAAAGACTGCAACATATTTATCTGCACTTCAGATTGTTTGTACCACATTAAACCAGTCACACACAAAATTCTGTGGATCTTATGTTTTTAAACATATTCCTCTTGAAATGTGTTATCAGCTTGTATTACTGGTGGTACTTAACACCAAATAGCAGAATCCACCGAGAATCCTGGATCTGAGCTCCCATTACAGACAAATCAAAAGCTGTGTTTTGCATTTAGCTGGAAGTGGGCCCCCAAATAAAATTCTGCTAAAGACTTCATGCCACCTTGTGGCATAATCTGACCCTGTTCAGACTGACTCAGAGAGAGAAAAACTGTTTTAGGAGGAACGATGCCAAAAAATGTTTAAAGGACAAGCTATTGTGTGTAAGCTGATCAATTTTCAAACTATTCTTTCATTTACTATTACGTCCATGTTGGCCAGTTCAGAGTCACAGTGAAAGATATGCAAAAAATGTAGATGCATTATATTTTTTAAGACCTAAAAATATTTGGAGTTATACATGATCATGTTCATGTTCATGCACATGGGATTATGAGGATCCACATGAGCTTGATGCTGTGGCGTGCTTTTTAGGGTCTCCGAAAAAAAGTTAGAGATAGGATTGCAAAATAAAAAAAATTATGCATTGGCAACATTATTATGACATTGGCTGCAATAAATACACTACTCCTTTTCTCATCTTTCATAACAATGCTTCCTCTCTACACGACATTTAATACCTCGGAAACTACCATTTATGATATGTATGAGAATCTAACACAGTGAAACTAAACAGAATATTTTATTGACATGTAAAGATTGAAGACTTTTCATTAGGAATATAAAGAGGAAAAAAAATGAAAGAAAGCAAGCGAGATACAAGTAATATGAGCAGGGAATGACAAAAACAAGGAAGAAAAAAGGAAGGACACATGGAAAGAAAGAAAGGGACATAATGTTCAAAGGGATGTCTAGGGATTTATGTATAATTTCATTTAATTAATATACCTATCGAGAAGTTCCCAGTCCTCTCCACCCCAGCGGTCTTTGAACTCCTCGGTGTTCATTCCTCCAATCTTGTCAAAATCTGACTTGTATATTCCAAACAGCCCAAAGCCATTAACCTCCCAATAACCTGTGAAACAAAAGCAGCAAGGCTCCCACTGAATAGTCCAAATAGGTAAAAGAATCAAGATTGCTATATGAAGAAAAGATTAGTTAAATGAAGAATTCTTTAAAAATCTTTCAGATGTGCAAAGATTTTTTTTATTTTTTGCAGTTGTGTCTTACCATCAGGCTCCAGCGGTGAACTACCACAGCTCAGCCTCATGACGATGGGAGCAAACGCGAGGCGCCCTTCCACACAGTGCTTCCTGATGCTTTCCAATATGTTCAGAGGGAAGTGGATGTGCAGATCACATAGAAACACTATACTGTGACTGTCCTGCAGTAGAAAAATAAAATATTCCATTACCATAAACATCATTAGGTTTAATTATTTGCATTTTTCCCCATAGGATATCACTGCTCTAAGGAAGTAATGGAAGGATGTAAATGGGAGTGATTGGTCACTTGTGTCTAATTTGGCATTTTAAGATTGAAACAGGGGAGAAGTGTGAACTTGGCATCAGTAGCTTGTCTTAACGTAAATGTCCCAGAGGTCATTTAGACATGAGTGACAACTCTGTCATCTCATGCTGACGGACCTGACACCCAAATGGCGGATCAACGTCTATCCAGATTTTGGGCAGCTCTCAGCCCTGTCTGGATCGGTGTGCACGGATGTGTGATCGAGAAACCAACGGAGAATGCAGCAGGGCCGTATGCACACAAATAAGCCATAAAAAGAAATGGATGTGACAGCTTTGACATACACAAAACAGAGGGGATGACGCTTCCTGTCTAAGCAATTCCCTGCCATCCCAAGCTTGGCTCAGTGGGAGATGGTTAAAGGAAGCAGGAGGAGGCTCAGAGACGTGGGCGATCCCCAAAGCGTGACAGACCGGCCCCGCAGTGATAGATTCATTATGCATGAGTGTTCCTTTCATCTGCCTATCAGCCATAAAAGGTCGAGTGGTCACTGTCTGACCTTGGGCAAGAGGTTTTATCCTGCCAGCTCACACAGCGTGTCTTCCCTCGGTGTGTTTGTTTCTCTAACCTTAATGGTGTCCACGCCGATCTGCAGCCCTGCCGAGCGCTCAAAGTTTCCCTCTCTTCTGAGGTACTCATATCTGCCAAAACAAATCCATATAAAACATCAAATAAACCCACCTGAAGGGCGCCTTAAGGCAGTGGTCCTCTAACATTTATAACAAGTATCACCTCAGTAAATACCATTCTTTCTAAGCACCCCCACCTTGATATATTTTTAAAAAGCAGAACAAACAGATATGGAGTTTTTCTGTTTCTTGTGTTAATCTTAAAAAGCTAAAAAAGAAGTTGTGATATAATTCCAATTCGCTAAAAATTGAAATTTCCAAGTTAGAAGTTGAAAGAGAAGGTTTCTTCAGATGATTTTTACTAGCCGTGATATGAAAAACCAGAATGACTGCCTTATATAGAAAAACTACAGTATGTGAAAATTACAACAGCCAGCCCATTACTATACCATAACCTTCATAAAGCATGTTAATACAGTATTAAATTGTAAAAAAAAAAAAAAAAAAAAATCACAAAAATACAAACATTCCAAAATCTCTGTAACCATTATGGAACTTTTAAAACTTTTAAGCAGCTGCTCTAAGAGTTTTCTTTTTTTTTTTTTTTGTCATGCTACAAAACTTCCTCCAACACTCACTTTGGCACACTGCTGTCTCTGAGAGCCTGCTCCACGTCCATGTCCTCACTCTCAAAGTCGACAATAATGATGCTGAAGTTGTCATCTTTTGTTTGCTGGTGAAGATTTTCCATGTCAGAAATAAACTGCTGCACCCAGCGAGCCTGGTTTTTCACTACAGGGCAATAATGGATACAAAAAATTTGTCCTTT
This sequence comes from Xiphophorus couchianus, assembly GCF_001444195.1. Lineage (NCBI taxonomy): Eukaryota > Metazoa > Chordata > Actinopteri > Cyprinodontiformes > Poeciliidae > Xiphophorus > Xiphophorus couchianus. The sequence goes on from NC_040229.1 coordinate 20,075,434, forward strand.
AGATATAAAAAGCATATTTTAAGCAGTCTCCTTCATGATGCACTTAACATTTCTTGAGCAAGAAAAGCTTTTGACTGACCTGGCACCACAAAGTGCACCATGACATCTCGCCTCCATTGCAGCATGACAGGCTGGCAGAGAAGAGGCTTAGCGTAAGCAGTGCTCCACGGTGTCGCGCCAGGCCGCACCGAGGACCTGGTGGAAGGAGACGGATGCTGGGTGGTGAAGCTGGTTGCAGACGCAGAGGGAAGCGGGGTCGGTGCAGAGGCTGGGGCTGAGTCTGTGTTCTCCACACTTTCCTCTCCTTGCCTTCCATGGTGCAGCAGCAGGTAAATGTACTCTGAAAGTCGTACCACGCTGCGTCCTCTCTCCATTAACTCCAGCTCTACCAGGTATCGGTTCCCTCTTGCCGAATCGCGGCGCTTCTCAACATTGATGATTCTTAGCAGGGTGTAGATTCTGGAGAACACACAAAGAAACCCTTAAGAAAAACTGAGGATGGTTGTTGCAAATACAATCTGTCTGAAATAGAATCTGGAACAAAAGTGGTTTGTTTATACTTGTAAATTTTCTGAAATAGGATAAAGCTCCAAGAGGATTCAAATTTTCTGTCGTGTTTTAAAACATGGCTGATAAAGAAAAGCAAAGGCATCTTATAATCAGTATAATCTGAAAATTGAGTATTAATAATACATTTTGCTTTTGCAGTCATTCATTACAGCACACATACTGTACATCACACCACAGTCTCATTGCATGGCCTTATTATCTAAGCCAGAAGTGCCCAACTCCAGTCCTTGACTTCTGTCTTCTAACATTTGAAAGCAGCCCTGCTCCAACACACTAAAATATAATGGTTGAATTATCTCATTAATATACCATTCAACACTACAGACACCTGGGTCAACCATTCATTCAGTCATTCAAGTGTGTTGAAAAAGGGATGCATCTAAGACATGAATGGTAGTAGCATTTGAGAAAAGTTGGGAAGTCATGATCTGAACCTTTATCCTTACCCTCCATTGTGTTCATTGAGTTTTTCCATGTACTGTGCCAGCACATCCACCACTTCGCTTTCCGCCAGCTGGAGGTTGCCAGACACATTGCAGCGCAGGTCATTCCAGTCTGATCGCAGCAGCTCGAAGTCCATCGGATTAACAGAGAATGTCCTCTGCCAATTGATGCTTTCCTCTGCCCAACCTGGCCGGACTTCGACCTCCTCGTAGCTGTAATCTGACATTTCTCCCTCCTCTGGTTCCAGCTCTTGCTCTGGATCAGGGTTGGGATCAGGATTAGAGTGGTTTGTATCTTGATCGATGTCTGTGAGGTGGGAGACTGGGTTAAGCTGATGCTGAGATTCAGTAATCTCTGAGGTCCTAAGGTAAGAAGTGACCCGTAACTGACTGTGGATTGTGTTTTCTGTATAGCTTAATCTTGTTTCAGAGGCTGGAGTCGGAGGAGGCTCTTGGTGGTAGGACAAAGGGATCTGGATATCTTTTTTACTGGGCAGGTCAGCTGTGACAGTAGTCCTTAAATCTCGGGATTCCCCTTTCCTCTTGATTTTCTCTAGCTGTTTTGTCATTGCTACTTTGTTAAAAGACCTTTCTGCAGTTTCACTCTGAATGTTAACACTTTTGTTATGTGCTGATGTCTTACTGTCCTTAGTAGGAGGGCTGTGCCAAAGCTGAGGGGCACCAATAAGGTGCCTAACCACTGACCCACCCCTTCCACCATGTCTTCTTTGACCCAGGTTTACCAGCCTTGTGGTCTTCCCAGTTTGGTACAAAAAGACTCCAGGGAAAACTTCTCTAGGATGTCGAGATGCCCTCTCTTCCCTCCTCTCCCGTCGCTGTTCCCTTTCTTTTTCTCTCTCCTTTGCAGGACGAGGCCTGGTAATGTAGATCTTGCTCTCCTCTCTCTTCTCCTTCTTGCTCCCAACAGGCTTGTTACTGTTAGTATGGGGGTAGTTGCTATGGGCAGAGTTGCTGAGGATCTGCTTCGCTCTGCTGGTGAGTGCAGATAGGGAGGTTTTTTGGGGAAAAAGGAGTGAAGACTTGCTAATTTTAGGAGGTACCTCAAGATCACCTCTCCCACCTTGTGCTTTGGCTTTCTTATTTAGGTCTTGGTCTGAAGGACCAGTATAGACCCAGGACAAAGTGCGACCCCTGACCACACTGTCCACATCTGGTAACAGAGCTATGGGTTGGTCTTCCTCAAGTCCTTTCCTTGTATGTTGTCTCATATTTCCACGAGTATGATCCCTTCCCCAGTCTCTGTCCAGAATCCTCTCATTCTGTCTATCCCTGTGAAAAGACTGTTTTCTTTTTCTGTGACGTATTATACTGTTGACCTCTCCCACCTCCTCCTCTTCTTCTTCTTTTGGATCTTCTTTACCTTCCTCTTCCTCTCTGCCTGCTGGTGTGGCCCCAGTTTTTGAGTGCTGATGGGAAGAATTATGCATATGACTGGACTGACTTGGATGAGAGGGTTTTCTGGGCGAATGCGTGCCAACAATCTCTGCCTCGTCCTCTGCATCCACGACCTCCTCTTCTTCAAGAAAGTCTGTTGTCAAATGAAGAAGATTCAAAGTTGCTACAATGTGAACATTTGTTCAAATACAAGCTGCAGATTTGTGTGTGTGTGTTTTTTTTGTGTGCAGGGATTATTGTAAGGAGTATGGTGTTTGCTCATTATAACTTACCATCTGGGTTGGGGAAAAAGAACGGTCTGTCATCTTCCTCCTCATCCATCTTCATATATTTATAGAAACCAAATCTGGCAGACAAAGGAAGAAGAAACACCCACATATGACCACATACATTAACTGAAGTGCAAATTTTTAAGGTTACTCATAGATTTATAAGTGGACACCTTAAGTAAGAGAGTTTGTATAAGCTTGTACCATGAAGGTCGCTAGGACACAGCGGAGCTGTTTGTTTATACAAGACATAGACAAATGTTTGTTTGTCTCTCAAACAGATAAAGCTAAATGTGCTTACTTCTCCAAGTAGATAGGAGACTCTCTGTAGAAACATTTGTTTTCCCGTTCCATATGGGTGAGACGTGTGAAGTCGTTAGGGTAGACAAAAGATAGGTAGACCTGAAAAAGAGTCGCATCTCAGTCCAGACTGTCATACACAACTTTATTATTGAATAAAAAAAAGAAGATCTTTTGAAATGTTATCTGTTTCACATTTAATTCAAAAAGAAGTCTAATTGATTAATTATTAACCGTTTTGGCATTGCATCTAATCTACGAGTAACCAACCACTGATTCAAAGCTGCAGCCACATAACATTCATGAAGAATTTTAGTGAATTTAAGACAAAGGCCTTAAATTCATTAATATTATTGACTTTGTATCCTTCAACCATCTTTTTTTAAATCTCACCAGAGATTTTGAATATGTTTCAAGTCACTCAACTGTAATGAATACTCTTGTGTCTTTCAGGATTTCTTCTGAAATCAAGCATTGGCGGAATTTGAAATATGACTGAAATCACTGTCCTACTTGATGGTATAAGCTTCACCTTCCTCACAGATGGCATGGAATTTTCTCATAGGATTTCCTGATACTTTACTGAATCCTCACCATGTAGGTTTTCAGCACTAATGGAAACAAAGCAGCCCCAGAGCTTCTCTAAGCCACTGCAAAGCATCTCTGTAGGCATGGTGTTCTTTCTGGGGGACGTTTCATTCTTCCTCCTGCGGGCTTACCACTGATCCACTGAATTGAAACATTCCAGTTTTAATTTATGCGTACCCAGAACAGAATCCCAAAAGCCCCTTGACTTGTTTAATAAGCAGCGGGCAGAGTGGAGATGACTTTTTGTGCCAGGACACAGTGGTGATCTGAAGTCCTTTAAGGATTTTAAACCACTTGTCTCCTCAGATATTTGATGGGGGAAGTTGATATCTTCCTCTTTCTAACATGCCCAAGCAGGGAAGTCACTGTTCCTTTCACTTTAAATCTTCAAACTTCAAATTAGTTGTGACTTTGTCAAAAAAGAGAGAGATTAAAACAATTTGTTTTCTTGCAAATACCCAATTATTTATTAATTTCACCAGTAAATTTAATTTACAGTGACGAGATTAATAATTTTAGGTGCAATTGTATTTCGGTTGAAGATTCCCATGTTTACATCTGTTGCAGTAACATCTGTACTCCCACAGAGGGGAGTAAAGCCCAACAATTGCCACTTTTACATATTGACACAAAGAGTTTGTTGGTTCTGTGTTTATTTTCACACCTACATAATTTTTGTGCTCCTATTTCTTTCTGTTTTGTGCCCTTGGTTTGAATTTAATTTCAGAACTCCTAAATAAAGGTGTACTTAGAATGCTGAAACAGTGGCGAGGTCCTTCCCAGACGTAGTTGGACTTTTATATAAGACCAGCATTATTAAAAAAAAATAATAATATTGATTACATTTTAATAAAATTTAATTTAAGACCACTTTACAAGACTAACAGGTTTAATTCATATACGGAAATATATAACTAATTTGACTAAAATTAACTAATTTATATAACTAATCCAATCATAAAGACAAATTAAAACACAATTACATTTTTGATTTGGTCTTATTTAATATAATGTGCAATCAAATTCAGTTCATAAAGGAAGTTGGTGAAAATGTATCAATCAAATGAAGCCCAGCCAACTGTATCAAGATGAAAAACAATACTGAAACTGAGGGCTGCTAAAATTCCTGACAGTAAAACTGAAGGAGCTGCAGAAATGTCTCCCTGCCTAGTTACTGCATATAACAATATGACCATAAGCATTTCTTTCTAAATAAAACATTCAGACCTGTCCAAAATCTCCTCAGATCCCATGAGAAAATGCTTTGGCATCTGATTAAATCAAACTTTAACTTTGGCCACATTTATCTGCAATAAAGTCCACAATCTCATGTATAAACACCAGTTATATTAAAACAAAAACACATAACACTTCTTTTTGACTTACAAACTGAAGGCCTTGGTATCGGGCGATGGGAAAATCTTTGACTACATAGGTTGGAGAGTAGAGACAGGCTGGAAGAACATTTTGGAGCCGAGTGTGGTCAATCATTGGGGCTGAAGAGAGAGACAGAAATGACTCAACAGTTTGCAAAACAATTATGTGATTTGGAATTTATATTAAAGTGAAAAATATGAAAAGCAGGAAACATAAAAAGAAATGCCAGCAGTTTGATTGAATTACAGCAATGCTGAATACAGTAAGAAGGAGTACACTGGGAACCATGCAGTTAATTAGACAGGAAGAGGAAACAAGAAGCCAAAAATTCAGGATGAAAAGATATGGAAAAGATAAACAGGGCAGACATACTGCTGTAGAAAGTATCCCTGGGGTCTGGCCTCAGCATATCAGCTCCATGTGGTGTGATAATGTCTCCTTCCAGACCCTGTGGGCGAAACTCTGCTGGGAGATGGATGTGACTGGCCAAAGTCTGAGGGATGTGATCCACACTGTTCATCTTCAGACTGGACTCATCTGGGAAAAAGAAACCATTACTCTGTTGGTTTTGTTACCAATGTGATTTTGTCTGTTACAAAGTTTCCTTCTAATCAATAAATCCTGTCAATGTCCCAGTTATTGACTGGGTGCATAAGGTCAAAAAGCTAGCAGGAGGAAGATGAGAAGAAAAAAAGGAATCTGATGAATAAAGGACAGTAGCAAAAACAAAAGAAAAACATTGAAAAATAACCTGGAGGTCAAAAGAAATCCAGAACAAAGCAGTTATAATAACAGCAATAGATAGTGGGGAAGGAGGAGAGAGAATGTGTGATTAATGGCAAGTCGGGAGCAAGGGCCGATGGAAGACATGATTTGTAATTAACAGGGTAATCAGCACCATTTTCATCCTCTAAAGGGTCAACTGTGCAATACCCTGAGTCTATATGTGCATATGGTACACAAAGTAAGCCTTTGTAAGCTTCTTTTTGTTTGACAATAAGACTTTTTAGTCACTTCACTGCTTATGTCTTGAAGTAGGAAACTTCAGATTTTGTTGGGGATTTCTTTTTTTCATTGGAGCAACAACAACAACAACAACAAAAACAACAACAACAAAAAAACACCAGCTCCAAATTTGGCACTTTTTAAGGTATGGAGAAGTCAATGTGAGGAAGAACTTTGTAAACTGTCATGCATGGTAGATGTAGCATCATGCTGTGGGCTTCCAGTGGTACTCTTAGATTCCACAAACTGGGTGAAACAATGACATCCTTCAGTTTCACCTCAAATTGACAACTGGATGGTTAATACATGGACGTTTTTGAATGTTACAAGTTACAACAAGATAATAATCCCAAACACAGATCAAAAGTTTGGATTAGCTAACACAAAGTTTATGAAATGTCAATCTAAATGACAATTTAGAGAACATGCATAATATCTGCATGCTGCGAAAGCATCCAGTTTAAATCAGCTCTACTATTTCTGGCAAGATCAGAAAAGATAATTACAGGAAATTATAGAATTTTCTTATTTCGATTGCTCTTCAAGTTCACGGAAATCTATCTACTGTTTTCCACTTTTGGGTTTAATTTTCAAGATAAAACAAGAAAATCATTTTTTATATTGAAAGGAAACCAATTTGACTTACATTCATGAGACGTAATGTGAATCTTTAATAGGCTGTCCTTCTAAAACGGATATTTCTTAAGGTTTAATTTTATTATAAACGAAAATCTAATAGAATTAGTTTGATATAACTTCCCGCTCTTGTTCTTAAATTGTGCCAAGCATACATATGAACCCACACACGGTGGCATAATTTCACAAACATGAATGAATCTCAAACACTTTCTGGTCTGTGTACATAACGTAAGCTAGTGAGGAGAGAGGGTGCGACACAGGAGGACAGGATGGATGGCTGCTGGAAGATGATGAGAAGGTAATGCCTGAATCCAGTGAGTGACCTCTTACGATGTATGAGGCCTCATTCTTCTCTGTCACAGCTCGTCATAAACAAGGCTGTGGGGTTTGGCTCACAGCCAAGCAACACTGCGGTTTTGCTCAAGTTGACAACTCTGCGCATCATTTCCGGAGCAGCAGGCATTTTCCGCTTTCAGTGTAACTGATGCCTTGTGACACATTACTATTCTTGGTGCTGCAGAGGTTAAGTACCAACTCAGAGAGCGGAGTTCTTAACTTTGCTGCAAATACCAAGACACAGGAAGAGCATGTGCAGTGTCGGCCACATCAAATGACACCTCTGGATTATGTATTGCATGTGAAAAACCCTGCTATAGATGTTTTTATAGCCACAGTATAATCCTATATTTATAGCTCTTAAAATATATATTTTTTTACCATCTGCTGAACGCTGCCAGAAAACTGAAATTGAGTCTTTAAGTATTCAACAGAATAATGATCCAAAATATATGATCAAATCAACATTTAATGGAAGATAGACAATAAACCAACCTAGTTCTGTTGAAATTTCAATGCATAGGCCTATATTTCAAATTGTTTCTGTGTGTGATAAGATTAAATGCAAGCAAAACAAAGACAAAGTGTAACAAATAACAAAGAAAGAAATATAATAATGGCAGCAAGCCCATTGTTGTTTAAAAGTCAAACAAAAAGAACTGAACCAAATTGTAATTTTGTTTTATAAAAATTGGTCATAAATAAACTGAGATGAAAGGTTTTTGTATTAGTAGAAATAAAAGGTTCTTACCTGTGTAGAGGGAGATGTAAGCTGAGTCTATCACTTCATACTTAAGACCTGGGAGGAACGGCCGCCACTGAATGAGACACAAAAGAAAGGCAACTGTGTAAGAACACAACCCGAACATGTAGAGCATGAAACTGAACAGGAATCACTCATGGCGGATTGTCAGCTGAGTGACACTCTTTCTGTTACTGAGTATCTAAAAATCACAGGATTCGGCTGATGCCGAGTTTTTTTCTACAAACTCACTTATTCTGCGAGAGCAGAGACAGCAGAGTGTAACATTTTCCAGCAAGAATATGAAATCTGGCGCTGTAAAGTGCTAGGGAAGGGAGCAAACAGGAGAAAAATGAAAACAGACTGTGAACAAAACAAGAACACGAAAAAAGATGACAAAGAGTGGAGAGGAGAGGAAAAAATAGGCGGGAATCAACTAATGACCTGAACCAGAGAAGCATCGAGGGGAAGGAAGAGAGACAGGCAACAATTCTCCTAAATAGATTTCACAATTACCTCGTCACTTCTACTTACCAAGGATGTAATCATGGGAGACAGGTCATTTTCCAACCTTTCCTTAGAGAATATAAATATAAACGCCCTATGCAAATACTCCCACAATAGTGTTTGCACACAACACCCTCCTACTTAGATTAAGGGGCATTTCATAAGCAACAAGTTATGTTCTCCCATACAGCATCTAAAGCTCATATCAGCAGCTCACAGCCATGTTGATGGGGTGACACTGAGGCACCCATACGGTGCCCACAGAAGGGCACAAACATAGGAACATCAAACAAGGGCACAGCGGCAACATCATGCTGAGTCGCAGCAGGGCGCGGCTCAACCGGCCACAAAAGGCTTCACCATTTTGTCATTGTTTCTGTCTTGAAAAGTGAGCCGGTAAAGTCAAAAGAGGACAAAAAAGTTAAAGCAATATATGATTTTTGGAAAGGTTTGCTTTTGCCCAACTGACACAACAACACAACAAAAGTGCAGAGCGCTGTACTGTTTTTAATACAACCTCGAGGGCTGTAGCACACAGGCAGCAACAGCTACTGCGCCTTCAGTCGTCAATCATTAAGGAGAAACTGGACAAAACATGAATCTCTCAATGCATGTTATTCAAACTCTATCTTGAGTACAATAGTTTGAACATGTGGCAGTTTTAACAAAGCCTTTTAACAGCAAGTATTCAATAAGAAGAATTAAGCAAACATAAAAAAGATGGCTAAATCATCTTATTTGACTAATTTGTCTAAGCCCAGACAGGTGAATGTATTATTAATTATTATTATTATTATTATTATTATTATTATTAGTAGTAGTAGTAGTAGTAGTAGTAGTATTAATATTATTATTATTTTGAGGTGATCAACTTCAGGTAGATTGAAACAATCTCCACAATCCAGTCCAATAGAACAGTTCAATAGCTAGAACAGCTATAAGAATCTTTGGGGAAAGGCATTTGTTTGTTTGTTGATTTGGACGCACAAAGAAGGAAACTGCAAGTCGACTCGGTCCTCAGGATGCTCCCAACGAGCTTCTGCTGTGTGCTAGACACTGCAGGGTTTCCCAAAGGTTTCCCATGGACAGCAATTCTTAATAGTTCTTCAGGTTACACTACGAAGGTTTCAAAAGTCCTTCCTCCATCCAAGAGAATGATAAAGAACAGTTCACGCATGTGTGCCTCCGTCAGAGGTTACACTCCAAAGACAAATCTTATCTTTCCAGCGCAGTTTTACTGCGGGGGTGATATCAGCCAATGATGGCCTCCAAAGCAATGAATGGAGGGAGATACGGAGCGATCAGCTTGAATAAGTGGAGGACTAGCACTGTGTAATGGAAATACCTTGTCAATTACAGAGTTATCTCAGGTGTGTACAGTGCAGTAAAAACGTATTTGCCTCCTTACAGATTTCTTTGTTTTTGCTACCCATTTTTCAGATTGTCAAACAACTATCACATAAAGATAATCCAAGAAAATACAAAATTTCAAATCAGAATTTAGATTATCAGAGGAAAAAAAAAAGATTCTAACCAATATATCCATGTTTTAAATCTTTCTCTTTTCTTCAACAGAAATATCTTGTCACACTGTAAGGTGAAATAACTCCCATCAAGTATTTGGGATAACTGGGAATGAATCAAAAAGCTTGGGGTTTATTCACATTGAAAATTTGTAGGAAGAGCTCAAAAGGACAAGCAAAATGACCTACAAACTGACTCACTTAAACCAATTCTGTCAGTAAGGATTGGACTGGTACTGGGAATGGAAAACAATTTGAAATGCTTGTGGAAGAACACCCAGAACGTTTGACCCAAGTTGCACAGTCTCAAATGTATTTGTACTTTATACTAAGAGAATACATGTAGAATCCAGAATTTGCTAGTGAAAACAAATTCAAATCTTATCTGCTTTAATGTCAAACAATGAGAAACAAATATATGCTTTTTTATATAATGTATGTATGTTACTTGTTTTGTACATATTTTCATGTTAAACCGTTTTTGAGAGGAAGCAGCAAGAGGAAGAAACCTAAGTGCTTCTTAAAGTTCAACAGAGAGAAAAGAGAACCGTTATCAATGGGGAAATATTAAAGAGCACCAAATGTTGAAAGAAATGGCACAATTTAGCCTCAGGGTTGTCTCACTTAGCCAAGACACTGCGCTGACATGAAGGTTTGCTATTACTAGAAAAGTCGGCCAAAGAGTTTATGCTGATCCTCATCACAGAGTGGTGGAAGAAACCAGGGTATTCCTCCTTCTCCTCATTTTATTTAAATCCAATTAAATTAAAAAATAGTTTAAATATCCAAATGGAAAATAAGTACAATATATATAGAATTGACTTTTCTTCTTTTTTATGGACACACTCAGATGGGTTATTTACATTTTAATAATCAGAACTTTTAATCTCTGACAGAACTGACTGAAGTTCACTGAAGTATATGTTTCCTATGATTAAACTCCTCACAAGCCTCAGGAGCTGAAGTTGATTTCCTAATATACATGTTTGTATACCTTACATGTTTGGTTAAGATTACCAATGGTAAGATTCACTTGAGATCAAAATTAACAGAAAGTAAAGATATCTGACAGATTTGAAAAGCCAAATGTTTGCTAGGAACATCTGACTTCTAGAACAACTTTAATAATAACTGTTTAATTCTTGGTAATATCTGCATACTCCATGAAGGGCAGAGAGGTATACCGTGAGGTATACCAATTATTGCCTAAACTCTGCCAGACAGCTGGCATTAGGCCCGAAGCAATAGAGCATAAACACAAAACTGAAATAAAATAAAATAACTGGGAGTGAGCAGAGTAAGACGTTAACAAACCTGATGGCACTGGCCCAGGAGAAAGAATAAAAGGGAACCAGAAAGATATCCATCTATTTTCTTTAATCTTTATTTATAATAGAAATTTTGACTATAAACATAAGACATTATATCTAACAAATAAGTAATAAAATCTAGTTAACCTATTATTAAAATGTTATGACAAAGATTTATTTTAAAGTAGTAGAAGCAACGCAGATAAGTCACTTAACTAGCACAGTAGTTTCCATTTCTGTGTTTACAACTGTCTAAATCATTAGGGGCTAATCTATGAAAAAATGGTTGATAGATAGAAAGCTGTAAAGTATTTAGAGATTTATTTATTTCCTTTTGAATAATTTCTGTTGTAAAAAAGATACATCATACCTCAGTCTTAGAACATTTGGAATCCATCTGATACATTTTTAAGCAGGTAGAAATGCAGTTAACTGATAATCTTTGAGAAAAGAATAGAGGACTGCTAAACAATAATCATAATTTCTTTTAAAGTAATCTGTTTTCATATAACTTATGGGGGGTTGGGCAAAAGAAAGAGGACCACATGTGAGTGTCCATCATGTTTCAGACAAAGAACTGAATAACAGTTCTTGGCTGGGAATGACATGCTGCTAACAAGCCAAGAATTACATCTTGCAGCTGTGGTGCAAAGAAAGCAAAGTGACAATTAACACGCTAATGAAAGAACAATTAGTATAGCAGAGCATTTATCTCACTCCCTGTTTACTTCAGTTGTTTGGAGTCAAGCTTCATTTTAACTACTGTCAAGTAATCAGGAGAATACAGCAATGTGAAACAACTTTTATGCCAGTCAGAAGATTATTTTTATACTTGTATTTTACTGCCTCTTTATTAAACAACAAAACTACTGTAATAAACAAACAGGACAAGAAAAGTGTTCATAACCACTTGAATTCTGACTAGCTTCCCTCATCTTGCTAAAAAAAGTGACACAGATAAAATGTATATGTAGACCAAAAAAAAATGTGTATTCCTTCTCACTAGTGTGGAAAGGGTAGCTTGTTTTTTAGCTTTAATTACCTTTATATTTTTTATGATAATTGTGTAAGAGTTTCCTTGTTTTGTATTTGTTGCTTGTATTGATTGAAGTTTTTTTATTTATTGAAAACAAAAAACCTTTTGTTTTTTTGTGTGTAGTTAAATTATTTTAAACTTGTTTGCATAGCTTTGTCTTTAGCAGGACGAATTGAGTATTTTCCAGGAACAACAGATGGAAAATAGTCTTTTGGTTAGTTCTGGAGCAAAAATGTCTTTCTCTGGAAAAGGTTTTTGTTCATTCGGCACCAACAAGAGAAACACATAAACACCACTAGATTGAAACTCTATCCAAGTCTGTCCAAGGAGTGAACATACTGTACAAGGTCTGTTTGGTATGCAGGACGAGGACATGCACGCTGTAAAAGCAGTTGAGAGTAAAATGGAACAAGAAATGGAGGTAAAATCTGTATGACCCTCCCAGTGGAGGTCATTGTTGAAATACACTGAAAACGTAAAATTAAATTATTGGTTACTGAATGAAATAAGGCAAACAAGTTCAATGTCCTGGACAATAACAAAACTAAGCCCTAACAATAATTGTGGTTTCAAAATGAATGCTCTATATTTTAGAAAGGAGCTGCTCATGACAGGAACCTGAGTAATGCTAAAGATATGTTTTGAGGGACGATTTCTTTATATGAGCCAATACTGGTGTGAGGAAAAGTGATTTCTAGATTTAAATGGGTGTATGACTGGAATCAAGGCTCATAAACACCTTTCAGCGTTAAAAGGATGGCACTTACAAATTCATTTCTACTCTTACTGCCCCCTTAATATGCGTTAGCACCATATTTACCTATTTCAACACACAAATACACCCAAATCAGTAAACAGATGCTGTGAATTGGCAAAAAGCCTGGGGTTAAGTGCCCTGGCTAAGAACACTTACGCATGTGTGGGATATAGGATTCCACTGTTAGGACTTGCTCACTGCACCTGTTTGATGAAACATCGCCTTGGTGCTATGAAATAAATGAGCCAGGAATGGAGCCCCGCAGTGCATGGCTATTGTTGTGGCAGACCACCTGCCTCCTTTTGGTGGAGTGTGGAAGTGTATGCTTTTTGTCACAGCACATCTGCTGTTAATTTTTTTTTGGCACATTTAGCAAATGCAAACGTTTATAGCAAGTCTAATGTGGTTCACATCTCAAAAATAGTCAATAGTAAGTTTTAGTTTTATAAATCTGCACTTACACCAGAATGTAGGGAATTATTGAAAGAGATGAATGTACACATGACTGAAGTGGATGGATGCACAGATGGGTGGATGGATAGTAGAATGGATGGATTGCAAGAATAGCACACAGACAAAAAGAATGAACCAAAGCAATGCAAAATTGTGTTCATGGACATCTACAGTAGATCTTTTATTTATAAATATATGCATACATATTTTTTAATCCAGAAATATATTAAGGCAGGAAATAATATCTAAAATATTTCCCCACAATTATCTAGAGGTGGAAAAATGCCTGGAAAATCAAATTTCACAAATGTTTAGAGTTTAAGAATCTGTTAATGCACTTTTGGAGTACATACAACCTACAGCGACTGTAGTCACCATAGGATCAATGTTGTACATGTAGACTGTGCTGAAAACAAACAATAGCTGGAAATTCATATGTAGGGTAAATAAATGTAAAGTCACCTCGTTATCATGAGGTGGCTTAAATAGAAAGATCAGTAATTTAGCAACAAAAAGCAAAAGTTTTCTTTTGGTGGAGTATTGAAATGTGTTATGTATTAATGAAAACATTTGCATAAAAAGGTGATGTAAACTGCATTTGAACAAATTTCAGATCTGAAAACCTTGATCCAACCAAAGGAAAAAATTACTTAAATTACAAGGAAGGAAAATGGTAATGACATAATTAGCCTGAGATATATCACAGAGATTATAAAAAAGTAAAGTAAATTCCTGTTAAAAGAACAAGAAGCTCATTGTATTTAAACACCTGGCTGCAGATCACTTTTAGTGCTGCTGATTTATACTGAGGGAGATTTCATAGTAGATACTGAAAGGTCTTTGTGGCCATGACTTGTGCAGCTGAGCCTGTGTAAGTGCAACGGTGGAAGGAGAGTAATATTTGGTCCATCAGTCTGGGATTTGGCCCAGTAGGAGTCCTAAAACAAGGCCATTAAAATCCTGCATCTAAACCTCACACCACTGCCCGTCCATAAAGTTGCCATTGCTAATTAAAGTGTTGCTTTCTTCTCCTATGTCATTCCCTCAATCATTCTGTTTAATGGGCAACAGTTTCCGTTGTCCTGTCAGGCTGCGATCAGTAGATGTTTTCCATTAGGCTGGTGGAAAAGGTCCTGTGTTTCACTGACAAAAATCCAGATGGTAATTAAGAAAGTTAATGAAACCGCAGCTCATGGAATTATTTATCATGTTAAGCAGCCACCTATAACTCTAACAAAAAATACTACTTTATTTGAAGTTAATTGGGGAAAGGGTTGAGGCAGGTGACTGCACTGGATAAATACAGCCAAAGCGCAGAATCCCTGCTGCTCCTACAAAATATACATTTGAGTCCAAGTAATTTGGGCATTTTAAAATGGTCCCGTTTTGATTCATTATTTATGTTCCACCTTTCAGCAGCTAGCCTTCTTAAATACTAAATGCAACAAAACAGAAAGAAGCCCATCATAACATGAATGTTTCCTTCTTATTTTCAAGCCAAAACTCTCAGAATATATTTTAGTACAGCCTGTTTCAAGTGTTCAAAGGAAGAGCTGTTTAACAAATACATTCCTTGATTATAAGCCCACCTTTGACTGTATTATCACAGCTTTATGGAGAACATGTTGTATATAGGGAAAAAAGAAGCAATGAATTCTCACTATCTGCTCTTTAACAAATGAAGGCCTGGGTATCTGCAGATTTATGTGAGCCCTGGGCTTATGCTGTTGTGGGCTGGTCACAGTAAATCTGCTATTTTTGTCGAGATATAAAATGTATTCCACTGTTAAATCACATACGAAAGCCTTACTCAGACGGCACATTTATACATACACACAACCAAGCATATAATTTCAACTTGCTGACTTTTATATTCATTGCACTTTACCTACTTGGACCAATCTATTTTGAAAACACGATGAGCGTTTTGCTTAAGAAATTAAAAGCAAAAAACTGAATGTTGTGCATTTCTACTTGAAAATTATTACTTCTCAATATTTATTCTTGCTATTAGCTACATTTTCTTGGCTCCATTTGCTCTTTAATTTTATATGAAGCCATTAAAATGTTAGGAAAAAGCAAATCCTTTAGTTTTTTAAAGCCAAAAATCTAAGTATTTGAGACTGGTTTACAGGTGCTACAAATCTGTAACCTAGCACACATATTTTGTTAAAATTATTCTTTATACATTTTTTTAAAAGAAGCCCTGTACCAGCGATATTTGTAATTTTTAAAGATTCCTACAATAAAGTGCCTGTTGCTGAGACATAACCTCAAGAATAACTGGTATTTTAAAAAGCTGTAAATGATAGATCAGCTTTTGCAGAAAAATATGACCCTGAAATGATGGTATGGACTGAATTGTGAATTTTATTTCATACAATATTCAGTTCAGATATTTTGCTTACCATGTATTAGTTGACCTGGACCATTAATGTTAAGCTGACCAAGTTGAGATGAATTGTCTTATTTTTATTTTTTTTTATTAGTAGTATTATTCTGATGCACCCTCCCCCAAAAGATAGAATCTGCCTCAAAATGGATCAGACATATACTCTAGATCAGTGATTCCCAACCCATTTCTTAAACTCTGCTGAATTGTACCTACAAAATGCAACTGATTTGTTACATACACTATTCATCTGTTCTCTTGTTCATCACATGTGCTGCTGTCAATGTGGTCCGCCAGACTGTTTTGCTGACAGCACCACAAAGATGCAATGTGAGTCAAACTTATCTTGGGACAATGCTGTGAAATGTAGATGAAGCAGAGCAAGATACAGTGATGAAACACCTTTGTAAAGAAGAATGTACTAGTCGCTGTGGGGAAACGACAGAAAGACTGTTGTTATTTGATACCCTGCTGCAATACGGAGGAACATTTACCAAAGGCTGTAACTTTTTTATTTTGCAGTACTGACATGCACAACAACATACTTCTCTGTCCTCTTGACAGTAAATGTACTTGCCAGTGGTGGAGGGAGGCTTGTACTTTTTAGATGATATTAAGAGTTGAAATGTGACCTCAAATCATCAGTTTGTTACAAGCATCCTAATGTGGTGATTTTCCTATCATGAAGGCTTAGATACAGAGTAACAAAAAGTATTTTCAAAAATATTCTTACTGCCCAAACGTTTAACTGTCTCTATAACCTGACCTACGATCAAGTCAGAAGGCAGGCAGCAGACAAATGCTGTTCAATTTAATTAACAATTTGATGATACTTTGAATGACCAGAGGTGAGTTGTAACTTTATGGGGAAAAAAAATGGGAGTAGTTTAATTACAACATACTTTTTACTTTTAGTTAAGTAACATGATTATGAAGAATTGATATTTGAATCTGAGCAAATTTTCTGGATACTCCCTCCACTGCAAAAAATTTCATTCAATGAAGGTGAAGTATTGTTAACAGTTTAAAATATTGTGTTGGGTTTACTTCAGGCTCTGAGCTCTAACTCAAAGCTAGTTAAAAGATATATCCTACATCCATACCTAAGTGATCTCTCCTTGCCACCTGCCTGCATGCTCAGAACAAAAGGTTATATAAGGGATGTGGGCTTTTGTTTGACACTTCATCTTGAAGTTAAGTTCCAGTTGGAGCCTTGCCTAAGGTGGAGACACCACTCTGCGGAGAAAATGGTGCATTGGAGAGTTGCCACAAATAGAAAACAGGACAAAATGTTAAGGTCTTGTGGAAGACTGACAACAAAAATAAAGGAAAAAGAAAGAAGTGTGTTAAAAATGCTGTGCTTTCCATTCTTTGGTAGGCAAAGCAATAGGTGAGTATTTGAATAGCTGTGATCAAAAGATCTAATGAGTAAAATTAGCCAGCTCTCACCAGCTCAGTCTTTACTTTTGCATAAACGGGTTGATTTCTATTTGCTCGCCTCTCCCTGCTGGTGCAGTAGGGTCTCCTCCAACGATACAGCACAGGTTTTATTTACCAAACTACTGAATTTGACTTCTATTTTTAAACTATCATCTGAAGCCTCTGTTGGACTATTCCACAGTTTTAATGTTTGTAATTAATTAAAAGTTTAATCATGCATCTGTGCCACAAATGCCTGATTTTCTACAAAGTTAGTTTTCTTATTTTCCATATAAGTAAACTGCTTATTTTGGTGCAAAATAAGCAGTTTATTTCTATTGCATCAAAATGACCAACTTCAATATGTGTTAATATCAATATGTGTTTCGAATCAACGCTGTTCTTTAAAACTGTGGCACTGTTTTAAGAAACTACCTAGTTCCTTAGTTAAAAACATAACTACAGGTAGATTTTTCCTTAAATACATCAAGGAAAAATCTACCTGTAGATCTATCAGGTCTTATTTTGAATGCATGCAAGTTTCATCACCACAGACAGATCAGTATGTTCCGTCTACAGTAGTTCGCACTCATTTTGCACAAGGAAATACATACAGTAGTTACATGGATTTAAACCATAGAGTACAAAGTTGAAATTAAATGGAAACTGTTAGATGAACTTCTAGATTAACATAAGTGTGTATCTACACTGAAAGCCATGAACTCTGATTAACAGCTGGGAGGAATAATAGTTCTAATAAAAAAATAGAAGAAATTTTGCGATAACTTACCCCAACCTCCACGTGGTCTGATCCCTTGTCATCTTGCTTGTGAAGAATCTCAAAATAGTATCGCCTGGATGATATTAGGCTACAGGGAAAACAGAAAAAGATACAGTTAGATTATATTAGAATACACTCTAAAGTAAAATCTGATTTTAAACGCAAGAAAATGTGATGAGTACAAGAACAAGTTTAGTGAAGATTGGATCTCCGCAATTTCCTCAATGATTACAGAGATTTCCTTTAGATTTACTAAAATCTTTCACAACAAAACTTTGTTTTCTTGTGATTTTGATTATTTTTAAATAGTAGCACATAACATTATCTGTACTTATGATCAATAGACACTTTCTAAGGGATCCCGATGACCCCTGTTCCTATTACCTCATTAGATTGTTTTTTTTTCTCTCTCAAGCATAAAGAATATTCTAATAATTTAAAATGTCATGGTCATCATATTCTGCTTTTATTGAATTTTGTTTTTAATGTAACCTGCTGTTTAAGGATAATTATAAGCCTTTTATGATTTCTTCAGCTATGATTTTTATTGACACACCAGTGAGTTATTAGTGAGTGTTTATTTTGATATTATACAACCTGTAACTTTCGGCATCTGAAAGCCCCCCCAAAGAAGTTTTATCAGGCTTTAAAATCCTGTAACCGAATAATTTATCTGTAAAACCACAACAAAAATTATGTTTCTGTGGAATGGAGGAAGATGTGCTTAGGAAATAATTTTATGTCAGGGGCAAAATGGTAAAAGATGACTGTGAGCAGCAGCTTTATTGAATCCTGAATAATAAAAAAACACTCCTTTAGAGCCTGATGAAGAAAATCAATGTTCCAAATAAATCATAATTTTCCACTCATCCAGTTCACAGCTGTTTCTGTGAAAATAATTTGAAGGTTCTCCACGTCTGCCATTTTCCCAAATCAATTTAATATGCGCATAAAACAAACAATGGTTTATTCATATAAAACAATTTTTGATACAATTGGCGAGGCTTTGGCTGTGGAATGAAGGACAGAGCATTTCTTCACACAACATTAACTCCCAAAACAGACGTAAACACAGTTATCACCGACTGTTTGACTTCTATGCGTAAATCTATGAGCACATCAAATGCTCCAGCAAACAACATTTGGTAGAGTGTTTGGCTTTTATACACAGACTATCTTCTGAACAATAAAACAGCACTTTAACTGGAGAAAGGAGAAAATATGTCCTACAAACATTTCGTTTGCTTCAGTCTAGCAACTTAAGAATTTTTAGCAATGAAAATCTGTCTTTCCATTCGGATTTGAGGCAGTACATTCACCGGTCTTCTACTAGCTTTGCTGAAGATAAAAAAGCACAATATAATAAACAAATTTTGATGTGTGTGTTTTCTTTTCTACTTTTTGATGTTGATGGCTGAGTTAAAACTGAAGGACACAGGTTTGAGGGGTTGGGGGGGCAGTCATGTGCTGCGCCAGGTATAAGCTCCGCTGTATCATCCTACTGACAAGCTTCCTGTATAGCCAATAAATCATTGCAGGTGCAGGAGAGCAGTGACAGTATGCTATAAAGGTCACTCTATCATAAATAGGGGATGTCTGTGTAGCTGTTGAAATTGCACCCAGCAAACCTAAGTGGCACTTGAAGTTCCTAGCTGCCCCACTTGCCCTTACCAAAAATGATACAAACAAAGCAATTCCTACAACCATGACTTTTAGATGATCCATCACTAAAGGAGTAAAAACAACAAAATAACAAAAAACTGATGAACAAGGCATTATACATTCTCCAAAGGCAAAGCACAAACAAATCTGTGTTAAAGCAAGTCATTTTATTACGTCTTTCTTTCTAATAATCTAAAATTGAGTAATGTTTGTTTTATAGTTTGACTTTGTGGAGCTTTCACCCCTGACCAGACCACATTAATGCTTTTAGGAAACATCATTACATTTCCTGACCCTTCATTACACTTTGGATGTCTGACCATAATTTGACTTGATCAGGGGGATAATCTAATGGTAGAGTTGAGAGGCTTCTGTCTGCTGCCACACTGTCTCAGAGTTACACCAAAAACAGACATAAAGCAGTTGACGCTTCATCTACACAAAACTCTCAACATTCATCCTCAGATTTAAAAACATGTAATAATTCCCTTTAAGTCACTCCCAGAATGGGCAGAATACCTGGAGTCTATACACAAGATTAGATACTTTGTGAAAAATATAATAAGACTTAAATGTTAAATGTAATAAACCTATTATGGGTTTCCAAAGCCATGATATAATCTTGTTGGCTGTGCCTCATTAACAATTAAAAAAAGTTACAAAGAATCTCTAAAAATGTTCTTGCTAAATTGTCTGTCATGTAACAAATAGAAATAATTTTGGTCATTCTAACTGACTGAAAACAAGAGAAGTTTAGTCTGATTCAATTTCAGACACTTAGAAAAAAACATGTGTAGGCTATGTCACGTTTTAGTTGTTAGACTCAAATAAAAAAAAAAAATCTAACTTTTAAATATGGCAATCAATCACTGCAGTTTGTTATTAGTCTCCATAAATCCTTGTTTCTAGTTTATGCTACGAAGGAAACAATTTACAGCTGCCACAGCTTGTCGTGGAGGAAATGTAGAGAAATGTCAGTATCTGTTTGATGTTGGAGGCTTGGTGGATTTATTTTATTTTATTCTTTTTACAAATGGCACCAAAAATGTTAAGAATTAAAGCAAAATCGCCACACGTTATATTGTGGGATTGGACATAGGTGTTTCATCCTTCATAATTCAGTGAGACTAAATGAATTTGTTTGTGTGTGTTGAATGGTTAGATAGATGAAAGAGATAGACAGATAAAGAATAGACAGATAAAGAATGGCCAAAAGAACGATGGAGTGGTAAATAGTAAATGAACTGCTTTCTTAGGAAAATGAAGATGGGATTACAGCAAATAAGCTTAAAAAGCTATTTTTTATAGACTTTCCTTCATGAAAAGAGGCAGAAAAGATGAAAGGGCAAGTGAAGGGCAAATGAGCCATGAAAGAGAAGAAGGCAGCTATTGGTATGTGATTCAAAGGATGAAGGAAGGACACAAAACAAGAGTCTAATTGCTTGACTAATTAGAGTCTTTGTTTCCCGTCTCCTCTCACTGTGTGCTGAACAGATAGAGATGGACAAAGGAATCTGAATAGGATGGATAACATAAGAAGGCTCTGTGGGAACTGACCAATATACCAGAGAATATCATCACAGCCTGAAGTCTGCGTTGGCTAAGGCATTACATTTTTATTTTGTATTAAAAATGGAGGAAGGAACCTTCCTCTTGTTGATATACACACTCTTTGACAAACATCTAGGAAAAAAACCCCACTGAAGCAAAGCGAGGCCGTTTGTCCAAAAACTTATTGACCCACAATGCCTATTTCTTGGCCCTCTCTCTTTTATCTTAAAAATCTGGAAGTGAAGTAAAGAGTGTAAACTTCTTGTCTTTGCTATTATCTTCTTATGCTATTTCACTCTCTCAGCCCGCTGATGGCTTTAAGAGTCCACAGTCCAATTTTGAAGTCTGTCCTTTATCCCGAGTGTCACCCTGTCCCCGTCTCCGTCCCTTTTTTTCTCTTGACTGATTTCTTTATCTGCAATGCCCACAGGTGTCCTTTAAGTAAAAGCTTGTTCTCAGCAAAAACGTTTCTCTCAACTACATTAATGATACTAGAGTCTGGAGCTGCCCGGAGGAGGACAAAAAGCTTTTTTCCCTTCACACTCTCTCCTCCCTTTTTTCCTCCATTTCCCATGCATTTCTCTAATCCATCAGAGCGCGATCCCAACGTTCTTCCCTGCAGCCTCAATAAATCCTCTTTCTTCCATTTTCTCCATCCGGCTCTGTCATCCCCTGCTCTCTCCCACTTTTCTTCTGTGTCAAGTCGGCCATTTCTTTCCTGCACTTCTCACACAGTCTACCTTTTTTGAATTGACCGCATCCAATTCCTTTGCATTTAAGCATCTCATGTAAATATTGAAGAATTACTGAGCTCAGTTTTTTTCTTTGCTTTTATTTCTATCCTTTTCCCCGCATCGCTCTTATTTTCTGCCCAAAAATTGTGAATTGGGGAGAACAGTTTGTGTTCACTTTTCTGTGCTTGTCCGGTATTACTAGATTTTAAAAAGTTCTTACTTTTCTCAATGCAACACCAGGGAGTCAAGCTTCAGACAGTTTGTTTTCAGCCCCCTCTGCCCTAACACCCCTGGATAAAATCCAGTTCAAGCAGTTGTCTTCAGAAGTCCCCTAATTACTACAAAGAGTACATTGGTATTCAATTTAACCTCCCTTGAATAGCTGTCTTTAGAAGATCTCAAAGGGGTATTAGAAAAGATTAGTCAACAAGCAGCGTCATAAAGACCAATAAACACTTCAAGCATAACAGAAATAAACAACAAAAATACATAGGAGAAACAGCCAAATTGCCCACCATAACTCTGTAGAGATCCACCTATTGTCTACACAGTTCAAGGCAAGTGGAAAGCCGTTGTTGGAAGCCATAAAAAGTCTGGTTTGCAGATTGACACAAGCCATGATAGGGACAAACAACATGTGAGAAAATGCTCTGTTAAGATGTGACCAAACTGTACTTTGTGGTCTCTCTCCAAAAGGCTATGTGAGGTGGAAAACTAACACTGCATTTAGTTTTGACCACGTCATCCGCACGGTGGTGGAAGAATCATGTTGTGGAGATGATTTTTCTTTTTAAAGCTGATGGGACGATGGATGGATGGATGGATGGATGGATGGATGGATGGATGGATGGATGGATGGATGGATGGATGGGTGCACAATTAAGCAATACTTTGTGTTGCTTATGTAAAAGTGGTTCTACAATACATTATAATTTGTAATTGTAAAGTGACAAAATGTGAAGGATTAATGTGTTTTGAAAGGCACTTTAGTTGTATTTTCGGGATAAGCAAGAAACATTTTTTTTGTATGTTTGTTTTTGCATTTATGTATGTGTTTTGCAAAAGAAGAGTGTCCATACTGTTGGTCTTACACATCTCTGCTTTGTTTTCATACTTAACTTCTTAGATGTTTGGCTGAGCATATCATATAATCTACTTTTCAGTTGAGTGCTCCTAAGAATAGATATAAATGGCATCATGGAGGAGCATTGTTGTGATGATGTGCTGAAAGTGGAGTGTTGGAAAGATAGGAGCTTCTTAAAGAGACAGAGGACATTTTCAAGGCATCAAATTGCCATGATACATTTAACATATACAGCATTTTAATAACAACTGAAGGTAACATAGTTACTTGACTGTGCTACAAAACGGCACTATGTGCCTGGAAAATGCAGATTACCTCTCCCCCTCCTTTTTAAACAAGCTGTTTTTATGTCACAATCTGAAAAAAAAAAACAACAACATTTTTTTCCTAAATGTTGTAATCCAAACACATAATCCTAATTTTTAGTCCCTGTCAGAGCTTCTCATCTCTTTAAACCCACTCACATTGCCATCATAATACTGACTGTTCACAGAACGGAATGGTTCAAATGGGTTTAAGCTCCTGAAAATAATTTATAGTGCTGTACTTATAGTTTCAGACAGAAACAGTGTGGGAGAAGATAGCAACCTGATTACTGTCTGACCTGTGCGTGCCCATCCGATTGTAACAGAGTTATAAATGTCAGACTGTCACTTTCAGAAAATGACAATCTGACATTTACAGAGACAATGACTGTGATTTTTGCATGATTTTTGCCCCCACACTGCTGATGCTAGAAAGCTGTGCTGGTTCAGCTCGGAGCATCTGACAAGTGCAATTTGCCTTGTTGCTGTGATAAGATTCCCAAAGAAATTATATTACATAAAAGTTGAGATTCAAATGCTTAGCAAAAGGAAATCCACTGCTGTGTACGTGTGGTCTTTTAAAGCAACCATTATTTGTCTGCAAGAGTCTCTAGCTGTTAATCTTGTCTTACTGCAGACCAATAAGAATATCCTGGATATTTACTTGATCCCCTTCAAAAAGGCTTATGTATCCATTCCCAAGCCACTCACAACATAATTTCTGCTCTGCGTCAGACTAACCTGACCCCCTGTCATCATTACTGTCTCTAATCACGTTTGGCTGCAACCGGCACTGTGTTGCAGTTTGGTTACAGTCAGGCATTACTGCCAATCAGATGTCTGCTGTGAAATCACAGTTTTCCACAGCTCCAAAGATGTGCATTTAAACCCCAAAGGCTTTCCGATTAGACATAAGTCACACTCCAACACAGATGCGCACACGCACACACACAGTCAAAGATATGTATACTTGCAGGCTCCCATCACTCAAACAAACAGATGGTGGACTGAAAGCCTTAGGGAAGAAAAAAAAACGGACATAGGAGTCATTGCAGCTTGCTGGCAAAAAAAAAAAAAAAAGCTTTATTCTAAGATCTTCTAAGTATCTTGTGTGGAAAGAAGTTAACACTCAGAGTGGTACTCGTACTCAAATGCAATCAAGGAACTGTATGCACACAGAGACAAACACACACATACACACAAAAGTGAATCCAATCAGATAGTGCAGGTGCTGAGAGCAGGTGCAGCGTTCGGCTCGTCTCCATGCTAAATATGGATGCCTATGATGTCAGCTGGAAAAACACTATCCTTTCCTTTTGCTCCTCACCACCTATAATGGCCAGGAGTGTTAAAGTGATTCAATTATAGATACGGAGATCCCATAGTGAAATGACTGGACATTCTCCACAAGGCTTCCCTCACTGTTGCCTGGAAAGGAGCAACAGTAATAACTAGGAAAAGGAAAAATAACCCCACATATTCCCTATAAGTCTGTACATAAAATGAAGAGCTTGCATCACATTTAAAAAGCTGTAAAGGATTGGAAGTGAACATCATCCTCTGCACTCTGTGAGATGAAATACCAAAAGACATTTTAAGTAGCTTATATAATAAATCTTCTTGCTAATTGGTGGATAATATAAAGTGATGTTTGAGTGTGGACACACAGAGCCAATGGGAAGTTTACTCACATTCAGTCTGTGTGTAGATATATTCATTTAGGGCTTTTAAAGACAATTTGAACTGCTGTTTTTTTTTTAGGACAGACTGATCAAGCAACACACCATTTAACTGATTTCTGAACTGGGTGCACAAGTCTAAATGTATTGTAAAGTATGCAAGCTCTGATATAAACACAGAGCCTTAAAACATTTTAAATGTCCTTCAGCAATCTGCTAAGAAGGCACACTTATGGATGGGTGTTGTCCACTTCTCTTAGTGGAAACTCGTTGCTTGATTTGGGTGATAGCCGCACAATATGTTGAATAGAAGTCAACGTCATGATTTCAATGTAGCAATATTGCAATCACAAGAGACTGTTTGGTTGCAGTATTTGGTACAATGTTATAAGAGTCTATGCTGTGTATTTTGATACAGTAAATTGCCCTCTAAATAGATTCTTTCCCAAACCTTAATGTTCACCCTTGATGTTTATCTTTTAAGTTAAAAGGTCTACTATATCATATAAATAAGGTCTACCGATTCTAACAATGCATGTCCAAGGTGAGAGTGTGTACATTTCTCCTCAGTTGGCATTTGTACTCCTTAAATTTACATTTTTAGGAGCACAATCACTTGTTCTCTTAAATAAACTTTTAACTCTGAACTATTTTTGAACCATGACTCTTGTTACCATGTTATGAAGCATGTCGTGAAGGATGTACTGCTCATTAGTTTTTCATATTGTTCAAACAATTTTACTTTCACAGTAATCTTTCACTTCTTGTCAATCAAATCACAGCTTAAGCTGTTCTGGAACTTCTATGACATGTCACATCAAGCGCAGCTCCGGACCAGCTCAGTATGCAGCTCTGAGCGTTTGAGTTTGTAGAACCTAAGCAAATGTCAATCTCCCAGTGTTGTCTACACAGCCAGAGGCGCTGTTAGCTGTTTCGGAAAGAGGAGATACGGTTGATGGGGGTTATCTGGGTTCCTCACCTGACAACATTACTGTCACTCATCAGGTTGTTGTGACAGCACCTAGCAGGCACTGCCAACCTATCACGTCACAGATATGAGCACAGGTGGTGACAAAACGGTGCAGTTTGAAAGTGATGCATTTATAAAAGTCATCACCAGAGAATTTAGAGGCTTCAAAAACAAACAGCTTTTTAATGTTTTTTTTTTTTCGATTCAGGTCAGTATAATTCTCTCGAAACTCGTATGCCAAGGAATGGAGAGTTATAACCTTCAGAATGAGTGTCATTAACATTTCATTATCCAATGAAATTACTTTTCTATTAAAAAATCTATTAATAATTTCAATGATAATTTGAAAAATATGAATAATTCAAAATTTTAGCCGTTACAAGAAGTCGGCTGCAGTGATTGAAGCATCTGATTAGAATAACAGCTTGTCTGCTTGTGGAGGAATTTTAAGTCCAGCTGGAATGGGACACCAGGGAAAACCAAGAACTTCCTGCAGGAATCCCTCTGGTATGGGAAGCCTGCAGGGTCTCCCAGGAGGAGCCTGGAAACAGAGAAATATCTTTCTCCAGTCTAATGTGTGAACAGTGACATAAAAATAAAGGAATCCCTTCAAATATTTAGTGAATTTTTATCTAACTGCAGATTTGAATTGTGATTAAAACATGAAAATGAAGTAAGACTTGTCCTACTATTGTTGCCTATAATTTAATACATTTATCAGATTATTATTATTCTCAAAAATCAAGGAATTGTTGTCTCATAAATCTTCACATACATTCAATTTCTTTAACATAAAGAAGTCAAGTAATGGATATATACTTTTATGGAAACAAGATAACCTAATGGAGATTGACTGATTGGAGAAATATGTGCAAGTACCTTCTATCCATCAAGTGGAATGATGAAAATTTAGATTCAGTGCAGAGACAGCACCATTACCCCCTTCACAGACACACAGACTCTAATAGTGTGAGTCATTACCTCCAGGTGGTGACAGCCAGGTGGTGTGGACGGCCACCAGATCTCACTAACATGTGTATCGAACTGAATCTACTGTTCTTTCCATCTATTAAAACAGCCACATAGAAAAAAAACTTCACGCTCCACAAGGATGACACAACTAACATGATAAAAGTAGACTACAGCTCCTGCTCATTAATGAACATCACGTGTAGAGGATGTAAAGCAGCACAATCACACAGGAAGACTTACCACCCCCACTTTTCCTCTCATTCTTTCCAAGACTTTTGGTTATGGGTGGGAATCAAAAGTTCAGGTTCCATTTTCTAAAATAATCCTAAATCTAGTTAGTAGAAAAAGAAGGAGGTGGATACAGTAGGTGAAAATATATGCTTTAGAAATTTGTGAACGCAGGTGGAAAAATCTCTGAATTCGGATACAGCAGCTTATTTAGATTTTCTGTATGTGTTTGGACAATTTAGACCGAAGAAACAATGTGCAGGTCTTTCAGCAGCCATTGTTTGTTCTTTAGAAGGTGTCTGTGTGAGATGTTGTGTCATTATTCATAGCTTTATAGCTTTATTTTTCTTGTTTTTACTGTTTTTGATTTTACTTGTCTCTGTGCTGTCTTTGTTTCATTGTTGCCTTCGGTTTTGGACAGGATAAATTGTCCATGGGAGTTTGTAAAGTATTTTATCTCAATGCCCCCCAAAACTGGGATGCGAATGGTGCATCCCTGGACTTATTTTAAATTCATGGTAAATTATTGATTCAATTCATTCAGTTGCTCATCTACAACACACACCTGCTTTCCAGTAAGTAGTCACTCTCCCAGGTATATACAAACAGTATACTTCTAAGCTTCTTCAGTTTATTGCCAGATCCTTATTGTTTGTCAATGTTGTAACCATTTATTCAGTGGAACTTGTGCTATATAAATTATATTTTGATTTGTTTGATAGACTGTTGCCACTCTTTGCAACCAAGTACATGTTTATTGTGAGCCTGTGGTTGTTGTGGGATTTATGCCATCAACCAGCACCCTGCATTTTTCTTTGGTTTTCTTGGGTTTTAGCTCCTTTTTAAACATATTAATTTGCTGTACATAATTCCTTCCTACATTTGGGTTCATCCATATTTTTTTTCATTTATATCTTCGAAGACCATGCCTTTGTTTCATTTTATCCAGATAAGGCTCAGTATGGTAATAACTATGCACAGTGTGAGTACTGTTTTAAATTGTAGATTTGATTAAGGCTTTGTGAAGAACAGAACTGGGGAGTCTGTAAATAGCCTCAAATAGCCCTAAACCTATTCTCTAATAGCAAATTACACCAAAGCCTCATGTTGATAAGGGCTACCTGCACACTTGTGACTACTAATTTTCACAATGATTTCCTACCACAAAATAGCTTGTCATATTCTAGGCAGACCAACATCATTACAGGTTGGGTAATTGCTTCTTTATATATTTGATTTACAAATGTCTGAGATTACCAGGTAATAAAATGTGAGTAATCACTTATTATTTTGACTACAAACAACCTGACATGCATTATTATCTGATCACATCTTCCTTTGTTCTGCTGTCCTAAGTTGCTGATTTTAATCATATCCCATCTAGATTAAAGCAGAGCTTTTTCTTTAGCAATTAACCCAAACATTTGTCATTTTAGGTACATTCCTTTACAAAACAAAGCAAGCTAAAGGATGCTGCACAGTTCAGCACAACTTACAGTACATGTGCGCAATGACTTGGAAACTCATTAGAAAGAAAAAAAAAATAATGGCTTTGTACTTAACATCTTCACAATAATCTGAAGAGACATGCACTTAGTTGTGTTTAAAATTATAAATGCATCCTTTCCCACATGCCCGCACACAGTAACATCAAATCAGTCTTTTCCAATTATTCTTTCATGTTACATTCCACAAAGCAAAGTGATAGCAAGATATAATAACTCAACCCATAATAAGGAATAACTTTGTAACTGAAGCTAAGGTAAAATAGAAAATTACAATATCTGCTCAGTATATAATTTTGTGTTTAATTTAATCCGCAGCACAACGTACTTAGTTTGTAAATCAAATTCTCTAGTCTCGTTTATTCTCTATTGTAGTCCAGTCTTTGGTCCTCTCTGTGGCTGGGCCTGACAATAGTCAGTTTATTGCTGACTTGACAATCTAAAACAGGCATCTGCCTAACTGTTTTTGGCAGACTTGTTTTATTATTTTGGCTGTCCTGTCAGCTATTAGCAGAAGCTTGGCTAATATGCTAATAGTTCAAGCCGGTAAACAGTTAAACTGAAAATAGAGGCAATTCTGTATGTTGAGCTCAAGGAAGGCAGGCTTTGGTTTCTGCTTGTGGTCACAGAAGGTCAGAAGACCGGTTCCCAAAGTTTCCAAAGCAGGCATCAGCATGGCACAGTGGTCTGTGTCAAAATTGTTGAAAGAAACCGCCGATATCTTGGAAGAGTAAGACAAAAGTGAGTTTTGTGAAAGTATAAATCTCACGTCCTGCAGTTGATATCAGAGTTAGCACACAGAGCTCGGATCTTGATGTTGACTGATAAGAATGAAGCTGATTCTGAATCTTCACACATTCCCTTTCTCTCTTTCCCCTTTTTAAATTTACAGTCACAAAGAGTCAGAAGGAAAAAGAAACAAGAACACAAGGGAAATAAAACAGAAATTTGCAAATAAACGGATAAAGGAAAATAACAAGAAGGTTGAAAAATCAAAGAGATGAAATATTAGGAGAAGGAACATAAATCATAAATGTATGATAAAAAGGGACAGAATTTTTTTTTAATAATTTCCGAAAATGGAAAATATATATATATAAAATGTGGTGGTACAATAAAAAATATTAAATATATGAAATTACTATAAAAATTGAAAAAAGAAACAGGAAAGAAAAATAAAATGAATAATTAATTAATAGTTATAATGTTAAATTTATACTTAAAGAGCTCTCCTTACCCCCTTCTTTCAATTGTCTTCTTTAAGGAAAAACACAGTAGACTATTAATTATCCTGACTGGAGGTGTTCTGCCTGTTCCTGAACTTTCTGTGTTTTTACCAAAACTGGCCCACACTGGGCCGTTTTCTTTGTCAGCCTAATTAGACGCATTACCTGTGAAGGTACAATTTGACAACCTCTGCTGGCTCTATTTCAGGATTTGCATGCCTGAAATAACATGCCTGAAACATCAGGCTATGTGAATTTGATTGTCAGATATAACTGGATTTATTGGCAATAAAATTCTGGAATGTATTTGATGGATTCAAATTTTTGAAAAACAGGTTTTTTCATCTGCCCAGTGGTTAAAGCACATGTTTGTGCCTTAGAAGAGGTTTTAATTAGAGTTAAAACTAGCTAGAATCCCCCTGTGCTGAAGAATAGCTCCTTCAATAATATTCTAAGTATTATTTTAAAATTTATGCTGTTCTAAACATTTCTAAAGGATCACTTTCTGGATGGTTCTGAATAACACCCCATCTGGTGCATCAGATTACATGTGCACAGAAGAGGCCTGATTTCAAGCATTTAGTGGACACTTGAGCCATCCATTTGCTCATGTATGTGGGCAGTAAAAGCCTTCACAGGCAACAAACTTGACTTGTCTAAAAGAAAAAGCAGACTGAATGAAAACAGATTATCTTTGGTACAGAGTGCTAGAGAGACTCTACAAAGCTCTTCTAGGAGATGCACCAGTGCAGAACTGTATTCATATCCACTTTTGGTCTCTGTACTGGAGATAAATAAATGTGCTATTAGGATATGTGGGAGTTGTCACAGGTACTTACTGCACAGATTTGGAGGATTGGGACCTGAACTTGGTGAACTCGCCTGGAGCAGTCCACTCTGTACCCAGCTGCAACAAACAAGAGAGAGAACAGAGGTCAGAGTGTGAGGGGAAAAGAAGGAGGGAGGGAGAAAGCAGGGTTTTAAAACAGCATTAAAATGTTAGAGAGCAGTTTGCAAAGGTGTTAAAGAACCTCTAAGGATAAAAAAACAGCACTGTGCTCTTTTGAGTAGATATTTTGATGTTTAAAGTTGCTAACTCCGACAGGGTTAGAGTGAGGCAAATTATTAGGAACCTCAGTGATTGAAAATATTTTACCAAGTAATACTTCCAGATTTCCATTGGAGTGGTAAGTCACTGACCAAACTCCGAGTCTTCCTGTCTTCATTTTTAACCAAAGTGATCTTGAAGTTTTCCATTCATTGTACCTGGGAAGTTCAAAGTCGGAAGTGTTTGTGTTTTTCTTATTTATTTAGAAAGTTCTAAGCAGCTGCATAATTAATTCAAGAAGGAAATTAACAGATTTTTCATTCATTTTTACATTCTGACACTCTGTTTAACATCATAAATTCTACATAGAACTGTTGACTCTTTTGCCAGCATCATGCAGACCCCCCTTTTCTCTATTTCAACTGGAGGGTTTCTCCTTTTTCTTGGTTAAATAAAGGTATAATATGTTTTGTCTTAAACTTAAACCTGAAGGACAAATCTCCAAAAGAGATATAACATGATATAATTGCAATGCCAATGTTGAAGCCTTTTTAGGTTCACAACAGAATTGAAAACAAGACTGTAAAAGCCAGATTGCTCCTTTACTTTTGACATTGTGCAAAACTCAGGAATATCATATGTCTTATCATGTGAAAACATGGTAAGACCCAAAATATCAAAAGGAGTTAATTAGGAGGAAAGTTCTGAAACAAGCTTGTGTATAAAAACTAATGGCTATAAAGAATGAGAAGATGAGGAAGAGGGATTCCCTGCCAATACTGACTCTTAAGAAGCGAGCTCATCAGAGTAGCTGGGAATTCCTTCATGGCCCTGGAGTCAAATCAGTGCCCATTCGTTTCCTCTGCAAGCCAACACAACTAATTAGGGCCCTTGCTACTGCTGATGCATAATGGAAGAATACAGCTAAGATCACAGTGGGCATGTTTTCAATTGTTTGAGCTGGACACACTTCTATGTCTAAAACTGGCCAAAAGGACAGTGTGGTCGGCAGTGGGGACAGATCACAGAAGTCTCTCAGACTGTAAATAGCTGCTTATCCTCGAGCTGAGCTCCACTGAGAATTAACAGAGAAGCACACACAGTGAGTTACACCTACAACTCGCTGGCATTAATACAGCAGCATATTTTAATGTGTTTTGCTGGCATGAGAAGAGAGTCACCACGGAAAGAAAAAAAAAACAGACATCAGCGCCTGTCCAGAACTAACCAGGCCCCTTGCGGTTTTTAAAGCCACTGAGACGGTCTCTGAGGCAGCTGGCTGGAGAGAAGGCAGATACAATACACCAGTGTGCTTTCAGTCAAAACCCTGCACCATGCTGCTGCTACTGCTGCTGCTTTGGCACATTTCAGTACCAATGGTGGTAAAAAATATTACAGTCTGAACACAAAGGCAGAAAAAATGGCAGGACATTGAAGTCCACTATGAGACCACTTGAAATGTAAAATTTAGAAAATGTTCAATAATAATGTTTGTGTCAGTGATGGAAAAATCTTTTTTCAAACACATTTTCAAATGTATATTGCCAGTAAGAGTTGCAAAAGTATCTTGAAGTAGATCTTCTTGATTTTTTTTTCACTTATTTATGCATAGAAGGTTGAAGAAGAAAACAATGAGAGGTATTGTGATGGTTTGGCTAAAATATCTCGAAAAACAGTTCATAATACCACAGTCTAACAATTTCAAGAACAGACGGGAAAAAAGTCACTGATATCTGTTAGTCTGGAAAGAGTTACAAAGTAATTCCCAAGGTTTTGATACTACAAGAACCAAAGTGAGTGAGGTCTGCGTTCAACAGCAAAGAGACTGAGCAAAACTGGTATCAATGGAGGAGTCCCAAAAAAAGCCACTCATGAGCAAGTAAGCACAAATAAAAATGAAATTAAAAAAAGCACAAAGGCTTGTCTCACATGTGCCAAAAACCTCTTGAAATCAAAAGCAGATTTAGAAATATATTCTGTGGGGAGACATGAACATTTGTGTGTAACAATAAAGCATGTATATGTACAGTATATCTTTATTTCGTACATGACAGTTATTCTAGGTTGACCATTTTTGCAGTCAATACATTTAACTTAGTTTGTCTCACTCAAACTTTAAAAATATTGTTCTTGTTTGGAGTAAGTGAGCAGAATATATTAAGTCCAAGTTTTTTTGGTTTTTTTTATTTTGTGATTCTTCCTCAGTCTGGGGTTTCGAAGGTTTAGCCATGATGACATTCCCGTTATGCAAGCTCTGAACAAAACTGTCTTTTTGCACACATACTACATAAAGGTCAAGTCAGTTTGTGGTGGTGACTGCCTAATGAAAGCATCGCTTCAGCACTCACATCTGTAGGGATGAAAGCAAAAGGGCGCAGTTTAATTTTAGTACTTTCAGAAACAGTCATGAAGCTGACAAAACTTCCAAAAATGTTAATGCACTTCTTTGGATAAGGTGTTTTTTTGACAAAATGTTAAAAGAAAATAATAATATTAAGCTAAAGTTTGGCATGCGTGTCAAATTTGAACTACTTTTAGAGACAGCTTAATAAACTAGTTTCACATATTAAATAAAAGATTAACGGCATAGCTTTTATCTGCAATACTCAACTTTGCAAAAGGCAATCTTTCCATTAGGACAACACTTCTTCTCATAAATATTTCACAAGTGAATCTTTGAAAAAACCTCTTAAAACAATCTCTCTTTAATTATCCATAGTTTTGGGTCATATGTTATGTGATGCTCTACTCTGTTTGCCTCACAATACAAGTTTTCCAGAAGATTTAGGTCTAGAGAACAAAACTGACACTGATGGCCGATTTAATCTCTGGCTAACTGTGTCTTTGCTGATTTGGTCTGATTTGGTCCCCTGCCGAGATACCCAATACAGTTTTGTGGCCGATGTCATATTTTTTGGGATCAAAATGCTCTGATTATGGAAAGTATTAATCTTAATAGGAACTCTATAGGATTCTTACACATTTCTTGCTAACTTAACAGTGCACATTAGATGTTTAGCCCCATATTCCTTCTTTGTCTTACTTACTTATTTATTCATAAAAGCTCGATGTTAGTTTCATCTAACTCAAGCTAAATTAAGCTACATTAATTTCCCTGTAGGATTAAAGTTCATCAATCATCTTTGTGATTTCAGGACAGAAGAGACATTGTACAGGCAGGCTTCCCAAAGCATAGTTTGTTGTGCTATTTTTTGTTTATAATCCCCCTGCAGTGGGCTTTGGAGATTTTGGTACCTTTTTTAATGTCATGCATGCTGTGGATGGTCAAAAATCCTTACAAGTCTGCTAAAGACACAAAACTTGCTCTACTTGTTATATTGCTTTGATGTAAGACCATGAAGTGTGAAGTTTAGACTATTTTGCGACCCCCTCCATTAAGCTAACATTTTCATTTATTTAAGATTTTCAAGAAATCATCCAGCAGACACCTTAAACAGAATGCAGGCCGGTAATCCATCACAACCGTCTTCTTGTCTGTTTTTATTGTAGTCAAAGTTACATTACCAATGGGTGGTCATATTTTTCTAATTCAAATGGAATGTGGTGGCCACAGTAATTCAGGAAGAATACAAGCAGAAACAGAAAAAAACTCACTGTGATGGATTGTTCATTTGATGGATGTTAAAAGTTATTAATCTTTTCAGCATCTACTGTTTTCCCCAACAATGTTTTCCCAGTAGGGATAAAAAGATAATGTGGGAGCTTAGACATTTCTAATGCAGATTTCCTTAAAGACACGAAAGAAACCTCTGAGCAATGACGATAAGCATAAAACTAAAATAGTGGATCTGAGGTGAAAGAGTAGAGAAACTATTGTTTTCAAGAACAATTTGCCCTATGAAAGCATATCATTCAGCTATGAAACTCTGTAATTGTAAACAAACACAGTTTGGAGAGAGTGTCTTCTTATTTTGCCTTAATATGCAGCCCTAAACTAAGACTGAAACATGCTTTAAATGTCACTGTGAATATTCTGAGAGCAACTTTTTATATTTGCTCTTTTATTCTGTTTTGATTAAGTGAAGACTCCAACAACACTTGAAGTACTGGGAAACAACTTCATCGGGGTCAATGCAAATCATCAGTGTGTGTTAAAATTTTTTTTTAAAAAGCATAATACAGAAAAAATTAAAAGGAGCCAATTCCACATTCACAAATAAACAACTTAATGCACCTTGGGAGTCAAAGTTGCGCCTGAAACTTTTATAACTATACTATTTTGATCACGTCTTACTGACCCAGTTTACTGTGTCGTTTTCTGACAGAATTTAGTAAGACAGATAATATTTCACTGTATTAAATGCACAGAAACTGGTCCACATAAGCATAAGCACAAAAACAAAAAATGTTTTTTCAACACCATCCAACCATTGTAATGCAGTCCCTGTAGTGAGTGGCAAATGGAAATCAATCAATCACACCCTAGTCACTGATAAACCAAGAGACAGGAGCCAGATCACATAACTGGCCTCATGAAGAAAATCCTGTCTCAAATGTGTAACCAGTATTATACTGGTTACACATTTGACACCGGATTTTGATACTGGCAGCATAGCTGCAGTGCAATAGATTTCAGATTTAACACCAGCAAGTAACACGGTGTCATACAAGGCAGTTTTCAGAACCATTCACACAGATCTAAAGATTGGAACCTCTTGCCTGAAGCACCGAAAGAAGATAGAGCAAGATAGTGTTACCATTTCAGCAAACTCTTCCAACAGCACAGACAGACTGGACAGACCACAATGTGAGATTATCAAATACAAAGCTGGACAATAAAGCTGCCACAAATTTCCGTGTAATGGCCCGAGCTCAGACTGTCCTTTTCGACTGACTCAATTGATTTCTATTTCCTTTCAAGAACAGAAATGTACTTTCACTTATCCCCTCAATAATTTGTGCAGTCAACTGCTAAGCACAAATAAAACATTGTGAAGGTTTTAGTGATAAATGTCTTGCTTTCAACTGGAAGTGGAGTTGTTTCATCACTGAAAGGTGATGAACAAACATCCTTTCATCCTTTGCTTACAATGCAGGTGGAAATAAATTCTAAGGCATACGCTGCATGCAAACACAGGCAGAACATGCACAGAAAAGTCTATTCAGCCACTGAATCACTGTGATAGCCTTTTCACATGTAGTAAAAATTTTTTATTTCACTTGTGCCTAGATCTTAATCTGTGTAAAGCTCTGTCTGATCTGGCTACACATTATGACTAATGTAAAGCTTTATTACATCTCCGTTCATTTGAGTGTGAACAGATAACATCTGAAATTGGTAACATAGAGTGTCGTAATATGCAGAACTCAGTTCAATAGAGCTGGCCATGGTAGACTTACAGATAGTCTTCATAAAAAATAAAAAATAAGAATAACATTCCTTTCAGTGCCCATGCACGGTCTCTTTTATTTCTGTGTTTAAAAACAAATCCATTGTAACCATGAGTTAAATTCAGCTTTTCCTGCTTGTGTTTAGGGGCCCCACTGGGAGATCAGTCATCTTCGCCAGACGATACGTAAGCTCAATACAAAATGCTGACAGAGATCTCCATGGAAACATCACGGAAACGCTTCAAGCTCCCCATCTTTTTGCCCTGTCACAGATAAATATCTCATAGCAGCACATTCCATTTATAGCAAGTTCAGCATCGAGAATGGCACTGCTGTGACAACTGAAATAGAGGACACTACGGTTGCAATAAATCATATAAATCATGTATATATGTAAATATATATACTGTATATATATATATATACTGTATATACGCATGTGTGTGTGTATCTATTGATCGGTTTAAAGATAGATGTACAAACGCAAAGTTATGTGTATACGTTTATATACCTGAGCAGAATGTTTTATTTTTTTAATTAGGTTGGCACTAAACTTGTCTTTTAAATAAGTGAATCTCTTCTTTCCAAGTGTGTTAATGTTCAAAGACACAACTTAATAATGTGCATGAAGCTATTGCTTCAACCAAACATTTCATCAAGTCAAGTTTATTTGTGTAGCACATTACAGGAACGAGGCAGTTCAAAGTGTTTTATATCATAAAAAGACACACTCATCAATTGTGAAGGATTACGTTTTGTCAAATGACATCATCAAAATCATCAGTAACTACTAATCAAAGGCCACACTAAACAGGTGAGGATTATGCCTGATTAAACGGAACTTAAAGGAAATGCTTCTCCAGGTTTGGTTCAGGTCCTCGGGATTCAGCACGGCCTAGAACCAGAAGACCCGAGTGGTCTGGAAGGGTGATACAACAATAACAACAAGTCTTTAATGTATTTTGGTGCTAAGCCGTTGAGCGATTTGTAAACTAGCAGAAGGATTTAAAGTCTATTCTGTGACAATATCCTCCAACCTTGGTAGAAAGCCTTTTTCCTCCAAGAGCTCAAACATACATTCCTCTCACATATCGAGGGAAGGAGTGGACATTTAGATTTTCACCCGTGAAATGCAGTATGTCTCCAAAGACAGTGACGGTGCTGACGTCTGTCAGTCAGCCAGCGGGCAAAATGAATGATTCCTGGCCACACCACTGCTCATCTGCCACCAGATAGATGATTTCTCCGCTGCTAAATGTCACATCAATATTCACTGCCAGCTAATTAATCTCAGCTCCCATGGAACTCACTGACATCTTGCATCCTGTTGGAATACAGATGGCACTATAGCAGGATCTCTGCTCTTAAAACACACACGCATGTTATGCAGTTTGAACTTTGTGCAACCTCATGCATCCTTGCCTTCTTAAATCTTTCTGGGGCATTCAATAAAATAAAAAAATAATTAGAGTTTGGCATTCATTCAGTTGCACTCACAGCACAATTTAAGGATAGATGAAAAAGGAAAACATGATTTAGGCCTCTTGTGTTCTGAGCAGCATGTTGGTGGTAAGTAATAGCCACAGTTTTGATGAAGTGGGTGTAAAATTACTAAAAAGGTCACGCCTCTCGTTATACATCAGTTCCTGAATGATATAGGATCATGACTGGTCAGGATTAAGCACTGAAACTACAACTGATGAACACTTGTTTAAGTCTGAGCTGCTATTTTCTATAAAGCAGAATCAATTACACACAATTGAAAAGCATGAGTCACTCTCTACCTGAATAATAGATCTGATAATAATGACTCTTATCATATCTTATCACTCTTATCAAGATCACAAACTCTTATTAGGAGCTGATTCACTCCAGTTATTAAGTTTGACAGGCAAATGTGCTTTTACATAGGACCAGGTT
Source organism: Xiphophorus couchianus (assembly GCF_001444195.1). Taxonomy (NCBI): domain Eukaryota; kingdom Metazoa; phylum Chordata; class Actinopteri; order Cyprinodontiformes; family Poeciliidae; genus Xiphophorus; species Xiphophorus couchianus. The sequence goes on from NC_040229.1 coordinate 20,113,533, forward strand.
GGCTTGGTTTCTTCCCTTAAATAAACAAAGTCATCATTAGTGATTTTCTTTTATATATCAAGTCATGCTATCTTTGTCTCAAATCCAATTTTATTTGAGAATCTGAAATGTTAAGGTAAGACAAAACAGTATTTTCCCAGTCTCTTGTGACGGCTCTGCGGTGCTGTTGTATGTGTGTGCTGTATAGTGCAGGCTGCTTTTCCATTAGGTCCTTGATTGTGGGAGGTGCCTCCCAGACCTGGATGGTATATAAGGAGCGCCGTTCCATCAATCGGTGTGTGTGGCTGGCTGACAACAGAAGCAGACGATCCGGACTCAGAGGCGGCGCTGACACCTTGTGTTTTTTAATAAATGCCTCGCAAGAGGTTAAAAACCGTTGGGTTTGCCGTGTCCTCCCTACTTTTGTTGCGGCCATCCGAGCCGGGCCGTAACACTCTGCATACATTTATTGTCAGTGAATGTGTGTGTTGTGTAGCGGATGGACAGGAAGGGGGGGTGCTGTGTGGGTGGGGTAAGGGGTGTGAAGATATTGTACAACATTGCAGCACAATTGTATGCTTACCTGTCCTACATAAACTAGCAGTCTGGCATTGAGAGGACACTCATCGGGGCTCAACCAGAACTCTGAGTTATCATCAGACGATACGGAGAACTGGAAATCACCTGCAGGGCAAAAGACATGATCAAAGAGGTTCACAGTGGAAAAAGATCTGGATGGCCCTTGATTAGTACATAACAGAATCAGACAAATGCAGCAATTTTAAATAGCTTCAGGTGTAAGAATACATCAAAAGCATGGTGCTTCACTGCCTGTTGCCTTCGACAGAGATGTCACATTCGAGTAAAATTATGCATAAAGTTTTTACTGAAGCTGGACTTGAAGTTTAATATCAGTACTGTAGTGTTCTTGCAGAGAAGACATCAATATTTTGTAAACACAAAGTTATTAATTTTTTGTGTTTAATGTGTCGATATTACAAATTGAATTTACACAAAGTTCTCTACGGCAATATTATACATATCATTTAAGCATTAAGAATTCTAAAAATATATCTAGGTTAAAGTTCACAGCAAATGTTGCCTGTTTAAATCTACTTAGTTTGCACGTGTCTCAGGCAAGATGTAAATGACGACAATAGGGGCCTTAGTTAGAGCTCAAACTTTGCTGCTGAAAACAGCATGACCTTCACAGCATCAGTTCAATAGAGCCATACTACTAGTGAAAGCAGTATGAGAGTCTAAAATGAACGGTAATCTAATTAATAGCTTCAGTTTGGCAATTTGTGTAAGGGCACTTGGACATTTGGGGTTTTCAGTTCCCATAGCAACTGGGTTTCAGGGCAGAACCATGAGGGAACCGCAACGAGATTTAGCAGTGAGATTTCGGCATTGAGCCAAGATGAAAATGTGAATATCCACTACATTAGTGGCTTGGAGGCGTTTGGATTAAGAGGGCTGAGGAAATTGCCTGCTCTGATAAAGGACACAAGCTCCAAGGCTCTCAGCCTCATATCAGGGATTGAGAAAAAAGAGCTAGTTACCATCTTTGTATGGGTGAAGGAAACCGAATATTCTCAAGCCGTAGTTTTTCCACTTTGGAGCCACGGCTAGCTTCTTTACTGTGGTTCTTGTCTGCAAGAAAAAGAGACATTTCATAAAACTAATGCAGATATTCAGAACTGTGTACTGAACAATAATCTGAAAGCTTTAACTCTTGCTTCTAAGTGTTGCTGTTGTCTTAAGAGAAAATAACACACACAGAATACACACAATGCTTTACTTTGATCGTTTTTTTTGTTCTTTTTTCTCCCTTTTTGAGTCTATGGAGATGAGAGCCTGTGTTAGAAGGAAACCAAAACTAATGATGCAACAAATAAAGAAAGAACAGACGGGATATAGGACTGTAGAAAAAACTTTAATGGACACAAGGGAGGAACAGAGGAAGAACACAAAGGAAGGGTGGATAATGGAGATAGGAGAGGAGGGAAAGATAAAACGAAGAAAGGAAAGACAAGCAGAAGGACACAATATTCAGTCAATGGGATCGGAATTAAAGCCTGGAAAGAAAAGTATTTCCCCATACTCTTATTCAGTATCTAAGAACCAGAAATCCAGTTTAAAAGTAGTAAAAAGCAATGAGGCCCATAAGCTATTGCTGTTTTTTATTTATTTATTTTTTTGAATGCACAGTTTTGGCTTTTGCTAAAGCTTTTTCTTCAGAGGGACTGAAGAAGAGTCAGGCTGTCCAATTCTGACACTGAAGAAGATGACTTTGGTGGTATAAGTGCACAGAAGGAAGATGTGATTAATGACTTTTTCTGATAAGCTACTGTATTTTCCTTTTTTTATATAAGTAGTCGTGTTCGAAGGCACTGTTCGAAAAAGCATTCATAACACATATTTCGGTTTTCAGTATTATTATTGTAAATAATAATAAAAATAAGTCTTTACGTGTAAATAGGTCATGTTACAATATGGATGCCTGTAACCTATCGACAAGTGTGGTCTTTATATCTACACTTTTTTTATTTTCAAAGTTAGTGAGTGTGGCTTATAATCAGGTATTCTCAAAAGTTCAGAAATTACGGTACTTAAGTCATCCAATAAATCAAGAAAAATCCCTCTACTTTTCAGAAATTCCAAAATTTATCGATCAAGTAATGCATATACAAATAAATTCTGAAAACTAAGATCAACCCTGTTCAGTTCTAGCGAGTAGGGTACCGTAATGCTGTAAACTATATCCATCCCTCTTGAAACGGACACATTCTTTGATTTTACAGGTCCAAATATTAATACTTACATGAGGATAAAGAGGGAAGTGCAGGTTCTTTCTGAGCTGGGCTATAGAGGAGCCGCACCAGTCCTCAAACACATGTAGGTTGGCCTGGCCCTTATACTGCAAACACAAAGAGCAAACAGATAAGTACATGCAGCAGAAACAGCATCGCATCATATAAAACAAGAGATTTGTTTTGGTATATCAGCTTTGTGATAGCTTTGCTTACGTTGTTGCGTTTTGCCCAGTATAGCTCAGCACCTTGCAAAATTGTCCAAAACACTCAAACTAGTTCACATTTTGTTCGTAGACCAGCTCTAAGTACTGTAAAATTACTAAATTAAATTATGTGTAACAAATAGCCATCAGAATTGACATAATTAGTAAACTGAGTTCATTTTTGAAATTCATTCCCAGGATAAACAGCTCATCTGCAAAAGGCCTCAGAGGATTTCAATGTGAACAAATAGCATCACCATAATCAAAAGACTCAGTATGGCAGAGCTGCAAACCAATAAAGACATCAGCATATACCTAAACTGACAGGCAAGGAAAGCATTGATCAACAAAAGAGCCAAAAAGCTTCTAGCAATACAGGAAGAGCTACAACTAAGGTGGTCAAATCTTTCAGCTACTGTAGATAAATACCAGGTAAATCATTAGAGACTGAGCAAGGAGAAGTGTGCCACAGACCCTGCAGGTTGCATGTGGAAGAAAATGCTCCGATCATACATTACCAAAACTGAACTTCATAACCTACTGTAGACTCAAAATGCAATGTGTGGATGAAAATTAACTGCATTATCTTGATTATGACATCACGGCAGCATCATGCTGGGAGGTAATTTTCTTTAGGTGGGATAGGGAAGTTGATCAGAGTTGATAGGAAGAGGGCTAAAGTTAAAGTAGGGCAATCCTTGAAGAAAATCTGGTCGGCACTGAAAGAGACTTGAAAAGGGGCAAAGTTTCCCCTTTCAGCAAGACAACGATACTAAAAAACCGAGAGCCAGAACATCATAGTAACAATCATAAACCTGTTCATGCAGTAAAGAATCTGTGCCAGGATTTGTTAGCTGTTGTTCAAAGACACTGTCCAATCTGACAGTTTGAGGTATTGAGAATGACCAAAAATAGGAATAAATTGCACTTACAGCTGTAACTGCAATAGAAAGCGGTTCTGCACTGCATTGACTGATTGGAGTCAAGTACTAATGTACACCACAGTTTTCAGAATTGATTGTAAAAGAAAACACTGTTCATAATCTTCCATCAATTTCATGATTACGGGCTATTTTGTGCTGCTCTCTCAAATAAAATATGAGATAAAACACACTGCGGTTTGTGGCTATAATGCCAGAAAAAATAAGACAAGAAAATTCAAGGAGTATGAATACTTAAACACTTGAAATTAATATATCTTAGAAAAATGTAATGTTTAAGTTCCAGTGTAAGTTAAGTGCTGTCCTGAATAACAAAAAGGGCTCATAAAGCGCAACAGGAGGGAATGTAATCTGAGAGAGTCTGGAGCAGTTTGTCAAAGGTCATCCCCAGCCTGCAGTCTGACATTTGTCTGAATTATGGAGGGAAATCAGAAGACACGGCAAGGACAGATGGTGAAAACAGTCTGCTTTGGGGTACAATTTCCTCCAGCGCGCACAAAGGTCTGGTCATCCTCAAAACAAAATGATTTGGAAATAATGTACTTTTTACACCTTTTTACACTTTAGCAACATGCTTAGTTCAACCAATGTGTGGTTTTATGTAACATTGTAAGACGTGACGGATACGATTTAACAAATGACATTTTGTATTTAATTTTTTTACTTGACGATCAAAACACACTTCTGCACATATGGCATCATCTTAATGTGGGACAACAGGCTCAGTGGGCTGCCTCTATAATGCTGCCACAGACATTTAGAACATCACACAGAGCTTGAACAGAAAGCTGGCTCTCACCAAAACAACAATAGAACGGAACAGAGAGGTGCTCTGGCGGATCAAAGCTAAAGCTGGCTTCCCTAGTTTGGCACCATTTCAATTGCTGAAAGTAGTCTTTTTGTGTGTGCCGATAGCAAGAGTGTCAACAAGTGTGAGGCTGTCAAATCAATCAGTCTGGAGAAGGGAAAACATAACCCAGCACAAAGAAAAAATACAATAAACATACATACACTGGGCTTCCATGTGTGACATCATAATATGGTTTATCTCCTTAATGCTTAAAGGCACCACATTTATCTGTTCAAACTATTATAGGGCATTGCAAACAACATGGAACTGAACAGCCACCTGATTGTTCAGAGAGGATTCTGTGCCCAAAAATAAACATGTCTAGATTTAAATGTTTTGCAGTCTCAACTACAAAACAAATGTAAAAAAAACCCAAAAAAACAACTTGTGTATATCCTACATGCATCTACACAAGTAGCAATGGGTCATAAATCATTTTAAAACAATTCATCACTCAAAGAGGAAGAGGCCATTTCTCTAAAAGCAATCCAAAAAACCCAGACCTGTGAACTGAAGAACTGAACTTTGACCAATGTGTGAATAAATGTATAGTGATTTCTGAACTCTTCCTGAGTTAATACATTAGTACTGTTTCTAAATGAATATGAACTTGTTTTCTTTGCATTATTTGAGGTCTGAAAGCAGAACATTTTGACCATTTCTCATTTCTGCAAATATATACTAAATTTTTGCTTGGAATTCATAGAATAAAAGAACAATGTTCATTTTATTAAAAAATAAACCTACAAAAAGTAAAATCAGAGAACTGATAATTTTGCAGTGGTCTCTTAATTTTTTCCAGAGCTGCATATATATTTGCTTGCATTTACAGTATATACGTGTATGTGCATGTGTGAAGATTTGGCTTGCAATCCTACTGTAAGCATGGCTTATGTAAATGTTTTAATAGACCTCCTGTGGGTTTTAAAATCAAACCTTGTTATGCCCTGGCCCCTTCTTGCTACTCCTGTTGCCAAACAGTAATAGGCGGGCAGCTTGAAAGTCTCCAAGACTCATTTAAACATACATCAGTGTAGTCCTGGAGCTACTGGCTGTAAATTGAGCTTCCTGCTGGGGGGCACTTGTGTATAATGGACTCATTTTTACAGGAACAGCAGGGTAAGAGTGATGTCTGTTTGTGAACTAAATCATTGAGAGTTATACTGAAATATTTCTTTCCTCAACCATTGTTATAGTAACTTAACAATCTTTTTTGACTGTTTAATTGTCTTTGCTTCACCATAAGAATAATATTTGATATTTTTTTCTGTCATTATTGTTTTTGTGTTGTATCTCTTAAGGCCTTTAGTCCCACTATCCCCAGTCTTGTCTTGTACCGTCTTGTCTTTCCCCTGGCTTCTATTTTTCTGTTTTAATCCCTTCCATTTGTAAGCTGCCAAATGCTTACAAATTTGCAAAAAATCAGTTTTTTTCTGTCTCAAGTCTTCCTCTGCTCAGCTGTCAGTATTCCACATCTGCTTTTATAAAGTCCTTCTCCCAATTCCTTTTATTGGACAGGGGCATAAGCATATTCTTGCAACAAATAGTGAGTCTACATTTGATTGAATTTTTTGAGTAGCTTTTAAGAGTGAGACATTCATTAAGAAATTTTATGGTGATCTCAATAGGTAGATTTTTACATGATCAGTTAGCAATGCAACATTCTTTACTCTGATCAGTGAACATACCATAAAACTACCAGAACACCCTGCTGCCAACATTCTGACCTGTGGATACTATCACCAAGAGAAGAAGAGCCAAAAGCAGAATTGTAGTCTGAGAAAGACTGGAGATGTAAGGAGCTATAAAAAAGACAGATGTATTTTCTGCAAAATGTCCAGATTCATTCATGCTCCTGTCAGGCTGTGAGAGAGTAAGAGAGAGCGAGACTTTCACCAGACCACTTAAGTGACGAACAACAAGGTTGCTCTGGTTTATATTCTCTTGAGCTTTCAGCTTGTCTGACGAATTTGAAAATGTGGGTAAAGTGTTAGGGGACCAATCTATATGGAAGACACAAAGTAGATTTTTGAAATCTACTTCTAAACTGTCTTTCTGAAATAATTGTATCTCTTGTCATGTGACCTCTACACAGTATTACAAAAATCAATATATTGGACAAGTAGGAGACAAAAGAAACCCCAGGGTTTAAAAAAAAAAGGAAAGTTTGTGTGTCAGCCTCACAAACTGTTTGGGTCTATGATCTTCCTTCTCACTTCCAAATTTGTGTGAGCTCATCTCAGCACATCGTCTCCACAGCTCTCCAGTATCTGCTCTCTCTCTCCATCTGGTCTCACCGTTAACCAGCATGCAAACAGAACATTTATTTTTCTTATTTTCTCCTTCTCTTTCCTCCAGGAGCCTGTCTTTCTTTCTCAAAATCTGGCACAGCCTGCTACACTCCTGCTGGCTCCGAGGTACAGACAAATGGCGGCACGGTGCATCCACAGATGAGCTATCACACGAGCTGACACTGTTATTCCCAGTAGGAAAGGAAACATAAAAGATGACATTCCAGGCAATAGCTACCAGGGTATGACACATCTTTAGTTGTTTAAAGAAAGAAAATTTGTACAGCTGACTCAAAATGTTTACATTTTTGTAAACGTTTCATTATTAAAAATGAACTAAATCTAATTTCTTAAATGAAGGAATGTGTAAAATCTTGAAAGGACAAAATACTTCACCAAAATTTCATGTAATCTTGTAAATGAGGTGAGAACAATGTTTTCACAATGTTCTGTTAAGGTTGAATTTTCACTTATTTGCAGTTCATCAATTGAGCAATTTTTGTTTACTTATTGATTTTATGTTGAGTTGACTGAAACCATGCAAATCACTCCTGAATCAAAACTTGCCAGCTGTTAAAGATGCAAATGTCAACCAGATTAAGCCACGCAATGAAGCTAAAGAAACTAATGTTCCCTGCAAACAGCAGATAAAATGTTTCTGATGTAATTGGGATACAATTAGCAATCATCTGAAAAATTATTATTTTCCAAAAAAGAAGACTTTCTATGTGCAGACAAGCTGAATCCATCAGCTTGTCTGCTTTCTACCTCTTTGCACATTTGCTGTCATGGTAGCGAGGGCTGCATCACACTGAGAATGAGCAGGAAAGCATCCAAAATTCAAGGGAAAAAATCAAGGCTATACAGTACCAAAATGTTTTAACAGAGCCAGGCTTCTTTGAAAAAAAAAAAAGCAAATATTTAGGCTTGATAAAAATGGTTGCACCAAACTGTGCATTTGAATAGAGAGCATTCACACTCTGTAAGAAAATAAAATGAAAAGTTCACGGACAAAAGGAAACCTTTTTTAAACAAGTTTAAGATGTTTTCTGGAATAAAATAGACTGACTATTCACACTCTTACAGGAACAGGAAAACAAATTCCACCGTTATCAATTTGTCTCATGACCACTTTGATTCTGTATTGTCAAGGATGTAGGATAAAGGAAGCAATGATGGTTGCACTAGATTCCTCTCACTGGGAAACATGAGGCACATTCTTGTATTTTCTGGAGAAGAAAAGGGAAATGAATCATTACATTTCTTGGACGTGTAGTCTTTTGGTTGGACAGGCAGAACAGTTGAGATATAAAAATATCAGACCTCCTCACACCTTGCATTAAGTTAGCATGAGAAGAGAATCAGAGACAAAAACATCAGATTCCACCTCCAGTCTTGTCACAAGTTGCATTATTGAGGAGACAAAAGTGACTGTTGCTTCCATATGAGTCATGTGTCTGTGTTGAGCTTCAAAATCCTCCTCCCTTCCCTCCTAATGGGAAAAAACTGGTTGTTCAAATCATCACCAGGAAAAATGATTAAATAAAGTTATTTCTCTTTCAGTGGGTCTTACGGGACAGAAATGTTTGCCCTGGTATGTCTGTCAACGTATTTATTGATCTCTCCTTGTGCTCCCTTCAGTTTTATTCAACATGTACTCCATACTTGCGTTACTCTTATAATGAAATCTATTTATTCTTTCTTTTAGTATCACTTTTTCTCTGCTTCTTGCTAAATGAATTGGTTGAATTGTTCATGTTGCCAAACTGTTTGACCGTTTAAAAAGCCAGCCAGCAGCTTCCACTCTAGTCTTCATCTCATCAAGATCAAGGATCAAGATGGCGCCGGCGCAGCTGGCTGCCTGCAGACGCAGCTCCCGTCGTGTGTGTTTGTCTGTGTATATTTGCTGTAACCGATTAAGGATCCGTGCTTGAAGAACCCATGGATCATCAGTTGGGCTTTCCACAATGGCTTTATGTGGTTCTGTCGATGTTCTCCGCGTTCTTCTGCTACTTTTCATACTCTTGGTTGCGGAGAACCTCGCCGAGCGGAGTAGCGGTATTGTTTGCTCGCGTGAACGGCTGATTGCGCTGTGTGGGCCTCTGCTGCTGCCCGGAGACGGGCCTGTGGTCCCGGAGGAGTTACGGAGGAGACGACGGGGCTGCGGGTCTGGAGCTAAATGGAGGTAGAAGAGGAGACGGCGCAGGCCAGCAGTACCGATTATTGTGGGGAACGTGATGTCTTTGGGAAATAGGACAGACGAACTCACGGCGCTGGTTAGGACCCAGAAGGAGTACTGGGAGTTCAGTATCTTCTGCTTCACGGAAACCTGGCTGCACTCGCTTATTCCGGAATACAGCGTGGAGGTTCTTGGATTTTCCTTGGTGCGGGGGACAGGGACTTTTCCAAGAGTCGGAAGAAGAGGGGCGGCGGGATTGCACTTTATGAGAGTGAGAGGTGGTGTAATCCCGGTCATGTTAACGTGAAGGAACAGATTTGTAGCCTGGACATTGAACTTCTGGCTGTGGGAATGCGGCCGTGTTGTTTACCGAGGGAGTTTAGGTTCGCCATTTTGATCGCTGTTTACATTCCCCCATCAGCTGATGCAGCGGTGGCCTGTGACGTCATCAGCTCTGCCACAGCCAAACTCCAGACTCAACACCCGGACGTTGTTATTGTGTCTTGTCTCTTGTCCTGTTTTGTCTCTATGCTGTAACTGCGAAGTAATTTCCCTGCTGGGATGAATAAAGTACTTCTATTCTATTCTATTCTATTCTATTCTATCTCAGTGCTCATGATATGTTGGTGTCCTTGATCGACGACACAAAGCAGAGTATCAGCACTAATCCTTTGTCCTCTCTGAGCGAGTCTGACTGGTTGTGGTGGAGCATTCTAATGAAGTCATCAAACAAAGAAAAGACAAAATTTTATTCTGACTTCAAGTAAACTAAAAATATATGGCATTTTGACTTTTATTTTCCTTTTGCAATAACAGAGTTTCACCGAGAATGTCGGATGTCAGTGTAACCTCTCCTAGGCGTTGACAGCTGGCATTCAGCTCTGTTCTACTGCAGCCAGGCAGAGTGTTTGTCTTTGACAGTGCCAGCTTAGTGATCCATCAGCCCTCCACCATCCTAACTGTGCACCAAAGCATGTGGATTACGGGTAAGCAAGACAGATAGGTCGTTAAAGCAGAAGAAGTCCCAAAGTATTTTTTCCCCTAACTTGGCCTTGGTTTAGCAATGTATCAGTGTGAACTAGACGAAGGTTTGAGATCATCATTCCTCTACACCTGACCGTTTGAGGCAAGCTGAAATACTGAACTTCATTTTCCATAAACACTAAAGCCTCATCCTTATGGTTGAAAATTTTGGCCAGTGGACTTTGCTAGAAGTCTTGTGGTTGGTTTAGATGGAACAAAAGAAAACTACACTCTGCTATATTTTTCTCAATTTAAAAAAAAGGCAAATATAGACCCTATGGTCTAAATATGCAGGGTACCATGATTGTTTTCTCGTGTTATTCTTAGCTACCCCATCTGTTTCCACAATATGCAATAGTAAAAATAATTTTATTCCAGAAAACAGCTCTGTTTGGGAGTTTTCAATCAAGCCAAAACAATTGGGGTGAAGCTTTGAAGGGGAAAAGTGATATACTCTTCCGATTGGAGAACATTTCTTAGGATTATTTTTTACCCATCTCAATTTAATCTCTGCTATATTTAATATTTTGTGTTCCTGTTAAATATGTGAAAAATTTTAATTCATAGATTTCTGCCCTTAGCTACTTGTAAAATCAAAGAAAGAAAATTTGTCAAAGAAAGGAGGCACTCGGTGCAACCTAACTGATTAAACATTTGTTAATTTTACACATTTTCTTTGAATTTGGAAACATTTTGAAACCGCTTCAGAATGCAGATATTGTGAGAAAAGTTAAAAGTTATTGTTTGCGGCTGAGGAACATTGGGATGCCAAAGGATGTCTGTTCCTTTGCCACAACAAGAGAGATGTGAATTTACAACTATAAAAAAATATTGGAAATAAAAATACTAGAGGGAAGGTAATTATGGTAATGGTTTTGATGCTCAAAGGGCAGTTTGTTAAAATAAATTGTTACCACTAAGAATAGAGCTAGAACCCGACTGAAGCTGCAGGACCCACTTTTAAATGTGATTTTTCCTAAATATTACACATCCTCCCAATGTGCAATTGAAAGGTAACAGATCAATAGATGAGAAGTAACCTCTAGTTGTTAAATCTAATATCACATTCATGCTGGCAGGAGGAATAGAAGGGTAAACATGTCTTAATCCACAGTCAAAAGCTAAATATACATCACAGATTGAATGGCAGCAACGACTGCATCCTGATACTAACAGCTTAGTTCATCCTTGTGACTGTGTTAACACACAATAGAATACTTCAAACCTGAAAATAATTAAACTTTAACTTTCACAAAAGTAATGCAGCCAAGTTAAAAAAAAAAAAGCCTAAAAAACTGGTAATCAAGTTTTCTTTTAAAGCTTAATAGAAAGTGTGGCTCATTGCATATATAGTTCATAGACCTTAGAGGTGCTTTACCTTTGTACAGTATATGTTTAATTGTTCATTTGAGTTCCTGATACATAAAACTATATACTGGCAATTATACTTTTTTCATGACTGTAGACTTGGAACCATACAGAAAACTGCACTGCTGCTGACTCCAACAAAGAAAGCTGCATTATATAAAATGTGATAGTTTATATGCTGCAGCATTTATTCCCCTTAGAAGACTACCTTGCTTTTACAATGCACACGATAAATAAGACAATATTGTTGGTCAGCGAAAGCGTATGCTACTCTTTGTCTATAAGAATCTCCTGTGGTTTTCACAAACTAAATGGAAGAACAAAAAAGGAGAAGGGAAATAAGAGAGGCAAGCTGTGATTCAGCGTTAAAATCGAGTTTAATTTGCTCTGTTTTTATACTCAATATGCTCAACGCTTTAGAGAGATGTTTGACTTTCATCCTTCTCTGGCTGTTGTATTTCAAAGTGAATTCGCTTTTTGTAAGTAGGATGGAAATAAAACAATGTGGAGCAATCTAAGCAATATGAACAAGGCTTTTGAATGTACTTCAGTGTTGTGAAGTAGAACAGTAATTTTGTGTCCGGCGTGTTGCATGAAATGTAAGCAACATAATGGTTAATCTCAGAAAACAGTGAGAAGTTCATCAGAGAGAATGAGTTACTGTTAAGTTATTGAGTTCATGCTGTTTCTGCCTATCCTTGTAATACAAGTTTCATAAAATAAAAAAGGGGGGAAAAAAGAAAAGGTGGCTGTGGGTGGGGTTCAGAAAAAAAATACAATGTCTTAGGAGATAATGCTACACTGAGAAGAGAACAGGCAACAGAAAATCATTTGTTAAGCATTATTATATGAAGTGTGACTGCTGCTTTCCCAGAACCACACACAGAAGTGTTTTGCACAGATTGTTGAGCTTCACATTACGTACAAAGAGATTCATAAATCAGATTTTACAGATCTGGTTTTGAGACACACAGAGCACGTGCCTCACGCCTTTAATTAACCTTGGCTGAGCATGTGACAAATCAAGATCTGGTTCTCTTCTTACTAATCTGCTGCTCAATTGGCCTGTCTCCTGTTCCCTTTGTTGCAGCAGGTGTGCAGACTACATTAGCAAGTGAGCTGAAAAAAATATGCACCAATCACATCAGACTTGAAATTTAGTTACTGCTTTTAAAAATAGCCTGTCTACGGCTTAGATTAAATATTATCATTATCATGCAATCATTTATCAATTAAAACACAACAAATATATCTTCAATTTAGATTGCGGTCTCTACTCATACATCAACTGATTCATAAGGAGAAAAAAGCTGCAAAATTATTGTAGTGATAATAATTTGAAACAATACCAGAACTTGCCTGGTGATTATTAATAATTGAGAAAAGATTGCTGTCCCTGTGTTTGTAGTTATAAATGGCTTATTATCTATGAGACTGATGTATCATGAGGTGTTGCTTAAAAAATTGCTTTCACTCTGTGAACTTTCCTACATTTAGTTAAGATACATTTTAGTATTCCAAGTACTACATTAGATCAATCTGTAACACTTTATTTGATGGTGTGTGCATAAGACTGACAAACATGTCACGACAAACATGTGTGACTTAGACATGACAAATGTGTCATGACTTAACACGTTTGTCATTAAGGTGAAAGAGACTTCATAAATGTTTATGACTGTTGTCATGAAGTATCATTTGGTAAATAATACTTTTAATAAACCTTTATTGTAAGTTTTAACTTTGCATTAAAAGTAATATTAATTTTTTAACCATAAATATTACAAAAAATACCAAAAGCAAAATAAGAAGCTAAGTCTGGTGTTACCTCTGGTTTCCATAGTAACTTCTTTTGCTTCTGGCTGAGAAACGTTCGGATGTGGGTTTGATCTCTGCTGTCAGCCCCTCCAATGATTGGCTCATCGTCCTTTATAGAAACAAGGAGAGAAACAACAACACATTATACTTTGTGTTAAAACATTATGCAAAGAATAAGGACAAACTGAATCATTCTGAGTGGTCTAAACTCAGGGCAGTTCAAGTCCATGCCTGCTTGAATAAATCACACAGATTCACGCAAGCAGGCATGAATCTATCCGACCGCCACCATGACCTCAACATATGCTACCTAACTCATACATGAAAGATAATAACATCATTAAGTAAAGCCAAAGCATTTTCTAAGTCAATTCAAGCAACGTAAAGTGATGATGATGATGGAAGCACGTGAACACGCACACGCTCATACATAAACAGACACGCAGCAAAAAAGCAAGCCAAAAAAAAACCATGGGATTATATCCCCAGAAGGCAACCATTAACACCCTGCAGTTTTTTCCCTTTTCATCATTTACTCATAATCCGGCACTTGATTTGCCAGAGCTCTAATGTCCAACATTCTTCACCCATCCAGCCAAGACCCGCTCTCCAAGAAGCCTGCACTCTCCTCCTGATCCGGGATTTGGTCCGACTCTCCAGCCAGGGAGCTGCTGGGCTCCCTTCTCTGTGGTCTGCTAAGCAGCATGTCTGTGTTAATGCCGGGTTGATGCGACAGGCGAGTCGAAGTGTGGAGGAGGGCAAGTTCTTAGGCAGCTGCAAGAAGATAAAAGCCTGCCTGGCTCGCAGAGGAAGGAACAAAGTCACAGAGCTGTTAAGTGAGTGGCAGAGCATCCTCCATTTAGCAGAGACGTCAACAGAAGCAAGAGAACACCTCCACCGAGACCAGCAACTGAGCTTTTTAGCACCCCTGAAAAACAGGGGCTTTTGTACAGAAGGTGCCAGTGTTTGCAATAAATTCAGGAGAGGAAAAGGAAATTTTGACAGAGAGGAAGCAAAGGAGCTGTCGGATTCCGAGCCTTTGATTACTTTTTTAACTTCCAAGGGAGAAAGATGAAGGAGGGCAACGGAGGTAATGATGAAAAAATGTGACAAGAGGCTCCCTTCCTGTCTGCCACCAGAGGAGCGCAAAGCACCTGATGTTTGTGAGCACCAAAAGGCACACAAACAGTCTAGCTTCACCACAAACACACACACACACACACACACACACGCCCGCACACACCCCCACTCAATAAAGGCTAAAACTTTATATTGCATCAGTGGGTGTTTCGTATGACATCAAGAGAGGCAAAGAATAAAGACGGAAGAAAACAGGACTTAGTGGTCAGTAAAAAAACAAAGATGAGATGAATCACAAGGCGTTTGAACAGCGGGAGACTGCCTCTCGATGCCTGCAGCAAAATTCTATTTTTTGACACATTTGCAGAAAAACTGACATGATGTTGCATTAAATATTTTTGCATTTTCACATCCTTATATATCAGTTCTCTCTGCATCATCTTGAACAAATTGGCCAGTCACCTACAAAAAGTCTAAGCTCTAGTCTATCTTTTTGAGTAAAATAGGAGATTTAATTCCCAACTTTAAATATAATTTCTTTTTAGGTTGCTTCATGGTTTCCATTATTTATATTATTTTATTTGACCATTAAAATGTTGCTGGATGAGGGAGAAACAGGAAAACTTAGCTCCAGTTTTAAGGCTGGTGCTTCTACACTCTTACCTCTTGCCACATTTTTGTTTCATCTTTCCTAATCATACTACCACAATGCTACCATAATGGGTTTTCTCTTTTTGCAATTTGGCGAATTCCCTAATAAATGTCAAAGGTTTCTGCACAACTACGACCAGTTTTGGTGGTGGAGAAACCTTGCTATGCGGAAACAAACACCGTCAGTATTGAGGTAAGCCTCATGGCAGAATGATCCCTATTCCATCCAGAGTAAAGGACTTGGTCATGCCATATTTCATTTTTTATTTCATTTGCTTGAAAAGATTGTACAGCAGGTGCAAAACTTGTCTTACTCAGTTTGTTATTGTCACTCCTTCAAATTATCTGATGATCAATCTACTCTGATGCCCATGGCTCACATGTCAAAAATAGGCAACCACTGCTGTAGCCAAGCTCTGCCACAGCATTACTGCATATGCTGACACTGACATTAGGAACTACAACTACCTCACCTTATATTCTGTAATAATATTTGCAAAAAATAAAAATTGCATTTCTAATTTCAAGCCAGGGTATATATATACATTTTTTTTTCACTAAAAGGAGTTGTAATTATGAGCCAAACTGTGTTCATTACTCAGTATATTGGAAAATATTACACAAGTGGGATTTCACTGTCATAAAATTAACAAGCTTTGGTGCTGCAATGCTTTCTGTCACTGAGCAAACTGGAAGCTGCAAACCTTCGGGTTGCAGAGCCCGGTTTTCAACTTTAACAATCAGAACACGTTCGTGACAGTTTGAATGATGGCTACACATTATCCACATAGATTTCTCAGTCTATGCAAACCGACTTCAGCTTAGGGAGAAAATCTTTTAGAAATAATAGGTTACCCAGAGAGAACAACCACTCGTTTATTAGGGCCAACGGCTTCGAAATGCTGCCTCAGCCTGATCCAACTCCAGTCTGCTTATCGATGCAATTCTAAAGGTACAGTTCGCTTATTGACCCAAGGTTGCACTTCATCCCTTATCAGCTGCATCTCTTTCTCCGGTGTAATGTGCATTGACTTAAAACTTCGACTACATGTTGACATTGCACACTCCACACTCCAAATAGATTAGGCCTTATTTTTTTTAAAGGAGTCATTACTTTGGAGTTACAATCTCCTCTTCTTCAAAAGAAAATCTTAATTTATCTGGCACGAGGCCTAGAACTTTGCAATCATGTTTCACTGATAATGAAAGTTGATGCTAACTGGGGCCTGTCAGACTGAATAATAAATGGAACCCTGCACCGAGGCAAAGAGGGAATATCAGTCATACTGATAAGACTGCTTATTTATCACGTGTTTACAGTCCCATTTACCTTTTTGACTTTTACTCAAGTAGAATGACAAATTAGTTGCTGCACAGTAAACATTTATTTGTTAAGTGAGCAGGGCATCGTAGCCATAAAAGTGAAGGACTGGAACAATTAACTAAAATAAGCTGTTTCAGATGTGAGCACTCACAGGGAGCGTTGTTCAGCTGTAAAGAACTGAGCGATGGATCTTCTGTCCATTACGTGACATCGTGTCACAGGAATCCATCAATCCAAGCAGCCAAACACCTCACTGTAGCAGGAGCTGGCTGCTCATTAGTTACTTTCCACACTCCTCTTGTTTACAGTTCAAATTTATGACACTGCTGATCCTTGCCCCAAGAAACAACTAGAAGTTGCGTCTAAGAATACCAATGAGCCTAATTAATCTGTTCTATTAAGCATACACAGCCAACTTTACAAGCAGGGAGTGTCAGAGAGAGAAAAAAGGGTAAGAAAGAAGGCAGTGTTTAATTAATATGCGCTTTCTTCACTAAGCTTAGTGTGAAACACAGCCAAAAGGGGGCAGGTGAGAATAAGACGCTGTCCTTTCAGCTGACTTATTCAACTTTTATTTTGTTGCTGTAAATGTAATGGAACCTTTCCCAAACAGTAGGTTACACAGTGCACAAGGTGAATGGACTAGCTGATGTTTTGACCTGATACTTCAGTTTCTACATCAGAATTCAACACCTGCAATTTGCTCGTTTGGAAGTGAGAAGTGTGATTAAAGACTTATTTTGGAAAACATTTAAACAGTTCTGAGTCTGATGCAAATTCAACAAAGACTAAATAATAAAGAAAAGAATATGTGATACTGTAGAAGAGGTTTGGGTTGTTTTACAAGGCAGAAAATAACTCTATATTGGCCATCTTAACTTTATCAGAATTTGTACTTAATTCTTTAAACTTATGTCAAGACATGTCGACTTTAGGAAAGACACTCAGTACCCTTGAGTTTTTTTTTTAGCAAAAAAGCAGTCCACATATAAATATTAGATTAAAAAAACAAAAAATGCATAATATTCAATTAATCAATCAATCAAATTTTATTTGTATAGCACATTTCAGCAGCAAGACATTTCAACGTGCTTTACATCATTACAAACACAGAAACACAATGCAACATAGAATCAACAATCAAAACACAGCATTAAGTCAAATTAAGCTAAATTTGTAATTGATTACATTTCAAATACAATTCTAAACAGGTGGGTTTTTAGTCGAGATTTAAAAGAAGTCAGTGTTTCAGCTGTTTTACAGTTTTCTGGAAGTTTGTTCCAAAATATTCATTTAATGTAAAATGTTTTACCTAGTCCTTTACAATAAATCTCATCCTTACCAAGCCATTTACACCCTCGTATTATGTTCACACTGCGACACTTAAACATACAGGTCATAATTTGCATCAGACAATTTTAATACTAAATTTAGCAGTACATTAACACCACATTAAACATCTTCAGTCTATGTGATACTGTAGAACAGGCTATAATACAGTTTTAGAGAACAATTTACAATCTACCTATATAGCAACTCAGCCACATGGGGAGACGGGTGAGATAATGAGATAAGATGGAAAGTGAAGGAGAAAATGAGCACAAAAGTAAGTACAGAAGATATATAGCACAAGACAAATGAGCAGTGACAAATTTAAAAGACCAGAAATATGCCCAGTGGTGCAGTAATGTAAAACATAAAGAGTGACAGTGACATTTTATAGCAACACAAAAAATGTTCAAGAAATTCTGCTGGCTAAAATGACTGGAGAGTCAGTCTCTTTACAACTTCTCAGTCACACACAACATAGTCTGCCTCAAGTCAGAGACCACAAAGCTTTCTGAAGTGTTACCAGCCCTGCAGCCCACCAGGTGGGATGAGAAATCACCTACAAAGATAAACTTCTAGTTTTCAAGATATGTTGTTAAACATTGAAATGTACCATTTCTGGGCGTGCCGTGGTGGCGTAGGGGATAGCGCAACCCATGTTTGGAGGCCTTGAGTCCTCGACGCGGCCATTGCGACAATATTTGCCGCATGTCTTCTTCCCTCTCCTTCCCCCTTTCCTGTCAGCCTACTTTCATATAAGGGACACTAGAGCCCACAAAAGGGGTACCAAAAAAAGAAATGTACCATTTCTCTGAATGACAGTGGACAAACAAATATTTAAATCAAAAGTTAGAGTTCTTTTTATATGTGCATGCCTTTAGACTAACATTGTAAGAAGAATGGTATGTTCTTTAATTAACACTAGGCAAACTGTAGCCTCAAAGAATAATAAAATAATAAGAAAAAGTAATTTCAAAGTAGCGGTCTTACGTTTATTCAGGACACCCGACATGATGGTATAATTTTTAAAATGTTTGAAATCAAGAGATTAAAATATGTATACTTGACTGAAAGCAATTCTATTTGTTGGGTTGTAATAAAAAAAACTGCAAAAAAATTGGAAATTATAAAGAAATGCTTGCGTAAAATGAAATGATGTGCAACAAATGAGCTCAGGAAATAAGAACATGCCTCAGGTCTTTTGCCTGTTTGCTAGCAGGGATAGTCTGACTTTGCACTTGTGTTTTATGTAGACAGCAAAGGAGTTTTTCAAACATGCTCCCCCTGCAAGATGAAGACCTTCTTTGTGACGGCAGACATACAAAACGTGACACCAGTTCCGAAGATTTCTTAAAGATTTTGTGGTGAAATCAGCTGTCCTGGGAGACTTTTCATGCAAAGCAGCTTCAATTTTATGCAGGAAACATCTTAAAGGTTTAACCATGATAATGTTCACTGGAGTGTTGCATCATCTTCTCTAATGTTGCAAAAAAACAGATTTCATCATTCTAAGTGTTAAATGCACCATTTTTACATAGAGCAAAATGTGTAGAACTGGTCTTGACCACCTTTTTATACAAAAACAAAACAAGCACATTTATTTTTGGTGTTAATACTCAAACGATTAATTCAAAAAGTTCATTTTCTGGGGTTAAAGTTTTTTTGTTTTTGTTTCTAATTAGTACATTCAAATTTGCTTGAATTTCTAATCAACTAATGAAATTGTTAATGAAAAAAGTCAGTTTAATCCTCTATAAAGTATATATTGTGTTGGTCGTGTTGAATGAATGGAAACAGATCTAGGTGAAACACAAACTCAGATTAAAACATCTGGCAAAAAATTTGAAAATAGTTCAAACGGCAAATGTAACAGAGACACCAACAGTAACAAATATGTTGACAATCATAAAGATGATCTTAAATTCATGTGTTTAGTTTTATCTAATAAGTAATTTTCAAGTCGAATTTGCAGCATATGCACAAGAGAAAATAATTAAACTAACAAACAATGCAATGATATAAATGTGGTATGCATCCACTTTCAAGTTTGAAGTAAATATAGATGTACATTTTTAAATGTATATCTATATTTCTGTTTTTCTTAAATATACATTTGTGATTTTCTGTAATATGAAGGTTTTAAAAATTTGCTTGATTTAAAAAATTGTTTTTGTCTGAATTCTGTGCATTGCATTCATTTTGAAAAAAGGAAATAATTAGCTAATCAGAATATTCATCTTGCGATCAAATTTAGTCTATTCAGGGGTTATTCTGTATTACGGTGTGAATACATTCAGCCTTAAATACCTAAAAATATTCTAAACAACACTATGTTCAGCGACTTTTAATCTCATCTTTACCATACTCCAATCATTAGTCTCGTGAGGAATATTAAAGTAGCTCAAACTGGTGCTGGTTACTGCTGTTCAAGAACATCAGTGGATGCAAAATCATTAAGGAATAGCATATTTCCCATTTTTGAGATGAGTTAATCATAAATAGCTTTTTGTTGTTAAAGGGTTCATATATTAGTGTGCTGTGGTGGCGCAGGGGTTAAGCACAACCCACATATGGAGGCCTTAGTCCTCGACATGGCTGTCACAGGTTCGATTACCAGCCTGGCGACCTTTGCCGCATGTCTTCCCCTTCTCTCATTACCCACTTTCCTGTCAATTCACTATCAAATAAAGGTCACTAGAGCTAATAAAACCTGAAGAAAAAAAGGTTCATATATTAAGTTCTTTCAATCAACCATTAGTTTGGTCTGCAAGCAAAATACTCCTGGAAAACGGGTTGCCGTTAAGTCATTTTAGAGGGTAATGAACCAAAACATGGGACTGACACTAAATCCCTCTGCTCTGATTGCCACCTGAGATTTTAGACCTAAATCTCACAGGAGACATTAGGAATCAGATTAAGACAAGAGGGCATGAAAGGTGACCTGGAACTCTGAACCATCTGAAGGAGTGGTGTCCAAACCTTCTGAGTAGAAGTTGCTGAATTTTTGTAGATCTACTCACCACAAAATTAGGATGAATGCAGATACCTGGCTAATGAACAAGTAATTATTTGTGTTGTAGCTAATGTTTTTTAAAGATTTTATGTGTCTGTAAAAATGTCACCCAAAAAGATTAAATAAAATCTGCATCAGTCGCATGTGCTTGTAGGTTTTATTTGGTCTATTCTATATTAGCTACAGCCATTTTCAGGCTAGCAAATGGAAAAAATGATAAACAATTAGCTCGACACTCTGGTGGTGAGATGGGATTCAGGCTTATTTGAAGGGAGCTGGATCTTGTAGATCTGTCCCTTTCAAAGACTCACCGAAAAGAATAGCCACTTATATTTGTTATGTCCTGAAATTGAAATTCATAGATTTTTCTTGGCAAATTTACACTTTGCTTTACAATTTTTTGTCATCAGCAAGAAACTGCTAAGTCAGCTTTGGCTCACACGTGTCTTTTTTTTTTACTCTCGAGTTCTTTGTCTCATTCAGAAGAACTGCTAAGGAGGACCTTATATGTACACCTGTGTAAAAAACAATCACAAAATAGTTGCTCAGAACAGTAACGACAATGACATGCATCTCCAATAGTCATTTTGTCATTCTAATTATCCACTGAACAGATTTGGTTTGCTCATGTATGGCACACCTTTA
The DNA here is from genome assembly GCF_001444195.1 of Xiphophorus couchianus. NCBI lineage: Eukaryota > Metazoa > Chordata > Actinopteri > Cyprinodontiformes > Poeciliidae > Xiphophorus > Xiphophorus couchianus. Next base: position 20,135,043 of record NC_040229.1, read on the forward strand.
CTCTGATAAAAAACAATTCATATGCTGACACCTGATAACTTCTCAACCACATTTTGTCTGAAAATAGTCAAAGTATCCCTTTGAACAGAGAGAAAGATGCATTTGCAAAAATTAACCCTCAACAATTGGGTAAAATTTGCATTTAGTCCTTTGTTTTTACATAAAATTGTGGGACAAAACCTAGCCACTGTAATTACAGCAAGTCTAGCAATGACACATCAGCAAACACTGCAGGAAACTGAAATGTAATTTTTGCCTACAGACTGCTGCCATATGTTGGAGCGGCTGCTCTGGGTGTTAGCTAATGAAACGGATTGTCCTGGGAACCACCTTTGAGATCCTGAACACGAACACCGAGAGGTTGAATGAACTGGCACCCTGATCTCACTATCAGCTGCTCTGTCCTATTTCAGTAAGCACAACCAAATTCTTATTCCCTTTAACTAGATAATCGGGCCTACTAAATAGAAAGCAGCACCAATGCATTCAGTTGAGTTACCACAGAACAAATCTCAGGAGGGAGAAAGAAGGGGGTGGAACTATTTTTGTTCCCCCGTTTGCATTATTCATGTAAGAAATAACATGCTGGTCAATAAAATAACAGGGAAAAGGCTGAGTGAGGAAGAGGGAACAAAATGGAACATAAATAAGAGACGGCTGCAGTCGATAATAGGAGTGATAGAGTCAGGAGCTTCAATTCATTGGTTGGAAGATTAATGGTGCAGAAATGACTATAGCAGAGAGACAATAAGGGACAAAGGAGAAAAGGGAGGAGAGGCAAAGAAAGAGATGGACAGATGGGGAGAAGAAAAACTGCCTGCAACTTTTCCTGAGGTATTTTTTTTATCTAAAAGGGACATTTATAGACTGCTGGTCTAAAAAGCAGTAGTGATGAATATGTTTGTGCATGTGTGAGTGCTGTTTTCTAGTACTGAAGAAAATAGGACAGCATGGATCTTCACTCTCATTTCTGTTAATATTATCAAAGGTCATATTTTTTTTAAATTACATTTCCCTAAAAAAGAGGCTAAACATTGTCTAGTGCCTTAACAAACTAAGACACTGGAGGTTTTGGAACAGCTCCAGTCATCGAGGGTGGATCTGCTGCAGATCTTAGTTGTGTCCTTGTTCCAAAAAATCTAATTCAAATGTCTGCATGACCTTTTCTGCCTGTGTGGTTCTGTAGAGGCCTACTAATGCTATATACATTTGGTTCATGGCAAAATCTACAACATACAGGGCAAAATCCACAAAAGGACACCAGCTGTTGAGGACTTATTTGCACCTTTTAATTGGGGTTCTGTCTCTTTAAAAACTACTGCTCTTTCTAAAACTCCACCTTCACAAAGTCATCAAATCATTGCTCATATGATCTCAGCAGATGCACAATTCCTCCAGTGCTTGCTAATTGCTGCCGACTAGTCTGAAGGAGCAGAGTGGGGGATCAAGGGTGAGGAGAGCTCTGTGAGGCAGAAGTGTGGAAGCTTTGAAACTGCAGCTCCAATGAGGAGCTGTGTCTCGAAGGTGGGGCTAGGTCCACCCAGGCGTTTGCACAGCTAAATGGTTGCCATGGGAGATTAAAGGATTTCTCAAACAAGCAGGAAAGAATCATGGCAACACTCCAACTATGTTCTTGAGGAGGAAATAATATTATAACATGATGTAAAGCTAAAAAAAAGTTGATTTTATGTAGTACTGCCCCTTTAAATCTGTTTTAAACTTCTGTTTTAAAAACATGTCTCTGGTTTCTTCCATGCAGGTGCATTAAATAATTACGTGCTTACAAATGCTAGGTGTTCAGTGACATTTTACTTGTCACTGAAACATCAATGTCAAAGTGTAAAAGAAAGAAATATTTGGAACTGAACAGATGTAGCTTCTTAATTTATGTGCTGGTTTCTATACACATAGGCCATGTCACATCACATAGGTTGTAATGTGAAAAGTTTGGTGAAGAAATGAATTCAGAATAGGCCTGACTTTTCCACCTAGGCTGATTACATCTGATTAGGTGTGACATGGGGCAGCTGGCAAATGGAAGAGGCAAACAGTGAAGTGCCAATCATCCCTGACCTGGTGGTGCTCAGTCTGACCTAATCATCCACAGAGACAGCTGCAGAGAAAACAAGGCAGTGTCAGCCAGGCATGGACACAGACTTAGACACCTTCAGACACAAAGGACATATCAACGCTCACAGTGCATTTGTTGAAAATAAGCACTTTTCCTCAAACTGAAAAACTGTTCCTTATATTTTTAGTAAGAGTACTTCCACAGGCTTTGAAAAGATGGGATTTCACACAAAATAATGCAGCAAGCAATAGTGGTTTAATACATTGGGTAGATTCATGGAAAACGTTGACAAAATAGAAAACATGGACTCGTATTTCAGGTGAATATGAGACAAACTTCTTCTGACTATTGGTGAAAAGTATAAGGAGTGCTAATACATCAATTGTCTGAGCAGCACAGTATAAAAGTGGGCACCTTTATAGAAAAATCCATAAAGGAATTCAGCTGCTAAGTTATGAATATCTTTAGCTTGCAGGTGAATAGAAAAGAGTGACATTTATGGTCTAAATTCTATATTTGCAATGAAAGCCTCAACTAAATTATAGTAAAAGGCAGCAAAAAAGTAATTATGTCTTTGTTGCATTTGCATCTCAAAAAACCTGAAGACAAAATTTTGAAAGAAATTTATTAGAGTGAGTAAATGTGTTCATTTGTTTAAAAAGAATAAAACACAGGAAAAGGAAAGCCAAAGGAAGAACGCATCATTGTGATCATTTGATTTTACTGCTGCAGACGTGTCAACAAAGAACTATTCAATTAATATTATTTAATACTTTTGTACTGCTCTAAACAACATAACAAAATGCATAAAAACAAACAAGGCAGACAAAAAGTAGGATCTATTGAACCCAAGTTAACGTTGTCTTCTGGGTTTCAGTTCTTAGAATGATTTGTACTCAGTAATTCTGCTAATCCATTATCCTGCTTTCTTTTATGTCATGGACTGATTTGAAAATAAAGATATTTGGTGTTTTAGTGTCATGGGTGTGCAGTACTTGTTGGGCAGACTTTGTGTAACTTCCTGGAAAACAAGAATTCTTCTAAATTCTCTTTCTTCTTGGACTTCGAGCTGGTTCGGATCCTTTATAGCGAGCTAAGTACAGAATTTTAATCTTCCAACGGTTTTCAGTCTGCGCTGTGTGAGATTCGTGTGTCTTCTCCACCAGGCCTCATCTCCAAACTCCTTCTCGCTTCCCCCCGGCGATCACCGTCTGCTCTACTCAGTAAGACTCCTTATTTCTACCTACAAACCTTCACCACCAATATTTCCGTCCACATCCCTCCTTCTTCCCCAGCACCATTCAATACTGCCAGGAACCCAGATTCCAGCCATTATTACATTCATTGTCATTGTTCTGTAATAAAGCTTTTAAAACTTTCTTCTGAGAGCGATCGTCCATGTCGGTATTGGCATTGAAATAAAACCTAACAGATTATCTATGTAGGCAATACGAGTAGATACGTATGAGGTAGAAAAAACATTAATAAAACATGGAATTCAGAAAGCTATAAATATAATTAGGAAAATCAATGTGTGTAAATATAAGTGAAATAATTAAATCTGTTTTTAATCTCTACAAGTCATGACGATAAATCATTTTGATCTAATTAGCCATTTTCTTTTGCACGTGTACATTATCTGGAGCTATATACTGACTGCATGTCCATAAATTCTACAATGCCTCCCCATGACAAGGTAAGGTCCATAGTGACGTGCTTTTATTACAAGGACCAAGGGGCAATAGGCATAGAGCTGCTCTGACAGCCGTTAAACAGGGCAACTTCCTATAGAGCCTAGAATCAAAAAATATATTGACTAAACTCATGCTCACATTCCCATTTCCTTTGCTTCCTCTCCCTATGTCTGTGCATGCTGAGAATTCAAGAATTTTTTTAGCCTCGTGCTAGCAGGACATCAAAGAATAAAGATACTAAAATACTCTCTAATCCCACTTCACACTGAGCCATTCTCCTGACCTAAAACCCAGGATGTAACAAGTGGTAAGTCTCCATCCATACTAAACATAGAGGTCAATCCAGGACAGCCAGCTAGTTAAAATGTAGCACATCATAATGCTTTAATGAACTATGAAAAATAGAAGCCATGAGAAGATTAAAGACAGACGAGTAATCGCTGATCTGGATGATACCCTTCATAACCTCAGGAACAATTAAAAATTAATAGGTATTCATGAACATCTTACCCCATAACTAATGAAACAGATTTTGACATATATCAAACAGTAAAAAGGTAACTATGTGACGTGGAAATTGCTGTGTTCTTATAAACGTTTGGGGGAAAACATAGATGTTTCATGGGCACCTAAACCAGAATAAAACTGCATCAAAAGGAAAACAGCACAGTCACTTCAAGATCTCAATGGAAAATTGACTTAGTTGCACTGCTCACAACTGAGCATAGTGTTCTCTTTGGAATTAAAGAAACATGAAGATGTGCAAAAAAGGTTGTGTGTGTGGTTATGTACTTAATATCTTTGAGACCAGCTAAAGGTTTCTCAAGAAGTCTAAAACTGAAGCTGCAGATCAAAAAAGCTCCAAGTATGAAGGTAGATTCCAGAGATTGGGCGAAAACATTCTAGTTCACATCTCATAGCTACCCATGGCAGGATGGCCACTGAAGCAGAAAGTAAAAGCTATTAGTTGAGTGAGGCATGGTATCACATTGAAATTTCCAAATTTGTTGCAATTCATCAATGTTTGTAAATTCTTCAAGATCCTGGAGACCATAAGGTACCTTTATCTTAATACATTGCTTTTGATAAACGGAGATATTTCTTTTCTCTACAACAATCCATCATTCACACCTGTGTAAAGCTAACTGGGTATGACGAATAAATCTAACCCAGCTACTTTAATCAAGGGTGTTTTGTCATCACAAATACATATATGACCAATACAACTAATAATAGCTAAGAGTTTGTGTACAAATGTCCTAAAAAACAGGCAAGCAAAAAAAAAACTGAGCTTGCACGGTAACTAGATCACAACACTGGACATCAAACGTCTCAATAAATTGGTGCAATCTACATAGAGTACAAATACAACAACTTCAGTCATCCCACATTTGTCTGTATTTTGTTTGCAAGGTCTATAACTTTTTGAAGGGTTCATAACTTGTTTGTATCAGTCATAGCTAACTGGTTTTCTAATATTCTTCAGTTACTTTAAACATAATGAAAAACAATTTATTATTAAAATTACAAGAAAGAATAAGTTCAAGTGACTGTTGGACTGTGTGGCAGCCTGAATTAAACATATCTATGTAAATAAGTATTAACTCACAGCTACTAGTAATGCAAATGCCTGGAACACTTTTCAGTCTCACTAAAGAAAAGATTAAAACAATGGAGTATTTTCATAGGCAAAGATTAAGAAAATTTGGAGATGTTTTGCCACTACTTTATTCGAGTAATTTCAATTTGCCAGTGGGGACGATGAAACAGAAAATGCTGACAAATAAAGGAGTCACACAGTGTTCCATTTTTTAATGCACCAAAGTATAAATGTGTCTGCATAACCCACGGTAACTCTGCTCTGCAGCTCCAAGCAAGAGAAATATTCAGACTGATTGCTTCACTTTCAGAAAAGCTGGACCCATTTTGGCTGCACCACATCCGTTTAACATATTGTTTGATTATCTCTTGGACTTGTGTTGATTTGGAGGACAGTTATCTTAAACAGTTACCTTTCAGCATTATAAATTTGAACATTTAAGAGCACAAGCCTGGAATGCTTGTACCCTTTTCCCTGTTCCAGTCTCTCCCTTTAGTCCTGCCTGTTTTGCCTCTGCTGAAGAACAGCCAAGAACAATATGGAGAAAGCGCACCTTTTATTAAACAACGTCAAAACCAATGTCTACTTAACCCGTTTTTTTGCTGCACACAAGTTTGGAGATCTTAGGTCCACCTGCTGATCTGGTCTCAATGTTTCAGATGAAAACAAAAACAAGCAGAGAACAGAGACTCTGGTTTCTATACCTGTGAATTCATCCTCAAATATCCCCTATGCCACACTGTCACCAAGATGGCAAAAATGAAAAAAGGGTAATTAAAATTGCCCCCACTGTTTCATGTTTAATCTCACGGTAGCCCTACAGTCACTTCACAGTAATCGGGTGCCACTGCTTGGCCCCCACAGCACTTTCACATCAAGTCACTCTGTCAGCTCCTGCAAATGAAGCCACATTTATTTAGAAAGTTTAAGTAGAAATGTATCCAAATTACAAAGGTTTATTATCTGACTTTGCATAGATCATGCTGAATAACTGTCTCCTTTAGCTGCCGGGATTTGGATCAACCAAAGTCAAGCGTTTGTACGGACAGCCCTTATACAAATGATCCAGTTGCTGTCTTATTCATTTGCTTTCACAGACACTGTGCACTGTGTGAACTGGGCATTTTCCACCTACGTCTAAAATGCTACACAGGCAATTATCACAAATGTTTTCTTGGATTACCGGTTTTCTTTTTTTTATGCTTCAGTTTGGCTTTCCATCATTGATCTTCCTTGACATTTGCACCCACACAAAAAAAAACTCATAACCAACTTGGTGGCACAGGTATTCAGTGATGTCTGCACATTTTAGTAGAGATGGATAGCAGCAAGAGAAGAGCAATGAATCTTAATCATTGGCCGCCACTGCTTCTCTCTCACCATACACACCCACGGTCCCAAGCTGCTCATTTGTCTTCAGGCTTTTGTTTGTACGTCTCAAATGTCATGCTTGCTTGGTGCTTTCTCCATTCTCCTTTATGCCTTACATCCATTTATCTAGCCATCAGCACGCTGACCAACTGACCAAATCATGGACACCTGCAGGGAGGCAAGAAGGTAATTTACAGCTCATTCCAAGACACTGCATCTGCCTCTTTTTGTTGTTACAGCGCGCCCACGTTGCTCTGGAGCTCCCATCAATGTGAACCAGGTGTGTGGGTTGTAATTTCATCGACCTGCAAGCATGTTGTCAGATCATGGATGTAGATTTTGTCTTTTTGCCAACAGAATTCAACCCCTTATTATACTGTGCAGAGAAACCCAGACACTGTAGGATTTTGCTCTTACACATCTTACCACACACACACACACACGCACACACACACACACACACTCATACTCAATATGTTTTTCTATCTTCACAGGGACTTTGCATCGACTTCAATTAATGTTTTATTAATTTCTATAGCCTGACACTGATGCCTAACCTAAACACAATTCATATCCTAGACCAAAACCTAACCTCTAACCCAAAAACAGCACCTCTCCTTATGGGGCCTGGCCTATGGGCCCCATAAGGAGCAGTCAGTCCTCATGTCATAGTAATTGGAAAAATTATCTCTATACTGTATCAAATACACACACATTTAACAGTTTTTTTCATATTTCATTTAATATTTCCTGTGTTCAAGATGTTTTTTGTATTTTTTTGGTTGAAGAGGTAATTAAATTATTGCATCTCGAATTTTTATTGATTTATTGCAGACTTGTCCATTTCTGAGAACAATAATAATTGGCTAGGGCAAAGTGATTGCTCTGGGTCAGCTCTTTTAATCTCTCTCTGAGTGTCTGTCACATCAACTTTCTGTTTAATCTCATGCCCATCAAGGTAATCTTTTTCATCTTTTTTTGTGTCAATCAAGTTCTTTCTCAAGCTGGAGATTCTTGGCGTCGTAGCAATATATGTGTTTTTAATATGCACAGTAACGAGCAAACATGATTTTTACCCCTTGATTTTTTTCATATTCTGTCCAGTTACAACTACACTAAGTAAGGTATGCCTATTAAGCTGAATTAAGAAACGATACAAGATGTCACTTTTTGTTTTTCAATTTGAAATGTGTAATAATCTGAACTAAAAATGTGCCAATTGGCTTATTTGTAATTTAATCTCATATAAACACAGATGTTGTAGGAAGGCCTGAACGGTTTGTTAAGGAATGTCCGAGAACAAACAGATTTTGTAATGTGCAATCCATGAACAGATAATGGATTAAACATCTGCATACCTGTCAAGACATGATTGTCCATCTACAGTAAATTGACATTATGGCAAAGGAGAGATCAGAAAAGCACAGCAGCAGCCAAGAGGAGCATGGTGTCTTTGGAGGTGCTGCAGAGACAAAGTAAGTGTTAAGGATAGCAGGTACAATTTTAACCTTTGATCTTGTTTAATCTTATCTTTAACATTTTTGCTTGTTACTTTTTATAAGCTATGCTTTTTTTATTCAGTGCCCTATTTTTGTTTTTGTCATAGCAACTGCAACATTCAGATTGCCCTCTTAAGCTTATCTATGGTTACTTTACTTGCAAATATATGCAATTTTATGATGAATCATTGATTCTGTGAGCCGCCTTCCACACCACCGCCTTAGGCACCAAGACACAGGGAGGCAAAAGAACTAACAGATAGAGAAGTTAGGAAAAACTGTCGGATAACAGTGTGTGTGACACCTGTGTGTTTCTATACATCTAAAATATGAATGACTTTTCCTAAATAAGCAATGGAGAGAATAGGATTACGTGGAAACATGAAAGAAATAGGAAAAAGGGGAGATCATCAGGTGAAAGTCATCTGATGTGTGAATGGTATTGTCTCTGTGGAAAAACTTAACAGGTTTTCAAGAAGAAAAAGGTTATCCTTTAGATCTATCGTCATGATAAATAAGTTTACACATTTCTTTAAGAGTGCATATTTGCACTGTGAAGTGACAAAGGTTGACATGTTAATTATATGTTCAAACAAAATATTGATTGAAGACATCACCATAAAATATTGTTTACCACATTAATAAAAAAGTAAAAGAAAATATTTCCCTCCTCCGTAGCGGGATCTAGGTGTTAGCTTTTACATACAGGTGGATAAACATCTTCTGGGGGAACCATTATTTATAAGATGCACATTTTCACTTTAAACTTGTTAAAAAGAAACTGAAGGCTAATAGTTGAATCATATTAGTTTGAGGTTTATGTTGTTGTTATGCCTTTAGAGCATAACAACAAACTGCAACTCAGTTTGAATTGTGACAGCTTGTGGAAAAGTCTTCTTGTGTATAAAATATGTCTGTGAGGTTATTTAATGTATCTTTACATAAATAATTTGCTACTGCTTGTGGACATAGTTAATTAATTTTGTCATGCATATTAACTTTATTTTGTTTGTTCATCCCAAAACAAAAGGTCATCTGAAAATCTTTGGTTGAAACTGTAAATGCTGTTTGAACAGTCTATGTGGCCACTACCATATCACTATTTGGTAGTCTGAGGTGAGATAATTTTCATCAGCACAGACAGAGACCTTGCCTAGAGTAGCATAAAATTAATCAGTGTAATTGTCAGATTATTACTGCAAAATTTTCACTTATTACAACTCCTACGTAACTGAATACAGAATATTTTTGAACTAATCTGTATCGCATCTAGACGCTTGAATGTATTGCTGTCAAATGATTGGCTGATTTGTTAATGGTACAAAAAACATCTGAATAATGCAGAAAATTTTTCTTGCCTGTCATCTCAAAGTGAAACAGTCATTTAATAGAGATTCATTACACAAAGTGATATATTTCAAGATTTCAAGATTATTTTTTGCAATTTAATGATTATAGCCTACAGATAAAGAAACCCAAAAATTCAGTGACTCCGAAGACCTCTTGCGTGAATTACGGCATCAATGCACTAGGACATCAACATGTGGCACTGCATAAGTGTAATGGAAGCCCAGATTGCTTTTAGAGCTGCATTCAGGTCATCTGCCTTGTTGGGTCTGATGTCTCTCATCTTCCTCTTGACAAGAGCCTATTGACTGTCTATGGGGTTCATGTAGCTCATATCTGTGTGTGGTGGCTCTTCAGAAATTAATTTTGCTCAACAATCCTCTTAAGGCTGTGGTTCTCACTGTTCTTGGCGTGGCAGGACATTTATTCCTGCCACTCGGTTTTCTGTTAATATGCTTGGCTACAGAACTCGATGGACAACCAGCTTCTTCAGCAACAATGTTTTATCGCTTACCCTTCTTGTAAAGGGTGTTGATGACTGTCTCCTAGACATGTGTCAGGTCAGCAGTCTTCCCCATGATTGTGTAGCCTACCGACCCAGAGTGAGAGCGTTTAAACACTCAGGAAATATTTGCAGGTGTTTTGAGTTAATTAGCGAAGTAGTGTGTGAGACCATGAGTTTTCACTGATGACCTTTTCCACAGTAATTTTCTGAGACACTGAATTTTGGGTTTTCATCATCAAAGTTATAAGAAATAAAAGCTTAGAATATATCAGTCTATGTATGATGAGTCTATATGACATACGTGTTTCACTTTCTGAGATGATTGAAAAGAAATATTGCACTTTTACACGATATTTTTTTATCTTTTGTACTTGTGTCAAAATCAACTGAATTGAGTAAAAATCAGGGTTATTAAAATGGATTAATTCAGAATTTCTCTGAGAAAGCCTGAATTCTCAGAAAATTTCAGAGAATTTCTCAGAGAAATACAGTTTTCAGAGAATACAGTTCAGTTTGAGATACAAAACTTTTCATCTTCTGCAATACCTGAAAAATGAATCAGCTTTTTAAGTATCAACAAGTGAAAAATGGAGACAAGGTTGGAACCTACTGAAGCAAGACAATTGATTTAGTAGTTGCAATTAACACTGTGTTGTTGCTCTTAGAGTTGGAGCAAATTTAAAAAGCCAATGAGAATTGGTTTTCTGCTGCCCGGTGCCATCTCGCAGAAGTTTAAAATAGCCCTTTTGGCTGCAACCAGGCCTCCCAGCCAGAAGCATCGACTCGCTTGTCAATATACCTGTAAACCTCTACTTGCCCTAGTGAGAAAAATCCAAGCAGTAGGTTGTTTAATGACAGAATAAATCCAGAGGGACATTCGGAGAAGCGGATATCCTGACAATAACAGAGCAAAACTGTCCACCAGAGTCGGCAGATTTATAGACTGCTTGGTTGGCCAATTTAGGCCATTAACCCAAGACGAGAAGAATAATTACCTTCTTTTCTTTATCTCAGCTTCTTCACAGTCCTTATTTAATGCCAATGTAGCTTATCATTGCAGCACAAAAGGTGCAATATATTATCCAGTGTGTGACATGCCTAAAAAACTCTTAAATGGGTTGAAATCATTAAATATCTTGCAATAACTTGTAAAGGTCAAGCTCAGACTGAGATTTTGCGTAATCTGAGCTTTGTGATCTGTAACTTAACTGGTTATAATTAGAAAGACATTAAAGTCTTATGATTTAATTTATAGGCTTTTAAAAATGATGACAGGTCAATATAATGAGAAATTCAAAACCTTTCAGCTTACGAAGAGATTATGCAGATTAAAGGATAGTTAGAAAATAAAACTTTTGCAGGGACAAAAATAGAGATGCAGCAGTTTAATGTAACCCAGATCAAACTGCTGCATATAAGCTACTTTTTTATTCAACATAAAGTAAAATAGAGGATTTACAGAGTCACATAAACATATAGACTTTTACCTTCTGGGGCTACTGAGGGATAATTATCTTTTTACCTGTAGTATTTGAAAAAAAGTCTGCTGCAAAATCTTTTTTCAATAGTTTTATTCCCATTTCTTACTGATTTAAACAAGAATTTCTTGTAAGAATGACTAGAACCCTTCTTTTATAACCTCTAACTTGGAAAATAGGGTGCAGAATATGCAGTGTTAAGTGGATAATAATCCTAAATTGGCTAGAAGTTTAAATGTGAACATGCTTTTCCTTCTATTGTTGTAGCTGTGTGACAAAATGAGGACCTTTTTACAGACCGCTTCTTGGCAAACGTCAGTTGGGATTGTTCCCAAATGCTCAGCATTTCTAAACAGGAGGAAGCGGATATAGAGAGTGGACATTTGGAAACAAGCCTGATGAGGAGACTGTGGCTCCCTGCATGGTCATGAAGTCTGGGCAGGAATCAGTTATATCGTCTCTGGACAATTTTTCACATACAGCAATTTTACATATAAAACTCACGGTTTATGATCCATTATACTTTTAGTCATAGAATTCCCAAAAACATCCAATTGCGATGCTGAACTGAAAATAGTTCAAGAACAGTAAGTCCAGTTTGGTCTAGAGCCATAAATGCAGGAAAAAATAACTTTTTGAAAAATTTGAAAGGTATTTATTTGGTAGTGACGTAAAAAAAATACATATATACATTTCTAAAGTTTAGATTATGTTTAGGATGATGTAAAAAGATCTGAAATCGGGGGGGGGGGGGGGAAATTCTACTTAATTTTCAATTTCATATTCAAACTTTCTAATTTCACATTCCACCAGAGAGTGTAGGAACCCTACAGAATCCACTTTCATATTGGCATATTTAACACAAAATGTTCAAGAACCTATTTAAATTAATCTATATTTTGACCTATCAGCCACGACTGCAGATAAGTCAAAGTATGGCTTACTCAGCTCTTCATTAAGCGTAATCATGCTGTGAATACCATACAATTTCTGCATCAGCCAGATGAGTTTACAGCACTTAATTCAAGAAGCTATTATGATTGTTCAAATGACTTTCATTTTTAAACATCTGACTTAGGATAGACCTAACTCAGCTCTGATTTGGTTGAGGGTTTAGCGCACGAATGATAACCCAAATATGCAACCCCTGATTATCAGAAAAGGATATGACAAAGCAGTGCTGATGGTGGATTTAAAATCATTGCTGTGAAGAGGTCACCAAGATGACTGGTGTTGCTGGATCAATCAAATATCCCAAGAAATCAATCAACTGGCGCCAAATGCTTGGCGTCTGTCTCATAAGTGTGAGAGCAACATGAATCGATTAGAAGCAAAACCCACAGGCCGTTTTACAGGGACAGACAAGACAATGTAACACATACTCCATGAGTATAAGTAAGCAATATTAATAAAACAAAATGTTCTTTGTTTTCTGTACCTCTGTGACTCATCGTGAATGAAGTGAGTAAGTGAACTCCCTTTACACTTCTTAATTTTTGAGGCCATTCTCATTAAACTAAAATGGAGTAATACTTAAAAGCTGACAAACTGTAAGAAAACATTGAAAAATTAAGCAAGACACAAAAACGACTCCAATTCTTCAGAGATATGGCACTTGCACAAACTCTGGCAAACGCCGAAGTGATGAAAACAAGAAATGTTCCCACAGGAACGCAGAAGAAGTGCCTCCAACTCTCCCCGAGACCCATAGAAACAACATGTCCACATTGTGATTTTTTATTTCACTTACTCTCATCAATCCATCTATCCATTTATCCATTCAAGGTTCTGCTTCCTTATCTGTCGCACGTCAACCAAGGTTCCTAAGCAAAAGGAGATTTGGCATAAAAAACGAGGAGAGCTGGAGGAGGCTTCGGTATTTCTGTCAAGTGATTTCCAGCATCCCCTCCTCTCTGTTGTTAATCAGGCCATTGTGTATAAATGGAGCAGGAGAAAAAAGGAGGTGTGCATGATTTACATTTTCCATTGTCAAACAGAAATAGGCGCGACATTGCTCGTTTCATCTGGCAAACACACACGTATTGTTGGATTACACACCTCTATCATGCTGCCTCTCACCACATTTTTGTCCAAAAAAGCTGTCCTCTAAACATACTCTGAAAATCAAACAGCTAAAAAAAAAAAAGTTGCCTCTTAAAGTTCATTCACACAACACCTAACACATTTAGACTAACCATCGCATGACTCTGGTGTTTAGAACTTCCATAATTAAGAAAGAGAGGAAGACTAGATGGTAGTAATTCAGAATAGCAGGAGGATTTGTAAAGAGATCTAACAGAAATAGATGGGGAGAAAATTAGCACAGTTGCCAGGATACAGGAAGGGATTCAGCCATGACATGTACAGGAAGATGACCCTGCTACCAACCTGACAATAGATGCAGAGACATTTTTGGCAAACTTGACAAATTTAATCTAAATTTCAATTTTAATTTATTTCAATAAATCACAGACAATTTTTTAGGAGAAATTTTAGGAGTCAAAAAACACACCCTTAAAATAGATCTTTCAAATTAACTATCTTCATAAACTCGGAAATTGGCCGAGACTCAAATCCGGGATGAAGGGTTTCAGTCTGTGGTAAACCAGTTGAGCTAAGCATGTCAGCCTGTGTTCTTACAGCACAGGCACAACATGCTGTTGATCTTAAGTAACAGCCTTCCACTTTACTGGTATCTCATTGTGAACAGCACAATACACAGCAGCTGGAACCCTGGAAGCCTGCCTTAGAGTTTATTTGGTGGCTCGTGGCTTTGCTCCGCTGCCTGTAAAGACCAACATAAAGCTGGAAAACATGCCTGAGAGGTGATGGTGACAAAGAGTGAAAGCCCTGTAACACCCCGAGGAAATATAATTCTGGACTGAATCCTTAAATAGCCCATTATAACTGAGCTGTCAACACCCACGAGGTTATAAAACAACAGGCAAGGATTCACTATGGGTCGAGCTGTAGCCACTTACAAACTACTTTGGGCTGAAAGAATTTATTCAAAGTCAAGTGATCTAAATTTTCGGGAATACATCCATTATCAAAGGAAAGGGCATAGCTGCTTTAAATGGATCACTCCTGCATTAGGACTTAAATCAGATATTCATCACAGCATCACAATTTCAGCTTTGTAGGGAACCCATGACACTACATTCTGTTATCTGGACAGAAGATTGATAGCTGCCAGCCCACTACTGCCTGCAACTGGATTCAGAAAGACATTCTGAAGCAGTATGTAAAAAAGCATAATCAAGAAATTTATTTTTCAATGTAAAATTGTCACCTTCACATCGGCAGAATCTTGAGTACCTTGTTTCATCATGCTTTTAGTCAAATCAATTTGGATTTTTCTTCACTCCCATGCTTTTGTCAAGTCTCCTTCAAAAAAGAGAGAAACTCCTTGAATCTCCTTTTATTAAGAAGGTTATGTATAAAGGATATCAGGATGCATTTTGAGAAGTTACTCTTAGTACTCTTGTTGATAGAAATGTTTGTGTGCCAAACATATAATATTTCTGAACAAATAGTTGTTCCACTGCATGCCACATGCTTTCTTACACATTTATTGTTAAATGTGTAAGGAATTTTGCTTTTGGATTTTTTCATGTCCATTATGTTTAAATGTGAAATATTATGTATGGTCGCTTTATATTTAAAGTGCCAAGCTGTTGGCAAAAACATACCTGCAGATTTAAAAAATGTAAACCTTTACTTTAGCCAGATAGTCATCTCTCTTTGTCCAGTTATAGAAGGCATGTAATAACTTTCTAATAGCTAATAACGTGTCTCTTTGCTAGTTTTTTTTTTCTTTTTTTGTAAGAGGAGTTGACACATCCCTTGGGAAACAAGCCAAAAACAAGTGTACCGAAATTCAGGCGAAGGACACTCAATCCTATGTATCACTTACATCGTAGGAGATCCATTTCCACCTGACTAGCTGCAGATCCAATCAGCTTACAGGACAAAACTTGATCCAATGTCAGAGTTAAAGCCACTGAGTCACCATTAACTAGCCATCAAGTGTCATTTTCAGCTGCTAAAAACATCTGAAAGGCAAAATGTAATGGCTACCTGGAAACATTTATGATATGTCACAGCTCAGATCTAAATGTGAATGTGAATTATGCTGTGATACTAATATATCAGTGGCTCCATTTACAGATTAAGTGAGGAAGTTTAATAGTCTGATAGGACAGAAAGCTCTCAATCATCACGCCGCAGCGTATGCATTGCCATTTAGTGTGCTTGACGAGCAAACATATGTCTATTTACTAGTCACTTCATGCTCCATGCTCCTCATTATTTCCAGGGGAAGTCTCCCGCTGCCATCAACACATTTAGTGCATCCTCCCATAAACTATCAGCAAGGCCACAGCAATGCGAGGCAGCCAAATTTACAGGCCTGAAAGAAATTGGAGGTTAACAATGAGGCCTGGCAGCTGCAGTTTATAGGGTGTTGTAAAATTTCCACTATGATTAAAATTATCTGTCAGGTGAAAGACAATTGGCAGCCCTTTCTCTTGGAATGCTATCCAAGAGAAACACACTCTCATCCTAGCCCTCTCGCCCTGTTATGTCAGTGACATTATTTGAAAAAGTGTCTTTTTTTTCTGCCCCTTTGATATTACGGACAAAAGTTTTAGGAGTGGAGTTATTACACAACTGGTATCCGACCAGCTGGAAATAGACCCTGTCCACATGGACATGGACTCTGTACATTTTTGATAACTATTAAGAAAAAATGTGCACCCACAGGACAGGATGTAGCGCCACAAAAAATGCTGTATTAGTAGGCATGCCGGGCCAATTGATGTCGCATTAACACTGGCAGTGAATGACGCAAAACACACTAAACACTGAACTCTGCTGTGTTTGTAATTTGTGAGAGTGAGGAACATGCGGGTAACACAGTTTTCAGAAAAAGAAATAGATTGCAAGTAAACACTAAAACATGAAGCCGCTGTTTTGAGATGTTTCCACTCTGGGACCAAAATGTATCCATTTTGAAGATAATGTCCATCTTCAAAATGGTCTTTCTGGTCCCGGTAGGCGCACAGCCTAAATGACGAAAATACGTTTAGGGACATATTGCGTCCTGTCTGTGTGGGTGGGGCCTTACTGAGCTCCTGAGAGCAATTACTAAATGTTTGTAGAAGCAGTATGCATGCCTAGGTGCTTGATTTTGAACAGGTGTGGCTATGGAAGTGATTGTAAATCCTCAATAAAATAATTTTAAAGGGGAAGTAAATACCTGTAATATTTTATTTCAGATTTTTTTCTCTTTTCTTGTGAATTTTCATTTTTGCTGAATGATCTTTATTACTATTTTGGGTAATGTGGCAGTAGTGCACACTGGAGCAAATCTGCATTTAAAATTTTTAAAAGAAATTCTTAAATTATCAAAACTCTTAGATAAACAAACAGAATACGGAATACAATAAAATTACTAATACCAATACAAATTGTCCTAAGCCTAATTAGGTCAGTATTCTGTAATAGGTTTTGTTTGTAATATAATGTAACTATTGTTAACGCAAAAACTTCACAACCTTATCTGCAATTTATTCTGTTTTCTTGTGTACATATATTATCTTTACATAAATTTGAGTAGACAGTTAAATTGTTACCCTTTTATAACTTGAGACTCCAAATTGGACTTAAGCTGCAATCACATTTAGACTACATGGATATACTGTATATCTAAAAAATCTAGAGCCATCATAAAATTCAACATCATTGGATTTTCTTTTTGGCATTATTCAGTGAAAAGTAAAAAAAATGCTTCCACAAGTTAAATGTCAATATTCCTTTTTCTTTAATGAAACGTATTGATTCTGAGTTGCTTTTATGTGTGCTTCTTCCCACTTGAATTTTTTTCTAAAGCCTTTTTCATCCTCAGCTTTTCTCTTCTGTCTCCATTGTTTCTCCCTGTCATCAGGGTTAGACCTATAGAAGCAACCTGAGCAACACGCAGCTGTCAGGTGAAGAGCAGAATGCAGAGCAAAGAATAAATCTAATCCATAATTAACAACAGCTCCACACACACAAACATACTCTCTCATATCACCATAAACATATGAATATGTATGCACCAAATGGCGTAAGGACAAAATACACACCTTGCATTAAATAGCCCAAATGCCAAACTGTCAGCCTGTCAGAAAATAACTGGAAACCACCTGGAGAGTTTGATGGGGATGGTACACACACAAACAACTACAGCACACATACACACACACTCAAAGCAGCTTCTGTAATTGCCAAGCATGACACACACTGTCAACTACTTAAGCTGCAATTTTAGCCATC
The DNA here is from genome assembly GCF_001444195.1 of Xiphophorus couchianus. Classification (NCBI taxonomy): domain Eukaryota; kingdom Metazoa; phylum Chordata; class Actinopteri; order Cyprinodontiformes; family Poeciliidae; genus Xiphophorus; species Xiphophorus couchianus. The sequence goes on from NC_040229.1 coordinate 20,152,926, forward strand.
TGCAGGCAAAGAAAGGAACAAACATTTGCCGTCTTTTCACAGAAGCAGAGCGGAGCACAATTACGTCCTCTGGAAAAAGGACAAACCCTTCATCTTCTTACCTGTCATTAACTTAGATTTTTTCTTGTTCCTACTACCGAATCATGTCCTTCCTTTTGTCTGCCTTCTCCATGTACTCTCACCAATCTTTATTTACTTCTTGCTAAACATTATCAGTGTCTCTTCAATAGAGCCACAACTTTTTCTGTACCTCCAACAACAAACAATCGAAAGAACTGCAGCATGCGCGTTCCAACGCTGTTATCTGAAATTTGCAGCCTTTCTCACACTGAGGTGTTGCAGGTCTTCCCATGTGTGTTTAATTAATTTTTAACAGAGCTGGGTACAGCAATATCTTTCTCCCAAGCACAAGAGGGCATTTGTACGGAGTGTCCCCGCTGTCTGAGCTTGACTGCCCCATGCTGTGCAACTGCAATGAGGTTGTTTCAGTTTTTCCGGGACTATTATCTTCACTGAGAACCACCTTGAGGGATTTTCTGTTTGTTTTTCTTTAAGGCATTTTACTTTCATTGTCACTGATTTCTAAAAACGGGAGCTAGCGTACGTTTTTTGGCGGAGCACAATGGATTTGTTTAATAAAAGGAGTAAACAAGAGAAAGGAAACTCCATGCCCTACAATCCATCATAAAGCGTACAAACCCTTCTGGTTTTTTCTGCGACATACAGTACAGACCAAAAGTTTGGACACACTTTCTCATTGAATTCAATGAGAAGGTGTGTCCAAACTTTTGGTCTGTACTGTACATTTACACTGAAGATACATAACTTCTTTGCTGTCAAATATCTGAGATTTGTCAAAGATCTTCAAAAACATTCAGAATATTTTTCACAAGAAAAGAGATGTTGAAGGTGAGAGCGACAAAAGCATACTGAAAAGGTAAAGTTCATACAGCAAATATATATTTGATGCAAGTAAAAGTATATAATCTGCACCAAAATTACAGATTTTAGTCCAATACAAACTTTATAAATCCCCATCCACTTGTTTGCTGAACATTTTCTCTTCACGTGTCAATACCTTCTTGGATCAGTAGACCAGAAACATGGATATCAAATGTGGAAAGCCAGCACTTCAAGCATGAATTGATGGTACTTTCTATACGTAGAATTTGACCTTTCACTTCAGACTGACTCCGGTCTTGCTGTTATGAGTTCAAACTGTGGTCAAAGTGAGTAAAGGTCAGTAAAGCTGCTTTTGCTGTTTCCTGTTTTGCATCGTATGGTATATTGAAAGTCCATGCTATGTGGGTCTAATCATGAGGAAATGATGTAGCTATTGTCTAGTCAAGTCAGAGTTGGCAAAAAAAATGCACCAGTCCACGTTCTTAAAGACAGTGAAAGCATCAATAAACTTTGTAATTAGCGCTACGTTTGCAATGTGGGATGAAAGCTTTGACATTGCTTGCTCAAACGTTGTCTGAGAGTGACAAGGGACTATCAGCGCTAACAGTGCAATGTTCTTAGGTTTGTCGAATTTCAAAATTAATTCATAACCTAATTTTTCAAAATTAGGTTGTAATTAATATTAAGCTAATCAGTTTAATTGATTCACAATCCCTTAAGTGATCAATCACTTTATTATAATTTCTGTATAGGAACTTTGATTCAGAGTTACAACCCTAATGTTAACTTTAACTGGTATTCATCATCATTACGTCTAGTGTTACATGCTTTTCCAGATATGAGACATAAAAACATGAGCTAAAGTTCTTTGATCTTTGAAAAATATAATATAATTACATAATTAAGTTTCCACAGAAGCAGCTTCAAGACAGAATGAAACATCATCTTTAGCATCAAATGAGAAGCAATGATGTGGAGAAAAGATTTTAAAAAAAACAACTTGGGCAAACACGCACAGATGCATGCACACAGTGACTAAGAGGTCAAGAACTGCAGGAACAAAGAGCCTCTAAATGGGCACATTAATTATAGATGAAGAGAGATGCTTTTATAGAGCTGAACACAAAAATCTTAAGGGTATGCCTTGTTAACATGCATGCACACAGACACATGCACTCATCAAATGAAAGTACAATGCTTGCACAAAATGCTTCCGAATGAAACACTCTTATCCATATTCATAGTGTCCAAGAGAATTCTGCATAGACCGTAAATTGAAATAAGCACCTTCTGCAATGCATCGCTTCTACTGCTTCTAGTAAAACTATGATGCTGTCTTCGTGTGTGTTTACTGCAGAATGATGAGTACAAAACATTTGAGCTGTCATCATTCTAAGCTGGCTAAATCTATCAATTGCAATTTAGCGAACACATGACAAATAAAATGCAAATCAATTTCATAAAGATTCCGCTACAAACTTTCTGACACATTTTAGCGACTTTAGCAAAGTGCTTACAGAGCAGCCGAATATTTGAGCCTCAGGGCACAAGCTTGATTCATTTACAGCGCAGATTTCATTTGAGTTCTACAGAGAAGCTCTAACACCATCAAGCAGGTTTAAAGTTTGGAGGCAGGTTATTGAAAAGAAAAAAAACTGCCAGCTTTCCTTCACGACTCTTATCTTGCCAAGCACATTTCCTAAAGCTCTTGCTTAAATCAATTCTGAAGACGACTGCATTTTATGAAATAAGATATATCGCTGCCTTCCTCTCTCAGCTGGTGTCCACTGCAAGTCAACAGCTGTGTCGCAAAATCGTAACTATTTGGAATTGATGTAGAACCTTCTTGCGATCTTTAAATCCTGTAGCTACTGCCTGTATGTTCTGTGAGTTATAGCTGATGATTGTTTGTTTGTTTTTTTTTTTTTTTTTTACAATGTCGGGTCAAGGAGCGACAGTGGTAAGATCATGTAAAATAACTTTTGGAATCACCCGATTTTCTTTTCTGATCTAGTTATAATACACAAACAATTATAAACTAAAATCAGCTAATTTAAAATGCAGACAGGTTATAACAGCTATACTGACCACCTTTCTTGTGTAAAATTATCAAGGAGAGGATTGGTTGCCAAGGCCATTTCTTCATGCTTCATTTAGTTGCATGTGCTCATTTTTGTCTGTCGATCAAATCAGTGCAGAGACTCTGAGCGAACCTGCGGCAAGCAGCCAACCGTGTCCATGCAGAAGCTTGCACAACAGTGGAAAATGCTCCATGACAGGAACCAAAGGAAATCAGCCTGGGAAAGTAGCATTATTGTTCTGTTTATTTCGTTAAAAAGGAATCAAATGTGAATCCCTTTGATTAATATGTTATTCTTATGGTATTCTTTTCCTTTCCTTTGTTTGCCATGAGCCCAACAGCCTCAGTGAGATTTCGCATCTCAGTCACTAAACTTTATATCAGCTCCAGCCGACTAAATTCAGTCTTTTGAATTTGTGATATTGGATGTTATGACGATAGTGATACATTGTTACCTGTTTACTATAATTTGCGTCATTTTTACTATCTTCACACCTGCTTAACTGATGTAGACATTAAAGACAAAATACAACTTGATGTTTAGAATACAGATTCGTCTGATACTGATTAAGTCAGAATTCATTTTGTCTTAAAAAAAAAAAAAACACACAATTGAGGTATTTCCAGGTCAACTTTTATTTTATGGTATGTATTGATGAATGAAAAACTACTACTTCGTTAAAATGTTCCCCTTCAAGACATTTGGAAGGGATTTCTTTTTCATTTCTAAATACCAGAACTTTAAGATTACACATCCAACTCATCCCTCCACAGCTGCCTAATATGGGCTTTTATTTATACTGACTAAATATGGAGTGAATGTTAAATAAATGCAAACTATCTTCCTTCACATCCTAATTCTTTCACACTTCAAGGTGTTTTGATGATACCCGAGGCAAGATGAAACTTTCAGGTAGACTGCCTGTCAACACAAGTGGCAAGAGATCTGATCAATTGAGGGTTGAAGAAGAAGATATCAATAATAAATTGCCCTTCCGAGCATGAGATGATGAATGAGTGTAAAGTGTTTGGTTTTTTTCTTTACTATAGAGAAAAGTTAAACTCCAGAGCAAAGATTTAAGATGAACCAAAACATGTTTGCCTGTTTTGAATACAAACATGTTCAAATCTACTTTGAAAGACACATACTTTTATTGGTGTCAGGGGAGAGAAATAAGTATTTGTATTTATTGCCAAGCTAAGATGAATATTGGCTTTTACAAGCAAACTATTCCTCTGTAATGTTACTTTCAGTAGTATATACCTCTACAGTTTTAACCGCTAAATATCTTTAATAGCAGTAGGATAGCACACATTGTGTTTCTTCTTTAAATAAATTAAAAATCATAATTTTAATTTTAATTCATTTCCAATTGGAAAAAAAATCAACAATGGGAAATAATTGTCTCTCCCAGTCATAATTGCCACAACCATGGCACCTCTAGCCTTTACCTCTCCTTCATAATAAGCAGATGGGCCATTCACAAAAAACAAAAAAATAATTTTTAATTTCTTATTGGTTAACACTAGTCTGCTTATCTTGTAAAACATATTTTAATTCAACAACAGGGGGAACAACTTACTATAGCAATACTGGGAATGCTACATGGTGAGATTCCCTTTTTAAAATCTAATACTTTCCTCTGATTAGCATATGTGCTAATCACACATATGCTAGTCCGTACCTTCAAGATGTCACATGGCAGCACCAGAATCGCATGCAATGACCTTGATGATGACATTCCTTTTTATGCAGTTGTATAGACAATTGCATTTCCTTGAATAATAAAATGTGAATCATAATATTGTAAAAGCAGGTTTGTAGAATTGTAGTTGCTCAGCAGGGAGTCAAGTCTCAAAATTGTTAACAAAGATGAACCAATCAGGCTTTTCAAGCCCAGTGCTTATTTCCATTGTCTTAGATGTTGGCCCTGCATAACCAGATTTATTTTTCCCCAAAGGGTTGTGATGCATAAAAAAACAAATATGTGGCTGCTTCTCATAAAGAGGTAGACATTTTGAATCTCAAAGCAATGTGGGGAACACACAATCTTTTCCATTGCATGCTATTAGTTGATGCACTCATACAAAAAATGGAAAAAGTTCTCATATTTTATACAATTAATGAACTGAAATATAAAATCTGGTTCTTCTCCTGTCAATTACTGACCACAAATCAGTGGTTGACAGGAGAATAAGGAAAATGTGCCAATTAATTTATGCATCTCTAATAACATGCAATGCGTCTATGCCCCGTGTTTTAAATGCCTTATTGTGTTCACGCCAACAGCTTTGCACCAATCTAAAATCAAAATTTCAAACTCTTGATTTAAAAATATAACAGAAGTGAAAGCTAGGAGGTTTGACTGCACAGCACACTCAAAATGTAATTTAAGCTGTGGCCTCCCCGAGCAGGAAATGTCATTAAAATTCACAGCAGTTGGTGAGAACAAAATGAAAAGGCTAAATTGTAAGATTTGCTTCAGGTAAAATACAAAATGCCTAAAACAAAACAATCTCACAAATGTTTTGCTTTATTATCTTTTATTTTCATGTGCCATAATATAATAGCTTTAAATCCAATTGAAAGAAGGTGTAATTTGAGACACTGTTAAGGTGATGCAAAAGTTTCTGGACGAACCGGGTCACAGGTCTTCTTGCAGGGTGATTATTAAAGAGCACAAATATGATTCCTTCTGCCATGAGGTGCTTCTCTACACACAGAAGGTTAAAACCTTGCTGCTGCGGGTTAGTCAGAGAGATGTGGGTGGAGTGGTGAATATGCATTAAGACAGGGACATCTCTCTGATAGCTTCAGCGTGAGGAAACAAAACAAAATGTCGCAAGAGAGAGACTCACTGCCGCCTCGTCCTCCCTACTGTCACTGGTGTCCTCGCTCTTGTGGTGTCCGGCTGAGGAGCGAGTGTCCCTCTTTCGGCTGGCATCCGTCCCGTCCGTCTGTCTCTCTCCATCTGGACAGGAAAAAACAAACATTAAACTGTTCAGTCAGCCAACTATCATCATTATCTTGACAAATGTCATTGCCTTTGTTATCCTCATTATTAAAATCACCATCTTCATTTTAATCACTGGCATTAATGGGGACATTTCCCTCCTAATCTCAGTCACGTTTATTAACACCAGTACATTTAAAATGACAAACATTATCGTTTCCATCTATAACGTGGTCAAAAATAAATTTATGCAAATACCATTTCTTCCCAGTTATCAGACAGAAATCGATATTTTTCAAACAAAATAATAATAAGGTGGATCGGTTTGTGGGATTACAATTAGAGAACAAAGCAACAGAGGAAAGTAAAAATAATAGTCCAGAGAAAAAATGTGAAGGTAATATAAAAAGGAAGTTTTCAACAAATAGCTTCCCATGCAATAAAACTAGAGTGTTGTTCTGACACAGATGGAATATGAGGGTTTTGATGCATAATGGTGACAATTGCCTTGACTGAAAGTAAACAAACAATACTTATTATGTGTCTAGGCATGCTCTTGAAAGTGCGTTTTTTTTGTCAGAGCATCGGTTAAGAAAAAAAGCAAATGATCTCTCTGTGCTGCCAGCAAACACAGACACACACAGTTATGGATGGTCAAACTGAAGCACAAATCGATACAGGATTTTCAGCAACTTATGAGGGTCTGGTTTTACAGAGCAACAAGAACCAAATATGTCCCCATAAGAGTTGCTGTAAACATGTGCAGCGCATATAAAAAAGGGAGAGTCTATTCTCCATTCAGTCCAACCTCTTTTTATTTGTATTTGACTTCATTTGATCCCATTTGGCTGACATGGCTCAGGAATGCACAACACTGTCGCTGCAAGGAAGGGATTCAATAAAAGATGGCGCCTGTGCTGTTGACTATCTCATAAAAAGTGATGGTGACTGAGTGTGTGAGGGGTGAGGGTGACTTTGTGCTCTCCTAAAGCTGAATGCATTACAGTACAATTGGTTCATTACTGTCTGCCTGATGGTGGTGGCTGTAGTTTACACACACAAACACACCCCCACGCACGCTTTAAAGAAGAGTGGCTTAGCAGAATCTCACACACACACACACACACACACACCACACAAACACGCACACCAAGGAAGCGAATGTGATTAAAAGACAAAATGGGGAGAATGGCTAGCTATAAAGCATAATGAGCACTAATAGTTTTCCAATATGTTCCCTTAACAACAAGTTGAGTGGGTTGAATTGGATGCAATGATTGAAGAAGGGGTGGAGCTGTGGGGAGACTGTTGGAGATTGAAGGACAACCACAGTGTTGTTGATTTTTCTTCCTCACTCAGACACAAAAACAATGAAGCACAGCAGAGACGGTCTAACCAAAGATGCAAAAAAATAATAGTTTGCTGATGACTTCAAGCTACAATTTGAAAGTTTCCAGCAAATGCAATCTGTACTAATGATTTCCTTTCCACATTTGCTTGGAGATCATCTTCCCTGTCCTGCTCTGTTTCCAGACAGCTGTAATCAGATATGCTTTGATCTGAGGAAGAACATTTACAGCTCACAATAAATTACCTATCCATTTTTCCCCATCTCTTTCTTTAGAAAAGACATGTGATACTATCAAAAAGAAATTAGTAATAAAAAAATAAATAAATACACTGAGCAAGTTTAGATTACAAACATGGTAACTATAAGAAGTGGTACTCTAAAAGCTGCCCTAATTAACTTTGGCTCATGAAAATGTTGACTTATGAGGAACTGAAGCAGGTCATGAGTTTTAGCTTTACATTTAAATACTCTTTGCCCAAAATTATTTTTAGGCCAAGCTGATGTGTGAACAGTTTCCAGCTTTCACATCATTGCTTTATGCAAATGATGTGGTACCAATAACTTTAAACTGCAGACATCAAGGCAGTTTTCAAGTAAATCTAAAGAATTTGTGAGGAGAATTACAGTAGTAGATTCAATTAAAAAGGCCATGGTCTCAAGGTGAAAAAGGATGCACTGCTAACTCCCATGCAGCTTGAGTTGTTGTATTGGTTTGTAACATTTCAAGAAAAAATAGGAGTTCAAAGATGGTATTAAAGATTTTTGAGCATAACATCTACACTATATTTTATCCTGACACTAAACTTCCTATGAAGGGTGAATGTATCCTCCTCAAGGTGAGAATCTCCAAGTAAAGTCACATTTAAGAAGACAACTGAATTGTTTTAGGCACTTGGTGAAGTGGATTAGGCAGAGGGATACGAAGGTTGCATTATCCTAACAGAAGTAGTCATCAGAAGGCAGGTACGCAGTTAGCATCAACTAGGACGGACATAGTCAGCAAAAAACAAAAAAAAATGGTCTGACCTTAGTGATGCTCAATTCATAGTATGTGGTTAAAGTTATACCTAGCAAATATTCTCCTTATTGCACTCCGACACCAGCCTTTTGGTCATCTGGAACCTCTTTCACAACTTTTATCCACATAACTGTCGCTAACTGGTAGTTTTCTCATGTCTAACTATTCTCTGCAAACCTGGGGAGTCAGTACCGTACTTTAAGACTCAGCCCATCCGATACAAAAAACTATCTCCCATTCAAAGTCACTTCAATTTCTTTTCTTCCACATTATGGTGTGCAGTCCATCAACCCTCAATGCTTTAATGCATTGACTGGCTACTATCTGATTAGTGAATCGCTATTTATGTTGACTATTTATGTTGACAAGAACCTGCCATCTCCGTTAGGTAAATAACGTGTACCTAATGAAGTGGCCAGTGAGGGCATCCCTTATATTCTTTTAGGTGAGGACTACATTAAACAAAACCCAAAAACTTCATTTCAAGCACACTTGAGAATAACAAAAAGCCTCTTAAAATCTCTCAAAATCACTACCTGAAACAGCAGCCAGGTGTCAAAGAGTGAAGGATCAATAAAAGAAGGATGCATTAAACTGATAATTCAGACATGACATATTCTTCAAATATGAAGCAAATATTTATGAATTCTCCCATTGTGTTAGAATATTTTGTTGAACACAATCTTGAGTCTCTGCACTTATCCAGGGTCGTGGAAAACTAAACTTAATTCACTGTAACAGAAAATGTTCTCCGATTTGTTCACTCAAGTTTGTCAACAGTCCAAAAGAATCTGAAAAAGCTTGCCGATTTTGTTGTTTATGCATTTGTGTACGTTAATGTGAGCATCCTGGAACACGCATCAAGACTCTCGATTTGTTTATGTGTTTATCTGTTCACACACATAAAAATGGGAATTAAGTTTGGATTTGCTCTTGTGTAACTTTTCAGACATCTTTGTTGCTACAGCCACATATTTCTTATATTCCTTGTTCAGTACGTTTGCCTTCAGCGAAGCTGCAATGCATGACTTTCATTTGTAGTTTATTGAAACCAAGTTTCAAAGAAAAGGACAAACGCAAGGACATCTCACATGCTCTCTGGAGCAAGCTAAAAGTCAGTGCCTGCTCTGTGACAAGACTTCCTCAAGCCTCTATACTACCTTTAATGAAGTAATGAAGAGCGGACTGGCAGGTTAATGGAAGCCAATTGACTACAAGCTCTGCCACCAGCGGGAAACCACGCAGCACACTAATGATTAAAGAGTCACCTGTCTTTTGCTCTGCTTAATCAGTTCATGGCCTCCAGTTCTAAACCAGCAGAAATATTTAATGTGCAGATGAAGTGATTGAGTGCAACTTCTTCAACTTTGAGAGGACACAGGCGAGCTCACTGTTTGAAGCTTTTTGTAGATTGCATCACAAAGGCCACAACTCAGGGGAGGTTTATACAAAAGTTTACGTGGGGGAGGCATCTTGGCACACACAGATTTAGGAAAATCTTTCTCTCAGGTTCAGCTGTTTTTAAGAAGCGAGTAATGAGTTTGCCTTGCCTGGGATGCCTTTAAAACTACTGGTATTCTAAACTTTAAAGAGTTCACCCAACCGCAGCTGTCAGAGCTCATATCAGAGTTGAGGAGGTGTCAGGTTATATGTATATATGTGTGTAGATCACTGTGCTTGTGTGGATATGCGCACAGCATATGGAAATGCTTGTGCACGTCTGTCTGCAAGAATGAAAAGAACACAGAGTTTACTGTGAGGTGGTTTTTCTCTGTATGCTAAGTGATGAGCAGCAAGGTGATACAGCAGTATGCTAATCACAGAATCAGAGAAAATGCTGCGGCAGAAGCTAAAACTATGGCAAAGAAATAGAAGAAAAGTAGGCAGGATGTTGTTGTGAAGCATAGGTACATATTTCATTATTTTAAAGGGGAGAAAGTAACATCTTATAGCACAATCAAGTAACTAGATTATGTGTAGTTCTTATAAAAATGCTGTATATATCAAACATGACAGCATTTGGTTTTTATGCTCCACTAATCAGGAACTTCCAGAAAACAGTGAGAACACTGGAGTTCCTTAAAATCAAGGCTAAAAACCAACTGGTACACAGTTGCTTTCAATTAATAATAACTGGAACGTTGATCATTATATTTGATGTATATTTCTATATATGACTTCGATGATGGCATTTGACAAAGTTAAATGTCTTTTGCTTATTAAATAAGTGGTTACTGTATTGTCTTTTTATGGTGTAAAGAGCTTTAAACTGCCTTGTTGCTAAAATGTGCTACACAAATCAATTTGACTTTAGAAGTGTAATCTTGCAATAAAAAAAGGAATGGTTCATGGCAGGCAGCCATACAGACATTTTTGTGCATCAAAACTAAAAGGCATTCAGACAAACCACTTTTTCTGTGACAAGTGTTGAGATTTTGGAATAAGAGGTGTGGCATGGAATAAGAGGTGTTAAATGCTTTTAAAGGACCATCTGGGGACATGCATTGTAACTAGCCAAGGCCATAAATGTTATAGTGTTTAATATTTGTTTATACTAAACATTTGTCCCCATGCAAATTGACAGTAAAAGGAAGGTTTACTGCACCTCCTGAATTTAAAAAAATCAAACGCAGTGTCTCTGAGCGCACCGCAATTGATTCATGCAGAGATACATAAATGAGCATCAATGGGTTTAGTTTGAACACATGTGATGAACCCAAGTCAATAAAAAATTGATAAATAATAACCGGTTGTCCGGAAGCCATCAGGATTTGTTCTTTGCAATAATCCCAGTAAGAGTGATATAACAGCAAAAAAAATCAATCATACTAGCTCACAACATTTAGAGCACAATGCCAGTTCCTCTTCCTGCAATTGATTTACAAGTGTTGTCTCAAGAGGGTCAACTTGTGAAACAGAGAACAGAAGAAGCGCACATTAAAGTATGTTATTGTTAGTTGTCTAAAAAGGCTTTCAAAAATCTATTTGAAACAAATATTTAATGCTGCCAGGCATCTGTGTTCCTCCATTTGAAATATTACGAGAATGTCTTTTTTCACACCAGTGATTTTACTTTTCATTGTAGAAATGAATATGAATGGCTGTGTGTGTTTTTGAAATAAAATAGGTCTGGAATATATATTTTGTAGCAACAGAAACATAATTTAATATTTAAATTACAAGTGTTTTTTATTAGTAAATCCATTCAATAAAAGAGTGATTGTGTCTTTAAATATTAGTAGAAAATTAATGCTAGTTAAAAATGTTCGTATGTTACCATTCATATCTGCACATACCAAAAGAAAGTATCTTAGATTAGTTAACAAGTTATCTGTTCAATTACTGGCAGTGGGCAACCACAAACAATGCTAAGGTTAGCATACGCTTAACCCTGATTTTGAGTTGGGACCATATGTGATCGTCTCCATCTCTGATACTTAAACTGGTCAAACCTGAGCTGACCCCATGACACTGAATAGATATTTTTTTAATACACACTAGCTTTATGAAACCTTTATTTTGTTTCTAGGACGACAAAACTCTTTTTGCATAAACAGAGGAGCAACGGTAAATGTCAGATCTAGGTCATCAATGAAGGAGCAAACAAGTTTGTAAATCAGTTACACAATCAGTCAGTGAAGGTTTGTTGTTGTCCTCAGCAAACGTGAGGTGTGCTGAATGACTGAGACAATTGCTTTATGACAAAACTTTTCTCTTGCTATAGTTTCATGCAGCCGCCTTCCTGCACACAAAGTGTAAAACCATGCACAAGGTTGTTGGAGCTTCAGTCACAAACTCTCAAGGGGTTTAGCATCAGTACCCATGTCCTCTGTATAAGTCCAGCGCCATTTGTTCATTGTGTCTTTATTAATATCTTCCCCTGGCTCCATATGCTCATGGTACATGCTCAGTGCCCATTCCCAGTATGGAAAGCACCGACCCTGAATGGAATGGAGTACTGCTGGATCTGAATCAAAGTTTTGATTCAGAAAGACCCATCCTATTTTTGATTGGCTAGTAAGCTTGTCTCGTGTGGGTGGGAGTGAATGCTATGTCTCTGTTGGATTCAGAGAAATGTCTGATAAACCTCTACGTAAGCAAAGTTTAATTTTTTTGCTGGTACACCGGAGATTCAGAATAGCCCCACAGTGGTATTGGTCCTATATGTATGTGATAATATTCTGGTAGCTAAAAAGTTGGACAGTAACAATATTTCACCAGCTAGTGACAAATGAAACACAAAATGTGTTTCCAAGGTGGTTAGTTTGTGCAATATTATTCATGGTTGCCACAACCTCGCTTCTCCTAACCTTAAGCAGAATGGTACAGAGTTTACCTTAATTTACTCTTCCATTTTCACAGCCAGCTCTGAAAGTCAAATGAGAAAGGATAAAGTATGCAAACTTTTACCATGACACAACCACTGTGCTGGCTTGTATGTCCGTATGGACTTTTGATGTTGCTAACTCAAGGCTTAGTAAGGTGAATTTCCTTCTGCAAATTACTGTTGTACTCAGCTGCTCACAGGCGTACCGACCTGTCTGTAAAGTTCCTCCATAAGCCCCTGACCTTCCTTATTGCCAAGGTGGGTTTGTGTGCTTAACTGCAGCTGACAGCATGTTTTGCTTTTTTCATTGCACTAAAAACTCTAGAGACCTACTGTTTCTCAGTTGCTGACACAACAACATCTGTATGTGAAACCACCGTATTTCACTCATTGTTAGCATGTCTATGTGTTTTGCCTTTACTCTTGAGAAATGTGCTTACCAAGAACCCTCTTGGCTCTTCTTGCAGTAACATTCCATAATGTCCAGATATAAATACATAATTGATGTCTTTTTTGGGAAGGCTTCTCCACAAATGAGCTTGGCGATTGTGGATCTAATTGTTTAGTGAAGGACATTAGAAGGAAATTGAAGAAAAAATGTAAATATAGAAATATGGAAAGAAAGGCAGAAAAAAGAACAAACAAATGGTTTATAGAGAGAGAAGACTGCAGATGTGTGCACCACACCACAACGCACTCTGTAAATAATAGACAGGTTGGTCTTGTCTGCTCAGTGAATACTGTATGACTTCATCTTTGTGATGCAGACTGTTCTCCCTTTGTATTTGGAGCATCCTCATGTGGGAACTGTACAGATCCCTCTGCTACCCATCTTCTATTTGGAAAGAGATTAAAATTGCATAAGACAAAACAAGAGGATGCAGCTTTTAAAGCTGCAAGAGTAGGAAATAAAAAAAAAAGGTTAAGTGGGAAAAGGATGGTTGTAAATGGAGGAAACACGTGGGTATTAGGGATGAGATGAAATTAAAAGTCAAGGGGGAGATTTTCTTCTTTTTTTTTTTACCAAACATTGGGTCAAGAAATATTACCCGGTTTGTTCTAAGTATGTCCATAGAGTGTAATTTTAACAAAACAACGACCTGATATTGCTTTACTATTTTAATAAAAGTCTTATTAGACATTATGGAGTTTTAGTCATTATTGTTTAATCTGATCATTTCAAGATGAGACTAAAGATAATGAACAAAACATTAAGTCCAAATATCACTTGGTAAGTAAGCAATTCTTCATATTACTTCACTCTTTGAAAAAACATGGAAAACATGTCACTTAAACCCCTTTTTGAAGAACTGAAAACCAAAACCACCAGTTCTGCATACAACTGAAACCACATATTGGCACACTGTATAGAAAGCCAATAATCATTTTTGCCCCTCAGTGTCTGAAATCTGCCTAAACATTTCCTGATTTAAAAAAAAAAAAATCAGTTCAGTTAAGATAACTCAAAATATTAATATTTGCTAAATGTCAGAATTATGTGACACAGAATGTTTTAGAGATTTTTCCCATAAGTATTTCCTTTATATTTGGTATTATTACCCTTACTCTAATGGCATATATTGAGATTTCAAGGCGTCCTTCCACAAGTTTGTCACAAAGGTTTTGCGCCAGTCACTCCAGCAGCAAAGCACTCCCACATCACTTTGGACGGTGTTCTCTAGTTTCCAAGTTTCACTCTATTTTATCCAAATGTAAGAATGTTCATGATGGTCAAACACCAAAATTTTATTTTCATCACTAATTTCCAAAAAGTGCAGTATTTGAGTCTGAGTGTATTTGCAAACAGTAATCTGTTTCTTTATGTTGCTTTTGGAGTAACCTCTTCTTCCTCTCTGAGTGGCCTTTCAGACAATATCTATCAGACTCATTTTGTCCGACTATGACATTTTTTTTTTTTTTACCAGCTTCAGGGGAAATCTTCACAAGGTCTTTTTTTCTTTGCTCTGGATGTGATGTGCACATTTCTGCATCAAAACACTCCGGGGCACATAACCAGCGTCCTTGCTGAACATTATGATGGCAGGACGTTGTGTTTTGTATTTGCATATAACTGTTTGAACAGACAAATGTAAACCCTCGGGCTTTAAATGGTATCCTAGGATGAACCAGACTTCTGGAGCGCCACAGTTCTCTTCTTTATATCATCCCTCATATCTCTGAATTTCTTTCATGATGCCACACAACAAAGCAGTTTGATTTGAGGCATGCTTGAGAATACATCCACAGGTGATTATTGCTGGGTTTAATTCTAACATTGTGAGTTAACCTGTCTAAGGCCTACAACGCCATTACATCACCATCAATACTTTGTTAAACATTTTAAAATGCATCTATGGTTCTTTTCTGACTGAAAAGAACAATAGAAACATGACACAGTTGGATTTTGTTCATTCTAACGTATGTAAAACAGTTAACAGCTAATATGATTTGATGTGACAGAGAAAACAAATGTCTTTTTATACACTGTATGTAAAAATTTGATTTCAACAGCATGTAACCCAATGCTGGGTCATGAAAATAACTCAAACTTGATTATTTTTAATGCAGTAGTGTTCAAAGTGGGCCCACATGCTCACATCCATTACTTGACTGGCTATTCAAAGACTTTATTCAATGACATTTTTTTGTATCAGAGTTTGAGTATATGCTTTTAACTGTTGGAGAGCTTACACAGTTTTACAAGGCGTTTTACTCTGCAATCACGCATGACAATATGAGACATGGTTGAGAAAAGGCAGTGGAGGATATAAAGCTTCTAATTGACTCGCTTAACACAGAATGACCAGGCATCCATGCATGCACACAGGCAGGGTGGCATGGCAGGGGGCAGCATAAGTGTTGCAGGGCTTGCTTGCGCTGTATTGGCCAAATGGAGCCAGCTAATTATAGCAAATAAACTGCAGTGATCTGTGCCATTAGCCAGTCAGTAACGAAGCTGAGTGGAGGGCTGCTGTGACACTGATGAATAGGTCCGGCTTTGAGTGCTGCACTCTCTGGCCTTTAGCTTAGCTCTAACAACAAGGCCTTCTTAGAAAAGAGAGAGCACATTAAGCCAAGAGGCGTAACAAGGCTTCAGACACGAGAGAAGATGAGATAAACAGAGACAAAGAGGCTGTGATCATGAGGAGCAGGAAACGGCAAAAGGAGAGATGAAAAACTTGAAAGAGAACATGCAGAGTGAAGAGGGGAAGTTGAAGGCCTTTGGGTGTGTTGGAGAAAAAAGAAGCAACATTGCATAAAAATGCAAAATGTGCTATAATATGGGTCAGGGGCAATGAAGTCCAACAATCTCTTCTTTTCACTCCTAGATGGCTTTAGACTTCACTAAAGTGCTGCTAAAGTGATTTAGGGTCATTTAAATAACATAAAACAAAATGCCTGGATGGGAACAAACATAAAATCAGAGCTTCACTGCCGGGGCACACATTTAATAGACAGCCTGAAAGAAAATGGTATGATCTTGTGGCAGATAAGGCCAAATAACACGCACACGCATGGCACATGCACACACACAAGCAAATGAAATGCAAACACACCTTCAGTAAAAATAAAATAATATACTGTGAGTAAAAACACAATAGGATTAATTTTGCATTCTTATTTTAAGGAATATTCAGAAAATTTCTAACAGTAGCATTCAGAGTGAGATCATGAAAGGATGTTATTTACATCCAGTTAGAACAATTTCTATATCTGGTGAGCAATATTAATAGGTCCTGGTGTAGAAAAACTTTCACCCTCTAACTTTCCTCCTGGGAAATGTCGCAACAATCTGCTAAACTATGGGGTGCCATCAATGAATCTTCAAAATAGGAATGTTTTTATGCCCCGAAATTGTTATAATTAAATACAATGTAACAACTGTCAAATGTGTTATTTTATCTGAATTTTCTTATTTTGCTCCCTTAGAAACACAGAAACCTTTAAAAGAATCCATAAATGCCAATATTTTTACAAACTAGTCAATGTCTTGACCTCCGTATGTGATGTATTTTCATTCTGCAGGAAGGAAAAAAACAGGTTTTTCATCATTTATTTTGCCATAATTTATAAACACTCCTCTTAGTGCAATGGAAAAAGCTGTACTGGTTTATTCCCTAGAAAACAAATGTTTTCGCTGAGGAAACGCACGTTTCTCTTGCGGTTTTCCAGTTCTATACATTTTCAATTGATTTTTGTCGGTCTACAAGTGAGTAAGCGATGCCAAAAATACTATACATGTGGTGTATGATAAATGCTCTGATGTTCCCTCATACTACATGCTTTCTATCTCCCTTATTGATCTGTCTTGCTTTTTATTCTTTACTGAATGTGGGACGGATTCAGAAAGCTGGCAACTCAGGTCACAATGGGCAAACGGTAAAAAAGAAAATCATGTAATTCTATCAAGCTCCCATGTGGTTGGAGTTTGGCCACAAGCTGTGTACCAAATCAGTCTGATTCCTCCACAAACTGCCAGAAAACATTCACAGTTCGTTTCTAAATGGCTTTCTGCTTCTGCCCATCTCCTCCTGCTGCTTAATGCCCAGGGCCTTTGTGAACTCCACGGGCGCACTGGAGGTCTTGAAGGTCAGCTTTGGCCCTTTTGATGGATTACCATGCTGATAGGATAGAAAAATTGGAAACATTACCTTCATGATTTTTTGACAAAAAAAATATAAAAACTGAGTTTGATGGATACGAAGGTTAAAGAAAGTTATAATAACCTCTCAGATAGATTCACAAATATTTTAAAGATGTTTTCAAGTATAAATAAAGTCAGATTAAAAGAACCATTGTGGCCATTTTATTATGAGGATTTTAAAGGAACAGTAAAATGGAGAAAGAACATTGATGGAGTAGATTCAGTTTCTAGTTTTGAGGTGTACAAATGTTTGAAAAAAGACTCAACAGCCTTTAATCCTTAGAGTTGCTAGAGACACACAGCATAACATCTTCAATCAAAGTCAAGGTATGGACGCGGCATTAAAGTCCTGTGCAGATGTCATGCCTTGCACATCGCTAGGGAACCGAATTAGAAGAAACAGACAAAGGTTGCATGCATCCTCCTCCCGCTCACCCATTAGCAAGCATTTGTAAACAAACACATGGCACCTATAGGGCCTCAGCATTGGCCTACGCAGTGTTGCATTGTTAGCAAGAGTCAGAGACAGACCGAGCAACTAAATGAGGTGAGAAGTTTGTAGGAGACCTTTCTATGATCCTTCATCCATCTTCTGCGCCCCTGACAGCTGAGCTGCTACATTACGAGACAGTGAGTGAGGAGCCTGGGGTGTCTGCATCCAGTCTGCATCCAAAAAAGAAACGTACAAAAGATAAACCTGACACTCGAGGCCAAAGCTTCATCTCTTGTGGCACCAAGCAATGCGAGTCAGAAATAAATTTCAAAAGGGATGCGGTTCTTATGGGAGCAGCAGAAAAGGACGATTCAACAGCGTCAGACAAGGAGAGCGGGGGAAAAAGGAGTAGTTCATCCCCCTTCCTTATGTTACAACTGTTTTTCCTTCTCAATCACTTTCTTCAACCATCTGATAAGTTAGCAGCAATTATTACTTGAATGTGGTTTCCATGTAGAACTCCAATGTAGTCATTATCCTCCACCGAGTACCGTATTATCATTATTGGAAGGAGTCATTACTTTCCTGATAATATCACCATTGTGCAGCGTGGAAGGGAGGTAGAGAGAGAGGGCTGGTGAAGGTAAGAGAACAGATATAACAGACTTAACAGGTGCCTAGAAAAATGAAGGTGTTACAGAAGGAGAAGGATTCTGACAGGATAGGAAAAGATGGGGGAAGACAGGAGAAGGTGAAAGTGGGTAGAGCAAGGATGAAAGAAGACAGACGAGAAAACTCAAGAGAAAAGGAGCAGGTGATGTGTTACATACAAGAAGAAGAGGGGGTAGAAGGGTATGAAGAAGGAGGAGGACCGAAACAATAATAGCCTTGTCTTATCACCGTACAGTGATAAATTCCCCCTCTCGTCAGGGAGTCCAGGCCCAAGCTGGGACCGAGCCAGATGACAAACCACTTCCACCCTGCACCGCAGTCCTGGCTATTTACGAGCAGGCAGCTCATGGAAACCAGCTGGGCCTCGATTCATCTCGCTTTGGTGGTGTCACACTTTGGCCCTGGTGACAACCTTAAATGAGGCTACTCGGCTGCACCCTGCCAGCTCTAAAACTGCCCTCAACAGTGACAGACACTTCAGGTGATCCTCTCCTCGTTATTAGTGAATGACTCTGCTCTGAACAATTTTCGGCTCCGGGAAGTCAAAGAGGCAGATGCAACAGACTGGCTCAAATTGCAAAACTAAACAGGATTGGAGAAGCACCAATAAGACTTTCCCTGCTTGTTACCGATTTCAGGTTTTCTTCATGTCTAATCTTCCGATTCTGTTTTTCCTTAACACTATAACGGAGGACAGAGAAAAATATATGTTAGTTTCCTTGAAGAGGTTGTAGTTTTTAGTCTCTTTAGTCCAGTAGAGATTGAGAACATTACATGACTGGCCCGTTTATGCCTTAATGCATTATCCTTAACCATCAATTTAATGATTGTTTTCAACTTGTCTGTCTTCTCGGATTACAAGAGTAACAGAGTAACAACCCCAAACATCCCTGTCTCCGTAGCAACACACTCCAACGCATTTCAGGTCAGAAGAGATGCATATTCCCTTCAGTGTGTTCAGTGTGGATGCATCCTGGGTTTTTTACCAGTGGGCATGGCCAGAAAACTACCAAAAGGATATGTTCAGGAGCCAACATGGTCAGATGCCAGAACTACCTCCACTGATTCCTTCTGATGCAGAGGAGCAGCAGCTGTACTTTCGAGTCCCACTGGATGAGCTAGTTTACTCTGTAAGACAGTCCAGTGGTCGGGATTTTTATCCAATTGTATCCAGCATCCCTTGGTTTTTGTCCTTAACTGTATTTCATGACCATAGGTGAATCTGGGTCAGTAAATTGAAAACTAAATATACAAATGGTCCATCACCTTTACCTGATTTTTGATTAACTCTGGAGAATATCCCAGAGTACAGGTTGTTAGCTGCTGCATTTATAGGCTGAATATGATGGCAAGTTTGATGCTTAATGATCAGAGATGTAAAACAACAAATCAGATTTTCAGTACCAAGGGGAAATTGTTCAAATCCAATCCGATCCCATAGATTGGTGCAAACTGAAGACGTTTAATATATGACTTAAATGAGACAAGTATTGTAAACACCCCTTAGTAAATTATATAAAAACTTGAACAAACTCCTGCATGAAATTCTATTCTTATTCTCACTTAATCAAAGTGTATTTACTCTCCAAGCACAAAACAAAATTCTCTCTTTAACCCTGAGTCAGTCACCAAAGACAGAGTGCTCTAATAAGCCGGACAATCCGCCAAGCAATTAATTCATGCAAGCTGCTGCAATTTTTTGTGCTTTGTTTCTTCTGTCTGTTTACTCATTCACATATTCTAGCAATGAGTAAATTATTCATGGGTGTTCCTTTTTGGATCTTTCAGTGACAGCAAAATCTGGTTTCACTGCAAATATTAAGGCAAGGAACTTCAATCTTCAATCCAGCTTCAGCGATGATGGTTATGTTATTTATATTTACATCAGTCACACTGGTTTTACTCCAATGAATGCAAAAACCACCACATATTGTCTGTATGAAACCTCAGGATTCATTTATTTTTGCAGCTTTCACCTTTGTTTAATGTGCTTAAATTATGTACTTCCACCCTCTGTTTGTTTACTAGAAGGTCTAATGTACAAACCTAGACTGTCTTCACATATTAGAAGCATAGATTTTCAAGACAAAGTGAGAAGATCTGAATCTATATTTTCTTCCTCAGTTACTGTTCACAGAGACTTATGTGTGGGAGTTTTGTGTTGATGATGTGCTCCATCAAGGGGAAGTAGAAGGGATGATATATAAAGGAAAAGTCTGTCTGAGGAGACACGTGGAAACCTCAGTTTTCCATAAAACACCAAGAATAGTGTGTGATGCACACTGGTGAATGGCGTTATACCGATAATTACTGCTTGTGGATAACGTATCAGCAAAGAATAAAGTTGCCTCTGTTATCAGTGCACACCTTTGGTCACTCACTCTCTTCTCTTCTAGGAAGAGTGGACAGTGCAACACTATCATTTCTGTGTCCTTAATTGAACAGATGTTCAACTCATTCAGTGCAGGAACAAAGACAGGGCTTTAATCAATGCATTTTTCCACTGATTTGCAAAACCACAATGTGTCCATGCCTGGTGTGAGATTACCTCAGGCTCCTGCGTCACTCTGCTTGGCTCAAAAATAGAAAGATGTATGTATTTTAAAGGCTGACACTAATTAAAATGTGCTCAAAGTAGGATACTGATCCAATTCAATTTTTATATTTTGTGCAACAGGTGGTTTAACAGAATAAAAACAAAATTGCTGTGAACATTATTCAGTTGAGAAAGAGTCCAAAATAGATCATTTCAAATGTTTTTTATCCATAAAATCCATACAATGTTGCAGTGCAGTTAATGAAGTAAAAGGTAACTTTCATGCACAAACTTTAGTTAGATTAAATTACATGCATTTTGTGAAATAGATTTTACTTAGTGTAAAGAAAAAAACATCTACAGTGTCTGTAATGTTCCAATAAAACATGCTGTAAGATTTTTACTCAAGCAGATATGCCAACATTAATGCATTGACATTCAAAAACAAAACATAATGAGACTGGCTAAAGAAGTGATGGGTTAAAAATTTTATTTATATATCTTATTTCCTTGACACCTTATTTACCCTCTCTTCTCTTTCATTTAGTGTTTCAGGATGCATATGCAGTACTTTATGCATCAGTAAGATAACACTCCACTCCTTCCTTCAGTTTCTTTCACATCTCATTAAAAGCACGTTAGGAACAGCATGACAGAAAATGCTAGTGTTTTGTAATGTTCTAAAAAACTTTGATGAACTTTAAGCCTTAATATCGGTAACTGACCCATGCCAAAGAGTGACCAGTTTTCTAACTATAAAATAAACCTTCACATTATGGTGATGCAAAGAAAAGCTGCAACTGTTTATTCATCTGTGATCAATATACAATTTGTTCTGACCTGCATTTGAACTCTTGGCACCACACAGGTCCATGTAATAGATATTTAGATTAGACCTCTGTAAACGCAGAAACTATACAGCACTAGACTACAGAACCTTTCTAATGATCTTTATTATACAGAAAAAATATGAACGAATGGAAACGGACAGCTTATATTTGACAAAATCATCAGACACCCTGCATTTCCTTGTGGTGCAGCACAATCTGTGTAGACCATTGCACTCATCTCCCTGGGCAACCAGTAATGCATCCTGTAGGAGGATTTAATGCTAAAACCCATAGCCTTGAGCAAACACACTGACCCGAGCATAAGCTGGAGGCAGAGAAGCATATTTTGATGTGTTACACTAACTGCACCATCCTGTTTTCTTTTTCTGTGTACACAGAAAATAACTTGTTCTTTTTAGACTTTGTACAAACGTTGTATGTCAAAAGTCTAAACTATTCCAGACATAATTCATAATTCCCCAGAAGCGGTAGTCCATTTTAAGCACATTGTCAAAATATATATACAAAACTGTGAAAGATGGACAGATGGAACTTACACCTTGTAGACATTGGAATAAGGAGTAAATGGGAATACAAATATTTTTTCCAGTCTCGGTTTGTATTTTTCCATAATTATCCAGACATGGAAAATGCTTAGATTAAATTTCAGACTTATCCAGACAGTGGAGGAACCCTACAGTGGAGGAACCCTGGGGGTCCTTATTTGGTAACACAAATTCTTATCCTTTGTTGCAATCGAACAAAAAAAAAAGTAACAAAAAAAAAACAAAAACTGGATGACCTTTTGTCACATTTTGCTGAGCATAAAGTGGGACTTTATGCCCAGTTTAAACTGTGGGCATAAAGTCAAAAGGGGGCACAATCTATAAAGACTACAATAATTCAATTGTCTGGTCTGGCTTAATAGCATAACGCTAAGCTCTTTGCCTCAGCTTATGAAGGCTCTCAAAAGAGGCATCACGTTTGCCAAGGAAACAGAAAAGTTTAAGATGTTAATTTGATTGTGGAGTACTGTTAGAGAAAGGACATCCTTGCTGGAGACAAAAACCCACTTTGCTCAGTGTAGACTTTCTAAGAAAGTGCTCTTTGAAAAAGGTTATGCAAAGGCAGAGGGCATTCAAATGCCCGACAACACAGCAGCGTAGGAAACAAGAGGTTGCCCAGATTGACACTCTGCTATTGTTGCTAAACACATATCTATGCATGAGGAACAGAGGGGGAAGGTCAGCACAGGCCCACGCTGCAGGGTCACTGAAATGGCAGTGATTGAAACTACACAAGCATACTGTGCTCATGTGACATGCATTTGCTTTCCACAATTGGCGGTGGAAGAACAGTGGGCTCTTGATTAAGCAAATGTAAAGGTGTTTTTAGAGGGTGAAAGGAAAGAACAAGAAAAACACTGACAAAATAAAGGAGCAAAGCAAACACTATAAGAGGGACCAACCAGGAAGAGGCATCACAAAAAGGCAGCAAGAGACATGAGAGGACAATGGCAAAAAAATAATGAGATGAGAAAGAGGGTGACCTTAATCAGCCACTTGCCGGGGTGTATACGTATGTGCATACACACACTTACACACCTACACAAAAAAATCCTTTAAATCTATTGAGTGTGCATGTGTGTTTGCACAGCCGTGGTCTTCGTTTCATTACAAGCCCATTTCCACCAACTAATACCCAGACAGGAGCTGGCGATAAGGAATGTACACACTTCTCTTTCGTACACAACATCTCATTTTGGGAGAGGAAATTGGAAAGAAGAGGAGAAAGGAGTAGAGCGCACAGAGGTGAGAGGGACGGTAAAAGCACTGAGAGGAGCAGAGGAGGACAGCAATGGCGAATGAATGTTTGCAAGAAGACAGATAAGACTGGTTCACTTCTGGAAAAGTGCACATCTGAGAAAGGGAATATGAGCAGAGGAAAGCGAGGTTCCATGTTTTTCATTTTGGAATGTTATGGACAATGTTTAAAATATGAAAGAAAAAACTCCACAATGAAGCTATGGCAAATATATAGGAATTTAAAAAAAAACACACATATGCATGCATGGATCAGATTGTGTATTAGTCCTAAAACAGGAGGACTACAAATGAAAATAAAGAAAATTAACATTCAAAACTTGAAAACAGTAAGTGGTGATGTTTGGAGAGAAATACTGTTAATTCTACAACTTCTAATATATTTTTAAGAGAATAAAACTAAAGTAAGATAAATTTGTTTATTTTCTGAGATAAAGCTTAAGATCTGATGCAAATTCAAATCGAACAATTTTCACTGAACCAACATAAATCAATTTACAATCAAGTCTAAGCATCCTTATTCATTAGACAAACCAGTAAGGGTAGTACGGGAAGAGAAGAAGCACGTACCAACTGACAGGGATGCGACACCAGCTCTGCTAAAACAACTTAAGGCCGAACTAAGGGGTCAAAGGCAACAAAAACAAGTAGGACGGAGGCAAACAGAGCAGCAAAAATTTTCATGACGATCATTGCTTGGGACAACACGCCTGCAGCAGTTACACTTCTGCCTGCATTGGGGGTCACAAGAAAACACGGGAGAGTGGTGTGACAATATTACTTTTAACACAAAATGAAATCACTATTGGCTCCGTCAGGGGAAATGAGTAATGCCAAAATCCTGCCGGGAGCAGACCAATGTCTGACTTAGAAGATCACAGAAATTACTCACTACAGAATATCTAGCCATAAGGAACTCAGTTTGTATTCATATCTGTAAACAAGGCCAAACAAGCAAGAAAGATAGCAATCACACACACATACACACACTCTTCAGGGTCCTTGCTGCAGGCACTAAAATACACATCATGATACATAAGGACAGAGGAAAACAAGAGTACCAACACAAGCAGAAGTAAAGTCTTTTTAGTCCAGAGATGACAGAACATAGTTAAAACCACATATTTACGTACACTTTTTTTTCTCACTGTCATTCACTCACATCACTAAACTTGTTCTGCCTTGTCTCAGTTAGGATGACTAAAATTAATTACATTTGCCAAATGCCAGAACAAGAGAGACATTTTTTACACTTCAAAACACACTGCTTTCTTGTGCGTCATGGGAAAAATCTCATTTTAAAAAGTTAGGCAAGATATTAGAAAGAAAAATTTGAACCTCAACAAGTCTGGTTCCTCTTTGTTTAATTAGATAAACATTGCACCTTCAAACGTCTTGAAGTTTCATTCAATTATACGCAATTATTTTTATCGTTTGAATGAGTGGCTGACAGGGAAGAGGTGGGTGCTGTGTTCCAGAGATGAACATGTCTTGATGCGAAATGTGCTTATCAGCCACACAGTAAAGGCAAAAGAGTCTGTGAACATGGTGGCTGATGCTGGGAAGAAGGTTTCCTTACCCACTTTAGGAGGAAGGTATTCCTCCAAAAGCAACATAAAATCAATTGCAGTTTAATTATTCCCTTGATGACAAAGAGCTCCTTTTTTGCCCGATTTTAATTGGCACGTTGAAACTAAGCTTAAAATGTTTACCTATAACTGATAGTAGATTTGGAGAAAGAAGTAGAAAACTTGTAAGCCTAAAAGCCTTTCCAACTATGAAGTACATATGAAGGTAGAATGATGAGAGGATGTTTTGATGTATGACACACTGGTGAACTTTACAAAATACACAGCATTATGAGTAAAGAACATTAGGTGAAAATACTGAATTGATTGAATAATTGAACTTAGGTATCAAACAAAAACAAAGTGGCTTAAGAACAAGAAAGATTTGGAGTTGTCATGACAAAACGCTGCTATCAGTACATCAAACAGTTTGTGGGCAGGTTTGAAAAGGTGTGATTGAGCAAAGCGGCCGACATTTAATCTGAATTAATTACATCAGTTCCATGAAAAGGAAAGGGCAATCATTCCAGTTATTGATAAAAGACAAAATTCTCACTCCATTTTTCTGACATTTAGCCGATAATAATTTAAAAAATAAAAATAAAAAATCTAAATTATAGTAAGAGGGCAAAAGTTTAGTATTATTTGATATTAGTAAAAAAGTATTTCAGAAACAGTTCTGGTTTCAACTGTAACTGGCTTATGCATTTTTACAGTTTGAAAGTCTATTCAGCAATGTTCACAAAACATAATGGTGGGTAATGCAAAAAAGATGGCAGTGGAAAATCCACGTTGTTATGAAATCATATGCTATGGATGAATGAATTCCTGCTGAAAAGAACTCCATTTCCATCCAGCGGCCCTCGCCCATCTGCTCGCCGTGTATAAAGCATCCATCTCAGGGCCTAATGGTGGTTCGATACTGTCAAACCCCCACCTCTGAGGATGAATAGCGCACACACTTACCATCTCTGACCGCGCAGGTGCTTGACTCTAGAAACCAGGTCAACTTCTCAGAAGATGAAGAGGCCCTCTGATCACACACACACACAACCACCCCCACAACACAACACATGAAAACAAAATGACATTCATGCAATTGCACATACAAACACACACATGCAGTTTACTTGGCTAGTCTTTATAACTTGGTTCTTGCCTGAGGTGTGTAGCGTGAACAAAGTGCTAAATCTGAAATCAAATGTGGGGAGAAAGGGATTTCTCCTGGTAATTTTGCTGTTCATGCACGGGGGAGCCTCCGGTAAAGTCCCCACCCAGCTACGCATTTTTTTCAAGGTTAAAATAAGACAGAAGAAAAGATGACATCTTACTGAGAAGCCTTCAGAGAGTCAGACAAAGGAGATCCACCATTATTATCATCATATGGCTTTAGGACGTGATTACAGCCTGTGCCAGCCAATTACATGGAAGCCACAATTGTCGAGACTTGATGATTTGCTGTGTAATTCCTCAGAGAACTGTGAAGAAAACAACCGGTCAGAAGCTCCTGGGGTACTTGAAGGGTTGATTAAAAAGGCAAAAAGGAAGACGATGAGGAAGGTATGGGAAAAAAAGATCAGCTCATTTGCTTAGCTCCAAAAAGTAAAGAGGAAGAGAGAAGAAGAAAAATCTCCTGGGTAACTTTCTGGGACACCACTGGTCCTCAGGATAAATTAGAAAACAATAGAGGGTCCAACTCAGGCATCTTGCTGTCATATCTCTGATTTTCTTATATTCAGATGGCTGACAGGAAAACACACAACCTCAGGAAGCCATTTATAAACATGATCAAAAGGTGCTTCGGCTCTGGCAAGGACCCTCAGAGATTTGGTCTAATCCTGCTCTAACTCTCCAAATGGCAAAGCTTTTGTTCAGGCATGGATGAACACATCTTACATAAACTGGTGTGGAAATGTACAAGGATTAGCTGTGTATATTTCTGTGTGGATGTAAGTGGGATCCAGGAATACCGTTGGCTGTGGCTCTTTTAACTTACTTTTAACTTACATAGTTTAATCCAGTTCAAGTTTGTTTTAATATCTTACAACATTCCAGTGTATTGGCTTGCAGACAGAGAAATGTGCTTCTATAAAAAGGTTCTAAAATAATAACTCCACCAGCAAATAAGAATATTTTTTACTGTGAAATGTCTAACTGCCAAACAGACAATCAGTGAATTTCAGGACTAATTCGAATGTTTAGTTGAATTGAAGTAATTGAGAAAATGTGTGATTTCGCCTAGGTTTTTATGTTAAGTTTCTGTAATATATGTTTTTTGAATTGAATAATGTTTTTAAGCTCTTAAATTGCAAAACTGCTACGTTTCGCATTTTATATTGAAAATGTATGTTATTTCCTAAATTTTGTCTCAATCACATTTTTCTTTTAAAGGAACAGGCCACTATGAGTGTGATGAAGCATTCATGAGGCCAAATACACATGGATGCCTCACACCATTCTGACACATTTGTAAAATAATTTGAAACCTTTGGCTCAGTTTCCTTACATTTCGCATAAATACGCCACTTTGTGTTGATCTACCGCAGACAATACCAGTAAAAGTCTTTGATGTTTGCAGCTGTGATAAGAAAAAATACATGAAAAAGTTGCAAAGTTCAATAACTTTACAATAATATGTTTTTAATACTTTAGACCAAACTTTTCCTTATCAGGCACAGAAAATAGAAACTTTGTAAAAAAAAAACTGTCAATATTTAAATGTAAGAGACTCAAGGATGAATAATAAAAGGTGGCGTTGATGAAAATGTTTACATCAAACAGGGCTTTGGAAAAGCAGATGATATGCTAGATTTAATCAGGTTGTACTGTGAGGGATTAAAGTGTTAGAACTACATGATAACAGGCTGTGCTTTAGTTTCTTGACTGCTTCCTCGTTTTATTAGGCCCAGCATGGAGCCAAGTTTATCTCCAAATCCTGTATCAGAGCTTTAACAACTCTCAGGAAAAAGAAAAAGATTACAGACTGCCACTAATTCCCAACCCACCTTGTCTCTGCCTCATTGGGTCAAAGTTAAGTAATTAGCTTGGCAAAGAGTGCTCACCTATAAAGACCTGTAGGGCAATACTCAACAGAAAACACTTAGACATACTCTAATGCCACAACAAATCTCTGCCACTAAGCATGTATGAAACTAATGTACTTATAGGATCTCTGGGGGAGAGAAGACATGTACACAGTGCTAGCCACAGTCATTGCCATCTATGGTCAACATTTTATGGTATTTCAGTAATTTCAAGAGAGTAATTTACAGGTTTCTATACCCAGAAAAATGAGTACAACGGATGTTGAGAGCTAAACAGTGGAAAAGAGTCGTTCTTTTCCACATGTTAATTCTTTGTTTCACTCCAAACCCACCTACAGTGTTTGTTGCTGAAAAGTGATAAAATCCCTCATCATCCAGCCTCTTCAAACCAAAGGACAGAGTTTCACATAGGTTTATGAAAACTCTACGCATTTCTGCTTGGGATGGTAGGTCAGGAAAGGTCACAATTCTTCATCCAGAAAACAGTTGGTGGTTGCCGTGGAAACTTGGTAACTCAAAGATACCACTATTCCATGCAGCTTTCTCAGTGGCTAACAGAAATGTAACGCCATATGTATACATCAGGCAAAGAGGAATTACAGGTCATTTGTAATTATTTTTACTTGTTACTTGTATTTATTGTAAAGGAATAGCTAGCAAGAATAACAATGAATCCATCAGAGATTTTGCAAAAAGATCTTAAGATAATTTTTTCTTCACTGAAAGAAAAATGTAGAAGAATCCAACCTATATTTCAGTAAATTCTGGTTAATGTTACTGCAATAAGAAACTAAATTATATTGAGGCTACTTAAGCGTCTTTATCAGAAGTGCCACTAAATGTTGCAAGCACTGTATGATTGCATTGCACATTTCTGTGCTTCAGACAAACTGGTCAAGTCAGGAAGCATTTAATTAAACGCTTTTACTCCCTCCTGAATTGCTATTTTTCTGAGTGAAAAAGCACTGATTTCCACATTGCCTCCACAAAAAAAAAAGAATGAATAAGTGTCTCCACCAAAACTAAGTTTCCATTGATCCCCGGGTGGTGTGAAAGAATCCGGTCTGATCCGACAGAGGGTCAGTGAGCTTCAACCAGTCATTCTGAGGGTTACTAATCAAGTAGGCAAGCTGCAAGCTACAGTACAAGCTGCACACATGGTGAGTCCTCGCAGAACACTGACACTGCTCTGTCATTGGAACTCTGCAGGCTTTACCTCTTCTTTTATCTGGCTGTGGTAAAAGCAGATTAAGATTTAATTTTTAGGAGTGATCCTGAAGGGCACCAGCACAGCTGTGGCAACACAAAAAGCTGGACTTTGAAAAAAAAAAAAAAAAAAAGTATAACAGAATCTAATAAATGGGGGATGGTCATACATGTCGCAGCTACTGAATTAATTTTCAGATTCATAATCTGAGTTCTAATCCACATATAGACTTTTACTTTTATGGTGCTGGAAAACTAGCAAATATTTTGTTTCCACGTGATACATAGATGAACCAAATCATATATCAAGAAAAATCTTAGTTTTCCCACACATTTTTATATAACATCTCAAAAGAGAAGCAGCAGAAGTGAAGATTTTAAGAGTTTCTTGTTAAAATACTAACAATGCAAACCTAGTTTCTAAATAACTATGTTAAAATGGGTTTACTGAAAGGTTGGTTCGATAGAATAAAGCTGAGTTTATAACAAGCACATTTTGTTTTGCAACAGAAACATACAGTTATCAAAACAATCCTGAGTCAGTTTCAAATTCCCCGAAAAATTATATTTATGTCAATGTGCAAGCTGATGAAAAAATACTAAGGCGGTATATTTAAATATAATTTTTTTTAAGGTTTTAATGTCCAACTGGAATTAGAATTGATTTTACACAGTGTATTTTGTAATGGTATGCTTTTCTAGGTCTATTGCAAATAATTGATTAAATCACTGGTAGGTTAAAAAAAAGATCAAAAGTCTAAGCTTAACATGAAAGCATGATGAGACAAATTAGTAAAAAAAACTTAAATGAAAACTGTTGGAAGATTAGTCACTCACTTTATTTTGTAAATGTATATAAAAAACAATGCTCATCACTTTTTTACAGTATCCATTCTTTGTAAATTAAAGTATTAAAATTAAAGTTATGGAATTGCTTAATATTAAAGACAAACAAGGAATCCTCCTTTAAATTGCATTTTCAAGACTAATACCTACACCAGTCTCCATAGTGAATGAGGGTCTGCAGTTTAAAACAATAGTGGGTTTGCAGATTGTGGCTCCTGACTGATTGACAGGAACCATGGCCCCATCAAGAAAGCTTGAAAAGGTTTAAAAATCTGTCAAAGAGGACACAGTGAGATGGAGTACAGAGGTTCCCAGTCTGCTGGGTCTAAAATATGGACTAACTACAACCTAGCTGTGATTTCTTAATGATGAGAATATTGTTTTACATTAGTGAAATCCATGAGGAAAGCTAAGAAGGTATTAATTGTGGTTTGGTTATTGGTTGACCATTCCATCATTTCTTTTCTCAGTGAGAAAAGAATATTTTTAACTAAGATGATTATTTTTCCTTCCTCTGAAAAACATGAAGCATTAGTTCCTGTGATCTAATATTTGTGAGTTTACAAAGGCAGAATGTGCAGTTGTGAAATAAAACACGCTGTCATATCTGTGTGGTGGAATCTTTTTACAAAGTAAAACAACTGATTGAACATCCTCCAAGTGTAGAGCTTTCATGTTTTTTGCCAGGGGTTGTGTAAGGGACCTGTCATTGTCTCATTGTGCTTCCCGTGGCTCCCAGTTATATCATCAGTTTCCTTCCTTTGGCGCACATTGAATCTCTGCGCCACAGAGGGGAGGGGTGGCAGCAAGGGGCCAGAGAGGGCAAAACCCAGCAGTGAAATCAGAGCTCTTTCTCTCCTTTTGTGTGATTCAATATCACGCTTGTGTGCCCATGAATGGATGCAAAGACATTTGAGGTTAGAGCCAAGGAACTAGCCGCTGCCATGCATGGCCCTAACACAAACCAGCCTAACTGGGAGGGTCTTGGCAGGTTGGCGTGCAGATGTTCATAAGTATACTGCAAATACACTGCTGAGAAAGAAATATAGAAAGAAATTTAAAGTAGAGGGAAAAACTCTTACTGCGAGACAGAGTCAGTGAGGTTAGCATTTAGAAATAATTGAAACGGCACAAAGAAAGTAAACACAACCCTGAATGTGGCAGGTGCACGGAGAATTAAAAGGCCCATCTTTGCTGCTGACAGTACAGAAAAAAGCCTGGTTTACATTAAAAGCCTGAAGACCTTGAGTCAGTCACTTCAGAACTCCGTGGGTAGATAAAGAACTTGTTACTGCCAAAACTTCTCAAGAAGATAATTTAAAAAAAATCTTTCTTCTGCATTCAGAACAGCCGGCTGCATAAAACCCTCCGGTCTTTCTGGTAACTCTCAGTCCACACACAAGCGTGAATATCCCCAAGTGCTCCTGCTGCTTCCAGCCTGGCAAGCGAATAAGAGAGGGGGAATAGTGTATTGTGAAATTGGATTATGAGTTCGGGAATTCACTGAGCCCCATATTGTCTGTCAGATACTCCAGAGAATAGTGAAAAAGGAGAATGTATTCAGAAAAAAGGACAGACCTTCTCTACCGGCACACTGGAGAGCAAAGAAAAACATGTGAACACTTGAATGGTTATTATAAGACTTTGTGTGAGTAACATGCCCTGATGTCAAAAAAAATAAATGCCAGTTTAGAGACAAGTCCAAGCGTGAATGTGTGCAGCATCTGCACATCGCTGAGGGCCAGAAGAGCCTAATGCCTGCAGCCCTTCTAACATCCCAATCAGATGAAATTGTATTTAACAAATAAAGGAGATAAAAGAAGAACACTAGAAGGAACGCTGCAAAGGAAAAAATAGCAAAGGCAAGAAATTATCAATGGAAAGCACCAGAAGAGCAGAGAGAGAAAGATATTCAAAGCCGCATCTGAGAGGAAATTTGTATGGGAGACAGTGGATGCATTTACAAACATATTAAAAGCTGCACACTACTTACCCAAAATCTCACTGCATTAAATAACACATGTACCCAAGTATGCTAAGAAAATCCGCCCTGCTGAACATTTTTAGATTCCAATCACACTTGTTAGCCTGTCAATGCAAGTCAGACAACTGGGGATAGAAACGCCCACATGCTTACCTATTTTGTTTTGTGTGCTTATCAGAATTTCGACACATTTTCTAGACTCAAATTTAGATTTTTGCTAATTTCTTGAATATAAATGCACAGTTTTATACCTTAGAACGGTATAATCAAACATTTTAACTGTTAATCTATAGAGGTCAGGGGCTAAAAAAATAGCATAAAACAAATATCAGAGAAGGAACTATCCAACAGGACATGGATTTCATCCAGTGTCACCACAGCTGCCTTCATGATTCAAAGTCAATATGACCAGAAATATCTGTTCTATCAGTTACACCTGATGCAAGAAAACCATGAAAATATATAATACTGTAGCTTTACTAGGATGGTAGAGCCTCCACAGGGAGGAGAGCACAAACAAGATAAGTAAAACCTTTCCAAAGTACGGGATGCTTTGACAGGCATCTAAGGTTTACGTCCAGATTTATGCTTCCCACCCTCTGGAGTGAAATTGTACATCAAGCCTGAATACTCACTGTCACTCCAAAGCTTTTGTTGCCTGTGAAGAGCAAAAGGCAAAGACTGCTCTGGTTTCTCGAGGGTTGCTCAGAATTCAGTGAGAATAACCTACGGCTCTACTGGTAATCGATCAAACACAGGTCCAAGTCCAGGTTTTATGGCAACAAAAAAAAAATCTTTGCTTCTCCGGACTAAGCAGTTACATCAATTCAGTCCTCCATTACCTGGATTCAACACATTTGTGGAAGTAAAAAAGCCACAGTGCCTAGCAAAAGTATTCCTCTCCTTTGAAGAGGTGCGCCAGCCCAGAACTATTATCTAGAATTTCTCTCCATTTCTTGGTTTTGGTTAAAAAACAGAATGTCTGAAGTTTTCTATTGGATAAATGTCCAGGGATTTATGTATTTCTCTGCCACACCTATAAAAAGTTTTTTGCCATGTAGAAATCTAATTTTACCAAAAGTCTGTAATGGATTTGGAAGGTGATGTTTGACTGCATTCATTTTTGACACATGTGCATGACATTGATTCAATTAACTTAAATGTAGTATCAAATTTGAAATTAGTTTGTGCAAATGCTTGATCTTATGTCGCTCAGTTGAAGGAGTGTCCCAATGAGGATTCTTATTATTATTCGGCTGACCTACAAGGTCAGCTAAAAATGGCAGAAGGAAACATTCGTTCTCTGCTCTGAACAACATAAAGCACTGAAAAGATGCAGACTCTACCAAACGGACAGGATAAAGGTCACGAGCCAAGACGTTTTAGATTCTCAAGTACAAACAAGCATATCGTATATGGTGAATGGTGAGGAGGAAGCGAGGTCACATTCAGCTTGACTTTTAATCTAATGTCAACTTTCTTCATCTCCTGACTGCTGCTGTTCTTCTGAATCTGTTGCGTTTCTTATGAGCCACTGTGTTTGTGATTTTCTCCCTTCACGGGCGTCAAACTCGACTGACTCATGCACCTGTGTGAGTCAACCTCCTGACAGGAAAATGTAGCAGATGAGAGGAGATATACCCTTCAGGTGCTTTCGCTGCCATTTATATAAAGCCTGCAGCAGAGACACTTATGCACTACATGCCCACAGAGTACTGCTATGTGGCCCCATAACACTTGATTTTCATCCTACATCCTGAGACCAGTATCTGATATCTACAGCTGTTCAGCAGGTTTTTAGAGTTTTCTATTCCAACATTTTGTATATAATAAAATAAACCGGAGCTGTTGTTTTGTTTTTTTATGTAGGGAAAACAATTGTGGTCTCTTTGAAATCCAATAAAGCCTCAATGCAATGCCCAGTAGACCAGTAGGTTTTTAAAATATGCAGTCTACTTCAAACTTCAATAAAAGCAAGTCTCGCTTGGCAAATGGAGCCTGATAATACTGTCTTTCCCCAATTTGTCATGGTGCCTCCACAGCTCCTGCACCTATTTTCCTCGCAGCTGGAACTGAGAGGGCAAATGTGAATGCCTCAAGAGTTTGGTTCCCCGCTGCCAAAATAGAAGGGTACGCAAGTATATTCAGCCAATGAATGTGGGCGTGCATGTGTGTGTGTGTGTGTGTGTTGTTCCCCACAGGTGCAGACTCCCCCAAAACCCCGGAAGGAAAAGAACCAAGGCAGCAAAATAAAAATCCTGAGTTGCATATGAATGAGCCGTGTGCGCTTAAATGAGAGAAATGGATAGAGCAGTGGACCAAAGTGCTGCAGGACCAGCACAGATAATATCCAAAGCAGCGGAACAGCAGCCTGTAGCAGAATCGCGGCCGAAACAGGCTCACATACGGGCTGATTTTTTTAATATAGCACAGACAGAGAAAGTGAAGCGTGAGGGGGTGAGAGTGTCAGATGGTGAGCTGCCTGTCGAAGCACATTGGAATATCGGACGGTCAACACAGGCAGCGAAAGGAAACCAAAATCCAACTCCATGAACAAGAAGAAAAACACAATAATAAAAAGAAGCTGAAGAACCAGAATTATCTCCAAATGTCCATTAAGATGGAATGCTTGATTAATCATCTAATGATGCACGTCTAAAATGTTTGCTGTAGTGACAACTGTTACACAAGGTAAGGTTCAGTATAATATAGAACATGGCGTGATTATTTAAACATCATTCATTCCTAATATTGCTAAAATATGACTCACTGTAACAGCTGTAATAGTCTTATAACATTTGGCCGTGCTTTTGAACATAAATATTGCATTAAAGAAACGTATGGAATAAAATTTGGGTAAATTTGTTAGCCTGAATTGTACTTTGGCTCCTTCGTTCTTGTAGTTTTGTTCTTCTATACTTTCCACCGGTAAAACAAGCAACACAGAGACAAAATTGTGGGTATCTCTCTGTTAATGAACAAAAAGACCACAATGGCTACTGTGTGACAAAGTGGTTCAGTTTGTTTTTACCACTTGTCCTTTAAATACATTTCGGATTAATTTAAAATTTCTATAGTTGACCATAATGCTTTAATTTAAACACTGCTGTTGTCACTTTGCTTTGACTAGCCCAGGTTTGTTTGTGGTAGCATTATGTTGCAGTTTACATTTCTGTATTTTTTAGTTAAAGCTGACACTTTTGGACCATTGGATGAATATGAATATTTCTTCTGTTTCAAGGTACATTTCTTAAATAGTTTTTTTACTCACCATTGTTTGTCCCTTTTAGATGCTAGAGCCTGAGCAGCTATATGGGAGGAGCCGGCCTAGCATTTCCTGCTTAAATGGCCAATGATGTCTCTGATTGCATCACTGGATTCTACCAACTGGAGGATTTTGTTTTTATATTGTTTTTTTTGTTTGTTTGTTCTTTTTTTCTTTAAAGTAACCTTTTGAGTTGCCTTGTATTAAATGTTTTATTCTGTGGGTTTAGATAAGTTTGTAAATTAGATTAAAAATCTTATTCCTGTTTCTTTGTTTAGTTGTTTTTTTTATCTGCTTGATTTGTACTATTATGGTATAGTCTAATGAAGTACAGACCAGTAAGATTTCAGATGCTCCAGATGGATGCCAGAGCCCAATAAAAGGATAAACAATAAAATTCACCAGGAGAACCTGGTGCATAAGTGTTTTTTGTTTGCCTGTTTTGACCATTTGACAACATTACCTCACACACTGAAATAACTTTAACCCCTTAACTGTCACCCCTAAACTCAAACATGTACACTGATGGGTCCCTGAGGACACCAGTGTTCTCATGACAGATGAGGGGTTTTCAACTGACACAGGTCATAATAAATAAAAATTTACTGGCAATCAACCAATGAAAATCAGACTTTGTTTTGAACTGTGGTTCAACAGACTCATTAAAATACAATAAAAACTAGTGCATATTAGCTGATTAGCCGAGTCCGGTCACTAGTATCACAGATATTGTGTTCTTAGCTTGCCAGCTGTAGTTTTAAATAACCACTGCCTTAAGTAGAGGAATAAAAGGGGCTCACTAAGTTTTCTAAAGTGTAGCAGCCTTGTTTTAGGTGGCTGGCCAGCAGTGCACAGCAGCATTTATGGCATTTATTTCTATTGACACAAATGGAGATGTGTATTTGTACTGTATAAATTTCAGTAATGCAAAATTTCACATCTATGTTTTTATTTTGTTTGGCTGCTTTGCTTACATTAATTACAAATTATTTACAAGGTAATCCTAAGGAATGCATCTCATATTTACATGATTTCTTAAAGGGAAAAGTCCAGAACTTAACTAAGCAAGACAGCTACAGTTTCAGAACTATAGCCTGGCACGACCGAGTCCCAAGAGAATCACTCTTGCCAAGTTACAAGCTACCCCATCTGACCACAGCACTATCATTTAGGCAAATCAGGATCCCGTACTGGTTGCTGTGGTCTAGTTTTTGATATAAACAATTAGCAAAAATGTTGCCTTTTTACTCTGCATCCACATTTTCAGTTTCTTTCATCTAACAGGTCTAAACATACCCAAATATTTCCATGTATGAATAATTGGCATTTATATACAGTAGTGCCCGTTCTTAACAAATGTCGTCTTAAGGCTTTAGAAAGAAAACATTTCCTTTGTACACCGAGATACATAGTCAATTCAGTCTAATTATAGACAGATGCAAAGTCATTTCACATACATTCCAATTCAGTCCTAGTTATTAAACAATGAAGTGAAGTTCAGGTTTTCTCAAATTGATTAAGAGTTTTTCATATCAGGAAATCCAGGCACTTTTTAACAATCACTCCTGAAAGAACATATAGAGGCAGTGGATTGTTGATTGCATTGAGTCATTAATATGTTACAGAATTGTTTCGGCGCCAGAGTGATCAGTATCGACTCCTTCTTCTCCTTTTCTGTATTATCTTTACTTAAGGTTGTTTTTTTTTTTAACATAATGAAAAAAATCCAGGTTAATCAATATTGGAAAAACTGCACAAGACATGAAAAGAGCAGATTCAACATTTAAAATAATTGCCAGTACTGTTAAATTAATACATGTTTGATCAATAAAAAAAAAATGCCCTAAGTGAGCTGAACAGAGCTAATACGAGCAGACTGGATGTTTCAGCCTGATCAAAGTGATGAGCAGAATCCACTTCAGTCTGTGATGACTTCATTTGTAAGGCAAAGACTTAGATTTACCAGCAAACACGCTTTGATGATTGAATGATTCTTTCATACGGAGCAGCAGCAAAGTGTTAAGGGCACTCATAAAAAATAAATTGATGAAACTACTTTTTGCATGTGCATGAAGAGTGTGCATTTCATCCTGCAGATGTGTGGGCTGAAAGGAGATTTGTATAAAAGAGGCACTCTAATCAGGATTCCTTTAAAGCTGGGTAAAAATGGAAAAAAAAAGTGTGTAAAAAAAAACAAAATCAGAGAACACCAGGTCCACACTGTGTTATTATACCGCACTATCCACGTTTATAGAGAAGCCAAGTTACACTATTCATTGTTTCATCACAGGAATGGTGTTTTTAAATGAACAAGCGGAAAAGGCTACATTTGTCAAGCCTTAAGCACACACAAAAGTAGGAGTCTGTATTGACTTCCATTCATTTTAGAAGCTGCATTGTGCATAACACAAATACTTACTTTTATCCTAACCATTACCTGCATATTTCTAACCCTAACTTTTACCAAAACTTAAGTGACATCATCTCTAAGCTTAACCCCTAACTGTAAAAAATAGGGCCCACCGTGCTTTGGCCCATATAAGGCCCATCGGTCTGCAGAAGCCAGAGAAGGTCCTCAATAAAATAGCTGTACACACACACACATAAAATGTCAATGGAGCTTAGGTACTACAAACTTTTAAGCTTGATAAGTATTGCCACTGTGTGCCAAAAAATTTGTTTTCTCAATTTTAAAACATCTTCTTTGCTGCTGTTATGGATGCCTTACCCACAGAACACAGTCAGCAGGAAGCTTAAACTGATAAACAATCAGATGAAGGCATTTGTGTAGTTTTGACAAGGTGCTACAATCTTGAACATCCACTTGCTAGAGTTATAATGTGAAATGCCTAATTAAGTGGGAGATGAAATAGTAGAATATGTGCATGAGCCCAATTTGTTTTCTCTCCAATTAGCGCTGATTCTAAGTGAAAGAAGCAGCGATGTTTTGAAGCAGCAGTGGTCGAGACCTGTTAAAGAAGCTTCAGCACCAACGTGACTCATTACAAAACAGGAATGTCAGCTAACGCAGAAAGCTGAATTCCACAATGTGGCGTGAAGAATACATGAATTAGTCATGCTTTGCTTCTAAGTGCACAAACACTTTAAAAAGGATACAAAAAAGAGCTGACTATCACTGAAACAAGTGTGCAGATTTATGGAAATTATTTCTTCTGTTCGGTGCACAGTCAGTGTTCAGTGTAATAAACATTATACAACTACAATTAAATCTGTTTCAAATAAAAAATAAGAAGAATAACTGCTCTTTTTCTAGCTTTTATGGACATTGAAATGTAAATATAATAAAGACTAAAGACCCTCCACATTTGATAGAAGTCCTGATGGATCGAGATCAGGCTTTGTGATTGTCACTAATTTGATGTATGCTTATTGACACTCTCTACTTGGAAGACCCACTTGTGCCCAGGCTTTAACCTGCTAGTTGATGCTGTGAAATTCTGATTCAGTATTTCCAGCATAATATTTCTGATGATGATACTGATGCTGAGAGATACTACCGGTCTGTGAAATGCCCAAGCCCTTTGGCAGCAAAACAAAGCCACAACATAAAGTCCCCACCTCTGTACTTCATAGTGTAGATTGGATTATCAAGCTGACAACATTTCTCCTTTCCCCCCTCTAATTGCAGCAATGGTCATTATTATAATGGTCATTATTGAGTTTCCTTTCCTTCTGTTGGTCTTTCTGCCATCTTCCCTGCTTAAGACACTGACTAAAACTCCTCCGCACTGCTCCTAACATTCTGTCGCTTTGGGAGCTTTAAGACCTAAGGTGCTTTGTGAAATTCTAAGAAAACCCTTAGAATTCAAGACATTAAGATTTTTCCTGAAATTACATCAGTAGAAGCTACTTTTAGTCTTTGGATTCTTTGAGAATATGTGCCCTGGTTTCTAGTCTCTAAACTTTTGAAGCTGTCAAATCATAGCAGCAGGAAAGTTTATGGGACGTATGTATATACAGACCCATTCAATAATTTGGAATATTATTCTATATTCTAAATGAAATAAAACCCTTGTGTAGGAACAAGGATTTTATTTTAATTACGAGACCAATTAATGTATTTCCATTTGTTTTTTGTTTTTTTTTATTTTATTTTTCAATAATTCACGTGAAAGAATGTTGCACAAAAGTATGAGAACAGATTGGTACAGCCACTCAATGCGCTCAGCTTGAATCCTGCATTCTGGTAAATACACACTTGGCTTTAGTTGTTTTCTCTCACAGCCAAACAGTGTGATTACGTGTCCAGAGAAAGAGGTAGACCTGGGTATTATAGCCTGCAGCTCATGACTAGTCCTCCTGTCCTCTCTAGCAAAGTGAAAAAACGCACCTCATTTCCACCAGCAGCGCAGGTAGTGGCAGCATTCAGAATTTGACAGAAAGGTAATAGAGTTGAATCGCTGTGACGGGCAAGAAACTCCAAGCGAAAAGCTTGTGTTTGCCCCTTGTTGCATTTGTAGATGTAAAATTGGATCTAAAACTAGAGAGTGGTTAAGATGTGAAACAGTATTTTATTGTAGAAAAAAGGAATAGAAATAAACCTGAAAAAACAGCAGGAACAGAAGCAATAAGAGGACAGTGAAGGAGAAAGGAAGGAATCTTTGTAATGTTAGGTGTATAGTACTCCTCTAAAATGTCCTCTACAGTATGTGCCACTGTGCAAAACAAAGCAACAGAAAACAAGACGTGAATTTGCAAATGCTAAATGAAAGTCAAGACTGCTGCAATTACAGTTCTACTATATTATAGAGCAGCAGCTATTTGCTTTAGGTTGTATACAGTGATGGATTTAGAATGAAAAATATAGCCAAGGCATTTGTAATACTTTTCTCGCCGTTGCAAAAATTATTGCAATAACATTAACATTGCTCATCCCTAGTTATATGTAGGCAAATTATTGAGGAGTAAAGAGGTAAAAGTCATGATTTAAGTCCTAAGACCAGGGAAGAAACAGTTCTTCCCTAGTTTGCATTTTGTGCAAATAGATCAAAACCACGTTCTAAGTAGAACTGCAAAATGCAGGGGGGAAAAAAGAGAGCATGGTAATTACTAAAAACTGCTGTTCACTGATCAAACGTTTTGGCACAAGAAGTAGTTTTTGAAATTGGTCTCATGATCCCATTTGATCACTTTGCATTTTGAAGCTCAACTTCCAACTTGGTTATTATCGCATGCCATGAAATATTCATCCGTTCTTACATATCTTCTGTCTTAAGATTTTGATACAAGCTTAGTTTATTTGTTCCTTTTTTACATCGGTGGGCTTGCTCTGAACACACTATCAGAAGGTAATTTGACACAACACTGCTGCAGACTGTGTATTTAGAGTGAAAAAGGATTTATAAATCAGTGGGGTTTATAGATCCCTCTGAATAAATTCGGACAGAAACAAAAAAAAATCAAGTTCATTTAATGAAAAGTGCATGCCTTAAAGGAGCTTCAGTAGTTTAGAAATAGGTTGTTTAATGTGCATAAGAACTGATTGATTAACCTTGAGCTCAGTTTTCCGTTTGATGACTAGCAATAGAGAACAAATGTCTGGAGTGTTTGCTTTCAATTCATGCTGCCGTGATTTGTTTAGTCCTCTAAAGAATGCACTAGAAAATCTGAATATACAACCATAAAAACTTGATTGAGGGTATGAACTCTTAAAGAAAAACATATTAATGGCCAATTAAGACTTGAAAAGACTGCCATAGAAAAACATCAAGAACAATTTCACAGTTCCATACATGAACAAATTTACATTTGGACTTCAGCTGCTACCATTTTTAAGCAGAAACCAATTGTTTTGTTTTCATCTTCCAGCTCTCCTCAGAACAAGTCCTTTTTAAATAAGTGAATATATGTTAAAATTAAACCAGCTATCATGGCAATTATGTCTCCTAAAGCCAGCGTGTGCAGTTAAACCATCAAAAACTGTGCTCCAGAATAAACTGAACTTTCCGTGCGTCTTGAATACCATTCATCGCGAGCGACCAGGAGAGGAAAATGGGAGCAGTGTTTGACGGCCTCTCAGAGTGCGAAGCCGCATTCCTCACAAAGCAGCTCACATGATAATCAAGTCAACGGGTGGGCCTTGAAGACACAAGAGAATCACAAAGTGCTGCCCTTGTCCTTTTTCCCCTTTCACTTTCAAAGGCTTTTGTCTACAATTCCCCAATGCTTCTTAGAAAACTAGATAAATATGGAGACAGTCAGAAAGAAGGAAAACAACCAAACACGTGGGATTTGATAAACATGTGTTGAGATAAAAAGAAGCCAAGTTGAGAATATAATATTTTTATTATTCAGCTCTGTTAGAAAAAAGTGAGATTTTTACATTTGTATCTAACCAGCTTTGAAGCAGTGGGGAGCCTTATCAGCACAACCATTAATTCTTTGGTTTTCCATCATTCAAGATTTATTATTAAAAAAAATTCAAATGAGACTTTATGTCAATCTAAATGGCAGCCAAACATGTTAGCAAAAAGCCCTTAAATGTCAGTTTTAGAGAGAAAAATCTTTTAAACATTTCCCATTAGGAAAAAAGTATTCATATAGTTTTATATGTTGTTTAAAAAAACTTTTTTCCCTCACTAGCATCAAATCAGACTGAAATTTTCCTGGTTCAGGTTAGTTAGGACAGAACAATACCTCAGATTATTTGTAATTTTAAAGCCAGTTTTAAAGAATGAGGAAATGAATGTAAACCTTTTTCATCTCCCAGTTTTTCTCAGAACAAGTCCTTTTTAAATTAAATTAAAAACTAATACAATTGAATTACAAATTTCTATTGTTCTTTCATTTAGTAAACAGGATCACCTAAATAATTCCTAGCCATCCAGAAAGAGGAAAAGTTTAGTTTGATTTAATGTCAGAGAGAATAAAGAGAAAATGTGTTTTTTGGGGGGTGTTTTGCAGTGTATGTAAATGAT
The DNA here is from genome assembly GCF_001444195.1 of Xiphophorus couchianus. Taxonomy (NCBI): domain Eukaryota; kingdom Metazoa; phylum Chordata; class Actinopteri; order Cyprinodontiformes; family Poeciliidae; genus Xiphophorus; species Xiphophorus couchianus. The sequence continues at coordinate 20,195,349 of NC_040229.1, forward strand.
TGCTTTTGTCACAGCTTGACAAATGTGTAAATATTCATAAGTGTATAATGAAGAGTCAGAATGAAAATTAAAGTGATTTCATAATAAGCTTACAGGAAATACAACAAAGACAGAAGCACACAGGGAGGGGTAGGTTCTAGTCACATTTACAATCTTATATCAAGTGATTCATCTTAGTAGTTTTTCAGCAGGGCAGTAAAAAAAATTTTTTTTAAAACCCACAGAGCTGATTTCAATGCAGCCAACACCTCTGTCTGCCAAAGAGTCAGTCTTTTCCGTCTCTGTGGTTAAGCCATCGCTATCCTCTGATCTTCCCTTTCTTTGTTTCAAGCCACTATAGCCTCAGAGAGAGGTGACCTATTCCCATTTACTACCACTACAGAATAGCTCATTCTGGGCAGCAGGGAGCGCACAGACACTCACTCTTTGATGATTGATTGAAATCCCGCAAGGTCCGGATCACTTACTGTAAGGCAATACCAGAGCTGATACAGGGCAGTGCTGCAAAGAAACCCCATGAAAGAAAATCCCTCTGCAGAGGAGGGGAGTAGAGAGCAGAACCAAGGCAGAGTTTGGGGAAACTGACAAATCCCATCAGGACATGGATCACGATCGCCTCCAGTCGATATTCAGGCCAGTCTCCTGTCTCTGTTTTCCAGCTCATAAAACTGCCAGCTCATTCCCTCTGCTTTCTGACTGGCGCTCCCCTTCTTTGTGTGTCCCAGCTGTGTCTTAATAAATTGTCCAAACTGAGAGGCTTTTTATGGGTCTCTGCTGAGAAAATTGACCTTAATTAAGTCTTAATGGCATTGTTTAACAAATTAAATCCTGCATTCTAAGACAGTCCGCTGAAGCTACACCTGAACAGATTTACAGAGTTACAGTACCTATAGAAACACATTCAAATCCCTTGATCTTCTCCAGATTTTGTCCTGTAGCAACTATAGGCTTCAGTAAAACTTATGGAAATTTGAATTTACAGACCAACATAAATCAGCTATTCATATTTATGTATATTTCTTTTTTAACAGCAAAAAATCTGAAAGGTGTGGCACAGATATGTGTTTAGAATATTTTATACAGCTATGACATTTGTACAACATAAAAGCTTTAAACATGTACAATGAACAGACTGGCATTTTCACTCCATTCTTTTCAAAATAGCTCAAGTTCAGTCAGACTACATGATAACTATTTCCTATTGCCACAAATTCTGCAATGGATTTAGTTCTATTTAATCCATGTAGCTTTCAGTTTGGAGCCGTTTTACTGCTGGAAGGTGAAACTACTGTCCACTTTCAAGTTTTTTGTAGCTTCTTCTAATTTTTCCTGAGGAAAAGTATCCCCACATCATGATGTTGCAATGCCATACTTCATAAAGACCAAATTTATGAAATGCATGACAATTAGTTTTTCTAATTTTCCACAGCTTTATCCCTCACCTGTATAGTGGGTCGCCTGGTTTTCCTGATGATACTTGTTCACCAATGCATGTGACACAACATTCAAAAGGAAATGTGAAGAAGAAAAAAAATCAGGACTTTTAAATGCTTTTGCAAGGAAATATCTCCAACGTAATGTGTGCACGGTTCCATGAGCTAAGAGAACAGATGACGCCAACTGCGCACCACACCCATTGGAGGCCTGAAGTTATCACGAATCATGGTTACATCTTCTCCTGCTGCGGGTCCCACCTGTTGCGTGAGAAAGGTGTCCTTCCTTCTTCTGCCTAAACACTATCTACCCCCCACCTCCATCCACCAAAAATGTTCAGAGCGACGGTGCCAGGGGGGCAGATAGTGCCATCATTCAGCTGCTTCCTCTTCCGCTTGGCTAAGCACTGGGCCTAAAGTGCAGGCAGCAGCAAGAGTGGGAAGGTGTGCAATAACAAAACCACAAAACTACATGTGCCCTCTTTCACACAAAATCTCTCAGTTTCACCGGCTCACCCTCACACGTGCACAAACAAATCTCCTGCGGCAAAGCATGTGGTGCCAGGCCAGAGCGTTCATCTGAATGGGCAAGAGTTGGTACCTTGATGCTGACTTGTTAGGCAGGAAGGTGGAAATTGCATTAACCCAGAGGTTAGCACTCTGGAGCAAGCCAGTTCCTGTGTTTTTAACCGACCCTTCATCCCAGCTTCTCTCTATCTTTCAAACCTTAATAAATACAGCACCTACAAGTGCTGAAATAAATTCTGAGTGTGGAACGTTTAAGAGCTCAAATTTTTCATGCAGCAAAGAACAGAAGTTTTCTTACCAGAAGGCAAAAAACTCAGCACAATCAGAGGAAGGAGTTGACGCACTCAATGAAACCTGACAACATGCACATAAGAAGAGAGGGAGGTATCATTTTCGAGTCTTAATCCATCTGTTGTCTGCACCTCTGCCATGTGCTCTAGGCAACATCCTGTGCGCACTCGGGATACTGCGAGAGTTGCCGTGGGGACACTGTTCATCCTCGCCATGGAATTACCAGAAAGATTTACTGTGTCGGTCAGATAAGCTGCAGGGCTAAAATAATGGCCGAGGCTGTGATGGAGCCCAAAGCAGACCCAAAGATCCAAGCTAACAGCAACACACTGCTGGACACATCAATATAGTTCTTTAAATGATATACAATGTCATATATAGTCAAATAATATAATTCAAAAATGTGGAAATTGGGTTTTTTTGTAATTTACTGAGAAAAGAGCAATTTTCAGATTTCTGCAGAAATCTGTTAAATTAGAGAATCCATTTTAGATTACGACCATCAATGTTCTTCAGTATGGCACTACAAATATATAAAGGGCATTACACGAACAGTTTGTATTTCAAAGTTTCTGGTAACAAGGTAATAATAAATTTCACCGTCATCTGATGTCCAACTTCCTTCCACTTAGATAAAAAAATTCTGAATACCGAAAAACCTGTGGGGAGGTAATGCTTAAAAATAAACACCACTCAGCTGGGTTCACACAGAATCCCTGAATTAATGTCCCAAAATCTCTGTGTTGATGAGGACTACAAGTCCTCTGTTGAGCTTTGCTATAACTTGCTCTGACATGATGCAGATATATGATGGGGTAAGAAGTGAAGAGGTTAAAACCTTGGGATACAAGTAACAGGCCAGTTACAAATATGACAAGTTAATTGATCATCTTTACTGATGCATGATTAAATAATATTCAAAAGGTTGTGAATATTTTCCTCTGGGTGGGTTTATGTCTCACTACAAGCCTAATTTTAAGCGACACAGCAAAATCATGAGAATTTGTACCTGCAAATCTGAAAAGTTGCAGGTACAGAAAACCCTCTGAAGGGTGTTCCAGCTGAAAGCTTAACAAGATCCCAAATCCAACCTACAGGCAAACAACCTACAAACGCAAAGGGATTTCTATCTGACTGGTGTTACTCTTCTTGAAGTAGAAATCAAAGTAAAAAAAAAAAAAGGATTTAAAAAAAAAAAAAAAATCATCATCCACAAGTTTTGCTTGATTTTTGGCTAGTATAAAAATGCATGCTTCAATAGAACCTACTGATGTTCCAGTGTAGATAAAATAAGCTACACACACTACAAGCTCCTCTCCCATATGTTGTCTCCATGGGCAACCGAGGCACCAATCTGTCGAGGCCCCTGAGACATCTCTTCCTTCCCAGATCTCCTCCTCCTCCTTTAAAGTGCTGACGATAGGGACGCGTTATGAGTTTTTTTTTTTTTTACATATATATATAATAAAAGGCAACAGATTTGTGTGTGTCTGAGGGATGGCTAAGTGTATGCGCCGACATGTGTGCCCCCCTTCGTGTGTGTGATCATACTTAATCAATAGAGGCCTGTGTGTGGAGGCCAGCCTTTTTCCTCCTCAGAGGACCTGTTGATGCTGGAAAACAGGGGGACCGCTGTACAACTGGGTGGCCACAGAAATGTGGCACTCATCTAAAATGCAGCAGAACACCGCCTGCCAACACACTTCCTCATTGAAATTCTGATTAAATAAGGCCAGGCTGGCCAGCCAGCACTCGGAAAACTGTTTAATTACATCTTCCTGGCTCTTCTTCCCGTCATAGGTGCAACAGCAACTGGGCATTTAAATAAAGCATCTATAAATGGTCACTGATATCTTTAATGAAAGTCTCTTAAATTATGTAATCTAAAGGGGTTTAACAAATATTTAAAGCTGTAGAGCCTTTTTTAGTACAAAGTGTGCTGTAGTAAAAGTATAAAGAATCAATAAGTCCCTCTCTGTGCCGCAAAAATCACGTTTTTCCTTCCTAACTTTACTGTTCTTGTGTCACCATTTAAAAATAAATATTTCCCACAACTCTCCAGCTACCTGTTTGAACTGCCTATCACTATTCTGTCACCGTTTTATCACAGAGCTCCACCGTGTACTAAATTATTTACCTGCAGAAAATGATGGCTCTTTACAACGCAGGTGAGGCCAGCTTAAGCCTCCAAACGATGACAAATCTGAACCAAAACGGCCCGATGTGAATTATTTGCGACCAGTTTCTTTGCATTAAACCATGGTATAAAATATTAACACTCATAGCTCTTTAACCTTGAGTTAGGTCGATCACCAGCTAACCTCATTTCGTTTTGAAGTATAGCTAAACAAGAAAGAAAAATAAACACTTTTTGAAATGTTGCAACTATAAACTGTTATGGTTTATTTGGGACATTATAGATATGGTTTCACAAGAATAGAAAACACTTTATTTCCAAATTAAACTCTGACAAGCATGGCATTTAATTATGTAATTTGATCCAAGTACAAATTCAGCATTTCTGTGAAGGCATCAAATTTTAAGAGAATCTTATTGAACAAAAACCATCAAGAAGACCAAAGAACACACCCAATAGGTCAGAAATAAAGTTGTGAAGAAGTTAAAAGCAGGGTTCGGTCATAAAACCAGATCCTAAGCTTTACATTTATAATGAGACATACAGTAGGTGGAGGTTCAGCTTCCAGTAGGATTAAGATCACAAACCTAACACGATAGACATTACAGAGTGTTTTAGAAAGCATAACCAAGTTTTATAACAAACATAATTCCTACAACGTATATCTACGCTTAATAATTAATGTTAACAGATCCAATTTTACTTGGCTTAAGCTGTTTTCCAAAGAAAAACAGGCAAAGATTTCACTTTCAAAATGTGCAAAGTTGGTTCTACTATTGAATCCCACACTTGTTTGATTTTTATTTGAAAAAGAACTTTGAAAACCATGTGCCATTTGTTACAAAGAACATAAGATAGTCGTTGTTGTTGTTGTTGCTGTTGTTTATTTTTATTGCCGAGTGCTTTTACACGGACCGGTTAAACTGTAAATAAAGTAAGAAAAAACAAAACATCAACTTAGTATCGCAGAATTCAACCAACACAAACTTAAACATAGATTTATTAGCTAGGCTTGACTAACCAGTTATAAGGCAGTTTATTCTTAGAACACTTCGTAATATAACAAACATCGGCATTCAACTATCAGTGCAGCAAACACAGCTAGCATCGGGCTAATTAGCACTAGCAAATTCAGCAAGCTCACGCTTAGAACAGATAACAAAAACTCATCTCCCCACAGCTTACAGCATTAATAACTCACCACGTTGGGCAACACTCATGAAGGCCAGTAGAATATGATTTTATTGTAGTTTCAGCTTGTTAGCTTCAGCTAACGGCAGACTCGGTGTATTACTGGCCTGCCGTAAGTTTCTTCTCTTGTTTCACCTCCCCTCCACTACCAATGCAAAACAACTACAGAGCCCCCTAGCGGAATAGGAGGAGTGAATCCAACACCATTATTCTGCCACTTCATAATCATGCACTACATTGTATTGCTCTGTCAAATTAAATCACCATAAAACACATAAGTTTATAGCTGTAATGTGATTAAAGTGAAAAAGTTGAAGTGGTATGAATGCTCTGCAAGCTTTTGACTGGCTGAATTCAGATAATCCGTATCTCCACATGAAATTTTATATTACAGTGTAATGACTTTTTATGATGATAAACATTTCATAGATCATTATTTGCTGTTAGACAAAGCCCGAGGGCAGTTTATGCCAACATGTCTATATTTTTATATAGACATTTGTATGAAGGTCAAGGATCAGAAAATCGTCTCCCAAACAGGTACAAATCAAAAGCCAATTGGACAATCAATCAAATTATCCACCAAAAGACAAACTAGGTTACTCTAGTCACTCTCATGATGGCACTGTTATATACTTGTTTGGTAGCAAAGAAGACAAACCTTCTAGCCTGATGAGAATATTAACACACTTGACGCAGGCGCCCACTTTCAGCAGTGGCTACATCTCACTTAGAAGCCCCTTCTTCCAAGAGACGACAGGGTTATTCATGAGAGGTTAAGTGATTTGACCTGCTCAGATGCCTGCTAAACGGAAGACAGTCAATTAAGAAAGGGGAAAAAAAAGACAAGAAAACAGGCCAGTGCGGCCCAACATAACAACTCCCTTCCCTCGGCTGACGGCCACAGCAGATGAGTCACAAAGACTGGCTATTAGAGGAAGCCCTAAAATGTGGAAAGCGGTGCTGTCAAAAATCATCATTGTGCGTTTGTGTCTCTGCTTTCAGGAAATGCAAAGGCAGTGTCCCGCTATTGTGCATGCTAGCAGGAGTTTTCTAGCAATGATGGCAAAATTACAACAAACTGATGGTGTGATGTTTGCAAACAATTTTCATGCACAAGAATGCTATTTTGCTAATTCTGAAGTACCTCTAAAACAGGATAACAGTTATGAAGAAGATTTATTCATTTTTAGAACCTGAATTAGATCTACAAGTTTGAATTATACTCTACAGTATTTGCTTTCATCCTCACAAATCCACAATTATGCACATAAACTCAAATGATATTTGGATAAATGCTGATGACCAAGATGCAGAGAAACCACATCATCAAGCTTCTGACATAACGTTGGCTGTGTTTTCGACCACTCCACTCATCAGAAGTGGTAGAGTTTATTAAGTAGTTGGACTCCTGACAAAGAGCTGGCTTTTACGTATTGGCCATAAATTTTCAAATGGACTGAGGTCAAGGCCATTGTAGAAATTTATTGTTAGTCTGATTTATTCGCTATAAAATCAGTTTTCTCATGTGCACTTGTGATTATACTCCCTTTAGAGCACTGTATTGTATCCTGATACTTTGAGACCCAAATTGTCACCATCAGATGAAAGGCAACCAGCTAGAATGACCTGAAACAACCCAGGAATAACCCAGGTACAGACATGTATCTTTGTCCGCAAAATGCATCTGGACAGATTATTTAAGATCAAACATGACTTTGACTGTTTGGGCAAAATGACAAGAAGAACATTAGGGCCAAAATCAAGCTGTTAACAGACAGAACTCCATACCAACTGTGAATCACGTAAAGGGATGCTTTTGAGAGAAAAAGATTTATTCATATAAATATGCGTTTATTCTGTCCTTCATAATCCCTAATTTCTTTTAATTACTGGTGGCCCGTCCTCAAATCATACCATAATCATATATTAACATCAAAACTGGAAGAGGTGCAGTATTTTAAAATCATGGATACAAGATTTATTGAGGGGCTAAAAAAGCATTTTCTAAAATTGGAAATTAGCTGGTTTTTTGATATCGGCACTTAAAAACAACTTGGCATTTTGCATAAGGATAACTCTGCTATAGAAAACCGATAATGTTCATTAAGAAAAGTTTGCCACATGCAACTATAGTAATTACTCATAAATCCTGACGCAGCCTCCAAGCTGCCCTCAGCATGATTCAGGGGACCAGTCATCAGAAAACTATACCCAGTCTGTTGCTAGGAAAACCCCAGACATTAAAATGATCTCTGTGTGTCAGTCAGCTGTGTGTATGAGAGTGCCGCGAACACTCTTCAAGGACATCACAATCATTAGCTATCACCTTACATCGACAGCTGCGGCAGATACGAGAAGCCCATCAGCGTCAGGAATGCAGGGAGCCATGCTTCCAAGCAGGTTCACCACTTCAGATCAGGCATTGCTGTCATTTTCTGCGTCATCTTACAATGACCACTGCAATTAAGCTCTGGTAATATGAAGCAGGTAAATAAATAGAATTAAACCATCTGCCCACGATGTGATATATGCCTCCAAGCAGCCCAAGACCTCTGAGACCACCTTCATGAAAAGCACTTTGATTATTAATGTGGAAAACAACGGCCCGACATGGCCCCGGACGGCATTGCTCTTTACTTAGCCTCCGGGAGGAAGCTATTGTTAATTTATCAGACCTGCACCCTTCTCTTTGTTACTTCTTCACGCACTATAGGGTCATCTGCACCTGCAGAGCTAGAGTTTCTTGGAAGAATTTTTATTGAGCCTATGAAACTTATAGGTATTTATATTTCCGTAAAGACAACACTGACCTCATCACAACTTGTGTGATGTCTAATGACTTGCGATTGTTCCTTCCCTGATCCACAGCTGCAACTATTTACCGTAGCTGCTGCTCTGCTGACTGTGGCAGCTTTACAGGAGTTTTATCCTTCCTTCTGGAATGGTTTGTCATTTTATTACACCACCACACCATAAAAAAAACAACTTATGTAGGGTATTAAAAATATGTTAATCAGGCATTTTATATTGTAAATGTAATGTTCTATAACGAAGCTCGAACAAAGGTTGAGGAGGCTAATGATTATCTTCAGAACTTTAACTGGCACAAGTCTGCTTACATGTCTATTTGTATTTTCTATCTGTTTGGTATCGATGTTTGTTGACCGCTCCTAAAATGATTGAATATATTTGTCTCTAATCCCTGGGAGGACAGCATTAGAGTAGCAGCGAATACCAAAACATGCAATGATCAGTAAATCAGAATATCATGGAAGAGATCATTTATTTTAGTAATTTGATCAAGCAAAACTTATTTTATTGAGCTTTACTGCACATAAAGTGAAACAATTTGAGTCTTTAGTTCTGTTTGTTTTTATTTTTACTGCTTATAACTAATGATGCCCAAACACATGCTTTCTTAGGCATGCAGAACATTACTTAAATCCAACAAAAAAGAAAATAATAAAATAAAATACAGAGACATGTCCCCATACTTTCTGCAGTTTATGCAGTTAATACTTGGTTGGGGTTCCGTTTGGGTTGACTGATTATTTCACTGTGGTCAGGAATGGAAGCGATCAGTCTAAAGTGCTCTAAAGTTTCCTGATTAAAAACTGCACTGTGGACTTAAAAAAAACTGTGAATAAAAAGCAAAATACTTCACACCGTCCTTCAGATAACGTGGATTCTGTTTCTCAATTCTTCTGCCAGACTCTAAGACCATAAATCTAAACTGAGAAAAGAAAAAAAAAATATTAGCATCTTTCTTCCTTCTTTCACCTGACAGATGATTTTTGGACCACTGAGTGACAGTTCATTGACTTTTCTGCTGGGTTTTACTCAAATTCTTGGCCGTATTTTGCTTCACAATCCTCTCGAGGTTGTGGTTATTGCAACTGTCGTGCACGTTTTTTTTTTCTGCTACACCTTTTCCTTCCACTCAACTTTCCATTATATGCATGGACATAGAGCATTCTCTGAAAAACCAGCTTCTTTCGCAGTGACCGTTTTGGCTTACCGCTCTATGTGGAGGTTGTCAATGACTGGACAACTGTCAAGTCTGTCCCATTATATGTAATTCTGGAGTTTAATGAATAGCATAAAATAAAATAAAAAATAAAACAAATGCAGGGTGTAACAAATCTATATAACTTTTAAGGTAGAAATTATTAATTCAATTACATTTTAGATGAAAAAGAATTAATTTACATACATCATCTACTTAATTTGATTGATTTCACAGAAAGGTATAGTAACTTTAAGTAAAATGAGCTCAAGTCACCACTTAAAGCTCCAAATTTTTTTGTTTTGTTTTGTTTGCTTTGTTTTTTGTGAATGGATTCTACCTTTTCCGTAGTTGAAGTGCAGCTTGATGGTCTTGCTCTGGTTGATGTGCAGGTAGGTGAACCACACGGCCGAGGTGAGCAGCACCAGCAGCAGCAGGAGCTTGAACTGCTTCCGGATCTTCTTCACGGGGAAGCGCAGCATCCTCGCTGAAACATCCTCCAGTGGATAGGAGACAAAACGGGTCCGGGGAAAGTGGTCCTTGAAGGCGCTGCTGTTTGACTCTTCGCTGGGCTCTCTCTGCTTGGCGGACCACCCTCTCCTGAAGTCACGGCGAAGGCATCCCGCGGCACGGACTGCTGACTACAACCCCGAGGCGCGTCTCATCCCCCCACATCCGCGGGGTGACGGCACGTTGGTAGTGTCCTCTGATCTGGATCCAAACACCTCTGTGCAAGGCATTGCTTGCACATTCACCCCTGTTTTTCTCTCTCTCTTCCTCTCTGCTCCCTCTCTGTAGCTTTAGAGTTTACACGCACTTGGGCGAAAGCAGTGAAAAGGCTGCAGCTCTAAAGCCGCTAAATTCTGTTGAGAGTGTGACCGGGTGAGCAAAATAGCACTCTAGCGATAATCTATCCAAATCCCCTGGGGCTCAAGCCCTTTGCTGACACCGCGACGCTGATTATTTCATCGGCCACTCAAGGATCATCCCCGCCGATCATGGGTTTAGCGCAAAGCATCAAAGAGGAGCAAGAGGAGGAATGGAAGTTTCTTTCCATGTGGAGAGGTGAGCCCGTTAATGGAGGGTCTGATCTTTGTAAATGAGAAACGAGTCAGTGATGCAGTCTGATGGGGTTTGTGTGAAATCTTTGACAGGACGTGAGGAGTGAAGAACCCGACGAGGAGGAAGCCAAACGTTACAGCCCCGTGCGCTCCATCTATTGTCACACACAGCGGAGAAGAAGGCGGCTCACTCAGTTGGAGCGCCTTTTTATCCCGGTCCGGGGAGAGGAGGGGCGATCAGCTGTCATCCTCGCACTCGGATGGGTTCGCGAAGCCCCCGCGACGAGTAAAAAATAAATAAATAAATAACAATTAAAACTGTTGACGCTCCATGGCGGCGCGACAAGGGCGCAGGTTACTCAGGTCTGACAGTCCGACGTGAGGGTCCAGGGAGCAGATCCGTCCATGTGCTTCGGTTCCGTTCCCTCTCACGGCAGGTGCAATTCCCCCAAAGTGTCCGAGTCCGCCATGGGTGCGTAGAAAGACCCCAATCATACAAGCTCACCTGAATTAAAGTGATGCACGCTGGTGTGCTGCTGCTAGCCGCGATGCGCTGCCCTGTGTTGTTGTTCCTGTCATGAGCTTTCTTTCACCCCCCTTTAAAACGGCCGCAACAACAGAGCCAGAGCCGCTTGACAAGCAGTGCGGGGGGAGAGAAAACAGCGGATCTCCGGGAGACTTTTGCCGCAGAGAAAGCAAACGCAGACAGACACGAACATGGTTTTTGTTGTGCCGTACAATGGGAAAACGTAAGGGTATCCTCCTTCTATACGCCCATCAATTGAGCAGCATCACAACGGTACGGAGCAACCGAACCTGGGTGGACTGGGAGTGGCAAGCCAGCCGACCAATTGCAAGTCTGCAAACGGAGTAGAGTAGGCGGGATGACGACGTTCAACCTGATCAGGTTTTTTTAATTATTTTATTTTATTTCGGTAGCGTGCTTGTATGATCCATCATTTAATAACTGAATTCATAACCTAAAACATGTCCAGCTCTTCCACAGGAAACAGATGTATAGTGTTGATCTTCTGTTTATGGTAAACTGAACTGGAAAAAGACAGTTAGGTCTGTCTCAATAAGTAACTAATGGCATGACAAATTGAAATATGCTCAATTATTTACGTTTGCATGATTTGTCGTTTGTCTTTTTTTTCTCACTCTTTCTACCTAAAACTGGATGACGTCTTCAGTCTGGTGCTTCGTCTTTTTGGAAGGACAATAAATACACAGACTTCATAATTCCTTTTATGAATTTTTATTTATTTTGGATATTTAAAATGTCTTCCAGTTCCAGTGTTAAATGTTCATTGGAATTGAGAGTTTATTGATCTTAACTGCAACAATGTTTTCTTGCATTATTATCCATCCATTTTCTAACACCTTAGTTTGGTCCGGTTCATGTTCGATTCACTCTTTAGTTGCTTTAGAGCTAACAGTGTTTTTATACATAGTTCTTATGTGACAACATACTTGAAGGGCTTATCTGAATTTTGACCCTTTTATGTAAGAAATATGTGTGTTTTCCATTTGGTGCTCCACGTTAGCACCATCAGGCCCTCCGACTACCACCAGTAGGTGTGGCACCTACTATGTCTTGCCACCGTCTCACACACACACGCACGCCCACCCCTGCACACACGTATAATATTCAACAATCAGTATCTGCAAGTAAAGGCAATGAACTGAATAGCAGTCATGATATTTAGATGCACCCTTTCTCCAACACACCTGAATTAAGTGGAGTGTCTATTGATTGACTATTTAACGTTGACACACGACCACTCTGGTTACAGGATGTGGTGAGGATGCAATTTAAGCAGATTTTTAAACTGTCCATTTGAGACGGTGCTGAGCCGGTCTTAGGGTGGATGCCCTTCTAGTTTTACTGAAATGGATTGATTGTTCAAGTGGGTCAATCAATCGTGTTTATTTATAGCACATTTCATCAACAAGGCAGCTCAAAGGCCATTACCTAATGCAAACATAATGCAGTAACAGACAATAAATGTTGTCAAACGCTATCATCAAAATCATCAATACACGTCAAATATGTTGGTCAGTGTTACAGTGATTAATGTTAAGATCCCTGATTGTTTAAGCGTTTTAGAGTTTTGAGTTATTTATACTAGCTTGAGTATACTGTGTTCCTATTCTTTGATAAGATCAGTGTTGTTTTTGTTTTATTTTAGTTCAGTTATACTTAGTGCTCCTAGTTATGTTTATTTCTTCTGTCTAGTTACTGTAGTTTTATTATATGTTTCATTATTGATAGATTTTTTTACTAACCCCCTGTGTACTCTCCCTCTGTGCCTCTTACTTTCTCTGTCTCTTCATCCTGTTTTCTACTCTCCCCTCACACTTGCAACCAGTTTCTAATCTGTTTCTTGTTCAGTAATCAACCTCCCTAGTACATATACATCTCATTCTTGCTGTTTCTTCACTCTATCCTACGTTCTCCTCGAGTCTCCTTGCTGATTTTTTTCTTCTTTTCCCCCTGGCTTCCTGTGGTGGGGGGGGGGTAAGCTTTTTATCATTTTTTTCATTAAACATTCAGCATGCTCCCAGCTCCAGTCTGCATGTTGGTTCAACCAACAACTCACATTTTATGACAATTATAGGTTGAAAGCAACTTTATGCAGATGGCCTTTTAGCCTTGATTTAAAGGACCTCTGTTTCAGCTGTTCTGTAGATTTCTGGAAGCTTGTTCCAAATTTGTGGTGCACAGAAGCTGAATGCTGCTTTTACATGTTCTGACTCTGAGAATACAGAGCAAACCAGAACCAGAAGACCCGAGTGGCCTGGAGGGTTGATAAAACAGTTAATGAATTTCGGTGCTAAGCCATTCAGTGATTTATAAACTGCTTTTATTATGATATTATTTTAAAGTCTCTTTGAATTACAGGAAGCCAGTGTAAGGATTTTAAAACTGGGGTGATGTTCTCTATCCTCCTGGTTTTAGCGAAAAGGTGAGCAGAAGTGTTCTGGATCAACTGCATATGTCTGTTGCAGTAATCAATGTGATTTAAGATAAGCGCACATTAGATTTTCAGTCCTGAAAATGTTCTTCAGGTGATAAAAGGCTGACTTTGTAACTGTCTTGATGTGTCTTTTGAAGGTTCAAGTCTGAGTCTATCACTACACCCAGATTTTGGGCCTGATCTTTGAGGCCCTTCTTCTTTGAGCCCTGTACAAAAATCTATGAGTCCAGGCACACCGTACCAGCCAGCCTGACGAAAATGAACAGGAATGGTGGGTTTGGTTGCTTCTCAGCATCAGATCAGATTTTTTCAGCAAAAGTTGGAAAGTGAGATGTTGCTGACTGGATGGAGTAACTTAATTGACTTAATAGCACATCAAATCCGAATCTGATTCAGGCAACTGAACAGTGCACAGCAAATATAAGGAAGAAAGTAAAAAAAAATAGAAAAATAAGATTTAAAAAAGAAAAATAATTAGATTTAATTCCCTAAAAACCTGATATTGTAAACAAAATGAGAATAAAACAATCTAAAAAAAGACGTCTAGATTTAATGTTGAAACTAAAAAAGGCTCATATTTATTTATTTCGTGAATAAAGTGTATACCTCGCGTCTTTCAGATTTCCAGACATCTAACATATAATTTCTACTCATGTTTGTGTGACAGACCATTCTATGTGAGCGCAAGACTGCCGCCTGGTGGTAGAATACAAATTATAGGCAAGCCATGTTTGCATGTTTTAAGTAGGGCAACAGTCTGCAGTAACTGTACTGCTGATGTAAGGTGTTTGAAATTATTGGAAAATTTAAAATAAATTAAAAGTTTGCGTAGTCTCCTACATTATTTCTTTGTGAGGAGTTTGTTGTTTTCATAGAGTGCATTAATTTATTTTCATTTAAGTTTAATTTTACCAGAAAAAATGTGTGGGAACCAGTTCTGCAATAAACATGACTGAATTTGATCAGTCATGATCAAACTTTAACATGACACCATGTTAAAGTTGATCTCACTCTTTATGTTACGTTATCGGGTCTATCAGTTGTTAGATTTCCAGTTTGGAGTCATGTCACACTGTAAGAATTTGCTAAAGATCATAAATAAAGGAGCAAGTTGGTTCTTTGTTGTATCATACTATTACTAATATAACAACTTTTAATATGGTTGATAAAAATATCATATTTCCAGCCCATCTTAAAAATATGACATTGACATTAAATTTCCCAATAACTAAAACTAAAACAATTCTGGACAGTCATGTAAAATTACAGTAGTCCTGTTAGGAAACAGTTACTTAAAAACTTCAAGAAAACTGAAAAGCTGAAGTCCAGAGTTTCAAGCCTGACTTACTGTTATATTTATATACCTTCATAATTTCAGCCCTTGACATCCTGACTATAAGATGGACTATTATCTTTAATCTATTCTGCATTTTAAGCACAGTGGCAATAAAACATGTCTTGTTAATTAGGGTTTGAAATACTGTTGTAGATTCTGACATCTGCAAAAATAAGCATCTCACAAAAATAGAATGAAGTCTCTTTCTCCATCCTTTTTCAAAACAGCCTCATCTATCGTCTATATGCACTAATTTTTTATTCATTTCACTATCCTGCTGTAAAGCATTAATTATTCATGTTCTGTTTTTGTATATTGGGAACTTTTTTGTTGGTTTCTTCAGTTATTCTAATTTGGTTTTGGTGTCTTGCTCTTTTCATAAGATGTATTTTGGTTATTAAAGACTAATTTCCACCACGGTTAGTTTCTGCATTTGGGTCCAGCATTTTACTACAAAACTGTGACACTTTCTTTAATTGCCTTCACAATTACGTTATCTCTTATCTCTTATATTCTACGTCATGCTATTTGACCTCAGATTTTACAACAATATCACAATTCTTTTATGAAAATACTAATCAAAAACAATGATGTTGTCTGTGAAATACTGAAGCTCAGAAACAAACAAATCTCAGCAAAAGGAGAGAAGAAAACATGTCAGTTTCGAAACTAATTGTCAGTTCTCAAAGGCATTGAATGTTGCAAGGTAAGGTGATGCAACACTGTGGTAAACCTTCAGCTCTTCCTGCTTTCCTGCATTGATGGGAGTCTGTACGCACACACACACCCAGCCTCCTACACACACATACAGTATATACTGTATGTATAATAAATACTCTAATAATATTATCTTTTGAGCAAAACAGTTCTTCGCTTTCTACTGTTGACCTACTTCGGTTTACAGTGTGACCTCAGATTTAAAGTAAAACTAACTTTATCATAGGCTTTAAAGTTATGTCCTGTTGTGTGAAATCTGTAGCTGTTTATCACATTCACTGGTTTTGATTAAAAAGAATAATAATAATTTAAAATTTGATTGCATAACTTATTTTCACCAGACTGGAAAGAGAAACTAATTAAATGTCTTTCTTTTGTTTTTGAGTTTATTTCAACTAAAACACAGTAGGTGAGGTGCAGACTTTTACCTTGCATTAAAAATGGACCCATTAAAATTTCAAAGACCACATGTGGCTCAATTTACTGGCAATTAGCAGTGTGAAATATAGAAAAAAAGAAGACTTTATAGTGTATTTATGCAGGCAAACATGCCTTCCCCCATCAAAGAAGCATTTGGTACCTTTCAATCTCCCTTCGAGGATCTCTATGCTTGGGTGAAGAAAGAAGGAGCGGTGTGCATCAGAATAATACAGACAGACAAGGTTGGAGGCTGATGGAGGTGGGTGAGTTGCTGTTTCATTGTGTATTCCAGCAACTGTGCCCACACATGTGAGTCTCTGTCCAGTTGGTTGTGACAGGTGTCCGAGAGTGCAGCTGAAGTTGTGATATGATCTGCCACTGAGGATTGCCATGGGGGGATTGCAGCACTGTCTCAAAGTATGGTGATGTTCAGATGTTTAACTTTGAGAGAGATGACACTGTTCAGCTTCAGTTTTCCTGTAAGCTTTTTAAAATCTTCACGTCACACGCATCTAACATCTGCCTGAATGCTTTTGTCTGCTTTTCTGTCCTTCAGCTTTCGCCTTCTTTTCATCTATCTCTCACAAATGCCCCGCCTCACTGTTTTCCTGGGCAGCACAGCAGCTCACACGCTTTGATGAGAGGTCTGAGCTGAAATGTCAGAGGCATTAAGACGTTTTGACCACTGCATCCCTTTCGGATCAACTCTGGCTGCCCCGTGCGTTTGAGTTTCTTCCTCCCTTGAACAAGTGCAGAGTGACATTTCCTCCTGCTGTATTTTGTCATATGAAGCTGCTTTCTGTGGTAGCATGTCAGTGAAACAGCAATAGAAAAGAAATACTAAAAGGAAAAAATAGTAAGCTCACTGTATTTTTCTAAATTTGACTAAAATAATCGTTAGTGTGGATGCTGTAGGCATTCCTCCACTTTGTCCCATTGTAAGGATTTGGTTTTCTCTGTGTTGATTTGAGTTTTTCTGTGTGTTTATTTTGGCTTTCTGTGTCTTTTGAGTCTCGTGTTGTCCTGTCTACCCCTTGATTGTTCCCAGGTGTGTCTCGTTCCATGATTACCCTCTTTGTATTTAATGCCACCTGTGTTTCTGTGTCTTTGTCGGGTCCTTGTCGTACCAGGCTGTTTAATCTGGCTTGCTGTTTAGCTGTCCTATCTAGTCTGTTGCTAGATGTCTATGCTACCAGTGTTGAGCCTTAGCCTTTCCGCTCAGCTGTGCTGCCTGGACTTTGGATTGTTTGTGCTTATTTTTATTATTAAACCTCCATCATTCATTTCAACGTGGGTCCGCTGCATTCTGCCTCACCGCCTCTACCACATATCATGACACCTTACACGTTTTTGCCACTGAACAACTTATGCTTTTTTTTTGCCATTTCAGCCATTCAACTTGTACCATATTCTTCTCATTTAGAACATTACACCTATGTCTTTTGGTATTGACATTTTCTATGGTTTATGAAATACTCTGCTTTTTGTGATCATTGTGGGCCCCATTGAAATGAATGGAATGCATTGTCTGAAAAATCTTGCCAAAAACTTTATGCTCTTTCACAGCTAACCACTTCTGAGTACTTTTAACTAAAAACCTATTTCAAAATTTAAAATGTAGTCATTTCCTTCAACTATTTTTGTTTATTTTAGCTTTTTCACATCTTTTAGAGATTTCACAAAATCTCCCTTCAAGCTTTTGCATTATGCTCCATCTTCAGAAAACAACTCTGAGGGTTCCTGATCTAACCCTAACCCCAACCCTAATCCCTCCATCTAGCCTTCCAATCAAATCAATACTTTCTTTATGAATGTTATGTTTAGTATTAGCTGTTTAGCTCATTTTAGGTAATAAACTGCTGTTATCCTACAGTTAAATTTTGTAAACTGTGTTCTGCACAAATTTCTGATATTCTTTGGGTGGGATTTTTGCATTCACTGAACGCTTTCACTCTTCTTGAGTTTTTTGGTTACATTTTTCAGGCTTTTGCTTTATTCTGCTGCTTCTGCCTATTTCTTACATATCTGTGAGTCTTCTGCAGTTGATTTCAAGCAGGAATTATCAAAGGACACCATCAGTTTGACTTGTCAAGTCTATATCTGAGAGCACAACTGCATTCATTATAAATCTAAAAAATACAAAACCAAAGCGACTAGTGGTCTCACAAACTTTATCTGCTTCACTGATGAAAGAAACAGTCTAAAATAAAACTCAACCAACTCATTCATTGGGATTTGACCTGTAAAGACAAATGTCTGCTTGGAAAGAAATCTAGGTCATTCCCCTATCATTAATATGCCAACCAGGTGAAGCACAAAGAAGATTAGAGAGAAGTAATGCCGCCAGGGCTCCCGGTATCTATCTTCCCTATTTTCTATCTTTTTCTCTTTTTAACCAAACAATAACATGTAAGTGTTCCCCTGTGTCAGCTCGAAAAGAATATGATTACTGGCAAAATAGAACTGTAATAAAATATCCTGACAGATTTTTTTCAAATCTGGGATAAGGATTTTGCCTGTAGATTGTATTGAATGTTAGGTTTTTTAGGCATAGTTACAGTTACTCTCTTTAATGGAGCACATGAATGTGACAATTGTTTGTATAAATATGCATGAGTATCAATACTACAGTTTTACTTGTTTGCATATTTGATACTACTACAGGTATGATCTGATCTCTCAAATATTTATACATATAAAAAAAAATTTAAACCCAGTATATTAAAAAAAAAACCTTTGACATCTAAGTAAATAGCTGTCAAATAAAACATTTTAGGCATTCATACGATATACTTGAAACTTGAGTCATATTAACAGCATAGCTCTACTTATGTCTGGGGGCCAATTTGTCTACCAGGCAGCTTGAAAACAAATCTGTTTCATCAAAGTAAAGATGTCAGTAAAGTAATTTCATGTAAGTAAGACATTTATTTCTCATGATCGCTTCACAAAACCCCTGCGAAAAACTGAAAATTGATCAATTATATAAAATTCCATCAAGTTTAATAACCAAAACAGAGAAACACTGACGCTCTTGTTCTCTGAAAAACAGACAATGATATGACATAATAATGTTTGATGTGTTTTGAAATACTTGTATTGCCTATTTAATGACACAGAGACGAAAATCTGCCTCGAAGGACATGACTGCTCGACATATCAGCAACTCACCTGTGTAACATATCGCCTCAATGTATGTTTTCAGCTCAGAGCAAACTGTGTGCAGATCAAAGAGTTATTTGTCTGGAGACGTAACTCAGCAGGTGCTCAAGCTGAGTGTTTCATCTTGGCTCATCCGACCAAAAAGGAACCAATAAAGAAGTGCTGGACCCTACTGAGAGGGAAGCAGTTAGTGGAGTGAAAACATCTGAGGAGGAGAAATGTGGGCTGGGAGCAGCTGAACTGAAAACCTGGGGCACCAGCTAAATCTGTTAGAAAGTAAAAGCTTTGCTGTATGGCTTGTTTTTTTATCTGAAATATTAGAACCAGGAGTGAAGTAAAATAAAAAAAGAAAAACAAAGTCACTTTACAATTTCCCATGCTGAGACTTGTGTGAGAGGAAGATCAAGGACTCAGAAACAAAGAAGCAGAAAAGTAGGCAGGGGGGGAAAGGATGCTGTAATGTGGCACTCACAGTGAGGTATCAACCTGTTTGGTGCTTTGTAGCTTCCAGTTACTTTCAACTTGTTCATACTGCTGAGTTATACCATCAAAGGCTTTTCTGTGGCTGCTCAAAACAACTTCCCCTGGTAGATATCGAAGCTCACCAAACTAATTAGCTTCCTTGCCTCAACATTCTCCTCGAGGAGCCATAACACACATAAAACACTGTGGATTTACACTTTTTGTCCTGTGGTTAATTTTTCTCTACACTGACTTGTGAAGGCACAGTTAATAGTAAATGTTGGGTGGAAAAGTGATTATATATTTCTGAGGATTAATTCTGAAATTTTGATAGTATTTAAAGTCTAGGATATCTCCCGTCTAGCTCGATGTAAAATATTTTTTGACGTTAGAGAAGATTTGGGACAATTTTAGACAACTTCTAAAAAAACTGAAGGAAACATATTGTGGAGAAAACAACCACCTACAATTAAAAAAAAAGAATTTTTAGAGGTATTTAAATTCATTGGCAGCACCTTGACACGTGTGGTAAAACTGTTACCTTGCAGCAAGAAGGTTGTGAGTTCAGATTCCTACCTGAGGTCTTTCTGCATGGGATTCACATGTTCTCCATGCTCTGTCTTTCTGTTCAGGGAACTGGCAACCTGTTCGGGGTGTACCCACTTCCTGCCCAATGAATAGAAAATAGTCTGGAGCTAATCCATTAGAAGGTTAATATCTAACTCGAGCTAATATTAAAAATATATATATATTTAGACCTGATGGTTGAGAAAAATAAGGATGGAATCCCAACAGTGCAGGTCCAAGTAGAAGACAAAAATGCCCCAAATCTCTGTGATTTCTCTGAGTTGTTAAATTACTATTACAGAAACTGATAAATTGTTTCAACTGAAAATGACCACAAAACTTTCTCTAAACTTGTATAAGACGTTTAATTAAACAAGTGACAGTAAGAAGGTTATCTGGTTTAAACCCCAGCTTTGTACTGCAAAAATAAATTTAAAAAAAACAACTGAAACTGAGAAATAAAAAATGCTTAGATGTTTAGAAATCTAGGCTTTTAATTAAATCGTTGCAATACATGAAAATTGGGTCATTTCTGAGCTTGGTGTTTCACAAGAACAATATGATCTACAATTCAGAATGTCAGTGTGTACACAAATAAAAATGCAGATAGAAATGAATATAGATCCTCCACATAACAAGGGCATAGCTCACCAAGAGGTAGCTCACAAAGTAATCTGCACAACTGCTGTGTGAGTAAAAGCATCCTCACACAGCAGTTGTGCGGATTATTGTTTTAATCGTATTTGTCTGAGATTGCAGAAGGCAAAGGTCTTCAATGAAGGATGATAAAGCACAGGACAACAGGGATTTTGCAATTATTTCCTAAAGAAACTGACAGAAACTGAAAAATAGAATCCCTACATTCAAGTACAGGAACATAATGTGCTCTAATTGTTCTTTTCTTCATTTATCCCTTACAGCAATTTATAGAAATTCAAAAAGTTCTGTAGCCATGGTTCTCAATTTGCTCTCTGCAGATCAGCCCCGTCCATAAACACAGGAGGTTGAGTGTTTATATTAGGATGGAGCAGGAGATGGACACATGGTTCATGGCATCAGCTGACTTTCCGAAGGTCAAGTCAATTATTAACCTCAAATATCACAGGATGTGTCCAGGATGTGCATCAGATCGTTCTCAATTCAATTCTTCGTCCTCATATGTGGTGAAGTCCTTCAGCCAGGTGCAGAATCCCTGAAGATTTCAGATGGAGAGCTTGCTCCACTTTTTGAGGACCCTTCCCCCGGTACTGACCAACAGAGAGAACCACTTTTTTCCTCTAAGCACAACTTGAGATTTCTCTTTATATCCTACATTCATAATACATTATAAACGTCTGTAAACCCTTGAGAATGCTTTGTCTTATCTAATTTTAGATACTCGTCTGTAGTTTGCCCAGAAACTCAGACTTCTGTTTCCCTAGAAGGAAAAAGAAGTCAGCCATAGTTCAAACAAAGAAAAAAACTTTTTCTCAATAGAAGGAAATGAAGACCCCACAACGCACTGAAAGTGCTTTAACAGAAAATTCCTGCCCCCTAAGAAAGACTTTGTCGTTTTTAATGAATACACGTGTCTGCTGTGCTTGAACTGTAGGCTTTTGAACCCGATTCACTCTGCTGCTACCTGTGAATTATATATTAAGAAAATTGTAGAAGATAGCCTGTCAAAGCGCATACAAAACTGATAAGCAGCCAAAGTGCTAGCATTTCTTTCTTATTGTCAAAGGAAAACAGAAAAAAAGAAAAAGAAGGGTCATTATTAATCAGTGCTTTTCTTTATTTGAGTTAAAATTAAAATTATGCTCTAATGTATGTATTTTACTATAAAGAAAAAAACACAATAGCTACATGATTGCTAATTAGTCTTGATTATTGTTATTATCTGTTGTTTCTTTTATAAGACAATTTTCAAAGCAGTGAAAGGGATTTCTCAGATCAGTGTCAGATTAAGATGATTGCAGTCTAACAACTGATGAATCAAAATTATCTTATCAGTAATAAAGCATGTATGCTTTGGCATTTGGGTTGAAGCAATCTCATATCTGTTGCTTCCTGCAGATATTATGTTTTTGTATCTGTGTTAGCCTTATTGAGAGACCTTTCTGTTTAACCAAAAACATTTCATTTGCCTTGGCTTGATCCTCGGTCCTTTTTTATGAAATGCAACAAGGCAATAACTCTTCATGCCTTTCTAAAATTGGTTTTCATATATTTTTCATATTACAAATGGTGCTCCAAATCTATCTCAGAGTAATAAAATACACTCCAGTTCTTCAGGAATCATGAGCAGTATTAAGCCCTATATGGATGATTTGATCATAAAAAGTAGCTTGTTTGTTTGCTTGTTGCATAATCTAATTCATCGATGACTCTTGTTAGAGCCATGTTCCGTTGTCTGAGCGTAATAAATTTATGCATGTTACATTACACTCTGCTGTTTATGTTTTGAAACAGAGCTAAAACCTAATCTATGCATGATGATAAAGAGATGTGAACATGATTGTGACATTAGAAGGGCTTTACTTGAATATGAGAAAGTGTCAAATGCATTTCTGTAAAGGTTCAGTAGAGATTGCACAAATAAATCAATGTGAAAAGTAGGAATAAAAACGTCCTTTTATCCTTTTTTTATCTGTAATCAGCCTGGAGTGGATTTTCTCACTACCAGCAGGGGAGCTTAAGCGAAGCTTAAATAGCTATTATAAAGCAATTAACTTGTGGGTGCTGACATAATATGCACCTCCTTTTGCCATCTGTTTTTCCTGGTAAGGGTGACTGGTAAATTTCAGTATTTAATGTAAACAGGGGTTCTCAGCACGCCACTGCCTCCTACTGCCGGGATTAAAAATTGCTGAAGGAAATTCAAAAATAACTTGACCGTAATGACAGCCGGAGTTAAAGTGTCACAGGAAGATTAAGTGAGCAGTTTTTATTTCTTTACTCAATTTGTAATTTTTCCACTTCCTACTTCCTATCAAACTAAAATAGGTTTTGAAAAATATATTTACTTGCAAAGAAGCCGCTTTATCTGCCACTGATTTATCTGTATTGCAGATACAGTGGATCTTCATAGTGTGCTCACATCTCCAGGTTTTCTTGTGAAAGAAATTACTCCAAGACAAATCCTTTATAAGCTTTATGCATTCAATGTAGTACTGAAGCACAAACAAATTGGGTTTCAAACTATGTGGAAACACATTTTGTTCCATTTTCGGCATTCAAACAATCTTGTCAGAAGCTTGGTTGACTGTGGCCTGAAGGTTTGAGGTAAAACTTCCTGGTATTGACTGTTCACAATTTCCTCCACCTCAACAAAAACCCAGAACATGATGCTACCACCACCATGTTTCACTGAGTGTGGCATCTTTTGGTTCATACACGAGGTTATTTTCCATAAGGTTTCAGACCATAACATTCACTAAAAACAATGTGGGAGTTTTTAACCAGACTTTAATGTTTTCTTTGGAAGAAAAGGCTTCTATGGAAGCCTGCAGCTTTGTGAACATCTTTTGTGAAAACAGGAGTTTGTTGTCATATATAGAGCACAACAAATGTTTAAAATTCAACAAAACACTGAGAAGCATTAAGAAGCTTTTCGCTCAGTGTGAGTTCTGTGTTCATAGAGTGCATCAAAGAGATGTTTCTTCTTGTTACCAAATTTAGAAAGAAACCGGGAAAAAAAAAGATGCTACAAAAACCATAGGAACACAAGTTTGTTGACTCATACCAGCAATGAGACTCCCAGAACCTGTCAAAAGTGTGATGAGACTCATGATAATCCAGTCCATGTCCCTGTTTCCTTTCATGCATCCAGAAACATCAATGGGACAGCATCCATAGAGCTGCACCCTATGCCAATGTTCCCACTGGGACAGAAGATGCTACGGAAGCTGCTTCTTCATATACGTGCACCTGATGGCACCTTTTGAATTTCGTTGTCCTTGTGACAATGACAATAAAGATTTATCTTATCTTATCTTATCTCTTCAGTCATACATATACGCCTATAAACATACACAGATATCTCTTCTCCCATCTAAGGCTTAGCTCTGCTTGCAACAGTTTGGAAAAGAAAGAAGAGAATAAACCCCCTACGGTGAAAGAGATGTTAAAGATCCTGGTTGGAGCTGTCAACAAGGACAATGAGAGGATCCATGCTGAGTTTCTGCTGCACCGACTTCAGACGCCTTGTCAAAAAGCTAAAAGAGATGAAAAATAAAGTTAAAATAAAACTGGGCCTGCCACGTATGGTTTGTTTACATGTCACAGGATCACACAGTGAAGAGAAAGTTTGATGTGATAAAGAACAACAGCTCAAAATAGATAAGAAAAATAAGGAGCGAGACAGAAAAGTTAAACAGGATGGTAAGAGAGTAAAGGTGATGTCAGGCTACGTAAAGATGAAAATATCCCTGTTTTATGGGCTATTTAAAACCTGCATTTTCTGAACTTCTGATCTTTTACTGAATGGTGCATATTCTGAAACCTACTGAAAGCATTACAGCAAAAACAATGTCATCTTGAGCACATCTTGAAACCAAAAAAAATCTCTGGATGAGGATACAACTGTATGGTAAAAATTACTTGACTGCGCTCTGTCCATTTTTAATGATGTAAATCAGGCTGGATTTTCCCATTATCGGTTTTTCATTCACAAATCAGATTGCACAGCTATGTGCATGTAGTATCCTCATATAAAACAGTAATACAGATCAGAAACACATTTCATATTTCAAATGTAACCCTATACACCATTTTCACTGATATTCTGAAATGACAGAATAATGGGACCTCATGTTCTAGAAATAATTTCAGATAATTTAGAGTCATTCTACCGCTTGCTTTTTCTTTTACAGTCACAATTGCCTCTACTGCTATGTCTGGTTTTCTCCCTGTGGTGATTTGTTAGAATATAATAGATTTCTTTCTTGTTGTATAAAGTAAATTTCCTTGCCATGTAAAATTATAATTTAAGAGAAATTTTATGCCATTTTCTTTTCAATGTCAACCAGGTCAACATAGCCGAGTTCCCTTGAGACTAATTTTGGTTGCTTTAAGTTCACTTATGTTTATTTGCCCCAAGATGACTTCTGAGTTTTTAATTTGTGATTAATTGTAGGTCACTTTACACAGGGCAACATATGTCTATGCTTCAGGGACTTTGGCCAGGTCATCCCACAATGAGGTCAACACAGTAACAGTAAGGTGCTCAGGTCCTACGGCTCTTAGAGAAAATCATTTCATCACCCCTCTGTCATCACACTTGGCAGGTGGTGTGAGGTGTAGATATATCAGATTGGTGTAAATGTGAATTGTGATGTTGTGTATTTCTGTTCTTGAACTCTTGTGATTGATTCAGATGCAGCCTTGCAAAGATACCAGATAGTGCGCCAATATCCTTTGCAGCAAAAAGAGCTTTTCTCCTAGCAACTCTTCCCAGCCAATGTTACTCATTAATTTTCTAAGTGTACGGTTATGAACTTTGACATTTAACTGTGGCCTGTAGAGACTAAGATGGAGACTTTGCACAGTCTGACCTTTTTGCTAGGAAAGTCACTCCTGGGAAGGCTGGAGTAATGGGTTTTAAACAGACTTAAATCCTTACCAGATTAATGAGCAGTGGTAAGTGCTTAGCTTAGATCATGGCTGACTTCACCAACATGCTCAAGATCGGCAAACTGATTTTTTTTAGAGGTGGTCACATTTTTTGGTAATCAGACAGGTGTATTTTATCAGCGACTACTGATTCTTTCCCTCTTAGAAGCAACAAAAGTTTACAAGATTTTTTTAATGAACAGCTTTTT
Organism: Xiphophorus couchianus; assembly: GCF_001444195.1. Lineage (NCBI taxonomy): Eukaryota > Metazoa > Chordata > Actinopteri > Cyprinodontiformes > Poeciliidae > Xiphophorus > Xiphophorus couchianus. Next base: position 20,221,445 of record NC_040229.1, read on the forward strand.
CCTTTTGGCATCATCAAAGTTTATAACTACAACATGGAACAGATTATATTTTCATATCAGGTTCTGATGTATAAAACTGGAATCAGTAAAAGGTGTAGTTTTGTTACTGTAACTTGAGCGCTTGCTATTCTTCACATTATTGTGCTGCTTTACATAAAGCATGGGCAAAAAAAGTTTTACAGATTTTTTTTCACCATTATAAAAACTTTTGGAATTTTTGTTTACGTTGTCATTTTATTAAAAAGGCTATTTTGGTGAGACTCATACTTCTGCCTCCTCCCCAGAGACTAAGAAGCTCTGTTCCCCTCAGCAACATTAAACACATTACCCATCATCGTCCCTCTCACCCAAATTACATTTGCATGATAATTTTCCCCTCCTGGTGCCGAGTTGAAAGTAATCCCAGCAAATCCCTCTTCACAACAAACTCATTTATTGCAGCTCTGTCTAACAAGATGTTTGGTTGCCCAAGGTGCAACTTTAAGGCTTGTAAATATTATCACAACGGAATGTGCTCTCTGGGTTCCAGAAACAGGGCAGGCATATTAATTCAGATTGTGTTAATTATAGATGTTCTCAAGAAAACTTTCTTTCAAGCATAAACTCAAATCAATCATCTTCTTCATATGTAGGAACTCAAATAAGAACAATTTATTTTTAAAGATGTATCTAATTTTTTTATAAGTTATATTCCCTTGAGGAACAAATTGTTGTTTGAATTTATTTATGCTTCTAATATGCGGAGTACACACAGGGCCTGAGCTAATTTTGCTCAATTGCATAAAACACAAAAATTAATCAACTCTTATCTGTCGTAACAACAACAGTTTCATGTGATCTCGCAAGTAATTGGTTTACATTTTTGAAGGAAGATTGAAAATGTTAGATTTCATGTTTATTCTCTAATTGTGTGCATTTAATGCAAAAAAATGGTATCTGTAAAGGGATCAGTGTTTTTCAGAACACTGTACACACACAGGAAAAGAAAGGTGTTTTGCTCCTTTCAGGTTCCCTCACCTACAGATGGGCATTCTCCAAAGAACTGGTGAATTTGACGGAAATCCCTGAATAAAATTAGACATGTATTGTAAATATCTCCCGATTTTAAAATTCCCAGGCACATTTTTCGAAATCAAAACCGCATAAACTGGTTGTTAATTAAAATATCCAAACACCTTCTTAGGTGTTGAAAGAAAAATGCCGTATATTCCGCCTTTCAGTGGTTGAAACTGTTTCTCCAGCATTTTACAAAAAATGTGTGAAGAGGTTTTGGTTGGAGCTGATTTCGTCCCATGATGTGTGTTGAACAAATCTATGCTGTGCAGCAGCAGACTCCTAATAACCTCGACTTTCTTCTGACCTTTCTTCAAATGCCACGGTGAGGTTGGCATTTGTAGTTTGAAAGAAAGTCTCATTAACTCTTTAAGGGATTACAATGAAATGTTATTCACACCTTTAAGTTGACCTCAATATGTCTCTTTTAAACCTGCTTTAATGTTCATTCAGCATCATGATCACTGAATGTTTTTATTTCACTCAGGATAGCATCTGGGATCACCCCCATGGCTAAGTGTTCTTTAGTAAATGTAAATTTAATACACTTTAATCATTTACGTTATAGAAGAAATTAGAAAAAAAATACTTCTTGTTTTGTTTTACACATGGACAGATGAAAAACAAGAATATTTTGCTAAGAAAAAGAAAACTGCAAAGTTTTACAATGCTATGCTTGGTGAATTGGTAAAGATTGTTGAGTTTTCTAGGGAACTTTGAGATGAAGAGGGATGAGAAAAATAAGGATAAGGAGTAAAGGAGGTAAGGATATAGGATGAAGGTAAAAGGAATAAAGGGGATAAGAATGAGGAAAAATACCTCAGTGATAAAGGAGGCAGAGCTGAGCAATAAATGGGGTAGGGCTGTGGGATGATTGATGAAGAAAGAAGGGATGAATGAAGTAGGGATTATATCCTTCATTTTATTAACTTCATTTTATGAAGGGTATAAATAACAAACATAAAAATGAGTGATGAAGGAGGTAGAAAAAAAGGAATGAAGGAGGCAGGGATGAAAGATAAAGGCAGTACGAAGGAATGTGGGAGAGCGACTCATCTTGCAAAAGTATACCCATTAAGATAAGATATGTCATTCTATTACAGAAACAATTTAGGCCGTATATAGAGTCATTACAAAGTCCAGTACTATGTAAAAATTTAAACACTTAGTGATCTCTCCACAGTATTTCCTCTAAATGTTCCTGGTAAACAAGAAAGTACTTGCTCCATAACAAGAAATTTTTTTGCGGTCAATTTGGGTTCTGGTCATTTTCTAAGTCCATTAAATCTAGTTGAAATGCAACAATGGCCCAGAAAACTACCAAGGTTTCAGTCACTGTCAATATTTCTTTGAGCTTATTTATGATAGAGTAAGATATTATCATAATTCTGATTATTATTGTGATGGTTTTTATTATTGCCATGATTACAATTATTATTATTAATTTATTTTATTGGTCCTTGATAATTAATTAAATGGACACTAGATGTCAGTGTTCCATTTCTGTCTTCAGTTGCAGATTAATGCTGCATATTGAGGGCTGTTGCCTTTCCAGTTCTTGTCTAACAGCATTTTCTCTGTCAGATTAGATGCAAGACTAATAAAGTAGAAAAATGTAAGTCTGCATAGAAAACCAATGCTGTAATCACTAAGTATGACAAGGCTTTGTTCACTCTGCCATTAAAGTCAGAAAGACCTTTTTACGTGTTTTTTTATTCTGGTTTTTGCAAGAACTGCACTTAATAGTGTAGACTAGACTAGTTTCTATTTCTGTAGGAAATAGTCTTGTGTCATCAAGTGACCAAACAGCTGAGTTGAATTCAGCACGTTTATTCCTACAACTTCAGAGTTCAGGACTGATGTTCTTCTGATCTGCTGTGTTCTAGGTGTACGTATAAATTGATGGATTCTGTTGTGCTTGTTGGCGTCTCTAAAAGCCATTACTTTGAAAAGAGGCCTTCTGCTCCCTAAGAGTGAGTTTGTTCTGGTATTTAGCTGTCAATCTGAGAGAGCAAAGTTACTCCTTACATCATTGGTCCTGGTTCCCACTGCACCAATTTTAAGGACCCACCGGAGACTGGTCAAGCTTGCCAGTTCAAATCAATTAAGCCCCAAAGGGCGTCTCTAGTACCTTCCGGCTCTTCGGTGGTGAAGAATAAAATGGAAGTGAAGTGAAACCTTGAATACAGAACCTGGAGACTGCTGCCCAGGGGGAACAACATACAAGAGTGTTGTGTCAGAGCTTAAGATGCAAACCTTTTAGTTTACTTGAGAATGAGATTGTTGCATTAAACACACATGTTCATTATGTGTTTTAATGAATTCACAAGATGATAGTGTGTTTTACAAAGAGGTCCTTACAAAGAAACATCTGTGAACTACTAAGACTGGAGTTCTTTGATTACATGACTTAATCTGCACCTGAAAGGCAGACATTGAAAAGAGTGAAAGGGGACTGGACAGGAGTAGCTTAGATGTTGGAACAAACTATTTGCTACCTTTACAGGTTGTGCAGACACACAAAGACAACCTAGATAAATACAAAACTTAGTTTTTGAACAATGGTTTCATTGAATAAAGACAAAAAGTTAGCCAAGCGAACCAGATCCTATTTGAAAAACTAATTACCTCCGATCCTAATAACTGGGTGCACCATTCATGGTGGGAACTGCTGTGATCAAGATTTTGAGATTATTGCCAATAACTCTTAATAATAGTATTTTTGGCCCACTGTTCACTGCAGAATTGTTTAATTTAAACCCCATTAAAGGGGGTTTGAAAATAAACAGCTTCAGGTGACAACACAGTTTTGTAATGTTTTTTTTTTGTTAATGTTTCTGTTCTTAAACATCTTTTACTCTGGGCACAATATGTTGTTTTTAGGGATCTTTTAGTTTCATGAATTTCAGTTTAAGTGATATGTTTTTACAATCTAGTTTATGTGGTTAACTAAAACTGGATTTTCCATCCATCCATTTTCTGTTCACCCTAGTCCCTAATGGGGTCGGGAGGGTTGCTGGTGCCCATCTCCAGCTACGTTCCGGGCGAGAGGCGGGGTACACCCTGGACAGGTCGCCAGTCTGTCGCAGGGCAAAACTGGATTTTGTATTTATTCAATTAATCTCTGTCTCAATTTTAGTTTGATGACATGAAACATTTATGTGTGTCAGATATTGAAAAACAGAACAAATATGTAAGTGGCTAAATAGTTTTTCACAACGCTGTAAATAGAAAATGAGGCCATAGAGCAAGAGTGAGGGAGTCCCAGGTTTCAAGGGTTAAAGAGTGCTGAAAACAAATTTTCCACCTCAGTGGGACAACAGAGCGCAGCAGTTACCAGAACAGAGCTTTCTGTTGTCCTAAAGCCCTTTCTGCCATCATGGCACTTTAGCAGCTGAGGACCAGCAGCTTCAAACAAAACACAAAACACTGCAGTTATAAATATCAGCTGACATTTTCAACGCAGAACCTCTTGTTTCCAGGAAAGAACAAAGCCCAAACGACATTATGCTGAAGTTGCATTGCAATTGCATTTATTTCTCCAACAGATATTCACATTCATTGCAGAGTTTCACAACAGCAAACAAATTATAGAATCTCCACAGTCATGGGAAAAAAAAATCTATCTCAAAGTGAAAATCCAGGACAATAAGTAAACTGTAAGAAATGATGCATGTTTATTGGCTTTAATAACTATTTTTGTTTGTTTGTGGAAATAAACATTGTTTTACACAAACAAACAAATGAAGAAATTTATATTTTAGGTTCTCACTTTCTGGAACTGAAAGGATAATACTTTAAAGGAAGTTGTACACATCAGGGTTGATAATACTTGAAAGGAAAATAATCTTCTTTTAAAGTTACTTTTCTTTTTTTAGTTGTTTTCCAGCAAAAGAAAAAAAATATGTAGATTGTACTTTAAATTGATAAGGTACACAAAAAAATGTCTGTTTTAAGATCAAGTTTTAAAGACTGACTGGCCTGACCCTGGATATAAAAAAGTGCAGCACACAGCAGCTTGAATACAAAGAGAAGGTGGCAATTTACATACTTCTCATAAACCGGTGCTGGAGAACTATCATCATAAAACCTTTGGGTGTTTAGTGCTTCAATCACATGGAGAACATATTCAATCTGTCATGCAGGAGTAAAGACAAAAAACTTTCCAGCTCATTATATTGACTGTCACCGGCTGATGGTCATGAGCACATTGAATTAACAGCAAATGTTTCAAAGTAAAAATGACAAGAAAATTGATTAAAAACACAGACGAAAGAGAAATAGAAACTCAAAGGGTAGCATTTTTCAGAACACACATATTTTTACAATGCAACAGCAATTGGTTCCAGCTTAACTCAGGCCAAAAGCATTCAGACTCTCCCAGGTCTCCGTCTGTCTGTGCATGAAAAGCTCAGAACAACAGTGTTGTTGACAGAGTGGGGTAAAGTGATGCGCCTGCTGGTCTGCCACCTGTGGGGGAACAGGATGGGAGCTAACCTGATGGATGGGGGGGGGAGACTCTTCCCGCTGTGTGTCATATTTCAGCAGCTCACCTTATTCCAAGTGAAATGCCGCTCAACAATAACATCCCTGGGGCAAAGGACGGCCATATGCAACGCTGAGCTGGAGACAAAAGGGTGTTTGATATGCGAGATCCAGTACTATGAACAGTTTCTTGTTACTTCTGCCTCAATCAAATATACAGTGCCTTGCAAAAGATTTATTACCTTGATAAAAATGTTCACGTTTCATGTTGCAACAAGAAACCAGAGTATTTTATTCAGATTATATGTTATAGACCAAAACAAAGTAGGTTATGATTCTGTGAAGGTGAATCATAAATTTGTTTTCTAAATTTTGATCCCACAAAAAATATGAAAAGTGTGGTAAGCATATGCATTTGGCCCCTGTCACCCTAATATAAAATCCTTTCCAATTAGCTGCCTTCAAAGGTCATGTTATTAGAAAAGTGATCTTGCATCTGAAGGTCTCGGAGGTTTGTCAGAAAACATTAGAAAAAATCTTGGCAATCAAGGAGCAGACAGGTCAGGGATAAAAATGTGGAGAAACCTAAAGCAGGCTTTAAATTATATGAGTATCCCCAAACTTGCAAAATGTGGCATCCAAGAGCAAGAAAAGCATGAATTAGAGTGATTTGCTTCATTCAAGAGGTCTCAGATACCTCCAGATGAGCTGCAGAGATTCACAGGTCAGTGTCCAAAACGCTAACACTCTGGACCCATCATGAAACATGTTGGTGGTAGCATTATGCTGTGGGGATGGTTTGCTGCAGAGAATCTGAATGGACAGGAAGATTATGGGAAGAAAATCGAAATCTCCGAGGCAAATTGAAGGGCCTGCAGGAGGTTCATTCTCTCTTCATAAGTCAAATAACCTGCAGCAAAGTATTGACCCGATGGAGCTGAATAGATGTTGACGGCGCAATTTTCTGATTATTTGTAATCACTTCCTGTTTCAACTAAATCACAACAACACAGCTTCCTGTTTGTCAAACATGTCAAAAACCCCATCAAAACATACTGAGATTTGTGGCTGTTATGACAAATGTCAAAAGGTTCAAGAGGTTTTAATACTTTTCGAAGCATTTGATGACTCAATGAAGAAGATTTAAAAAGGACAACTTAAACATGACCATACACCACTCCTTAAAAATACTTGTTTCAAAAGACATATGCTTCCTCAAGAATATTTTAGGAATACTTCAGTGAATCGTGCCTCTAGCGTGGGACCATTCCAGAAGAAGGAACAAAAGTCAGACGGCTTTTTCTGGCTCCGTACAAAGAAGCAGTGCTTACATAAATTGCCCACACACTGAGGATAAATAAGACTGCCTGGCTTAATATTACCAGCCCCCTCTTCGTTCAACTCGAGACTGTATGCTAGAATCATCCGTGTTATCCATCTTCTCTACTTCACTTCTTTATTCACTCCACTTACTCTGTCTTATTAGGACGGAGCAGGCGGACTAATGCATGTCTTCTAGTAGACCTCTGATAGCTTCTAAGCGCAAAGGTTTATTTTTATCAGAGTGGAAAACTCTGTGCAAGAACTCTGCAATGCCGGGAGGATTAATTAAAACATGGAACACAAGACTAGCGCTCATATGTGCAGAGCAGTGAAAGAGATTGCCAGACAAAGCAGAACGATAATGCTGACGAACGCACTGACACGGCGGAAGGAGATTGAGGAACTGTCTGATAAAGCAGTGATCAAAAATGGCTGCTGGGAACTGGTGTTTTTCTTGGTCAGGCATCTGTCTGCAGATCTCGTTACGGTGGCTCATGTGATGCAAACATATTTTGATGTGTGTGTGTGTTTTTGATGATACTGGCAGCTCAGTGGGTCATTGACCCAGAATGAGGAGCAATCATTTTCCATGCCTGTTTATAGTGTAAACAGTCTTCACACAGGTTATTTCATGTCAGCCTTTGTAATCCTCTTGGTTCCTAAAGCATATTCTTACAGGACAAAATGTGATCTCTCATTAGTTCAGTCAAAAGTTTTTTCAGAACTTCTGAAATGATGACAGCTCAGGCGGGAGAATCTGCTCACAGGGCAACTATTGGTTGAGCTCCCAAAAAATTTAATTCAGTTAAATCAAAAATACTTTGTTTCTCAAGGAAATTAACTTAAATCAAATTGCTGGTGGACGGGGTGATGGATGGAGTAAAATTCAAGATAATTCTGGAAGCAAATCTCTTAGATAGGTTGTAAGAAAATGGGCGTTCCGAACATGGGAAAGAAAGCTGGTAGAGAAATACACTAGAAGACTTTTATGACATAGATATGTCCTTCTTAGTGTTAGTCTGTCACATAAAATCTATCCAAGATTCGTGGTTGCAAATATGGAAAATTTCAAGATAGTAATACCAAGGCGCTGCATCGTAAAGCAAAGTACGTCCAGAAACAGAAACAGTAAAGTCCAGAGTTTGGATCTGTTCAGCCAAAACTAATCAAAACTGACAGTTTCTGTGACCTATATAATACAGCTACAGTTAGAAAGAGGAGTGAGTAAAGAAAGAGAGTTAAGAGTCTTTATACGAATACTTGAACATACCCAGTGTGTCTGTTTCATCTGTCGTGTCACAGTATTTGAGCTGAGTCTGACTTCCACTCAACAGTTAAGACGAATACACTCACACTCTAAAAGGCGTGCAAAAAGGTAGAGTTAGTTCAGTAAGACACTTCAAAATAAAATATGTTAAAAGAAACAACAGTGGGGATGAAGGCGGAAAAAACTACAATTAGTCTTGTCGAGGATAAGCTGTAGTGGATTTTTCAGAGATTTCCTGTGCGAAGGAAGAATCTGGAATAATGGGATAACTGTTCCTTTGCACGACAAGACGCTTTCTCTTGTCTCCCTGTTTCTGCCAAGCCGACCCGCACTTTTTTGTTTACGCCTTGCGTAAATCTGTGTGCATGTCGTTCCGAATGAGTGAATGCCTCCATAGTTGCAGACTCTGCCGGCAGAGTTTATCAACAAAATGAGTCCAGCCAGCGACAAAGCCCTTTCTTTTTCTGTTTTCATAACACGGCCATTAACAGCACGGGTCAGCTGATTGAGTCAGACAACAAGACCCCCAAGGAACTTCCCTAATAACTAAACCAACATGATGTGCTAAGTGTCAGGTGTGGTGCTGTTGAAGGTGTAACTTCTATAGGTGATGCATATACGATGAAACGTGTTGCACCTGCAGGACCTTACCAGCAGGGCCAATTAGATCCTAAAACTGAAGGATTGAGCTTCCAAAAACAACATGTACTACTCATCTTATTTTCATCTAGTCATTCAATGGGGTTTTAAAGGAAGAAAAAAATATTCTATTCATTTAAGCAGAATCAGTCAGAGTGTAAAGAGCATATTTAACCAAAAGAAGAGAGGTTGTTACGAATGAAATGAAAGGGACTGCAGATAATTAATTAAATAGGTATGTACATGCCCTTAGCTCCAAGATTAGCACCCTTAATGAAGAGGGACCTAGAGCCACAGATAAGGGCAATGGTTTGTATAAAAAATATCCCTTTTGGAAGAATTGACATGACTAAAGCAAAAACAAGAAATGCATTGGTAAATTATCTTAATGGACCACTCAAAGTACAAATGTGTGGCGTTATATCTGTACGGAGACTGTGCGTCAAAGCACTGTATGGACAGTGAGGTAACAGTGTAAATCAATCACAAAACTGCAAACACACACTCACAGAAAACCACTCTCTCATACACACTACTTGTAGGTGCCCAGTAACTTGCTCCCCTTAAATCAACCTAGTTGCAAGTAAATTAATGCGTTCTATAGATGGATATTAATTCTACACTTGCCCTCTTAATAACTTGGTTGAGACACAGCATTTTTTAAGGTTTGATTGCACTCGAGAGAGGCTAGAGTAATACTACAGTATCTTCCTTATAAAGAGATACATATGAAACTACCATACTAGTGGGATCGCAGGGAGATCATCGTGTAGCGGATCAGTTGCCATGATAACAATTGTGTGGGAGCGCCACACCAAGATGAAGGCTGGGGGTTTGAGATCTGGCGGTGAGATGCGTCCATGATCACTCAAGGCCGGAGTTGGAGCCATCTCCCCAGCCTCGTGTTTCCTGGAGACCGCGTCACCTCATGTTCTCTTCCGGGAAACCTCCGCATCCTGGCACTCGACGGCGGACAGAGCTATTAGCATCTGGGCGGCGTAGTAGGTGGCCATGATGATGGCTCGGGAGTGGGGCACGGGGAAGCAGAACTTGTTGACGGCGATGGTGAGATCAGAGACCATGAAGAGTACGGCGCCCAGGCAGGCCGACAGCTTGGTCCAGGTCCAGAGGTCGTTGGTCAGCTGCAGGCCCGCGATGGCTCTCCAACCCATGAAGCCAATCAGAGCGATGTAGACGGCCACCAGGTAGGTGAATGGTCCGGACAGGTAGGGGTACAGCAGGAGGTAGCACAGGGTGGACACCGCAGTGATCACCAGGCCAGCGCGAACGTTTATTGGCTTCATCCCAAAGGCGGATGAATAAAGAATGTGGGTGATGGCGAACATGAGAAGACCTGCAAGGCATAGAAGAAGCAGAAGAATCAGCACTTTCAACAGAATAGAAAATTGCCGTTTTGATTGACTCAAAAACACTCTGAACAGAAATGGCTGGGGGTGGGGGGTTGTGTGCTTTTTACAAACACTATATTTTATAAAATGTTGCTGTTGAAATCCACATGTGATCGCCCAGTTTTGACTACATTGCCAGTGTATATTTGCTACAAAAAAAAATCACAGCTGTATTGCATCTTCTAATCATGCAATTGAATGAGTCACTTTACTGGGTACACAGGAAAATGTAGCAAATAAACCCAGATGTTGTGAGTTTTTGCAAAGCAACCAATAGTTGGTAATCAAAATGAAAATTTTAAGTTCGCCTGTCTGCAGCTTCTGAAATGTAAGGATGCTTTAATTTTTTTCACTTTTCCATTAATGTTGAGTTGCTTATTTGTGGGCTGGAAATAAAGTGGACCACCACCACTCAGCACCCAACACTATTAGAGCTTGATAGAAATATTTTGCTGTTCACATGGGGCTTATTTTTCCTTGTAGTAATCCTTAAAGCAGTGTTCTTGACTTGTACTGTCAAACTGAGATTTTAATCTTCAAAATAAAAATGTGGGAAACCAGTAAAACCAGTCACAAATACAGTTGTTGGTATGCCTCATGTTAATATTTCAGACAATCTTCATTTTCAGTGTCACGTGTCTGGGTCTTCTTATATGTACTCTTTATCTCGCTTAGCTGGTTTCTACTGGACTTAGGTCTGATGATTGTGATCTGTATCTCAACTGGTCAAAGCACATATTTCCAATAAAGGTTCCAGTAGAGTTTAACCAAATCTAAACATCTTAATGTTTGTGATGATGGGCTAACTTTTTTTTTATCTGAAATCCCTCTTAAATAACTGGTTTGTTTACAGAGCAGTAGTTCAAACATTTTACAGAGCAGTAGGTAGCTGTCGGGCAAGGAATCATGTTTGCTTTGCCACCGTATCATCTCTGTTAAAAATATATTACAGCTATTCTTCTCACCGTGGACGAAGTATCCCTGCTCCTGCCAGATGAGAAAGGCATCGCCCAGAGCAGAAAAGATGAGGCCAGCCAGAATCTTGCGGGCGCTGGAGTGAGCACCAAGGAAGCTGAATCCATGAGCCAGCAGAAACACCCACAGGCAGAAGATGGGCAGACATTTGATGAGGGCACTGAACCAGGAAGGGCTGGAGGTGGGCAGCCACAGGACGAAGTAAACACAGGTTGCCTTGAAGAACGGCACCAGTTTGGGACCTTCGCTCTTCACCTGGAAGGAGATTTGGCATTTAATTATAACAGAAGTGGCTAAAACACTTTTTTTGAGTGTGACGTACAAAAATTGAACATTTTTTGTCAAAAAAAAATTTTTTTAAAGTATCATGGGTTGGGTTGAAAGTGCTTAAGTCATGTTTGGTTTTCATAAAATTCATATTAGACATGCCCGTGTCTTGTTGCTTAGCCTAAGAGCTAAAGGGGAAATGTGCAAACCTAAAAAGGAAATGCAAAAGTCTACAGCCACATGCCATTGACTCTAAGTAACCTTTTCTCTTTTTATTTTTTGCCATACAAGTTTTTCTATCTTCTCCTTTTATCACTGAAGTTCTTAAGAAATATATTCAGTCTCATGTTCCAGTTCCATTATCAGTCAGATTGTTTTTCCTGTTAAAAGAAAAAAGGCCCAGCAGGATTAAATAGCGTAGACCATAGAATGTTCTGGGAATTATTCTCAAGCCAGAGCAGCGGACAAACACGAAGTGGAAAAGTCGTGTTGAGAGGAAAAGGAATTAAGTGAGGGTTCACTGAAGCAGAAGTAAAGAGGATAAAAGTGGGACAAAAAAGACAGATAGGAAAGAAGGGAGAACAGTGCTTGTGAAAAATGAATGACAAGACAGGGCAAAAGATGCTGATTTGTAAAAGGAAAACTGCAAGAGTTCAAATACAGGTGAAGGAAAAGAATGATAAAGAAGGACCAGGAGGTCTTTCGGGGTAGGAGTACAATATCAGCTTTTAAATGGCAGCTGGGGGAAATAGGAGGTGAAGACGGGAACAGAAGGTGAGAGAGAATGACGGGTTACTGTCGGTCACACAGCCTATTCTCCCAGAGGAAAGAGAGGACATAGATTGCACAACACCTCAATACAAAAGTGAACTAAATTACACTACAGGATGAGGTACAATACATGAGATTGCCCTGGTGTGTTTGACATATCTAGCAGCCAGCAGGAAAACAACAGGAAACAGACACACACCTTAACATATGTCCACAAACATGCTAGAGCAAAATTACAGAAACCAGCATGAAGCTGACACTTTAATTAAGAAGAATAACAAGGAAGCATATATGTTGTACAGAAATTTCTACAAAAAAAAAAAACACACAACTTTTCAGAGTTTTAGATCAAAACTAAAAGCCGACTTATTACTTCAGCTTCTTTGAAGCAAAAGAAGGATGAGGAAGCTTAAAGGTCCTAAAAGCAGGACCTTTTATGAAGCTTATTACTTCAGCTAAACGGGCACCAGCCTTTCTATATGCTTAAACTCAGGTTGTAAAATATGCTGCTACACCAGCCATGTCTGCAACCTGTGGCTCCAGCAAATAAATTATACAGTCATGTCAATATGGAACAAACACTCAAAGGGAGGTTGGTGATAGCTAATTAAATCCATGCCATGAAGAATCAGGGCAGTTCTTAAGACAAAAAGAGGTCCAACCTGATAGAGTAAGATGTACATAACAAAGTGGCAATGGGTTTTTTATTTCTCTGGACTTTAAAGGGTGAATGATCATATCTAGGATTTCTTATTCTTATTTTAAATAAGTACAATTCTGTGCTGAAACCAGTTATTTAATTATGCTGAAATGCACATTAAATAGTTTTTATTATGAACAATGATATTTGAAAAAGAATGATCAATCTAGGTTCAATATCTAAATTATAGTCTTTCCTATCAGTTTTTCAAATTAATTTTTTGAACTTCAAATTTACAGAATCAATCAAGTTGCAATTTTCCAGACAGAAGAACCCTGGAACTTAATTTGTGTATTTATTTCAGATATTATCAGATTCCTGGAAAAGCAGGTGTAGCAAGTCACGGGAGCTAAGTCACATCTCAGCATTACAAACTTTGCCGTACTGTTCGTGAGAGTCCATGTTGTGGCTACCAAGGCCAAAAGGGAGCCGAACGGAGACATAAACAGAGTCAGTAGTATCAGACTAGCCAATATCACCGCCATGTTTGTCATGTGTCTGTACAGCAAAACCACAACATATTCATATTGCACTGTTTGTCATTCATTAATAAGCAATAAGTAATAGTGTTTTGCTTGAGATAAAATACAAATGTATATGTTTGGTGTTGAAAGGGTGAAAATATAGTTACGAGAGGTAAGATATAAAAAAAAAAAAAATTCAATAAAATTAATGAATCTGAATATCCGAGAAGAACGGAAAAATTACTGCTTGCTAAAGATACAAGCAGTATTTTATATATTTATATTATTTCTCTCGGGACTGATCTCGCTTTTCTGTTCCGAGATTTCGGTTAATACTGTTGATATTGTTGATACCGTCTCAACGTGTATAAATTAAAGTTCATCGAGACACAAAGTTTGTCTATCTACAGTTTTACTTTCCATGAGACATAAGTTTGTCTGTGCGAACCCTGCAGACAGAGAGGTGTTAACGACAACAGTTAGTACTGTGAGACAGTCGGCTGTCATCTGTCTTAATTTAGACGCGAGCAAAATGTATATTTTTACTGGTATGTAGACGTTTGATTAATGACACAATAAAATAAAGTTTGTTGCTGTACAGAGGTTGCTTTGACACTTACAGCTCCATCCACATTTCTAGAACCAGTGGAAAATATGTTTTTAAAAAAATCTTAAAATAGTTTATATCAAAGTTACCTAATAGTGTGATTAATTTTAAACAATTAAAAATGCTTCTGTTACATTTATTTAATAGGAATTTTAAGATGTGCAGCACTGATGCACCTATTAAAATGTACATGCATAGTGATTGTGTTAAAAGTTATATATTTTTACATGACAAGATTATATTAAATGCATGAAAAGCTTAATTTATTTTAAAGCCTGTTATACATATTTACCAGGGATGTCAATAAATATTAATCTGCATGGCAAACACCTGTCTCCCTGTTGACTGTTGATCCATAACACTGTTAATGATTGGCTTGACAGTTACATGAAAGTCATGGGATATTTTGGTGGAGTGATAAACCAGGTGGAACGTCCACACAAAGTAAAAATGTCCAATAACTGAGATCCATATTTCTTTTTTCTTGATATATTTTCCAGACGTGTGCAGGTTGTATTTCTAAGGCTACGTGAAACAACAAACGATGCAGGTTACAGGTTAAAAAACAAACACTAAACAGAAAACCTAAGGACACAAATGAAAGTTATTGACAAACCGTAATGTCCATGAGTAACTTCTCTGAGATCTGATTTAGCCTGGAAGATTTAGCCCAGGAACAAACAAGCAACTATCATAGCAGCCAACACAAACTAGACACTCTGAAGTGCCAAATAAGATCCATCCAGGATGGCATCTACCCAACCACTGTGGGTGTGTAACATGATACACAGAAATATTTAAAGACACTCAGATACTCAATCTGGAAGAGAGCAAGTGTAATACAAGTAAGAACCCAGCAGACACAGCTGGCATTTTAATCATATGACAATGCTCATTTTCAGAAAGACCATTTTAATGCAACAAACACTTATTACTTTTATGTTAAGGATGTCTAGAAAATCACCTAATTAGATCAAATGGATAATGATGGTCCTACAAAAAAATTTCTTGGTGACAGGGGTGGAAATATTTTTCTATGAAACTGTGTTTAATTTGATGCAATCTGCAGAAGGACAAAAACTTGATGACTTCCCTTACGAGCACACAACAGTTGGTTTGGCAGATGGTGCCGAGCATGGCAGTGTTTATCAAAACCTAGTTTAGAGACAGAAATAAAAACAAGGGCAAAAATGTAGGTTCCTTTGCACACAAATTATACAAATGATGGCATTTATGGGATTTCATTTGACTTTGATACTTTTCATTTTAAGAGATTAACAGAAGCAAAGTTTTGCAAAAGAACCAGTTCCCCTTGATGTTTTTCCCCAATTTGCTGAAACCACAAACTTGAATATACTGTATACTGTAAGTAACAAGTAAGTTAAAGATGATTACTTGTACCTATGTATGTCTGTGATTTAGATCAAATAAAGCAACATATACGTATGAAGTGAAAGGAAGATGACTCATAGTTTTTTGGGCAGTTTTTTTTAGAAATAAAAATATAGACTCTGACATCTCTAAATAAAAACTAGAACACGTAACGGCCCAAGGAGGTCTGTTAGCACATAATTCTGTTGTATTGTAAAAACCTCGGAGGATTTTGGGGGAACACTGAGTGAAGAAATGATCATGAAGACAAAAGAACACAATGTAATAAAAAGTTGCGGAGAAATTTAAAGGTTAAACTGAAGGCATTGTGGTCAAAGGGAACAAACTTTAAATTTTAAAAAAGATTTATTAATAGGGGCAGAAAATGTTAGACATAGGAAGATGGATGGAGCTACAATACAGTTTAATCCTAAAAGAAAACCTGGTTTAAGCTGCATATGACTTGGGACTGTGGCGGAAGTTCACCGTACAGCACAATGACTATAAATATACAACCAGAATTGAAACAGGATGGTTTACATCAAAGCTTATTGTGTTTGAATAGTGCATTCCCAGGCCTGACCTTCATCCAGTGTGGAGATTTGAAAATGATTTTCAGAGGCATTCTTGAACAGTTCTGGAAAAATTTGTCTCCAGATGTTCGATGCTTCCCCAGAGTACTAAATGCCAGGGATTTAGTATTTTTTTTTTTTTTTTTTTTTTTTGTAAACAAGAAAACAACAAAAAAACATTTATCATTATTCTTCCACATCAAAATGATGCACTACTTAGAGTATGTGAAATTAATACAAGGTTAAAAGAATAAAAACTGATTGCTCTTAAGTCATGTAAAGTTTTTACTAGTAGTTTCCCTTTAAAGGCTTTGAAAACAGTTTCAAGGGATTTTCATGGAACTGCAGTTGCTAGTTTTTATAGGTAAAACTGCCTATAACCTGCACAGCATCCTTATCACTCGTAGGCAACTCGTCTGTATGGCAGACATTCCTCAACACAGGCTCCCCTCACACATCGGGGTTTACCACAGGCCAAGACACCCCATACCATTCTTCAAGGCCCCTCCACACGGGGTAACATTTCATAGAGGCTCTTTCAAAATAAGGAGAGGCTGGGATCGCGTACATTATTCATGAGCGTCTTGTTGTTTTTTTTTTTTTTTTTTTGTCAAAATAACACGATTTCCCGGGTTATGTCGCCACGGAGGAGTCGGCGTACAGCTGTGTTAAAGCAAAGGCGATGGAAGGAAAGCCATATGCGGGTACTGCTTGGCGCATGCGTTTACTGAGGGATACAGGAAAGAAAATAAGACAAAGAAAGGCTCGACTGAGTCACATGATGAGGCGCTTTCTTTCTTTTTTAGTCGGGGGGGTGCATTCTGAAATACTAGCAATCTGCTCAAAACTGACAGAACCGCTGCGACGCCAAAATGACACATGAAACAGATACGAGGAAAAACACAAAGTTTCCGTGTTGTGTTTCCAGGACACATGCAGGAACTACATTTCTATTATTATTATTAGCGATTAAATAATCATCCAGAAAGCATGCGCTGACTTCCCTAATCTACAACATGCGCTGAATGTGCCTGAAACAGAGGATGTTACGCTGTGGAAAATAAACTGACGCTGCTTTTTTTATCCATACGTGACTGTTTAAAACGCCGGTTTTGACGCTGATACTCACCACTGTTACCGGAGACACCATTTCTCCCCTAAAGTTGTCGTGTCGATTGAGAGACAAAAACAGTTTAAATATATCTAACCGCTTTTTAATTCGCTTGGATCTCCTAGTTTGCGCAGCTCTGTCAGAGGGATGCCGATTGTTTTTGTCCTCGATCCTGTGGGCGGCCCAACATCCCGGAAGGAGGGAACAGAAGCACGTTAACGTGGGCAGGCCTACAAATTCGACCAATAGGAGCAGAGAGTGGTGGTAAAATGGGCGGTTCCAGTCGTTAGAGACGTCCTGATTGGAGGAGTCAGAGTGGTGTTTACATATTGAAGCAGATGGCCTTTATTTACATTTTCAGAAATTGAGCTTTTCGGCATCAGAGGCTGAGCTTATAGTCGATTTTGTAACGCAATCCTTAGCTATGCTGGGCTAAATCGGATCAAGGAAAGATGTCAGATGGATAAACCCATCATAGTGCCATCCCTATGTTTCACAGAGAGGATGGTATACACTACACATAACGCTTTGGCTTTAGGCGAGAAAGCACTTTTTTGTTTTATGTACATGAACCACCTCCTTTCACAATGCTTTGCCACATGACTCATGGCGTGATAAAAGCTCCATTTTGAATGGGATCCTTTCAACAGTTTAACATTTTTGCTAATCTTCCATAAAGGCGAGATTTACGTACTGCATAACGAAATGATCTCTCAACAGGTCTTTCCACCTAAGTTGTGGATCTCTGCAGCTCCTCCAGAGTTAACATGTACCTCTTGGCTGCGTCTCTGGCTTATGCTCTTCCTCAGACTGTCACTCATAATAAGGCTGCGCCCAGAACTAACTTCTACATGTATTTCATTATGCATGTTTAACAAGAAAATACAACCAAAGGAGGCACAGATCCTGTTCTTCCAAGCATTTTCTTCCTCAACATTTAGTTTCAGCACAAAATTTCAAACATATACAAGAAAACTAATTAGAAACAACTCCCTTTCAGGTCAGTAGCTCTCTCCTAAACAATTACCCTATGATACCCATGCAGCTGACCGTACGTCACCCCCCACCACAACACAGCTTTAAACTTTTCCACAGCTAAATCCATGATCTGTCTATTGTTTCCTCTGTCTTCATGATGCTGTTTCCATACTAATGTCCTCTAACTAACTTAAGAAATACTTACAGAACAACTGTATTTAGACCAAGAAAAAAGAATGTGAGTGGAGGGAGTGTCAGGTTTATTTTATGGCATCCTGACAGTGATATGATATTATTAATATTAAATATACACTTTACTTACCTCTTCTTTTGAAAAGTTACAAAGTGTTCCACCAAAAGATTAATGGAGAAAAGATTATCAGCAAAGAGACTGTATCTGACTTCAGGGGTCAGAGGTTAAGATAAAATGGGCCCTGTAATGGAACTAAATCCATGCTCCCTTTGTCTCAAACTGTTACCCAAATACTAACAGGAAGCTACCTGCTTAGGAGAAGTCGATAAGTCTGAAATTTGTTTAGGCTGTTGCTGAGCTGAAACAAGTGAAGACTACAGCGAATGAGCTCAATCTAGAGGATTTCAGAGGTCAGCGGCAAAAATGGGCTTAACTTTGTGTTACCAGTTACAAAAGTGAAGCTTAAGTGTGTGCATAAATGTAAGTGTTCTAGTCAATGCCTTGAGCTGCTTACAGGTTTATAAACAGATTAATCTGAAATGTGATTATTGGAAGAGTAAAGAAGCAAAAACTCATTTCAGACCCACAAATCGGCTTATTTATTTATTTATTTATTTATTTATCCATTCCCTTAATCTTTGATTTATTTATTACTTATTTTTGACAGACAGCCCTGGGCGTGGCATCCATTGACATAGAAATGGAAACAATTTCATAAAGTTAGGCCATATAAGGAGATTAAAGAGGCAAAAGGTATTTGGAAGTTAAAACCTCAAAGGTATTACATTCTGCACTGCCGAGTAGAGGAAAAATTGCATCTTTTCCACCAGAAAATAGGTTTTATGGCAAACTCTGCCCCATGAAGTCAGATACACATTACTGCTCGGGAAAAGCTTCAGAAACCTTCAGAAACAAAAGACAAATAAAAATAATCTGACCTTTCTTTTTTCTTCACATTTTGTCACATTACAAGTAGATAAATAAATAAAAGGCCACACATTTTAATGTTCTTTAATGTAATTTTGTGTAATAAAAAGGTAGAAATGTAAACTACTTAAAACTTTAAACTGATATATAAATACCGTTACATATATTCCATTGTAGCTTGCCTCGCAAGAGTATTGATGTTTCGTGAACTTTTCTTTTTGTTGATTTACAATCACAAACTTCAGTCCAAATACACAAATAGAGTGTATTGCCTAAATAATAGGCAATGTGCTGTTGGCTACATAACAGCAAAGCTTTTCCAAAACAAAGCAGTTTGTGAAAGTATTCATACTCTTTGAATATTTTGTTATTTGCCACTTTACAATTACAAATGTCCATCTATTCTAATGGGATTTTCTGTCATGCACTAACTCAAAATGGTGTAGCACATGGCGAAAAATAAACTTGTTTTTATTTATTTTTACAACTAAAAATTGAATAAACATGTGAAATTAATTTGTATTTAGCCCCCTTGAACGTGGGGGCTAAATACCCCACATAAGCATTAGTACATGACTAATGCTGATTATTTGAAGTATTTTTTTATTTGCAATTTTGTATACCCTGTAATATAATATTATTTGTAAATTATTTATTATAAAGCTTACAACAATTAAAAACATATTCCAAATTACATCTAACAAAAAATATTTTTGCAAAATACATTGCCCTAGAAAACTATTAATTGTCCTAACCTCTTGTCATACTACAACCACAAGCTTCAATCTACTTTATCAGTATTTTGACAGAAAAATACAACACAATTTTAAGTATTTCTTGTTTGTAATGTTATAAGACTTGTAATATTCCATAATGTAAAGACAATATTTATTTTAAAATGTTAAAACATCAAAAACAAATTGGTAATGTGGAGGGGAAAAAAGAATATAAACTGATGCCTTAAAAATCGATTTTCTACACTCCAGAACTACCTCTTGGATATCGTTTAGGAAAAACTACATTCTGCTGCGTTTTGGTATAAAAGTGACTTTTATAATTGCTATATAAATGCAGAGATTAGTGGAGAGTAATTACTTTTTTGTTCTTTCATAAGGCTACACAAGTTACACCTAGTAGACGAAGTAAAAGCTTTATCTGTGCAATGAAATGTCCAGAGCTTTAGAGATTGTCCAAGAAGTGGCGACATCAAGTGGTTCTTTACTGTAAAAAAATGTTTTCGGAAGGATATTGCGTATGGCGAATAGGAGAAGTTTTGTCAAACGTAAAATACGGAGGGAGCACTTCAAATGGATTGGATTCACTTTGAAGCCGTACGCAAAAGCACTACCGATATTACCATACTATATATACTATCAACAAACTAAATTAAAATAAATTCCACAGCTTTTCAATTCATTTAAAGAAATCCTCGTTTTGTACCTATTATTCATCCAAGAACGGTTGATTATGGTACATTTGCGCACTTACAGTCAAGATAGATCCCCCCTGCCTCCGTCCATTGATTTACATCGAGACGATATGATTCCACACACACTCTCTGCTCTTAAGCAAAAGCGGAAGTATGTAGTGTGAACTATGTCACTTCTGCACTATCCGGTTTGGCCGTTTAATTTTGTCGTTCTTAGTCACTGCTTGGCTTTAAATCGTCTCCGAATTAAAAATTATAGATTTTTTTCCAGCTATGTGATTTTAGTGTAATTTGGTCAGACGCGTATTTTGATGGATGTTGCGTTGTTTTCGTTCGTACAAAGAGGAAGTTGGTCCTCCTGGAATCTCAGTTAGCTGACGTTAACAGCTGTGGAGACACGGTTAGCTAACTGCGCTAGCGTATTCTATCTTAAAAAGTGATAAAGTAAATGTAGTCTGCTCCGTTAAGATAAGGGTTTGGGTCCCCGTAGCGTTGGTTCAACAACGTACCGTCCTCTTTGTGTAGCTGTCAAGATAAACGTGGTTTGATAGTGTGACTGTCTAAATCCTAAACGTGAACCACGATTCTGGTGGCTGTGGGTTGCTTGATTCCCTTCAGGCAGATGTATGGCATCATCTACTGCCAAAATGATGGACTTTGATAATATATTGGACATCGCGTCGCAAAACCAGGGTCTCAGCAGTGTACAAGTAAGTTAAAGATGATTACTTGTAAATATGTTCGTAAGTGGGAAGCATTGTTACAATTCAGTGTGTTCCATCTATAAGTGTCAGTGAAGGTCCTATAGTACAGATGGTTGCTAAACTTACAATATAGTAAGCTTCTGCCTCAAATACATTATTCCATTTGGTTTATATATATATATATATATATATATATATATATATATATATATATATATTATAAATAGTCATGAAAATAAAGAAAACCCATTGAATTAGAAGGTGTGTCCAAACTTTTGGTCTGTACTGTATATGTATATATATATATCTTTAGTTTTATGGTTTAAAACACACATCTAGAACTTTGAAATTAGTTTATTTAAAAATAGCATATTTACTTTAACAGTTCGATGAAGTTTTACGTTCAGCAGTTGTTCTTATGTCTCATCCTTGTCTTTCTTTGTGCAGAAGAGATACAGTCTTCAGACGGGACCACCCAAAAAGGATCCAAGGTCTAAAGGTGTAAACCCTGCTGCTGTGCAAGCACTTCTAAAAAAGCGACAGAGTGACACAAAACAGAAAGGTATCTATGACATTAAGTCAGTTTACACAGTAATACTCAAATTAGAGGTGCACAGCTCTGTCTACTGGAGATTGACTTGTGCCAGTTTTCTCTAATTTTGCCTCTGATCTGCAGGTCAGATTCCAAACTTTCACAATTTTGCTATTTAGTACATGTGTTGATGTAGTTTTGACTTTGATAAAGATCTGATAAAGTTTAGCCAAATATGCATGGATGCATTTGAAGGTAAACTTTTAATTTTCCTATTTTCTGTTGGATTCAAGGCTACCATCGCTATCAAAGAACCTGGAACAGATTTCGTATCTCATTTCTAACTCATAATCTTTCAGAAGAAAAGATCAGACCTCTAAAATTGGATATTTGTCTCAGTCAGGACAAGCCCTATTGGTACAATTTTGACTGAAATCTATACAGATACAGGTAATCTCTTTTCTTTTTCTTTTCAGAAATAGAAAGTAAGAAACAAAAAGAGCAGCTATTGGCAAAGAGGGTTGAGTTGAAGTCGGATCGTAAAGCACGAGCCATGGCATCCAGAACCAAGGACAATTTCAAAGGCTACAACGGCATTCCAGTGGTAGAGACTCCGAAAAAGAGGGGCTCAAAAGGAGATAAGCAGCAAGATGATCCAAATGACTCTGAAAGATTTAGGAATAATGCAATCGATCCATTAGACGATGAAGATAATTATGAGTATGAGCAGACAGATTCAGAGGGAGAGCCAGAGCCAGAGCCAGAGATGATGAGGCCACAGAAGACTATGGGTGTCATTGGGCCCAGTAAATCTGTTTCTAAAAAAATGTCTGGCCCACCCAAACCTTCTCCTGCTGCCATGAACTTTGCTGATTTACTCAGACTGGCAGAAAAGAAGCAATTTGAGCCAGTTGAGCTAAAACCTAAGGTGAAAAAGGAAGAAAGGCTCCGCACAGCCGAAGAGATACGTGAACTGGAGATGGAGCGCAAGGCTAAGAGACCTGACAAAAGCAGGGACTCAAAGGTAGATGGTGGAAGAGAGGGACGGTCTTTGTCCACTTCTAGTTCAGTTAGAAAAAACACTACAGAAAAAGAACAAAAACACAATAAACTGCAAAGGAACTCTACAGAAAAGCCAAGTCTGCCCAGTAGATCAGGGAATAAGGTTCAATCAGCTGGAACAAGTGACAAAGGCCTCTCCTTTTCCAAACCCAAGATGGGCATTTCTGCTTCACCAGTTGCTACACTTAGTAAAAACCCTTCAAAAGCCCCCTCATCTCAGGCCTCAGCCAAACATGTAAACTCCAGGATGGCGCTTACCCAAAAACCCAGCACCTCAAGTGACCTTAGCTCAAGAAAAGATGGTTTGTCATTACATCAAAAAGGAGCTTCAGGTATTCAAGGGAACAAGCATTCTACTGGAGTTGGAGCTGGCCAGAGGTCTCAACATGCAACCTCACAGCAGACGAGACCCATTCAAGGCAGTTCATTAAAGCAGGGATCTATAGCTGGAGAGATGAAATCTAACAGAGGAGACCCACAAAGCTCTGGAAATAATCCTCTGGTGAGATCAAATGGTAATTCACTGAGGCCGTCTTTGGGTGGTCCTTCTAAGGCAGGGAAGCAGTGTCAGGGGAGGCCTATGGGCATACCCCAAAATAAACCTGGTGGTGGGCCACAGATTAAGCCAGGTGGCAGCGGTCCTGAAAGAGGTGGATCCCGACCTCCAGGACCTCTTAGACCTGGTAATGGAGGACAGGTACCAGGGCGGCCAAACTGTAACCTTGGGTCAGGGCCGGGCAGACCTAAGTGCACTGTTGTGTCAGAGACCATCTCATCCAAGAATGTGGGTGGACCTAGGCCAGGGGTTTCCCCTCGGCCAGGCATGCAACAGAGACCTGGGATGATGCCAGGGATGAGACCTGGGATGATGCCAGGAATCAGACCTGGAATGATGCCGGGTATCAGACCTGGGATGATGCCGGGAATCAGACCTGGGATGATGCCGGGAATCAGACCCGGAATTCCACCCAGACCTATGATGAACAGACCACCAGGTGAGAACCTGGAAATGCATGATGTTATTAGTGAAGATTTGTAAATGGTTTATTCAATTTTTAAAAGCTTTAATGAAAAGGCAAAATCATCACTGGTAAATGTATTACCTGAAGCTGGTTAAAGTTCGGTTTGGTTCTTACTAAAGGACATTTGCTTTCAGCAGTCCATAAATACGAACTTACCAATTTCTTATTTTATTAAATTCACTGTTTTCTAAATGATCTTCAAATTTAACCAGACTGTGATAAGTTTGTTATTAACAGATCCACAATGATGTTTAAAATGTTTCAATGTCAGCAGTCTTTGAATAGAGTTTAGTCTTTTCTTTTGACCATCAAAATAATCAAATCACATCTCAAGTCTCTAAGAACAAGATCTGTTGCCAACAATTTTAGTACTTTCTTTCCAGGAACCATGTTACCACCCATCACAATTGCATACAAGAGGAAGTATGAGGATGAGGAGGAAGAGTATGACCCTGAAATGGACGACTTCATTGATGATGGAGGTGAAGAACAAGACGAAATCTCCAGGCACATTAAGGAGATCTTTGGCTATGACCGAAACAGGTGAGTGTTCTCTTCATGGTGTTAATGGGGTATTGTGACAAATGGGTTTGCACTTGGTATTCACACACATAGAGTAAAGATTTAGATCTCTGAAAAAAGTCCAGATACAGTAATAATACAAATAACTTGCTGTTACACCTGGCCACCACACTTGGAGGTTGTTATTCTACCTTGTGCACTGGTTTTGCACAAGGTAGTATTGTGATATGAGTGTCCAGAAAGATATGATTATTGTTTATTTCTGACTCGAGGGGCATCGCAATTAATTTGATTATAATTGAAAAGTTAATGACAGTACTTCAGGCCAAACAGTGAATCTCACAGATTCATTAAACACAATATTTCACATCTTGAATTCTTAGTTTTGATAAATATGACTTGTGGTTGATCTGAAAATGTCAATATTTCATTGGACTAATTAAAAAGTAGTTGCTAGAAAAGCTGGTAGTGGCTCACTCACTCTGATACGCACCTTTCTATGGACTGGCAGAAAAATGGCCAGATTTATAGAAGATCTGCCTGAAAATAAAATAAAATCCTGAAACATCTTTTTTTTTTTTAGTTAATTGATTTTTTTATTTACACAGTTTTCCATCTACAAATACATATTCAGTATAGATTTCTCTTTTATGTTAAAGCAATTGATTTGTCAAAATATCAATTTATTGCTACTTTGTCTTTTTCTTCTCCCAGATACAAAGATGAAAGTGACTATGCTCTTAAATTTATGGAGAGCAGCTGGAAAGACCTGCAGAAAGAAGAAGCCAGGAGGTATTAAAATAGACATTTTGGCAATTTTTGTCTCCTGATTAAAAGTAATTGTGACCGGTAACATACATTTCCATACTCTTGCCTTTGTCTTACTTTAGTCTGAGAATGGCTGTGCAAGAGGACCTGGAGGAAGAGAAGCGAGAGGAAGAAGAGCTGAGAAGAAAAAAGACCAAGAGGAAAAAAATCAACTGAAGCTCCATTCCTGTTTTGATAAATAAAAGAATCCTTTGTCCTCTGAACTTTGGCACAGTGGCTTGGCGATCCTAAAGCATCGGGCCCACATTTGACCATGTGTTGTGAAAGATTATCTATCAAAAGACGATATGCAAAACCCATTGAAAGCATTTAGAAAATAATGAGAAATTCTCAAGTCCATATTTATTTCCTCTACAAAGTTCTGGATTTACAATCTGGACAGAATTGAACTTTTAACAAACATGAATCTGTTTTTCTCATGTTACCAATAACCGTGACAGTTTTCAACATATTTTCTGTTACTTTTTTCAATCAATTATTAGAACATATTGTTAGTTATTGTGCAGAAAACATTACCAATTCATATGTTGTGTAAAATATTTTGACAGTAATAATTGCATAAATGCTTTTATTTAACAGTAGTGAATGATGTCAATTTTTCTCAGATTAAGACTATTTTGGTAAATTTATATATGCAGAAATTTGGTTCCATTTTTCTTTTTGATTGATTAAAACTAGTGGTTTTGTCTGTCTTAAAATGAGCAAAATATTTGACTATTTTCATACTGCTTTTTAAAGTAGTACTTGTTGTGTAGTGGATGCAATTTTAGTGCTGACCAAATTCTTTCAAATCATTTTTTTCATCTCCCTAGAATATTATCAGTTCTACCCACAATCAACATCTTGTATAATCCGATGACACTTCTCCAAGGACAAACTACTTTGAAATATTAGATATCATCATATGCTGCTTTCTTGATTGGATCCAGTAAACATTACAGATAGGCGAAGAGGCATTCTTATCAAGAAACACTCATATTTTAACTTAAGTTAAGATAAATCTTTATTGTCATTGTCACAAGAACAACGAAATTTAAAAAGTGCCGTCAGTCATTGCATATGCTTAAAAACAAAAAATAACTCTCACAATTCACACACAATGTAAGAGATAACAAATAACTGGGGAAAAAAACCCATTTACAATTAAGCTGTTTTAGGCATTTACAATTAGTCCTAATTGTAAATGCCTAAAATATGAAGAAAAACCTTCATAATATGTTTTATGATCAAAGTATAAAGCCCTCCCTTGAGAAAAATGGCTTAGCACTATCTGAAGCTAAAAGGATACTAGATGGAAAAAACACAAAATGATGTGAACAGTCTGAGCTTGAATAATGTTTATAGTGTGGAATGTTGGCCAGTATAGTTCTGTATGAAATTGTCTATTTGACAAATAATTTAGCCATTGTCAAATGACAAACATCCAATTTTACCATATAATATGAAAATATAGGCATTTCCTTTTAGGGTTTTAATTTTTGCCTAAATGTCATTAATTAAAATCCTGATTTTAGCTATTAGAATTGGTGTTTCTATTCGTAATTTTATAGTAGGGATGTTATTACTATGGCTGCTTATTTTGACACCTGGTTATATATGACAATGCCTTGCCATATCTTTGGTGTAGGGGATTTTTCAAAGAGGGAGGGGCTTGAGTCGGTAGTGACATCAGTGTCACCTAGCTACGCCTTTGGCTGATCCTCCAAGTTTGCGGAAGTTTATCAATAGAGCTGGAATTGTACAACTGGTAGGAGCATCAAACCTAAAGGATAACTGGTATATTCATATTTCTTTTGGCTAATTTCCGGGTGACGTAGATGGACCTCAAGTCAGAGAAAATACAGCGCATCCTTACAAAGGTTAGTTTGAACAAATGACAACTTGGAAATGTGTTCAGTCTAAACTTTCCTTTGTAAAAGCCGGCTAGCTTTGTAGGCTAGTTTCTATTAGCTTCTGCCAGCCTGAGAAAACTGGAAGAACCAGCTTTAGTTACTTAAATTCACGAAAGGAACTTAAATAAGATTACAAAGTGAGAGTGCCATTATTCTGTTTGGATGGATTTGCAGAATATTAAGCTGTTGAATTGAACAACTTAAATGTAATTACATGTACAGAAAACTATTCAAATAAAGTTTACGCTGTTTTTCCTTCTTACCTTTACTATGACAACGAGCAAAAAGAAATGTAAAATATGACAGTAAAATATTTAGAATTTGTGTAAAAATTTATAAATATTTAATTGGCCAATTTCTTTCAAGAAGCTGACAGTTTCAGTAAGAAATAAAAATTTAAAAAACCCTGCTCATTTGTAAAATGACTGAAATTTATTGCAGAAGTTTTAATAGTGTTTACTCTTTTGAGTTAATTGTACAGATGTGTTAATGATCAGGATTTTAATAATACCTAAAAAAAAAAAAAAGTTTTAACACAAGTTGGAAAGTGCTA
The DNA here is from genome assembly GCF_001444195.1 of Xiphophorus couchianus. Lineage (NCBI taxonomy): Eukaryota > Metazoa > Chordata > Actinopteri > Cyprinodontiformes > Poeciliidae > Xiphophorus > Xiphophorus couchianus. The sequence continues at coordinate 20,249,101 of NC_040229.1, forward strand.
TAAAAGATTTAAAAAATAATCAAGTGGAGAAATAAAAAATTAAAAACAGCATCTAGTAAAAGTAACACAGGACAATATACAAGAATGATTATTCATAAGTTTTAAAAAAGAGTTATTAAAAAGAGTGTAATCTAAAGTTAAAGAAAATACCACACGAGTGCAAATCAATGTGCGGGCATCGAATATGGCTGCTCCCAAAAATAATAGGTTTTAAAAGATGAAAGTTAAATTAGTCAATGCTTATTAATTAATATTTCCCTACAAATAAAGGTTAGAAAAATATTTTTTCTCCATAACAATCCTGCTCATGTCTGTATCTCCATCCAGATATTTAACACTGGAAGTACTGGAGTTGTGGTGCATCTTAATCTTTAATATATAATAGATTTTTTTTTTTTAAAGATGAATGTACTTCGTTGCCTTTCTCACTCTAAATTATTAGACCGTTATTATTATGACATTGTGTTGATTTGAAATAACTATATTTCAAAAAACATTTCCTTTTTTTGTCAGCTGTTAAAATCAAACTGATGTGGCATCAGATGTGCAACAGAACAGGACATATTACACCACGTCATGATTTATTTAGAATTACTTGGAAAACTAAGTACATCCTTACTGCTGAATGACTTTTGAACGATGAAAGGTCGAGTCATGTATCTAATAATGGGCAGTAATGTCTCCTAACCCTGCGTTAAGAATATTGAGTTTTTATGATTTTAGACTTCAGTAAGATAAGGATCAGAAACTGAGGATCATTTTTAAAGAAAATCCAGATTTTTATTTTGTAAGTCATAACAGAAAATTGAGTGAACACTGAGCACAAAAAAAACTCGACTATGTTGAAAAACTTAAAATAAAAAAAACTTATCATTTATAAATCTTATGCATGCTTTTACTAATCATTTCTTTTCCCCTCTACTAGTACAAATTTGGAGATGTCACAGTTGACGAACTTCAAAAAATTAATCGCATCTTCCCAGACATGAAACCATATACTGGCATGTACAGTAAGTTTTTGTGCTACCTTTACATTTCTTTGACAAAATACATTCTGGTGAAAATGTATTTGCTTCCTGACATGTTTCTACTCATTAATCACATTTTAGTATCAGGAAGGTTACCTGAGTAAATACGAACAGCAAACGACGATTTCATTTAATAAGGGAAAACAAGCTATCAAATCCAACCATGGCCTATGTGAAAAAGTGATTGACCCCCAAACCTAATCAGCTGTGCCAACTAACTTCCATCTACTGTTTTCTAATACTCACAGTGAGTCTTTTACCGCACTGTGGAAGAATTATAGCCACCTCTTCTTTCAGAATGGGTTTTAATTCAGCCTTATTGGAAGGCTTTTGTCCTACTGCATCTCAGTGTGACTCGGCGGGGTCCAAGGTTATAGTGGTGACAGCCAACTCATGGAACAATGACGAGTCATATGTAAAGTCATGATTTTGTTCATGATTTTGTTTCTTTTTAGCAGTTCGGTGGTGGTTTGCTGGTGTGTTTGAGCTCAAGGTCGCAAATCTTTGATCAAACGATCTTCAAGGCGATTTTTATGGTAGAGGCCTGAATTGGTCAATTAGTTGCATCTAATTGACCAACTAACGAGTTGACCAGGTCCTGATGCAAGAAACTGGTCAGGATCATCACAGTATTACCACCATGTTTGCACGTCAGAATGATGTAACCGTCCTAAAATTCTCTGTTGTGTAACTAGAAGCAGATCTAAGGGGGCAAATACATTTTCACAATACTGTGTTAACTAACAGGTGATATATTGTGCTTTTCAGCATCCTCTGATAACACCCAGATGGAGCTCCTGAAATTAACTGGCGTCATACCTGTAAAGTATGATGGTAAGAATTTTACAAACACTGTCTATGCAGTTTTATGTCAGAGGATGTTCTAATGGCAGCCTCTCTCTTTAAGGCCGCTCCTACAACTTCCCCATCGAGCTGTGGCTTCTGTACTCGTTCCCGTTCACGCCTCCGATATGCCTCCTGAGGCCCACCTCCAACATGGTGATCAGAGAGGGAAAACATGTCGACGCGAAGGGACGGATCCACCTCCCGGTACTTCACAACTGGGATCATGTAAGCTTTTGCATTTGCTATCTATATTTTAAAATTACTCTAGTGTCTAATTTGGCATTGGATCTTCACTGTCTCATAATCTTGAGTAAAAATACCATAATTTCACATGTCTGTTTATTGCAGAATCAAACCTTTTATTTTTCTGTGAAAAATTTAAAAGCATTTATTCCTACTTCTTCTAAAATTATATATTGTTACTGATATAATACTGCTATACTATTTGATTACTCTCATGTTAGTAAATAGACCAAAGCAAAAATATAAACACGGTGCTGAACTTACAAGTATTCTATGTTCTATGAAGCAACACAAGTGTGGGAAACCGGTAAATTAGTGAGTCTATCTACTGGACTAGCTAGCCTGTAGACTGCTGCTTATCTTACAGACTTGGGTTTTTGGGATCTTTTGAAACTATTGAAACAGTACATTTGAAACTGCATGTCTCATAACAATAACTATCACAAGCCTAGCTGTGATTTTCTCATCAGCCTTACTCTGTTACAGCCCAGGTCATCCGTCGTGGGTCTCCTGAATGAGATGATTTCCAAGTTTGAGGAAGACCCTCCGCTATCTTCCAGGACCACAGAAGACACCAAGGACCCCCATGAGCTCATGGCTTATGTCTCTAATCTGAAGATCAATGATGGTGCTGCTCTTTACATTCACTCTTAATTTTTACCTTCACAAATCAGACTTTTAAAAAATATATATTTTATATGAACTTCAGGTGGGATCAGGCATCAAGATGAGCAAAACATCAAAGTTTCAGTTGTTGGAGGAGGAGATTTGGGCATGGCGTGTGTGATGAGCATTTTATCTAAGGTAAGCTACCTTAGTTTTTGACAGTGTAACAGATAAACATTGTTTGGTTTTGTCAGATCAGTTAATGGTACTGAGTTAATGCTTATCTCTTTTTCACATGGTGTAGTGTAATGTGGACAAACTAGTTTTTATCGACGTTGCTGAAAGCTCCTCCAAAAGCGGCGCTACGGACCTGGAAATCTTCAACCTGCCGAAGGTGCAGGTATCCAGAGGTACGTCACTTTCTGCTCTGTCATGTTATGACTCATCGGTCCTTTTTGGCCAACAATACTTTTGTTATTTGAAAGAACTCCCAGCGTTGTGCTGACAAGGTCTTTCCACGATGACTCACCACCTTGTTTGCTTAGTTTAACAACATGTTTTTAAGATATGGTTGTGTTCCTATAAGGTTTTTAGGATTAAGTACTGACCATGTTAAATGTTTTATTTCGTAGATATTTCATCTTCGGCGGGGTCCAAGGTTATAGTGGTGACAGCCAACTCATGGAACAACGACGAGTCATATTTAAAGGTGGTCCAGACTAATGTTGATTTGTACCGAGGAATAATCCCCAATCTGGTACATCTTAGCCCCAATGCCATCCTGCTTATTGCCTCACAACCAGGTCAGTAACAGACACTTCTTCAAAGTTTTATTGTTTTTATTGCTGTTGTATAACCTCAGTTCCTACCGATTCAGTGGACATCATGACACACGTTGCTTGGAGGCAAAGTGGTCTCCCTCCAACACGAGTGATTGGAGCGGGGTGTAACCTGGACTCCGAGCGTCTGAGCCACGTTCTGGATATTAATCTGAATACACACAAACCTGCCTGGGTCATAGGAGAGCTCTCAGACAATAAAGGTGAGTGGGGAGGAACTGAAGAATCTATTAGATAGTTACATTAAGGTTTATGTTAATGCTGTTGTTACAAAGAACTGGTTTAACATTTACCCTGATGGATCTTTGAGTCGGAGTGTAGAGGTGCATCTCAATATATGTTAATTTACTTAAATAATAAAAAAAATAAATTTAAAGTGAAGTTCATATATGGATTCATTACACTTTGTGTAATACTTCATATGTATTTGGTTCTGATGTCTCTCATCTTTCTATTCACAAAGCTACATAGATTCTCTACGGGGTTTATATGTTGCAATAATCCATGTTGCTTGTCACACTTTTTCCTTCCACACAGCTTTCTGTTAAAATGCTTGAATATAGTATTCTTTGAATAATCAGTTTCTTTAGCAGTATCTCTTGTGGGTAGCCCTTCTAGTGGAGGGTGGAGAATTGGACAACAATCTACTTAGCCATCTTCCTTATGAGTATGTAGACGACAGTATGACTGTAACAGAATATTTTTGTGTTTTAAATCTGTTTTCCTTGCTCTTACAAAAAATATTCTAGATTCCTGACTTTCAGGTTTTTGTCATATTAGATTAGAAAATCTGTTGAGATTTACCTGTAAATTTCACACGACTCCTTGAGAGCAAACAAAATTATTCCTCTTCATTTACTCAACTCTGACCAAAATATCAGAGAAAGTAAAATCTATTTTTTTAATCATAGTGTAAGATTTTCTGTGTATAATTACCTTCTAAGTTTTGCTTGTTTACAAAAAAAAACTCAGAAGATTGAAAAATTTGGCCCAAAACGTTTTACACACATGAGAAAAAACCTAATTACAGTTAGAAAATGTATCCAGTTATTTTAACTTTTTTGTATTCATCCCTTTTGCTCATCTGCACCATTATTAGGGTGACAAGTTATGTAGTTCTTCCAGCAGATCTTGCATGTGGTAAGCCAACTGTACATCATGCATACCATTAAGCTTACCAGTGTTTTTTTGTGTGTGTTTTGATAGTTCCTGTAATAAGTAACGTTGGACTGAGTTCTAACGGAGCACTTGAGATCGCCCCAGGATCTAATTCTACAAAGCCGTTGCTAGACAGGTACTTTTGCTACAAACATGGAATTAAGGCATAGCTTTTATTAACGTCTTATCATTATTCATATTTTTATTTTTCCCATTCAGAGCATTTGATCTCATGAAAAATCGAGGCCAGCGGTCCTGGTCTGTAGGTCTTTCTGTTGCGGACATCACAAACACCATCGTGACAGATAACATGAAGATTCACTCCATCTCAACACTGGCTCAGGTAGCTCTTAAGTTATTAAAACAATAGGTCCACTATTACCAAGTCTCACACTACAGGTGTACTTCAGTGAATTACAATCTCACTGAAAAGGTAATTTTAGTAGTTAAATTTAAACAGTGCAGCTCTCTAGTAATTCATTACATCTCAGTTGTATGGCAGTCAGTTATTGTCAGTCAAGGAGGGTAAGCTAAAAAAGGACATTAGTAAGCCCCTAAATACTCATAATGCTGTATCCAAATGTAGGAACAATGGTGGTAGAAAAGGTGCACAACCAACCATACAGCCTTCAGAATCAAAATTTTAAAATTAGTTAAATAGATTTTGAGATATTCACAATGCATGGACTGAAGCTGAGAAAATAGTAATACACAAAGGTATAAATGATGCAAATTCTCAAACAAAGTGGCATTGCACTATTCATCCAGGCGAATATATTTGAATTGATTTTTTATTTTTTCTAAATCCGCATTTTGCTTTCTTAGGGCTGGAGTGGTATAGGCGCAGAGGTGTTCCTCAGCCTGCCGTGCATTATGGGAGCAAACGGATCCGCTCGGTTGGCTGGAGTGACACTGGGACCTGAAGAAGACACCAAGCTCAGGGAAAGCGTCAACTCGCTCTTTGTCCTCATGAGTCAGATCAGAATATGAATGTAATGAGAAATCTGGGAATACTTCCTGCCATATAGTCAGCGATGGACAGTGAGTGCACTGGAGTTTAGAAAAAAAAGCCATGTAATTTTCTATGCCTGTTTCTCCTTAAAATGTGGACATTCTGTACTAAATCATTGTAAAAAAATATATGATATGCACTTTTTATAGCTTGGAGGCATTGGAAGCTTCTTTTGCACATATCATGTTGCATTGAGGTAATGTTAAATTTTTTTTTAAAGCCAAGGTATTTCATGCAGAACATCTGAAAGATGAGTGCAGTCTTGGGAAAGAACTCAATGTGGCAAATGCTATTTGGGATCCTTTGTCTATTTATGCAAACTAATATAATTCTGAGTAAATCACAGTGTTGGATTATGAAGATGAACTATGCATATAGTAACCCAGAGAGCAATAGACCAGTAGACTGACTTAAATGAAGCTTTTGTATCTACTGTCATCCTGTTTCCTTGCTCTTAATGTACTCTTTATGCAAAAATCTTCTTGCATAATATGAACAGAAGCTATTTAAGACTTGTATATTTTGTAAGACTACATTATTTTGTTGGTATGCAATAAACATTTGAAAGCACACATGATTGCTTGAAGAACACAACAAGACATGTATAGTTAATCTCTTTATAAAACTCAAGTAGTTGCATAAATGCAGGTATGCTTTGGTCTTAGCCTCAGTTATCATAATGACAAAATTCCTTAAATGAGCAGTGATGTGTAATATGTGATGACATTCAACAACAAAGCTCCAATACTCTGTCATGCCAAACATATGAATGCCAAAAACAGTACTTTATAGTGAGGCAATGCAAACACAGACCAAAGTCTTAAGCAGAAGACTTTGATAGAAAAACAAAGCTGCAACAGCTGCTAAGTATAAAAAAAAACCCTGACGTTTGGACCCAAAATAGTATAACTTAATATTTGACTACACTCAGCCTCCATGTCTAAATATTACTTTTTCTTTTTAAATAAATAAATGACACACACACACACAAACTACAGCTTTTTTCCTTTGAATTACACACTGAACTCTCCCATGTTACTTGTATTCAAACTCGCTTTCTAAAAATTAACATAACACTGACTGGCAATAAAAAAGCTTGACTTTGGGGTGTGTGTTTTGTTTTCTGACCACTAGATGGAGCCATCTTCAAATGTGTCAACTTCTACTGAAAAGCCAACGGCCTGTGCCAATGTATTACATTTGGTCCCCAACGTTAATATATACTGTACATGAACATATACATAGTGTATCCTTGCTGTAAAAACATATATAACTGAAAGAGCTTTCTTCCCCAAGCCCCCAAAATGAGTTTTGTAACATGTTTTATTCATAAAAGAGCCTCAGAGTACCCACTGCAACCTCCCAGAGAAAGAATCTGAAATGGCATCATGTCTAAAATACTTTGCTCTGTATTTACATTTGTCATTTATTGCACCATCCTTGCTGCTGATGATGTTTACAACTTTAAGGAAATTGTAGTTTTATTAGCACTCCATGAATACACTCTGGTTTAGTAGAAACCCCACATTAAGCTACACTAGGCTAATGACATTTTCTCCTTTTGTTTGACCAATGGAAGATTTGTGAGCCTGCTCACACTTTACTATAAACTCCATCTGAATACTTTGACTGATTGATGGTGTTAACTGGTAGCCCTTTTGTTAGAGTTGTTGTACTAAGTACTCCATGTTAAGACTAAGACACATTTTTGGAACAAAATTAACCTAGCTAGAGGTGTAAGAATGGTGATGTGTACAGCTGTGATGAGATCACTACTCTTCTGTTCAAAAGGAAAACCAAATTTTTTCTTATGACTAACTGAGGGGCAGTCACACTTCTTGACATCAGTGTGACTGATGAAAGTTTCCATTAGAAACATGGTACAATTTTCACGGTTACAATAGCTGGACATGAAAAATGCAATATCACACATGCACGCAGAAATATTTGACAAACTACTGGTCCTTTTATCTTTACAACAGCTTTGAAAATCAATTAGATGAATTATCCACTGCCCAATCAAAAAGTCACTGATTTGGGAAGCTTTTGTCCAACAGGAGGCATCCTACAGAAGTTTGGACTGGACTGTACCCCTGCCATACCCACCGGTGACTGTCCTGAGGACCTGGAGTGAGCTGGGGGAGATCCTGTGTATAGCAAAGGTGCAGGGAAGGCAGAATGGTCTCTGGGGGCTCTGGAGAAATTCTTAGAGTAAACAGGTGACGAGGACCTGTTTGGGTCTGAGCAGAGAGCAGAGGTGGACTGAAATGGGGTGAGTTTGTCTGCAAAGCTGGGTGGTGGAGGAGGGATGATGGAATCATCCACCCAGCTGGTGTCACCTTTATATTCTGGCTCTTGAGGCAACTTAGGGAGGGCACACATCACAGGCGGAACAGGAGAGGGGGAAGGAGGAATGAAGAGAGGAGGTGGGGGAACGGGGAAGAAGGTAGGGTCATAGGCTCTGTCAGTAGCATGTTTGGAGTTGCTGTGAATGCAGGGGAATTCCTCAGGAGTAGAGGCAAGCAGTCTTTCCACAAAGCGATCATCGTCATCAGCTTCAGAGAGATTATCATACTGAGATGTGTTGGAGGGCCTCCTGTCACCCATGGACCCAGGAACATAAAGGGAAACTGGGAACGTTGTTGGTTTTGAGGGTGGGACTCTGGGAGATGATGAGGAGGGTGATGTGTAAACAAAGTGAGAGGAAGATTTTGTAGGAGAAGTAATTTTATTTGTGATGTTGTGCGGGGAAGGTTTTGGACTTGGTTTCGGTGATGGCTTCAGTGGAACGACCAGCGGTGATGCTGACCGAGGGGAAGGAGAGTGACGATGCAGGTCTGGATGAGTCCCAGGTCCCAGGCAGGGGGATTCCCGGCCCAGAGACCTTTGGTCAATCTGCTCAGGGTAAAACAAAGGTGGAGGTGGTAGGTCAGGAAGATCCATGAGTTCCTCCTCCATTTGCATAGTCACAGCATCCAAAGAAGAGGGTTCATAGGGAGGAGGCCAATCCATGGACTCCACCTGAGACTCTATGTCTGTTGTCTGGTTCTCATGTTTTCTATACTCTTGGCAAACCTCTGGGGATGAAGTCTTCATATCTCTACCCAAACCTATGGCAGTTGATGGTTTGTTTTCTTTTGGAGGTACTGGAGGTGATTTACAATGCCTCAGGGAAGAAGGTGTTCCCTGTGTGGGGACAGCTGCTGCAGACATTGAAAATGTGTTTGTTCCAGAGAGGCTCATTGAATTCTGGAGTTCAGAGGGAGAAGGAATCTGATGATTGGTGGTTGCATCTGTTTTCTGGGTCTCCATTATAGGCTTGCTGTTGGTCTGCAGGTTTATTTTGACCTCCGGATGCAAGTTAGGCTGCAGCGGCACAAGGACAACTGGTCTCTCCTGACCCAGAGGCTTCTTTGGAAGTTCATCTGACTTAGCTAAAAAGAAGAAAGAGACAACAGGCATGAGAAGGAAACAGAAAAATACAGTGCTTCTTGAGAATCATATTTTGTCACATTACCCTCAGTGTACTTTTAATAGGTATTTTATTCGCTAGAGCAATACAAAATAATTGCAAAGTGGAAATAAAAATATATGTGGTTTTCAAAATGTTTACATATGAAAATACAAAAAATCCGTGATGCATTTTTATTAACCATATTTTATCTTGATACACCTAAATAAAATCCAGTGCAAGCAATTACCCTCAGAAGTCACAGAAGTACATAGAGTTCACCACTATGTTGTAAATAATTGTTGTAAATTATTGTCTGCATAAATACTGATGTTCTGTGAAGGCCTCAGTGGTTAGTTGGAGAACATTTATTGAACAACATATCAGAGCACTGTCCAGTCCATTTTTTGAAAATCAAGATTTTTGGGGAGACTACAAACCCACTATGACATGGCTGTCCAACTAACCTGACAGGCCAGGAAACCAGATCATTAAGCAGAGAATCAGCCTAGAGGCTCATGGAACTCTGGAGGAGATCCAGAGCTGAGGTGAAAGAATTAAGTTTCACGGCAATCCACAAGGTTGACAAACACTGAATAATTTTCTAGATAAATAAATCGGCAGGTGTAAGTAAGTAAAATTCTGTGGCGGGATTTTACTCATTTATTTATTTTACTTTGTGATATTAATTTAGAAATGTTTTATCTTTTCTGTTACTTCACAACAGCCAAAGCAGCACTGTTGCTTTGGCTGCATCACTTTGTTTATCAGACAAAGTGATGCATGAGACTTAAGAACATGAAGACAATAAAACACTGTTGCACCTGGAGGAGGTCGATCCAACTTTTTACCACGCAGGTCTGACATCGCCGTCTGTAGCTGTTCTACCACCAGATCATCCAGCAGGAGGAACGAATCCGCCAGCTGCTCCTGGAGAAACTCCCTTAAGTCCTCTAGCTGGAACTTCATGAGGCGTTCTGATTAAACACAAAATATTGATGTAAAAAATAGCTAAATTAATCTATCTAATAATGTTTTATTCCTAGTGTGGGGTAAATCAGACAAGATGCTGTTAAGCCCAGATACAGCAGTAACTCCCTCAGGACAGCACATAAAGACAAAGATAAAACATACATGAGCTTCTCACTCACTTTTGTGTAACTTGAGGATTGTATAAGCCATGGCGGTTAATATCTTATCTCCTTCCAATATGTAGATGTCCCATAAGCGGAGGGTGAGGGTGAATGGTGTCTGTTATGGAAATGGCAGAGTGGGAAAAATGGAATAAATACCGGTAATTAAAAACAACAACAATTCAGACGGTTCATGTTTGAAAAGCTGAAAAAACCTCCAAATACTGACTCTGTCGATAAAGCACTGGAGAAACCATTTGGTGGAGTAAATCCCTGTTGTCATCTGCTCCTTGTCCTGTGGGGACACAAATCAACATGAAACTGAGTCTCAGAGTAAATGTTCCAACAGAACTTGTTATAAATCTCAGTTTTCAAACCAGCCGAACATCATGATGAAGCCACCGAGCTTAAACATCAGTCAGACACGCATGCAACTCACCAGGTGTTTCTTCAGCTTAGGCAGCATTGTGGAGAGGATGAGTTCATGATGAGTCTGGAAACGGTGCAACTTGGGAAATCCAGGAATGAAAAATCCTACAACATAGGAATAAAACTGACTGTAAGTGATAATACGGTGTGCAGTGATGACCGCAGCATTAACACTGCTGTGAAAAAGTATTTTCCACAAAACATTTCTTTAATTTTTGATTTTTTGTAACACTCAAATGCTTAAATCAAACACACTTTTCCACCAGACAAACATAACCCGAATAAAAACGTGCAGTTTTCACAAGAAGATTAATTCTTTAATCTGTAAATTAAAGAAAACTGCACTGAGGGTGATTTTGGCCACTGAGAGAAAAAAAAAAACATTGGCCAGCCTTTTATTTTTGTACATCTGTGTCTTCTCATTATTGTTACCGTGCATGGAGTGCTTGCTGTCAGTAAGGAGCTGGGATAAAGCCCAGAAGGCATCTTCCTCGTTTAGGTACATGAGTAGAATTGCAGCGATCTGACTCATCCCCTGGCAGTAGCTAACCTCCTGGAACAAAAACAGCAGAGCAAAGTGTTTAAGTCAAACAGAGTGGACAAATGAGAGGGACTCAACATTATTTAATAAAGCACATTTATATAGGTCAAAATATTACGGCTAGATAGCACCTGAAAGTCTGATGTAACTGTATAAACAAACTGAATAGCTCTACATAATTTTTGAACAACAATTTACAGTGAACATTTTCAAATATTTACAGTGATACACATGCATTTTCAGTATTATGTTTTCCTGTTGAATTACCACTAAGCTGACATCAGAATGATTCACTGATTTACATGGAACAAGCCCTTGGCATTGGCAAACACAGTCACGCACATGGTATCTGTCCATATTAAGGACGATTTGCTTTTCAGATAGAAATAGAAGCCCAAAATGTATCCTTTCAAGGCCAAACGGTAAGTATAATTAGGGTTAAAGAGAGGTTAAACTGCACATTCCCTACATTTTTCTCTACCAGCACATATGTGAAAAAGTCAAACATCCTCCTCTCTATTTTGCCTTTTCTTTTTCTCTCTTAGCTCTCCCACTGACCCAATTTCTTTTGAGCGTTGTGTGAGAAGAGTGGGAAAGGGAGAAAAAAGGAGCAACGCATGCCCATTTCCTCTGGCTCATGCACCTCTACCACAGAGAAACTGATGAAAAAATCCTCTATCAGAAAAACAGTCCTTTGTGTGGGGTAGTATTTAGACTGCTAGGTAGACAACAGCCATCTTTATCTAGACAAATGTTAACTCAACCCTCTTAAACACGGGAGTACATTTCTGAACATGTATTAGATGCAGAAATATGAGAGCCTTAAAGTGGATACAAGAAATGTTCAGTCTGGTAGACTTTAGAAATAGTAACAGCTATTACATAATTTCCTGTGAAGCTAATAGTAGCTGAATTTACTGGAAGAATATTTCTTCTGTGTCATGAAAAGATACGGTGATCAGATCTTCTAGAATAATTTCTCATAATGGATGAGATAAAATAAGCATTCAGCATTTACAGATGAGGATAAATTTGTAGCCAAAGGCTTGTTGCGGTACCATATTGTCACGCAGAGAATTGTAGAGAAGCAAAATCTTTCATTTGAATTATTTTATTCAGTTGGGTGGAGAGAAAAAGTTAAGAAATAAGTGTTTTATCACTAAGAGGCGACCATGCGTCTTAGTGAAAACCATACATCTCTGAATGGAGCGGGATCGTTCAGCAGAGTTTGAAATAGTATAAACAGGGGTGGTCACTTGTTTACAAGGTCCAAACAGTTCACGGTCACAGACAGGAAGAGATACAGTATGTTAAGACCTAAGTAGTGGGAACACAAATATGGATTTTTATCCAGCCCAGTGGGTAAAAGAAATTAGCCTCTGAATCAGGTCATATTTCTACACCAAAGGGAAATAGAAATCTATGGATTACTAATGAGTTTAAATCAAAGTATAACTATAAAAAAATACTTCAATTTCTTTGAAAGACATTGTAAAGGGAATTAATATTTGTGGCACCAGTAAATTTGTCAAAACCCATAAACATAGAATAAATTTTTCTCTATTTGTTGTTTTAGTTTGTGATCATGCTACTGTTGTAAAATTTTATTTATTTCAAGGCTTTACACATCTTAGAACAGGCATGGGAGAAAAGTTGTCAAAATCTATACCTGTCTAAAATAATCTCATTACCAGATATGGGTTTAACGTGGATTTAATAATAGAGCGAAGATAGAAAAGAAACCGATGTAAAATGGTAAATGGTCTGTATTGTAGAATGTCGATACTGTAAACATACTAATTGAACAATTATCCTGTTTCTGGCTAAGCCCCAGACATAAGAAAGACAACCTCCAAGAATGTGTGACTGCAGAGTTATAATTACCAAATAGATATATTTACATAGTAATATTACCTCTAAATCTAACTGATTGGATACTGAATCACTTTGTTCAACAAGACTTCCTTTTTCTTTTTAATATTGGTAATAGCAGGATATTTGATTTCATAGAAATACAGTAACTTGAGTTTACGATGACAAATTAGGATGGTGAACATTATTGGATCATTATTGGATTATTGGTTAGAAGCATAGATTATTTATTAGAGAATAGTTTTTCCTTGAAAATGAAAACAAGAGCAATGTCATTATTATCTCATTTCAGTTATATAAACCAAACTCTTTATAAGAGTTTGGTTTAATTAAGTACGTAGATGAATAGTTGCTGGTGGTCGAACTGGTAAATTCTGATGGAGCAGATTCAGGCTAAACCACACTCATAAATAAAAGCTCCAAATACAGAGCAAGAACAAAGATGGGTCTATAATGCTTAGCCAGCTCTACCGAAACTGAAAAGACACCAATGCCACTGATGGACTTGTGGTTGGTGCTCCACCGATGTGTTACTTTCAAATGCAAGGCTAGTGCACGCAAAAGAAAAACATAACAACTCTTGGTTTGCACATTTAGATTGTCAGAAAACACTTACCGTGTTGTAGACAGAGTAAGCGGCCAGTACGTGAAACAGTGCCTGCTGCCTGGAGAGGGAACAGAAAAAAAACCAAAAACTATTTAAACAAGGATGTGGTTCCTGAGACAATCATGAGAGCAGTGAAACTCACAGGAATATTGTCCAGAGGGATCATATAAAGACTGTTTTAAGTGCTCTCTATGTTAATGCTAGCAGGTCTTTTATGTTACATAGCCTCCTGAGACCCAGCGATACATTTTTTCCTCTGTGGAGGACATAAGTTTTTTTGTTCATAACTCTGAAACCATACATGCCACTGTGTTAAATCCTGTTGGTCCTTAGAGAGGACATCCTGGGCCTCAAAATGTGTTCCTATTTGCCACAAGAGAGTCCCGATGTCCTCTCCAAAGGACATACTCTAATAAATAAATAATAACATGTTTTGAAACTTTTTCAATTGTAGTGATGTTTTTTCACTCCAAAGAGTCATGTAGTGAAAAAAAAAAAAAATTCAAAAACTTTTTTTTTTCTGGGTCTCAGGAGGAATATATACAGTATGTATGTTAGTTCATGTTACTACTACCACTGCTTGTGTGTTCTTATATTAACAAGTTCAGTTGCTTTTGGTGACGAGCAATTTTCAAGTCTTGCAACACATTCTCGTCTGAATTTGGGTCTGGACTTTGACCACTCAGCTCTGGCCCTGTGTGTTGGGTTGTTGTTCTGCTGGCTGTTGAGTTTCCCGCTAAAGTCATTTCATTTTCAGCCTCTCACTGATTTTTTTCCCCAGATATTGCCCTGCACCTATTCATCTTCAAATCTACTCCCCCAGTTGGAGAAAAGCGTTTCTACAGCGTGATGCTGCCACCACCACAACCTTCTTATATGTGGGGATTTTACAGTATGTTCAGGTAATGTTACTTTTTTTTTTCCAGCCAGACACTACATTTTGAGTGTAGGGCAAAATGTTCTGTTTTGGTCTCCTCTAACCGGAGTAACTTCTTCCACATGTTTGTTATTTTTATTCATATACTTTCTCAGAAACTACAAACATAACTTTTATGGTTTTCTGTCAATAGTACATTTCTTCTCACCACTTGTCCATCAAAGGCAGCTTTGTGGAAACCACAAGTACTAGTTCTTGTCCTGTCAACAGATTCTCCCACATGAGCTATGGATCTCTCCAACCATCCCTGACCTAGCATGGGCCTCCTGTCTGCTTCTTTGATTAATCTTCCTGCCCTGCCTATCAGTATAGGTGGATAGGTCATGCCTTGGTAGGTTTGCAGTTGTGCAATCCTCTTTATTTACAGATAATGGATTGAATGGTTCTCAGTCACATGTTTAAAGATTGGGATTTTGTGTTATAACCTCACAAAACGTCCCTACAACCATATCACTGACCTGTATTGTGTGGCCTGTCTAATGAGACATCTCAGGTCTCATTAGAAGAGCTGCAATTATACTGAAACTAAAAAAATATTGGGCTCTTTTTTATAATTAGGTGATAGTGCAGGAAGCAATTTTTTTTTTCCAGGGATACTTGAATAAAGGAAGTTGAACATGCCATTTCCTTTTACATTCCAATTATATCATACTTTTTTTCCTTAAAATCTTAATCAAACAAACTGAAGATTGTGATTGATGTTTAAAAATGAGGAAACAATAAGAGGGATAAACAATTTCGCAAAACTCTAGACTCTTGCATCTTCAATCAAGCCTTTCTGACTCAAGCATTTTGTGGTGTGCATCTGTCGGATTACATCTTGAGACTCAAAAGCTTTACAGTCGGCACAAAGCACCCATTGTTTGCACATGTGAATGTGTTTGTGAGTGAGGGCAGAGGGGGGCATTAAGAAAAACATAATGTAAATGTAAAGAGGATGTTTCCCCTGTAGGCCTCAATGACAAATACATGTCCAGTGTCAGAGACAGGAAAGGAGCTTTAAATAGCTGTCAGTGTCTCAGTGTCTGTGAGACAGCTGTTGACTCGCAGGGAAGGAGTGGGTAGTCAGGCAGGATGAAGCAGTGTTTTGGTCTGTTTAGGACTCAGCAGCTTTGAATTCAAGGGGAAGTACATTACAAAGGAAAGGATGAGAGCACTCTTCTACAATCAGAGATACAAAAAGTGGCTTCTGCAACTGCCTCTAATTAAAAAAATAATAAGAATAATAACAGAAAAATATAAAGTTTTGAATAGGTCTCTGAATTGGTGTGAAATCTGTCACTGTTTGCTGCAGGAGTATTTTTGCACATGTGCCTTTGTACCGGTGCACATTCTGTGTGAGCGCCATTTCCTGTGGGGCTTTGTGCGCTGACAGGAAGGCTAATAAAATGCTGAGAGAAGGAAACCACCACTCTATTTTTTTGTAACTGCGTAGTGTGCTTTATAGTTTAGGCCAGAGGTCACACCCTGCAGGAATCCCACTTGGGGCAAATCAGAAAACATGTGAGATGTCAGAAAACAACAATGCACAGCAGCTGACATGGAAACAAAAGGAAGTCCTGAAAGTTTTTCATCAATATTTACATAAAACACCCAAAACATTATGTCAAAAATAATATTGTCTACAAGTAGATGTTTGGATTGAGCCAAAGATAGGAAGGAAGTTAAAATTATTAAAATTATATTGAAAAATGCTGTAAACAATAAAGTGAATAATAACAGAAAACTGAAATGCAAATGAAGAACTCACTTCACTCCAAAGCGGTCCATGAACATGATGTGGTTCCTGAATGTTCTGTTGACGTCCAGATCTATCTGCTTGATCTCTGTTGAGAAGTTTCGAGCCTGCTGCTTCATTTTCTGGACCACAGAAGATTTTTCCACAATACCACCCATCAGTTGTTAAAATCCAAACTTTCTTGAAAGTGTATTTAAACACTACCAACTATTGTCCTTGTAATAATAATTTTAAAAAAAACACATACCTCATATTTTCCCGGATTGTCTTGCTTGACTCTTTCGATCTCCAAAAGCAAGGCCCACGCTTGGCCTCTCAGCTGCAGAGGAATGCCTTTATACACACGCTTCACCAGCTGAAATACACAATATGTAACAATATGCAATCAATCTTCACCACAGCAATCACAGGAGAAAGGCGCAGATTCATGTATATTCCACTTCCAAATCTCAAAGGTTAAGAACTTTTGCTTGTAGTCATTTTTCTTTTGTGGCTGACCACAGAAAACGGGGAAAAGATGGTGGCGGTGGGTGGGTGGTAAATAAGAAAATGAGCAACGCTATAAAAGGTAATGGAAAATAGATTATATAAAGGCATGGAAATTAAACATCCCATAGCAGAATGAAAAAAATATTGATGCTCAATTTAGCATCACAATGCTAAATTGAGATGGCATGCTGGTATCTCATGGGAGCCGCTCTTAACCTTTTCACTGTTCTTGTATTTGTCCCATTTCTTCACCATCTTCAGCCATTTCTCCACTCGCTCCAACTCCTGTTGCTTTTGCTGAAAAGGCAAAACATAGAACATCATAAGTGCTCAATGCATGAGTGAGAGGGCAAAAATGTATTACATGAGCAGTAAAGAAAGTCCCTACCTTCTCTTCAAGTGCAGTGGGTGTCGGCAGTTCTTCCTCACTGGAGCAGAAATATATGTGCATCAGTGATGCAATTATTCGCTTTAAATAGTTATGATGAAGTGAAAAATTCACAAGACAGAAAGTTGTAAAAAAGCAGATGCTATGGTCAGGAGTTTAGATACACTCTTCATACACAGGAATTTTGTGATTATACTGATGCATTTGAATTACTGTTTTTTTTAGACAATAATGATATACATGGTCTTTTTTATTAATTGTTTAAGTTTACATTTAGCACTAACTTTAATCTACAAACTGGACTAAATTAAACAAACAATGAAATAAAATTTCAAATATATTAATAGATCACTGACAATGTATGGTTAAAAGTCTCACATAGAAAATGTTACATTGCTTTTTGTACCAATCAACAAATAATAAAAATTTGATTGATAAAGTTATCACCATCTAGCTTTCCACCGCAAAACCAGCTTTGATTTTCAGTTGGGATCAATATCCTGTTTATTGTCTGAGATTTCACTGTCTGGCTGTTTATGTGGGAGAAAGTTGAAGAAATTAAAGCTAGTTCCAGCATTTCATTCTACTTTGTGCAGCACACCAGAACCAGTTGCAGAAAAATATCCCTACAGTCTAATGCTACTACCACCATGACTGACACGTGGTGTTCCTAAGATCAACAGCTTCACCTCGAATCCTTAACATAATTTTTTACCTTCCGTCAAATATCGTGTTTGTTATTTTCTCTTCTGACCAAGGTTCTATGTGGTTAACTACAAGTTTCAATCAATCTTGATGGCAGCAAAAATCCAGTCAGAATTTTGCTAAAAGTTTTTTGATGGTTACAAAATTTATGTGGCTTCACTGCAAAAAAACAAAGAGACGTTTAACCAAATTCGTGGGCAGATATGTACATGTATGCATATTTCGTCTTGTGTGGGCATAATCTTAACCTTTTGATCATAGGAAATTCTGAATAAATTAAAACTTGAAAATTCTTGTTTTTTTTTTTTTTTAACTCTTTAAAGTTGTTAGTTGCATAATCGTTCCCCAGGAAAAGCAACAATTCCAAGTCATTAAGAGCAGGAAAGCAGTTAAATTTATACTATTAATGAGAAGACAAACATCTCACTCATGGATTTCACATTATGAAATAAAATGACAACAACCCAGTTTTAAAGTTACTTACTGCAGGAAGCCGAAGCGGTCAGTGACTTTATAGATGCTAAAGTCAGCGTCCTCCCATGGGTTAATGCTGACGCCCTCTTGCCTGCCCTAAAAAAACAAAACACATGTAGTCCAGATTGAGAAGATTAGGGCATGCTGCTTTGTCACTAAATGTTTACCTTTAACCCATTTTATTCCAGCTTAAGGTTTATATACAAGGAAAGCAACCTGAAACAAATTCACCTTTTTTAATGGCACCAAAGTTTAGGGATTCATTGTAAATTATAATCCCAGTGAAGATAGTTGACATAAAGCCTGATATTTTTGAGATTCTAAAGAAAATCCAGCCATGAAATTTGAAGACTGACATCATATCATTCTGATTCAATACGAAGTGGTTGGTGATTTCATTGTCACTCTAAAAGAAACCTCATTTGTAATTTCCTAGTGAAATATTTTCCAATATTGATTTATAAACCACACATCCAAATGCATCATCTGTTGCATTTGTACAAAAGATACAATTGTAGGCCACCCTTATCATAAGACATCATAAGATGGACATCAACTTACCTTGTCATATTTACTGATAATTTCTGCCCGTTCTTCTGCTATCAGTACATCAATATCCTTCTTCATGTCAAAATCTAGAAGCAGGCAGAAAAACGAGGTCTCAATTAATGCAATTGACATCCAAATATGAAAAGAACAATTTTTCTTATAGAGCAAACTTAATTGTTTTCAGAAGTCGTTTTGATATTAAGGCAAATAAATAGAATAATCTACAAAAAGGTGTACAGCATGACGAATATAGCTGATAAAATTCATATATTGTCATACTGTGCTCTTTATGCACTACTGATGGATAAGGTCTTTTGGAGATATTGTCACTATTATATATCTATTTCATTATCACGAAGCACTTGACGCCTACTGAATTAGCATCAGATCTTACGATCACATTACTAACAAAGAAACTGCCTTTGGTTCCGCTTGTAAAAAAGAATATGGAACAAAAACCCACACTTAATTTTCAAGGAGGGCTAACAGAAACAACAATTAGAATGTATAATTAACTGGTATCTCCAGTTAATTGTAATTCATAAATTATGAATTCATAATTTTGAGTCAATTATGAATCAAAATTTTTTCCAGAGAAACTCATCTAAACTTAAAAGCGTGCAAAGTACAGCATGTGTCCTGTGAAACAATAACTTTGAACAGTAAAGGCTGAGCTACAGGACCACAAGATCTTCATTCAACAAGATCTTGGATGAACATTCAACTTCCAGCTAGTACATTATCTTGTGCTTTGCAAAAGTATTATAATTCTTGAATTGTTCTTTGTCACAAGCTTCTGTGTAATATGTCAGCATTTCATATGGCAGGCCAACACAAAGTAATGAAGAATTGCAAAAACGATACACAAATATTTTTCTTTTAAAAGCATAACATTTGATAAACATGCATTTGCAATCAATTGCCTTGATTCTGAGACTCCCAAGTAAAATGTAGTGTGTTTAGTGCATGTCAGACTTTCATTTTATATTTGTGATGTAGCTATATCTTAAAAACATTGTAGCCATTGTCCTCTGCTTCCCATTTTCTGTAGTACTTTGTGTGAAATGACAGTGAAATAGTTTGTCATTTGTGACAAAATGTGAAAATGGTCAAGGTGTATGTGTGCTTGTGAATGGTACATTGCATACGGTCTTTAAGGTTGAAGTGATAAACTCTGAACATCGGTTTGTTGATAGAACAGTTTACGATATCAAGGTATTTTTAGGAATGCACACTAGTCTTTCAAAAGAATCTTAATGTGTTTGGTCATGATAAGAGACGTATAGGAATCATTATGTCTCAGTTTTGATATGGTTATAAAAGCAGAAGATAATGTCCTGTTTGAAAAGTTTTAAAACCAGTTCCTTTTGTAAACTGTTAATGTTTCATCTTATTTATCTGACATGTGTATAAACTGAAACATTTAATCTGTTACAACACAGAGTAACTTGCGATGTGGAATATTTCTAAACAGGTTTTCAACTCTGTCTCCCCTCTTTGCAGAAGTATGGTGTAAAACTGCAAAAATAATCTTCCTAAGTTTCATCATACTGTTATGCGGTCAAGCAGTTTTCAGGAAGCAGTGCTTAAATTTACTTGATATAAATAGAGAAAGTATACCCATAGTAGCCAATGACTTTACAGAGAATGTAAGGGTCTGATAGCAGCTATTCACATAAGGTGCGAAACAGACTAACCTATCAATAGTTTGTTTCATACACATATGTAGTTGTGTGCACACACGCACACAGTAACACTAATATTAATTCACGCAGCCCATTGTATGCAACAAAAACTGGCATGATTATGAAGAAAGATGATGCCGTAGCACAAAGAGAAATATATATTCAAATATAAACAAAAGATCCTCCTTTATTTATTTATTTATTTTTTATCTGAAGTCTGGCCTCACTCTCTAGCTTTCAATGACTGTGTGCTTCAGTAAAGTGGTTTCAGAGTGAGAGTGGGCTTGTGGTTTATTTAGTCAATCAGCATTTAAAAGTCATGTTTGGATAAGAAAAACACAAATTCTTTCCATGTCTCCAAAACATATTGGAAGATAAAAGACTCTACACGAACATGTAGAGTCTTGGACATTCTTCCTCTTTTTAGTGCAACAACTATAGATGATAAAGAATCAGCTAAAGAACTTCCACCAGCGCTGATACTCATTTTAGGCAAAAAAAAAACAAAAAACTAAACATATGTGCAGGAAACCTATTTTCTACATAGGCAGGAAAACACCAAAACCATGTAAGCAAAAATGACAGCTAATCAGATATACTTTAGAACTCCTCCTAACTTTGTGGGGGAGAATGGTGTTTGTTTTAAAGAATCATATAGAGTCTAAAAATGAGTGCATGACAACAAATGGTATACCCTGAGGAACACCGTTGATGACGCTGGATCGAGGCAAACATCATGCAGTGTGCGCCATGCCAAAAGGCGGCAGATGGGAGAACAGTTGTTTCCTCAAACAATAACCTTTTCTTTTTCCATTGACATAGTTCAAGGCCTTTTTTGTTTCAATTTGAAAAAACTTAAAATGCGACAGAAATTAAAAAAACAAGACAAACACGCTTTTGTCAAAAATAGGTTTAGTTTTTCTTGTAATATGTTGTTTATATACAACTATAACATGCTATCAGTACTGTTAGTTTTCAGCTGTTGAGAGGAAGTGCTAAAATATAGCACCCTACTACTGTAAGCATTGTTTTTGGTTTTTCTTAAAGAGCACCTTTTTCAAAGCTGCAACTCTCTGCTGTTAAAACATCAGAGTCTTTTCTCTTCACAGGTGGTCAATGCATGCCAAGAATTTATCAGATGCACTCAGCTGCTTTATGTTTTTTTCTTTTCTTACAACTTCCTTTTTCATATTTATCTCAGCTCTGATTCTCACACTTTCAGTATACCTTTAGGGGTCTGTAAACCCTGAAAACAGTCTGAGGAGATACCACTGACCTGACAATAACCTCGTCTATTTTGAGAGATTCAGCTGAACAGTCCAATATGTTGGGTAAAGTGTTAATAAAAAAAAAAAATTTAAAAAACATTTTCCTGGGTTTTAATATTCATTTGTTATGTTGCTACACATGAACAGCATATTTAAGCAAAGTTCCACCTTAACACATGATTCAGCTACTAATTAAGCTCCTTTTTATTGATGCAAACTAGATAAATTACCATAAAAGGTCTGCTGTTTTTTTTTTTTACTTAGGTAGTGCACGCGTACTTCCTCTGCTGAGTCTCCTGAACGCTGATACTATTGTGTTAGGAAGAAAGGAAACCAGTGGCTGCCACTCCTTCAATAGCAGGTTTAGTAAGAACAATAATGGGACAACAAACTGGGTTATCCTACTGGTAAAGCCTTTTTCTGGCCAATGGCAGACTTTGCTTTTAAAACACAAGTTATGGTCACTTCACATGAACTTTACCACACATAGTCTAAATATTAGAAAAGATTAAACAAACAAATGAAAGCAAATGGTTGACAGGAAGCTGAGAAGTTCACAGACTTGGGGCTGAGGGGCAACAAATACCGAACCACCAGCAGGATGGAGTGTCTAAAGCAAAATTGTGTGGATAGAGGGCAGAGTGTTTGAATGCTTATAGATAATAAACATACAATGAGAGAAAGGTTTTTTCACAGAGCAAACATTTTGCCAATTTGTTTGTTGATAGGACAAGCTGCCTTGAGCCTCATGCTGTTGTGACGTCATTTCCTGTTATGACATAGAGCTCTAAACTGAGCTTGCGTATATAAGCTCTCAGTGCCTCGTTGCAACCACAAACAGCTTGCAAAGCATTCTGAATCACACTCAGCTAATCACAGGGTTGTAGAAAGAGGGGCGGCAGTCAAGACTTCCTTTACCGATTTATCAACTAAATTTCCTTTCCACGTTTTGCACACTGCGCGTTAAAAGCATCACGAAAGAAGTCGGAGGTAAAACAAACAAAGAAACAAAAAAAATCAGTTGGTAAAAACATGGGTGGGTAAAATAAATAAGATAAAAATGCAATTAAACTGTAAACGGATAACAAAATTGTAATTAATTATCTTGTCTAACAGAAAACTTATTTTGTAAACCAACTTAAATGCAAAACACATCACTAGCTGTCCTGAAAAAAAATTGATGTGCTTTTTCTGGTCATATTTTAACTTTTTTGTCATCTGTCTTTTGGTCTTTAATCAGTCTTAATCTGTATGGAATCCGATTTTGAGGATGAGGATTATACAACAGCACGAGAAGAATGAAAGCCTGAGATTAGAAAGAGTCTGGAAACAGTCAGAAAACTGTGGGGCTATGGAAAAACTCAGGACAAGAGCTGTGCTGAACAGTAAGGTGTGTGTATATTCACATGTGTTCAGTGTGTGCTTTAGAGGGTGAAACCCAGTTTCCGGACGCCTTCACCACACCTCAGGGTGTGGTGAAGGCAGAAGGATGTTGATCTAACATGACTCTTCTTTACCAAGTACGGTAGGTAGTTGTTGCATTAAAACCTCAAAAGATTAGTTTATGGATTCCCGAATTCAGATTAAATCTTAATTCAGGCTGCTTGACTAGCACTCAAAAGCTAACCCCAAAATGTTGATTGCATGACTCGGAGGAGGGCAGACGCTTAGGACTTCTTACCACAGGATGAGTAGAAAATTGTACAGAAGCCAAAGAACACTGACTCAGACCAAACAAGCTGCGGATATGTAGTCAGGCAACACACAAACCCTTATTGGATGATTCTCTTATCTCTATAGTACAATCGGCATAATCTGTGACTAATGTTAACTCACTTGGGAATGACAACCTTAAGCACATGTGCAATGAGGACACTCTTAATGGCTTTTGATTTCATTACACGTAAAATGCTTCAGATCTACTAAAAATTACAGATAAACAGGGACAATAAAAAAACTGTTTTGATTTATTAAGAAAAAAAGCTATCCAGGTTTAAGGAGCAATTAATTTTCACAGGTCCAGTTTGGGTTGGAAAACGTTTGCTCCATAAGTGAAATGATCACTTTAAAGCTGCAATTTGTATTTTCCCAGATTATACTCATTTGATATTAAATTTTAAATCATTCAGCCTGTCAAAAAAGAGACATGTGAGTGAGTAAATACTTTTTTAGCATTTAAGTTACATAAACTATGTCAACTTATGACAAGTCACATGCATTCTGTCAGCTTGCATTTGTAGGACTAAGGTACTTTTTATGTTATAAAAACCCACCCACATCAAATCTGGGTTTATTGGACTTTTTACGCTGGTTAGTATAGAACCCTTTCATGTTATTAAGAAATAAAAATGCCTTCCAATGCAGCATATGGTTTTATCCTCATCATGACATTAGCTTAATGCTGAGCTTCATGGTGGTAAACACCACTCAAATCATTCCATTTGAAAGAAGTAAGCTAACAAGCTGCCACATGACTTCCATTTCCACATGAAGAGGTTTCTGGTCCCAGATGGCTTCAGAGCTCTAGATTTGTAATGGGAGTCAGAAGTACAAAGTGTCCATTAAAGTGAAGTTGTGTTCAGCCCAAACCAAAAATAAAAGAGAAGAGAGCAGCAAGAGAGCACTAACATCACAGGGAGGTGATGTTTCTATTTTTAGCAAGTAGTAAAGAAATGTAATGGAGTTCCTATCCAAAGTCCATATAATTTCACACTTACTCTCACAATCAAGGCCACCCTCACCACATTTTTTGTTGAATTTTCTTTCACCACATTAACATGTTCTGGCATTTTATAAGATCCACGTAATTAAAAGGAAGCCCCTTCAAAAACCATGAATTACCAAGTCACCCCGCAGCAAATCAAAGCAAGCTCTCACAGGATGTTCAACAGCTCTCTCTTTCTTTAGAGGAAGGTTTTGGAATAAGATTCTCAGAAACAGCACAGTCTCCAGTGTGCTGTTTCTGAGAATTTTCTTTAAGTTCAATATGCTTAAAGAATATATTGGGGCAAAGTATTTGTGCTCTTGAAAATTTTATGTAATGTCACAACCACAAACTAAGACGTATCATATTATATTCGAATTTTATGTGATAGACGAACACAAAGAGTTCCAAAACTACATCCTAAGCTTTGAACATCTCACAGTGCATTGTTAAATTGTTCTCTGCAAACTGAAAAGAGGATGGCAGTCCATTTAAACTAACTGGTAAAAATCAAGAATGAGGCTTGTGGTAACTCTGGAGGAGCTTCAGAAATACAGAGATCTGGTAGAGGAATCTACTGACAGTGGTATAAGTGATGTACACCCCAGATCTTCCCTTTATGGATTACTGGCTAGTAGAAACCTGTAAGAAGCAAATTTTTCAGTTTGTAACAAGCAATGTAGAGTAAATATATAAAACAACGTGCTCTGAACAGGTATAAACTGTCCCCCACGGTAAAAAATGGCAGTTGAGGAGTCATGCTATTGGGGTGTTTAATTGTTTGGAAGAAAAATGGTTATCCTAGAACAGGATTTAAAAAAAAAATCTTAAAATATTTAAAACTCACGCCAATATCTTATTAAACAAAACTAAAACCATTATATGTTGCATAAAAAGCGTTACAGTTTGCTCTTGTCTCTATTTTTATGATGCTTGAGGACTGTGCAATATACATTTAGTGTAAAAGTAACACTACCATCAGCCTTCTTCAGACAAAACAATCGAAGCCTCTCCTGAGCAGACATGTTTCTTCTTAGTGACGGTGTGACAGTGAAGACCTGTTTGCCTTACCCCTGGGTTCCTCAAAGTACTTTCTCCTACAGTCTGTTGACTCACAACAAAGCAGAACAAACTGTACATGAACTTAAATAATTTCCCTGCTGGGATGAATAAAGTAATTCTATTCTATTAATCTTCTTTTTACAAAAACTGAAGCAAACTGTGCTACAATAGGAAATAGAAGTTGATATTTAAAAATGCAATTATAATACTCTGTTGGATCAATTACATAAAATACTACTTTTGGGAATTTTGAGACACAAACACAGTACAGGGGATGTGGAGTCTTCCTGTACTGTTTATGCATAGAAAATAGAAAGAACACATGAACTATGCAGACATCCAGAGCAAGGCAACTTGGGAATGGCACA
Organism: Xiphophorus couchianus; assembly: GCF_001444195.1. NCBI lineage: Eukaryota > Metazoa > Chordata > Actinopteri > Cyprinodontiformes > Poeciliidae > Xiphophorus > Xiphophorus couchianus. Next base: position 20,275,233 of record NC_040229.1, read on the forward strand.
GGACTCAGAATAACTGTGTTCCCAAGGGGGTTTCTGTCCAGCCTGATGCTCTATTCTTATTTTCCCAATGCTTTTTGACTTAAATAGCTAAAAAACAAAAATTCCCTAGTAATAATACCTACATTCAAGCACCAAAACCTTTTTTTTTTTTTACATTAGCAAAGGGGAAAAAACATGCTGGAGGCAGAGGAAGTTGGGTTACCCCACCTTGCATCTGACCCAACCTTAAAGCAGTTTCCAGTTGAAGAAAATGAAGGTGGGGAAGTCTATTTATAATAACAGAAAGGTTAAGATGTTTGATTATAATGGGCCAATCAGGGAAAGCCTTGCCTTCTGGAGCAGCAGGACGCTTGGAAAATGTGGTATGAAGAGGACAGAAATGTCAAGGGAACAGTAATCATAAACACACAAAACCACCGGACCCTGTTGGGAAAGCCACATTCTCATAACTGGATCTTCTTACTGGCATGAATGCAGTCATAACATAAGCATTGAGACCATAAGAAAAAACTTTTATCCAATTAATACAAGAAGTACACAATGTGCTTTATTTGCAACATACGTACATCACAGCTTGTTTTTTTGAAGCTGCTTTTTTATTTACTGTTCTCCTCAGACCTGATTTATCATTCAAATTTTCAGTAAATCACAAAATAAGAAATAAAGTTCATATTCTATGTGCATAAGATATCAAAGTGGAATAACAGTGCAACTTTTACACACGGGAAAAATAATTCAATAAATCCCAAAGCGAACAATGTAAGCTACCCAACTACAGTCTTTAACTACTTGAGTTAAAGGCCAATCATAAATGACAAACTGTTTTGTGAGTTTGGATAGAATTTATGTTTAAAAGAACAAAAGTAGACATCTGAAGTACTTGCAAAGGAAACAGCCGTAAACAGGAGGGAATGTGTAGCTTCCTTAACAACAGAAGGAGATTGAGTGTTTGGAGCAAAAACTAAGTCAAAGTGGCATGTAAAAAAGAGACAAAGTGACCTGACATGATCATAACATGAATGGGAAATTCCAAGATAACCAAATATAGCCTTTACAGAAATGCCAAAGAATGCTCAGTCTACAACTATTATCCCATGGAGCTATCACTCATTTCTTAAGAGATGGTGACAACTCACACTCTAAAACAGTGTGACATCAACAACCCCAGTGATAAGTAGCTGGAAATAGCTATATGTAATGGAAACCAAAGAATCACAGGACAAATTTACTCCGTTCTGTACAAGGCAGGCCAATTTATTGCAATGCAGAACAACCAGTAAGCATGGCTAGCTGAATTCTAAGTAGGGAACGCAGCAGATATGTGAAAAAAGTTGCTCTGATCAGATAAGGTCAAAATGTGGTAGTTTTAGCATACATTCAAAACACTATGTGCAGCAGAAAATAAACACTACGTACCGCTTCAAACACATCATTCACACTCTGAAACTTGGTAGTGACATCCTGATCTGGAGCTGTTTATCTGAAATAGGGAGATGGAATCTGGCCAGAGTTGGTGGGAAAATGGATCATAGAATTAAATACAAAGAAATCCTGGAAGACTTGTTAGAGGCTGCAAAAATCAGCTTTCTGCAGGACAATCACCAGTAGCAAACAGGCAAAGCCACAGTTGGATGGTTCAGACCAAAGCACCTTCACATCTAAGAGGGGTCAAAAGACTGGTCAAAAGTTCACTGGTAAATCAAGTTGAGAATTTGGTGCAAAACTTGAAATTTGATAGTTGAGTGGTGTTCTCCATCCAATCTCATTGGCACTGAACAAATTTGCGAAGAAGAATGTTTAAAGATTTGGGAACTGGTTAGAGACATCCCCAAAAGATCTGCACCAACTGCGATAAAAGCTGGTTTTGGAATCCAAATCCACAACATAATTTTCTGATTTCTCTGAGCAGAAAACAGCTTCATATTTTCTCTCGTTTCACACTTATGCAGCACTTTGTATCAGAAAATACGTACACTAAAGGTTGTGATTGCAATGTGACAAAATGTGAAAAATTCCAAGGGGTATAAAGGCTTTTGCAAAGCACCATGAATTTTGATGACTCTGAAAGACCTTTGCCTGCTTTGAGCTGGCATGTCTTCCTGTTGGCAAGCACAAAGTCTGCTTTCAGCAAACTGACCCAATAAAGAAAAAGTGCAATTTCACAGCAGAGACTTTAGTCAGCAGAAATCATGACAAAATTTAAGCCTGATATACTGTTCAACAGTACAAATGTGTTGCTCAATTAATTTTTATGCTGACACCGGAAAAACATATTTTTAGTAAAATGATGAATAATGAAGATATTGCCTAGCAACAAGCAGTATTGACAGATCAGAGTTGGTAAAATGTTCATTTTTATCTGGAGTAACACACATGCAGATTTAACTTAGAGAAGATAAGTAGGTGTGAGTTTGACTGTTTGTCTCTAACAGGAAGTCGTGTAATAGCCCGTGTGGTCCAGCATATGCAAATAATTATTTTCCAGTGAGTAGAAAAGTCCCAAGTCCTTTTTAAAACATCTGAAGAGTCCAGACTAAAATTCTAAAATTTTTGAGCCACAAAGCAAGAATAATGCCTGTTTTTATAGTTGGCTTAAAGCATCACCATTTGGTGCATTTTGGGAGACTGGTACAGTTGTAGCCCTTTGACGTCCATCATAAAGCCTCCATTCAAGCGGAGAAAAAGGCTATTGTTGCCTTCCTTGTGAAATAATATTATCACATGTGAATACAATGTCTGCTACTGACTGAAGGCTTTTGGCCGAACCAGAAAAGGAAGAAGAAAAAAAACTATCCATTCCTACTGACTCGTTATTAGTTAACAACTTATTTATAGCTTAATTAAAATGCACTTCTGGTTCTTGCTTCCACAGCTGCTCTCTGTGCTTAAATGCTTTTACACAAAGTCAGAGAGTAAAGCTGACTTTGACTAAGAGTAATGAAAATTCAATCATAGATTCTAGCTTGGAAAAAAAAGTTTGATAAAGAGACTAATATTGCCAGAGGCTTATTCACAAGCAAAAATAAGATCACATGCTCTGCCTCGGATGTAACTTCAGCTGGTAAAAGAGCGGTTTGTCAGATCATTGTCTAACAACAAAGTTTTATACTTCTTGGAGTCACACAGCTCTATTCCAACTCAAAGCTAAAGGTTTTCAGTAGATTTTAAGAAAGAAAACAAAATTTTGAATCCTTAACTGCTTTTTTGTTGTTGTTGTCCACGACTGAAGAGATATTCAGTGTACAAGTGACTCACAAGCACTAGCACTTTTCTCCCTAAACAGTTCTGACCCAACGAGACATGGACTTCACCAGAGCCCTGTTGGTGTGCTGTAGAATCTGGCACCAAGATGTTAGCAGCAGATCTTTTAAGTCCAGCAAGTTGTGACGTGAGGCAGTCATGGATCGGATTTGTTCATCCAGCCCATCTCACATATACTTGACTGGATTAAGATTTGTGGAATCTGGAGGCCAAGTAAACGGCTAAAACTTCTAGTTTCTGAACCTTTTTGTATTTTTTTGCTTTGAGGCAGAATGCATTGATCTATTGAAATAGACCACTGCGTATATGCCACTAGACATCAACAGTAGCTAGTTCATTGCAGGTGACACCTCAAAATACCAAACTGATAAGGCATCTTATGGCAAATGTGTGCCAAAGTCCAACACATATTTCATCTGTGACACTTAGAAACAACCTTGCCAAGTTCCGATCCACACATCATGTGGATCCCTGATGCTGGCTTCATTTGTGAAAAGTAACATCTGTATAGAACATGGCTGGCTTGAATGGTTGAAGAGTTTCTGTACGCTTGAAAATAACCACGTGGTATTGTGATGCCAGTAAGTCAAATTCATTTAAAATCTTAAAACAGTTTCACTTTATTAAGTTGGCAAATAAGTTCATAGCTAACAAACTGTATGACTGAATTTATGCTGAGAATGGTTAAAATCTGGGGGGTTTGAAATTTGATCAGAGTGTGACATTGTGTTACAAACAATCTTTGTCATTCTGCTTTTGCGGAAACATGACTGAGTGATCTCTCTAAGCAGCAAACTATCTTTGACCATTTATCTCCGGTAACCTTGTCAACAAGAATTTAGCCAGTTACGAGAACGTAAACGGCTCATGAACACTGAATTTATAGGCCTTGTACCTTGGAAAACGTCCATCCTTGTAAGTATTTATTTGTTTGGAATACACTTAGACTTGTTTTTTCTTTATTTGATCAAATGTAGAGCAGTAACTTCGTGTATAGCATTAAGATTGGCTAGCAATGTATTTTTCTTTCTGTTTTAGTTACAGAAACGTTTTGAGTGTAGCATTGAAGCTGCAGTATGTAACTAATTTTTTTTTAAATATGGTTTTTACACATTTGTTAAAACTGTCACAATGTCGTGTCAGTATGGGACAGATAATCTGTGAAAAATGAATTCTGCTCCCCTGCCTTCTCCCAGGCAATGACAGTAATACACCACCAGCCAATCAAAGCGAGGAGGAGGATCTTAGTACTGTCAATCATGTTTGTGTACACACTGCTCATATCTTCCCACTTGGTCTCTGCTGCCATAGCTCCTTCCCAATAGCAGAGCCTGCCAGCATGGTCACCCATGAAGGTGTATAAATGAAGGCGTATAAACAGTTTTCCTGGAATGGAAAGTTGTTTCTCTGCCATTAGTACATTGAGTAACATCTGCATGACCGTGACTCACAGAGCTAAGACCTTCTACCTGGCTCAGTGGCTCTGACTGGTTGTTTTTGACCAGGAACTGTGCATTTCTGCTGATGGCAACAGAAGCACTGGGAGGAAGTGTAAGAGCTTGAGATTTTATTTATTTATGTTACATAATATTGGTCTCATACTTTCCTGTCATCATAGTAGCAGGAAAGTACTTTAACAAATATGTAAAAGTTCATTTTTTTTAGTTGAAGTTACATACTGCAGCTTTAAGATGCATATTACTGGTTACTGGTTATTTAAGAAAGTTGCTATCTAATGTGGCAAATTAAGGGGAAAAATTACATTTACTCCAAGATAAAACTCTGTCTTGATAAAAGCAATGTTTGGAACCTTCAGAGTCTTATAGATGAGAGGTGAAATGTCTTTAGAAACTAAAAATGGAAAGTGGAGTTGCCTTAAACACTTATAATTGACTGTAAAAGACAACAGGCATGTGATGGTAAAGGAAAGCTGCATCCTGGTGGAGACCCTTCACCCAGACTGTAGCCTCCCCCACCCCACATTTAACACTCTGGAGATGGCCTGCTTTACCCTTTCAAAGAAGACCACACATGGCATGTGACACACTCACCAGTCACTGGCCTACTTCTGATTGCTGGAGAATCTGTCTCTGTAATCCTTCTTATTCAAAGGCCTAAAAGCATGTTTACTTTTGGTATTTAATCCATGTGAAGATGTGAAGTTATGCTTCCTGATTTCACAATACTCAGAACAGTGCGTATTGACTGAGTTTTGAGAATAACGTGCCAGCATACGGCCTACACATTTACCTTCTTTCCTCACCACAGTGAACTCGGTGTTTTGACCCGCTGGAAAGCCCAAAGACAGTGTTGCAGAATCAGAAATTCCCCTAAAGACCTTATTCATAGCTTCTACCGCAGAGAGAAAATTACGATATCCGTCTACACTTAAATTCAATAGTAACAGTTTATAGAAAAAAAAACATTTCTAATAGATTACATTGTGATCAGTCGCTGCATTCTCTCCAAACTGATTTATTTAGTTGTTGGGAAATAACTGAGCAAAAATGACAGGTCCATATTAGGAAATTAGTCTCTTGAGCTCTCAAACGGCGCTTCTAGCTCCAACAATTTCAAAACTCACAACGTGCAAACATCCACCGTCGCCACTGCTTACCTTTAGGAGTGACTTTTCCTCTGCTCGTCTGTACCTACAGGAAGAAACTAAATCCTCTATTCTCATTCTCTCCCTCGCTGTCAAAGGGGAGCCGCCACACAGATGTTGTCGCAGAGATAAAAGCTCCCCTCCGGTTCTGTGTGCGGACAAGCTTCGCTGAAATCGATGCAGGTCAAAGGGACCGAGTCACCCTGCTCCCCTGCCAAACTCTGAACAAGCCGCGAGGCGAAGCGCGAGCTGGATGTAGCTGTCTGACAAAACGGCGACAGCGGCGCGAGGGGCGTGTCTCGCGGACCCGAGAATGGAGCTCTGAGCGTGGGTTTCGTGTTTGCTTTGCAGGAACTGACCCGAGCCGCGGTAGGTTGTGACTTATGCGTTCGACACAAAAAAAGGAGAAAAAGAAAACAAAACAGAAAGAAGTTGAATTGAAATTGCATCAGTTTGCCTATTGTTTGTTTCTTCTCCAACCAATTTAATACGAGTGGCGGTGAAATATTTACATACTTGTTTTTGTGACATTTAAACATATGCTGTTATGTTGAAATGCATAACTTACAACGTGCAATATGTTCTATGTGTACATAGAACGTTTTCAATGTTCTATGTTAAACACATATATGTTTTAAATATTTACTGAAAAATAAATGAAATCATGAATTATCTTCCCTAGAGGAAGTTATTTGTCGCCATCTGCTGGTCAAACAGTAGTGATACATGTTGTGTTGACTTAACATTCACCAAAATTCAGGAATGACAAATTGTGTTGATGTCAACATAATTCAAACAGTAATTCATTATACAACTGTTCCTTTTCTACTGGATGACCTGGATTCTTTAACAAATAATTTGTACTTGCTTCTTAAATCATAATTTTGCCAGTGCAGACTGGATTTGGGTTTTGGCATTTGTTTTGCATTGGAAGTGACTTTTTTTTTTTTACAATGAAAATGCTTTATACTGAAAGGAACATGTTTTGTAAAAAAAAAGAAAGAAAGAACCACTTACGTGTTTGTTTTGTTTTTGACAATCCTGAAGCTATAAAAATTGAAATAAATCCACGTGGTAATATACAATTCTAGTGTTAAGAGGGTTTAAATGTGCTATGTTATCCATCCATCCATCCATCCATTGTCTGTACACCCTTGTCCCTAATGGGGTCGGGAGGGTTGCTGGTGCCTATCTCCAGCTACGTTCCAGGCGGGAGGCGGGGTACACCCTGGACAGGTCGCCAGTCTGTCGCAGTGCTATGTTATCATGGCAATATAAAACAATATTCCAATAAGCCAAGAAAATATTTTACATTCATATAAATCATTTTTATTTTTAAAAATATGCATTTCTTTAAAAAATTATCTTCTTTATTACAAAATATTAAACCAATAATGATATTTTACAAAATGTTCCCTGACCTGGGAACGCTTTGGGAAGTCTGGCCCTCCCTACTTAGGCCACTAGCTCTGTGACCAACTCCCCAATGGATGGATGGCTGATAAAGTCATTGGACCTTTGTGACTTACTGTAAAATCAGAATGAAAGTCAAACACAGTGTTGATTAAAAGACAAACCTTTTATGTTTTATCTGGCATTTTCCATCGTAATATTTTATTTTGTTAGCAAAATGTTCATCCTAAAAAATTGCCACAAACTATGCTGGAGAGGAAACAGCAAATGTGGAAAAATGAACTTTGGTCAGAAGAAAACAGAACAGAACCTTTTGACCTGATGGAAAATCAACACTGCAGATCACCCTAAACACACTACCATGATTACACCGTGAAACATGGTGATGGCAGCATCATGCTGTGGGAATGCTTTTGTGTGGCAGGGTAAAGGACATTGTAGAAGTTGCTTGGAAGTAAAGTCCACTTCCAACAAAACAATGACCAAAAATAGGCATAGAGATATAATGGCGTGGTTTAGATTAAAGTATATTAGTAGGTGTAGATTGGCCGGTGTGAAAAGTCTGAAGTTTGTTTATTTCGCCCAGTCTTTATGTGTGCAAAACTAGTAGGAATATGCCACTCAAAAACTTGCAGCTGGTATGAAAACTGTTTTGACTCAGAGGGAATGTATACAAATGCCTCTCTTAGCTTTATTTAGCAAAAAGTAATTTTCTATAAGTAATTCTTTTGATTTGTGAAAATGCTGTCGATGGTGTATGGCAGCATGATAATCATATTTGCAGTTTAATATCTTATATTTACTATTAGTTATATTGTGGATTAAGCCACATTTTGAAAATAATATTTTTTTTGAGGGTGAAACCAAGACAATAAATAATTATATTTACTGCATTTATCCAACGTCAGATACTTAACAGCCTGGGGGAACAGAATTAACATTATGTTCTTCAGGCAACCTACACTATCACGTCATTCCAGTTCTTACCTGTTCAAGATGAGCATGCAACGTTTTCCATAGGAGTGTAACCGCCAGAGGGAGCTGCGTCCTCCACTCTAAAAGGAGTCATATGTGACGCAACCAAAAGGGGGGAAGGCCTTGTGTACAAGTCTTCGCTCCCATTCATGTAGAGTGCTGAGCTGTAGCAGCCATCGCAGAGTCCAGTCGCTCCACATCTTCGTTAAAGCAGAGAGCCTCGCCCTCCCAGACAGACAGAAAGAAGGTGTAGGTGAGATCTTTATTTTGTTTTTAGGAGGACCGCGTGTCTAATGTGGGTTTCTTGCGTTTTCTCTTTTGTCGTAGTCGAGGTCCAGACGGTTGCTGCAGGGCTTTGAGAAAGGAGAAGCAATAGCTTAGATAAGTGAGAGGAAGCCATGTGAAAAAATATTTCCTTACTCAACCCCACCGTCGGCATAAACGTCAGCTTGTTGTATTTCCTTGTTGAGGTTGAATTGGGTTAAAGGTTGTTGCTAAAAGACTGTTTGCGTCGTCATGACCTGAGGGCTTGGGAGCTTGTTTGGCCTGCAGACTCCACAAGACAAAGTTTGCGCTTTTTAGTTGCTGAAATGCACAATTCAGTGCTACGCCTACTGGGACAGACGGCTTAATATCTTATCTTTGAAATTCCTCCACTAAAAAAAAAATACATTAGGGAAATGGCTCGACTGTCATTTTATTGTATTTTGTTTTAGGATTCATTTAATAACCTGTATGTAAATATTGTTGCCATTTCTCAGAGCATGAATGTAGGCAAAAGTCCAAGTAGAGGTCATTCACTGGACAAATCACTTGTCAGCTTCTTTACAGCACATAATTTATCCTGTTATTAAGTAATGTAATATTGCGAAGTTTGGACAATTTTCTTCGCGTCTAATTATCGCAGTTTTGCAACTTTTAGAAATGTTAAAATGTGTTAAAATGTCACCTGCCTGTTGAAGGTCAGTAATACCTGTCTGGTCACTGTGTCCTCAAGGTACGAGGATGATCAGATTTCAAACAAAAGTCATTGCTTTCCAACTTAAGGTTTGGTTTAGTATGGAAATTGATATACAAATGACCCTATTTTAAGTTAACCACGTGGGCGGCGTGGTAAACTTAAAATAGGTGATGGTGATAGAGTACCGGACACGTTACCTATGTATTTTATGGTGAAATTGTTCATAAAAATGTTCCAGCTGATATTAGGTGCTGTAAAAGGGTTTTTAGCAGGTGGATGCTGACGTTTCCAGTAGCATAATTCAAATCGCCTCCACACACACAGCGTCTGGAAACAGGAGGCTGAACCACATATTTTATCAGCGTTTGCCTTTGTTTTCGTATCTGCTTTTTCAAACAGAAAGAAAAGAAAAACGTAATCTGTTTGTTTTTAAACCATAAAGCCAGCAGTGCACTCCTGATTGCTGCATCGTCATCACAAATGACCGGGTTTGCTGGTTTACGAGGCGTTTTGCTCACCGTTGGCAGTTTTCTCCCTGTTTCTAAGCGGCGCAGCGCTGCGACCTTTCCCCTAGTTTCTGCAGCACAGGGTGGATCATGTGATGCTTCAGAGTGGCTGGGGGAAGGGACTGGCTGCTCAAACACTGCTGCTCTGTGGATGCTGCTCTGCTCCTTCCGACCACTGCTAGCGTAGACACGACGCGTCCTGGTTTCAGAATGCACAAATCAAACCGCGAAATAGCAGCTGTGCAGGGACGTGCAGATGTATTCCTCTCTTCAAACATGGCTGAAACAGGGGAAATATGACTAAAGCGCTAGATTCTGAAATGCGTTTCTCGCCACAGAAGTTGACAAACTTGCAGTATTTAATATTTTTGATGCGCTGACCATGTGATATCTGGTCTTCTGTGAGGTCTGACCAATTTTAGTTCCAAAGGCTATATATAACATGCATGGAGGAAAAAAGGTGCCAGAATACAACAGAATATTCCCCTGTTGTATATCAAAAATCATGTCTGTAACTATCTGATGTAAATCAAACTAAAAGAGCCAATTCAAGTACATGCTGTTGGTCTATCTATGTATTCATATACTGATAGTATAGTGCAACTTATTGATGATACAATCCAAAATAATTATTAGATAATCTTCAATATAGCAAAATTTTCTGGCTGTGAGCAGTGATTGGCAGGTCAAATAGTGAAAGATCAGGCTTTTTATTTCTATTAGTTAAGGTTAGGGGTGCATAACATCTGGAAAACATTCAGTTGCTGAATATTACAATTATAGATTATATTTAACTCACATTTTCTTTACTTTCTTTTTTACCCACCTCTCTTTGTGAGCTGAAGTGTCTAAAACACTATAAATATACAGTGTGGGCATCAGGTGCATTGAAAGTCTACCCAATAGGCCAAAAATAAAACTTTTTGGGGTTAGTAGGCCTTTTTCAAAAGTGACAAGTGTCCAACAAAGGGCAAAAGAAACATACTGGACAAATGACTGCACAGATATAACAACTAATGTAATGTCAACAGGATGGGTTACCTAATAATAATTTGTTTGGACTGTGAGAAGAAGCCAGAGTACCTGGGGAAAACTCATGCATGTGGAGAACTGCTGCCAACTGTCCCATCATGCAACATGTCTGGATAGTTTTAGTTTATATATATATATATTCAGAACGTATAATAAATTTAAATGTGTGAAGATGTCTTCAAAAAAGCAAACACAATCTTTAAAGCACAAGTATCAATTGGCAGTGTGATTATAGTGTTCTTTTCTCATGTAAATTAATCTTTTGAGTTTTAAGATTCCTTTAGTATCTTATTCAGTCTTATTTTTTTGCAGAGAATCCAATGTGATTGAATTGGATAATTCCCACTGTTATCACGGAATGTGGACTAGTGACTTTAAAGAACTGTGGCAGAAGCTGATCAATATGAGACATTGTTCTCTTTTCTTTGGGGCTATTTCCAGCCTCATGCAGATATCGACATATCGAGGCTGAATGTGTGCTATGATGCAACAGTTCTGCAAATCACCTAACCATGTTTAACTCTGATCTTCACACTGTGTAATTATTCCACCTACATAGTTATTAAACAGAAATGTTGCAGGGAAAGGAATAGAACTGCATGGCATTATTAAAATGTCAGATATCACATTTAAAATGGTTAAATTCCTCAATCACAATATGAGTTACAATAAAGTGATTACATTTAAAGATGTTTTTATTCAATCAATAATTTTGTTTTTGTTACTTGAAATGACATAGGCATCAACCGAAAGATAAAACAATGTACAAAGAACAATTCATGATTTTCATCTACAGCAATAAATTGCTGTAGGAATTTACAGCAATTTAAAAATATGACTGGAAAATATTTACATTTTGTCAAATTAAAATGTTAATTTTAATCTGTGAGGGGTATAAATACATTTGTGCCTAATTGTAAATGGCAACACGGGAAACAATTGCAATTTGCAATGTAAAAAAAACTCAGTTGAGCTTTTAAGTGTAATACAGTTGCTAAATGTATTGGCAAAACATCTAAATATATTTTAAAACCTCTGCTACTGTAAACAAAAGCTAATTGCATTTCACTCTTATAATTAACTAATGTCATTTGCTTTCTTTGCAGTATTGATACTAGGCAAAATCAAGCTGCTGAATGATGATGCACATTGTGACATATTTGTTTTGTTTGTTCTTTCAGTGACTTTACTTTAGAGCAGCCACCATGGCAGAAGCGCATCAGGCGGTGGCCTTTCAGTTCACCGTCAGCCCCGATGGCATCGACCTACATTTGTGCCACGAGGCTCTACGCCAGGTCTACCTCTCTGGCCTCCACTCCTGGAAGAAAAGGTTCGTTCGCTTCAAGGTAAGAGTTGCTGGATATGCTGAAGGGCAATGTCCAGATGGTTATCTGCAAAGAAAAAACAGTATTGACAAAGTAACTTCTTCATCTGGTTGATGTGTCCTGAACTCCCTTTTTCACTGCAGAGCCTGGCTTCAAAGCCGGGCTGAGCATTTTTGCATTAGCACTTCATGCCCTGTCCCACTCTACTCTCGAGCCTGCCAGACAGGTCTGGTTTGGAGTCAGCTGTTGATTGGTGCATTTCGCTGCGGGGCGGGACAGAGCCGAGTCTTCTTCCAGATCTCTGGGTCAGAGGAGCGCTCTTTCTCGATGTCTGTAATTTTAACATGCGACACCAAAAAATCCCATCATAATCTATTTTTACCTGTAAGTTTTTAAACGATAATGATGACATTTTCAATTGCATTTTATTTTTATTTCGGTTGAAATAATATTCAAAAAGCTGTACGGAAGATCCACATCATGTCATCACACATCAAGCAGATAAATGTATGTAGATTTTTTGGCAGTGAGAAAAAAAAAAAACATACATTGATGTTTCTCCAATGACTGCATACAGACAATAAAATTAAATGATTGCAAAAATTCTGAGGTAAATGTTTCCCTCAGCTTTCTTGCTGACAAGTGCGTACAGAAAGAGCTGGACGCGACAAACAAAAACGAAAATATTCCTCGATCTCTGGGGAAATCGCTTTGGCAGCTTTCGCTGAAATTTGATTGACATGACCATCCCTGGTCACCTTCGAAGCGACACTTTGCTCAATGCAAAACAACCAGGTCTGGGCTAAAGGGGGGCAGGCTGCAGTGCAAAAAGGCCTCTTTTCCAGTTTCTGGGTTTCTTTGCCTTAGTTTACAGGCAACAGAAACTTTCGACTGTTCACAGCACTATTCTGCCGTACTATAAATCTCTTTACTGTGGTGTTACTGTAAACTGTTACACCAGAAGGTTACCCCTGTCTGACACGAACCGCAAACAGTGACAGTAACCTTCCTGAGTGTTCTTTGTGTCCTCGCCTTTGGCCTAGTGGTTTGTTTACACACAGTCACACTGAATCATTCAAAGACTTGCCACCTTTTTTTTAATAGGCAATTAGTGTCTTTATCACCACGTGTGTTACAACATTTTACAGATTGTTAATCACAGCTTCTGAGTTTATGTTTCATTTTCACAGAATGGGGTGATGACTGGTGTGTACCCGGGCAGCCCGGGTGGGTTCATGGTAGTGGTCGTGTCATACATGTCATACAACAAATACAAACAACTGGATCCTTCTATGGGATTGATTGCCAGACTTGGCCAACACATACCTATCAGGTGAGTATGGTGTTGTTCTCAGTAAATAAACAGAAACGGTAACAACACCAATAAAACAACAGGCCGCTGAAGATTGGCCAAGAACTGTCAGCGATACTTTTTTATCCACAACACTTCTTTATTAGTTTTCTTCCACGCCTTCTGTTTGATAACGATGTTAATCCCGATTAGGGAACACGTTGTGCTCTCTTGAATCCCATAGTACACCCTTTATCAACACAGATGAGTGCTCTCCTCATTCAGGTTTTATTCTATAACATACAGCCAACTTGGGGCGCTGGAAATCCTTTGTAGTTTGGTTTTGTTGCATAATCTAAGAATATGTGGTGATGAAAGTCCTGTGTTTTTTAATGACGACCACACAGCGTTTATGATTTAATGAGTTGTGTTGTGTGTCTGCATGTGCACATGTCGGTTTGAATAATGCAACTGTTATCACTCATAATGCAAGCTGTCTTTGTTGACTTTAGACCAGGCCTTGTCCCACAGCTGCTGTGTGGCTCTTATTCTCCTGTGTTAATTGCGTGCTGCACAACACACTAGACTGGGATTTTTCTAAAAGTTCAGTTCTCCAAGGATGTTAGACACAATATTATGTCATATTTATTTTTGTCACATTTTACTTTCTGATGAACCTTTTTTTTATAACATTAAGATGTGCCACTGAAAGCTTTTTATTCTTTTCTTCTCCTCTACCTGCAGCCGATACATGTCCACAGATAGCCAGAGGATACTTGGAGGGGTTCTGGTGGGTACGGGCCTCTGGGTCACCATCATAATGATCATGAGGAATGTTCTGAAGAGCCTGCTGTCATGGCACGGCTGGATGGAGTCACGCCACGGCTCTCTGCCTTTTGGTACTCGTTTGTGGCTGGTGAGATGTTGACGTCCTTTTTCAGCCTTACAAGGATCAGCTTAAGGAAAAAATATGTGAATAATATCTGTCTATAACAAAAGTTACATACATTTGGTACTTTTTCTTTGTCTATTTTTTCATTAGACTTATTTGTTTTGTATAATTTTACGTAAATGCTCTATATGCTTTCTTTTTTATAAAGGCAGGGGAAAAGTATGCAATTTAATTTGAGTATTTTCCAGGTTTGGATGAATATGGGAGAAAATAAAAGTACTAAAACATTTCTTTATTTCCAGAATTTATTTTGTATCTCGTTACATAAAAACTCCATCTATCCCTCCTTCTAAAATATTTGTTCTGTGGTTTTACACATTACATTTTTTTAAAGCCTGACCAGTGTACAAATATGTCATAAGTTCATAGCAAACACTTGTGCTTGCATTACAAAAAGGATTAACATCTTGGAAAATTTAAGTTTAGGAAAGTACAGAGTTGGGAAATATCAAAGGGTTAGAAATGTAATGTCTGTTAATATTGTTGGTAATTTAAATCTTGTTTGGTCTTATCAAAATTACAAACTAGCTTGTTGTTTTTTAGCCCTTTTTAGCTTAGGGCTTTAAGTACATATTTACATTTTGTATTCTACTCTTCAAAGTACAGATAAAGCAGAACTCTAACTTTGTCCTTATCTTTTCTATGTGTTCAGATATTGGTGAAGGTGTTCTCTGGCAGAAAGCCATTGCTCTACAGTTTCCAGAACTCTCTCCCTCGGCTACCTCTTCCCACTGTCGAGGACACATGCAGAAGGGTAATCTTCCATTCCACTTGCTTTTGAGTTTGTACTTAGTTTGTGCCTATTTATTACACATAGTGCTTTTAGAGTTAGAAGGGAGATTATATTTGTGTTTTTGAGGAGTAGTAGAAAAACATACTAAAATGTTGAAAATCCTGCACAAAGATTTTTTTTATTTTTTTATTATTTTGAGCGACAGCAAAAAGAGCTTTCCAGGTTTTGTGGTATTTTTAACCACTCTCTTTCTTAAAATAGCTAATTCCTTTGTATCTCCCTGTGGGACTCTTTCTGTTGACAGTACCTGGAGTCGGTGCGCCCACTGATGGATGACGAGCAGTTTGAAAGGATGAAGGCCTTGTCAAAAGACTTTGAGAAGAATCTGGGACCCAGGGTGCAGTGGTACCTCAAACTCAAGTCCTGGTGGGCATCCAACTATGTAAGCCAGAAGGAATTTTTTCTCCTTTATGCTTTTGTTATAATTTCGCACACTGTCCTTATTATTGAATAAGCTACATCATTAAAACCAGGTTGTCTGATTATCTTATACTATTGCTTTTTATCCTTTCTGCATATCTGGCACAGGTTAGTGACTGGTGGGAAGAGTATATTTACCTGAGAGGCCGTGGACCCATCATGGTCAACAGCAACTATTATGCCATGGTGAGTCACCTGTCTTCAGGTTGCAAGAAGTGATCTGGTCTTCCTTTTTTTTTTCTTTTTAATAATTTATTAAATTATTTTTGCCTCTTCTTTATTTTCAGAACTTGTTAAACTTTTTTTTTCCAAATAAATGAAACACTTATTTCTCAAGGTGAGAGTTTCAAAAGGTTAACTGTCAGATTAACATTTTGAAACAAATCTCACATTTCTCATCGGCTTGTCATGCTTCTAACAGTGAGGCATAAATTATCATGCGTTAGCCCAAAGAAAACTTCATTATTATAATACACTTTAATTTCTTGGTGAGATGTCAAATATCCAGCAATAATTATGTCACGATCCTGTTGATGGCTACAAAAAAAAATCTCGTGAAGGATACTCAACTTGCTTTTTCATTCTGGAAGAAGAACTGTTCACATGCATCATTAAAAGCTCAAATTTATTTTGACATTTATGCCCATCGCGAGTGCATGTAAACTTCTGGCCAAACTCAGTCATTATAGTGATTACAAAGAATATCATACTGCCCTTATCTTTTTTTGTAAACGTAACCTGCTGAAATGCAACTGCTGATTGATTCATTAATAAGTTAATCTTTTTTGCAGGACTTTTTGTACGTGTTCCCCACGTCCAGCCAGGCTGCCCGGGCAGGTAATGCTGTTCATTCCATCATGCTGTACAGGAGAAAACTGGACAGAGCTCAGATCAAACCAGTGAGTATAGAGCCAGTTGGTCTTTTGCCTCAATCAATTCCTTTACTAAGTTGTACTTTGTCTATGCCAATCAAGCTGTAAATGAATAATTAATAACATTATATAGGAATATGTTTGACCATACCTTAGTTTATAAATGTTTAACTTTCTTTAATACATTTTATCTCAGTGGGTTTGTCCTTTACGTTCACTTTAACAACTTATTTTTCACAACTTTTTCTTTTTCCACTTTTAGGTAAGCTTGTTATCCACAATCCTACTAATTCTGCTAATATTAGGCATGGGCTGGTTTTTAAATCCTTAAAGTGTGAAAACCTGTTGTACAAATACCAAAATATTTACATGAAAATCTAAAACATATTGCGACAGCTTTCTTTAAAAACAAAAAAGCAATAATAATTTCCACAACTTTAAAATTAAAACTTACAGATTATTATGAGAATAATAACGCAGTGGCCACTTTGTTTTTTCGTCATTCTCATTTAAATAAGCACTTCTCTAACCTTTATTATTCAGCTTTAAAGTCTTTCATCAAAGAGTAGAAAAACAATTAGATTTTTCTGTATTTGTCCTGCTGTTTAAATTTAATTCAGATCTCTGATCAATTGATTAGTTAATATCTGTGAAATGTATTTATTTTAAGCCAGACTTGTGTTAAAAATTGGAACAAAATTTTACTCTTATGTATTTTTAAATGTTTACAGTTTGGATTGTAATTATTTTGTGTTTTACTTTTTATGAAGTGGCAATAATATAACTGGCTGGTTAATTGATCCTGTTTTCAACTATTTATCTGTAATGCTATTAGTTTGCCAATAGTAGTTTCAAAATAGTGTCACCTTATTAAAAATATGTTTTAGTTAAATCGATTGTTCATTGATTTAACAAAAAAATTTCAAACTGACAATTTTTTACATTTTTTGTCAGTAAGGGGGCAGGGTAGTAGTCTTCTTTCAACCAGCTGACTAGCAGTGCGCAGCAACAGTTGGAGGCAGGGAGCTTGGTCCTACTCTCAGCTTGAAAACGCCGGAGGAAAAGAAAAGAAGTCCAGAAATTCCTCAGGCATCTCATAAATAGAATTTAAAATGTATAAATAGAATGACAGAAGACTTTAACGGTTTTGAAACTGTAACATTTTAAAACCTTGATATACCTCGATGCTAGTAAGTAGCCCATACCTGACGCATATTAACCCATCTGACTGTCCTACTCTTAACTTTTAAAACCTCTGAGCTTTTTTGCTTTTCCTACTGGAAACACACAGTAGTGATAGCCGGCAATGCTTTGTTGTTTCCAGTTGCTAACACTAACTCACCGTCATTGGTTTAATTTTTTGATTATGATCTTTTCAGCATGCCTGTTAGAATTTTCATTCTTACCACAAAGTCGAAATGAATAGTTTGTTCTAAAATCAGTTGTTTGAATTTATATACAAACTCAAATGCATGAGCTCGCTGTGTTACACGCTCACGTTTGGTTGTTTCTGTTCTACTGTTTTGTTCTTTCGTTTTGACGGACGCTGCGTTAGATATACTTGCTGGCCAACAAGGTACCTCTGTGTTCTGCTCAGTGGGAGCGAATGTTTAACACCTCCCGCATCCCCGGTGTGGAGACAGGTAAGAGGAGGGCACAGCCGCCTTGCCCTCAGATCCTCAGCCATGTGACCCTACAGCCCTTGGAAACAGTGACTCTATCACTCATTCCCATCAGCACAACCCTGAAACAGTCCCATAGATCTCATAGTACTATTTCAATTAGTTTTTAATTGTCCAAAGTCTATTTAATTGTAAATAAAACCTTCTCGTTGCATCAGGGTTTTGATGGTGGCACTGAGATGGCAGCCAACTGGTTTCTGGTCCTTGCCTCTTTTCCTCTGAGGTTCTCCTTCCTAAATCCATTTTAATTCCTACTCCACTACATCCATGCTCTCCTCCATTTAGTCGTGTGTCTGCCGCTTCGTCTCTGGGGGTTTTAGTGATTTACTTTTATCATCTCTGTGTTTTTTTTTTTTCACTCTCCCCTTTTGCTTTTCAGCTCATGCTCCTACAAACTATTCCCATGTGCTCAGCCCAATTCGAGCGTATGTTCAACACGACTCGTGTACCAGGTGTAGAGACAGGTAGAGTCTTTAGCAGTGTCACCTCCTCCACTCTTCTCCTGCTGTCCTTCACGTCAGGGCATTTCTGTGTTTGAATTAGAAATAATCAAACTTCCATGTATTAATAATGCATGCGTGCATAAAAATGCACATTCAAGTTTTAATTTGCATGAGACTCGAAGCCAGTTTCTCTGTTTTGAAAAAAAATCATTGTATTCAGGTGTTCCAATCAGGTCCCAGTCAAACCTAGACATGTAGACGTGAAAGAATAGGTTGCTCCCAGAAACAGCTGCCGAGGCCATAGTGAACAGAGGTAGCCAACTTTCTGCAGAGTCAAATCTGATTTAGTCTTCAGATTAGCTCAACAACAGCATGGAGTGGACTTTGATGGCCAACTATTTGCATTCAAAGCTTATATCACTGACTACAATGCAAATTATTGGACTTCACTCTAACGTGTTCAACTTTATATGTCTCAGAAATGTCTGAATCACATGATATTTCTGATATGACACTGCCCCATTTCAGAAGGTTAATGTGAATAACAAAAATCAGGACTACCGCCAAAATGTAGTGGCGGTAGTCACTTATCTTAAAGATTAGTTAGGGTATAAGTAGATATTTCAACATGTATGTAAAAAACAAACAAAAAAAAGGAAACATTCACTGATGTTATTGCACATTGCATGATATCCTAATGCCGCCATACTTAGGTTGTTTTCTTGTGGTTTCCTCCTGGGTTTAAATACCATCTGTTTATATTCTTGTCTGCTACATAAGCAATGCTTGTTTGAACACTTAGTATCACCAGAAAATCATCAGTGAACTTAAAACTCAAAAGTAATTCTCTAGTTGTGTTTGTCTAGTTATGCCCTGTGCTGCTCAAACAAGCATTGCTGTAGTTCAATGTATTCCAGTCCAGCCCTTTCCCTAAATGGCTTTCCCGTTTCATTTTACTTCCTTCACATCCCTTTTCAAGTTACTTTAGTTTTGTAATTAGATGTTTGTTAACCACAAACTGCAGTTCTCCTGTAAATTTCACTCATTAAATGTTTATTTAATTAAAATTAAACTGTTTATGTCACATTGTTTTATTCATCAGTGTTGAATGGATTACTAACACAATTAGTGTTTTTAGAAATGGAACAATGTGACATTCATTATCTGTCCCTCAGTGTCTTAAAAAAACACAAAGACAAAAGTTTCTAACTTAACTTCAAAATGTAGTGATTGGAAACATAACAATAAGCATGAACTTAAAAAAAATACAGTTTGACTGTCACCAAAACACATCTTTTCTCCAAACATGGTTCCAATTGTATTTGCATCTCTGTCTCTTCTTTTCCCCTCCCATGGATACCTGTATCAGATACACTCCAGCACATGAACGAGAGCAAACACATTGCTGTGTACCATAAGGGCCGTTTCTTCAAAGTGTGGATGTTTTACGACGGACGGCTGCTGTTGCCACGGGAAATCGAGCAGCAGATGGAGAGGATCTTGGCAGATAAGTCTGAGCCAATGCCAGGAGAGGAGAAACTAGCTGCACTTACTGCAGGAGAAAGGTAGGTGGAGCAAGAGATGAAGAGACTGCAGTGGGGAAACATCCACAGCAATGTCTATTGACTACAATGGCTACAAAAAGCATTCAAAGATTTTCTTTCAGTTTAGAGCATAAGGGTTTTTTTTGCAGGATCATAAAGTTTTCAGGTTATTCATTTTAACACTAGGCTTCAAAAAGTCTTAAATACATCAAAGGTTTCTGTTCTGGATTCTAGATTTAAGGTAACTATCTTGGATTTGAACATTTGTTCATAATATTTTTCTTCAGTTAACAGTTTTTGATTATTTTTTTGTTTTGTTTTTAGCTATGTGTTTACTGCCTTTCTTCATTCTGGGGTATTGTAGTTCCTCCTGAGGAATTCAGATGTTATGCTGAAGGAAAGCTACAATGATGCATAATTCAGAGCAGTTGCCGGCGCAGTCCAGAAGGAATTTCAAAACATTCAGCATTCGCCTCTGAAACTGGATTATTATAGATTTTTCAGGCCAGTCATGATCTAATAAAAGAAAGGGAGGGGTAGCACCTCTTTCTACAAAAATGAAACATCTTTGTAGAGAATCTTTGTGACTCCTGTCAGTTTATGCAGAGACCTAATTTATTTTTTGTTATACATGCAAAACCTTGTTTCCAGCCTTCCTGCTCTCTGCATTTAATACAGTATCAACACTTCCTTTTTCTGCTCTTTTATTTCTTTAGGACCCCATGGGCAAAGGCCCGAGAGCAGTTCTTCAAAAGCGGTAAAAACAAGCAGTCCCTGGATGCCATCGAGAAGGCGGCCTTCTTTGTAAGCCTTGATGACACCGAGCAGCGTTACGATCTAAACAACCAAGTCAAGTCTCTGGACAGTTACGCCAAGTCCCTGCTCCATGGAAAGTGCTATGACAGGTGAAGAATAACAAATAAAGATATTTTATTGTATCATGAACCATATTCAAAATGTTTATTAGTGGGCCTTGGATGTTGATTGGTTATATTTTTCTTTCAGGTGGTTTGATAAGTCCTTCAATCTGATTGTCTACAAAAACGGCACCATGGGACTGAACGCAGAGCACTCCTGGGCTGATGCTCCAATCGTTGGTCATCTGTGGGAGGTTCGACACATGCTTTCTATGTTTTTATTGTTTAAATCAGTGCCTTTAAAGCAACTTTCCTTCTTTGAACCTTTTTTACATTATAAACTCGAACCTCTATCTATATTGCTGCTAAGCTAATGGTATGTATGATGGAAAACTAATTCTTCCTTGTCCAGAGTTGATGGATGGAGCTTTACAGACGTACACCACACTTCTGGCTTTTTATGTGCCAAAGATTATGAAAACACTATTTTGGTCTATCGCATAAACCATGCGATGTTACATTACATTCAATGTAATGTAGTACATTACATTGAATTTTGTGATCATCAGGTGATAAAATGTGAAATTGTTCACATGCTAGGAACATTTTTCAAACCACTACAACAAGAAAACACATTCAGTAACTATTGATCATTAATACACAAAAAATAAACGAATGTGGAAAAAAAAATGCTAAAACGTATAACATAGTCTTTGCATCTTTTCTTTTAAACCAGCATGTTCTGTCCATGGATCCTAAGCTGGGCTATACTGAGGATGGTCACTGCCAAGGGAACCCTCACCCAAACCTTCCTGGTCCCCAGAGGCTGCAATGGGACATCTCCACAGAGGTAACATTGGATACTTTACTTTTCTGAGTAAAACAGTGCATATGTTTTATTTACGTCACTTTGGCTCTTATTTTACAAACCAAACACCAAACTTTGTCCGATCTCATAGTGTCAGGAGACCATCGAGAGCTCACTGACAGTAGCCAGGGCTCTGGCAGATGATGTGGACTGCCACATAATCCCCTTCGATGACTTTGGAAAGGGGCTGATTAAGAAGTGCCGCACCAGTCCAGACGCCTTCATCCAGATTGCCTTGCAGCTGGCCCATTACAGAGTAAGTCCCAGCTGTATTTTCAGTTTCACTTTCCATGTACCAATTTACTGTACCAAAACACAAAACTCACCAGGGTGTGAGTCAGTGTATTTAGCAATTGATGCAATTTCAAATTATCAACACTAGAGGGTGGTAACAACCAGGCCAAGACCCAAAGTAATTATTAAACCATTGCATGTTATTTGGATGTGCACTTTATGTATAAAAGAAAACTTCTTAATGTTGTGGTTCAGTTATATATTTTTGTGGTATCACTGTTGAAATTGACAGTATTCTTTCTCAACAGGACAAAGGGAAGTTCTGCCTGACATATGAAGCCTCCATGACACGGCTCTTCCGTGAGGGTCGAACAGAAACCGTGCGTTCCTGCACCATAGAGACCTGTGATTTTGTTCGTTCCATGATCAGACAGGAGACGGTGAGTTTTACTGAAGCCCTTAAACATTTTTGCAGTGCTACAGAGGGAGAATTGTTGCAATAAGAAAATCATCATCTCATTGTGGTTTTCTTCTTAACTCCTGACTGTGCAGAGAGAAGAGCGCCTCAAGTTGCTTAAAGTGGCAGCAGAGAAACACCAAAACATGTACCGCTTGGCAATGACAGGGCAGGGCATCGATCGGCACCTTTTCTGTCTCTATGTGGTTTCTAAATACCTTGGAGAGGAATCACCCTTCCTCAAGAAGGTCTGAACTATGTCTAAATATTTTTTCTGTACCTTACTTGTACAAAAAATAGTTTTTTCTTTACACTGGAGAACAATGTGTGTTTTTTCTGAACATGGGAATAAGTTGAATAACTTCCTGTGCAGGTCTTGTCTGAGCCATGGAGGTTGTCCACCAGTCAGACCCCTCTACAGCAGGTCGAGTTGTTTGATCTGGCCAGACATCCAGAGATGGTGTCCTCTGGAGGCGGATTCGGTCCAGTAAGTCCAATTTTCATCTGTCTGGAAAGTCACATTTAAAGTTCGAGGGAATGGTGGACTGTCGATCTAATGAGGCAAATTCTGTACTTTACAGTATCTTTAAAAAGTTTCCATTCTCCTTAAAGGGGACATATCATGCAAAATCCTTTAACCATTAAATCATTTTTTGTGTACTTTGAGTGTCTATGTGTGCAAAAAATGTACATTTATTTTCTCCCAGTGCTGTAAGATGGCTCTGTATTCCTTCTGGGTCACATTTCTCTGCCTGTTCATTTTTCTCAATTTCCTATTACGCTTTCTTGTCTATTATGTCAGTGCATTTACTGTGGAACTGCTAAACAAAGTTATGGATTGCTGGCTAATTAGTTTTGTGAATCTGCCATTTTATTTTATTTTTTCTTGCAGTGATTTTGTAGTCGAAGTTCAGATATGTTGAAGTTGCAAGTAGACAAGTCAAAGTGTTTGGTTTGGTTGAGTGGGGCGGATTGGAATGCTCTGCGACCTGGAGGGGTCAGTCGGGTGTCCATGCTTGTTATGTGGACTTTTGCAAGTTTTGAGGAGGGCCACTTGTGACTTTCTCTGGATTTTTTCTCACATGTGGCAACTAATAGATGGATCTCTGTAGTTTCTCCATAGTTTCCATTGCTCTCCTTGCCTCGGTTTAGGTGAATGGCCTTATCTTCGCAGGCTTGGAGCTCTTCCATGCGCTTTTAAATTTCTAATTATCGATAGAAAAACAAAGAGTTAGGTGTTGTTTGCATCCTTTGCCAGGTAGAATCTCCCAATGAAATTTGAGATAAAATATCAGATTTTATTTTCATTAGGTGGCTGATGATGGGTATGGTGTCTCCTACATCATCCTCGGTGAAGAGCTCATCAACTTTCACATCTCCAGCAAATACTCAAGTCAAGAAACTGTGAGTTTCCTCGTTTTAAGGCATATCTTGTGCTCTTCTTTCAGGTATTTTGTCTTTCTAATGTTTTTTCTCTCTCCTTTTGGTGTTTCAGGATTCACGTCGTTTTGGTGACAACATCAAACAGTCCATGCTGGACATACTGGATCTCTTTCAGCTAGGGAAGACGGTGCCCAAGTGATGATTTTCACCATGTTTTTCTTTTCAGGTTTTCTGATTTATCAAATCTTCCTGTAGATTGTACAGAATCACTTTGTGGAATTGGGATTTCTATGTTAATTAATGTTACATAAATAAGGAAGGCATTAAAATGAGTCACTGTCAATATGTTGTGTAGAGATTTGCGTGTACAGATTGGTTTAGGCGAGCCTCCAGCACAGGTGGTGTGCAGATCAAAGTATGTACTTGCGAAACTGAACTTTAGCGGTGCCTTGGTGACCCACTAATGTAAAAGAAAAAAGGGGCAGACATTCTAGTTTGGGAACAAATCTGTGCTGTAACACTGAATAATATTCTGGTTGAAGATTTGTTCAGTAGCATCATCCAATTTTTAATGATGTTTTAAGTTGTAAGATGGTGCACTACTTTTATTAGTTTCCACCCGGTGCATGTGGAGATCATCTGCTTCCTTCTGTTGCAGCTCTTGACTCACCATTACTGACTCAAACGGCAAACGTGATGTTAAATATCAGCTCGTTTTTAGGTTACACAGTGTCCACCTATTTCACTTGGTCCAGCAGATTAGATGAAAGTAGATTCTCCTGGTGGTGAAATTGTATATCTGTAATCACAAGAATCATAGATGGGAAGCTTTGATCTGATGTGTAACTCTGTCAGTGTGATTCTGAACAAAACGCAAGATGGGAAACGGGTGTCACTGTCTATTCTCCATGGCCTTTCTGTACAGTCTGTTCAGTTTTAGCTGCTATGATTTTTATGAGGTTGCCATGAAAGCCGTTCTGATGTGTGCGTTTCATTTTCATACTCAGGTTTTGCTAAGCTACCCTGTTATCATAAGGTGCTTTCGGCAGCGCTCATTCTGGTTTCTGCGGATGATGATCCTGTTAAGTTTGTCGTTGGTATAAAGTAAAGTTTGTTTGAGAGTGAGAACTAGAATAACATAAGAGGGGAGGAAACTCGACACCATATGCTTAACTGTAACTTTTTATTCTGATTATTTAAGAAAATAATCTTTGAGATGATTTGTGAACTTTCATGGGCGATGTTTTGGTTGGTGGTAGTTGTACGGCTGTTGCCTCGTCGAAGTGTTTCAGAACCATAGCAGCTTGTTGGTCTCCAGGACTGTAGGAAAACTGAAGTTTCTCTCGAATAAACTCTCAAAAATGTTATATTAAAGTTGGGGGTTTTATTTATATGTTGTCAATCCATTATGGTTTTTAATTTGTTTTTGTTTTGTTTAAACCTTCCTATCTCACACAAACATGCATATTTACCAGCTGAATGTGGTGAATGATGAGCACTAAGTTAAAGCTTGTTTTGATCTATGAAGATAAGTCATTTTTTGAACATGACATTTTTGTTATCGTACTTTGCCAGTCTGTTGTAGTTTGACTTTTTATCTCAGTAGATCTCATGTTTACACTGCTGCATGTTATTTGAAGATGAAGCTGTACATGTTTGCCTTTTAATTTAAACTTGTGTAAAAAGACAAGCAGCTGATATACCAAACAAAGTTTTAACAATAAAGTGAATGTCAGATAGCTGTATTGGTCTCATTTAGACTCTTATTTCTAGTGTGATTAACCTCATTTTTAAATGGACTTTATACTGAAAACCAGTAGTTGACATTTAGCACAGCTATTGTAATTACAAACATTGTTTTAATCACTTAATCGACTTCAGGATCAATTTTATTTGATTACTTTTGAAGTAAATTTCTATTCTGCTCATTGTATTGTGTAGGTAAGTTTGCTCTCACCAACTTTGGTTCCCCAGAGAACATTATTAATTAAGTACTATTTGAAGAACGTGGCAAATTGGCCAGATGCTCTTTGCATCTCAAAATAAGTTTTGATTGATTTAATTGGTCTCTGTAGAGTTTGATTACTCTGTGTTTTACTCACAGTAGACAGAGTTCAGAAAAACCTTCAATTGGAGGAACAGATTAGTTCTCACCTGAAAGTCGGGTTAGACTTGTCAGAGTGGGACCAATTCACTCTGACAAGAGTAAATTGGTCAATATCACAAACATTTTTGTGATATTGAAACAATTGGATTTGAATAAAATTTTAATTCATTCAAAATATTTGGGAGGCTTGTATATAACATCAAACAGACTAAAAGGTTAATTAAGATCATGCTTCTCAAAAATGTTCCAGATGTGAAAGAAGTAATACAGTACTTAAGACTTGTTCAGTTTTGCTCAGAGTAAATATTTAAGGGAAAAAGTTTCAGTAGTAATGATTTCGCAGCATGTGATCTGTACTGTCTTTGCATTTTTTTTTTAATTGCAAAAAGGTGTTTTGGATTGAAGATTGCTGCAAACAGACCAAAGAGACTAGGTGTATAAAGGGGGAACTCAGATATTTGGCTGCCGTCAGTAGTGGCGCCAGTAGGGCACTAGAGGGAGCTATAGCTTCCCCTTGATAAGTCAGCATCTTCATAGTGCCTTCAAGAAAATATTTGCGGTCTGTGTGGTCCCTGGCAAAAACACAAAAATTAAAATTGTTAAATTCTGTTGTATTTGTCCAACTCATAGCGATAATTCCTCTGTTTATGTGAGATACAAACTAAAGTCGCAATGTATTTAACCGTTGACACAGACAATTTCTATAGGTGCTGGGTGGCTCAGTTCATAGAGCACCCTCCCAATCTGCATTCTCAATGTGGGTATCCAGGGTTGGATTCTTTGCTATTTCCTGACAATTTGCTGTTCAATAAAGGCCACCAGTGTCATAATATATTGCTGTATAAAAATGTGATCTTTCCATTCTCTTCAATCTCTATTTAAAAGGAAACTGGCTGGGGGCCTTACACTGACAAGTGGACAGGTGGCTTGGCTCATGTGGTTGTCGCCCAGGAACCAGTTCTGGCTCTAGGGTTATTAATAATTTATTTGTCTGAGCTCTAACAATATGTATTCAGATTAAATTTATAAAAAAAGCTTTTTACAAGTGAAAATTGAGCAGAAAGAAACTGATCACATGTGAGATTTTCTATTTTACTTCCAACATACCTTGACAATGACACCTTCTTCCTCTTACTGTCGCCCCTCCCTCAGCTTCCGATGTGAGGCTGACATTTCCACCATGCATGCCTAAGGTCTTCCCAGGAGCTTACTGTGGGAATACACAAGGTCAAATCAGGAATAAAGGGTTATAACTCATATCTTTCTTAGTTTATTGTGCTTCATGATTTTAACAAGATCTTGTAGTGTACATGTTTCAAGCAGATTAACAAGTAATCTAGGAAAAGGTGGCAAACAGCTCTTTCTGAGAATAAAATTCAAAACATGAGTAAACAAACCCACAAAGAATTGATGGCTGATTGTGCACAAGATTTTAAACCAAATCGTACATCTAATTGGCAAACTGGAAAAGCCATTTGTTCATGAGCAGACACTGAAACCTAAAACCTAGACTTGCACTTTCTAAAAGTAGACTTTGGAGAGATCCACGGCCTCTGCTTGTCACCAGTTTAATTCATGTGCCTCCTGCTCCACAACACACTCAAAGAAAAGTGTGGAGCCAGTGTGGCCCTATCTTGTTTTATGAGCTTTTCATGCACGCACCCGACGACTTTATTCCATTTTGTCACTCATAGTTGTTAACAGAGAACAACATTGTTCAAATTG
Organism: Xiphophorus couchianus; assembly: GCF_001444195.1. Taxonomy (NCBI): domain Eukaryota; kingdom Metazoa; phylum Chordata; class Actinopteri; order Cyprinodontiformes; family Poeciliidae; genus Xiphophorus; species Xiphophorus couchianus. The sequence goes on from NC_040229.1 coordinate 20,302,939, forward strand.
TTGCTACTGTATGTAGTTTATATGTGCCATTCTTGATTTGTTTCTTTGGCAGGACAGCTTGTTTTTCTCGGTCCGTTGGAGAGGTTACGTAATTCTCTCTTATGCTCAGAACTAATTGGGTTGAATGTTAAATGTTTGTTCAGTGAATATGCAGAACTTCGGTGTTCTGCAGCCAGCAGTCTATGGGTGGGCGCCTTGAACCACAGCTTTTCTCGAAAGAGATCGACTATTGTGGTGGGGATTAACTTTAAATTTTTCTTAAACTCTAGACAGAAGAATCAGTAATGAACACATTCCTTTTATTTCCATGAATAGCGCCAAAGAAAACTAAAGTTATGATGATTTATAAAAAGAAACTGCAAAATGAATGAAAATGAGAAAAACAAGATTGAGCGAACTTTGAAATAAGTTCGCTCAAGTCTCTCACATTGTGACTCCATCACCTCACAAACCACAGACCCACACCAACATATCAGGAGAACCTTATCCGACTGAGAACTGCACCACTTTTAAGAAGAGCCACATGAGTCTGTGATGAGGTAAAGGGTGTAAGCGGAGAGGGGGAGCTCGGTGGCGTGGAGGAACCCTGCAAGTCTGCCACCAGCTGCACCTGTCTAAGAAGCAGGGACTCACTAGGGCCTCAACATGGAGCTTGGCCAAGCGGCTGTGGGAGAGAGGAAGGTAAAGAGGGAAGCTGAGAGACGGCAAGGCTGAATATAAACCCACTGAGGATCTCTCCCACAGCCTCCACCAAACCTATAAATAACCTTCAGTAGATTCAAGTGGAATTAAGAGTGGAAATCCGTCTCTTGTGGAGTGCTGAACTGAAAAGAGAAATTAGCTTCAGTACCTTGCTGCTCCTCCTCTGTCTTATAAACACATGGACTTGGCTAATGAAACAATTTTTTTCTGACATGTTCTCACATTCTCATCCTAGTTGATTGATCATAGATACACGTAAAACATAAAATTCATGTCTCTTCTGACAAAAAAATATGACATTAATTGGTAGTTTGAAAATTGTAGTCATTGCCAGATACCTTTCCAATTTACACCTGGAAAGGTATCTAGTTGCTGTGGGGTTGCAACCAGGGCTGTTGCTTGTCACGTGGTGCTTACTCAGAAACAGGAATGACCAAAAACTAAGTATTTTTCAGTGCATGCTGCCACTGCCATGTTCCAACTTGGGGAGAGAGTATTTGGGGTAATGTGTAGTTTTACACACATTGTATTTTGCAAAGAGTTGGCCAATTTTATGGCCAACATTTTGGTCTCATCTGAGCAAAACATCTTTTTCATCAAGGTTATTTTGTCCCCTGTATTGTTTTATGGCTAATTGCAAACAGGCAATTAGCCATATCAATAGATTGAGTCTTCAAACAAAGTGGCATTCAAAAAAATACTTGAGAATAAAAAGGTGCATAATGCCATAAAGACAATTTGGACACAGTTGGAATCTGCCATTCCTGCAAAGAAAAAGCTTGAGAATGCGACAAGGAAGAAGTGGCAAAAATGACCAAAGGACAAAAAGAGGTTTTGCTGCTAACAGAAATTTCTAGAAATATTTGTTGTGGAAGGTTCTGGAACCAAATTTTTTTCATTTCGTTTTGATAATGTTTGTGCCATGTGAAAGTCATTCTATCTGTTGTTGTCTAATAAATGCTACCAGTGCTGCCCCTCTGTGTCATGAAACAAACATGAACTTAAAAAATTGGAGGACCTGAAATAAGAAAATGTAAACTTTATTGCATCATTCTACAATCCCAATTTACAGAAAAGAGAAAAGATAAACACATGTAATGGCACAGTTTCTAATACAGCAATAGTCCAGAAACACATCTTAGTGTGAATTTTAAGTTTAGCACATTAATAAGGCATCTGGTTCGCTCCATCCGTACATTAAAGGACCGACACGCAAAAGCTCTTCCTGCAACATGTTTAAAAAGAGCAAAAACATTCTTTTAAGATTTCTCATCAGAACTAGAACTTCTCACCAGAAAGGCTTTGGAAAATCCTTGTGTGCACATTGTACATTCTGCTCTGTGACAGATTAAGACATCAGTGTGATCATAATATGCTAAGCCGCTATAAGACATTTGGTGAACTGATAAGATTCATTAGACCTGAGTGTATTAGCTGATTAGTACTGATATCTGCTCAGCTAATTTATATGGAGACACAAAGCCTGTAATATCACTGCTGGCCAGTTAAGATAGTTTTGCAAAGAGCAAATCAGTTAATAAAAACTTTTCTAAACATCTACAACAACCATATAAAAATACAAAGTAATTATTGAGTAAAAAATATTTTCTTTTATCTGGGCAGATTTTGAATTTAAACACAAATCTTATAAGAGCATTGGTTCAGAATATTAATAAGCTATTAAACCGAAGAGGATGACGTATGTGAATGAGGCCGTCTAAAGACACAGAGCCAACGAAGCCAACTAAGACACAGAGACTGTATTTGTGACAAGAATCCTATCAGAAAATTTCCAAAGTTTTACCAATAAATGCTTAGTTCTTGCACTAACAAAGCATTCTAAATTCATCACCAGCTCTAATCAATTGTAAAAAAAACCCCAAAAAAACAATCAGATTTAAATGCAGAAATATGCACAGTTATAAAAAACAGTGGCTTGGCCTCAAGTTCATGTGAATACAGTACTAAGAATGTCCAACAGAGCTGTACTAAATTAGATAAACTAATCACTGAAAACATGCTAGTTGGTGATGAACTGTTGTAACAGCTTCACAAAGCAGTGAGCATCCGAAATCTGAGGTACATTCATAAAGCATCTGCCTCTCAGCTCTTTTGGTTCAAGTAAAAGCCTTTTTTCCAATGACTGAGCAAGTCCTTCAATACCACAGTGCTAATATCCCAATTTGTGACTTTTGGTGTGTGACCCAGTTTTCTTCTACTAAGCAGTTCCCTCAAAAATAGCTGTTTCAAAAGTCTTCCTCTATTTTTCCATTTCTTCATTTGGTCTTCTGGAGAGATTCTTTTAAGCCTACAATGCTTTGTTCCTCTTTATGAAGAGAACCAGCAGCAACAACAACAACAACAAAAATTAAAGACTGTTGAAAGGCAGTATGTAAACACACAGATCTTTCAGGAACTATACACAAGAAAGATGATTGAATAAAAAATAAAAGCCCAGAAAATCAGCCGGGAGGTAACATTGATTAACTTAAAAAAGGAAGAAAACATATCACAAAGAGAAAAGGGTAACAATTTCAAACTTTAAAGTGCAAGTATAAAAAAAAAAGTCTTTCTACATGTCATCTCAAGTCAGACGTTGAGACAGTGTCAATGGTCTTTAGTGGAAAAGTGCAAGTTGAGATCAGAACACTTTCAGAAAAATATTTTTTTAAGAATTTGATTCAAAACAGTAACAGTTGGGCGACTAAAGAGATTAGTCAGGACTCAGCTTCTCCGTAAGAAAACAGCCACCTCCTCCAGAGGAACAGGGTAATCCTCCAGAAACGTCCCGCCATCAAACACCTGCTCACTCTGGCTGTCTTGCCACTGGAAGCCCCCATCTGGTAAATAAATATCCCTCTGGACTGCTCCCTTCTCCACTATTGGTGCCACCAGGACCTGAAAGCACAAGAGTTCAAACCTGTTCATTTTACCAAAACTGATCTAGTGGCCAATTGGAAGTTGGATGGGGAACAGAGGCTGAAAACGTAAGCTAGATCCTCTCCCATCAGAGAGGGATCAGGTCACTAGTCACCTCGTCTCCAATTAAAAACTGGTCATCGGTGGTGAAAGTCATGGGGTCACTGGGACTGAGCCACCACAAAGGACGGTAGATGGGGTTTCCGGTCAACTGCCACTCCTCTGCATACTTCTGTAGTAGTGGAACCACATCCGTCTGGTGCTTTGTCATATAAATCCGGGTCAGATTCAACACCTGGAGGGTTGGCACAGATCATAAAGTTAATGCGTATGGGCTTGTACTCTGACGCAACACCACACAGTGTAACTACCAGTCGGGTCAAGCAATGTAGTCTCTCTCTTTTACTTCTACGACTTCTTTTTTTGATTCACTGTCAAACGGTAAACCAAAGCAATGGCGCATTACTCTCCCCAGTTGATGTTGATCTGCATGTAAACTCTATGTAATCTCTGAACAGGCCAACTATTATTTGGCTGCTCTACAAATCTGGTTTATATGACAAAACCACTGTTGAAAAATAAAACTTAAGAAGTTATATGGAAGAAGGTGCTCTGCTGAGATCAGACTAAAGCTGACATTTTAGGCCAACAGATATGCAAACACGTTGTGCAAAACTATCATCTTAAGCACATCATTCCAATGGGAAGACACGGTAGTGGCAGCAACATGTTTTGTGGATGCTTTTTTCCCCCAGCAAGTATAAGGAAGCTGGTCAAAGTTGAAGGTTCATCTTCCAGCAAAGCATACTGAACATACAGCAGGAGCCGCAATGCAATAGTGCAGATCAAAGCATTATTCCTCTACTTGGATGATCTAGTCAAATCCAGACCCAAGACTAACTGAGAATTATATCCACTTGCCAGTTGTGCACTACTTTGTGATGATCTATAATCATACCAATAAGATGCATTAAAGGCTGTGACTGCACTGTGAAAACTGTGAAATAATTTAAGGGGTTTAAATTCTTTATCAGCGTCCTGTGTTTAATAAAACAGTGCCTGCCAGTGCAGAGTGCTTCATTTTTCCTTACAGTGGCTCCACTGTCCAAGCACAGCTCTGGACTGCGTTTAGCCAAACGAATGTAGCATTCCTAAAAAGGTCACATCCTCCTCAGTGTCCCGTGACAAAAACCTAATTTGACCACATCTATTAAAAAGAAAATGTATTTTCATGAGCTGGGGATTGGGAACATTTGGAATGAGCTTGAACTGCTGCCCAGGTTTGAGTGAATCTTGCTCTAATTGAGAATCCAGGCATGTGTGTGGCTTTGAGGTTTTCGCTGCTATTTGACTCCGCTGCAGTTGTTGCTGTGACCTGTCTGTGACTGCATAACGTCTCGCAGATTCTGAAAACAAGGTGCACCAAAGTGCAGTAAAAAATACCATATTAAAGTTATTTACAACATGTATTTCAGCAGACTGTTTTACAGTAAACGTCACCTCGGTCTTGCGTCATTCAACTTTACAAGTTGAATGCTGCACTACATACCAAAGTGGAAAACTTGCTGTTGTCTAATGTCTAGCAGAACTGTCCAAAAGCTCTATTTTTACCTTTGTCACGCAATACAAATTGCTACCAGTACGCTTCCCTGCTTCCGTCCTAATTGCTATTGGTACCGAAAAAGCAATTCATCATTTTAACTCTGTCACAGTTGTCTATCATTAATGGAAACCTTCATTGCGACAGTAAAATATTTTTGCCAGAATTTGCCTTGGAATCATTATTCCAGCTGAGGTGACTCTAGAGAGTGAGAGTGAGCCATAAATCCAGAACAGGGATAGTAATTCAGAACAGATGGACTCTCAACCACAGGTGACTGAGATGACGAAAGACTGGAAGGACAGGAGGGGTTAAACAGCTGTCATCCTCTAGAGATGAATGCAAAAAATATTTTCAGAAAACTGAGCTCTTGCAAGTTGTTAGGAAAAGCATCATGATCCATCACCGGAGATTGGTCACCCTGTGTTTCTGCTGAGCTTGGTGAATTGCTAATTTCTTCTTTCCTGTGTAGAAAAATGTTACAGTGCTACAAAAGCATCAATGAGAACAACCGCCAGTTTTCTTTTCTTTAAAAGTAGCTGCTTCTGCCGCTTAATTTTTTTAAGACTTTAAATAAGCAGACATTCCACCTTTCTTTGCACTTAATTTTATTCCTTTTGAAGAAAATTGCTATCAAAATGTGAAACTTTAACTTTCTCACTGTAAAAAGAGGTGCAGCTCAGTAAACTGGAATATCTTTGAATTTTTTCATTCCAGTATTTCAAATCAGGGGAAGCCCATATATAATACAGATTCATTATGTACAACCTGTGCAGTGAGGATTTATTTCTATTTTTTATGATTATGGATTACAGCCAAAGAACCCCCAAGATTCATTTTCTCAAAAAAATTAGAATATTGCCAATTAAAATGAATTAAAGGATTAAAAAAAAACAAAAAAACAGAATTGTCAGATTACTACAAGGTATGTCTGCAAAAACTTCACAGTGGACTGTATCACTGTGGTCCAAGTTCGGCCCTTTTTGCTCCTTAGCCCCGGTAAGACACCACCAAGTAGTCTCCAGGTAGAAATGTTTTAGCAGAGGAAATGCAGCAGCTGTCATCTATGTCCTCTGCTTCTACCAAACTGTTGGAGTATTTTACGTCACAATACTCACAAAGCAGATCTTTTCCCTGTCGATGGGCAACTTTCTACCATGTCTTCCTTCCACTCAACTTTCCATTATTCTACAACCAAGATTGTGAAGAGTATAAGTGACTGCCGCACAGCTCGCAAGCCAGCAGTTTTACCCAGAATCATTTGGGCCACAAGGTAACATTTTTGACAAAAAAACCCCACTTTTATTGTGATTATATATTTGAGAAGATACATTTTGGCATTTTCATTAGTTATAAGACATAAACACGTGAAATGTAATTACTGAGAACTTACTTAGTAATTCTAAGTAAGATTAATTATGCTTTAATTATGCATTATTAAAGCATAATTAATTCGCTTTAATTATGCAGATTAAAGATGGAATGTATGGTCTGTGATTGGTTAAGAGTATGGTCGGATTACAGTTGCATATACCTGGTCCTCACCAAAGACCCAGGGTGGCGTATGGAAGCTGAGAACAGGAAGAAAAGCTGCTATCTCCAGCCACCGGATAAACAGCTCCTTATCGGTGACCAGGTCTCCAGACAGAGAGCCTCCTAAGAGAATAATAAGACACGACTCAGGGGCTAATAATAGTTCTAGAGCTGATACACTGAATAAAAAATCAAAAAGTTTTTGAAAAAGACAGAAATAGATATGTATTACATAGACTTTGACTTTATTTACAAAAGTAGGAGAGCAATATTGCTTTAAATATTTACACAAAGGCTTTAAAATCAACTACAACTTTGTATGTAAGGTTTACATTAGACTAGTGAGTTTTGACTGTGCTCCTCAGTGCTGCCAGTTCTTCATGTTTCAGATGAGTCTCTGCTCCAGCACACCTGATTCAAATGATTTAATCAACTCCTCATACTATAATTAAATGTGGCAGAAGCCCATTAATCACTGGTTAGTTTCAGTCAGGTGTGTGTCAGCAGGGAAACACCTAAACACACAGCACAGTCGGCCCTGAGGGCCTCAGAGAAATACTGAATTAGACTTAAGACAAATTAATGGATCACACTGTTTTTTTTCAGAAAGTGCCTCTTTTCTCCACTTCAAAGAAAATAGTTTTCACACAGACATCATCTGTCTGCTTGGCTGCCAGCCACCATTGAAGGAATGTAGAAAAGGACTGGAGTATGCTTGGTTTAATTTTTTGCCAAAAACCAAAGTTTGTATATTTCAAAAAAAGCATCTTACTGAAACATTACATTGCAAAAAATGTAGTAAAGAGGCTGTTGTATTACCTACTGCATCGGGAATGAGGAAGTTGTATCCCACCAAGGCATGGTGCAACAAGGAGGGAATGACTGCCCTCAAACCCGTTGGACTCCAGTCAGATTGTAAGGGTGCCATCTTGATGAACAGAGGCATGTGGCTTGACCTGAGACACAAAATGTTTGTAATTAACAACCCTTGATATGAAAATATAAATGTCACATACTTACTTGAACAGGAAGATGCATTACCTAGTTCCAGCTGTCATGATGGTGGAGTCTCCTATGCTGGTGGCCATGTCAGCCAGAAGTTCAATGTATTTATCTCCACTCAGAACCAGCGGTGTTCGCAGGGCCTGCTCCTCAAACAGATTCCCCTCTGCCCCCTCCAGTACAATGTACTCCATCCCTAAATGGGCCTGTAGCGACTCCACTCTGTCCAGGAACCAGCTCACAGCGGCTGGGTTAGTGAGGTTCAGCTTTACACAGAACTTTCCTCGCCACTGGGTCAGCACAGGGATCTGCAGAAACGGACCAGGAAAACAGTGTAAGTGAAATGCCACTGTAGCATTTCAGTTTTGTAAGATCTAAATAATACCTTGATAGATTTTATGAACTTGGTTATATTCAGTGTTCTTTTTTGAGTGTGCATAGCTTAAAATATTTACTTTTAGAATATTTGGTATCTATTTCACAATTTGAATGCCATTTATTTTAAAACCAGTGCAGGATCAAATGCTGTACAAGTAATCAAGTAAAAGTAATGACCCTGGGTCAACTTACCCCTTTGCCAATTCATAATTCACAAGCAAGCCCATAATCATTCATGGTTATGCATTTGATAGGTGCTTTTATTCAAAGCAATGAGGATATAACAATGCAGTTAATATTAAAACCATCATGGCCGGGGCAGATTTAGATAGTGGTGGTTTTAATTTGGCTGTGAACCCTGCATTACATCAGCAAAAGAGGCAGGCATTTCTCAAAAAATAACCAAGTATTGTATAATGAGTGCCAATTTTGAAAATACAGTACATGTTTCTGTTTATATCCACACATTTGTGTTTTGACAATTTGTCATTGCTGAAGAGCTCCTGTTTTTCACCCTAATCTTTATATCCCTTCACAGATTTTTGATAAAATTCCAATCCAGATTCTGGCTGTAACATCTGGCCGGAGGTGGCGTTGGACCCAAACGCAGACGTGAAAATGGCAACCTCATGTTCATGGTAAAGGAATTTATTTTAAAAAAGACTTACCAAAGAACTGGCACAGAAGGACCAAGGAGTAAACTAGCTGGGATGAACAACTGAAGAACCAGCATGGGAGGAAACAAATGATGGAAAACTCAAGAATCCAGTGAGGTGGTAAGAAAACTGGCAATCTTTTAACTACGGGATGATGGGTAATTGGCATAAGAACCTGTTATGACTAAACAGATGAATGCAGTGCAGCCAGAGAAGACCCTAACCAGGGAAAATGAAGGGGAAGGAACAAATGAGCAGAAAATGAAGGCAGAAGGAATGACCACAAAATGGAATCTGAACCACAAACTAAGGATCAACACTTAGAGAAGAAACTACAGCAGTACACAACAAGCAGAACACCAAAAAGAACTAAACAAGTCAACACAAAGTAATTAATCAAGTATTCAACACCCTTAATGTCAGGAATTAACTGCTCAAAATAATACAAAAAACACAATCTAGTGAAAACCAGAAACAGAAAATCCCCATTCATTATGACACTAGCTCGGCCGCCCTACATCGTTACGACTACATCCAGTCAGAAGAAACATCTTTGTAAAATTAAAAGATAACTTTAAACCAAGGGTAAGAATACCTTTGGGCTTTACTTTCTGTGCCTTTCTGTTCAAGTTTAAAACTCACATCATCACCATTACATAAACCATTTTGTATCAGGTTATTTCTTATGATAATCAAGTATTTTTGATTACTTTTGATTTAAAAAAAAACCTACACAGTAAAAATCCAATATATAATTTTACTCATCTGTCCATTATCTTTACAGTTGATTCTTATGAAATTTGATAAATTATTAATTTCATAAATTATTAATCTTTGTCAAAGCAAAAATTACACTAAGTGACTCCCTGTTGTTAGATACTATTCATTCGAATCTTAAAGCAACATATTTTTACAGCAGGCTCTAAATGCAATCTGGAGAAGTCTTTTAAATTATGGGGTCAAAGAAGGTACATAATGTCCCTGTGGCAGAGGGTCACTACAAAATAAATCGTTTGTCTAAAACTATGTTTTTGTCATGTTCTGTGTTGTCTGTGTATTTATTTAGAGTTTTCCTTGTCCTTGAGTCTCTTCGTTGTCCTGTCTTCCCCTTAATTGTTCCCAGGTGTGTATCGTTTCTGTGATTACCCTCCCGTGTATTTAATGCCACCTGTGTGTCTGCGTCTCTGTCGGGTCCTCGTCTAATGTGCGTTCGTGTTGTTCCGTTGTCCATTCCTTTTTTACAGTTGCTACCGGCGTCGAGCCCTGGTTTCCGCTCGGTCGTGCTGCCCGTTATTTTGGACTGTGTTTTGCTGGACATTGCCTTATTAAAATCATTCATTTATTACATCCTGGGTCTACAGCGTCTGCCTCACCACCTCAACACACCGCTTCATGACAGTTTTACCACAGAGTTTAACTATGTGGTAAAACTAGTCACCATATAGTTTTATGTGGTAACTAGTTTTACCGCATAAAACTAGTTACTTTCTCAAAATCTGTGAGTGATATAGTTAACTTAAAAACCATGTCACTGAATATAATTTTTTAACACAGGTGCAAAAAAAAATTTAATGATTCCCTTCAGACATTAGGTCCGACTTATGAGACACATTTTTTGACTTTCACTTGAGGCATTATTTGCAAAAAAAAAAATAATACAATAATATGTAGGGGAGTAAATACTTTTTCACATGGAATATGGAAAGTAATAAATCTAGTTTAGGTGAAATACTGTAAATTTTAAGTGGTGTGACTGGTGAACATGGTGAATGTTTTTGCTGCTTGGTTCTCACCAGTTTCCCATGAGTGGCTGAGGGAAGACTGAGCCAGTAGTCCTCTGTGCCGTCAGTGAGGGAGTTGTGGAACTGCGTGGTGTCCACGCCCAGGAAAGGAGACAGGGTGATGGAAATGTTAAGAAGCTTGACAAGTGGGAGGTCCCTGGTCAGTCTCTTGGACATCCCTCTTTTCCTGCTGTTGAGGTAGTCGTGGTCCTATAGAAAGAAACAGAGATGCCGAATGATGCTTTTCAATAGGGCATGTACTGTAGGTCAGTGTGGACAATAAAAACATTCAACATGAGTTCTCACAAATGGAGATTTCACATTACGTAAGTGTGCAACCAAAGCTCTTAAGAATATAAAGTTTTATCCCAGGATGTGAATGAACTGTGGAAACTAAAGCTAGATTAACTTATATTGTCCGAAGACCCCAATGATGAAAGAAAACCTTGGACTTGGTGTTCCCTCGCCCGGACGCGGGTCACCGGGGCCCCACTCTGGAGCCAGGCCTGGAGGGGGGGCACGATGGCGAGCGTCTGGTGGCCGGGCTTTTACCCATGGAGCCCGGCCGGGCTCAGCCCGAAGAGGAAACATGGGCCCCCCCTCCCATGGGCCCACCACCCGTGGGAGGGGCCAAAGGGGTCGGGTGCACTGTGTGATGGGTGGCGGCCAAGGGAGGGGACCCTGGCGGTCCGATCCTCGGTTGCAGAAACTGGCTCTTGGGACGTGGAATGTCACCTCTCTGGTGGGGAAGGAGCCGGAGCTAGTGCGTGAGGTCGAGAGGTTCCGGCTAGAAATAGTCGGTCTCACCTCGACGCATGGCTCTGGTTCTGGAACCAGTCTCCTTGAGAGGGGCTGGACATACTTCCACTCTGGAGTTGCCCAGGGAGAGAGACGTCGGGCAGGAGTGGGCATACTTGTTGCTCCCCATCTCGGCGCCTGTACGTTGGGGTTTACCCCGGTGAACGAGAGGGTAGCATCCCTCCGCCTACGGGTGGGGGGACGGGTTCTGACTGTCGTTTGTGCTTACGGGCCGAACGACAGTTCAGATTACCCACCCTTTTTGGAGTCCTTAGAGGGGGTACTGGAGAGTGCTCCTCCTGGGGACTCCCTTGTTCTGCTGGGGGACTTCAACGCTCACGTGGGCAACGACAGTGAGACCTGGAGGGGCGTGGTTGGGAGGAACGGCCCACCCGACCTGAACTCGAGCGGTGTTCTGTTGCTGGACTTCTGTGCTCGCCATGGATTGTCCATAACGAACACCATGTTCAAGCATAAGGGTGTCCATATGTGCACTTGGCACCAGGACACCCTAGGCCGCAGTTCGATGATCGACTTTGTCATCGTTTCATCGGATCTGCGGCCGTATGTCTTGGACACTCGGGTGAAGAGAGGTGCGGAGCTGTCCACTGACCACTACCTGGTGGTGAGTTGGCTCCGGTGGCGGGGGCGAAAGCCGGTCAGACCTGGCAGGCCCAAACGTGTTGTGAGGGTCTGCTGGGAACGTCTGGCGGAATCCCCTGTGAGACGGAGCTTTAACTCCCATCTCCGGCAAAACTTCGAACACGTCCCGGGGGAGGTGGGGGACATGGAGTCTGAGTGGACCGTGTTCCGTGCCTCCATTGTCGAGGCGGCCGATCGGAGCTGTGGCCGCAAGGTTGTCGGTGCCTGTCGCGGCGGCAACCCTCGAACCCGTTGGTGGACACCTTCGGTGAGGGATGCCGTCAGGCTGAAGAAGGAGTCCTATCGAGCCTTTTTGGCCTGTGGGACTCCGGAAGCAGCTGATGGGTACCGGCGGGCGAAGCGGCATGCGGCTCGGGCGGTTTGCGAGGCAAAAACTCGGGCGTGGGAGGAGTTTGGAGAGGCCATGGAGAAAGACTTCCGCACGGCTTCGAGGCGATTCTGGTCCGCCATCCGGCGTCTCAGGGGGGGGAAGCGGTGCAGCACCAACACTGTTTATAGTGGGGATGGTGTGCTGCTGACCTCTACTCGGGACGTTGTGGGCCGGTGGGCAGAGTACTTCGAAGACCTCCTCAATCCCACCAACATGCCTTCCACTGAGGAAGCAGAGCCTGGGGACTCTGGGTTGGGCTCTCCAATCTCTGGGGGCGAGGTCGCCGAGGTGGTTAAAAAGCTCCTCGGTGGCAAGGCCCCGGGGGTGGATGAGATCCGCCCGGAGTTTCTTAAGGCTCTGGATGTTGTAGGGTTGTGTTGGTTGACGCGACTCTGCAATATCGCATGGACATCGGGGGCAGTTCCCCTGGACTGGCAGACTGGGGTGGTGGTCCCCCTGTTCAAAAAGGGGGACCGGAGGGTGTGCTCCAATTATAGAGGGGTCACACTCTTAAGCCTCCCTGGCAAGGTCTATTCAGGGGTCCTGGAGAGGAGGGTCCGTCGGATAGTCGAACCTCGGATTCAGGAAGAGCAGTGTGGTTTTCGTCCTGGTCGTGGAACACTGGACCAGCTCTACACCCTCAGCAGGGTCCTGGAGGGTGCATGGGAGTTCGCCCAACCAGTCTACATGTGTTTTGTGGACTTGGAGAAGGCGTTCGACCGTGTCCCTCGGGGAGCCCTGTGGGGGGTTCTCCGGGAGTATGGGGTACCGGGCCCTTTGATACGGGCTGTCAGGTCCCTGTATGACCGGTGTCAGAGTCTGGTCCGCATTGCCGGCAGTAAGTCGGACTCGTTTCCGGTGAGAGTTGGACTCCGCCAGGGCTGCCCTTTGTCACCGATTCTGTTCATCACTTTCATGGACAGAATTTCTAGGCGCAGCCAAGGTGTTGAGAGGATCCGATTTGGTGGCCTTAGGATCTCATCTCTACTTTTCGCAGACGATGTGGTCCTTTTGGCTTCATCAGATCGTGATCTGCAGCTCTCGCTGGATCGGTTCGCAGCCGAGTGTGAAGCGGCCGGGATGGGGATCAGTGCCTCCAAATCCGAGGCCATGGTCTTGAGCCGGAAAAGGGTAGAGTGCCTTCTCCGGGTCAGGGGGGGTGTCCTGCCCCAAGTGGAGGAGTTTAAGTATCTCGGGATCTTGTTCACGAATGGGGGAAGAAGGGAGCGGGAGATCGACAGGCGGATTGGCGCAGCGTCTGCTGTCAAGCGGGCGCTGTACCGGTCCGTCGTGGTGAAGAGAGAGCTGAGCCAAAAAGCGAAGCTCTCGATTTACCGGTCGATCTACGTTCCCACCCTCATCTATGGTCATGAGCTTTGGGTCATGACCGAAAGAACGAGATCGCGGATACAAGCGGCCGAAATGGGTTTTCTCCGTAGGGTGGCTGGGCTCTCCCTTAGAGATAGGGTGAGAAGCTCAGTCATCCGGGAGGGACTCAGAGTAGAGCCGCTGCTCCTTCACATCGAGAGGAGCCAGTTGAGGTGGCTTGGGCATCTGGTCAGGATGCCTCCTGGACGCCTCCCTGGTGAGGTGTTCCGGGCACGTCCCACCGGGAGGAGGCCCCGGGGAAGACCCAGGACACGCTGGAGGGACTATGTCTCTCGGCTGGCCTGGGAACGCCTCGGGATTCCCCCGGAGGAGCTAGAAGAAGTGGCTGGGGAGAGGGAAGTCTGGGCCTCCCTTCTGAAGCTGCTACCCCCGCGACCCAACCTCGGATAAGCGGAAGAAGATGGATGGATGGATGGATAACTTATATTGTGTAAGTTTCTGGGTTTGCTTTGTAAATTATGTATGAAAGCATGATTAGTTTACATAATAAGAAACAAGAAAAACAAAAGCTCAATTTTAACCTTGATCTTTGTTCAGAAAGATGACAAACAATGAAAAGAAATAAATGATGGAGAGCCAGCGTAGTTGATAAAAATCTTTGTAACTGAAAAGGAAGGGCAAAGTCCAGCTAATGATCTACTTACTCCTCTACAATATTGGATTCCTTTCAGCTATACTTGTAAAAGTTTTCCATAACGCACTGTAGGACCGCTTGCATCTACCGTGTATAGCAGGATGAGGAGAGGAGAGGAGATTTTAGAAAAGTCTCGTTCACCAACTACAGATATGTGTTATTACTCCCACGATCTACCTCCTCCCTTTGTCACTTCACACCTACTGATCTGTAAAAAAGGAACATACAGTTACCATTGTGTATTTACAGTACAAACACAGATCCATGAACTCCTCATCTTTCTGCTCCAGTGCGGACTCCCAGTCAGATCGCAGCATCGCACTGGTGTCAGGATCACCTGCTGGAGTTGATCTTGGCTGAGATCCCTTTGAACCTCAGCACACCCAGTTCTTCGCCATCCTGCAGTTACCACACTCTCAGCAACCTGAGATCCTTCTGAGTGGGAGGCTCTATTTATTTTCTCCAAACTATATTTGATTTGTAATGGAACATCACCAGATATTGACATGGATCCACTTAACTGTGGTGTATGTTTCTGTGCAGTTTGGAATATCACTCAGAGGATGCTACTTGATGGACATGAAACCATCACATACAATTCATAATATGGTAGTTTTATCCCAAAATAATTACTTGTTAAATATAACAAAATCTTTGAGGAAGTTTTTTTTCTTTGCTTTGCCATTTCAGTGAATCTGTTCCCCCTCTTTTGTTCCCTGTCTGTTTCAGTCACAGTGGAGCTCCACTTAAAAATATTCCTTCAGCTGTGTCAGTTTTATGCACATGACCTGTGAACCTTCACCAACCTCACTGCTCTAACTGTTAATTAGGAAGATCACGAGAGCCACACATTTTAGAAAAAGAACAAATGAATGAAAAAGCAAAACCCTAAAAAGAAAAAGTTGGACATCTTCCGTCAGTGGCTGACATTGGTGTCTACTTTTTTGTGAAGCATGAATACAAAATTACTGTGGTGATCAGACAGGGCTAAACTTGAATCACCTTGAAATCCTTTAAATCACTAAAGTGAAAGACATCATTGTACTTCACCCAGTAACACAGTTGTTCAAGAAAACGTATTGAGTTCATTACATTACAGCTTTCAGCTTCTATACTGTAAGCTGTAACATTTAAATAACCTGACCTTGTGAGATGAACATTATGATGCCAGTAAGTGTGCTATCTGAGTTGTAAATGTGTCACATCAAAATAGACAATGTTTTAATGTTACACACACTCTCTGCTGCATTAGCTTGGCTTTCCTCTAAATGCCACATAAAAACTGCAGGACTGTAACTGTATTATTCAAATCAGAGGTTTATTTATTAATTGTTATATTTAAATTACCAAAATGCATTTTAGGTGTCAGGATGTTACTGTAGCTTTCTCAACCTACTTGAACCCAGTTGGACTAACTTGTCGAGGACAATATGCAGAATCTCCAGTTGGGATAAAACATTTGACAGGAGAGTCTGCAGGATTGGACGAGGAAGTGATTGTTCTTAAATGTGTCAAGTCAGTATCAGAGATAAAAAATCTCTGTCACACATAACTTGGTGAAGACCACTGAGAAATTTGGTGTAATTCCTGTTAATGGACTACTTATTGTCGAAGCATATACCTAAACGTGCCAAATCAGCTACTTTTGGGTATCTAATGCCAAAATTATATTTTATTATATTGTTTTAAATACGTTCAGGCAGGAATGGGTGACAAAAAAGCTTCACTGGACCAGTATTTGTAGTTATGTTGTAATGTGATTGTATTTTTGCAGAAAAGCAGTTTTGCAATAATTATGGTCTTAACGTACTAAGGCTTTAAATCAAAACTTAAATCTGTCCCTCATTTGAATAGGCCTTTTCAGGGAAACTATTTAAAATCTAAACCTGAGAATCGATTTAGACATAAAAGTCTAAGTCAGTGCAGAAACGAGTGTACAGCATGTACCATTTCTGAAAGGAGGGTGGTGGAATGTTCATTGAGGCTAATGACTCCCTCCCCCAACTGGTGTCTCCTCAGACGATTGGAGAAGGTTCGCAGTTCCTTCTCCACTTTCGGCCCCGTGTCCACATTGGTGAGGAACTTCCAGAACGGCAGCCTGTCAGAAACACAGGGCTTGTTTATGACTCATGACAACTGAAGGGGAATAAATTAAAATCTTTGTCTAGCCCGAACTCACCACAACGTTTTCATGTTTGGCAGCTCCCTGCTAAGCTCGGAAAGCTGCTGCACGGCTTCCAGGTGAGCGGCTTTAACGTTGCGGGCCACACACACAGTGTACTGGAGAGGGAGGCGCTCCATACTAGGCAGCGACTTCAAGCAGAACTGCTGTCTGCAGTCCAACCCGAGCTGCATGGGGATGTCAGGAGACACAAGCACTGTGACTCCTGCATAGTGGGAAAAAGACAGGGCAGGGGGTCATTAGTGTACTGCGTCATTGTTGTCAGAACCAAATAAATATTACATTTGGCAACCTTTCGCACAGATTTTATAAAACAGAGCCACGCTGACACAGGGACTTAGTCATACACTTTGCATTTAGTTCTCTAGTTGGCTTCCAACTGGAGGTAGTGCAAGTGAGATGATCCGTTGCAGATTCCACTTCCATGACATAGTGTATGAGTGTTACTGAGATCTGGATGAGTGCGGCAGATTGTTGTGGGAGGCAGAGAGCGGTCTGTGTCAGCTGATATCAGATGTAAGAAAAACACTGCCTGAGATGAGCAGTGGAAGCAGCGCGCCGTTGAAGGAGGCCGTTGGCAGCAGGTTGCACCGCACACCTAGGGTAGAAGAGTCAGTCGGGTAGTTGGGAAAATCCCTTTGCTAGTAAAAATTCACCAGCAGTGAAAATGCAGATGACTAATTCATGTTTTCGATTGACACAAGCGATGAGGTTTGGAAGAAAGACCATTTTTGCTATACATACGCAACACTATGAGTGGTAGAACACCATTGATATTATGAGACATAATGCTGGCTGCATCATACTGTGGGAATAATTTTCCAGCAGGTCACAGGGAGGTCAGTCGCGATGGAAAGATGGCTGACGTCCAGTGCAGGGCGATCACAGAGGAAAACCTGAAAAAACTGAAAGCCTGTAAGATGCATCTCTTATTGTTTGTTGTTGTAAAATGATAAAGTATGAAAAGGTCCATCGTGTATGAATACTGTTGTGAGGTGCAGTGTCAGACGTGAAGATAGTTTGGCTTAGAAAATATAAAGAAGTGAGGAACACATCAAGACTTTTGTTGTGCAGTGGAAGTGTCCCATGAGCTCCAGTGTAGATAGTCCTTGCAAGCAGTGAAACTATAAAAAAATGCACGAGAAAATTTTGTCCCCAGATGTAACTGTTGCCCTGCAAGGAATGTCTTGTCCATCTCAGGTTACCCCTCCCCTCACCACTCTCCTGCTTTAAGCACCCGCTCTACCTCTCTGCTCTGTCCGGCTCCGGGCCATTCCCATCTAAGGCCAGCAAAATCTGCTATCGATCAGTGCCGTTAACCCAGACTCTGACCCCGGCCCCTGGCTCAGGTTTTTTTTTGTTGTTTTCTTTTTGCCACAAGCTGCTTAAAGTGCCCAACCAGAGGATTTCAAGTTCTGCAGCTGGTCTATGAAGAGATTAAATAGTCTGAGAAGCTGGTGAGCGCTTGGCCTGCTTCCGCCACCCTCTCTGGTTTCAATGCTGTTACTGTTACCTACTGTTCTCATGCAGGCCACCACCAAAAGCGGGCAGGGTACACATGTACCAGTTTATAATCAGATTAATAGTTTCAGAGACCCTCATTGAAGTGCTGCATAAGGCCAGTGAAGAGCCTTTAACCAGAAGGTAATTCTCATGTGTTTGCAATGGATAATGTCAAAGAGATACTGGTAACACTTCAGCTGCTTCTCACAAGGTATTAGGTCACCACTTCTCTCCGTCATACAGATTTAAAGAGCTAAATGTTGATTTTTGCTTATAAAAATTGTGAAATATATTTGTAATTTGCACAGCACAACCCATGATACCTGTACATGAATTGTACTGAATTTAATAGTAAATTACTACAAAAGAATATTGCTGAATTAGTCTGTACTAAAGCAAATGTGTAGAGTGTAGCTGAAAGTGGAGCAGTGTAGAATTTCATCCCTTTATAGCTACATAAAGGGATGAAAGTGAAACACAAGCAGTGAAAACAGATGAAGTGAGAGTAAACCAAACACCAAGTAGATGCACAGAATGATGAGCAGATACCGCAGGCTCCATGCTGTGTTTTACTAAAAGTGTACACAGGACGGAACGTGTCACTTGAGTGTGATTTCCAAAGATGCTTACAGTTGAAACCAGATATTTGCATACAGCACACTGTATAGGAAAATATGTGTAATCTTTTATTCACACTGTCTGACATTAATTCACACTAAATTATTGGCAGTTTATGACAGTAAGATTTAGCAAAATTACTGATATTTACAAAATGGTGGAATAACAGCAAAATTTATACCTCTAGATCTTTTACTTAAATTTAGATGTTTGCATAAATTTCTTTCCTAATTAGAATTTATTAACCACAATAGTTTGGTCTATCCCTCCTTGTAGAACTGATATAGCTTTACCTGGCTTCAAGACTGCCTTGCTCACATTCACCTTTTAAACCCTTTCCCAAAATTTTCTATAAAAGTGCGATCAGGTCTCAGTGCTGGCCACTCCAAAACACCAACTTTGTTGTACTTAAGGCATTTAGCAAATAATTTAATTATATTCTTAGGGAACTCGGTCATTTGAAAGCTATAGATTGTCTCTAATCTATAGCTTCCTGGCTGATTTCTTGAGATGTTCTTCATAAAGCAATATATTTTATGCACTGGCCTTTCTTGTAGCAAAACATCCCAAAAACACAATGCCGTATATTTCCTACAGTCTATGCAAATAACTAGTTTCAACTGTAATTCTTACTGGCAGTAAAACAGAAGTGAGTCAAAGAAATGGGACAGCATCATCCAAAACTGCAGCGAAATCTACAGATCCAAAGTTGTACTAAATCTTATTTTCTATTTTTATACAATCTAACTCCCTTTGTATACAGCATGATGCTTTTTGCTGTCTAAGCGGAGTACTACAAGCTCTTTGCTTTGGTAAAAAACATCGCATATCTCCAAATTCACCACGCGAGAGCAGGAAATGTAGAATTTGAAAGAAAATGACGCAAAATTGAGACCTTGGGTAACAGCCAAGGTGGGATAGTGAGGAGGAAGCAAAAGGGGCGACCCTATTTTTGGAACACTTATTTAAACGTTCCGAGCTTCCCATAAAAAGAAAAAAATATCCACCAGCTCTCAAAGGTGAAATTATTTGCTTTACTGGAAGTATCCTCTTACTTTCAAAGCAGCAGCACAATTTAATGGGCTCAAATGAGCGATTTGACACATGCATTCCTCAATTTTACAGTTTGTGAGCAAGCGCACAAATCAAGTAACTTTCACACACGTGGATATGCATGTATTCACTCACACACTCATGTACACCTACCTTAGCGGAAAACTACAGACATCCAAGAAAAACAGGGTAGGTCTTATGGCACCATAAAGGCTCGATGCACTTCCTTTTTGCTGGGGCAGAGGTGAACACTTGGAGGTGGCATGTGAAGATAGATCGATACGCTTTCTCAGGGGTCAGAAAGATTTTAATGTGACATCTAGGGCCTCTAAAAGAGGGGGAAAAAAACCCGCTGCTGCCTGAGTTCCTCCTGCTGCAGACCAGATGGGCTGCACTCCTTTACCTGTCATATTTATACTGTTATTTATGATGCCAGTGCACCCTGACAAACCAGACTTCAGTTTTAAAAATGTGCACAATCCTCAATGCGTGTGGGGGTGGGCGTGTGTGTGTGTCAAGGCATGAATTTCCTTAACAATGGAAATTTAGTTTCTGTGCCCAACCTCAAGTAATTGATAGCCACAAAACTGGGTTCCTGCCATGTTAGTAAATTTCCAATCCCCCCTTATTGAAACAATAATGACACAATGAGGAACCTTCATAGCTCGACTCCTCTCATCACTCCACTTCATTACTTTCATGATTTTGATGAAAATAAAAGGTGGTTGACTGGAAAATGTTTCAGATTAATGTTTGTCGAAAAGAGTAGAGTTTGAGTTTCACCATAAACTTACTGGTGGCCTAATAAGGCAATTAAAACACATAACTGGTTCTAAACATCTCCACTCAAAAGTATAAAGAAGCAAAACAAAACATGACTATTTTTACAAGCTTTATCAATTATTTCTTCTTACTTAGTTTAAATATAACTGTAACTAGATGGTTACATATGCTGTATAAAAAAAACCCAGACTTGTTTGCCATAGTCTGAGATTAAATAAATCTGAACCTTTCCTGTTTTTGTCATAATTCACAGCTTTCTGTTTTGGTTGTCACTTGCATAATTTAGATATTTAGATCGTCTTAATGTAATTTTTTCTTCCAACCTAAAACCTAAAACATACAAGATATGTCAAATAACAAGAGGAAGGTATTTCAGTTTTCAGCTTTGTTACCTCTATTATATATTAACAGTTTTCTTGCTTCTTCTACTTTTCAAACTTATAAATTCTGTCACTTGTCCTGACTTTTATACATTCTGCTTCTGCTCTCCAGTTTTCCATTCTTTGCTGCTATTTCAGTTGTTTGCTGTATGTTCTCTCTTAGTTTTTGAGATGTTACATTTCTGGCACTTTGTGGCTCCTTTCATAACAGGGGGAATTAGCTGAGCTACTGCTGCTAACAACTTAACATTGTCATTCTATAGATGAGAGTCTGGACCCGGTCTTTTAGTGTCTCTCTCCTAGATACTGACATTGGTTGAGCCTTTATTGCAACTAACAGTCTGTGGTCTTACAATCTGAAACCAGCTCAAAGCTTATCAGGTTCACTATGTTTTTCTCTGCGATGAAGCCATTAAAGGAGCTATTACTGCCATTAACTTTTCTTTGTACTCCTAGATCAGTGCATCTGTTTCTTTTTTTGAGTGTGTAATGCTCTGTCTTCTCAAATCCCCAGTCGGTCATTGTGGCAGATGGCCGTTCACACTGAGCACTGAGTTTTCATTTCCTCCGTCGTTACATGCATGCTCAGTATGAGGGGAAGGAACCATCAGCGACACAAAAACAAGCAGCTGACCACGGTCGCTTTGTGCTCGTCCAGGAGGAGGGACTGCTGCAAGTCAGTGACATAATGCAATCTTTTTTTATGAAGTGCCTTGAGATTACAAGTGTTGTGAATTTGTGCTAAATAAACTGAATTCAAACAAATTGAAAATAAAAAACACAGATATTTTAGTGTGATTTTATGTGATAAAGGAACACAAACCACACCTTAATTTCTGCTGGTTCAAACACATGAAATTGCATTATAGTCCATTAAAGTCTGTGGTTGTAATTAAACAAAGTTGAGCTATATATTGAAAGTAGCTTATCTGGTGAATTGTCAACAGATAATCTTTTACCTTCTGTTTTAGTGGTTTTATTACATCTTGTGTTTGTGCTTTCAATAAAACTTTAAGAAAATACTTTCAAGGTTTTATCAGCTTTGCATATCATCAAAAAGCTCAGTTTGATTGCAATCGAGTCAATGCAAAAGAGTCAAAATCACATGCATGACGGTTTTACAGCTCTTATCTCTGACTCAGTCATACTTGGCTGCTGCCTACTTGAACACACAAACCGTAAAGGAGCAGCAATCAACTATCATCCCACATGGAAAAACTGAGTCATAGAAGGAAACAAAGAAACATGGAAAAGAAATAATATTTCTAAGAGTTGTAGTTTAAAAAACGAGACAAGCTGAATTTCGATCTAATTTTTCCTCTGTGTCTAGAGAAATGCAGACAACAGAAAAAAAAGTACTGACTCAGCACAACTTTTCCACATTTTTTTAATGTTACAACCACAAACTTTGATGGTTTTTTTACTGTGATTTTATGGGATAGATCAATTCATAAAATTTTAAGGTGGAAGAAATAGGATACAGATTTTTCAGTTGGATTTAGATCTGGACTTGGACAGAGGCATTAAAACAGATAAAAATGTTTGGTCCAAACAATTTTGTTGTGCCTCTGTTGTGCCTCTGTTTACAGTCGTCCCGCTATATGGTGAACCATCGCCCAAGCTTCAGGTACTTTGTAGTGTCTAACAGGGTTTCCTTCTGGACTACCTTGAATTTATCTTCACCGTTCCTCCAATGAGTCCTGACCAACTTCCCTGTCACTGACAAACAGCGTAATGCCTCCACCACCATGATTTATGGTGGTGTAAGATGTCGTGTCAAGGTGTTGTGCTGAGATGTTAGTTTGACTCCACATACTACAGCGCTGTTAGATTTTACAAGCAGATTTCGGTGTTGTGCCACAAACTGCACAAAACTCAATCACAAAGGGTAAATTGCCTGTAATTGTGTGACTCTTTATGAAATCCAGAGGATCTCAAAGCACTTCACTCTACATTCATTCCACCATTCACATGCTGATGGTGGCAAGCAACTGGATTGTAGCAACAGCTGCCCTGGAGCAGATTGACCAGTCCTCTGACCACCACAAGAATAAATAAAATCTTAAATTGACTGTTTCTATATTATTATTATTATTATTATTATTATTGTTGTTGTTGTTGTTGTTATTGTTATTATTACCATGACTTGAGTAATATATTCTGTGACACTTGTTAAAGGCAGCAAACATATTTTGGAAGGTAAAGATGTAAAAACGTAGGCAGGTAATTATATTTTCCTGGCAGCTGGATTCACTTTTGTGTTTGTCTTTTGTAAGTCATTTCAAAATTGAAACTTTCAGTAATGTTATTTGATATTAGAGGTTTTCCTAATCATGTGAAACCCTATTACAAGTACACATTAGTGACTGTGGGTATTAACCTGATTGGTTCTGATACCATGTGTGAAAAGCAAGCTCACAACATACAACCCAAACAATATGACATGTCTCAGGATAACTTCAGTTATTTTATGTCCATAGGCTGATAGCTTAGAGCGTCTATGGAAGGCGAGCAAAATCTTTTTAATATGCAGCTGGTCATAATGGGAATGAACAAAACAGATTAATTATTATAAAGTTAGAGTTGGATAACATTCATAGTATTTATTTATTTATTTACCATGGAGTAACAACACTCCCCAATATTCCTGCACACTGCCTGTCAGCTACCTGAAAGAAGGCCACTCCAACTTCTACCATTACATGAAAGACAAAAATTTGTTTGGAAAAATAAACTGCTGTTTGATCACAATAAACATGGACAGCCTCAGTGTGGACAACAAATGTGTGGCCATCACCATCTTTTTATAGAAGCATTGTACTAAAGGTGGCTCAACAGTGCACTGTTGTAGCACTGTTGTTTTGTAGCAAGAAGGTTCCGGGTTCAATTCCTGGCCTTCACTCTCTGCCCTTCTTCCTGTTCTCCTACTAATGATTATCTGTCTGGATGATCTCAGTTTCCTTTTGAGGATATATGGCTGGAGCAGTTCCGTTAAATAAATGGGTGCCAAACAATTTAACACTTTAAAGCTAAGTATATTCTTGGAAAGTCTTTGAAGTTAGGAGACCTCATTATCATCACCCTAATCTTTCTCTCCCTTGACTGATTCTCAATGGTTGGTAAAACTAAATAACTTTGAAACTACATGCATTATTTTGGCCTTTGCTGTATGTTAATTATTTGCTAACATGTGTTGCATTAAATTAGATATACAACTTTTCAAAATAGATGCATGTCCCGGCAGGGAAAACAACGTTTTTAGGTGTTCCTCAGAAACGTTATTGTTAGTTTACATTCCGGTTTGGTAAGCTTTTTGCATTTGAAACAGAGTAAAATCCTACCTCAACTTGAGCAAAATGTTGTAATATTGACTGATCTGCTCCTCACAGCTCAGTTATGTTTGTATGGATAAAGACAGGTGGAGCTGTGAGACGTTCCCCCAGCTGCCAGCATTCTCAAATGTCAGCCACTCCTATACTTCCATATATCCTCTATCTAATCTTTCTGCTTCTCTGCAAACACTTCTGCCCTCTTGGTTCTGCTCAATACATCTGTGCCAACAGCCGTCCGATATTTGTGTGTCAGCAACAAAATCTTCAGTTTCTTTGACTCCCAGAGGTCCTATTAGGTTGCACATGTCACTCAGAGCCTACCACATTTATAATGTGCTCCACTGACTAACTAAAGTAAGTGAAGACAGGTCACATGCCCGGACCCCGTGTGTAATGGTCAAGGAGTTCAAGCAGCTGTCCTAATATTATATCAAAGCTGCAGTATATTTGTTCCCCTAAAGCAGAAATGGAAAGAAAGAAGCTTCAGCCTGAAGCCGAGATGGAATTTCTTAATGACATTAAATAGTTATATCACTCAGCAGAATGTTGTGGAGCTGTGGTCGCTGTTTTACATTTGGTTATTTTTGGAGTATTTCTTGAATCTGTTAAAGGGAAATGTTCAGACAGTGAGTCTCAGATGAAACCAAAACAAAGAAGGAAAAAAAAACAGCAACAACATTCTTTTGATTTCATTAATTAACAACTTAGTAACTCAGTTGGAACTTCTCAATACTGTGGTGGGGCCCATTGATTATACCATTAAATAATGCAATTATTTTAAAATGTTAAACCTGTATGTTATCAGTATCAGGTATCGAACCATGCTGCTGGGATCTCTGAAGAAACCAAAGCATTTTTGAAGCTTGTTTGTTGATAGGGTGATGGTAAAACGTATAGCAGACACAGTATGACTTGGAGGCAATAGTGCAAAAATCAGCTATACACTATATGCAACTGCTGTTGATCAGTAACAGAGTCACGGCACTGATTAGGGACCCCCTCCGTTCGTTGATCTCTCCTCCTGTCCCTTTGTTCCACACACACTAAAGGTGATCCAGTGCGTGCCCTTTCGAGATCATGCTGTGGTGAGCCTGTTCTCATTTGAATCTTGTTGTCATCTGATGATATGGAGCTAAATATGGAGAGGCAGAAAAGAAAGTTCTTGGTGCAGAAAACAGAAGCGACATAAGAATAACGATGTCATAGGGATATAAAAAAAAGGGGTTTCCAAAGCGGTTCAAAGACAGTAGATAAGTTATGCAGGTGTATGAAGAGGAGGCTTTTAAATATTTGGTCACTGTTGTCTTGCAACTACAGCAGATTATAACAAGAACAAAGAAGGAACTTGTTTTGAGTTATTTTGTTGTTCAGGCAGTAATAATTTGTTTAAATGGTGAATCATAAAAGAGGTAAATTTATAGAACTTGGCAGTGATACACTTGAGTTTAAATGTCTTCACTCAGTATAAAACTACAGTACTGTTCTGATATGTCTGATAAGTCTGACCAGTTGCAGCAACCAGACAGTAACTGTTATCCAACAATTTAAAATTAAAAGTCCATTTAAAATTAAAAGTTCATAGTTTTTTTTATGGTTTGAGAGCTGTATTCTTTAAACCTACTAAACACAAAGTTCATATCATTAATCTGTGAGGATAGAGAAAAAGAAAAAGGAAAGAGAAGAACCAGGACAAATAGCAACATGAATCAATTTTGTTAACATTCTTCCACAGAGTCCAGGCTGGTGTTCAAACGTCATAATTTAACATTTCCACTCCACAGGGTGCATAGAGCATTGGGTGCTGCTATTATTACATTTTATTAAATTATCACGCAATTTATTTTTTGTTTTCGTTGAGCTAATCAATTATTTGCTAACCCTGCTTCAACAAAAAACTAAAAGTCTATGAGGGTTATGCACTAGAGCATTGGGGACCATATTGTGTCAACATACAACTCATGATGTACACAGCTGTCCCACTGTGTGCAGGTTTATAGATGTATGAAAATTCTAGTTTACATAAATAGCTATATGAAAACAAGCTTGTGTGTGCTAAAAACCTTATCTGAAATGGAACAGAGTAAATCAATACAAATACATGTTGCTGCTTGGTTTGTTATTTGACTTTTCATTGAAGCTCTTGTTCAGTTCTTCTCCAAGTTCTTAAGAGTCTAAAGAGCGTCGTACAAAGTGAAGGATTGTGAGACTTAAAAAAAGAAAACTTCTGTTAAGATGTTGGTGTGTAGTTTGAATGGGAATTTATTATTTATTTGCAAAAGTTAAAATCAAATGTAGTGATCAAAAGGAGCCTATTGTTTTTTTTTATTATCAGTTACTTAATTTCCATTTGGAATACAACAAACATTTTCTATTTGAATTAAATTGCTGTGGTTCAGAAATTAAAACTCATATTCAGCAGAATTATGGAGAGAGATTTTATTTCAAATGAAGTAACTTGTAGCTGCAATCCATGCGATGTGAATTTTCTCCAGACTCTTTACAGGGTTTTGCATCACAAATCTTTTAAGGCTGGAGTTATTCCTCTTGCGCATGCATCTTTTTGTACCACAATTTTTACGTCCAATAAACTTTCCATTAATATTCTTAAAGTCATCACTCTTGTGAACAGTTTGCCATCTTTGAACTTTAATTTTGAGGTGACAACTCATGTTTTCAAATACATGTTCTTGTAACTTGTGTAATAAAGCATAACAATAATTCAAAAGTTAGGTAAAAAAAATAAAAATCTTAGATTAAATCCAGAACTAATTGAGAAATATTCATTTTGTAGGCAAACCTTACTCAGGAATGAAAACATCCTTGTACTTTTAAGATATCAGAGTTAGTTAATCTATAATGCCCAAACAAGCATACAGTATGTGTCTTTATTTGAATAACAGCTTGTCCTGTTTTAAGTCTATATACAGTACACAACATATCTGTCACACACTAATCAGCCATATTTGAGATATTTTAAATTCCAAAGATAAACAAAGAACCAAAACATGACAAGGTTCTAATAAGTGCGCTCATGTCTTACAAGGTTAGAAGAAGGGATTAGGTCATGTGACTTTCTTGTTAAGGCTGCATTGGTAATGTAACACACTGAAATGTGTGGATTTAGCTGCTGGGGTGTGTGTGGATTTATGCTATATCAACAGTAGTGATTGTGGTATAGAAGGAAAACTGTGCAGATTCTATTTTAGCAAATAATAATCTGAAAATTATAGCTTGCCTTTGTTTTCAGCCCTCAGAGTCTACTTTACATGTCTTCATTTTCAACAGATTTTCCGCTACGATTGTTCAGAACATGCAGTAGCTCCATCCATCACTTCATCAACTCTTTCCTACCTTCTGAAGGTGGCATGATGCTGCTGCCAGTACCAAATGTTATGTTTTACATGGGAACAAATTCATTTGGCCAGAGCACCTGCTTCTGGATGTTTGCTGTGTCCCCTCCATGACTTGCAGCAAACTGCAACAGGGACGTCTAAGAGTTATCTTTCAAAACTCATTTTCTCTTAGCACTTTTTCAAAAAGCTCAGGTTCATGGAGTTTAAATAGTTAATAGTTAGGTTTTTTCAGATCCGATCTACTAACAGTCGGTTTGTTACATGCTGATCTGCAAAAAAGATTTGGAAAGTTGTGCAAAACACCTTTGAGAAATCATGGCATGACACCACCTCAATTATCACTGTGTTGCATAATGAAATACAGTTATTCGGTTTTAAATCTTTGAGGAACAAAATTTAATTTGTCGGAGAAGCTGCTCAGAGGCCAAACACCAGATTAAGACAACTTCAGAGTATTAAGTTACCAAGGTTAGTGCTGTACTTTACCACACAAGCACATGTACACATTCCCCATCAGTCACATTAACCATTTACATCCGCTGGCGGTTATTGGGTTCCCGCTTTGCCCCCTGGATAAAATCTAACACCTCCTAAAAATAACCCAGGGAGTTAAACAAGTCGGGAGGGCTCTCATCCAAAACTGTCCTTTTAATAGAGACAAAAGGCAATTACGCCTGGATCCCAAAGAGTTAATTTAAGATGCTAAAGGTGGTTTGTTTCCCTTTGTGGTTTAATCCTAAAATTAATATAGCGGGCTGCCACAGACAGGATTATGTTACCCTCTATTTGTGGGTCAGACATCATACCAAATCAGCATTGTGATTTTTAAGTGCTGCCTTGAGAGCTGTTTCTTTGTTATTATTATTATTTAAACACAAACACGTGAGGAGTTTCAGATGCACTAAAACACAACAACACAACAGTCTCCGCTGGGCTTCCCTCACACTCTGCGATTGCAAATCTGCTAGTGCTGAGTCAGATTTCCACAATCCTTGATAGAAGTGTGCAGAAACAGCTGGCTCTGTGTCATGTTACACATTAGAAAATATATCTCTGTTTGTGTGTTTATTTTGTGTGTGTGTGTCTAACAATGGCACCTTACCCGATGAACCCAGGAAGTAGCGTTCCAGTGGAGAGCCATATCCAGAGGGACTGTCCTTAAGATTGCTGACGATGTAGGGCTGCATTGTGATGTTCTGATCATTAATGGGCCAAGTCTGACCCTGGACATTCGCGCCGCCGTACCAGGAGACATTGGCCATAGAGAAGCAGTCCTGACAGGATACAAACATACAGTCAAGCAATGAACCACAACTTGCAAGCAAAAGTTACACAAATACAGTTAAAGATGCATAACAATAAGTTAAAATGTAGAAAGGATCAGCAATGCTTTTCTTGATAAGGATCTGCTCTGACTTTCTGCAAAGGGTGCCAGTCCGTTAGTGACTCTAAAAAAACCTTTCTGTCACAACAGTAAAGGGTGTAGATTCCTTTTCAGCGCTAAATTAAAAGCACTGCAGCTGATCATATCTACTTCTTAATCTAAACTACTAACTGAGCTAGAGCTTAATGTGATCATTTCCCAAAAAATAGTTCTTTAAAACTTGGTTTGATATTTAAAAATGCTTAATTCTACTTGTAAAAACAATTCATTCAAGAACCACCACTTTGGGTAACAAAGGAAGACTTGGAAAAACAACAGAAAGCAATAAAAAAGATACAATGCATCTATTACTACCACACTTAAAGGTAGAATAGATGATTAGAATATTTATGCTGAAACACAAATGTGGGTCACATTAGGGCTGTAGTGTATTTAAATTAGGCCTCAAAGATAGTTAGAAATGCATCTTAAAAATAACCTATATCACCTTTAGTCTTTTTAGATGCATGCTTTGTGTTTTAACATATTAAAATGAAGAAACCTGATTGCAGAACTGAAGAACCCAAAGTGCTGTGTGATGCAGGAACATGAAGCCATCTAAGAAAGTACAGCACGCAGCAGAGATTGAATGACCAAAGGTTTTCTAAAGGGAAGCCTCCATGTGAAATGTACAAACATGTCAGCAAATCTGGCCTCCGTTGCCAAACGGTCACCTGATAGGCTCTGCAGACGGAAGGGTTTGAAAAATGAGGACAACAAAGGCGACCTGGGCACAAAAGGATTTGCTGGGAACAGTCAAGTTATATGGTGAGGAATGTTCCAGTGGGAACAGATTAACCTCCCTAAACATCATAAATGCTTCTGAAATTTAAGCTGGAGAGAGGGATGGGTGGATTACAGTGAGTAGACTATTGGATGTAAAGTTCTTAAAAGGTGCAATTCAACTGATTGCAGTTTAGGCTGTTATATATGAAAAAAGAAACTGAGCTGACTGCATTGTGATTTTTGCAAATGCCAATTATGCTGATTTGACTTGCTTCATTTTAAAATAATGTAATAACGCAAGAGCACACATTGGCATTTACCGAAGTTCAACTTGCTAAAAAGTTTGTCTGGAGCAAACAAGTTAAAGTTAAAAACAAACTTAAAGCTAATAGGTGTAAAATCATTTTCTTTTAGCAGCAACAAATTTTATACCATACAAAAACAAACTTCCATATGCACATGTAATGACATCACAATAGGCATATATTGATCGTGCTTCTTTTGAGTAGAGCCATTCGTATTTTCTTGTGTCTTTTTTTATATTTGCATTTATATTTGTCACTGTCTTCTTTTGAGAGAACCACAGAAAAACATTTTAGAGTATTGCATGGAATTATTTTAAGCAAAACTGTATAAAGACAACATATAGTATGTTCAATGTGTTACATTAAGATGGTTTCCCAAGTCCTAATAAGGTCTTCAAGCCCCACTATCACTTCCAACACTTTGACTTAAGCATAGCAGAAACTTTTATAACTAAGACGAAGCTCAAATGCCTCAGAATCCGAGTCAAAATTTGCCAAAAGTTACATGCCTGACATAAAATTTACTAATGCAAACCAATTAGCTCAACTGTTGTGTCTCTGTGATGTCAGCATCATAATTTCTCCCTTGTAAAGCTTTATATTTAGTGAAAATCCTTACTTCATTACCCTGTGGTATTTTTCATTGTTTGCATATATTTTTTAGTGACAAACACACACCATTGAAGTGTATCTTTAAATTCTTTCTTTAGCTTCTCATCAACAAGTCAACTCTTCTAGTATGATTTTTTCTTCATTAAATTAAATCCTAATAAACATATCAGTCTGACTCTCTCTGGGATGGAAATCCATCAAGTCGAACAAAAATACAGGTTTCCTGCAACTACATCTTCAGCTACATTCTAATAATAGTTTTCAGGTAGGATTATTGATATTGAACATTGCACACTGTGCTTAATCAAAAAAAAGTTGAATGTACTTTTTACGGTAATGTTTAATATCCGACACAGTCAAATTATTTAACCACATGGCTTGATCTGTAATTGTTATTTTATCTATGTTGCAAACAATGACAAATTTCTCACAATTATTTTATTGGACAAAATTAACTGCATTCGCACATGAATCAGTAGCTGATAAAACAAATTCAATGCGCGCAAAATGAAGCTGGAAACGTTTTATTAGAGCTATGCTGTGCGGAGTGAGATTTTCCTCTGTGGACTGACTGAATCTTGACCGAACACCTACCTTCAGCTCCACATGACAGTTCACCGGCGTCCAGGCCATGCTGTAGCACTCCGTCTCTGCATCCTCGCTCGCCTCCAGCGAGATCTTCACCTCGGCCACCGAGTCCCAGGTGTAGCAGAACTCTGTTTTATTAAGCCAGCACAGGTTCCTCACAAAGGGAACCTCGATGTCGGGGTTCCCCACGTTCCCGACGTCTATCTCCACGTAGGTCCTGTCCTCCATCAGAGTCTGTATGACCAGCGAATGGGTTCTTCTCTCCCAGATCAATCCGCTGAAAGTTCCCCTGAGGATCCAGTTCTTGTTGGGCTGGTCCACCACTTGCCAGTAAATAATCCCGATGGTCATTACAAAGAAGACAGCCACCCCCAGACAGGCTATTGCCCCTTTCCACGTCTCGTTCATCTCCTTCAGTCCCGTGTCCCATGTTACCTCCGGGATGGGACTAGGGTTCCTATTTCGAGCGTGGGGCATGTTTGTTTTTCAGATCAACAAAGAATCAAACTTCAAAAATGCAAAAACATCCGTGTGTCAAAAATCTCTGTTGCATCATCATATCATACTCTTTTTGTTCAAACCAGTAAACCAGTCTACTCCTTATCTGTACACCGTTTATTCTCCTGCTCTGTTTTGCGCGTAATTGTGCCAGCAACAGTGACCTGTCACGTGAAGAAAGCTGTGAGAAAAATAAATCCCAGCTAGGAGACGAACAAGCATGAATTAACAATTGACTTACCGCATACTGTCGCTGCTTTAAAAAGTTTGTGTTTTTATATTGCATTGGCTGCAGTGAGCTCGGGAGCAGCCCCGAGCCGGGTTTGGCAGCAACATCTACGTTTAGCTCCTCCGAGTCTGCCTGTCGTGCACTTTCTGACGTAACACCGGGTTTTTCGGGGGAACGGCGGAGGGGGAAGTGGGGGATCAAAAAGGGGTTGGCAGAGTCGTGGAGTTGCCCACTGCGGGTGAGAAAGGAGCGGGCAGCCCGGAGAGAAGGAACCCCTCTCCCCTCCCAGTTCAGGTGCGTGCGCAACTTCTCCTTGCGCTCTCCGTGCGTAAAAACAGTTGAGAGATGTCATATTGAGAGTGAGGGGTCTGATTTTTACGTGACATTGCTGGGAAACATGTAAATTGGTTTGTTAAAAATAGCATCTTGTGATGGTAAGCATCCATAAGTACATCTCAATAACTTAGAGTATGAACAAAAAGTTCATTTGTTTTAAGAAAAAAGTAAATTATATATTACACAGGTCCATTCCCGTGTAATAGAGGAATATTACACAGTTTTGATATCAGCTTTGATGATTAGAAATTGTATTTTTATGATGAAAATGTCAAATTATGACCAAATTATGGTATAGCCTACACAATCATGGGGAAGTCTGTTGCTGTCCATGAGACCCTCCACAAGGGGGGTAAGCTGCCAATGGTCACTGTAGAGGTAGTGACCATTGGCAATGTATTGACATTGCTGTATGCTAACATATTATTACAATGATGTGTGGAAGAAAAGCATAAGGTTGAAAAATGTGCACACACAGGGTACAGAAGAAGAATACGAGGCAAAACCCATTCAAAAGAGTGGAGGAGATTCACAACTTCAAGTCAGGACTTAAATGACTGCTTGGTGGATGATTTAAGGTGAAAACAGAGATTACCACTGAGGGCAACATGTTTAATGTTCAATGTCTCAGTGCATCCGGACCAGTCACATTGGTTCACCAGGATGAAGCAGATCCTTGTACTTCAGTCAAGAATGGTTCTTATAAGTTATCCACAGAGCAAAACAAAAAAGGTGACACTCACCTTTGATATATGTATAATCTTTTATTAGTTGTCTGATACTTTTATATGTAATGTATTGACCTGAGTGATTTCTCTTTTGGCTTTTCAATGTTTACAATCTCGTGTTTGGGATATTACATGCATGATTTGTGATTTATGAATTATCTGAAAGCTCAACAGAGTTTTTGACAGACGTTTTGTGACAGTCAGAGTCTCCACAAGGAGGGTTGGTCACTAAAATCCATTTCTGAAGAAGCTGGTTGTTCACAGTTTTTGTATGAATTAAAGCGTCAGTCCAGTGTGAGATGAATGTGCTCAGTGTGGCATCACTGAGGCATTAAGGAAACTAAGAGGTGGTTGATGTTGTCTCTGGTTCAGGAGGGTTTTAACACAATGAATGTGAGAGTTGCATGTGATGTTCATGTATGCTGTGGCTCTCGAAGCTCTGACACCAGTTTTACCTTATGAATCTACCCCAAACACTTCACTGGGATTTGCTTCACAAGGCTGTGCCATCCCTGCTGCTTGTGCTTTTCTTGTCCAGGGTCTGCTTTTCTACAGCACTATTTTTTTCTTCAACTTAACTTTCCTTCAATCTAGTGTTTTGCATACATCACTCTGCGAACAGTCCGATTTTTTTTGCAGTGGCTTACCTTCCGTGTGGATCATGTCACTGACTTTTTGTTGGACACGTGTTAATTCGGCAGTCTCTCCCATGATTGTAAAAGCGATAATTCAAGCGCTAAGTCATTTCTGTATATATTTTTCTTATATATTTTATTTTTATCCAAAGCTAAATTTTGGACTTTTATTAGAGAGCCCATAACCATAAAATGCTCTTCTTGTATTATAACAAGAATAATAATATGAGATTCGGTTTTTAATTTATTTACTGATATAAATGCATTTTCACTGATATTCTGATTTATTTTGATGCGTTTACATAATTTAGATAGATAGATAGATAGATAGATAGATAGATAGATAGATAGATAGATAGATAGATAGATTGACTGATATTCTAAATGTGATATTTTTGTCTTCCATTCAAAATGTGATATCTTTTTAAATCTGAGTGACACATGTTGCTTAACATGAGTAATCAGGGTTGTTTTATGTTGTAATTTTTTTAAATAAATCTTACTGACGCAGAAGAAAGAAGAAGAACATTATGTTACACTACAGTGACAAAATCAATTTGAACATTTCCTGAAAACTGATGTTGGCATGTTCATTAGTATGTAAGAAGTTTATTGTCCTTTTAGGTTCATGTTATCCAGAAGATATCTGAAGACAATATATCTTCTAAAACCAGTTCTGCATTCTTTTGTGTCTCCTTTGTGTTCTCAAACCCCCAGTTACTCACAGCTGATGACTTCCCTATCCATTGTCACAACATGCATGCCCAATATGACAGTCTGCTGTAAAATTTATGACACATTACAAACTGTCAACCATCGTCACATACTCCGTTCAGAGAAGAGTTACTGTAAATTCAATGATGTGATGCAAGTGTTTTGGTTTCTTTAAACAAAAGCATTTTTACCATCTGTTAGAAGAAACTCAACTTAACTGCATTGGAGTATAAAAAGTAGCAAACTGGAATGTACATAACTAAATGAAATGTATTATTTGCATCTAAAACTGTCTTTCAGGTGGGACTGGGTTGAATTGATTTTATATTTCTGTACATACACTTTTTGTTATGTAAAGTGCCTGTGAATTGGCACTATATAAATAGACTGAACTGAAATGGAAACTGAAGAATGATGTTTAAGAGTTCTCAAAGGTAGCGAGCGATTTGATTCTTCAAAAGTGGCATATAGAGTCCGTTTTTATTGTTTCTGAAATTATAAGCTGAAGGAAACAAAACTATTTCATCATGATGAGTCAAGGTTCATGTAATAATGCACAGCTATTATGCATATCCATATACTTAACTCTAACTTGATGAAACCTGAACTATTTCATTCCATGTCAGTGTCATTATGTTTGTTTCAAGATTGTTCTTCATGTACTATTTTAATGACTACTAGCATGTCATCTGGTGCGAAGAAAAAGAGTAAGACAGGAGAAGCCATAACATTAACAATGTTGCCATAATTTCAGATTGAGGTCTTCAGTGGTACTGTCCACCAGATATCTTAAGAGTGTCGCCTGACATACCTTGCAGGTCAGTTGCCCCGTCCCTGTTTATGCATTTCAACCCCCCGATCCATCACATAACTCTGGCAGCAACGGAGACACTGGATAAGGCTGTGGGAATCCATGCAAGCACTTCTTCACTATCTATCTAAAAACAATCCTCAGGCTGTTGGTGATTTTTAAAAAGAATTCAAATTTGTGTCGTGCGTTGATAATGTAGAGAAATTAAAAAAGAAAGATTTTTTTTGCTTTTAACAAGAAACAAAAGTGATTTTATTTTCACTAACTTCTTTCATTACGAGAGACAGAGACAGAAAAGCACCACAGTCAGTGGCCTCCTTTGTCATATGATGATGACTGGATCACAGAGAATGAATGTAGTTAGTGTTCAGTACCCTTTGTGTCTTATCTAAACTGCTTTTCGCCTCAAACAGCCTGTTGGATTTCAGCAGATCAAATCTTGCACATGCACAGTGCCTACATATGACTAAATCTTTGTAAGTCTGTGACCGCTCCTGTTGCATTTGTACTTCTAAACCTCAAGTTCACCAAAGGTCCTGTGGCAGCCATGCTCCTGGGTCAGAGGTCGAGCTTATGACTTCAACGGAACATCCGCGGGGAAAGGTCTAAATTTAAATGCCATCCAGATTGCCCATGACCCTGCAGCTATTATTAGTTGGAGTATTGCTGCGTGGCATGCAGACCCTCGCTTTGACTATATGAACACAGAGCATGAAAAAAAGAGAAGAATCTGACTTTAGCTGGCCACTACTGCTAACCGCCCATTTGGTGATGGCAAGGAGGCAAGAGTTTAATTAAGAGCGGTGTGAACAGACTAATGGTTTATGTTTTGTAGGTCAAAGTGGATTGACCCACTTATTTAGATTACAGCAAGCTGCAAGTTACTATAATGATGAAATGAAATTCTTGGAATTCATTTAATGGCAACAGTAATGGTAATCTTCAACTATGATTGCAGGAACAATCCTGAAATGCTCTGTTAATTTAAAGACGGCGAAAAAAACAAGAGGCCTATATTATTGCTAAACAGCTAAAAACAAAAGTATCTTAAGGAATCTGAATAATTTTAATTTACACCCTATTCTGGGTTTAAAAATACAGTTAAAAAGTGCTAAGCTTTAGCAAAGTAGTTTTGATAAATAAACTCGTGTATGGTAAAACTAGCATATTGACCTTTACCCAATATGATTTGATTTATGGAAATGATGTATTTTTTATAGTTTCAAAGTGATTGTTTTATATTGACATAAAATACAACTCTGCATGTAATTAAAGTTATACATTATATAATTAAAGTATATTTGAATGTGAATTTGAATATACTTTTTAAAAAGGTATGATTTTTATTAACAGGTTAAATTCTCTGCTCAGTATTTAAAAAATGTATTGGTAGGGAACTGCTGAACTTTAATCACAATTACTAACAGTATTTTAAATGGTAAATTATGATTTTAAATATGAACCTTTGTGTATAGACATTCTGCTCCTTGTTTAATTCAACCACAAAAATGTTTTCTAAGTTTATGTTTTGTATACAGTGTAAGCTTAATATTTGTATTACAACATCATGCTAAGAGATGATGTCTGTTATGTAGCCGACACACAACTTCATTATTGAGTCACCACATGACCATAGCAAATTACAGTCGCTGAGTCTGTCTCCGATATCGATTATTGGATGGGTTTCCTCACTACTGATGCAGAAGAAATGAATATGGCTCATTATTTTTGAGCAAAGGACACTCAACTAGTGTTTATTATGTTTCTTGTTTTCAAAGTAATTTTTATGTGACTCTTTTCTCACAGACCACTTTGAATTACAATACATGAAAATAGCACACCACAAATATTATTGTCATGAGGTAGGTTGTGTAGATCTAATCAAAGAAAGAGACTGAAGAACACAGAATAATGAAACCTCAAAAACAACTCAAAACAACTCAATTATGAGGTTTCAGCCACAAGAAAAATAAATGTTCCACATAAAAAAGTGTATAGTCTTGGCTATGTTCTGATTTTTAGTTATTAGTTACAATATACTTTACTATAAACAGAACATAAGTTTTGATAAAGAATAACCAATCTATTTTTTTACTTACTTTTAATTCACAGTATCATTTCAAAATGCTTTAGTCTAGTCACAGCACAACTTGTGCCATGCAAAACTATTTGCTTCGGCTGACGAACTTTTCCGTCTTCATGTCTGGATCTTCAATTTACTGCTACCATTTTTTTCCCTCTCTTGGATATTCAATACCGACAACATCTCCTCTGACTGCCTGAGCGTTAGAGGGGGAAAGTTTCCATGCTGCCTTCATGCTGGATGTTGGCGGGACAATCCCACTGTTCCCCCTGTTCACCTCTGCAGCTAGTGCACTCACTTCTTTACCAGAACTTTTTCCCTCTCTGGGCTGTCACTGAAACACTTTTCCTCTGCCCCAGACCTGAACCTTCAATATTTTCCCTTTCTGCTTCTATCTCTTTTTTTTTGGCACACATGCACAGCAAACTGTTGTGTGAGTTAAATGTAGTTGAAGTTTTTAAAAAAAAGATTATTGCAATGCTCTCAATTAAGAGAAAACAAGTCCTTTTGTTACTGCTGCTCAGGGTTAATTTGATTATGTCAGAGGCTGTGTGCATATTTCAGAGTTAAGAGTATATGTTGCAAATGAAGCATGTGTCAGTAAAAATACCAAGCACACACAAAGCCAAGACATTTATCAGAGTCTAATTACTGCAAAACTAATCTATGTTAACATACAAGAAGGAATGGGATCAGTTAAGTTACTCCACAGCAAGCTATCAACCAGTTTTTGAAGAAACCACAAAAATCTTCCGAATAAAGTTCTTAATCTCTTTGTACCCAAAAATTTAGAAAGTTAGAGTACATAATTAGTTTATTTGTTTGTTTAAGGATCCCCATTGGTCTCTTCCACAATAGGAACTATCGTATTCATCTGGAGTTCAAACAATAAAATCATACTTTTACAAATATTACAACACGAGTAAACATGAAACTGTGGAAAACTCTTTCTAAAGGAATTAAAGCTTTTTTTTTTTTAAACAAACTGCATTGATCATATTCTTATAATGGGACAGAATACCTGTGATTTCAGTTCAATATTACACCCAGCTAATAATAAAAACCTGACTTCACTCCAGCACCCTCATTTACCCACATACACTCACGCCACTCCATCTTAAGTGACGGAAGCTTCCCTCCAAAGCACAGTGTTGACTGTCACTGTGGCCCATTTCCATGTAGGTCTGTACCGTTTGAGCCCGAGACTCGAGTTCCAGGCATGAGGGTTTAAATCATTCCTCTACAGCATCAGCTGGGAGAGGCTGGAGCAGAGATAGGACAAGTTCTCCCTCTGCTGCTGTAGCATTGAGAAAAAGAACACACCAACAATCTGGACAAAAAGGGATATGGTATTCATTCCTCTACGTACACCTAACACTTCCAAATACTTTTTTTATTTACAACAATAACATGTCATGAGTTTTGCACATGCTCATTCTACTGAAAATTAAAGAATGAAGACTAACTCTTTGGTTTTTTTTTATTTAACATAAAACCCTAGAAGGTGTAGAACTCAAATTGGGAAAGAAATCAAGAACATTCCTTCTGTTTTAGATTTGAACAATAATTCACTAATGTTCTAGTTGTCTTCAAATTTTACTTTGGTGTCTTTTAAAATTATTAAAAACACTTCTCTGAGTTACATCTTCTTATCAGCAGTACTTTTAACTTTTCCAAAAGTGCAATTTGTCTGTGTAACTCTTGAAAGAGCCATTTTGTTATGCCAACTCATTTGCTACATAAACAATTGAAGCTCCAGTCTAAAGAAAATAGTACTCATTTACTTTGATGATATAAATTCATAATGTGCTGCAGCATGGGACAGTGTAATTAATTGCACAGTGAAATATGTATTTTTGAAACAAAGAAAATATTTAATGACGTACTTCACTAGCAATGTACTGAAAACAGGTTAAGTATGTATTCAGTAGTCTAAGCATTTATGATTTTTTTTAATTTATAGAATTAGGACAGTTTTGTTCTCTAGATATGGACAGTCAGTAGCGCTAATATTGCTGATTAGTCTCAAGTTTACTTACTGTTCAGTGTACCCAACAAGATTTGTTACTGATTTAGAAGCATCAGTTTAAATTCTTTCATGGAACTATAAACACAGGAAGTATTAAATATTTGAATTAATTTGTAATTTAAAAAAATATATATTTTAATTTTTTTTACATCATTTAAACATATAGTGAAGTAAAAATGTTAAAGTATCATTTTATGTTATGTATTAGGTGAATTATTTACACATTTAAACCTATATTTCTTTCATATAATTAGTTTAATCTTAATAAGATTACTACAAACCTACATATTCACTTGATTCTTTTATCACAAATGCCACCTTTGGCTCTCTCAGTTTAGGAACCAAAAGACACGGCTCTTTTTTTGAACGAAGCCATGTGACTCGGATCTCGGAGAAAAGCCGGAATTCCCATCACTGCAGCGCTCTGCTCCCCCGGAAGCACATCTATTCACGTGTAGCATTTTTCAACCTTGAAAAACAACGTAGTAGAGTTGTTAGCATTTTATCTGTCTGATTATATTGCTACAGTGATGTCAGTAACAAAAATGGTGTAAGTAATAAATGTTTATTCCTACTGAATGATCTGAGACCTCGTTGCGTAACGTAGTCACCATTTGTTTTAATTTTGCAATATATCAATTACATACGGTTGGGACCTAACATTGTCCTAGCCCTCGTCTTATGTGTCCTCATGTTGATTTTGATTAGTTTATGTAATACTCTATAAACGTGTTTATTTTTTTTTTACTTTTAACTGTAAATTGACAGCTTCTGCACGGCAAGAAAGTAGTTAGCATTAGCAGGCTAAGCTAAAAACAGTCAGCACGCAGCTCTAATGGCTTAAAGTTGTAGTTTAGAAGAATTTATTTTCTCTTAGTTATGCTAAGCATCGTTCCGAATTGGGTTCAGCTAACAGTGCAGATTTAAGAAACTCTTGTAGGCATATTCTTTGAGAAGAGCGCTGTAATATTTGACATTATTTTTCGTAAATGTTAAAGAAATAGTGCTCATTACATCACGTGGCTTTAGATGGGATCATCTTTAATGTCCAAATGTAGTTCTGCAGGGAAATGTTTTACAGTTTTTATCAGAGCTGCTAGTGACTTTGCTGCGTTCCTGTCTTTGAACGAAAACACTCAGCTCTGCTGCTGATTTTTTTTTTATTTTAAAAAAAACGTCTGAAGATTTGTTTTAAAAAGCAAATATTAATAAAACTTCCAAAACCCAATAGCTTATATGTTTACGGTACCTGAAAAGTATGCAAATGAATTTGCCTCATATAAATTATTTTCATATTTTGACTATATAAAGAACCAATATGTTTTGTCATAGAGAGTTTGTGCCGTCCTGTCAGACATCATGGAACATGAAATAAGGTCATAGCACCTACATGTTTTTTAATTAAGCATTTATACTCAGATTTAAGAATACTTTGTTAATCCCCTCATAGAAATTCCCAACTTACAAACCTTGCAAAACCATAATTAACAGTTAATGACGCATAATCAGTTTCACGTGAGCAATGATTTTTCTGAACACTGTGAAGAATAACATTACCATAGACACTGGCTATTATTTGGATTGTAGGAAACAATAAAAAAATTATCACATTTCGTTTTTGTTTAATTTAGGCAGTTTAACATTAAACATTTGTAAATAATTTATTCTCGTCAGAATAAAAAATAAAAGAGGATTTTTTTCACACAATTTTATTTTTAACATTTGAAAATATTTCATCGTTTCATGTCTCGTCTCAGCTACCCTCTCTACCAGTTGGGAAACCCCCAGCTGAGGATCTTCAGACCCAACTGGCTTCTGACTCTGGTGAGGCCGGGAAAGGAGCAACCTCCTGATACTGTCCAGTTTCGTATCCCAATGGAGTAAGTTTTTAGTACTTAAAAGTACTGTCTCATTGTATTATGAGGTTTTTGGACAATCGTGCACCATTATATTGACTGTTGTATAGCTTAGTAAAAAGCATTTTTAGTACAAATAGTTAAATTTTGAGGTGACAAAATGTTAAATTTTTACTGTACTCAGTTTTCAAAAAACAAGATCACAAGAAGGAATTACGCAAATCATCCCTTTGAATCTGTTCTTTGGAGATTATAAAAAAATCAAGTGAAAGGTTTCTTTGTATGGCTCTTGTTAGTCTAAGTTGCTCCAATG
This sequence comes from Xiphophorus couchianus, assembly GCF_001444195.1. NCBI lineage: Eukaryota > Metazoa > Chordata > Actinopteri > Cyprinodontiformes > Poeciliidae > Xiphophorus > Xiphophorus couchianus. The sequence continues at coordinate 20,344,454 of NC_040229.1, forward strand.
TATGTTATATATATAGACTTGAATGTTATAATGTTAAACATTGTGATGAAGTTTTGGGTCTACATATTATGGCCTCTCTAATGTGAAACATGAGAGATTATTGCCTTATTACTTACATGTATTGATTTATTTCACTGTCACTGGTGTCCATTTGGCTAACATGTAAGCATTTTGAGGGTGACAGTTAAGGTGTTAAATAAAATGTGAATTTAACTGTACTGGCCACCAGATGGCATGATCGCT